>NW_026947500.1:20732500-21993716 GCF_034190915.1 Cavia porcellus
TCTGGTGGTTCTTTTAGTAATGCCTGCACTGCCAGAAAGCTTAGGTTCAGATGGTTTACAGCTCTGAACACTGGACTGAAGAATTACTCTGAAAACAGTTGGGAAAAAATAAGGTTAAAAGCACTGAAACAACTTTCAAATACTTGACAGAGAAAGGCATTTTTGCACCTCAGTGCAAATCGTTTTACTGTGAACTGACAGGATTTTCAATAAACACATTTGCAAAAAAAAAAAAAATTCAAAAACCGGAAACACACTGTTTTAAAATGAAGCATCTCATTTATCTTTGAAGGTACCAGGAAGCTTTACTTTTGGAAACAAGTGATCTGACATTATTAGCAAAATGCACTGAAGAAATCCATCAGGCAACCAAATCTGAAAAAGGACATTCAGATTTCTAGCCACACGAACAAGTCATCAGTAGAAAATTCTAGAAGCAACCAATAAACACAAATGTAGGAGCTAGCCACACAACATTCTCTGGTCAGAGCTGAATGTAATAACGCTAGGTCAACAATAACTATATACTGTATTTTAAATTTTTAAAGCACGTTCAAGCCAAAATTGTGTTTTTCCTGGATTGTGACGACTTGTTAAATGTTCAAGTGGCATTAAAATAGAAGTGAGATCACTTCAATGTTGTGAAACTTTCCTTAATTAAACTCTAAAAGTCCTCCTAGTGAGGTCAATCCAGGAGTCAGAAACGCCAGAGAGGACCAACACCCTCCTCTTTAAGTGGAGCGTGTTTGCTTTTGCCTCATTAAACTGTCACAGGAGAACAGTGGAACTCATCAAAAGGTAACTTATGGGTATCGACATTTGCTTATCTGAAGAGAAAATACAAACTAAAAAGGTGCTCTGCTCCCAGATTCCAACCCAAGGGCGACACAGCAGAAAGAGCCTGTGCAACCCTGGCTGGTCACCAGCAAAACCCAAGTTGTCAAACTAACCAGGGTCCTGACTAACCCTTCAGTGATTTCCCAAAGTCCTGCCATCGGAGCATTGCTCAAACTTCAGCAGTCAGTCTGTGGCTTCGGACCGGCTGTGGACTGGCTGGGGACACGAGGGTGGCCTCCAGCTCCTGCAGGGTTTTGAAGGCCTGAGAAACTAGTCTCGTGCTCATCTAATCCTGGATGCATCATCGGTTGATGCCGAGCCACTGCTGCAGGGGTCCATGGACCAATGCTCAGATTTAGGAACCCTGCTCCTGAGAGCAAGGATTTATTACTGAAAAGTTCTTCTGAAAAAACCATTTAAAAATTTAATAGACACAAAACTGCACATAGTTATGGGGTACAGGGAGACATTTCCATATACACACACAGCAGGGAACAATCAAGATTAGGGTGACTGAAATATTTATCATAATTACCATACTGGAAATTTCAAAATCCTCTCCTAGCTATTCTGAAATATGCAGCTATAAACCAATTATACTGCACTGGGCCAAAAGGCATTCAAAGCTGTTCTTCCTATGTAACTGCTAAAAATTCTTAATGGTTATATAAAGGGGGGGGGAAATATCTCTTCATATCTATCAAGGAGATGAATCTAGAATTCTGCATGAAGAAAAACTATTTAAAAAAAAAAATTTGCTGATACTTCCCCAGTGCCTTCTGAGGCACAGTGTTGCTTGAGATGTCTTTACAAACAGAGAAGATAAGGCTTTGCTGGCTTTTCAAACATAGGACACTTACTTTTCAAGTAACAAGGCCCTTAATGGCCTGAAGCATAGATTAATATTCACACCATAAAACCATTAATTAATACGAGGGAACAACAAAATCAATACACTGCTTGCTCAGGAAATCCAAGTCCAAATTCCTCGAGTTATTACTGCAAAGTTCACACCCCATTCAAAACAAAAAACCACTGCTCCATTTTTTTTTTTTTTTTGTCTTTTTCGTTTTTATTGGTACCAGGGATCGAACTCACGACTGCCTGCTTGCAAGGCAGGCGCTTATGCCGCTGAGCTAAATCCCCAGCCCCAACACCTCTGTTCTTCTCCACCTATTTATCCTGGCAACTTTCCTCAGGTGGAGCATCTTCACTCAATGCCTTGCTGATGTATTCCAGCTGGTGTTAAGTTGACCACCAGTTCTCCTTTTTTTTTTTTTTTTTTTTTTTGTCTTTTTCGTTTTTATCAGTACCAGGGATCGAACTCCAAGGCAGGCACTTATGCTGCTGAGCTAAATCCCCAGCCCCTGCTCCATTTTTTTTTTAACTTCTCTGTAAAATTAGTAGAAATGGAGGTGAAGCAATGTAATGAAACAGCAGCTAATTTCTGAGAAACTTTGACACTGAAGGAATGACATTAACTCAGGCTTATTGGCTGCCCTGAGAAGTCTCAGGTGTTCCTGGGTTTGTTCTGGTCACAGAGCGGGTGCCACGTCTGTTACTCATCAGTGACCCAAGTAGGGAGACCTGCAGCAGCTACACTGGATGTCTGCAGCAGTGACCTGAAAGTAATTGCAGCCAAGGCGAGTTTGCTGGCGGAGCAGAGGGGTCGTGGTCCCCCACTGCTTTCTCCCAGCAAATGTTCAGCATGTGTGTTTTTTTGCCGACATACCAGAGAAGTGAGAGGCCTGGAGTCTCACCTAGCAAGCTGCAAAATGCTCGGATGTCCAGTTCCAAAAGAAGACAGAGTGACTGTGCACCAGCGATATGGGCAGCACCAACCCAGAGCCCCCGGATGGACAGCCCGAGGTCCTGCATCCTCCAGAGGTCAACCTTCCTGAGGCTGATCAGGGCCAGGAGGAGTTGACAGCACCATCCAACCAGGCCTTGGTCCCTCCCCTGGCCCTAGAGATCAACAACACATGGGAGCCTAAGCGGCCTGCCCAATGACATATCAAGAGAGGTGGAGACTACAAAGATCACCCTGGGCACCAGCAGCGTAACTGCTGGAAGCCACCTGGTTGCAAAGGCAAAGGCAAGGGCCGATGTGGTGGCTGCACCTGTAATCCCGGCACTCGGGAGGCTGAAGTAGGAGTTTGAGGCCAGCCTGAGCTACACAGCGGGTTCAAGGCCAGCCTGAGCTACACAGCGGGTTCAAGGCCAGCCTGAGCTACACAGCAAGACCCTGTCTCAAAAAAAAAAAAAACCAGAACAAAGTCATAGAGAAGCTAAGCCTGATGTGGTGGCATGGACCAGACCACTAATCTCAGCATGCTAGGTGGGGTAAGGCGATAGGATGGAAATTTCAAGTCTTTCATGGGCAAATTAGTGTGACCTTGTCTGCAGAAAATACAACAGGGCTGGGGCTGTGGCTCAATGGCTTGGGCTCAATCCCAAGCACTGCAAAAAAAAAAAAAAAAAAAAAAAAAAAAGCAAACAATATTGTTCTTAAGTCTCAAAAAGTTACAGCAAACATTAGTAATAATAAAACACCAAGGTTATCAATCTTTAGAGAATACTGAAAAGAACAGCCTGACACAGACCACTACTAAACTTACTTTGGGATCCTACACAGATAAAGCCATTACCTCATTCAGATGGGGGCACACTCACCCACCAAGACTAAAACTACTACAACTAAAAGCAAGACTAGGGCTATAGATTATTGAGCAAGGTTAGTGATGTCACCCACATACCCTTGCTAACACCACCGGATCAATATTACTTTAAGTGGCTGCGTTTGTAACCGTGCTGGATGATCACAGTTTTGTCCCATGCTGTCCCACCTCGTGATTTTGCTCTGGAAACTTCCTCTGAGCAGTGAACTCACAGGAGGGTCACTCAGGATCCCTCCTGTCGCTCCCTTTCCTCAACAGATTTCCTACCATTAAAGAAAAATTAAAGCAAAAAATTCACTATGGGAATGCAGTGCATTTGTATAATTAGCAGTGACTCTACCCACTCAGAACACCTTTGCCATTTGGACAATAAGAGGAAACATAAATCTTTGCTGTGAATTATCTCAAGTCAGGATGGGAGAACCTGAAGGTTACTGAGGAAGCAAAGGAGAAAGAACTCAGAGATTAACTATATCATAATAAGCAAACGTGAATACGTAAGTTTGCTTAAAAATATTCATGAAAATATCACAAATAAGGATGCGATAAATGGTTCTGTTTAATTCTGAAGCGTGGAAACGGTTTCCTAAATCTGCGTTAGTCATCTGAAAACACCCACGGAGACAACAAATTACCAGAGTTGGTTGCAATGGAATTTTACTTGGAGAGATCCTAGAAGGAATTTCTGCATTCTTTTATAAATTCCGAGCCCAAGCTCGGACAAGAAAAGACAATTTTTTGGAAAGATCAGTGAGAGAAAAAGTTTCAGAAACTAAAGAATGCAGCAGCGCAGACCTGAGCCAAGTGGGCAGTGGGAAGGCACAGGGTCCCAGGGCGTCTGCCCCGCCATGGTTCTGGCCATGGCGCTCTGTGGAAGCTGCCAGCCACATCCTTTTGCAGGAGCCCCAAGGTCTCCGTTTCAAGGCAGAATGACGGGACAGAACACAAAGTGTCTACGCTGCCACATAAAGACATGCTGGCTATTTCTGGCAAAGGAGAAAAGTGGAGCCCAGAGACATCACCACAGGAGCAAGCAGGCCCTGTCTGGACCTTCTGCTCTGAGACTGCATGCCCTTCCCTGCCCTGGAGGAAGTGAAGCCAGGAGACAGCTCCACACACAGCACATGAAGACTCAGGAGAGAGCCACTGGGACACCAGAAACCAGGACACAAGTTTCACTGGACCTCCAGGCTACAGAACCGAACCTTTACTGAATATACCAGGTCCCTGGGAGAAAGCACACATTCAGGGTACAGAAAGCTGGAGGGAGGCTGAATAAACAGCTGGCAGACTGGAAGGAAGTCACCCCAGACGTCCCAAGCGAATTATACCCATTCCATAGGAAGAGAAACTGCTTCGAGGTCTTCATTTATAAATGGCTATTTCTAAATATGTTACAAGGCAGCACACGTACAAGCCAGGTGGTGTTATTTTTAATATCTCTGCTACGTACAAGGAAAAGAGAAGCCTCCCGCCTGCCACCATCCCATTTGCTGAAAAAAGAGGCAGAAAGAGGACCTGGGAAAATGGGCAAACCAACGAAGCCAGGAGAGCCAGCAAAGACAGGACATGCACGAGGACTTGTGGGGACACCGAGGCGAGATCGGGGGTGGGAGAGAAGGGAGCGGGACACTTACACAGCAGCTATCTGCCCAAGGGTCCTGATGGCTACTGTGCTCTGAACGCATCGAGACAGAAGAGCAGGGTGGGGAAGATGTAGTCACACACAATCCACCACATGGCCACGCTGCCCAGCGCAGAGGCCAGCACAGCGAGGGGGCATCTGGAGGGGTGAGGGGAAAGAAGAGATGTTCAGGTCGGGGAGCCGAGGTACATAACAACAAATAAATACATATGTCGAGCTGCCTGGGAGTTTCGGGTGCCGTAAAGGCCCCAGAAGGCAACCAGGGCGCAAGGCGGAGTGGGGAAAGGATGATGTTTTGCCATTTTTATATGTTGACCAAAACTGTTGTCTTCCGCTGCACTGGGCTTGACACTCAGGAACAAAAGTTTAGACTCAATCTTTTGTGAGATACCTGTACCGAATGAACTGTGTAATACTGAAACCAGTCACAGTTAAAATGTATAAATATGTACACATACACACACACACACACACACACTAAACTAAATTAAACTACAGGAGGGGAAAAAACCTAGACCATCTAAGGCAATCACAGGAGGCAGAATTATCAATGAACACAGAACCCTAACTCAAGCTCCCGTGTCAGCCGGTTTAGGGGAATTACACACTTGACCAACATGGTTAAAGATGCTCATGCAAGCTGGATGACAAGTGTCCCTCCGGGGGCACAATTTCTCCTTGGCCACCTCTGTCCTGTGATCCAGGTTGGCTCTGAGTTGCTTGCTTCTCCTTCCTGAGGGTTGGGTCCACCGGGAGGAAGGAATCCTCCTGGCAACCGGCAGGGCAGCAGCTCCTAGTCATATTGGTGACCAGACACACACGGTCCTAACGGGCATCTCCTGTGAGACGTGGGCTGTGCATGTCTGCTCTGGCTCTCTGGACTGAGCTATATGCAAGGTACCACAGCGAAGGCTGGATGATCCGCCCCAAATAACAGATTTACTAATGCATATTAAGCTACATAATTTTATATGAACATTGAACCAGGAAAGTCTAGGAATGCTAGCAAGTCTTTACTCACCCCAACCTGCACCTGCCGTCTCTGATTCAAGTTTTCTTAGAATGGAGTAAATGCCTGGCTGTCTGCACAGAAAGTTCCTGTTCCAGCACAGCACACAGGGTAGTACCCTTTAGTTTACACAGCTGCAGCGGAACCTTGTCTCCAGGGCAGGCTAAGCGGGACTCCCGGGGACCCAGGGTACGCATTACCCCCATCCCTCCCTCAGTACCATGAAGGCGAGGCTCCATGCTTCATGCATTAACGTCATTTAGTTCTAGCAAACCTGGAAAGCCGGGCAGCTCTGCTCCAATTCTAAATAGGCCCCATCAGTGTCAGCACAGACAGCAGGCCTGCCAGCAAGGCTGGAAGGTCAGGCCCAGGCCATGTGGCTGCACAGTGTACTGCCTCTAATAACTTCACTTCTCCTCCCCCAGTACAGGAAGGAGAGACCTGTCACTGGAATAGCGAAAGCAGCGAAACTTCCTCCTTAAAATCACTGAGACTGCCAGGCAGGTGTGGCGACACCCGTGACCCTGGTGCTCTGGGAGGCTGATGCAGGATGATCCCGGTCAGAGGCAGCTAAGCAACTTACTGAGATGCTGTCCTTGACAAGAAAAAGTCTGGGGCTGTAGCTCAGGGTGAAGGCGCTGGATTCCAACTCCAGTATCACCAAAGCTTGCTAATTTCTCATTAACGGTCTTTCTTGCAAGCGTTACCCTAAGACATAATACCAAAGCAAAACAATATCCCCGCAGTAATAAATGAATTAAAATGGGGAGAAGGATTCAAACCCTAGTCTTCTTGACCCCAGCTGCTGGGGCCTGTTATTTCTAAAACACCGACAAAAGGTATGGCAGAGAGAGAAAGGAAGCCTCCAGCTGGCTTCCTCTCCTAGGGCCAAAAGAGCCACACATTAGAGCCTTAAAAGAAAAAACACAGCAAACAGGGTTTGGGAGAGCAGAGGAGCTGTAACCAAGATGCTCTGAGGCCCAGAATGGCCTGGCTGTGCCTCTTTTTAAGACTCAGGCTCCTTATACCAACACATTAAATTACAATATTAGAAAAATTTAGCTGGGCGTGGTGGCATATGACTACATCCCAGCGCTCAGGAGGCCGAGGCAAGAAGATCTCTCCAAACTCAAGGCCAGCCTGAGCTACATGGCAAGATTCTGTCTCAAAATAACCAAGACAAAAAAAAAAAAAAAAAAAGTGATTTAAGATTACATTAAATTGGGACTGGGGATTTAGCTCAGTGGCATAAGGGCCTGCCTTGCAAGCGCAGGGTCAGGGTCATGAGTTCATTCCCTGGTACGGGTAAAAAAAAAAAAAAGATTACATTAAATAGGAACGGACAGCGGCCTCTTTTCTGTCCTTCCTTTTCTCTTTCTCGTTTTTTTTTTGTTTGCTTGTTATTGTTACTATCTTGTTTGGTTCTGAACTACAGTCAAGAACACACCTTTGTTACTTGTTTAAGGGTAACATGGGGCATAACTAGAAACTCAGTGACATGCAGGCCTGGTTCCTCCTCCTACACCATGGAATGAGGCCCTGCTGGGGCCTCCACCCCAGGAAACCTGCAGGGCAGGGGAGGGAAGGATCTGGGGCCATCAGCACAGAAATCCTACTCTTCATTTGCCTCCTTCTGCATTTTCACGAACCTCTCAGCAGAGACCTGAACTCTAGAAAACGCTCCTGAGGGCAGAGAAGACACTAAGGACCTTGGCTGGAAGGAAGAGTTTCGGACCCAGCGCGCTTCCCCTGCACCCTGCTTCTTAGCCTGAGCTCTGAACAGAGGGCAAAGACCTGGAAAGAAACAAACTGACTGTGCAGATTCCTATAATGAAAAATTGGGGCATGGTTCAAAGCAACCCACAAAACCGCTCATTTTGTAGGGACTGCAATTCAAGGGGTGGGTGGCCGCAGAGCCAGCAGTCTACTGGAAATCTACCAACTCTAAGTACAGCCCTCCACTTACAGAAGCTCCCCAAGGCCTCTAATGCAAGTCTAAGACAGGTGTGGCTGCAGGGCCTCCCCTGTCTTAGTGTCAGGAAGATTATTTTCTGAACCAAAAGAACCATTAATAAAAATGTTCATGAAAGTTTTAAATGGCCCTCAATGTTAAAATACACAATATTGTGAATCCAGACTTATACACAATATATTATACTAATGTGCCATTTGTAAAGGGGTCTTGTAAGTAGGATTCTTAAGGGCGCAGCAGACGCCTGCAGTCATAGAGTTCAGAGGAGGATACTGGGTTCTTTGCTCTGGTCCCTGGAGACACTTGAACCTCCCAGGCAGCCCCCAAGCCTGCGTGTAATTTTAACTCAGATCTCTGGTTCATGAGGACACTAATGAAGAATCTCTCCTAATTAAAAAGAAAGTCTGATTTCTGTCAACATAAATGTTTTGGATTGTCTCATCAGTTCCCCATCCCATACAATACTGTTTTTGTTTTTTTGTTTTTTGGTCAGAACTGGGAATCGAACCCTTGGCCTTCACACTAAGCTACTTCCCTGGCCCTTTTTAACCTGAGACAGGACGTCACTAAATTGCCTAGCTCGGACTTGAACTTGCAATAATGCTGCCTCTGAGATTAATGCTGCCAACTACCACCTGTGACTACAGAGTTTTCTCAATGAAAATGACCCATCTCCACCAGTGCCTTCCCCAGAAATACGCAGGGAGGGCTCCAAATGGCATGGGGAAGACCACGTGCCTACTCAGGAGAGCCCAGGACAAAGGTCCATGGTGTGTTTTGGTGATTCCGCACACCTCCCGCCACCCTGCACACCCCGTGTCTGTCTTTCTCTCTCACACACACACACATACACACACAAAACAAAGTGCATGTGGGGGTTTGCAGCTCTCAAGTTCCCCATCACTCCATGCTAGCTGTCTATCTGCTTTCTCTTCCATCTTTTCTCCCCAAATAAAACATTGTTTGTTATGAATGAACACACAGGAAAGTACACGTGGGCATGAGCCTGCTCGGTAACTACAGAATTCTTGTTCTGATGTTAATCCTTCCTTCAGAACTCGAGAATTACTCAAGGATATGCTTCTGAACACTGCATTCCTGCAGTCCCCAAACAGTGTCAGGACACGAAGCCACCAGGTCACAAGTGACGAAGGTCCACCTTATCAACAGATGACCTGTGAGGTGGCGGTGAGTCTGAAGGGCAACTCGGAACAAACCAGGGACCCTGAGACCTACGTCTGCGGTCACCCTCCTGGGGATGTCACAGCTGACTGTCCTAGCACTGCTCCTCCTGCCTATCCAGCTCCCGAGGTCCCACTAGAGGACCCGAGTAGACGCACAGCCCTGAGCTTCCTGGGCGAGCACCCCCTAGACCATAAGGGACACAATCGCCACGGGATGGTGTGACAGGCGGGCGGCCCTGGAAAAAAATGCACGGGAAGACAGGCTCGTGTATTAAACCAGACCAAGGAGCACAAGGGAAACCAGACTCACGCGAGGGGGATACCGTGCGCTTTGGATTGTCTTCTGCTTTTCAGGACTCGCAGTCTATCACCTTGCGTGATGCCAGTGACTTCGTCGTCATCACTGAACTGCGTAAGTAAAAAGACACGGAGCCAGTGACCCGGGCTCTGCTTCCCAGGGCGGGAGGCACAGCAGCTCCCGGGGCGCCATATCCGTAGGGCTGGGGCTTCCACCCCCTGGGAATCTGCCTCCCCCCTCCAAGTCACACGTCAGAGCCACCAGAGCGACCTGACCACCCTCTCCTTACCAAACGTAAGGCAATAAAGAAGAACAGTGGAATCTCAGCTTTGGAAATAGTCTTTTAAAAAAAAATCTCCCAGGCACCTTCCAGCCCCACTTCTCTTGATAGTGCTTCTCCCCACAGACTCGATCTGTGACAAGTTCTCTCTGTGAGAACTGCCAGATCCCAACTCAGCTGCCAGGGAATGACTACCTCCATCTACTGAGTCTGCTTCCAATTTTTGTTTGCCACTTGTGTTTAAGGAGTGGAACATTTAGTTTCCTGTACCTACAGCTTTGTTTTAACCCTTCTAAGTAAGCTTCGTAGAGAGTCGTGTTATTATTATTAACTTTTAAAGACAGGCTCTCACTATGCAGTTCAGGCTGACCTTGAGATCAATTTGTAGCCCAGGCTGGTCTTGAACTCTCAAGGATCCTCTTGACTCAGCCTCCCCAATGCTGGGATTACAGGCATGCATCACAACACCCAGCAAATGCTTTAGTATTTTGACCTAGTGTTTTCTCCATGCCCAACAAGGTTCTCAACAGCCTAAAGCAAGCACAGACCAGTGCGCCTGGTTGGGTGGTGCGATTACCGGTTCAGGCTCCTGCTTGTCCTCGTTTTCAACCCCGTTTATTGAAATGTCATCCACGCGTGAGAGGAGTTTGCAGAAGGCGGTGGCTCGGTGGGGCCCGTTCTCCCGGCCCCTTAGTTTTCGCCGAAAATAGTCGCCTTCCAGCCAGAGGCTTGCTTGTTTCCTAGAGCATTTAAGTGACAGCAAAACAGAGCTTTCTAGAGACAAAGTTACAAAACTTTTAGGTTTTTCCCAACTCGTGATCTGTCATTACCAGAAAATTCTGCTCCCTGTTCTTGGAGAGCGGTGCACGCCTCCCAGTCTACTCACATTACCAGGAACTGCTGCTGAGGCCCGATCACCGAGCCGGGCCGGCAGATTCGCACCCAGGCGATGCTCTCGGCAGCCGTCATCCGGTAGTGCTTCATGATGTAGCAGGCGATCAGGGTGCCGGTCCGACCAAGGCCAGCTAGGATGACAAACCAATTGGTGACACCTGGCCTCAAGGCTCTCCAGAGCTTTCTGGGCAACAGCTCCTGACTAGCAAGGATTACAGGCATGCACCACAGTGCCTGGCAAAGTTTTCCAATTTCTGACCACAGTGGCATGTCTCCAAAAGTAATTCAGAGAACCACAGGACAGCCACTGCCACCAAACCAGAGTCCAGCACTCAGGAGGCTGAGGCAGGAGGGTTGTTGCAAGTGCGAGGCTGGACTGGGCTACATAGTGAACTCAGGGCCAGCCTAAACTACATAGAGAGCTTGTCTCAAAAAAAAAAAAAAAAAAAAAAAAAAAAAAAAAAAAAAAAAAAAAAAAAAAAGGGGGAAAGAGAGGAGAAGGGCGTGGGCAAGTTAAGGAAGACAGAAGCCACCCCAGGAACCAGTCCTGCAGGCATCCTGACCTTTGACCGCCAACCTCCAGAGCTAAGAAAACTTGCTCAGTTACACAGGCCGTCATCCCATTAAGGCAATGTGAGTAAAACACTGACTTCCTAATGACCTCAATGGCCAGTGCACAGTCCCGTTCTCAGTCAGTCATGACTTTTCTTTTGAAAACCAGGGAAAGTGCTGTATCATAGAGAATTCTATTTCCAATTTTTTGAGCACCTTGCACAGCAGCTATACCGTTTTATATTCCCATCGGCAGTACACAGGTGTTCCAGTATCTCAGCATCCTCCGGCACTGCTTGGTTCT
This sequence comes from Cavia porcellus, assembly GCF_034190915.1. Classification (NCBI taxonomy): domain Eukaryota; kingdom Metazoa; phylum Chordata; class Mammalia; order Rodentia; family Caviidae; genus Cavia; species Cavia porcellus. The sequence continues at coordinate 20,744,154 of NW_026947500.1, forward strand.
CTGTTTTATTTTGCTCAGTAAAAGCTACCACCCTACGGGGTGTGAAATGTTAGCTGTGAGTAGCTTTTCACTAAGACTGCTGATGCCACGTAACTGCAGTTGTCCATTTTATGCCAGCTCTGGAGTCTGGAGTTCTGCTTTTCAGGGTATATTTCCGGACTGATTTAACTTCCTTAGCTCTTACAGCCTATGCCAGTGGTGGTAAATCTGTGCCACATGCCATCACCGGTCCATGTAGACGCTCCAATTCATTATGACTCTGCTAGCAGATGTTATATTTGTAGAAATCTGTCCATTTTACTTGGCTGAAACAATATGTTGTCCTATGATAAATCATGATGATCTCTAATTGTCCTTTTGTTTGTGTAAACTGATTAATAAAGTCCCTTCATTTGTGATTTTAGTAATGTAAGGCTTTTCTTTTATCTTTCATGTAGTTCAAGGTTCAATCTTTTTTGAAGAAGTAACCCTGGGGTATTTTAATTCTCATACTGTTATCTCTATAACGTAACATTTGTAATAATGACAATATTTTACAAATTATCATATGTTACATAACACAGTACCAGCTTTATAACTTCCCATGCGTTTTCCTTTGCCAGAAATACTTCTTTCTTCACATGTTAAGTTACTTTTCTCTTGTTACTGAGATAAAATACCAAACACCCCAAGTTAAAGGGGGAGAGGTTTATTTATTTAGCTCAGTCTGTGGAGGTTTCAGGCCACAATCAGCTGGTTCCAAGGCAGGGTGGTGTGGCACAGAGGCAACAGCTCATGGCAACAAAGACAGCAAAAGCGGCAAGAGACAAAGAGAGAAGCCATTCTCTTTCTCTCCCTTAGATTGCACTTCAGCTGCTTGCCCTGGGACACCAGGTGTCCCATTCATACCCCTAATCCTAACGCTAGACGCATCAGAAACTCTAGATTCAGATGCCCCTGAAAACCTCCCCGTCCTCCATGAGGGCCTGACACAACTATAACATCTGGCTTGGGGGTCACCTGGACACAAACCATAACATCTGGCTTCCATGCCCTTTCATTTCTACCTAGGGCCTTTCAGCATTTCCTGTACTACAGGTCTACTAATAAAAACTGCCTTAGCATTTTGATTGTTTGTAAATGCCTTAATCTCCTCTATCGTACTGGGCTCTATCGTACTGGGCTATGCTCCAGCCCTTTTTATTTTTTATTTTGGGACAGGGTCCTGCTACGTCACTAAGATACCAGCTGGGCTTGAACTTGTGATTCTCCTGCTTCAGCTTCCCAGGGTCATGGATCACAAGTGAATGGTGCCACACCTAGTGCAGTTTTCCCTTACTTTTGACGGGGTTTTGCAGGCTAACTTCTTCCCCACCCATAGCATGTCGCCTGTATCAGCTCAGCGCGCAGGTCTCAGCCGCTTCTGAGGAGCAATGTGCCAACAATCCTCATGCATCTCTGTAAGCTGTTTCTCCCCTTGTCACTGGGTTTAAACAGTGTGCATAATCGGCATCTTCATGTGAGTTTCTGAGTTTGCCGTGTTTAGAGGTTGTTCAACTTCTTGGACATTTATATTCATGTCTTTCATTAAATTTCAGAAGCGTCCAAATAATCTCTGCTCTTTTCTTTCACTTGTGCAATTCCCTAAATCCACAGTTTGCTTAACTGTATCCCGAAGGTCTCTTAAGTTCTATTCACATTTCTGCATTCTTTTTTGTTTCTGTTCCTCAGACTTAAGTTTTTAATAGTTCTGTCTTTATAACCACTGATTTGTCTGTCTACATCTACCTCTAAATTGTTCAGTAAATTTTATTGTATATTTGCTTTGCAGAATTCCTTTTTAGTTTCCTTTTATTTTTGTATCATTTAAAATTCATATTTCCATTTTGTTCACACATTATTTTCTTGACTTCTTCCACATTTTTACTCTGAACTTCAATAATGCTTTGCAAATAAATCTACCATCTGGTTTTTCTCAAGGATGGTTTCTACTGATGATTTTTCCCTTTGAGTAGGCTACTTTCACATTTCTTTGCTTCCTTATAAGTTTTCAGTGAAGACCAGTCATTTGCTTTAATTCTGGAGGTCAGAGTTGGCTGAGTTTTTTTCCCCTTGCTATCATACTGTTCTTCATAATAACTATACTCCTTATTAACTTATTATCTAACAGGATAAATGTTAAATCCTAGGACATTGTACAGTGTATTACTGCAAAATGATTTATTCATTTGAAAACTGTTTACCAAGTGCCAGGCTTATAAGTTATAACAGTAGAAAACATGGCAGCTTGTGAGGACACAGTTTCCATGGAGACAAGCTCTACTGGATCTACTCTACATCCTGATGATGCCAGAACTCATTGCACAACACCCAGACACAACAGGCACACAGAAGATACAGTACTTAGTGAACACATGACTGTATTTTCAACCTAATAAACCTTTCTAAAGTCCTTTATAAAATAATTCACTATACACTTCCTCTGGATTTGGGATTTTTAAAGCATCTTTAAAAAAACTAAAGGCAGCACTGTGTGTCCTGGTGCACAATCTCAATGAGCAGGAGAGTCCTGCTATTCACTCACACACGGACCCCCTCTGGCTGGCCCCAGAAACCTACCTTTACAATGCACAGCGACGGCACCCTCAGCACTCTCGCAGATATTCAGGAACTCTCTGACAATGGCGTCCGTCGGGGTGCTACCATCCGCAAAGAAAAGATCATGATGCTCGAAACCAGCATCCGTAAAGCGTTTAGCATCATACATCCTTTTATTCAGGCGAATAACAGTAGTAATGTTGTGACTCTTAAAATACGGGATGTAAGTCTCCGGAGAATGCTGGTGATAACCTACGTGAAAAATGCACCAGATCTTTAAAATGCAGAAATAAAAACAGTGGGGCTTCACCTGTTACAGGGCAGACATGGTATCTGGACTGAGTGTTTCAATACCAATTTTACTATGACTGTAAAAAGCAAAAAGTTAAAATCCAGGCAGAAGTGTATATAAGTGTGTATAAGTGAATGCATATGCTTAAAAAATAAGAATTTAAGTCAAACTTACTTTAACCTTTTTGAAAGAAAATACAGAATGAGTCCTCTCAATAACAAAACTGCATTGGTCCCACAGTTTTACATACCACTTTCAAGTCTGGATCTTGAATGGGGTCCACAGAAGGCAAGAAATTGGTCTGGTATTATCCAATTTAAATCTCCATTTTCTGCTTTCTGAAGAGGAAGACCAGCAAAATTCATTTTTGGACTGAATTTCCTCTCTAACACCCTCATTAATACTAAAGTCTCTGATGAACTTCCAATTTATTTGTTTTTGCATATTAACAGTATATTAATGACCATAACACAAAAATCAGTTAGTTCTCCTTGCTCTGAATACACCCCTGGAAGTGTTGGCTTCTCCTAGGCCTAGTTACCTTGTTCTCATGGTGTTTCTTGCCAGGGTAATCACAGTCCTTGAAAAACAGAGCTGCTGGTGCCGTGAAAATAAACTGTGTACTTAGTGGTTATTGCATCTGAAGTACTTTGGTTATTTTGCCTTGAATAAATTCTTTCCATAGAAAATTAATTCCTACAGAAAGCAAAGTTTTCCAGTATAAGGAGTCTAGAAACTCCTGTTTTCTTGAATAACTAAGTCTTTTCTTACGTGGAATTTTGACTCTGGATAAATGGGAGGGGGGGTACAGACACCTAGCTTCCTAGATTCTCAGTGTCTTGCTATTCATAGAGGGACATCTTTCCATCATTTCCCTGTTTAATAAGGCTAGTCAAATGCATCAGAAAATTCAAAATGATAAGATCAGAGGGTATTTGCACATGCATATGCACACACATGCGCGTGCACATGAACACACACACACAACCCACCTAAATACAACCGACACTAAAACATTACTTCTTAAGACAAAGTTCCTTGGAATGAGTCACTGTTTTAATTTTTATCACTTAACTATAATGCATACTTAATAGTAATTGAGAGACAGCGTTTTCTGAGGTAGATAAGACTTTTAAGAAAGAATTACAGGAAGATACTTGAGAGTGAAGGAAGATAGAACTAGTGACGATTAAACCAAAAAGAGCTGGGCACAGTAGTACAGGCCTGTAATCCCAGCACTCCAGGTGGCTAAAGGCAGGAGGGTTACAAGTTCAAACTCAACCTGCGCAACTTAACAAAATTCCATCTCAAAATGTTTTTAGGGAGTGGGGGTAAAACTCAGTGCAAGCACCCTGGTTTAATCTCTAGTCCCACCAAAAAAAGGGGACAAATTACCCTGGCAATTGGTGTGTGCTTATATGTGAACCTAAAAAATAAGAAAGAGTGTCTTGAATATCTATCTACAAAGAGCCAAGCAGGTGATTTAGAACCTATTTGTTAAATTATTCACAACACGAGGAGCTGTGAGCTGGGTTCTACAACAAGTGGTCTAGGCAGGAGCGGGCAGAAATGCTGCCAGGTGATCTGATTTTTAAGTGAAACCAGGACTTCGGAGTTCTTAAGCCACCTGTAATTAGATGTGGAAACAACTAGCTTTCATTCAGATACTGGCACTGTAGGCTGCTGAGATGCATCCTATTCAGAGGTGCTGAAACAGGAAAAATAAAAGGCAGATGGAATCACTGTAAGATATGAACCTCTAAAATTCGGAAACACACTAGACAGATTTAACAGAACCACAGATCCCTGGAGTCTGTAACCGTGTCTGTGGGGGTGACATCCAGACACTGCAGCCCCAGTTCCTGGCAGCAAGAAGAAAGCCCATTTAGTGCCTGCACAGCTCCTCAGTACATGTAAGCCATCACCGTGCTTTAAAGGCAGCTGATGTTCTTAGCATTTTGCTTACAAAACAGAGAAAATCCATTATAATCCTTTTATATGCATAATGTTCCATTTTTATAACGGCATATAACAATGGAACACATGAAAAATTTTTCTCTTCAGACTCTTTTTTTTGTCTTTTTCCTTTTTATCGGTACCAGGGATCGAACTCACGACTGCCTGCTTGCAAGGCAGGCACTTATGCCGCTGAGCTAAATCCCCAGCCCCTCTCTTCAGACTCTTGATGCTTGAATTTTTCTAGGGAGCATCTAGGAATTCCATGTAAAAATTCGCAAAACTGCAACCTTTGGCATAAATAGGTAAAATACTTAATTTTACAGAAACATGCTCAAGAAAGGGTGTCAATGACTGAGTTAAAGCCAACAGTGTAAGGTGGCAGTTAAATGTACTTTAGAATAGACTGCTACTACAGAAAGGACAGCGTGGGTATGTCCTAGCAAAGCCTAGCTGTGTGTTAACAGCTGTCATACATCCTTAAACTACAGTATTCACCCAAGGAATTGGTAAAACAGCTTGAGAAGTTTTCAATAATCGCTACTTTGGGGACTGTGAAAAGGTTCCTGAGTTCTCAGGATGCAGCCATGCGGACGGCTGTCTGGGAAACTCCCTTCCACTACTGGGAGAAACACGCTCGAAGTCAGCAGAACACAAAGCCAAGCACCTGGAGGTTTCTTGCCTGCAAGAGGCTTACCATCGCTCAGCATCCATTTGGAGGATGGGCCTTGGACTTAGAGTGTCTCCTTCTGACAAATGCATGTCAGCCTGGTGAGGCTGAGTAAAGAGGATGGCAATTCAAGCCCAGCCTGGGCCACTTAGACCCGGTCTCCAAATAAAAGGCTTTAAAGGAGCTTATATGGAGCTCAGTGCCACGGTCGGAGTTTGATTCCCAGCACCACCACCACCGCCATCAGAATTAGTTAAAATGCACGTGACCTCTAAGATGCTTGCCTTATTTTGTTCCGAAAGTCTCACGGGACCCTCAGCCCAGGACTCCAGCCCTAAATTAGGCACTGCCGGAGGATCCCACACCCTTCCTGCAGAAGACAGGCTGTCCAGGCATCAGCACACGGTTTGGGTCCGGGAAGTGAGGGGCATTCACAGGTCTTCTGCTGGAGTGAGATTCCCTTTCCTGTGGTGGTTTCTTTCCACTGTGGTAGATGAAAGCTGTGGAAGTCACCTCTACCACGGGTGGACAGGGAATAGCCTGAGGGCAAAACTAGCCTCACTGGGATGGCGACACACTGACAGCCCACCTGCTCCTGGATTTTATAGTCTGGAACATGGTATGATTTTCCCTCTTTACAATATATTTGAACATATGGCCCAGAAGTGAGCATCTGTGTAACGATCACTCATGTTATTGTACCCTTCTATAAACTTCATTTCAATGTGCAAAATTCATCAATACTAAACAAAACAAAAGCAAAACATACACTAGGCCTGAGGAATGGGGCCAAAGGTAAAAAGACTGCGAGTATTTTACTCCAGGCACATTAAACTGCTTTTGAGAACAAGATTATCACTTCAGTTAGCAAAAGTTACAGAGTAAAAAAATGTGGTGTGACAGTTTGGATCTTAACTGTTCGCTCAAAGCTCCTGGGCTGTAGTGTTCACAGGTTGGGCCCTCAGGAGGTGACCAGGGCCTCTGACCCCATCGATGGGTCACCCCACTTAGGAATGGATTCTTCCCAGGTCAGTACAAAGGGCTGGGAAGCTCAGGAGCTGGTGCTTGGCCCTCAGCGAAAGAAAGCAGGTGAGTGTGGGAATGCCCTTCCAGAGTGTTCCTCTGTCTTTGCTCCCTCCTCCTTTCTCTCTGCTTCCTCACCAAGAAGAGGGGGGCAGCAGTGTTGCCCCACCATTCAGACGGGGCTCACCATGGTGGGCCGAGCTGAGCACTGACCAAAGCTTTTGAAATTGTGAACCGAAAGAAAAGAAATCTTGCCATCTTGTAAGCTGTTTGTCAAGTATTTGGTCACAGTGAGGAAGGCTACATAACACATAGGGAAATTTCGATCGAATTATACTTTCAGTTACACAATGAGTAAGTTTTGGAGATTCAACGTATAGCCTGTCCACCTGAAATCTGCTGCAGAGACCTAAATATTCTCAGCAAATACACAGGAAACTAGGTGAGGTCACGGACGTGTGCGTCACCTTGGCTGTGGCGAACATTTTAGGAGGCAGCTGTCCATTGAACATGACTCTGTGTACCTTAGATGTAGACAACACTTGTCAACAGTTTTACCCCAACTGTGCCGGACAGATAGAATCATTATCCTTGAAAACTTACTTCGTAGTGTTCATATTCATCAAGGTTAAAGGTGTTGAAGTTAAAGAAGCCGTACTGCATTGCCTGAAATCCAAAAGAAAGCTTGTGAGGAGAAAGACACGAGTAAGGACACGATTCCCTCATGATAAGCACCAGACGGTACCTGGCAAAGCACCACTACATTTAGGTGACTTTCCAGTTAGCGGTTTCAAAGGAAGTCAGGCTGCATGCTTCCCATGCTTCTGTTATCTCATTATAGAACATTATCTAGTGAAATGTCACTTTAAATTTTCAGTTACCAGTATCTTACTCATGCAGACTATAATAATCATGACATCACAGGAATCCTACTAACTTATTAGATCAACACTGCCCACAGCACAAGACAGAGAGACTAGGGTTCGAATATAACGCAGCCTCCAATGCTCTCTAAATATAAGTAATACTGAGGAAAGAAACCATGGGCTGCTAATTTAGCTCAGCTCAAGCCCACAACACCTTAACCCACAAATTCTTCTGAACAGTCATACGGATAAGAGATCAATGTGACACAATGCTAAAATTGAAATTTCTGAGAAAAAAAACAAAACCACTACTCTTTCCCATAAGAAAATAAATTTTTAGGGGCTGGGGATTTAGCTCAGCGACATAAGCAACTACTTTGCAAGTGCATGGTTGTGAGTTCGATCCCTAGTACTGGTTTAAAAAAAAAAAAGAAAATAAATTTTCTGTCCTATCCTGTGGCCTCATCACTAAGCAAAATAAGCAGAGCGTCTGGTTTGGTTTTCAGACAAGGATGAATTAAGAGCGGGCGGCCTTCGGGCTGAGTCCCTGGGCCATCCAGGACAGAAGCCCAGATTCTCCATCAATGAGGGACTGCCGGTGCCAAGGTCTCCTAAAGCCTTTTTTTTTTTTTTTTGTCTTTTTTCTTTTTATCGGTACCGGGGATTGAACTCACGACTGCCTGCTTGCAAGGCAGGCGCTTATGCCGCTGCGCTAAATCCCCAGCCCAAGCCTGTTTTAACATTTATACCCCAAAACATGCATGTAACCTGGGATGGCTGAATACCATCTACACTGCCCTCGTTTTATAAATACATTTATTGTCGTTTCCACTTCTCTGTGGGGAACACAGTCCGAGATCACTCAGGGATGCTCACAATCACAGACAGCATGGAGTATGTACCTGGGTTTTTCCTGTACACTTAGGCACAGAGAGAGTAACGACAACCAGCACAAAAATAGAATGTTTACAACAGTCGAGTGTACTAAAAGTTATTTAAAATTTATGAGTTTTATTTTTAGAATTTTCCATTTAACATTTCTGTACTGAAGCCGATGGCAGAAAATGAAATCAGGATGGAGGACTATATATATTTAAGTAACAATTTCACGACCAGATCTACAATCAATTTCCTTTCCTTAGTGTCATCTTCCATGACGTTTGCACCAGCAACGTCCCCAACAGAGTGAGACTTCTAACACAGTTCAGGGCCGCACATAGCTGGGCAGAGGAGTCCCAGCCTTCACAAGGCCCTGGCTTCCATCCCCAACCTCAGAATAAACAAGTTTACAAGGAATTCCCATTTCTCTCTGAATTTCATAAGCTGATCCTACTAGAAACCATCCTAAAATTAAGATACAATCACACTGATAAATGCAGTAACATCTGAAATCTGCCATAAATGAAAAAATGTTCCCACTGAAACGCAGAAGCCATTAACCCTTGACTAAAACTAAACAGAGTATAAAAATACGGTCCTGACCTATCACACTAGAGACACATGGGGGAGCGGCTTCTGTGCTGTTGGCGCTGGAAGGAAATCCAGGGCCTCTACCGCCAAACTGCACCCCTGGCCCTGAGTGTGGCTTTGACAAAGCAGCGATCCACTCAGCTCTGTGCAGAAGCTATCCAGCTCCCTAAATTCTTCTGTCAAACTAGAAATTAAAGGCTTCAAGCCAGGCATAGTGGCTCACACCTGTAATCCCAGCACTCAAGAGGCTGAGGCAGGAGGATCGTTGCGAGTTCGAGACCAGCCTGGGCTACAAAATGAGCTCCAGGCCAGCCTGAACTGCATAGAGAGACCATCTCAAAAAAGACAATAAATAGATAAATGAAATTGAAGGCTTCAGCAAACTAAATCTGTGTTTCACTGGAAACCAGTAACGCATTTATTACTTTTTAAAAAAATTACGATATTCTCAAAACTCATTCTAAATCATTAAAATCATCAATCCAGTTACCTAACTGATTCTGACTGTCCCCTCACTCTTTCAGATCTTCTTGGTTGGGGTTTTCTGGGCAGTGCTGAAGAGGGGACCCAGGCCAGGCACATGCTCTACCAGTGAGCTATATCCCTGCCCCGGCCCCTGCTGTTCCCTGGCTGTCCCCCAACTCAGGCTGAGCCACCTGGAAACTCAGAATACACTGCGTCCCACTCTGGTACCCCAAGCTAACGTCAATTAGAAAACGGGACACCCCTAAATTGCGCGCATTGTGGGAGCAGTTCTAACAGGCAGCTCCCTGGGGAGTCAGCCTGGACACCCCAATTCTTCCTCAGCTCTCTAGCACCACAACGAGTGCACCCCAGAGTTACTTACCTTCTTCACCGCGTGAAAACAGTCGAGCAGTGTAAGATAGAAACTGCAACTCCCGTAGGCGGCATCTCTGAAATTCCAAGAGCATTGAAACATAGGTAACACAGTGAATTTTCCGTAGCACACTACCCTCCAAACAGAGCTGATCAGAATGAAAACCACACTTGCACCTGATTGCTCAGATGATTTCTCTGGGTCTCATCTGGCTCTGAAAACTCAGCCTCCATTTCTATTTAGCTGACCAATAGAATCTACTCCTGCCCCAAGAGCAGGGTGTTTGAATTTGTTCTTTAAACTGGAAAACGCTGTACCACACTGTGGCCAGGAAAGTGTGCTTGTTGATGATGTATAAATCTGTAATGTGTCTAGGCGTGCACATGTATGTACCTATCACCATCTAAGGAGAGGAAAAATTTGGAAATGAAGGTAGCATGTGAGCTACCAGATGCATGGTCACCAAGCATTCTGCTCCTTTCATTATGCTGGGACCTTTAACGATTTTTTTTTTTTTGGTACCAGGGACTGAACTCATGACCTTATACTTGCCAGGCAAGTGCTTATGCCACTGAGCTAAATCCCTGGCCCAGGACCTTTTACAATTTAATTGTTAACTTTTCTCTGCTTAAGGGACAGGAAGGCCACAGGATAAAGCCATCTACTACCACTGTGCCCCTGAGAAAGTGGCTTAACTGGTTGGCAGGCAGTTCCACCCGAACACTGCATCTATACCCACAGTCACCTCACTGCAAATCTCTATCAGGGAAAGTTCTATCGAGAAAAATAAGATTTCCCGGCAGCTCTGAACCCGTACTTCAGCCTTGGTGAGGGGAAACACTTTGCTATTAACACTACTTAGAAGACTTGGAAAAATAGATGAGACTACTACTTAGAAACTATAGAATAAGGCCCAACACTGGTTTAAAAAACAGCGGCTTCCAAATCTTGGAAATAACCAAGATTCCCATCAGTCGCAGAGTAGATGAAAAAGATGTGGTATTTTTATACTCAGCTATAAAAAGGATGATCTTGAGGCCTTTTTCATAGGTAAGACAACTTGAGGCTATCCTCATTAGTGAAATAAACAAGAATCGTATTTATAAATATCGCATTGTGTCTCTAGTGTAAAAAGTAGTATGAAATGTAGGAGTAATAAAACCCAAAATGTGTAATTGCTATTGTAAAAAAGAGAGGAAAAGTACTCTATAGACAACTACTTCTAAGAGGACAATATGTAACTATCAACTAGTGATTTCTACTGTGTATGTTTTTTTGAAATTATGTATTATTTCTATCCTTTTTTTGTTTTGTTTTTTTCTTAAAAAAAAAAAAAAATAGCACTTCCATAGCTTGGACCCAAGCTGCAGTGAAATGGAGCTGGGGATTTAGCTCCACAGCATAAGTGCCTGCCTTGCAAGCACAAGGTTGTGAGTTCAATCCTTGGTACAAAAAAAAAAAAAAAAAAACCAAAAAGAACCACCCTGATACATGCCGTGAACAGTATACTGTTGAATCAAAAAAACAGGTTGAAACCCGGATGCCTGTCACATATGGCCAAGCCTCACAGGCACTGAAGTCTTTAAAACAGGCAGCTCCCGGCTCTCCAAGATGCATGCCGAAACGAAAAAGTGGGGTCTCTCGGGGTGATGGGGTGCTCTGCATACCTGCATGTGGAGCTGCTGATTCACAGCAAGACCTTACACTATGCTATACTGTTACATAAACCTCAAGGCATGTATAAATAACAAATGTCAGCGAGGGCTACAAACTGTTTCAAGTGTGCTGATGTGCAGGGTGTAATCCACTTCTCAGAGAGATTTTCATTCCCATTTGTACTCAAACAGACCAAAGTCCCACTACCAGGTTCAAATTTATAGAGGATAACAGAACTGAAGCAGAGCTTAGACTTACACCCTGTCGGTCTGATGTGAACAAGGAAGCTATCAGCAATCACACTATGTCCCAAGAAAATACACAACCCACAATAATGCAGTAATCTTACTTTTTGTAAATAAAACTGAAATGCTAGAAAAAAATGGAAGGGGGGGGAAACATAAGCTATGAGCCCCAAGTTTTTCATTATTTGATTACATAGAGCAAAAATTACTGTATTACTATGAACACCTCTAAAAGCTAATTTTCAATCTCTGTATTTCATTACAAAATGGTGACAAAAAGCTCACAGACCACTCTCTAAGAAACACTGCTTTAGATAAATCCGATATCTGACAGAGGGAATTTCACGAAGCTGGAACACCTTTGAACTGAGCTTCTGGCTGGTGCTCCTGGGAGCAGAAGTAACCAGCTTCTTGTGCCAGATGTCACTAACTTTTAAACACAAGACATTTACCCTGTTCCTTAGCACTTGTATTTAAATGAACACAAAACATTTTCCATGCCAACAGTGGCTCACAGGCCCTTAGTCTGGGAGAAATGTGTGACCGTGCTCCCATTCCAGACCCTGCAGAGGAGACACCAGGGGGACGGTGACTAGGAAAGGTTACATTATAGGGAGCAAACAAAATGGTCACTGTATATCAAGAGGTGACCAACGGCTGGGGCTCAGACCCTTCAAGTGTCTCTCCCAGTGGAAATACAGATACTACTCTATCTCCATCTCTCCACTTAGCTCAGGTAACAGAATTCCTAAGAGCACAGAAAGAACCAGAAAGACAGAGATGGCCATGCTACTGGGCTCAAATCAATTCTAATTCGCTCCATCTCTGTCATGCAGACTTATTTAGAGTATGTGACTGACTTCTTGCAGGCGTTCCCAACACGTCTCTTCTGTGGAATGAGTACAGTTATTTCAGAAGAAGATTCTCCTGATCATTAGGGAAACTTTTTCAAAGGGCGGGGACTCGTAATGCTATGTTTTTAAAGGTAAGGCTGGATCTTCCAAATCTGACACTCAGGGTATATGCAGCAATTCTAAAATAACTTCTCTGGCAGTGGAAGAACAGTGAAGTAATTAAGTAGCATGAAATAATTACAAAACTATGCAGAGTAAAATTACTTCACACATTTATTGCCCATTCATCACCACAGGAGCTCTGATTCTAGGACTACATATTTCTTTTCTTTTCTTTTTTACAAGGCAACAACTGTTTATTACACTAGCAGGCTGATGGAAATCTCAGTTCCCAATTGGCAGCACTGAGGCAGTTTCGGGTTCAATTTAAACACAGTTTGCAAGCAGGAAGTACAAGGCATTACATGGGTTACACAGACTGAATTAATTATGACTACATATTTCAATGAACACATAGAGAAACTGTTAGAATCTGATTTAAAGGGAAAAACCCACATTATCTTTTTTTCAAAATTCCTTCAGGATAACCACCCCGTAAGTGTAGGATGAGGAAGCCCCACACCTATGGACAGGTACCAACTCCCACCTCGTGACTCTACTGCTCCAAGGGCTTGCCGGGAAGGGCTTCCTTATTAGCAGCTCTCCAACTACCTCTGCATGTTGAGCTCTGATTACTGGGAAAATTTACAGCTTAACTTTTTAGGAGCCAAATTCCTCAGAGGCAGCTCCAGGATTCTCTTACCTGCCTGCAAAACTCACTTTTCATCAGCAACAGTGGTTCTCGGCCAGCGGGGAGGGGTCTGTGCATTTGGGGCCCTGGAGTAGGGGTGGGGGTGGTACTGGGATCCATAAGCAGAGGGCACAGCTGCTGCTGAACACCCTCTAGACCAGCCGCAGCAGTGCCTCTGTCGAGAACCCTGGGTCTGCACATCACACACCAACCACAGGGCGTCTTCCAGAAATAGCCATAAAGAGATTCTGGCAAGGGTCTGTCTCATCCATCCCAGCGTCCTCAATATTTACCTGAAAGGAATATAGGATGTATCTCCAAAGATTAATATTCCATACGCTTCTTCCGGAGTTCTCCCCAAATATATAACCTGCATTTACAAAGAGAAGAGAAAAATGCAATTTACCCCTAAATGCAGAATGCAGTTACTGTAAAACCAGCCTCGTACGATCAGTGTAACTGAGTTCTCCGCTTTCCACTGGTGTAAGATAAGTCAAATATTAAATAACTATGGGTTAGACTTGGAACACAATTCAATTCGGAGAATGTAATTTTTTCCTGGGAGGGAAACCTAAAGTCCTAGTGATGAACTTTTTAAAAGCTGTAATTTTAAAAACTCATTATGGGGGGCTGGGGATTTAGCTCAGCGGCATAAGCGCCTGCCTTGCAAGCAGGCAGTCATGAGTTCAATCCCTGGTACCAATAAAAATGAAAAAGACCAAAAAAAAAAAAAAATGCACTATGAAATGACTGTACCTAAATATAAGGCATAATGGGAGGAAATTTATAGATTGAGGCTAAATCTATTTATATAACCATCCAAGAAATATTTGGCTAGCAATCTATAATTTTCTTTTAAGTCTACTCATCTTCCTGATTCAAAAGTCCATCCCAAGTGAAATTATTCTAAGTGTGTCACTTAGGAAAAACTGCCTTAAGTCATTTCTAGGTCAACATAAATTCTCCGATTAATAATCGCCAAACCAAAATACTTTCCTAATTTATCACTATGCTCCTAGCAATTCATCATCTAAACTGTTCCCAAATTCTTTTGGTATATTTTCAGGGGAAGCCACCTACACAGAATGCCCACTTGAATTCCACAGAACTACCTGGAACCAGGAGACAACACATGACAACTGAGATTTTACAGCCCTGAGAGTCAGCTTCAGGACAGCTCCGAAGAATCCAACCTCCTGCTATCTTCACCCTTGCCAAGCTGTTCCCACAGTGGACGCCAGAGTGCGGAAAAGAGTGTTGCGGTGCTGGTGAGGACAGAGTGTGGCTGCCAAGGCCAGCACCCAAGGACACCTCGTCCCTCAGTGAGGATCCCTCCACAAGCTCCCTGCGGTGTGGGGTGCTCGCTCATACAGCCTGCACAGTGAACACCAAGTCTCTCTGCCAGCACGGACTTGCTAATGAGCTGTGCCTCCGTGGAGGGGACCCTCCAGATAGAGAAGTGCAGCCTGGGAGACACCCAGACCCAGAGTCCCCCAAGTGAAGCCCTTCCCAGACACCTGGGCAGGCAGCGGGAGTGGGGGTGACTGCTACTGCGAGCTGTGGGTAGGGGCTGCAGAGATGCAGCTCCGCACGCACTGGTGAGCCCCGCTCCTTTCTGGAAGATTGAGGAATCTCTTGGGGGAACACAGCAATTTCCTGGAAAGAATGAACTATCGTGGAGGATACCTGACAACTCAGTAGCATTTTTCAAAGCTTTTTTTTTTTTTTTCTTTTCTTTCTTTTTCTGAATAAAACCATAGCCAACCAGGTGTGGTACAACATGCCTGTAGTCCTAGCTACTCAGGAAGCCGAGGGAGGGGATCACCTGTACCCAGGAGTTCAGCGCTTTCTACGCAACACAGTAAGACCCCATTTCTCTTTTATAAAGAAAATGGGGAGAACTGTGGTCAGCATGGTAGGGTCTGACTACATGTTTTAGGCTGGCTTTGCACTCACTATACAGCCACACTGGCCTCAAACTCCACCTGCCTCAGCCTCATGAGTGCTGGGATTATAGGCGTGCGCCACCTCACCCGGTCATTGCCCTGCCTGCCCCTGATTACTTCTGGCCGTGGGGTAAAAACCTGTGTTTCAACACCAAGAAGATGCTCAACTAATGGGAGACAGATGTCATGAGGGGCTCAACCAAGTTTAGCATTTGATCCAGACTTCAAATAATAATTCAGTTAGACATGTTTCGTATTTCTATTCTTACACTCAATGATTTGAAGCTTTAGCTACATAGAGTCGGCCACAGTCTAAAAACCAAACATTATAATGGCCACCCTACACCAGCTAAGAACGACCAAGGGCATTTAAATCCCAACCACAAACACAGTTGCCGGAGAAACCAATAAACTATTTTCAAATATTCTTCTTGGAAAAATGTCACAATGTTTACAGCATTTAAAATTCCTGTAACTATTTTCACATGTCAGCCAGATGACAGTTTTTCTTATGCCAAGAATTTGATTAATCTTTAAAAAACAACAACAAAATCACTCTCCAGATTAACACAGAATGTTAAAAAATCAATACAAGTTCATAACCAGGCACTAAAATGAAAAAGGTCAACAGGGTAAAAAAATACACAGCATAAACAATTTTACATTAAAAAAAAGGAAATAACTTCCACAGCTCTTACACAAAAACTGGAAAGAAAAAAAATCACAAATGATTTTTTAAAAATAATCCAATTAGGGGCTGGGGACTTAGCGCAGCGGCATAAGCGCCTGCCTTGCAAGCAGGCAGTCGTGAGTTCGACTCCCGGTACCGATAAAAAGGAAAAAGACAAAAAAAAAAAAAAAAAAAAGAAGAAGAAGAATCCAATTGTCCTACATTTTACTAGCTTAAAATTTTCAAACTTTTTATTTACCTATACATATAGTAGGCTGGCACAATAATCTTAAATGCAGACAAAAGGACACTGGAAATGTGGAACAGCAGGCCTATCCATCAGCACACAGCTGTCAGCCGCCTGGCTGCTGTTTGCCTCACTTTCACCAGCACCAGGCGAGGGAGGGTCCTTAGGCAACCACTGGTTTACCCTCTGCTTATTTTTCAAAATAATAATAGTAAGTGAACTGTCTTAGAGATGGGGCATGTTCAAAGACAAACCACAAGTCTTGATTTTCTAAAAAGCGAGCGAGCTCCTAATGGTGACACACAGTGAGGGGGACCTGGGACCATTTACCAGTACTACATGAGGTACACAAACCGGCAGCTGCACTGTCCAAACCACAGTGTGAATGCTCATCCAAGATCCCTGGACTTGTTACTGATGCAGGAGGGCCTCCTGCTCTTGCTCTTCCGCTCCTTCCCTGCAAGCATTAGGGGTGGCGGAAGAAAGGTCAGTCCAGCCCACTGAGCAACTCTGCTGAGAGAACAGCTGCCTCCTCCTGGGCCCAGTCTGACTGCAGGTGGCAGCTACAATTTACAGTACCTGGCCGTTGTTTGCCTGCCTTTCACCAACATCCTGGTGGGGTACTGAGGCAGCTGCTGGTACCCGGCAGAGAGGTTGTTCTCAAACTGGATTCTGACCCACAGCCTCCAGGCCCCATGCACGTTGATCTATCCCCCTCCCACACCCGGCTTGGCCCCTCCCCCTGCAGCCAGTCTAAAACCTAGCACTGACTACTCTGATGATTAAATTGTTTAAAAACTGGACCACAGGTTCAGAAGATCACCGTTCAATAATAAATGAAATCCCTGAGCTCTTGTAACTGTTGAGGCAACCTCAAACTCAAGGCAATTTAGGATTCTATTCACAGACTGCTGAGTTAATACATTCTTAAAACTTAATTAGTATCATAACTGTTCATATAAGTGTTTACAAGGTCAACTGAGTGTTAAAGGATATCAAAAAGCTGCTTGAAATTTTTTAAAGGTGGTAAATTTGGACCAGGGAACTTACATGCTACTACAATTAGCTCTATCAAAATACTCTACTGAACACTATAGGAAGCAAAGTTTGCAAGC
This sequence comes from Cavia porcellus, assembly GCF_034190915.1. Taxonomy (NCBI): domain Eukaryota; kingdom Metazoa; phylum Chordata; class Mammalia; order Rodentia; family Caviidae; genus Cavia; species Cavia porcellus. The sequence goes on from NW_026947500.1 coordinate 20,761,369, forward strand.
CATATACCAACAGTTCGCTTGTGTCAAGCATTTCACATTCAGAATACTTTGCATTTATTTTGCACACACAAAAAATGTTAGAAACCAAGACACATCTCCGAAGAGCTGAATAGTGTGTCCCCAGGAAAACATAAAGTATTGTGACCATTAAATGCGACCAATGTCAAAAACCAGTATGATCAAATGGTAACTATGCTATCTATCCATCTACCTGTCTACCTACCTTCCTATCATTGTTTTCTTTTAAGGGGAAAGGTGTGCTTAGCTCAGTCTGTGTATGTTTCATATCGGCCGGCTCCAAGGCAGGGAGGCGCATGGCAGAGAGGCAACAGTTCATGGTGACAGAAGACAACAAAGGTAAGAAGACAGAGCAGGAGCATGAGAGAGCGTTTTTTCTATTATTATTTGAAAGTATTAAAAAGTAGTACGAAGGAACTGGGCATGGTGGCTCGTGCCTATACTAGCACTTGGGAGGCTGAGGCAGGAAGATTGATGCAAGTTAAGAGGCCAGCCTGGGCTACACAGTGAGATCCCGTCTCAAAAAAACAAAAATAAAACCACCAAAAAAAAAAAAAAAAAAGAGGAAGAATCAGGAAAAAAGGAGTAAGATTCAGTGAATATTTAATTTGTACCAGATCCTAAAATAAAATTCAAAGCCAGCCCAGTCCGCAACTAACCCAGTCAACTCTACCCAGTGTATAATAGCCCCTTTCAAATAATTTCTTACTCTTTCCTCCTCCTTTTTTGCAGTGCTGAGGATCAAACCAGGACTGGCTTTGGGCATAAGCAAGCTGTGTATTAACAAGCCAGCTCCATTACAGTACGCACATACACAAGCTTTTCAAACACAAAATGATAGCTATTTCTAAAATGAATTACTGTATTTTAATTATAGTTTTAGGAAGCTGTTTATTAAAATAAGTTCATATGATTGATATGCTATATTTGTTTTAAAATTCTTTATTTTTAAATCAATGCAGTTCTTCCTTTTAATGACTATCATAACAACAACAACACCAAGAAAAGCTCCTTCTACCATATTTGTCAATGCAAATGCAGTTTATGTGCACCATGAGCTTGGCTGACCAAAGGATCACAGTGGCCCCTTTCCAGAGGGGGACTGGTTCCAGAACCTCCCCCAGACTAAAGTCCTTTGTAGAAAAGGGCATGGCATTTGTACACAGCCCACACACATCCACCAGTATAATTTAAATAATCTCTAAATTACTTACAATTCGACAATGCAAATGCCATGTAAAGAATTATACTGCAAAGGAAAGGAAGTCTACACACATGTTCCCAACAGATGCAATTAAAGCAAGTATTTTCCATCTGTAGCTGTCTGAGTACACATATATGGAACCCTTGGATCTAGAAAGACAACTACTGTAATTCATTTTTTAATCCCACTCATAAACAATGTCCGCTAGTGAGCAGATTCTCAGCATCCCTAATGCTAGTGAGATACTGAAAATAGAAAACTGTTGCACATTTTAAAATGCTGAGCAAATGTGCACAAAATCCTTGTTTAGATGATTTCACAACAGCTTATAAAATCCTTTGTTTTGAGCTACTATACCAGCGCTACTTTGAAAACACAATTAAAGGGAAATGACCCATCTGTTCCCGTCAGTAGGTAATTTTGTTTCGGGGTAACCAAGGAGCCCAGTCCTATGAAGGAAAGCTCACCTTCCTCAAAAGAAAACCAGATAAGTAAACGATGTAAGAAACAACTGGGAAAAATTATAACAAAACCCTAATAAAACTGCATTGTTTAGAGGATAATGAAAAGGAAAGGAAGTCTACACACATGCAGACTTTCTCAGTGATGGGGACACTGAGAAAGGTATCTCCGATGACTTCGTCCTTATGCAAAGGTCACTGGTGAACAAACACAAAGTGAGACGGTCACAGCATCACTCTGAATTGAAACCCAAGGGACCACAGGGCTTCCCAGCTCCGGCATCAGCAGCTTGACATCATCATGTGGGGTGTGTGACTGGAGTGTGAATGGTGGGTTAAAAACACCAGTGAATGGTTGACAGGAGACTGCACACACACAGTGTCAACACTGTATTGAGCTGTTTCAGTCAGACAGAGAAAACCTCCAAATCTCGCTAATAGTCACCCCCTCACCAAGTAAGAGAGCAGCCGCATTTCATAAAATTGGGCATACACCCTTTTGTTGAAGAAAAACTCATTGATCTTTAAAGCCCCTCAGTCTTTTCCCAGGGGTATAAAACACTTTTACCTTGACTCTGATCTGTTACGAAACACTCAGAATTTAGACAGCTACAATGATAAAGTCATTTCTGAACTATATGCAAGAAAAGAATTTTAGAAGGTGGGAGCAGCATGACATAGCCAGGCAGCAAGTTAAAGGGGAGAAAAAACTTGGCTAAAAACCTCCAAAACTAATCTTTTTAATTTTTACTATTATTCTTACTTCAAATCTAGATGAATGAATAACTGTCGCACTTCCAGTGGGATGGGAATGTTACAAACATCCCAGATAATGGACGAAGAAGATGAGAGGAGAGGCTTCCTCCGCCCACAGGGGTCTCCTGCTCTAAGTGCAGTGGTCAACTCGAAAAACAACAGCTGCAGGGGGCTCTTCCTGGGTCACCCTCTTTTTTTCTTTTTTGGTACTGGCAATCAATCGAACTCAGGACCTTAGGCTTGCCAGGCAGCTGGTTATGCCACTGAGCTATATCCCCCAGGCCCTTTGGGATCACTTCGTTGCAACATAAAATTTAACCATAAAAAGGAAGTCAGGGGCTGAGGCAGTATAGTTTAGTGGGTGCATTCAACCCCCAGCACCACGTAAGAAGCAAACAAACAAACAAAAAACCACCAAAGGCCTTTCAATATGACTTAACCAATAAATGAAATTCTTCAAGAATTAAGATGTAGTATCTAGAGCTACAAATCCTCTATGATGAATGTGATCATTATGCATGAAAGAGTATTAATAAAAAGTGGGAAAAAATTTAGAAAGAAAAAAGAGAGATCCTTCAGTCCTGTGTAGACAGTGGCTGTCCCAAAGCGTACTTCCAATGACCTAACAGGAACCCGAGGAATGGAACCCATCCTCTCCTGCCACAGCTGTGCTCCCGGGATCAGAGGGGAGCGCACCACACTCACCATGTAGCATCCAATAAGGAAAGCAGCATTGGCTTGTTTTCGTTGATCGCAGCCAGTAAAATGAATAATTTTCTTCCTCATCATTGTAATGGACTGCATAAAAATAAAGAGTTGTTAGTATTACCTCACAATAAATAAGCATTCACGTTCACAAGAGCTTTGAAAAGAGCAATGTTGATACCCCAAAATACCAGGTACCTTCCCGCGAAGACATTTTGAAATTAGAATGCACATAAATGCAAGGGGGAGAAGGGAATGTGATCTGAACAGGTATATCCTTTTCTTTTTTAAACAGGGTCTCATTGTGCAGTTCAGGCTGACTTTGTAGCCCAGGCTGGTCTGGAACTGGTAATGATCCTCTTGCCTCAGCCTCCTAAGAGCTGGGATTACAGGCGTATGCCACCATGCCCAGCTCAAAGGATAATACATCTTGAAAGATAGGTGCCTGGGTCATTTCCAAGAGGTGCGGAGGGTCTGTGGAAGCCACAGCTGTGAGTTCACAGGTTGACCACCCGCCCTCGGGATGCCAGCCCCCCACAGAGCTCTCCTGCAAACTGTCAGCCTCATCTTTGACATCTAAATTTGGTGATGGGGAAAGGAAGGGTGGGTGGCTCGAGCCTATGACAGGACAGAAGAAACCCACAACTGCCTCTGCTGCTGGCAGGTGACATAAGAGGCTGAAAACAGAGTTTGGAGAAACCTTTTCTTTCCTGATTGCTTTGTAGATTGTCTACTCCAAAAACACAACATTAAAACGCAGATGTACCCAGGGTGAGAGTACAAATCTGTAATCCCAGTGCTGTGAGAAGATGGGACAGGACTCAAAGTTGGAACCCAGCCTGGGCAACTGGGTGACTTAGTGAGACCCTGTCTCAAAATAATAACAAAGAAGGGTTAGGAGTGTAGCTCAGCAGGAAGGCCCTGGCTTTAACCCCTAGCACTTCAGAATGAAGGAGGGAGGGAGGACAGAGTGAGGGAGGAGGAAAGAAAGGTCTAGATAGGCAGACATGCTTTACTCAGGATGGACATTAAAGTTGTTCTAGTAAATTATTAAAGAGAGTACTGCTGACCCAAAAGGTCAAAGTCCACGGATTGGAGCAGAGGTGGGGGTGGGGCTCTCAACTTTAAAACAAAAGAAACAGGTCATACAAGATGTATTTTCGGCTTACCATCCTGTGGGAATAAAACCAGCAGCTGCTGCTAACAAATGGAAAAGTGGGTGGGCACTGATCTGCCACTCTTCGAATTTTACTTTGGAAGAAGGAAAAAGCTCCACCTCTGTATAAATTTGTGGTTTGATGAATATGGTTTGCTGAGCAAGGGGGGAAAATCTCTTTTACTCAAAAAGTTTTCATTAAGGTAAATTTAGAAATTCTAAATAAAAATGAATTTCATTTCTTTGGGTAGTGGTCTGGTAGGTGACGCACTAAATATATTTTGTTTTTAAAAGCACCTGCTCCCAAATGCAGTTACTTCCTCCTCCACAGTTCATAACGATTTACCTGGGCATGCCAGGGACTAGTGTGCAAAACATTTTTCCTGTGCTTGACCAGTAAGTCAAAACTTAAAAGAAAAAAAAAAATCAAGATCATGGGGTCACTTCAGACCAACAAAAATGTACTTTTCTAACTTGCAGGGATAACAGCTTTTAGGAATATGCTGATGGTGCTTTCTTGCTCCCTGATCATAGATATAAGGGGTTAAAGTTAAGGGTGACAGTGCTGAGGGAATCTCAGGGGAGGTGGAAGAGGGGCTAGTCCTCCTCTACAGCTGGTGGGCCCTGCCCTATCACAAACAGGCAGAATGAGCAAGGCATACAGTAGGGGAAACTTTCTCATTTAGTTTTACTTCCATTCAGTCAGACAGTGTGGTATTTGCTGAACCAACCAGTCTCCACTCTGACTTTTCAAGTATTTAAACATTACTAACCCACCCACAGTCAGATAACATCAAAACTCTAGAAAACAAATACACGTGGCCAGGTGTGGGGTGCACACCTGTAATCCCGGCACCTGGAAGGCTGAAGCAGGATTGTTAGGAGTCTAGACCAACCTGGGATACAGAGTGACCTCAAGGGTAGCCTGAATTGCATAGTGAGACTCTGTCTCAAAAACAACAAGAAGAACAAAAATACACACACTACTTTGTAACACACACAGGTCCTAAACATCACTGAAGTAAAAAAAAAAAAACAACAAACCAGACTTCCATTATTTTCAACATACCCTAAAAAAGTCATTTTCAGCAAGAAACTATTGTTCAAAGACTGTTTAAGTAACCTTTTATAAAAAAAGATAGGTCTTCCTTCCTTTTCACCCCCAAATTGAACTAACAATAATTACTAAAGCCAAATCTTAGGTAAAAAAGACTTTACCTTTAGTTTCTTATTTATCTTGCAACAATATCTGTAAACCATTGCCAGGTTGAGCGGTCCAAAATCTGCGTAGAAGCTTTAAAATAAAAAAATAGAAATATCTATATTCCAGACATTCATGCCCTTTTTTTGGTCTATGAAATTAAATAAATGACAAGAAAGCATTCACCAAACCTAATTAACTGGGGTCACATAGTTCAACGGTACTGTCTTAGTACAACAAATATTCTAGTACCCACACTATTTCTACAAGCACTGGATGGGCCAGGGCTCTTGTTTGGCTTTCAATCCCCAGCACCATGGGAAAACAAAAAAAACCCAAAAATGCACCAAGGGATACACCCTAAACCTAACCTCAACTAACATGAAAATAGCTTTCAAATTAAGAAATCTGATCCTCCACAGATTGTTCACTGGCAATGCCTCTAGTTTACTTACTCCATGTTTATAGCACATTGCAGTGTAAACCACTGAATATAAAATCTGAACTTTTAAAATAGTCAAGTGCTCCCGGGTGTGCATACACATCTATAATTCCAGGTACTGGAGAGGCCAGGGTGGGAGGAGGCTAAATTTGAGGCCTAGGTACCTGCAACCTAGTACCTGTCTGAAAATACAATTTAAGAAGGGTTAGGGAGCCAGGGATTTAATTCAGTGGCATAAGCACCTGCCTGGCAAGGGCAAATTTGATTCTTGGTACACCCCCAAAAAAGAAGGGTTAGGGATGTCGCTCAGTGGAGAGCCCTGGACTCCTAGGCTAGAGGCCCTTTGTTCAACACCTCCCCACAGCAACAAAAAAGTAGGAAAGTTGGTTTATTTTCACCCCACATCTCCAATCTATTTTATTACCACAGCTTTTAGAAAATTCCTTCAATAAGTAAGCAAGCAACCAATCAACCAACCGATTTATAATTTCCCAAAGCTACCCTATTTGTAAAAGTATCTTTACAAGTCTTTAAAAAGCAGTACTTACTTCTCATACTCAAGTTCATTATCTATGCTGAAATAATGTTCATTTGACGCACTCTTTGGTCTGCTGTAGAGAATGGCAAAACAAAGGCGATCTGAAATGGAAAAACGGCAATGTTCCTTCCTTAAGTTATTAATTTAACAAGTTTCCTACAGCATGACGTGACCAACTCTTCACATCAAGCAAAGTTTTATTTTTTTTCCACCAACTTTCAAACCCTAGGCACGACAACAGACAATTTCAAAATATTCGGACTCTTTCCGCGGAGAATAAGCAGTGTTTTAACAGGAGAAATTGCCTTGAGCAGTTAAGTTTTATCGTGGCAGGTGACATTTCACGTAGTGACATGGTTTGATATTTTTGTTTGTTTGTTTTTGAAGACAGCGTCTCCCTGAGCAGCTCAGCCTGCGCAGAACTTGCTACACAGCCCGGACCAGCCTGGAGCTGACAGCGATCAACACCCCCCTCAAGACGCGGGCCACCACGCCCCGCACGGGACTAGGTTTCTGGGGCAGCCTCTCATCACAAAATGCGAGCTCCCCTGTACTAAGAAGTTTCAGTAAAGCGCAGTCTGTTTGATGCTGTGAGCCATTCACCTTCCGGCCAGCTTCCTGATGAAGTTGTTTGTTTCTTTTTTTAAGAATGCTTTCAAAACTGCTTCAAAATTAGTTTGCAGCCACAAAACACAACAAACCAAACCATATGTTTTCCCAACTGTTCCGAGAATCCCCAGTTTCTGTTTAACTCGAGTTTCCTGTGCATCTCGCAGACACATTGATCCTGGGGCAGCACCCCCTCCCCAGAGCGCGCCGCTCCTACCAGGTCAGGCTGCAGGGCCCCGCGTGCGCTCCCCACCTCGGGGTTCCCCGGGGTGTGGGTCATCAGAGAGGGGGTGCCAGGCTCCTCCCTCCTCCTCCTCCTCCTCCTCCTCCTCCTCCTCCTCCTCCCGGGGGAGGCCGCACTCACCCGGGATCACCTCGGTTACTCGCGCACCCCCATGCGGCCCCGGCTGGGGACCCCGGCGCATCCCGGACCGCCAGGGCGAGCAGCGCCACACCCTGAGCACAGACGCCGGAGAGGGGATCGCCCCCGCCTGTCTGCTGCTCCCTGCAATCTGCAAGTCCCCACGGGTAGGCGGCCAGGAGCCGCGGGCCTCCCCAAAAGGGCGTCGTGGTCACGCGCGATGGGGCGGGTGTAAGGCACAGCGCAGACCAAGCTGGCCCTCGCCGCCAGCGAGCGCCCTCCACACCCACGGGCCCACGTCATGGTCACACTTTCCGCTGCCATCCCTCGAACGAGGAAGTCAAGCTGGATAGCAGAGCGCCGGGATACAGCTCAGTGGCACAGCACCTGCCTGGCAAGTACAAGGTCCTGAGTTACATTCCCGGTACCAAAACAAAGAAGTAAGATTGACAGCATAGTAACTGCAAGTACATCTAACACCCCGCTGGGACGACTTCCCTCTCCATCCCCTCCGCAGTTTCCATAGAAGCATTCACTTGGATAGTCCACGCTTTTTCCTGAGACTTTTCCTGAAAGTAAGAGCACAGCAGCAGCAGCTCTGCACCCGGGATGACGCTCTGGGCACAGGGCCCGCGTTCCCACAGAATGACAGCCGCACCCCCTGGGCCTTACTCCCCAGTTCCCGACTTCAGATGCTAAAAAACAACGACAAAAACCAACTAATACTTTCTTAGTACCGCCCCTGGGGAGTTTCCAATTGACAGACAATCCAAGTTGCAGACAATCGGCTGCTCAATTGATACACATTTTAAATGCCTTTTGTGTCCAGGCAGAAGATAAACGGGAAGTATTTTAAATTCATCCCAAGAAGATGCCCAAATTCAATTCTATGTTACTGTAAAAATAATAAATGCACATTTATTGGAACAATGAGCTGTTTTCCCCCTATCCTGACAAAACTCAAGACTCCAGAAACACACTGAGTTGTACCACCATTTACACGCATGGATTTAAAACATACACATAGCCACATGTGGTGGCACACACCTGTAAGTCCAGCACTCTGGAGGCTGAGGCAGGAGGATCGTTGAAAGTTCAAGATCAGCCTGGGCTACATTAGTGAGCTCAAGGCCAGCCTGAACCACACAGTGAGACCCTGTCTCAAAAAGACAAAAAATAAAAATAAAACGTACACATATAGGACGGGCTGCACATGCGATTGTATCACAAGTCTCTGCAGAGACACAAGAGGCTGGTAGGCAGCAGCGTCACCTTAACAGGAAAACTGTCTGGAATACAGGAAACTAGTGTTCGAGATCTTCCAAGAGAACCTGAGCAAGAGAGATGTGTGCCCTTTCATAGCTTCTGAATTCTTTACCATGTATGACCTATTCAAAATAACATTTTGAAAATAAACCTGCACCCTAACCATTTTTCCCAAAGCTAGTTTTTCACCAAGGTTACAAAGCGCCATGTGAGGCAACCTAGCAAATACCCGCCTTGCATATGCTTCAGCTGAGCAGTGGCTGGTAACTTCAGGTTTCCCAACATTCTAGGCTTTGTTCACTATGGTCTGTGATGGTGCTAGGAAGCGATGGGTCTCTACTCTTGAGCCACCCCACAGCCCTTCCAGAGCGTCCCCTTCCCATCTTTTATTACTCAGAGAGCATCATCTTTTACCCAGCCTCTGACTCTGTGCTCGTGCCATCAACACCTTCACCACGATTTTCTGCTCTTTGTAGGCAAAGCAGCACCTTGATCGGGTGAGACACGCGCCTGGCACACAGCAGCCCCGAGGGCCCCGCTGACTGCTTCCTCGGCTTAGAGGATCCATGAGAACTATGTTAGGCAGCACCATGCAGGCCCCTCGATGCCTACTTGGTTTTGTGAGAGGGTGTGTGGTAGGAGAGCCAGGCCAGTGTGTCAAGCACTGGTCCATTGTGAAAGCCAGGTCAACTACTACTGCCCCAGAGTGTTAAAAAACAAAACAAAACAAAACAAAACAAAACAAAACAAAAAAACCCTGAATTTTAAACTAGGAAAACAGTGAGTCAGATGTGGGAAGATATTTTCCTTCCAGAGTCCAAACCTGAAGCTCAACTTCCTAAGCACAGGACACAACCAGGGCGGCTCCACTTGAATACAGAACAATTGCTTCAGCATTAGTTAAGCCAAACCCTGTCTCCCTGTACTGGTGTGTCCAGAGGGGGATGGCTGAGGTACTGACGTGTAATCCTTGAAGCCGGTGACAGTTTCCTGTCTTCTCTCCTTGCATGTGTTCCCTGTAAAGGGTTGAGTCCAGCGGGATGGCAGAGCCACATAGCTCCCTCTAGCAAAATCAACTTGGTTCAAGTCACAGGTAAGAGACAATGACTTCCCAGGGCACAAAAAGTTTTTGCGTGCCAGAAACTCAAACAGCAGCCTCCTACACCATTCAGGTGGTGGGGCTGCTGTACCACAGAGGAGGGCCGACAGGCTCCAGGGCAAGGCAGTCACTCACTCACCCTTGATGCTGGCAGACAGGACAGTCACTGGCTGCTTGCAAAAGTCAATTCCACTTGCTTGCAGCTTGAAATGTGCAAACGGAAACACAGCCAGGTGTTTCCACCTTTATCTGCTTATGTACCCTTACTTTGTTTCCTAAGGGACTGGTCAAGGACCAAAGGAGAAGATGAGAAGAGCCCCATCTGGGGGAGCCAGCCTGGCCACCCCCTTAACGACCCAAAGTTTCTGCTCCCTCCCTACTCACTGGTATTTCTCAATAATTTATAAATGATTTGGAAAGGGAGATTTTAAAGATTTTGTTTGTGTCTACTGTGTTATCTTTACACTACAACTGTTAAGGACAGGAGCAGTTCTTCCCATACTTTTAAGACCATTTAATGGACAATCAGCACCTGGGGAAATGATTATTCTAGCTGCTGGTACATTATTTTAGAGAATTCACTGTTTCTTTTTAAAACAAATGTCACACATCTTATGACTTATTAATTTCACTGCCAGGTTCATATACAACACATTCACACACATATACACCAAGAAAGGTACAGAAATGTTCACAGAATCCTGATTTCTAACAACAAAAAACAAAGCAATGCATATTTCCAGAGCAAAATGAAAACCTGAGATGCTTTCATTCCAGGATCTATTTATTACAAAGCCAGGAAAACAAGCACTCGGGACCACACACAGTATCGGGATGAACCCAATGCAGATTTCCAGAGCAAAATGAAAACCTGAGATGCTTTCATTCCAGGATCTATTTATTACAAAGCCAGGAAAACAAGCACTCGGGACCACACATAGTATCGGGATGCACCACACAGAGTTTTGGTTAAAGCTGGAATCAGAGGGGCTGGGGATTTAGTTCAGTGGCATAAACGCCTGCCTTGCAAGTAGGCAGTCATGGGTTCGATCCCCGGTACCAATAAAAAGGAAAAAGACAAAAAAAAAAAAAAAAAAAAGATGGAATCATACTGTAGTGTGATTTTACTGACAGAGTTTCTAAAGACTTCCAGCAATGAAATCAGAGCAGTGTGTGCTCTGAGAAATTGGTAGGCAAGAGAGGACCAGAAGACTTACAAACTGTCCCTGGAGCTGCACACCTGGTCAATATACATGATTACATGTATATCTCATAAAATATGTATGTCTCATAAAACAAGTAACTCTTCATTTAGCACTGGCTGGGGTGGCCCACACCTGTGATCCCAAGTGCGTTTAGCCTCCCAAGGGTGTAGGATTGAGTTCAAGGCCAACCTTGGCTACAACAGTAAGCTCAAGGCCAGTCTGGACTACACAGTGAGACCCTGTCTCAAAACAAATATGAAAACAAAATTGCTGTTATGTTACACTCATATACATGTAAGAGTAATGAGTGTGTATGTATTTCCCACCAGCCTGGCTTTCCAGAGCAGCAGCTTTTATGTAAGTAGTGATGGAGACGCATCATGAGCATGAAAACCTTTTTATTACTTTCCAGGGCTACTATGATAGGAGTGGTACACAGCTCATCCTAACTCACAGAATTTAAGACTCAGACACAGAGGGCTGGGTGTGTAGCTGGGAGGCAACAGCAGACCCTTGGTTTAACACCCACACACAAAGTACGTGGACACAAGATGCAAACACTATAAACACTGCAAAAAAAGGGGGAGGGGTTGATAAAGTTGGGTATAGGGCTGGGGATGTGGCTCATTGGTAGAGCTCTTGCCTTGTATGCACAAGGCCCTGAATTTGATCCCCAGCATTATGGGAAGAAAAGAAAAAGTACAGTTGGGTAGATCGGGGACAGATGCTGTAATTGGTACCTTTAATAAGCAGGAAGTCCCACTGTAGAAGGGACTTGGCAGCTTCTCTGTCACGCCTCTGAAAGTTTTATTGAAGTACTGAATGCTGGAGCTGGGAATGGTAATGTATGCCTGCAATCCCAGGACTTGGGAAGCTGAAGCAAAGATCACTGGGAGTTTGCGGCCAGCCTGGGCTACATAGTAAACTCAGGGTCGGCCTGAACTACACGGTGTGAGACTGTCTCAAAAAAACAAACAAAACCAGAAAAAAGCAACAACAAAAAATACTGAATGTCAAAGTTTTTAGTTTGTTTTTTAAGGAAAGATCTCACTTTGTAATTCAGGCTTGCCTTGAACTCTTGGCAATCCTCCTGTCTCAGCTTCCTGAGTGCCAGTGTTACAAGCATGCACCAGCACACCCAACTGAAAAAAAAAAAGCTTTATTGGTAAAATCGGTGGCTTGTTGGTGAACATAATGACTGTTACAGATGAGGCTTCACTGACATCTGTGGTGGCCAATATACTGTCGATTGTCAAAATACAAATGCTCTACACTTTTAAATCATTACCTCTTCCTCAGTGTTGTGACACCTGTAATCCCAGCTATAAAGAAGGCTGAGGCAGCAGGATCACTTGAGCCTTGAAGTTGAAGCCCAGAAAACACAGGGCCCAGTTTCAAATCCAAAAAACACATAATCTAAAGCTCTTTACTTAGCGAGTGTTGGAGACCTAAACCTGATCAACTAACCTGGCCCCCTTGACATCCAGCCACTGACCCTGAGGCTTCCTGGTGCCCTGCTGCCAACCATGGAGACTAAAGGGCTTCCTGTACCCGAAACAGCTTCTGCCTCAATGAGCTTTTCCTGTAAAGAGGACAAGACAGCTTAGGCTACAGGACAAGGCAGTATGGGGTTTGTAACTGGGTTGCTAAAAACTATGAAATACATGCCAGCTGTGTGAAAGCAGGCTTCCTGAGATAAGACAGGCTCGCATGGCCGCCTGGCAGTGAGGTTGTGGGGTGCACTGAAACCCCACCTGCCTCAAAAGTGCTTTTGGAGGGTACAGTTTTCTATCAACAAGTCAGGCCACTATGCATCAGGATGTCACCAAGAGTGATGTGGGATATGGTGTCACTAACACATCCCAAAACATCTGGGCCCAGTTAGGACACTCACCCTGCACAGGAAGTCCCAGAGAAGAAAGCAAGCAGCCGCTTCCCGCAGACAGGTAGTATTCTGGGATCCCAAGCCATGAACTTTGATCATTCTCGTTTATTCTGGCTAAATAAGCATTTCAAAGGGGGAAGTGAGAGGTCCATGTCTCACTTCTGGGTACTGAGCAGCGCAGTTAATGAGCATCGTGCATATGTAGACCTTATCAGAGGCCAGCTCTTGTTCATAACTCTTTATATCTGGCAAGACTTCAAGGCTCTGCAGTCTTTGGGACACATCACAACTCGGTGCCACCAGTCACATTAATAAGTAATTTTCCTTCAGAAAAAAATCAGGGAGATTTATGAAGTATTATCATTCCAGTTTAACTATAGTGGTCTCCACTGCACACACTCATGACATGGAGTAATATGTGTTAAATTTTTAAAAAACTGAAACCAGGACAAAAGACTTGAAGATATTTCACTAAAGAAGGTAAGAGAAATGGCCTGTAATTCCAGCACTCAGGAGGCTGAGGCCAGAGGATCATTGCAAGTTTGAGATCATCCTGGATGACAAAGTGAGCTTGGGACCAGCCAGAACTGCATAGGAGACCCCACCTCAAAAAGAGAGAGAGGAAAAAGAGAGTATGGCCTACAAGTACAAGAGAAAAAGATATGCAAATTAAACCCACACAGTAAAACAGCACTCCACACCCCCTGAAGGGGCTAACATCAGAATGCCAAGGCCCATTGTTGGAGGAGACTGTGGTAACCAGAACCCTCTTACGTTATGAAGGGGGGTGGAAGAGGGCAATCAGATTCAAAAAGGTGGACTCAAGCACTGCTGCATGAGAAAACAGCCAGGAAGTTCCTCAAAACACGGGAAATGGACCTGTGGGATATGGAAATGTGACTGTGCTTGCAATCTGCAACCAGTCTGGGGAATTTAGAAAATAAAAAATAAAATGGGCTGGAATTATCTCTATAGATACCTATAGATACATCGATATACATATACATACAGTTATATAGAGACATATTGCTCAGTGCAAAGACCCTGGGTTCAATCCTAATACTCCCACACAAACAAAATGTAGCAATTGAATTACCACATGACCCAGTAACCCCACTCTCGGTCCATATCCGAAGAAAACATAAACAACAGCCAAGACAGGGACTCCTCCTGTGCTTCCAGCCCTGAGGGAATGGACAGAACAAATGTTGTATGTACGTGTGATGGAATATTACTCAGCCATGAACCGACACCCTGTCATTTGCAGCAACCTGAATGAAATGCTCCATAAGTCTGGCACAGAAAATTGATCTCAAAGGACAGACAACAGAAGAAAGGCTACTGAAGCCTACGAAGGGTGTCGTTGACAGTTCATGAATACAGAATGGTTAAAGGGCACAGGCTGTAGTTCCATGCAAAGAATAACTTATAACATTTTATAGCACAGCAGACTCACCATGATTGGCAACGAACTGCTGTTTTAAAGTAGCTAACAGACGATGTTGAATGTTCTCATCATAAAAAGTGAGGAATGTCTGAGATGACAGCTAAGGCAATTACACCGTCTAATCATCACACATTTGACAGCTGTACTAAAATGTCGCCCTATGCCTTGTAAATCTGCACAATGACTGTGTCCATTAAAAATAGAAATACAACTTTTAAAAGACACTGGAGAGCTTAGTGTTTACTTTTTGTGTTTTGTTTCTGAGACAAGGTCTTACTATGTAGTTCAGGCTGGCTGTGAGCTCACTAGTTATCCCACACCAACCTTGAACATGTGGCAATCGTTCTGTCTCAGCTTCTGGAGTGCTAGGTTTACAGAGGTGCATCACCAGGCCTAAGTTTGGCTTCTTTTTGTCTTTTTGAGACAGGTTCTCTCTATGCAGTTCAGGCTGGCCTTGAGCTCACTTTGTAGCGCAGGCTCGTCTCGATCCTCCTGCCTCAGTATCCAGAGTGCTGGGATCACAGGTGTGCACCACCATGCCAGACTAAATTTAGCATTAAAAAAAAACTATCACAAATATTTTCCCTAGGGCCCATCTCTTTTGCCCTTAAGTACAGACCTAAGAGAAATTACAAGGTATGTCCGCCAGGGAATTAGCTCAGTAGCATAAGTGCCTGCCTGGCAAGTGTAAGGCTGTGAGTTCCATCTCCAGTACCAAAAAAAAAAAAAAAAAAAAAGTCTAACAAAAGGACTTTTATACAAGCCAGGTGGAGTGGTGCATGTGCATAATCCCAGCATTCAACAGGCTGAGGTAGGAAGTTTGCAAGTTCAAACACAGCTTGAGAAATTTAGCACGATCCTGTTTCAAAATAAAAATGAAAGAGGCAGCCAAGGACAATGGTGCACACCTGTAACCCCAGCACTTAGGAGGCTGAGGCAGGATCGCTGTGAGTTTGAGGCCAGCCTGGACTACACAAGGCCTTGACTCAAAATAACTGAACATCCAGGAATTCTGCTTAGGACTAACCACACCTGAAATTTCCTTTTGGGGAGGATAGAAGGGTGGATTTCAAAAGCAATTCTAATCTCAAATGCTTTGTTCAGTTTCTAAAAGCAACTCTTGTATTTGCCAGGCACCCTTGATTGTTTAAAATGCAATCACAACCACTTGTGGCCACACATTCTGGTAACCCTAGCTACTTGGGAGGCTGAGGCAGGAAGATCACACAAAGTAATTCTACCTTTAATTTTTTTAAGAACTTCCATACTATTGATTTCCAATGGTGATTACAATAAAGTCCCACCAAGAGCTTCAAGGGTTCCTTTCTCTCCTTACTGTCACCATCACTGTATCCTGGGTTTGGTTTTGGTTTTGGGCAGTAGTTACCCTAGCAGAAGGTGGTTTAATTTGCATTTCCCAAATGATTAGCAATGTTGAGCATCTTTTCATATGCTTGTTGGTCATTTGTTTTATTCTTTAGGAAAACATCTGTTCACATCTTTATAAAGTCCAACTTCAGTCTTTTGTATGTAGACACCAACGTTTCTCATTATCCTATTGCCACAGATCATGTGGCCAAATGTAAGGGTTTATTTCTGGCTCTCTGTTCTACCCTGGGTGTCTTAGTTACTTTATCCTCGTCACTGAGACAAAATACCTGATGCCCAAGTTGGGAAACGAAAGGTTTATTTCTTACAGTTTTTGGAGGTTTCAGTCCACAGTCAGCTGGCTCCCAGGCAGGTGGGCATGGCTGGGCCACCATGAAAGGTGACTGCAACCAGCAAGCCCGAACCAGCAAAGAGCAAAACACACCTTCTTCCTGCCATTACATCACATCCTGGCTTCATCCCTTTGTGGGTGGAACACTGACACCATCAATCCAAGCACTAGACCATGAACGAATAACAAATGCACAATTCAAATTCATGAGGCCTGGGGGACATAAACCATGACACTGGGTCTGTACATCCAGTACAATGTTGTTTTGATTACTGTAGCTTTGTAATGTGGTTTGAATCAGAAGTATGAACCCTCAGACTTTTGTTTCAAGTTTCAACTTTCACAAAATTGTTTGCCCTGTTCATTGTCTTTTAAGTTTCCATATGAATTTTAAGAGGTATTTTTTTTCCACTTCCACAAAAAATGTAAGATTTCGATCGACTGCATTGAATCTGTGGATCACTTTAGGTCATCAGAACATTTAATGATACTGCTTTTCAGGGATGAGTACAGAAGCTCATTTGCCAGAGTCTTTACTCTCTTTCAGCAACACAAAGCTGTAATAAATTTCCAAATGGTAACTCTGCTACTCAAGCAAATTTCTATTCAATTCTTGAACCAAGAAATTTATACACTGTGCTGATCTACACATTAGAAAAGTAAGGATGAGCTAAATAAGGATATTAAGCCTCACTTACAAGGGGCTAAATTAAACCAAAACACTGGAAAATACCAAAGCAGTCAACCCCTAAGCATCCCTAAAATTTGACAAAAAGCAAAGCCATGCAGCAGTCATCCACAATGGAAGGGAGGTTTTGAGACAGTTACAGATCTCTCAGTCTGTTGTAATTCCCAAACAACAAGCAGCCACTCTCATCTCCCAGGCTCTGGGAGACATGGGGGAGACTGGTAAATTGTGCCTCATGGAATTCTGGGAGGCCGAGCACGGCGCTGGATCTGAAAAGGACCCAGTGTCCCTCCAATACCGACTTCAGTGGTCTTCTTCCAAGTCCGACTGAACTTCCTGCTTTGCCCATGCACTCTAGCGTCTCCCCAATCAGCTGTCAATACGTCACTCTGCCCTCCCCTTTAAGCTCCACCCCCTGTAAACTTAAAAACCCCACAGTTTTTTGTTTTTTGGTTTTTTTTGTCTCAGAGGGACCCTGCACTGTTTTGCAGTCTTCCTGTCCCCGCAATAAAAGCCTTTTTCCTTTTCTTCCTTTGTTTCTCTACTCCGCCAAAACCTCCTAACAGACAAAGAGAAATAACACTCATGTTTTCCCTAACAGATCAATTAACTGTTTGGAAAATGGTCAATCCACGGAGAGCGATGGTGCACACCTGTAATCCCAGCACTTGGGTGCTTGGGCTAAGTAGAGAGTTCAAGGCCAGCCTGTTCTACAACAGTGAGATCCTGCCTCAAAACACACTCACATACAAGGTTAATCTAGGGGTTGGGGGTATAGCTCAGCAGCATACCTGCCTGGCGGTGCAAGGTCCAGAGTGCAAGTCTCGATACCACAAACAAAACCAAAACCAAAAGGTTAATCTAAAAAAGTAGAGGGGAAAAACACTCCTATTTTTCTTATTACAAAGACGGAAAACAAAATAAGTTTGGTGAATAATGTGAAAGAGAGCTATGAAATTTTAAGTTTTTATTCTTTTGGTATCAGGCATTGAACTCAGGACCCTTAGCCCGCCAGGCAGTTGCTTATGCTGCTGAGCCAAATCCCCAGTTTTTGAGGGACCTAAAAGAGCAAACAAAGACATGCTAGCTGTCTATACTAGAAGGCTCATCTTCATTCATGATTTTTTTTCTTCCTCGGTTTATTTATGTAAGATTTTTGTTTGCAGAAAGCACAAGTTGATCCTCAAGTTCATTTCGCAAAATCAGTAAAAACAAGACAGCGAGAGGTTGGAGGTCAGCTCAGTGTCTGTGTGGAGGGGGGCGGGCATTCTCCACACACACCAGGCCCTGAGTTTCACCTCCAGCACCAAAAATAAAGATCACTGAGGTGGTGCCTACTGCCACCAGAAACTATCAGACAAAAATACATGAAAAAGCTGGGGATGTAGTTCGGTAGCATAGCTTCTGCAACGCCAGTGCCACAAAATTCAGTGTTCTTGACCTGACAGACACACACAGTATAAGAGAAGCCAAAATCGATCAGGCACATTTGGGAGGTGATACATCTGAAAACATAAATCAAGTGGCCCCATGACCCCACAGCAGAGGACATTCTAAATGGAGGAAAAAATGCAATTATTAAAAGGAAAACAAAACCTGTAACTGCTGGCAAGGCAGAATGACAGGTGTGGGAGACAACTCTAGTGACTCCCTTGAATGCAGAACAATGGCTGTGACTTTGATTACTGGGAGACATTTTTTATACTGATATGTAGAGAGCTGGCTATGGCATTTCCTTTTCTCCTCAATTGGCTCTAAGCATTGCAAATAAAGCTAGTGGAGATGCTGGTATGTAATCTCTATAGCCATCAGACAGTCTCCTGTTTCTTCCTATAGTGCTCTCCCACACAGCACAATGTTAGAGCCAGTCAGCTCCGGATTATCAACTGGGTAAGAGCCTCACAGTAAAGAGGCCATGACTCCTCAGGGTACAAGAGTTTACATATCACAAACCAAAGCCACAGCCTCCCAAAACAATTCTGTTGCTACCTTAGATTATATAAATTGACCTTGTGCATATCTCTTCCTCTCACCTGCCAGCCAGCTCAAATTCCTGCCATCCTCACTGTCATTCATACCTGAGCCACCCCATTCTTCAGAAGATTAATTCTGGAAGAGGCACAGGATCAGGGCCTTTGTCCACACACCCTCACAGGTGGAGGTAGGACCCCTTGGAACATGTCTTGGTATCTTTACTCTTGCTGTGGGTTGCACTGGAGGTGGTAGGTTGGAATTAACTTGCTGGGATTCCAATGACATCTCAATGGGATTACAAATACAACTTTTTGGATGGTGAGGGAAACTAGAAAGAGGATTATAATACTTGGATGACTGTACACAGAATTTGGGTTTACAATAACATCACATTTGTGTTCCTTCTGGAAAGATTTTTTTTAAAAAGACCAAATACATGTTTTTTAAAGACTCTAGATACCAAGCAATGGACAACAGTGACTCCTGAGCCACGGAGAAAAATACGGCACTGTACAGAGGGTAAACTGAGGCAGAACCTGGCAGGATCTCTGCACCAAGGAGATGGAGCTGTGACCACAGAAACCATGGCAGTAAGAGCTTAAAGGGCACAGTGTCAAAGAAAGCTGCACAAAGGACTCCAGACAGCCGCAAAGGGTCCTGTGCGGAGAGAGCCACTGGAAACGATCACAGCAAACAATTCATGATAGGCGAGCAGGGCTTCCATTACGTAAGGACTCCTCACTCTGGGAGGCTGAGGCAGGAAGAATAGCAGACATGAGCTTGGCCTGGGTCACTCAGCAAGATAGCAAGACCTATCCCTAACTAAAACACCCAGGGGTGTTCTGGTGCCCTAGCTCAGTGTCAAGGAACTGGGTTTTACACACACAACTCTCCAGCGCTCTCTCTCTCTAGGTGCTGCTCAGGAAGGTCTCGCCTTAATAATGAATAATTATTAAGGCTTAACAAAACACTGACCCGTGCTTGCTTCGGCAGCACATATACTAAAATTGGAACGATACAGAGAAGATTAGCATGGCCCCTGCGCAAGGATGACACACAAATTCGTAAAGCATTCCATATTTTTTCAGCTTGAGACCATACTCATAAGTGAAATAAATCAAACTCACATGTATAAATACCGAATAGTTTCCCTAGTGTAAGAAATGATAAGAATACTTAGAAGTATGTGGTAATCATGATTCCCAATCATGTTGGTTTGAAGCCATATGTTTTCACTCATTAACCGCAATGGTTTTAACCTGGGTTGTTCGATTTTAGTATCTATGATAGCACAAATAGCTATTTTGAAGAAAGCAACACAACATAAAAGCTAGTGCTGATTTAATATCGTCTTGTTTTAAAGTCCCATCAAGCCGTAGTACATCTGTTTCCACTGGTTTTAACATGTTGTATCTTACTATATTTCACTATATGCTATAGTATAAACAAAACTCTTTATAGGCTAAGAGATAATATAGAAACCATTGTTTGTTTTCTATTAGCAGGTTCTAAATACCCTGTAATTCTTGCATTCTCTTGAAAGGCTTCATACTGTCTAGATACGCTTGATATTATAGCACACGAAGTTACACTCAAATAATTTAAGGAAAGAGGCACTATAGTGACTACTATTATGTTAGATTATCTGGTGGTGAAACAATGATGCTTGAATTGCTCGGTTCTGCCCTGCATTGTTCTATTACAATATCCTCTCTTATCTCAATCTTCCCCCTATTTTTAAATTAATCTATTTTCTCTCATTTTTTTAATTAAGGGAAAACTAAATTAAAGAATAATGGGACATATTATAGTAACTTTTTTGTTGTCCTATTAACCTGATTTGAACCCCAGTATTGCTCTCCCCATCTTGTTCTGTCTGATTATTATATATTCTATTTTGTTTGATAGTATCAAGTTTGAGGGTATAGGCAATCACTTTGAAGGCAATAAGATATACTATGATGCCCAATATGGATTGACTATCATCCTTTTTTTTTTTTTTTTTTTTTGAAGTCCTGTAAGGTCCTCAGTGTAGATTTTATTGGTTTTGTTCCATATTGTTTTGATCAATTCTATTACACCTGATGATATAGACAACTCAATCTGAAAATAGCAAGAGGCACAATGGTTAACCACTTTTGATCATCTGCTATTCTATTTTTGCATCACGTGCCATGCCCACCCTTCTGTTCTAACTGACTCTGTTTTGCTCAGTCACATTTGTTTTTAATTCTCTTCAAAAAAGTAGTAAGAACCGTGAGAGTAATAAAACCCTAAAAGTCTAATTGTTACTGTAAAAAAGAGAGGAAAGTAAGGTGGACTAAGGGATATAACCGCAGGTATGTTCGAGTGTAGGACGGAAAACCATATAACTGAGCTTTGGTTGGATCATTGAACGGAACTGTCTCCAATTCCACTGTATGAATGTTCACTTTATATGCTTGAATTTAGTGATATGGACAACTGTTTCTGGGAAGATAATGTGTAGCCTGTTAACTGGTGAGTTTGTACTGTATATATTTTTTTCTAGAAATACTGTATTATTTTTACCCTTTTACTGCATTGTTTTTTTCATGTCCTTTTTTTTTTTCTTCTCTCTTTAAATAAAAAAACAAAATAAAACAAAAGACTGACCCAGGTCAGAACTAACCCAGCTCCCCCAAACCATAAACACAAGGCCTGAGAGCATCCAGTTGCTTCTGGGGAATTTAATTGTATCCCTGAACAGAGCTCAAGATGATCTGTACATAACGAAACGTGTAGTACCCACAAAAGTGAAACTTGGCGTGGACTCAGAGATTGCCAGGCACACAGAGACAGAAAAGGATTTTGACTCAGCACGTGAAGAAACAACCCA
The DNA here is from genome assembly GCF_034190915.1 of Cavia porcellus. Classification (NCBI taxonomy): domain Eukaryota; kingdom Metazoa; phylum Chordata; class Mammalia; order Rodentia; family Caviidae; genus Cavia; species Cavia porcellus. Next base: position 20,782,961 of record NW_026947500.1, read on the forward strand.
ATCAAACCCAGCACTGATGTGCAAGGTGAATTTAGCAAAAACAAACAAATCAGCAAAAGCCACTGGATGTTCATATGCCTCTTATTCAGTGTGTTGGCTGAGATTAGAGGCGGAACTCTGGCCTGTGAGCACTCACAGCACTGTTGGCCAGAATCATCTCAAAGTGGCCCTGAAGAATGAGTCAGAATTAGCTGAAACCACGTGTGCAGGCACACACAGCTGCAGACCCTTTGCACCACTGAAGGGGGCCTCCAAGGAGGCTTCCTGTTTCAAATTAAGAGCCTCCCAAAAATTTACAAGGCCTGCTAAAAGTGCAGAGTCATCCTGACCATCCCTTTAGGGAACCCAGGCTCCCTCAAGGCTGGGTCACACTAGCTCTGTTTCCCTCTAGAGTGCAGCTACCCAACAGGAGGCAGGTACCACTGCCCACCCGTGGGTGGTGTGGTCAGATCAGCAAGCTTCCTGCCAGAACACTACCAGCCAGTCCCCCCCCTCCACACACACACACCCCAGCCACCGGATCCTGGCTTTGTGGGCTTCTGCAGATGCCTCTTTGGGTTATGCCCAGGGTCTTCCTGATCTGCAGCAAGTCACAACCTCCCAGTCTGTAGATGAACTGATCTGCAAATCGTGAAATACACTTCGGCCGTAGCAAGGAAACCACGGCCGTGTCCACTTACATGATGACCATCAAAAGTATTTTGCCGCAAAAAGAAAGCAGTCACAAGAGCATATGGTTGGGTTTCTGTGAAACATCCCAAACAGGAAATCTGCAATGACAGAAAGATGAGCCTGGGGCTGGCATGGGGGCGACAGGAATGCAGTTCAGTAACTGCTACTGGGCACAAGGCCTTTGGGGGGAAACCTATAATCACATTATGACACAAGGTATACAATTACGCAAATACTATTTGTAAAAAAAAAACAAAACAAAAAACAAAACAAAACAAAACACTTGTAATAGGATTTAAAACCTCAAAGCTCATATTTAAACACTCCAAAAACATACTATTAAAAACTATGAAAACTGAACACACCTGTAATCCTAATATTCGGGAGGCTGAAACAGGAGGATCGATTCGAGTTTGAGGCCAGCCTAAGGTACAAAAATTACACAGAGATCTTATCTCAATAAAACTAAGGGCTGGGGAAATAGCTTAGTGTAAAGGACCTGAGTTTAATCTACAGAGGTCTTACAGAGAGAAAAAAAAAAGTCAATTGAGAATTCAATACACTGGGGGCTGGGGATTTAGCTCAGCGGCATAAGCACCTGCCTTGCAAGCAGGCGGTCGAGAGTTCGATCCCCAGTACTGATAAAAAGATTAAAAAAAAAAAGAGAATTCAATACACTAAGCAAAACTCTTTCAAAAATGAAGCATAATGCAAACATTTTTAAATACTCAAAGGTACAAGTGTTTCTCACCAGCAGAGCAGTTCTGTGAACAACTGTAAAAGGACATCCTCCAGCTAGAAGGAAAGGAAATCTGGATCTACACCAAAGAATAAAGGGCACTGGAAATGTTAGCTACAAATGATAAATACGTGTAAGATTTATCATTATTTAAATTCCTTTAAGTTAAGGGAAGTAATTTTGGGTGTATCACTGTGTTATTGAGTGTGTGATATACGTGAAAGTAAAATCCATGAAAACAATAGTAAGGCCAGGTCAGAAAAAGTGGGAAAAAATATATAAATCTTTAATAACTTTATGGAGTACAACTGTGACTCAAAATTCAAAAGCTGTAAGAAAAAGATTAGCATATTGCTATCAACTACAGGGCAAAAAACACATCACTACCACAAGTAGACGCAAGTCAAACATCAAATAAAGAAATATACTTGTGATTCACCAAGCAAATAATGATTTTTCCTAACGCTGAAAAAGCCTAATGCATAAAAATTGGAAATAGCCAATTGACACTTAGAAAAATGATCATAAGATACAGCCAGTTTCAGAAAGTCAATCTATACTCATAGGAAATACATGAATGAAAACTACTGTATGAACTTTCATCTAACCAGTTGGCAAAGATCTAAGTTTAGTATGTTGAATTTATAAAGAAATATAAATTCTCTCAAACTGGTTATGGTGCACAGGCCTGTAATCCCAGCACTCAGAAGGCTGAGGCAGGAGGACTGTCAAGAGTTCAAGGTTGGCCTGAACTACACAGTGAGATCAAGTCTGTCTGGAGACAAAGAAAGTGATACATATTACTAGTGGTCATACAGATGGCACAGCTGGGACTGTGACCCATTCCCTTCACCTGAACTTCAGCAACCCTAGGACCAACACACGTTCCCCCACCACCACTTTTCTGGTACTGCAGATCCAACATAGGACCTCAGGCTTGGCAGGCAGGCACTTATGCCACTGAGCTGAATCCCTGGCCCTGCTCCCCCTTTCTTAAGTCCCACTACCAAGGAACAGAGAGATAAGAAAAAAAGATCCAAAACAAAAAGAATGAAAAGAAAAGAAAAACAAAGATCCCTGGAATATTCCAGAAAGTCTCAAACCAAGATTACACAGGCAGGGATGCATGCGGTACCTACCCATGTGACGGGCAATCGCCTTCTTTCACGTGGAGTTCAAGGTTCTGCATCTCATACATCCAATTATAACACTGAGTTACGGGAAAGGACACGCAGAGCAGACACAGCTGACCTGACTCAGCACCCCGCCAATCAGGAGTATTCCTGAGGATCCTTGGGAAGCACTCTGGGCCCTGCACCAACATTTTAAATTCTTTTGGTGGAGGACAGGTACTGGTACTCAAACTCAGGACCTTATGCTTGGCAGGCAGGTGCTCTGCCACGGAGCTAAATCCCTGGCTATATGTTAAATTCTTAAATCCGACCGTTAGACTGTCAGCGCTCCTCCCCTTTTCCGCCCACTCTGGGCATACCTGTACCTACCTAAGTGCACTTCCTTACCCCTTGCTGCCTTTTCCTTACCATTGTGTGCCGCCTCCAATTCTTCGTTCTCTGCACACAAGAACCTAGAAACTCACCCAGGACCCCATCACCCACAGGAAAAGTAGGGTATTGGTATAACGTCCTTCAAAATTAACAATACAGGCAGGTACCTCAAACTACAAGTGCCCCCAGGACTCAGTCCCATATCTCCTTTATGTATGTGTAATGATGTTTGTATCAAGTTATTCGGCAATTATTTTTACAGACAGCTGCAGATTGAAAGCAATCCAAGTGAAAATCAATAAGGGTTTGATTATAAAGCAAAACTATGATCCCATTAAAATGAAATGCTCAATGAAGTTGAAAGCTCTCCAAGATATATCATAGTTCATCAGTTCTAAAATATACGTATTTTCCCATTTGAACATTCTGAAATCTTATGATCAGTGACCTACAAATCATAACTAGAAACCTGTTTGTTTCCTTCAGAGTACTTAAAATCACAGTTGTACACTGCTGTATTTTAGAGTCGATATCAGATGAGAACAGCAAGTGCAGGATCGTGTAGAATCAATATGGTACCCAACATGCACAGTGGCACACACCTACAATCCCAGTGCTCAGGAGGCAGGAGGATTCTTGCAAGTTCAAGATCAGCCTGGGCTACAAAAGTGAGTTCAAGGCCAACCTGAACTGCATAATGAAACCCTGTCTCAGACCAAAGGGGGGGGGGGGACCTTTATAGTTCAAGAGGCATATTTAATGCAATGTCTACTAACAACAAAAAAAAAGCATGAATGAAAAATCTAAGGAAATACAGGAATTTATTTAACAGTTCACATCCAAGGTTGTCTTCTTAGTTGTGAAAGATGAACTATGTTAATGCAAGGCATTAAAGGTGGGACTGAGTGTGGTACACAGCCCTGCAGACCCATTTGGGAAGCTGAGGCAGGATGCCAGTTTGAGGCCAGCTTGGACTGCATAGTGAGTTCAAGGCCAGCCTGAACAGCCTACTGAGACCTTGTCTCACACCCCCGACATCTCAAAACACGTAAAAATGCAAACCCAGTGCTACACACCTACAATCACAGTTACTTCAGAAACTGAGGCAAGGAGATCACAAGTTCAAGGCCTCCCTGGGGAACACAGTGAGATCTTATTTCAAAAAAAGGCCTAGGAATGTAACTCAGTGGCAAGGAACTGGGTGCAACACCCCCCCCACCCCAATTTTTAAAATTCTAGAGGGAAAGATGAACAACTAAAATCTGTAGAAAATAAAAGGAGTGCAAAGAACTGAATGGATACAGGGAGAGAGGGCCAATGCAGGACTCTTCCCTTGCACCTGTGTGGTGAAGTGTATGAATTTACCTATCCAAAACATCAGTATAAAAAAATGACTCAGGGGCTTAAGGACACGGGGATGTTAAACAGAGCCTGTATTTACAAACTCGAGCCTGTAGGAGGAACACATGACTTGACTAAGGAAGGGATCCAGGACGCCCCCCTAAAATTCTCTACCAAGTTTTATGCAAGTGAATTTACATACATCTTTCTCTGGAGAGGCTCCTTAGGGAACACTGTGCTTCTGGTACAACGGAATCAATGATATGATTCCAATAGTGTGCGTGCAGAAAGGTAAAGACCTAATCGTATTTACATTCCTTATCTTGGGGATATAAAAACATTTGTCTATAGGGATAACGATGTGTGTAAATATCCACCGAGGAGCTGGGAAGCTGAGCGTGGTAGCCATTAATGCTGCTGCCAAGTATTTCTGGTTCCCTGCCTAACCGGTCCATTCCAGTCCCTTCCCTGCAGGCTGAGACCATCTCATGAACACTGGCCCGAGAGCTACGATCAAGGCCTTTATCCTGTGGAGCACAGGAACCAGAAATATAGAGGTCCCTGAGCAATTAATAAGTCCCTGCTGCCTCACCCCCACCCCCAGAATTAAAATTTGAAGCTCCGCCCATCTGGGAGGCTTTTTGTTATGCCAGCATAACCAAGTCTAAACTAAACTGATCAACTTCCCACCCAATAGGATGGCTGATCATTTTTCCTCTCAACTCTCAAGTGCTGTTTTTAAAAAAGAAACTGAAGCTCCGGGTCACCCAGGCCTGGACCCGGATCTTTGCATCAGACGCTGACTGCAGAGGTTGTTAAAATTCTGTCTCAGCCCGAAGCAGCTTGAAGCCATCATGATTAAGTCTCCCTGTCTCCTCCGGTTCCAATTCCGGCTGAGGCCGTGCAGAAAAGCAGGCTGCGGAAGAGCAGGAGTAAAAGGGGGGTGGGGTGGGGGCGGCTGCCCCGACTAGGCTGTGCACACGGTTGGGGGTTTAATTCCCCAGGTTATAGATAGAACTGGTACATTTTTCTTGGCATTGTAGAGCATGGAAGGCAAGAAAAAACAAAGAAAACGGCCTTTACTGAGGGCACGAGAGGGCTGCAGATGAGTGCAGGGGCCCAAGGCAAAGAAGCAGGGTGGGCCTTTATGTGGTTTGACAGAGGGTGGAGTTTGAGGGGGCGGGCAGAGTGACGTATTGACAGCTGATTGGGTAGACACTGGCGCACACGCAAAACGCCACACGCGCAGCCGAAAGTTCAATTTCAGGCTTGGAAGAAGGCGGAAATCAGCACTGCTGGGCTTGCAGTTTTCTATGGACAGAACACACCAGCTTAGAGAGGGCCCAGAAAGTCCCTATGATGGCATTAGGGGCTTAGTAAGGACAGAAGGAGCTGGCTTCCCGGCTTGCTGAATGTGATGCCTTTCCACCGTTATAACCCAGCAAAAAGGCCCTCGTCACATGCCAAATGGATGCCAGCGCCGTGCTCCTGAATTTCCATGTGTCCAGAACCACAAGTCAAATAAATTGCTCTTCTTTATAGAGCACCTGGTCTCGGGTATTCTGTTACAGCACAGATAGTGGACTGGGATACATATCTTAGCTCTCTGGACAGATGAAAGGTTAGTGAGAAAGACCAATTCTAAAGTAGCAAAACAGGAAGCCAGGTAACAGCAGTGTGTCTCAGTCTGTATGTCTTACTCTTGTATCTTTTGACTTGGGGACATGCATTAACTATGCGAAGTTAAACACAGTAAAGCTGGTGTGGTGGTGCACATCTGTAATCCCAGCACTCAAGAGGCTGAGGCCTCAAATTCGAGGGCAGCCTAAATTATGCGGTCAGAGTTCAAAGTCTTCCTGAACTGCATGGTGAGACTCTGTCTCAAAAAACCAAAGTAAATATACAAATAAATAAAATGAAAAACTTAAAAAAAAGGGCAAGCTTAGGTGAAGGGGTCTAGAGGATCACCTGGTGGTCACCTCTGAAGGACATCTGGGCTGAGTATGTAGCACAGTGGCAGAGTAACTGCATGCTGGGCTCAACCCCCAGCACCACACTCAACACACACTTTCATTCTCTCTCTCTCTCTCTCTCTCTCTCTCTCTCTCTCTCTCTCTCTATATATATATATATATATATATATATATCACACACACACACACACACACACACACACACACACACACACACACAGAAAGCCTTAGAAGGTCCCTGGGTGGACCATGTCTTAAACCCAGAATCGTGAATGCATCTCAAGTGAAGGAGCAGATGTAAAGTGGCAGGGAAGGAGATCACCAACACTACTCATCCCAGTAAACTCAGCTGGGTGACTCTCAAATAAGTTACTTATTTGGGGGTAGGGGTGCTCTCCGTGGCACTGCAGCTCAGTGATACCACACACAATTTGCTTGGCACCCAGGAAGTCCAGAGTTACAGGTTTGAGCCTCAGCACTAGGAAAAAGAAAGCCAAGGAAAAAAAGATTTTTTTTTATTATTATGAATGTTACTGGTACTATTTTAGGGGTACATTTTTGCCACACATAATGATCACACTCATTATAGGGAGTGTGCACTTGTACATAATATACCTTAATTTTTCTCCTGTTTACCTCCTTTCCCTTCAATCTTCTTCCTCTCACCATTTACAAAACTTTGTTTCTATTGTTTTCCTTCCATAAAGATTGATTTTTTTTCTAATGCTTCCAAAGTCAAAGGCTTTCATTACTGAATCTTGATCCCGACCCCTGAAGAAGGGTTCAGCATGGTTACATTACATTGCATCTTTTCTAGGATTAGCAGTGTGAGTTATTGCTCCCTTGCACTAAGAAAATGGACTAAAATTATTCTTTCCAACAAAGGAGAAACAAAAGGTACGAAGCACTGCTTTAGTGATGGTGGGGAAGCAACTAAAAATAAACCTTGGGAAAACAGCCCTTAGTTATACCCCATCCAGGAACCTGTGATTTCCCAGCATGTAATTCTTTGGGCAAGCACAGCATAGAGGATAAAATTCCTGGGCGTTAAACAGCGGGAGCGGATTATCCTACAACAGTCCCCAAAGTGCCAAGTACTTTTCCTCCCGCCTTGTTAGAAACCCAGGGCCCCTGGGTGCTTGACTCTGCCCACACACATTCTCTGCTTAGCTGCACAGAAGATGATCCACATTCACAAGCTGGAAATCGCCACCATTGTAATTCTTCAGGACGCTGATGACACAATGGCCCTTCAAGCCTGCTAGCAGCAGTGATGTTTGTAAAGCTGTTCGTGAAAATCAAACTGCTTCCAAGTTCTTAATTGCATCCTGATTTTTATTGTTTCCTTAAACACTTCCTTCAAGGTAGCCTCCTCAAGCTGGCCATTTGAGCATCCAACCCAGCACTCTCCTATTGGGTCTAACACACCCGCCACCCTGGCACAGCCCTGGCACATGACTGCCTTTGGGCACATCAGCTGTCCCCAGGGGACCCACCCCAAACCCTCAGTGTTAAGGGTATAGCACAGTGGGGGCTGGGGATTTAGCTCAGCGGCATAAGCACCTGCCTTGAAAGTATGTGGTCCCGAGTTCGATGCCCAGTACCGATAAAAAAGACCAAAAAAAAAGGTATAGCGCAGTGGCAGAGCGTTTGTCTAGCATCCTCAGAGGCCCTGGGTTCTGCAGGGCATGGCGACAGACGCCTGTAATCATAGCGTTTGGGAGACTGAGGCAGGAGGATCACCGCAGACCAGCCTGAACTACATAGTGAGACTCTGTCTCGAGAAAACCAAGACAAAATCAAAGCCCTGGATTCTGCCCTAGAAACACACACTCTTTCTCTCTCTCTCTCTCTCTCTCTCTCTCTCTCTCTCTCTCTCACACACACACACACACACACACACACACTCCTACCAGAACAAAAGGCAGTGACAACACCACACTGGACTAAAGTAATGGTTGAGAACCCACTAAGAATGTCATATTAGCTTCCATTATAGCACACGTCTTTATTTTGGAAATTCCCCAAACTGTCCCACTAAGTAAAAACTTCCTTAAGAGCTGTCATCATCCACCTCCAGCATAGATGGGAGGAAAAAAGAAAAGAAAAGGAAAAAAATGTAAAAAGGAAGCTGGAAGCGAGTGTCTTCTGAATCCACAAATTTAAACTCTGAAAAGGCATTTGATCAAACCACCTGAACAACCCCTCGTCCATAAATAAAGGATGTGTGGAGGTCCATCTTCCGTTTCCTGCCCTCTCCAGGAAAAGACTTCATTAAGTACTTATTGCATTTCGAAGTGAAGCTGTGATTTTGTTCAGATTAGCCATCATTTCACCATGCTTGCTCAAGGTCCTGTAAAAGCACTGTGGGACAGCTCTGGGGACACAAGAAGAGGCTGTGTCTGGAGCCTGTCCCCACACCCAGCGGCACCCCACCCCCACCCCCCTTGCTACCGCAGGACGGGCACTGCTGTGCCCAGCAGAGAGCAGGCTTGGGCTGTGGCACAGTGAGGAATGCTGGAATGTAGAGATTTATGCATTCCTGGGCAGTTCCTGTTAGTTCCAGGGGTGGCACCAAGAAAAGCTTTAAAACCCCTCCAATGTGCTGGGGACGAGCTCAGGGGTGTAGTGCTTGCCCAGTAGCCCTGAGGCCTGAGTTCCATCACGAGTACCAACACCCTCCAGAAGCCTAGAACCCAGCTCAACCTCCTGTGCCAGAATACCATTGAAGAGGCACTGAATTTTCAGAACTTGTGTGTGTGTGTGTGTGTGTGCGCGCGCGTGCGTATGTGTGTGAGACAAGGTCTCCCCTTTGCAGTTCAGACTGGCCTTAAGCTCACTTTATAGCCCAGGCTGGTCTCGAATCCACAAGGATCCTCCTACCTCAGCCTCCTGAGTGCTAGGATTACAGGCATGCACCATCACTCTCTCTCTCTCTCTCTCTCTCTCTCTCTCTCTCTCTCTCTCTCTCTCACACTCTCTCTCACACACACACACACACACACACACACACACACGCTTCAGAATGAGAGACATTTTACTCTGGAGGCCCTCTGCGCAACATGGGATGGGGGAGGGGGAAGGGGAAGCACCCATGTGTCACGGTCACATCCCCCGCCAGAGACCCGCAGTTAGGTCTGAAATCTCCATTGCAATTCTTGTAGCAACCACTGCAATGATGAGGCCATAAAATGCAGTCACAGGTGTATCGTGCTTGAGTCAGTACAGTTCAAAATTAGAATCTATTAACCATGGAGTTAGAACCCTAGCACCAGCTGTGTTAGGCAGCTACATCAAAGCTTTTTGGCATCATGCTGTCAAAAAGAAGACACTAAGAGGCTTCCATTTCATACAGAGGAGCTTCTAACAAGCTATATAATGACAGCATTAAAAAATAAATTCTGAGGGCAATTTTTATTTGTGTGTGTTCTGGAGACAGGGTTTCACTAGGTAGTGCAGGCTGGCCTTGAACTGACTATGTACCTGGCAGGCCTCAAACTTGTGGTAATACTCCTGCCTCAGCCTCCAGTGCTGCCATTATAGGCATGTGCCACTGCCACCACTGCCATCACCATCACCTCACCCAGCTCTCTAACAGCAGTTTGTGAACAGCTCTCAAAGAGTTAAGACCATTAATTTAAATTCTGTTCTACATTCGTGTCAAAGCACTTGTTCCTCGTACCCATAAAGAATGTGAAAATTGAAATGCTTTTTGGTTGAAGTCACGCATACCAAACCCAATTCCTGAAATATTTAGCAATCTTAATCTGTAGGGCCTTCAATTTCAGCAGGAATACTCAATTCAAAAACGTTTCTACATATATAATTACAGCAATCTTTATATGCACATCTTTATATACATTTATGCGTGTAATTACATCTTACCAGGAATAAACAAGAAATCTCATTTTAAACCACCTCCTTTGGGATACCCTGAGATTAGATAACAAATTAATTGCAACGCAGACCTTTCACTTTGGTTCTTAGCACAGATGGCTTTTGGTTAAGTCACTAACTAGATGGTTCACTCTATTAAAATAAAACTTTTCCTTCGTTTCTTTCAAAATCAAGCTGTGCATGAATGAACACAGGAGAAGAGACAACAAAACAAAGATCATTTTTACCAAACATTGGGGGAAAAAAACTTTAACTTTGTGTTGGGATGTTCAGGTGATTTTTCCAACATGAAATTCAAGCTGACACTTTCCGGGAAGGGAAGAAAGCATGGGTGATTGTTTCCTGATGGCTTCCTCCTGTCTGCATTGAGATGCTAAGTGAAGAGTCCATTCCTGCTGTTTGGGGAAGGGGCAGCTGTAAACCTGACAGCCCCCCACCAATCTCCTTCTTTTCCTGCTGACCCAATTCGTCCCTCAAAGTAGTTGCTCAATAAATACTGGTTGAATAAACATATTAATTCCACCAAGCAATTCACAACTGCGTATACATGAACAAGACGCAGAGCGTGAGTCAGCTGAGATGGTCCCGAAAAGAAGGGCTTAGCAAAACTTCAGAGTGTGCAGTGAGGTAGCAGCTTTATGGATTGGGGATAAAACAATCAATGTTATAAATGGCCCAGCAGTGCCAAGAAGGTAATTTTACTTTCAAATGAGAACTTGAAGGAACAACAAATACCATCCATGTCGGGAACAAGATGTTTTTCTTTTGTGAAAAAGTACACTGCTGACAAAATTTTAACAGTAGAAAAGTGAGCTGTCCGGAGCAACTATTTTGAAGATAACAATATGCAATATAACCACCACTGTTAAGTTCCTATCATCTTGTTGAAATCCTGTATTGCTATTGTCTGTTGTCATTTTGCTTTTGTTGCTTTTTAATGGTTACTGTGCTTCTTGATTTTAACACCAAGTACATTAGAAAAGAAAGTTATGAAATACCCTCATATCTTTCCTTAATTAGACAAATAAGACAGAATAAAACCAAAAATAAATAGAAGCAAATAATAAAGGTCAGAAAACACAATCCCTCATCAAAATGCCAACACCATTTTTGATGAAAATTAACATTTTGATTCTTACATTTCTGTAGAAATACCAAAGACTCAAAATTCTCTAAACAACTTTGATAAAGGGAACAAAATTAGAGCTCCAACCCTCGCCAGTCCCACAGCTTATCACAGAGTTATACCAATCATGCCAAAACGGCATTGAGACCAAGACAGACAAACCACCAAGGTACCAATATGAAGTCCCAAAATAGACACCCATATGACGGACAACTGATTTCTGGGAAAGATGCAAAAGCAATTAAGTGGGGGCTGGGGATTTAGCTCAGTGGTATAAGCGCCTGCCTTGCAAGGAGGCAGTCCTGAGTTCGATCCCTGGTACCGATAAAAACGAAAAAGACAAAAAAAAAAAAAAAAAAAAAAAGCAATTAAGTGGAGAAAGAATTCTATCATCAATAAATATACTGGAACAACTGGATGTCCACAGGCAAAAAACCCAAACCCACATCAAAAATTTCTTAGGACATCCAAAAGTCAGCTCAAAATGGCTTACAGTGGATACAGTAAAGGCCAGTGTGACCGAGTCCTTGCTTTTGCTGAGTCATTCTCTCTGGGACAAAAAGATGAGGACGAGGTGTAGAAGGGAAGGCAGAACCTAGAGAGGTGTTCAGTGAAGGGAGACATTGAATCTGCTTCTGAACGGGCCATGTACATGACGAGGAGGCCATGCTGCTGCTTTTTTTTTTTTAACTAAATCAACTATGTTTATATACATTTACATACACATATACATGTTTTTTTCAGCTTGTCACACTAATGAAATACAATACTTAAACATGTATGTCTTTATTTTACTATATAAGTATGTTCTCAGGGCACAAACAGTTACCTATAAAAGTGTCCAGTTTATCATTCTTTATGGCTGAGTAGTATTCTATTGTAGAGAAATACCACATCTTTTTTTATCCATGCCTCATCCATTGGCATTTAGGTTGTTTCCAAGATCTGGCTATTATAAACATGGGTGCACATATATCACCATGGTATATCTTCAGTTCTTTTGGGAAGATACCCAGAAGGGGAATAGCTGGGTCAAATGGGACCTCTAATCCTAGGTTTTTGAGGAATCTCCTCACTGATTTCCACAGTGGTTGCACCAGTCCGCATTCCCACCAACAGTGGAGAATGGTTCCCCCCCCCCCCAGCATCTGCTATTGGTGGATTTCATAATACTAACCATTCGGTCTGGGATGAGGTGGAATCTCAGGGTTGCTCTAATTTGCATCTCTCGAATGACCAGTGCTGTCAATACAACTTTTCATATAAAGACAAATTTTAACTTTGCTCACAAACACATCAAAGGCACTTACAGTGATATAAAACTGAACCTGCCAACTGCAACTAAATGCGACAAGGGAATAGCAGGGGACGGAACCAAGAACTACAACCAACATGGAATTCTGCAGTGCAAAACCACCAGGGAGAAGAACTGCACAGCCGTCAAGGGTCTGAAGACCTTTAGTAGAGCAAAATCCATGGAATGCTATAGAAAGACAGAGAGAGAGAGACAGACAGAGAGAGAGAAAGAGAGAGACAGAGAGAGAGAGAAGGGCGGAAAACTTTCCAATGAACCAGATTCCAGGTGAGATGTACAACTCTAGTTCAACATCCTGGAATCCAGGAAGCTTAGGACCAATTTTATTTTGGGAAATGTTTTCTACAGCAATCCCTGCCCACCACTGGACATTCATGTTTCTTGTAAAAGGAGAAATTAAATGACTAACTGTGGAAGCCAAAAACCAAGATTGAAGGAAACACTGCTGTGTTGCTTAGCTCCTGCTGAACCAGCATCTATGGCTCTGACTCAGTTTCTTCCTTTTCATCCACACGGAGTCCTGTACCCACTCCCCTTCCTCATAAAGGTGCATCTCAGCCAGAGGAGACCTCATGTCAGGAAGCTGAGGCAGGAGGATCACCATGAGCTTAAGGCCCATCTGGGCAACACAGTGAGTTCAAGCCAACCTGCACTACAGATACAGAATCAGACATTGTCTCTGAATTTTCTTTTAACAAAGGAGACCCAGCTTTGAGATGTTCAGATGAACAAGATCTCCATATTTTTCATTTCTACTTATGGATTATTATTCTAGGGCAAAAGACCTTAAGCGATTTACCTACGCAAAGAATTCTGTAGCTAGAATGGGAAGGAGGGAAATAAAAACCTGCTTATTAAAATTAATTTTTCTCAGTGCAGTAAAATCTAGGTTCAAAGATACAATTTACTTACAATAACTGAAGCGTCTGCCTTTGTTGAGTATTGGGAAAGGTCTTGGAAAAAGCAATGGGCATTAGAAACAGAAAGCCCTGCCTGCCAGGAGCAAGCAGCACCCAGCATCAAATTTTGCTGCCTTGAATGAACAGACCTGGCAGGGGAGAGAGCTCAGCAGCAGCAGCACAGTGCCTGCCTGACAAGCACAAGGTCCCGAGTTTGATTCTCAGTACAAAAAAAGGGTGGGGAAGGGGATATAGTTCAGTGGCACAAGTGCCTTCCGAGCAAGCTCCAGGTAGTGAGTCTTATCAGGTACCAAAAAAACAAACAAAAAACCTCGGGGACAAGACCAGGGCACAGTTAGGAAAAACTTGCCTCCATAGCTGGGTGAGCCCTTGGGACACTGTGGCAGAGGATGGCTGTGAGCCTAAGGCCATCATAGGCAAACAGTGGGTTCAGGCCGGCCTGGCCTACATGGCGAGACCTGGTCTCACCCTCTGCATGTCTGTTCTCCGTTCTCCTCTACCTGTGGCTTCCTCGGAGCAGTTACATCTTTAACCAGAGCTGATCCCCTCCACTTGGCTGCCTTCACACCAGGGCAGCCTGCAAGCCCTGCAAGCCTTCCTGAGAACAGAAACAGAAGCAAGAACGAAACCGCTGCCTGCTTCACTCCCCTCCTGCGAGCTCCCCAGGCGGCGCCAGGCCTGCACCGGGAGGGAGCCGGCTGCCTCCGGCCACGCTGACTCACGCAGCCCGGTGCAGCGACGCGGATGGGGAAATGTGCGCTGTGGGCTCGGAAAAAGCCTGGACCGGCCCGGCGGTGCATCCCGCTGCTGTCACCCCGGGAGCGAGCTGGGAAGAATGCTCGGCACATACATCCCCTTCACCCCATTTTCACGGCCCATCTCACCAAATGACACTGGGGCTGCAAAAGGTCGCTGCTTGTCACCGAGCTGGTCAGCCCTGGGCAAGCACGGCTTCTTTCCCCAGCTCCCCGCCGACCTCGCTCGCTAGCCTGTCAGCCTCCCTGAAGCAGCTCTGGGAAACTCAGCAAATTCTGTCTCCCCAAAGATCCCCCTACCCCATGGCCTAGTCCCTAAAGTCCCTCAGGGCCTCCAGGGAAGCAGAGAGCTTCCCAACACTGCTCAGCTTTACCCTTCCAAGTATTCTTAATTATGCATTTGTTGGATGAATGACACATCTGGAAAAAGGGGCTGTAAAGTCAATCTAGAAAACACAATGAGCTCAGCAGGACCTGAATTGTTTTTGTTTTGTTCATTTGTGCAGATTCTCTAAGTAATTATTCATCCCTTTGGGGCAGGGGAGATAGCTCAGCAGTCCCAAGTCTTGAGTTTGACTCCTGGTACCAAAAAAAAAATTATTCATCCCTTTAAATTCAACTTTACACGCAGGCTGATGGTGTATCCTCATAAGCCCAGTACTCCAGGAGGCTGAGGCAGGAGGACTGCAAATTCAAATACAGCCCTGGCAATGCAATAACTTAACAAGAGGCCATCTCAACATAAAAAATTAAAAAAAAAAAAAAAAAAGAGGTAAAGCATACAGCTCAAAGTAAAGGTCTTGGGGTTCCATCCCCAGAACCAGAAACAAAAATTTATACTTCACAGATACTAGGCTATTTGCTAAAGTAGCACAGGACTAACTAGCAGATGTTGTATAAGCCATGTATGTAACAACTTTGTGAAGCAGCTTCAGCTGGTGGGAGAATAACAGTCACCAGCTCTCTGGGAGGCTGAGGCAGGAGGATCCAAAGCTTAAGCCCAGCATGGATAACTCAGCGATTTAGCAAAAACCTTGCTTCAAAATAAAAAGCAAAAAAAGAGACTAGGGACAAAGTGACATTTGAAGGCCCATCAAAGAAACCATAGGTTTGGACACCTCACTCATCTCTGGGCCTTGGGGTCCTTATCAGGAAAAAAGGAGGATTGTTTTATCTCCAAATGACCTTTTGACATTCTTGGTTAGTGGTTTGGGTTTTTTTTTTTTTTAAAAAAACAGGGCCTCACTATGTACCTTCAAACTGGCCTTGAGCTCAAAGCAATCCACTTGCTTCAGCCCACTGAGTGTTGGGATTATAGGCCTGAGGTCCCACGCCCAGCCCAGCTCAAAGTTCTTTGAAACACACAGACACTCAGGTCCTATCAGATTTCCAAAGACTATCAGAATTTTCAAGAAATGTCATTTGTCCACACTCGTGTCTTCTTTTCATCCTAAAAATCCACAGTATGGTTGCAGTCCAGCTCTCTGTGGACTGACAGGAGGTCAGATGTAGCCAGCAAAATGTGTCCCCCACTCAAGGCAAGGAGCAATTACAATCTTCACTGACTGGTAACTCTGGGCATGAAACTGGCTCCAGCGCAGCCCGATCACCCGTCTCCCCTCCAGCTCCCTGGGAAGCCCCAGGAACAGGACTTAAAGCAGGTAAATAACACAAAGCTACAGCAGTGAAGGTAGGAAAAATTAACCAAGCACGCAAATCACCAAAACACGGGGCCAAGAGTACAGCTTGCCGGCATGGCACCTGTTTGGCAAGCGT
Source organism: Cavia porcellus (assembly GCF_034190915.1). Classification (NCBI taxonomy): domain Eukaryota; kingdom Metazoa; phylum Chordata; class Mammalia; order Rodentia; family Caviidae; genus Cavia; species Cavia porcellus. The sequence goes on from NW_026947500.1 coordinate 20,798,980, forward strand.
GGGGTCCTGGGTTCAACTCCTGATTCCAGAAAGAAAAAAAAAACCCATAAATTCATATACATAAATTATGCAGTAATTTAAATATGCAGAAGTAAGTTACAGGTGTGGCTGGGGATTTAGCTCAGTGGCATACGCACCTGCCTGGTAAGTACAAGGTTGTGAGTTCCTTCTGATACCACCACCACCAAAAAAAAAGTTACAGGCAAGAAGGCAAATGCACTCCACATACTTTGATGAGCTTCAACTTCCGGAACTCTAATCTAGCACAACATGACACTTGACAAAAAATAAATTTCTTTTTCTCCTTGACTCAGTAACTCTATGCAACAGCGTTCCCTTTCTATCCAGAAAACTATACTTCTATCACAGCAAACCATGAATATGTATGAGTATTTTACACAGTAAGCATTCAATAAATACTTCTTGAATTAATGAATAAATTTACCCTGTCTAATGATGTCTGCTGTGAATTTTAAAGATCCTAAAGAGGAAGCAGAGGACAGTGCTGTATCTGACTGATTGCACTTGGTAAGAATCCAACATACCATCAATTACCAGTGCTTTAAAATGCCCATCTTGACCTTGACTAGTTTCTGCCATAGAATTATTTATTGTTACAAACACTACTTGAAAGCTGAATCAAGGAGCCAGGTGTGGTGGCATACTCCTGTAATCCCAGCACTCTGGAGGCTGAGGCAGGAGAATCACTTCCAGTTGGTGGTCAAGTCTCTTCTACATAGTGAGGAAGTTCAAGGTCAGCCTGAACTGCATGGCGAGAACCTGTGTCAAAACAACAACACAGAACCAAACCATTTCAGCCCCTTGGTAAGAACTATGAGCGACCAGGCTGATACGCAAATGAAACCTCAATTAGAGTGGAAACATTAAGCAATACTGAACATATACCAAAGGATCACCAAAAGAAAAATAGGTGTGAAACAACTACACACACAAGACGGCCTGAGATCTACAGGAATTCAATTTACAGATTTAACAAGCTGCTATGAAAAGGTCGAGAGCCAAACCAGGCATGGTGCCAGGAAAAGAGGGCTGAGCATGTAACAGTGTGAAGGTCCTGGGTGCATGGTCCAATATCACCAAAAAATAAATACAACAAAACATGGAGTTACCACGTGATCCAACTGAAAACAATACACGAGCAAAAACTCACAGCATTGTTCTTCACATCCCAAAGCCTAATGTCGTACTGATGGACGGATAATTCCATACATCCTCCTGCATGGTCACACACATAACACTAAGGCCTCTGCAGCCACTTGAAATACGACTAGCAAACTCTCAGACCCTCACTTACTTATTACTAACAAAATAAATTTCGATTCAGCCAAAGAACATAATACCTTGCAGCCTGTGAGGAAAGAGCTGTAGGGATGGCGCAGATTTCTAGAAACTCAGAACATGCATAAAGAATCCAAGAAGAAAAAATGACTAAGAAGGGAAACAGTATTAATACAGGGCTGATCAACAAAAGTATTTAAACCTGAAAAATGTATTACATTTTTCAGTCACATGGGGCCGGGGATATACAGCTCAGTAGCCTAACCACCTGCTAGGCAAGTACAAGGTCCTGAATTTGATTCCTGATACCATTAAAAAAAGCAAAAGGCACATTGCCCTCAGTACCCCTCTAGGTCCTCCCCATTACTTCGAATACACTCATCCCATCCTTCTTGCCACTTGCTGCAGCAGTTGGAAATCTTTTCATGTCTTTACAAGTTTATAATGAACAAAAATTAAGGAGTCAATGGTTGGGGGCTTGGGATTTAGCCCAGTGGCAGAGGTGCCTGCTGGGCAAGAACGAGATTATAAGTTGAATTCTCATATCATAAAAAATAAATAAATAAAAAGAAATCAATGGTTTTGAGGAAAGCAAGTTGGGAAGGCAGGACCAGTGGTCTATTGCTAAGCACAAGGCCTCAAAGCCTTCCCCACAAGACTAATAAAAGTTAAAAGTAATCTGAACTCTACAGCCAGTTACTTTGTTCTGTGTATTATCACCCTAAAACTCACGTGTTTTAACGGCATTTTTCCAAGTAACCAAGACTATCACTGAAGGACACCTGGAGAAACTGACCACAACCCTTAGTCACTCAGAGCTACCGTATCTTGGGTCTGGTACCTTCCACTACCCGCCCTTGTAACCTAACAGCACTTTTATATTATTTATGATTTTATATTAACTTAAAATGAACCTTGGTTTCCAGGCTGCCTATCAATCTGACATACACTTCCTACTGCACTTTTGTGTTTGCCTAAATATTTGCTTAATGAATGTTCTCACCTTCAGCTTAACTGGCTTATCAAAGGGTAAAGGCAGGGGCGGGAAACTTGTTTATAAAAACCTCACAAGTAGCCAGGCGCGACAATGTGCGCCTGTAATCCCAGCATTCTGGGAGACTGAGGCAGGGGGATCCCAAATCCAAACACAGCCTGGCCAATTTAATGAGCCTCTCTCAAGAGAAAATGAAAAAAAGAAGAGGGCAAAAAAGAAAAGAAAATGAAAATGAAATCACGCCGAGGTTGCCAGGATCCAGCACACTGCGAATCCCTTGATCCCGGGAGCCGGTCCAGCGGTTCCACCGCGCACCAGCGCACACCAATCGCTCAGCCGATGCCCTCGCCCCTCCCGACAGACCCGTAGCTGCACGCCTGGGCTTCCCCGGTCTCCTCGGCGGCAGGACTCGCGCACTCGGGCACCATCACCACAGGCTGCCGTCCCGCGAGCTCGGCCGGCCCGTTTTCCACAAAGTGACAACTCTGGGCGGGCGGCACGCCGGCTGACTGGAGCGGACGCCTCCGACGCGACACCCCCGTGCCTTGGGGAGCACCGGGGAGGGGCCCGGGGCCTGGTGGGCGAGGAGGTGTCGGCGCGGCGGCGGGGGGAGCGGAATGGCTGGGAGATCGGTCCGGGGTATCCGGCAGCGCGCCGCCCGCAGGCGCTGGCCGGGCCCGCGCCTGGAAAGGTGACCCCGGCGGCCGGGGGGAGGGGGCTCACCGGTGACGTCCAGGTACAGGTTTTCGCGGGGCTCCGCGCGGCGGCTCCTCTTCCCTGCGCGCGCGGCCGCCGAGCAGCGCAGCGAGCAAGGGGGCGCGGCCCATCCCGGCCGCCGCTCGCCCTTCCGCTTCATGGAGGCGGCCGCGGCGCGTCAGGGTGTCGCCACCATGGCCCGCGCTAGCCCCGCACACGCACAACGACGACGCCCCCGCCCCCAAGGCCAAGGGCGCCGCTGCTGCGGGCTGAGCCGCGCGGACCAGCTCTTCGCGTCGCGGAGCCCGGGACCCCAGGACAAGGCTCCGCGGCGCTTCATTCACAAAAAAAGGCCCGCGGCCCTCCCCGGGGCCCGCCGCCCGGCGCTCCTGATTGGCCTGCACTGTGTGACGTCACTGGCACGGGGCCTCGCCACAGGCAGGTATGCAGTGACGCCATAAAGAAATCGGAGCGCCTCGGCCAATCCGCGGCGAAGTGTGCGGGCGAACCCCCACCCCCGGCCGACCCCACCCCCGTCTCCCGGGCGACCGCCCAGAGCCTGGGTTCCCAACTTCCAGATCTGCGAGCTCTGCCGGCGGTTCTCTGCCAAGGTCCTGCCAAGTTGGGTTCTCCGTGGTATTCGCGCCAAGCGAGAGACCCTCCAGGGCTGCCGGCGTGCGAAGGAGCACTGGCTGGTGCGATCGTGAAACCGTACAGAGACAGAGCTGATCTCAGATTTTAGCACCGCGCAAATCTGCTGCGCCAGGTTCCCCAACCTGCAGACCGACTCACAGGGCTCTTGAAGGTACCGCTTAGAGGCCCTCACCTCGAGTCCAGTTCCCCGCTTAACTGCGATCTCATGCATCGGTACTGTGTACAGCTAGGACGTCCGCGGGTGTGATTGTACCAAGGGACACGTCTAGTCCTGGAAGTTCTGTCTTACGAAGTGTATGCCTTTCTTTTTGTATTGGGTTAAAGTAACATTTGATCTTTCTGGAATTTTAACCACAACTGTCATTTTGAAGAGGCTTTAAACAGATCCTATGGTAGCGTCTTTTTAAAAGGGCTAGAAAACCGCAAAGGCAGTCTTTATTTAGGGTGCGTGTTCCCAAATCTGCTGGATGGTCCCAGTTTTCACTGGCACTTAGACGCCTTACGCTGCAGTGCTGAGGTTCCCTCCGGCCTTCGGGAGAGGGGAATTTGAGTCCGTCCCCTAGGAAGCCTATCGGAAATGCAAATCTTCCTGACTTCCTTGGGGAGGGGCAGCTTGAATTTCTATTGTTGTGGACTTTCCCTTTAAACGCTGCTGAATGTGTCTGGAGCGGGCTGCCCCCTCACTCCCTCAGTCCGGAACTACTAATCCCAAATCCCAGAGGGCTTTTGCTTAAATTTGCGACTGTACTGTGTTCGTGTTCGATCTTCCCTTGTTTCCCTGAAGGAGGTCAGGGAAGGCCTTAAATTAAAAACTGCATATGAGTCTGTAGGGGCAGCAAAACACTGGAAAACTTGGAATGTGTGGGGGAGCTGTGTAGGTGAGACTCAGTGACCTTGGGTCGTAAGTGCTTTGACCGAAAGGAGGCCCTTATTGCTGCTTTGCGAGGCCACCCAGCACCCTAGAACTACAAAACTACAAGTATCCTGGGACATTCCGTTTTTTGAGAATGACTTGCTTAAATGTCACCCTGTAAGTGCCAGGTTCACTGACATCAGTTCATATTCTTTCATCTTTAGTATTTGGAAGGTGCTGGGGATTTAGCTCAACACATAAGTGTCTGCCTAGCAAATGCTAGGTTGTGAGTTTTATCTCCAGTACCAGAAAAAAAGTGTTTGGACTGGTAATTCTAACAGAATCTATGATTTAAATAAAAGAAAAAAATTCATAAATAATAATACCATTAAGTATTTTTATATTGCTAGGTGTGGCTGTGCATGCCTATAATCGTAGCACTCAGAAGACTGAGGCAGAAACATCATGTGAGTTAGAGGCCAGTCTAGGCCACATAGTAAGTTTCAGGTCAGCCTGAATTACAGATAGGGACTCTGTCTCAAAAACAAACAAAACCAAAAAAACTTTTTTTCATATTTTGCAAATGTATAGTTTTACAGTTTTTCTTCAGGTAATGGTCATTAAGAAATAAGATAAATATACTTTGTAATTATGCAGCATATCTTCCTTTTTTGGAAACATCCTACATGCTAAGTATACATGTTAAATTTATGCTTGATTTTGGCTTGGTTTTTTGAGATAGGTCTTGCTATGTAGTTTAGGCTGACCTTGAAATCACTAGATAGCCCAGGCTGGCCTGGAATTCACATCAATCTGCTTGTCTCAGCCTCCCAAGTGCCAGGACTACTTGGCCCTCATGTTAAAGTTTTAAACCTTCTTTATACTTTGTTTTTAGGTCACTTTTCAATAGTGGCAGAAAAGTGCTACGTATTTTTTAGCTGATATGTTTTTGTGGGTGACTTATCTTTTGAAAAGGTTCTCTCTATGTAGTCCAGACTGGTCTTGACCTCTATGTGGCCTTCTTGCCTCAGCCTCCTAAAGGTTCGGATTATAGGGACACATCACCATACCCTGCTCTGTGGGGTGCTTCTTTTGAACAATTTGACTGTCCTCTTCAGTAACTTGACATCTAGGATCTGAGAATTTGACCACAGAAAGTATGCTTTAGATTGCTTACTGGAATGATTTCTAACTTAATATTTCACCATGGATAATAAAATTCAGAGCTTGGAAAGCACCTAGACAATCACTGGTTTGAGACTGTCATTTTCATTGGGGGGTACCATTGGATAGCACATACTAGCCAAGCTCGAGTGAGAACCAAACACACTCCAGGTTGTCTACCCCTGAGCTGCCTGGGTTTAGAGAACACATGTATCTGCTTGTGATTCTAACATCATAAGCAAGGGTGAGCGTGCTGGCACACACCTGTAATCCCCACATTTGGGATCATCAATTGTTCAAGGCCAGCCTGGAGTAAATGGCGAGACCTTGTCACACACACATAAAGAAAAGAAAAGAAGAAAATGAAAACTTACAGGCAGCACCCTGAACAAGCTAAAGAAAAACAAAAAAGGAAAAAAGAGCACAGAAACACACTCAGCTCCAAGAATGAGGGGTTAGCACCGTTGTTCTCAGGGGAGAGCTCCTGACATCCGATGACCTCCAGAGTTGGATGAGATTTTTCTGAGTGCTGGGATTACAGGTGTGTAACACCACACACCAGACTTGGAGATTAAGTCTTTTTTTTTTTTTTTTTTTTTTTTTGTCTTTTTCGTTTTTATCAGTACCAGGGATTGAACTCACGACCCCACACTTGCAAGGTAGGCGCTTATGCTACTGAGCTAAATCCCCAGCCCCCAGGAGACCCAGTCTTTAACATACAGGGGCATACTGGACTGTCTTGGTTTTTTTTTTTTTTTTTTTTTTTGTCTTTTTCCTTTTGATCGGTACCAGGGATCGAACTCAACGACTGCATGCTTGCAAGACAGGTGCTTATGCCGCTGAGCTAAATCCCCAGGCCCAAAAGTTTTTTTTTTTTTTTTTTTTTGACTGGACTGTCTTCTGATGGGATGGCTGTGAGTGCTCCTCCAGTCTGGATGCACCACGTGGGGCGCCCACACCCTCCCTTTTTTTACCGCTGGAAATTGAAGCCAGGCGCTCCACACTGAGCACCTCCCCAGCACTTTTTAGTTTTCATTTTCATTTTCAGATAGGGTGTGTTGCTAAATCATTAAGTCGCCCAGGCTAGCCTCTAATGAACTTGCAACCCTTGTGCCTCAGCCTCCCAGAGTGTGGGGTGATGGGTGTGTACTACTACACCACCACGGCCAGCTGGTCCCCACCCTGACTGTCCTGTCCACTGTGAGGTCCTCACCTGAGTCCCACAGTCTCTGGTATCATGCTCTTGAACCCCAAACTGTCACCTCAGTAAACCTATTTTCTTTATCAGGTATCCAACCTTATGTTCGAGCAACATAAGAAAAGGGACCAAGCACTGGCCAGAGGGCCAGGAGGACAGAGTCCAGCCTCAGCTCAGCCCGCCCCAGGTGGTCCTGCCCTGCCCCCTCTCTGATCCCTGTGTCAGCTTGGGAAATAGATCTCCAGCTCTCTCCTCAGGACACTGGGACTTGGCTGTTCTCTCATGGATTCTTCAGCACTGCCTAGGATCCAAGCGGTGTCTCTTTGCCTTGGGCTCCGGCTGCCGGGCCAGCACTGCTGTTCTCCCACTGGGCTGGAAGACAGTGGGATGGCCGCTTTTGCAGTCATCAGCTCAGGTCATTGGATCCTTCGAAGGTGAGAACAGCTGCCTTTACCCTCACTGTGCATGGTCCCCCTGCTGGGGGTCAGAGGACAAGAATGACATCCTTGGCTGGCCTCCCTGCCTCCCCACCAAGGAGAGGAGCATCATCAGTTTCAGGTCTCTTCTGCAGTTCTGCAAGTATAAAAGCTATTTATTCTTTATCTCCTGAGGTGCTGGGGGAGAAAAGGCTTTGCAAAGACTCTTCTGGCTTTGGAAAAGAACGAGGTACCGATTCCAAAGCACGGGGGTGATTTCTCTTTTCCTAACAAACGTCTCCAGGTACGAAGCGGGCCCAGCTTCCCCTGCATCTCCCCAGGAAAAGGCAGGTAGGGAGGACAGAGGCTCGGCTGGAGCGGGCTGGCTCCTCCACAGCAGTAATTTCCTTTCTCCAGTTTTGAAAGCAGAGTCAAGTGATTAGCCCAGAGTGAGGAGATATGGGAAGGAAAACCCAGAAGGCTGGGATGGCCTGTAATACAGGCAATCTGTTTCTGGAAATCGTCAGCCAGAGGTAGTTGTCATTGAACAGTGTGTGTGTAAAGAAGAGCAATTATGCTTGCAATTATGTTTACATGTTAGCTTCATTAGTTTGTGCATCATTACACATTATATTTTAAAGACATAAATATAATTTAAGTACAAGATGTTGCTCAATGGTATAGCACTTGCCTAGCAATGAGTATGAGGCCCTGAGTTTGACCTCCAGTATAAAAAAAATTAAAAATAATACAAAGGCTGGACTCCATTAAAGAATGGTGTTCTCAAGAAAGAAAAATTTCAGTAGGTTTTTTAAAAAGTATTTCAGCCATCTAAGCATATACCTACAATACTAGCTACTCAGGAGGCTGAAGTGGGAGAATTTCAAATTCAAGCAAAAGCCTGGGCCATTTAGCAAGATTGGTTCAAAATAAGGTTTATAAAGTGGTGGCTTATAGCTCAGGACAGAGCACTTTCCCAGCATGCCTGAATTTCTGGGTTAAATTTCCATTACTAAAAACAAGACAAAAACCTATACCCCTGCCTTGTATCTACCTCCCAATATAACATTAAAACACATTTAGGAAAATCGAAGTGAAGAATTTGAAAACTAGATTTTCTTTAGCCAGCATGCCTGACTCCTGGACCCTGCTGCCCAGTAAACTTTCCAAATGACAAACCTAACTGTATCATTTTATTAATTAAAATGCTTTCCCCAGTGAAAGAGCATCTGCCTGATTTTCTCTTCTGTATCATTCTATGTATTTTTTTCTTTTGGGGTACCAAGGTTTGAACCATTCTATGTATGTTAGAGTGACCCTTATTTCCTCTCTGTCTGTCTTTCTGTCTCTGTCTGTCTCTGTCTCTGTCTAACACGGTCTCACTAAATCTCTAAACTGCCTAGGCTGGGCTCAAGCTCATGCCCCTCCTACCTCAGCTTTGAAGAGTCCTGAGATTATAGGCATGTGCCACCCTGCCAAGCTTGTGCTTTTTTGGGGCTGCTTCAGTTTGAAAATTTTCACACCTAAAGAAGAATTCAAATGAGGGTTGGGGATTTAGCTCAGCGGCATAAGTGCCTGCCTTGCAAGCATGTGGTTGTGAGTTCAATCCCCAGTACCGACAAAAAAAAAAAGAAGTATTCATTTGGGGAGAAAAGTTTAATTTCTGAACCATCTGGCAATATGCTGCCAGGATCAGGACCTGTAGCTCCTGAGAACAGTACCACACTCTTGTGTAACTACAATGTCATTGTCAAATGCAGGGCATGAGGGGTGTGGAGGTATACTCCACCACTGTAATCCCAGTACTGTTGGAAGCTGAGGCAGGAGGATCGCAAGTCTGAGCTCCACCTGGCCAATGGAAGACATAAGACCCTCTAAAATAAAAAACAAAAAGGGCTAGGGATGTAGCTTAGCATGAACTGTGTTCAATCCCCAGTTAGCCCCCCCCCCCACACACATACACACTCAGAAAACACATCACTACAGTATGACTTAGTCTTTCTTCATGTCTCACTAAATGTCCTAAAGATGTTTTCCCCCTTATTCTGGGAAGCAGTCCTGAAGTTCCCCAGGACCAGCCTTGGGATGTGGGCTGCCACAGAACAGCCCTGTGTATTAGCCTGCCAGGCCCACGCTGGCATTGATTCTGTTGTGGGCGATTCATTAACCGTGAGCTGCGGCTCTCCATGCAGGGTCTGCCAGGTGCAGCCTCTGCCAAACTACCATTTTTCTCTTTGAAATGAATCATTTGTGGGAAGACATTTTAGGACCATAAGCAATGGCACACTGATTTGGTACACGACGATTCAGAGTCAGTTGTTGCTATGAGTGAGAACTGTGGTATCTTTCTGACTCTTTTCTACATTATTCTGTGAAAAGAAGAGCTGTCTCTCTTCTTTTATGTAGGTAGATACGTATGTAGGTGGACAGGTGGAAAGATTAAGGATTACTTAATTACTGTTCTGCACAATAGATTACCATCCCTTACTGTCATTTATGTTTTGGGATGCTCAACTTGTCCCAGATTTGAGTAGGGTGCAGCAGCAAGCAAAAACACCCAAACAACACCCAGGACATGGAGGCAGGTGTATTTGTTTATTTGCATTGACAGGCACTGATTGGGACTATTTCCAAAATATTGGGCCCTCATCTCTGGTGGTCTCGGGCTTATATGGGATGAGCAAGCAGGAAGCACAGTGGGAGAATGGCTGTTCAGTTCAGGGCTGGTTTACACAATGTGTATCATAGTGACCAGCCGTTTCTAAGAAACAGAAGCAACTGGAACTGGAGCAGGAGCTATCACTTGGGCAATTAAGAAGCTGAAGAATACTGTCCGGGGTACATTTCATGTTACATTCCCTCCCCTACTCCTTTTAGTTTTCTCAGCAAATCTTTGCTGGGCATATTACACCTGGTCTTCTGAGACAAGGCTTAACCAGAAGCAGTGACCTTAGTTAGGGTTGTCAGTGATCCCAGGCTGGGCCCGAGCCAAGCTCCCCAAGATTACCTTATTACACAGTTTTTTCTTAAATTGTTTTTAGAAAGAGATATAATTTAGGCCTGTCTGTTCTGTAACATTACCCTGGCAAGGCAGTGAGGGAGTAAATGTGATCTCAGAGCAAATTTTGGTCAAGTGTTTCATTGTTCTATTCTCTTGGAGCAACCATCCATAGAGTTTGAGGCAAAAACCACAGCTAGCAGGGGAGTGGAAGCAAGAACTGGGGTGTGTAGCCTGAAAAGACACAGGAATTGGGGGGAACCGATGTCCTCAGGCTTCAGCTGCTCAGCATCCAGAAGGACCAGAGCAGGTCTCTTAAGTGCACCTCAGAGGAGCTGTCCAGGTAGATTTCTCAGTGAACCTAGGGCTGGATTTCTGAAACTTGCAGAGGTAGTTACTATGCACCAGGATTATATACATGTGAGTTATGAGCTGTTTTTAAACTTTTCCTGGCCTGAGTGCTGTATGTGGCTTTTATTTAACCTGGTTTTTGAGTCACCTCTGCTGCAGACACAGGCCCTTTGCCATGGCCAGGGATCAGGGCTAGGCCATATTCAGGGGTGATTTTTTACAGCAGCACTCTACAAACTTTTATTGTCTTCGCAGTTCAGGGAGAGAATAAGAGGTCAGGGCTGGTGGTGCAGACGCTGAAGCCCGCGCTGGCTGCAGGGGAACAGGTGCCAGTGCAGTGGCTTGAGCTTGCAGGACATATGGTGGGGTCTGGTGGCTGGGGTGGATGTTCCAGTCAATCTGATCCCCAGAGGGGACTTAGGCCGTTGGACTGGATTATTTTGTGTCATTGGTGGAGGTTTCCACACAGCAGCAGGCAGCGCTTTGCTGCAGATCACCCCTGCAGGAGAGTTTTGGCCAGAATAGCTTTGTCCAAGGTGACCACAGCATATCTAGCCCTTCAGACTTCATTCCTCACAGAGCTACTTCCATCTGGGAAGAGGGTACACTCAGCATTGGCGGCGGCAGTGGGGCTGGTGGTCTGTTTTTTAGAACAGTTTACCCCAGTGCAGCATGTGGATGTGGCACCTGGACAGCTGGGTCTTGGTTTAAGGTGAGTTGTCAGCTTTCTTGATCAGAAAGACAGTGGCTGTTAGAGCATAGAGGGGACGGGGGGAAGCAGCTGTTAGCCACTGGACCCAAGTATTTGCACAGTTAGGCCACTGGGCACTCTAGGGTTGACAGTCTGAGTAAACATCATTGTTTTTGAACTCCAGGATCCAGATTTCATAGAAGCTGGCAGCTCCAAGAAATTTGTAGTTTTTTTTTGTTGTTGTTGTTTTGGTAACCAGTTCCTGCCACATATTTCAGCAGAGCTTTTGTGTCTTGTGTCTTTCCAGCAGGCAGCTTGGAAGTATCATTAACCAGAAGCGCTTTTTATTTTATTTTATTTTTTGTCTTTTTGAGACAGGGTCTCACTATGCAGTTCAGGCTGGCTTTGAGCTCACTTTGTAGCCCAGGCTGGTCTCGAACTCGCAATGATTCTCTTGCCTCAGCCTCCCGAGTGCTGCGATTACAGGCGTGAGCCACCACGCCCGGCCTCAGAAGTGCTTTTTAAAGGGAAGTTTTTGAACCTCTGGGAGGTTGAGTCCAGGTCAATTGTGGGAGTGGGGGTGGAGGTGGGGGATGGTGGTAGCTGACAGGGGCCAATCAAAGGCAGAGGAGGCATTTTTCGGTCCAGGCAGGTGTACCAGCCAGCTGCAGGTGGCAGAAGACCGAGGTAACATATATTGGGAGTAACTGGCAGCACTGGCAGCTCAGAGACCTTGGACTGGCTTTCCAGGTCGGACAGGTTTATTTTGGCAGTCTGCCAGCCTACGCCCACTCCTCAGGGGGCTGCCCCTACCCTTCCTTCTGCCCTGGAAGTCTGAGCTCCCTGCAGTGCCACACTCCTGTCCACGCCAGCTTTCTTCCTGCTCGGCCTCTTCCCAGGTCCCCAAGCCGCCTCTGCTGTGTGTCTGATTCCCACTTCTTCCTGTGACTATTTGAACATTAGTACACGGGTGAGCTCGCCCTTCTGGTGCCCACCCTGAACATGCCCAGGCAGCCCCTTCTTCCTCCCTTTCAGATGGCACAAAAGTAACCTCTGTTGCTGTTTTGTTTTTTGAGGTGCCAGGGATGAACTCAGGGTCTTGAACATATTAGGTGAGCTCCTTACTGCTAAGCTAATCACTGGCCCTCATGGTTTTGATTTATATTTTCCCCAACACCTGCATGATTGAGCCTATTTTCTGGAGAACACTACTCTTGTGGATAATATGAGAACTATAAATACTACCAAATAATATAGAGAGGTTTGTACTGCATGACAATTTAGGGTTTTTATTACTTTTAAAGATAACTAAGGCCAGTCCTGGTGGCACATCCTCCCAGTACTTGGGAGGCTGAGGCAGGAGGCTTGCCACAAATTTAAAGCTAGCCTGGACTATGTAGTGCGTTCAAGTCCAGCCTAAACTACGTAGTGAAACCTTGTCTCAAATAAACAAAACCCATGGGGCTGGGGATTTAGCTCAGTGGCATAAACGTCTGCCTTGCAAGCAGGCAGTCGTGAGTTCGATCCCTGGTATCGATAAAAACAAAAAAGACCAACCTCCCCCAAAAGTAATTGTATTTAATAGGTAACATATGCACATAGTTCAAATTTTAGAGAGTATGAGGAAATATACAGAAATATAAAGAATTATCCCATTAATATCCCTGCATTACCCAGGTACCTTCTTTATAAACAACATTTGCAGTTTTTTATATATCCATATGTAGTTTATTCATATGCTGCTGAGCTACATCACCAGCCTTTCTCAATTTTTTTTTTTTTTGAGATAGTGTCTTACTATGTAGTTCAGGCTGGCCTTGAACTCATCATGTAGCCCAGAATGGCCTGAAACTTGCAGCAACCCTCCTGCCTCAGCCTCCCAAGTGCTGCGATTACAGGTGTGCACCACCATGCCAGGTTGGTTCTCAATATATTTTTGAAGGTATTTGGTTTTGCTTGGTTTTCCTCTTGGGTGGCAAACAGAATTAATTCACAGAAAGTTTCCATACTTGCTAACACAGATAAGAACAACAAAATATGAAAATCTGGTCTTTCAGTCTAGAACCTTGCACTGGGAAACCTACTGGCTTATGCAAAAAGAGGTATGAATGCTGGCATCCAAGTCATGGTGCGTCTCCACTGGAAATATGAAACTATTATTTATTTACATTAAGGCAGGAAATACAAGTGACATTAAATAATAGTGGATAACAAGGATTTCTAGAGAAACCTTAAAAAGATTCTGATACTTAACTATTTTTTAAATAGTATCTAAGGAAATTGGCATAATATTTAAAATAATTTTCTAAAAACAAGTTTTACTTGCACAGAGCTGTGATCAAATACCTCATCTTGATGATTAAGGTTAATTCATCTGGATCTCTGTGAGCTGCTTTTAAAGCTTCAGATGCAAAGCTCCTTCCTATGCAAACCCTCCAGTGACCCTGACCCTCTGTGACTCTCTTCCAGCCACAGTGTGTTTCCAGCTGAGGAACATTCACGGCTGTACTAACAAGGCTCACTCTGTTGGTTTATGAAGAGTCGGACTTAGGAACAATTCTCCTTTAACGGAACTCGTGTGTGAGTAGAGGACTTACTGTACCCCGAGCCAGACTGCACCATGTAAAGAGCTTTTTGCACTTTATTCTCCTCCTTTGTTGTTAGCTACTTTGATTTTTCTTCCAATCCCCTCCAAGTATGTGCTAAGTGATTAAAGGCTGATATTCTGCTGTATCTCTTCTTTAAATCTCTCATGTACCTAGAACGTAATGGCACTGAGAACCCCCTTTCCCCTGATTATCCAGACCCTGTCACCCCCAAGACAGCAGATCCCTACAAGGATGCCACTGGGTCTTTCTAGGTGGGAAGGGACATACAGCCTAGTAGAACTATAGATTCTCAAAAAGTAAGACATGAACCACTTATTACGACTTGAACACATGCTGTAGGGCTGGGGATGTGGCTCAGCAGTAGAGCTTGCCTTGCATGTACAGGCCAGCCCTGGGTTTGACTCCAAGCACCAAGATAAAACATGCTGTAGTACTGGTTTTGTGATGCATACAGACACATCCACACAGAGACACAAACGTATACATAGATGTGAACACATACATGACATATACACCTAATTTTCAAAAGTACCGTACACCATCTAAGAATAAAAGATACGAAGATGACACAAGAGGTACTCATTCTCTTAGTTACTTGTCACTGGCACAAAATACCTGACACTCCCAAGTTAAAGGAGGAAAGGTTTATTTTGGCTCAAGTTTGTAGAGGTTTCAGTCCATAGCCAGCTGGCTCTGAAGCAGAGTAGCATGGCACAGGGGCATGGCAGAGGGGCATCATAGAGGATGAACAGTCCATGGCAGAGCAGACAGGAAACAGCAAGCAACAAACCTTCCTTTCCCTTTTATCCATCCATGCTACAAGCCTTTTGGATGTGCCACCCACACCCAGGGTGGGCCTTCCCATCACCCACAACCAAAACCCATCAGTGGACTAATTTAGTTTTTGCACGTTTAATCTAATAGCACACACCCATGATCCAGTCACTTTCAAAGGCCCCACCTTAGAAGCACATGAGGCTCTGAGAGGACATCGAGATATAAATCATAACACCCATATACCCACTGCTTCCATTTATGTGAAATGCTGCCAGCTGAGCCAAAGCCTGTGGCTGGCCTATACTACCCTGATCACACACACCTTTGCCTAGGAAGAAACACTGAGTCCCTGAGTTTGCTAGGATCATTACCTTTCATTTCTTTAAACCCATAGCACAAGCCAGGTATGCTAGTGCATGCCTGTAACCCCAACACTGCAAAGGCTGAGGCAGGAGGATCACCATGAGTTCAAGGCCAGCCTGGACTACATAGAAAGACCTTGTTTAAAAAAGCAAGAACAAAACTAAATAACCCCCTGCAGTATATATGTAGAGATGCCTGACCAATTCATAATTTTTTTGGTGTGTGTCTTTTTTGTTTTTACCGGTACCGGGGATCGCACTCACGACTGCCTGCTTACAAGGCAGGCACTTATGCCGCTGAGCTAAATTCCCAGCCCCTTCAATTCATATTTTTTAAAACTATACAAATAACATGGACTTTACATAAATGTTGTAGTAAATTTTTTGGGGGGATCATGATTGAGGTTCAGCCTCTGTGGTTGTTTCCATTGGTGTATATTTGACTTAACTGCTGATATGCATTGCAGTTTGCTCCCCACTGTTCTGGCGGTGGGTAGCTCCAGTTTGTAACTATGATAAGCAGTGTCACTGTTGACATTCTTCCACAATTCATCTGGTTTGTATTTTATTTATTTTGCAGTGTTGGCAATTGAACTCGGGGCCATCATGAATGCCAGGCGAATGTCCAGCCCTGAGTGACGTGGCTGGCTCATTTAGGACGACTCTGGAGCTGTGTGTGACCAGGTATGGCAAGAGTGCTCTCATCTCCGGATTGTATCTGCAGGTGTCACATTGGGGTCCCCTGGGCTCTCCACCTTCCATATGCATTACTGTCATGCTTTTGGTTATGGCCAGATTCATGAATATAGACTAGCATCTCACTTTGTTTTTATTTATTGAAGTTATTCTTTTACCCAACATTGGAAAGTTTTTTGTTGTTGTTTTCTTTTTTCTTCTTTGTTTTATTTTTTGAGACAGAGCCTTGCTATATAGACCAGGTTGGCCTTGAACTTGGAGCAACTATCCTGCCTCAGCTTCCCCAATGCTAGGATTATGAGTGTATCATCCATCCTACCCAGCAGGAGAGGTTGATTTACTGTTGTTGTTGTTTCTTTTTTGTTTTTTAAACTATGAATTGGGGGTTGTATAGTAAGTAATTTGACCTCACCCAACTTCTCAGAGATAATTGGTCTCTGAGCCTTGGAGCTTCTCCTTTTGGAGAGGCATCTTGTATGTGTGTGTGTGTGTGTGTGTGTGTGTGTGTGTGTGTATACCAGGCACTGAACTCAGGACCTCGTACTTGCCAAGTAGACACTGCACCACTGAGCTGTATCCTCAGACCCTGGAAAGGCATTTGTTTGCTCGGGGGTTTGATGCCAGACAGACCAGCTGTATGACTGGTGGCATAATGCACAGTGGCAGCTTTTGGTCACCTAGTGTCATGGACCCTGCTAAGCCAGGTCAGCCACATCAGTGCAGGCCATGGAGCCCCCAAAGGAGCATAGACACCAAGGCCTGGGGACAGTGACCTGGCTGACGATACCCCACCAGTACACTCCGTCCAAAACTCTTGAGACCAGCAGGATTGTGGATTTCAGATTTTTCCCCCCAGATTTTGAAATATTGGCAGGCAGATAAGGAGACAGGTTGGGAACAGGGCTCAAGCTTATGGGGCACCTAACACCCAGAGCCAGAGGTTATGTTACAGGTCTTCAGTCTGCCTGTGTTTGAACCGGACAGGGCTGGAATTCTCCCCAGGGAGTCCCATCAGGCAGAGCCCAGAATTTCAGGTTTCAGCCTTCTGCTTTAGGGATGTGCATGACCTGTGTCACCACACTTCTTGGCTGGGAAAGGAATGCTGTCCTGACCTCAGGGCAGGGACCATGGTGCCTCTGCATCTGGCCCTATCTGGATTCTGCCCTGCTTTGTCCTTTGGCTCATTTTTAATCTTTTAAGGATTTCTGAAAGGCCTGTTTATTTTAACCTTTCCCCTAAGATAGGCTGTAATTGCTAGCGTAACTGCTCTGAGTTCTGCAGTTCTTCTGTTGGATGCTCCAACCTCAAGTGGTCCTGCAAACCCCAGCATTGAGGCTCGCTGAGGGATGAGCGGATCCTGGGCCCTGCCCCTCCTAACCATGCAGAGTGGAAGCTTTCTTGCTCTTAGCCTTTTGCTTGTGTTAGTTTAAAACAACTGATTTGAGAAGTCCTGATGTACTCTTTTTGGTCTTTTGAGACAGGGTCTCATTATGCAGTTCAGGCTGGCCTTGAGCTCACTTTGTAGCCCAGGCTGGTCTTGAACTCACAACGATCCTCCTGCCTCAGCCTCCCGAGTACTGGGATTACAAGTGTGTGCCACCGTGCCTGGTTTATTTTCACAGTTTATATATAGTTGGAAGTATCTTTTGGAAATTTGGTAGCACTCTTGTGTAAAACCCTCCTGATTTAGTGTTCTCTCTTTTTTTTGAGACAGGGTCTTACTGTATAGTTCGGACTGGTCTTGAACTATGTAGCCCAGGCCAGTTTCCAATTCTTGGGTCATTTTCCTGCCTCAGCCTCCCAAGTGCTGGGATTACAGGTATGTAATCCCATCACGCCCAGGCCCTAGTGCTTATGACACAATTCTCAAGCTCCAATTCAATTTTAAAAGGGGGCTGGGGATTTAGTTTAGCAGGCAGAAGCACCTGCCTGGCAAGCGCTAGGTCATGTTTTTTTTATCGGTACCAGGGATCGAACTCATGAGCACTCCTTGCAAGGCAGGTGCTTATGCCGCTGAGCTAAATCCCCAGCCCCCTAGGTCATGAGTTTGATTCCTGGTACTTAAAAAAAAAAGACAGATAAACTCAATTTTTAAAATGGTGAGGATATAGCTATCTATTCTATTCCTTAAGATTTTGAAAGTTGCTTTTAAAATAAAATATATTGATCTTATCTAAATTTTCAAATTTATTAGCATAGCTAGGTGTAGTGGTGCACATCTGTATTCCTAGCACTTGGGAGGCCAAGGCAGGAGGATCACAGTGAGTTTAGGGCCAGCCTGGGTTACATGATTGAGTTCAGGGCCAGTCTGGGCAACACAGCGAGCCCCTGTCTAAGAAAAGAAAAAAATTCTTCGCCTAGGATTGTTGGAATGTGCTCTTCCCAGGTAGGTAATTGCTGAGAAGTCTTCAGTTTCCTAACTGATCATTCCTCGAAGCCTTCTCTCGCTCCTCTTTCATCAGCTTTGCCGCAGGGCTGTCTATTTTATGATGAAGAGAAATTACATTTAGCAGCGCTCAGCAGGGCTCAGCTGAGATGATCCAGTTTTGCTGGCAGCACAAAAGCATGGTAGGCAGAGCCGGGGGACCCGCGCCTCCTCTCTATCGCGGACACAGGCACTGGCGCAGGACGCTACCATTTAGCTGCTGCATCTGGTGCGACTCTTGTGTCCTGGTCCTCCAGATTCCCAGGGCTGTCTTTGGGCCGGGGCACGCGAAGCACCATAGTGGCGCCTTTCTTCTGCAGCTCTTCCTGGGCCCCTGGGCTGCAGAAAGGTGGGTGCTTGGCGGCTGCTATTTGGAGCTGGGGTCGCCTCTCAGGTCTGTCTTCCAGCACTCCGGGAAAGGAAGAAGCTCCTCCTCCCACCTCTCCAAGCCCTGGCACCCTCTAGGCAGAAGGCGCCTGCTTATTAGCCTGCTTTGGCTTTCTGGCCTTCTATTTATACAACAGTTAGCTTTATTTTTTCTGTCTTCTTAACTTTCCGCACCTACACTGCAGGAATATTTGACCACTGAACTGCATCCCTGTGTTTTTAAATTATGGATTTTGCTGCTTTAAAATTTCTTAAAAGTGCAACACTTTAAGCACATGCCTATATCCCTGTACCAAGGGAGGCTGAGGCAGGAGGATCAAAAATTTAAGTTCTGCATGGGAAATCTAGGGCAACCGTGTTTCAAAATGTAACAAAGTGGAGTGGGGTGGGGATGTAGCTGGGTGGTACTGGTTTGATCCCCAGCACTGCAAATGTAAATAAATAAAATAAATCGGAGCACACTGCCCTTTAAACTTTAGTGCCCCCCACCATTGGTATTTGAGGGTCTGAATTTACATTAACACACTGCTTTTGAAGCACTGCACAAGTACTGTCATCTTTGATTCTAATCCATAATAGCTACCACAATTTCTACTCTCGTATCAGTTTTCCATGTCTTTCCAATTCTTAATTTCCACTGGCACAATAACGAGACACATTTATTGATAATCTGAGATACACATAATATGTAACAATCCTAATGGTGTTGGCTTTAAATTTAAAAAAAAGAGGCCAAAGATTTAGCTCAGTGGCACAAGCACCTGCCTGGCTAGCAAGCACAAAGTTGTGAGTTTGATCACCCATACCAAAAAAAAAAAAAAAAAAAAAAGAAAAAAGAAAAAAAGGAACCAACCAACAAACAAAAAATGAGTAGGAGAAACTATAAAATCCTCTGAGAGTAGCAAATCTATAATATGATTCTGTGGCTGGAGAAACTTGGTTCCACAGACTTCAGCTGATAATTAGTAAAATGATTACTGATGATACTCCATGAGAATTTTTTTTTTTTTTTGTCTTTTTCGTTTTTATAGGTACCAGGGATCGAACTCACAACTGCCGCTTGCAAGGCAGGCGCTTATGCCGCTGAGCTAAATCCCCAGCCCCTATCCATGAGAATTTATAAAGCAAATTTGTACATTTTTTCACGTTAAGAAGATAACTTTTCTCTTCCTACTGGGCTCAGTTCCCATGAACTTAGACAACTGATAAACCAAGGGAAAGAATTGCCTGTGGATGCTTTTGACTTTGTAAAACCACAGGTCATTTTATCCCTTTCCTGTTTCTATTTCTTTGCTTTCTCGTGCAGAATTGACGTCCTTCCTGTTAAAAACAGCTCCATCAAAACATTCTTCCCATCACATCCTGAAATGAACGGTACTGAGTAATTAATTTTGATTCTTTTTTTTTTTTTTTTTTTTTTTTAAATTTTGATTCTTTTTGAGCTGTCAGTGATCTGTCTGTTTCTTCCTGAAGAGCTAACTCAATGCCTTCTTATTTGTAAGGTTTCCTTTTCTTTTTTTTCTTCCTCGAGACAGTGTCTCACTATGTTGTTTAGCCTGAACTTAAACTCACTGTGTAGCCCAGACAGGCCTTGACCTCGTAGTGACCCTCCTGCCTCAGCCTCCCGAATGCTGGGATTACAGGCGTGCACCACTATCTGCGGTTTATTCTCAACCGTATCATCAGCTAAGTTTCAAAAGTTAGTTTTCACATACCATTCAAAAATATACATCGAAGAAAAATTTTTTTCCTGTACAGGGGATTGAATCCAGGGTGCTGAGCTGTGCCCCCAGCACATTTTATGAGACAGGGTTTCCCTAAGTTATCCTGCCTCGGCCTTCTGAGTGAGCAGGGTTCCCTGTGAGGCCCACTATGCCTGGCCTGCTGTTCCACTTCTGAAAGAATGAAGTTCCCGAGGTTTTGTTGAGACTCTAAACCGGATGGAAAATTAGGGCTTGCTAGCTCTTTTAGGAGCAGAGTTATCTGGTTTTCTATTTCAAGCTCCTGATGATCTTGACATAAAAAGGGCATCCCTGCCTCCAAAGTTTCCTGCTAACCAAAGCTAGGACAGGAATAGGTACTACTTTGCTTTAATATGCACGTCAGAAAACTTGGACTTTAAAATGAATGGAATTTACAAGCTCTTTAAAAGAAAAACTATTCTTTGCAGAATATGTGTGTATACTGTCTGAAACTGAAGATCTTTAACCATCTTCTGGAACATTCATCTTCCTTTTTTGTCTGCAGGGCTGGGGCCTTGCACATACGAGACAAGCACTGAACCACAGAGCTTCATGCCCAGCTCTGGACCTCTCATCTTAAAGCAACTATTCTTTTGCTGTTGTTTATTTTTCAGAAACAGGGTGTTGCATGTAGCCCAGGCTGGCCTCGAACTCCCAGTGATCCTCCTCATTCAGCCTCCCAGATGCTGGGATCACAGGCATGAACCGTCTCACCTGGCTTGAAAACAGCCATTAATTCTGACGCACATGGTGGTGCTTGTTTAGAAAGTGTTTCGAGGTTTCCTATGGTCACTGTTACCACCTCGGCGCCCGTGGCGGATGGTAATGTGAACAAACACTTGCAGGGTACTAACTCATCATGAATTTTCTCACAGAACAAAAACTAGAGTATTTGATTTTTAAATTTTAAAAAGAAACACTTTGGTGACAGTGTGCCTGGGACCCAGGGGCTCATGCACTCTAGGCAAGCGCTGTACCACAAAGCTACAGCTCCAGTCCCTCAAACAGGAACAGGAGAATCAATTCTTTTTTTTTTGGGGGGGGGGTCCCTGTGGCTGAAAACATGCAACTTGCCACCCTCTGGCTTCTGACCCTTCTTGCTTTGCTTTTTTGCAGTCTCACTATATTGTCCAGAGTGGTCTCAAATTCTGGGGCTCAGTGGTGTAGGTCAATATGTACATACATTTTACTATAAGCTTGATTCAGCAATTATAAGTCTAAAAGCAAAGGGATCTCCATCATCAGCCTTTATTAAAAAATTGCACAAAATAATTTAAAATTTATGAGAAAGTTTATTAAAAACTGGATTGTTCATGTGTACAGGTATGAAATACATTAAAATATCGGGATACATTAAATACATATTTTGTGACCGCATGCTTTATACAAAAGTATTATACATTCAAAGAAGTATTATGTTTGCCAGTAATGACCAATTTTGATTTTGCTGTACTTTCTCAGTTTTCTAAGACACTTCCCAACAAACACATTAAGGCTGCAGAAAATAAGATAACAGACATCTAGATAAGAGCACTTTAGGCGTGAGAAATAAGTTGTCTAGGGACAGCATACATTTAAGTTTCAAAGTCTCAAAAACTGAAACAATTCTTACAGATAAATTTTTTTTTTTGTACCAGGAATCAAACTCACAACCTTGTGCCAGCCATTAGGTGCTTACACCCCTGAGCTAAATCCCTGGCCAAAATTTCCTTTCTAAAAGCATGACAATTTATCATTTTTTTTTTTTGTCTTTTTTTCATTTTTATCAGTACCAGGGATCGAACTCACGACTGCCTGCTTGCAAGGCAGGCACTTATGCCGCTGAGCTAAATCCCCAGCCCTAATTTATCATTTTTTGTTCTCCCTTTTCTGGTACCAGGAACTGAACCTAAGGCCTTGTGCTAAACTGAGCTATATCCCCAGCCATGTAATTTTTTCTGTTTTAAATATAGTGCAAGGGATGCTCCAGACCTTGCTGGACTTTAAATACTTGTTTTTGTGGTATTAGTGACTGAATCCCGGGCCTTTGCACTGAGCTACATATCTCTAACCACTGTAAAATTTTGAGACAGGGTCTCATTACGTGGCTAAATTGCCCAGGCTGGGCTCAAACTGTACTCCTCCTGCCTTAGCTTCTCTAGGTGCTGGGATGACAGGCATGCAACACTACACTGAACATATTTTAAAAGTCCGAAGCAGGAGCTGGGAATATAGCAAGTATTTCTCTTAATCTCCTTCTCCCCACCAAAAATACCTAGGGGGATGGGTAGCAGGCACACGGTGACCAGGTTCTTTGGTTTTTGGGCTGTATTAGGATAGGAACATGTGGTTCTACACAATGCGCATCTCTGCAGAGGTTTTGTGCAGGCAGATGCTCATCCTAGAATGTTTAAAGATCTTTCCTGGCCAAAGATAATCAGTTACACTCATTAGAGAATAAAAAATACAGAGAAGTCTGGCCAACAACACCACCTGTAATCATCCCATACAGACATGCACCTTACTGGCAATATTCTAGTGTTTATTTTCTAGTGTTTATATACATGGTATAAGATGGTTACACTGACTACAATTTTTTTTTTTTTAACTTTTTAACGGTACCAGGGATCGAACTCATGACCGCCTGCTTGCAAGGCAGGTGCTTATGCTGCTGAGCT
The DNA here is from genome assembly GCF_034190915.1 of Cavia porcellus. Lineage (NCBI taxonomy): Eukaryota > Metazoa > Chordata > Mammalia > Rodentia > Caviidae > Cavia > Cavia porcellus. The sequence continues at coordinate 20,821,949 of NW_026947500.1, forward strand.
AAATCCCCAGCCCCCACTGATTACAATTTGACGTAATTGTTTTCTGTTTTGCAACAAGATCTGACTTGGTAGTGCAGGCTGGCGTTGAAACTTCCAATCAGCCTGCTGAGTGCTGGGTTGCAAGTGTGTGCCCCCACAGCCACCTGAGACACTTTTTTTTTTTATTGAATTAAGCAGTGTTTAGTTCTTTCCTTTCCCTCTGTATATTCCGTCAATATGTACTGAAAATGTTTCTGAAATGGGCTCTCACTGTTGCACAGGCTGGCCTCAGACTCCTGGGTTCCCTTGAGATTTTTCCGTATCAGCCCCCCAAGCAGCCCGGACCACAGGCAGAAGAATCACTGTGCCTGCTTTCTGTTTATATGTCTGAATTCCCCAGAACACCTTTATTAATGCTACTCAGAATTTAATGACCTTTAATGTTTTCATTTGTATATTTGTATGTAGTTATCTTAGAGGTGGTGGAAGTTTAAATATGTCTCTCATTTTGGGTAAAGATGCCTCTCAGCTAGCAATCAACGGGCACGGATGCTTTGTGTCCTTAGCCCTCTTCAAGGCAGGCTGAGCCCCATCACCCTGCGCACCTCCCAACTGGGACTCAGCCCATCTCTGTGGCCAGCTGGGAGGGGCAGGGCCAGCAGGTGGTTACACATGGATAACTGAGGGTCCGCTTGTGAAGTCCACGTGGGGAATGCCTACGAGCTGTAACACAGAGTTTATGGGTTTGTGATCCAACCTGTTCCTGTCGCGATGTATAAAGTGGATACTGTTCCCTAGAAGAGAATAAGAACCACGGGCTGAGGCCTGTTGGTTTAAGTATTATTTAGGAGTTTTATGGCTTACTACAATCGGATGCTTTTCACCTTTTAATTAGCTACAGGGGAAAATTAACTACCTGGGGTACATTATATTCTCTATAATGCTACAATAATTTTTAATTATGGCAATAGAGCATGACAAGGGTTATGATTAAATAAAAATGATACTTAATGTTTAATGAGAACCAAAAGGAAAGAGTCTTAAAAATTATAACTTTGTTAGATTTTATTAAATATAGTTAAATAAAATGTTCTGTCAGGTAGAGAACAGGATTAAATATATATAATGAAACATTTCAGAATATACTCCCAAATACTGAGTTAACAGGCTGCTTTATAGGCACAGCGCCGAAGAGTTCCCAATTAAGGCGTAACGGTAATCAGTTACCACATGCTTAGAAGTCCACAATCCCGTCCTCTGCTGAAAGAAATCAGACTTCCTCGTCTAGGTTTCGTTTACTTTCTTGTACTTGGAACTGGCGCTGTTCTAATGTACACAGGAAAGTAGCCCAGTTCCAGCATCACTCTGGAGACGGACCCCAGGATTCAGCTTTATGTTGTAAACCGGCTTCTTATTAGCTAAGGAGTAACGGACAGGACCACGAGCACCAGAGACCCATGCAGTACATGGTGCTCCCTCTTCCCCAGAGCCAGGGCAGACATACTTCCCCGGTGCGGTGCAGGAGACGCACCATGTCCCCACCCGTGTGCCTGCTGTCACACACAGGGGACTCACGCCAAGTGCCTTTTATTCTCTCATCACTGGAAGTGCGGGCATGTGACTTAGACACTGTGAGGGGCTGGAAAAGGAACCTGTCCAGGTCTGAGAGTGGAAATTAACCCTGAAAGCACCGCTGGGGCTTCGGGGCAGCTCGGGGCAGAGCTCTCACCTAGCACATGAGGCGCCAGGCCGGGAGTTGGCTCAGCGGCACAGCACCTGCCTGGCAAGCATGAGGTCGTGAGTTCGACTGAGACCCCTTGCCCCCAAAAAGGGGGATAAAAAAGCGCAAAACAAAACAAAAACCCAAAAAACAAAACTAACCTCTGTTCCCAACCCTCTCCCCCTCCCTGGCAAATGGCTCAGTGACATTCTGGGCAAATTTAAGAGGCTCAGTCTCATAAAACAGGACTTTTTTTTTTGTGCTTGGGATTTTTTGGTGCTTGGGATTAAACCCAGGAAGCACATGGTCTGCTACTATCTACCCCTGGCTCGAAAGGACTTCTTTTAAATTAACTGGTTTTAAGTTCATGAGGGAGACGGAAAGGAAGCTTTATTGTTCCAGCTGCACAAAACCAAAAAGTGTGAGATAGTACTCAGCCAAAATTAAAATCTTCCTTTTAAAAATGTGGAATTAAACTGGGCATGGTGATACACTCCTGTAATCCCAGCACTCATGAGGCTGAGGCAGGAGAATCATTTCGAGTTCAAGACCAGCCTGGGCTACAAAGTGAGCTCAAGGCCAGCCTGAACTGCACAAAGAAACCTTGTCTCAAAAAGACAAAAATAAATAAATAGCAATTATTAAATGGTAGTTTTATAACTCCTAAAAGGTATACTTATTAATGTGGGCAATTTTAGTTATTTTCATGGGCTTTTTTGTTTTGTTTTTGAGACAAGTCTTTTTCTTTTTCTTTTTGGTATTGGGGAATGAAACTCACAACTTCATGCTTGCAAGGCAGGCTCTTATGCTGCTGAATTAAATCCCCAGCAAGACAAGAGCCTTGTTATGTAGTCAGACTGGCCTTGAACTCATGATGTAGCCCAGGCTGGCCTGCAACTTGCAGTTATTCTCCTGCCTCAGCCTCCTGAGTGCTGGGATTACAGGTGTGTGCCTCCAGGCCTGCCCATAATGTGGACCATTTTATTTTATTTTATTTTATTTTTTTTGGCTTTTTCGTTTTTATCGGTACCAGGAATTGAACTCATGACTACCTGCTTGCAAGGCAGGCGCTTATGCCACTGAGCTAAATCCCCAGCTCCCAATGTGGACCATTTTAAAAGAGGAGAGAAATTAGCTTATGACAAATGATTCAGGCTTTCTGATACTGCCCACAATTTAACATGGTGGAGATTCAGCTTTTGACATTGTGAGTGTGGAGCCAAAGAAACCTTGGGTGGCCCCAAATGACCAGTACACAAAGCTGTGCAAAATACAAAGCCTCTGGTGATTCTTAATGAAAGCACCGCTGCTCTCACCAAGCAGGCCGTCTGGCTCTGTTGGGACCCTGACCACATGCATTCTCCCATGGGGCTACCTGGACTCTCACAACAGCAGCAGGCCGCCATGACTGCTGGGCCAAGCTGCCCGCTTTCACAGGTGTCTGCTTTCCGGGGAGAACATGTGGCCCTTGCCCTGTAACACAGCCTGGCTCAACCTGGGCTCTGAGGCTCACCTGGACCCAAAATGAGGGTTCCGCCTTGCTGAGCTGGGTCTCCTTGGAAATCAAAGAGAGGGCCGGTCACCGCCCGCCACAGGCTCTGCAGGCTGCCCGAGAGGAGATTTGACTTGACGTGGGGACTCTGTCCTAAAACATGGAGAACCATCTTTAGGTGGGCACCTTTCTGACCGCGAGAGGGTCAGAAGATGTTGGTAGGTCCATAAAGCATTCTTTCTCTCATGTGACTGCTTAAATTACTTTCTACCTTTCACTTAAAAATAATTTCCATGCTTCCAAGCCTGGTTTCTGAACCTTTCACTGCTGACGTTTTGGCCTGGATGATTCTTTCCCCTGGGCAGCCAGTGTGGGGCGAGGACGTCTCTGCCCGACAGCCTGGTCAGAAACACTGGGCCCAGAGTACATAGTGAAATGACAGCACAGGTGCAGAGCTGGGTTGGAGAGGGCTTGACTGTGGTGCACAAGGCCCTAGGCTCCAACGGTAGCATAGAAAACTAAAGATGGGGGGGGCGCATGTGAGCGTGAGTACAGGAGGGAGAAGGAAGGCAGGCAGGCAGGCAGGCAGGGAGGGAGGGACAGAGGCAGGAGAACCCTTGGTGTTAAGTAAGGAAGCTCCTGCTGTGATCCCCTACTCCCCTCCAGGCTCTTCCCAGCTAAAGGGGGTGCATGCCTTGTCAAGGTACCTTGTGAAAGAAGCCATTAAATGCCAGCCAAACCCTGGCAGTGCTCTGCTCTGTGGCCCACAGCCCAGCCTCTGCCGCTTGCCTTGCAGGCAGGAAAGGTGTGTGACTGCACTTGGACAGAAGGCTGCCCAGGAGCAACTCTGCTGTTCCCTGTGCGGCCTTGAAGACAGGACAGAAGGTGTCTGAGCCCAGGGACTGCTGCCTGCAGGACTGGTACCCCAGGGAACCGGCTGACTTCCGGAAACTCCGAGGAAGTACTCTGGCTGCTCTTCTCCCAATACAGTCAGTCACAGACACAGATGCCCCAGGCCACGTGGTATCTCCCCTTACTTCTGCTCCTGGGTGCCGGGTAACTGTTTCCATTCCCTCTGAACAGAGGACCAGGCTCTTTATTATCCCTGTCAGGAACTCTTCTGTCATCTGTCTTCTGCATCTTGCTTTTAGCTTCCCACTATGGTCTCTCCTACTGTATTCACATGGCACAGACCTGTGTGTCACCTCTGGCCCCAGATGCAAGGGAGCCCTTCTCTGTAGTTAGACCACTGGGTGTCCTGGAACTCAATGGACACAGTGTCATGTCCCACGGGTCAAGGGTTCAGTCCAGACTGTCCCTACTCCTGCTTAGACGGCAGTCACAAGCCTCAGACTGTGTACCCAATTCCCACCACTGCCTCCTGGGGGGTAACTGGGGTTCACTGAGTGACTCTCAGAGTGCAGGAAAATGCTATGTTCCCAGTTTATTATGAGGACATTACGAAGTGTAGAGATGAAAAGATGTGTGGGCCTAGGCTGAGGGGAAGGTGACAGAGTTTCTACTGCTCTCTGGGTTTGCCTGCCAGAACCTTGCCCCTCCGTTTGTGCAGAACCGTGATTGAGCAGAGATGCCTGGAAACGTGGCTGGGCACAGAGCCTGTGACCCGGGGCGGGCCCAGTGCAGCTGCCAGGTGCACAACCTCTTTCCGGCCAGCACAGACCACAGACTGCCAGGGATGGCAGGTCAGAGGTCGCCTTCACAGCCACTCTGAAACAAAAAGGCCGGGGGAGAAAAGCTCTGGTTTCCAAGCCTGCCTTGGGAAAGGGCCAGGAGCCAGGAAGAAAATGAGTCAATTGATCTGTTCATCTCACAGCATCACAGCGCGATGGTCCTTCCTTTCCTCCACCTTTTTTTTCTTTTTTAATGTGCAGCCCTTGGGATTGAACCCAGGGACTGAACCCCTTGCACTGAGCCAGCTCCCCAGGCTTTTACGTTTGTTCTGATTCCTGAGACGGGGTCTCGCTGAGCCAGAGTTGCCCTCGCCCTGCCTTGCACGTACCGCCTCGCCAGCTCTGCTTGGTTTCTCAATCTGCTTCCCTCCTTCCCCAGCCCTTCGTCTTCTTACACTGATATATGGCGGGCATTCACCTGACCACAAAACAAACAGAGGCTTTATAACTTACGAGAGATGACTAACAGATTAAATATTGCTGCTTTAAAGGGTTTTGTATCTAGAATAAATGCTTAGAAATCTGGATCACTGTCTTATGTCTGAAAAGGTTAGCTAATAACCCAGAAATCTTAGAAATTCAACCAACAGAGATGCTGTGGCCTAGAACTGAATGGTCTTTGTTGTTAAGCACAATCTCATTTTGCCACAATTTTTTTGGTACCAGGGATCGAACTCGTGACCTCATGCTCACCAGGCAGGACCTCATGCTCCCTAGCCCTGATTTTGCCAATTTGAATTCAGTCCTTGTATGTAAAACGTTTTAGATTTGTACAAACCAATCAGTTCCTCCCATTTAACAGCTTATTTTTTGCCTCTATAAAAATGGTATCATCAATTAGGACTATAATTATGTATTTTAGTGCCTTAATTTTCAAATAAGACAGATGTATGCTTTATGCAGTATAGCAAGGAACTTTTAAAATAAAACAGTATTTTATGAAAATCTAATCTTCTGGGCTGGGGACTTAGCTCGGTGACATAAGCACTTGCCCACCTGGCAAGTACAAGGTCATGAGTTTGATCTCTGGTACTAAAAAAACAAAACAAAACAAAACCTAATCTTTTCCATTGTCATTCCATTTCACTTTAACATATAAAGTAAAAAAAGTATGATGTAATTATAAAGTTATGTGTAGTATACATAATCCATCTTATCCTCAAATAACATATGTAAGATTATAAAGTACTTACATAATTATATATATATATATATATATATATATTTTACAAATACACAGATATATATTTTACTTAAATATAACATTTAAATTAGAGGAGTTTAAAGGATTTAAATAACCCTCATAATTACATGCATTCATCTGGTTTAGAATTTACCTAGTTTTTTTTCTTTTTTTGGTACCGGGGATCAAACTCATGACCTCGCGCTTGCCAAGCTGGCACTTGTGCCGCTGAGCTAAACCTCTGGCCCTAGAATTTACTTGTTTTATTTGCAATTCCATAGCTTTACAGTGGCAATTGACAAGACAGGCGTTACTAAAGGGCAGCTCACAGTTTAAAAGAAACAGACTCCCACATGTGTGGAGATGGTCACAGCACAGGCAACCAGTGTGCCAAGAAGGTTCGAGATCAGTACTGCTAAAACATCCTGTGCTAGAGAAAGACAGAGAAAGGGACAGGGAGAGGGACTGATTCTGTGCACACACGAGTCCATCGTTGGGGTTAATAAAGGGTGTGCTCCTTTCTCTACAAAGGCCAGCCAGCAGAGGGGCGGGGGCAACCCATTCCGCCTGTCTCCACTGGAGGTGTCCTTGCTTCTGTCCAGAATCAGGAAGGAGCTGGAGAAATGCAGCACAACACAGAGGAAACGAGGGATCCCCTCCAGGGAGGGGATCCATCCTGGCTGACACAAGGCAGGCCTGGAGAGGGCCGGTAGTGCCAGGGAGAAATAATAGACTGGGCCAGCAGCTTGAGTCCCAGGAAAAGCCCAGAGCTGTCCTTGCAGACTGCAAACACAGTGTGGGGTTTCACTTGGAAAGCAGCTCCTTAAGTAAGGCAGGCTGGAGCTGGAGAAGAAACCCAGGGCGGTGTCTGTCCTATCTGAGAGTGTAACTAGAAGCCCTTTTGGGGGGGCAGTTAATGTGTAGCAGGAGGCACAGAACCCCTACAGAACCACCAGTGAGTGAGACAGAAATGGCCATGAGACAGCTGTGAGAGGCCACGGCCAGACACAACCCCTGAGAGGCTGAAGCTCAGGGTGGGAAGGGCCCGGGGGTGCTGAGCTGAGCTGAGCTGAGAAGCTGAAATGGTTGCATGTGGTTTTCAGAGGTGCCTGGGTCCACGGTTTACAAGCTCCACAAGGGGAAAGGAAGCTGGGAGTGCCCAGAGTGACTAGAGTGCTAGGGAGGACACCAGTGGTCAACCATGCGCAGGTGATGGGGGGAGGGGCACACACTTGCAAAAACCTGGGCAGAACTTCAGTCTTAGTAGTGCCTCCCTGCCCACTGCCCATGCAGTCTCTGATGGTCTCCAATACTGCAGACCCTGGAAAGAAACCACGCACTCAAAAACCCAACAGAACTGTTTTCGGACTCGTTTCTTTTTTCTCCATTGGTTTTGGGTTTTTGAGAAAGGCTTTTGCTTTTTGAGAAAGGCTTTCTCTTTGTACTCCAGGCTGGCCTTGAACTCACTATGTAGTCTAGATTGGCCTGAAATTTGTGATGATCTTTCTGCCTCAACCTCCTGAGTGCTGGGATTATAGGTGTGTGCTACCATGCCTAGTCCTGTTCTGGGATTTTTTCCTCCTTTGCTGATTTTGCTGATTTTTCTTTATTCTGCTACCTTTATCTTTTTTGATATAGGGTCTCACTATGTAGTTCAGGCTAGCTTTGAACTCATTTTATAGGTCAGGCCTGCTTTGATCTTGAGATGATCCTCCTGCCTCAGCCTCCCAAGTGTTGGGATTACAGGTGTTCGTCACCATGCCCAGCCCTTTCTGCTACTTTTATTCTACTAATTTCCCTTTACTCCTAATAGAATCCTTTGTCTCACCTATCTCTCCTCTTTTTCACCTTCCTTTTATTTTTCTTTCTTTCTTTCTCTTTCCTTCTTTCTTTCTTTCTTTTTTGTCTTTTTCCTTTTTATCGGTACTGGGGATCGAACTCACGACTGACTGACTGCTTGCAAGGCAGGAGCTTATGCCACTGAGCTAAATCCCAGCCCCGCTTCCTTTTATTTGTCAAATTTTACTTTTTTCATTTTTCTTTCTTTCCTACACTCGCACCTTCAGTACTATTACTACTAGGTTTTACTCATATTTATTTAGTTGACTCTGTGCTATTACTGTACAATTCTTTTCCACTGCTAATCGTGGTATTGTCTTACTTTTCTCTCACTGCTGAGACAACGTATCCAACACTCAAAGTTAAAGGGAGAAAAGGTTTATTTAGTCTGTAGAGGTTTTAGCCCACAATTGGTTGGCTCCAAGGCAGGGTGGCACATTGCAGAGAGCAACAGTGGTGGAAGACAATAAAAGCAACAAGAGAGAAAGGGGCAAGTGTCTTTCCATGCCTTATATTGCACCAATCAAATCAGCAACTGATCAGCAATCACCCATCCTTAACCCTAGCACCCTTATCTCAGCATTGCACTAGGAATCAAAATCACACCCTCTAGATTTGGCCACCTCTGAAAAGGCTGGCCCCCATGACTGCATGGGGCTTTGCAGGGACATCTAGATATAAACCTTAACATTCCATCTCTCACCTCCAAATACTTGCACACATCCCTTTATGCAAAAAGCATTTAGTCCATCTCCAAGAGTTGCCAAAGCCCTAACACTTTCACCATTTCTGAAAAGTTCAAACCCCAATCACCTCCCAGATTTAAAGCAAACTTAACTGCGAACCCCCGTACAAATGAAAACAAGTTAAACACTTCCAGTATTCAATCACATAAGACAGACATTTCCATTTCTAAAGTTACAAATAGGGGGATACAAAGGAATGGGTCAAAGCAAGTCCAAAATACAGCAGGGCAAACAGAAAGTCCTGCAGTTCCATGTGCAGCCCAGGAAATCTGTGCTAAGACAACTGCAAAGGGCTTGGGTGGCTCTATCTCCATGGCACTTCTGGTGGCTGCAGTTCCATGGTTTCTCACTTGGGCCAGCTCTGCTCCCGCTTTGCAGTTTTCCTCAGATGACCCACATTCCTGGCTTCTGATGTCTCCACCAAAGCTGCACCTTTGGTGCGTACTCACAGTTTCCCACACTGCCCTATCACAGGCACACTGCATGGCCTCCCAGGCCTTCTTCTGAAATCTGCATGGAAGCCTTTCTGACTCCATAGCTCATTTTGTATGGACAACCAGCACCTCAGGATGGTGCCAAGTCGGCTGTCGGCAGGAGCAGCAGCCATGCTTGGCTCTCTCTTGGCTGTGGAGGTCAAATGACTGGTCTGCTGAGTACTCTGAACCCAATTCTGAGGAACAAATTCTCTAGGTTGCTGCCATTCTGGGACTCGGTGCCCTGGGATTCTCTTCTTAAAGCAAAGTCTTTCACTTTGCAATTTTGAGGCCACAAAATGGAGTCTGTTTCTTGTGATGCCCTCAGGCCATCTTTTCTATTCGCCTGTTCCTTCTCAGCAATCAAGATCTCCTCTAGTCTATTTTTGCAGTCCACAGCTTTATTGGAGCTTCTTTTCTGGTCAAACTCACAATGTTTTAAAACCATTTTGTTGGGCTCTTTGCTCTTGCTTCTCAACACAGCCTCCCACAGTAGCCATAACCACAGCCCTAACATTAGACTGCCTTCAAATTTCTTCTGCAAGATTAATGAATCCACCACCCTTAATCCTAGTCTCAAAGTCCTGGCACAATCAAAATGCAGTCAAACTTTCTGCTAATCGATAACACCATCATATGATGTCTAACAACCAATGCGGTTCTTCTCAGCAGAAACTTCCTGAGCCTGGTCTTTACCTGGCAGGCTTTGTATCAACTTCCGGGTCTTGAGCTCTGATCAGACTCTTTCATATAGTACAACCTATGGTGTTCCAGTTCTACTTTATAAGGCTCTTAAGCCACTTGGCCAGGGAATGTCACAGCAATGACCCCCACTCCTGGTACTAAATTCTGTCTCAGTTTTCTCTCGTTGCCAAGACAAAATATCTGATATCCAAATTAAAGGGGGAAAGATTTAGCTCACACTTGTAACAGTTTCAGTCTACAACTAGCTGGCTCCAAGGCAGGGTGGCACATGACTGAGGGGCAATGGTTCCTGGTAGTGGAAGGCAGTAAAGCAACAAGGAGTCTAACACTGTCTTCCTGCTCCTTTAATCCTTTTTTAAAAATTCATTTTAGCCAAGAGTGAAAAAAAAGAGAAGAAGAAGAAGAAGAAGAAGAAGAAGAAGAAGAAGAAGAAGAAGAAGAGGAGGAGGAGGAGGAGGAGGAGCAGGAGGAAGAGAAGGAGGAGGAGGTGGATGAGGAGGAGGAGGAAGAAGAAGAGGAGGAGAACAAAATTTTAAGACACATCAATCAGGGGGCAATAATATATTGTGCATTGTCATCCCCAAATCATTCCCCCAGAGCACAAGACATCTTCTGCTTTATCTTATACAGACCACTGGGATTAGAGCAGTGCTAAACCAATCAGTGGATGGATTTAGTAAGCATACACCCCAACTCAGTGAATCTAAGAGCTGGTTCTTCCAAATAAACAAAATAGACCAACTCTTAACCAATCTTACTATAAAAAGGAAAGAAAAGACTTATATCAATGCAGTTAGAAATGAAAAATAAAAAATCACAATGGAACTGCCAAAACCCAGGAGACATAATAAATACTATGAATGCCTGTAAACTGGACAACCCAGACATGATGGCACATATCTATAATCATAGCACTCAGGGGACTGAGGTAGGAGGACTTCTGTGAGTTCAAGGCCAGCCTGGGCTACACAATGAGTTCAAGGTCAGCCTGAACTGTATAGCAAGAATCTATCTCAAAACATAAATACACAATTCAAAAGAAGTAGATAGGGGCTGGGGACATAGGTCAGAGACAGAAGTACCTGCCTGGCAAGCACAAGGTCCTGAGTTTGATTCCTGATACAAAAATAAAAAAAACAAACCAAACCAAAAAAATCTCAAAAGAAATGGATAGATTACTAGATACATATCAATTATCAAAATGAACAATAAGACATAAAAACACTGAATACTCCCAACAGCCAAGGATAATGAACCAGTAATAAAAATCCCTACCAATTTAGAAAAGCCCAGAACCTGACAGATTTACTGCTGACTTCTACAACTTCAGTAATGCCAATACTCCTCAAAGTCTTTAATGAAACTGAAAGGGAAGGAATACTCCCAAAGTCATTCCTGGAAGCAAGTAGTACCTTGATAACAAAACCAGACAAAAACCCAACTTAAAAAAAAAAAAAAAAAAAAAAAAAAAAAAAAAAAAAACCACATGCAATCTCTTTAATGAACACAGATGTAGAAATTCTCAACAAGATTCTGACAAACAGGAAATCACAAAAAGATCATACAGCATGACCCAATAGGCTTCATTCTAGGGATACAAGGATGTTTCAGCACACACAAATCAATAAATATAATACATCACAAACAGAAACAAGGATCAAAATCATATGATCATCTCAAGAGATGAAGAAAAAGCCTTTGACAAAATCCAACATGCATTTTTTATAAAAACCCTGAAGAAAATAGAAAGGACCTTATCTCAATCTAATAAAAGTCATTTATGATCACCCTACTGCCACCACCATATTAAATAGGAAAAACCTGAAAGCTTTCCCTCTGAAATCAGTAACAAGACAAGGAGATTCACTATCACTGCCACTGTCTGATTTAGTACCTAAAACCTCAACCAAGGGAGTGAAGCAAGAGAAACAAGTAAAAGGGATACATACAAGAAAGGAAGAAGTCTAATTAGTAACTGCAGATGACATGGTCTTTTACATGGAAGATCCAGAAAATTCCAACAAAAAACTGCTAGAGTTCATAACCAAGTCTAGCTATGTAGCTGGATACAAAACATGATGGCTGATTGTGTCAACTTGAGAAGTTTCATTATGAGACGCCTAACACAATCATCTCAGCAATTCCATACCCTAAGGGAAATGAGGAAGGACCAAGCTGTTCCTGTGTTTTTGGAGGAGCTCTAGTCTTTGCCTTCACTTTGGACGTCATCTCCCGGCTGCCAGTGTAGACTTCTCAGCCTCCACCACGGAGCCATCAGCCTCCTGACACAGACGCAAGGGGACACTGCAGTCAGTGAGTACCAGTCCTCAGACCGAACCCTTCAGCTTCCAGTGTGTGCACAGACTTTCTGCACTCTTCCCATCCGACTCTGTGGGTGGCCACTGTGAGCCAGTCTGTCAGTTCTGCATTTATATACCTTGTGCTATCTCTGTTTCTCTAGTAAACACCGACTGACATACAGAGGCAACACATGAAAATCAATAGCATTCCTGTACGGCAGTGATGAATTCACTGAGAAAGAACAAGGCCATTCACAGTAGCACCAAGAAGATGAAAAACTTAGGAATCAACCTAAGAAAGTGACAGACCCTTACAATGAAACCTACAGAGCTCTGAAAAAGGTGGCTGAAGACATCAGAAAATGGAAAGATGTTCCCTGTTCCTGGATGGGAACCATACCCTCAAAGTGGCTACATTTTTAAAACTAATATATAGTTCTAACACAACCCTATTCAAAGCTGAATCAAATTACAAGCAGTACTCTTCACAGAATTAGAGAAAACAATACTTAAATTCATATGAAATTAGAGGACACCTAGAATAGCAAAAGCAATTCTGGGCCCTAAGAGCAAAGCAGGAGATATCACAATCCCAAATTTCAAGTTACATTATAAAGCTACAGTGATTGGGGGCTGGGGACTTAGCTCAGCGGCATAAGCACCTGCCTTAAAAGCAGGCAGTCGTGAGTTCGATCCCTGGTACCGATAAAAACGAAAAAGACAAAAAAAAAAAAAAAAAAAAAAAAGAAAGCTACAGTGATTAAAAAAAAAACACGGCACTGGTAAAAACAAAACAAAAAACAAAAAAAAACCCAGACATGTGGGCCAGGGATTTAACTCAGCAGCATAGGCACCAGTTTGGCAAGTGTGAGGTTGTCACTCTGACGGGGGTGGGGGTGGTGGTGGGTGGTGGTGGGTGGGGTGGGGGGAGGACACGACCCCCAGACATGTGGATCAATAAAACAGAATACAGGATGAAGAACAACCTCAGGCACATTTAGTCACATCTTTGACAAACAGATCTAAAACATATGCTTGAGGAAGAGCTGCTTGAGCAACTGGTGCTAGGACAACTGACTTATCTAACATGTAGAGGACTGAAGCCAGACCCATATCCTTCACCATATAGTAAATTAAAACCAAAAGAATAAAAAACCTAAGTATTAAAATGGAAACAATTGGATAAAATAGACGTAACTCTTGAGGGCATAGGCATAGGCAAGAATTTTCTGAACATAACACCATTTAGAAAACAAGTGACATCAAGAATCAGCAAATAGGGTTCATAGGACCATATCAAGTTAAAAAGCTACTGCAAAGGAAAACAACCAACAGAATGAGGAAACAACCTACAGAATGGGAAAAATTTTTATCAGCTACACCTTGCACAGAGGACTAACATCTAGAATATATATAGAACAAAGAAATGAAAAGCTCTCAAAATAAAGGCCCAACTAAAAAATGTGCAAATGAAATGAACAGACATTCTCAGAAAAAGTACTAATGGCCGATACATTAAAAAACGTTCAGCTTCTCTGGCCATTAAATAGAGATAAACACAATACTAAGACTCCATCTCACTCCAGAAAGAATGGCCATCATCTTGGAGATCAAATAACAACAAATGCAGGTGAGACTATAGGAAAAAAGAACATTTCTGTATTGTTGGTAGAAATGTCAACTAGCACAGCCACTACAGAAATCAGAATGGAAATTCCTCCAAAAATCAGAAGTGGAGTGCTATCCAGCCCACCTCTTTGCCTTGTTGGTTTCTGCTCTCAGAAGAGTTAAAAGACATCATATTACAATAATGCACGTGTACCCATGCTTCTGTAGTTAAATCCTGAAATGGGCCTACATGTCTATCAACTGGTAAATGGACAAAAATGAAAGTATTTATACATAGTAAGAGCACTACTTCACTATAAAGGATAAATTTGAATCATTTGTAGGAAAATAATGCACTTTGAGACCATAATGCTAAGTGAAATAAATTGGACACAGAAGCTTAAATATCGCATGTTTTCTCTTATATGAGAAACTCAAAAGCATACATAATGAGTGAAATAAAAGCCAGATAACAGGGAGACAAGATTTTTTTGCAAATGGGAAGAGTGCCAAGAGACGGAGGTAGAGGGAATGGAGGGAGAGGAAGGGGGTGTAAAAAGAACTACAAGGTGTTACATACATGTGCCAACTCCTCATGATGAATGGAATTATTATACACACCAAATATGTCCTAATAAAAATAAAATTTCATAAAAAACCCCAAATTTTTCCTAACTAAACACACATAAACAGTTCACATAAAGTTTACCAGCCATCTCTTTGGTTTTGGTTTTCTTTGGCAGTACTGGGAGATCAAAGCCAGGGCCTCACACATGCTCTAACACTGCTCACACATGCTCTAACACTGAGTTGCAACCCCCAGCCCTTTTGATAATTTTACTTTGAAGGCCGGGTGTGGTGGTGCACACCTATCATCCTAGCACTTGGGAGGCTGAGGTAGGAGGATTGCCAAGACTTTGAGGCCAGTGTGGGCTACACAGTGAGTTCAGGGCCAGTCTAAACTACAGTGAGATGCTGTCTCAAACCCAAAATGTTTACTTTAAGACAACATCTTGTTATATACCTCAAGCTGGCTTTAAATTTTTGATTCTCCTGCCTCAGTCTCCTCAGTAGCTGGGATCACAGGTGTGGAACATCACACCTGCCAGCCTAAGAAACTGTAGTCACAAAGAACTTTGGTAAAGGCAGGGAGTATGGACAACATAAAGAGGGTAGGCATCAACTTTTCAGCTGACTACATAATGGTATCTGATCCCCTTTTGTTCAATAATACACAGGACAAGGTGCCTCTGAAGTGCAAAGAGAAAGCAATCCCGTCTGCTTGAAGAGCTACTAACAGCCTCTTTGAGTTGGGTTTCAAAGGCTATGTACAATTTCATCCATTAACCAGGGTGTAGTGGTGCAGGCCTGGAAACCCAGCACTCTGGGTGGCTGAGGCAGGAGGATTGCAAGGTGGAGTTCAGCTTGGGCAACTTAGAGACTTAACCAGACCCTCAAAAAGAGGGAAGGACGTAGGGCAGGGAGGGAGGGTGAGTTGGCAATGTAGTTCAGTACTATGGCCCTAGGTTCAATCCCTGTACATGCCCTGCGCCCCCAAAACCCAACTGAGCCAATTTTCTCACTTCCACCCTGGGGCAAACACTGTAATATATTCTAAAGCTTTTTCATTACACACGTATACACACTCACACGTAGTAAGCATGCATGTTTATAAGAAGTTTGTTTTCAAAATTGAATCATACACAAAACACCGTTCTGCAACATGACCTTTTTTTGGTACCAGAGATTGAATTTACAACCTTGCGTTTGCCAAGGAGGCACTTACACTGCTGAGCTAAATCCCGGGTCCTGCAACTTGACTTTTTTCTTTTACAGTTACTTTTCTGGCAGCTTTCTATGTCTTCACACCCTGAAAAATGAATCTTCTGGAGAGTGGTAGATCTGGACTACTTACTAGAATCGTAAGACAGCCTGAAACTGTTGCTTGCTCCCACATGCACACCTATGAAAAAATAAACCATCACCCTCCATATCTGAGATGTGTTGTATCTTACCTGATGAGGAAATTTCTTCGCCTCTTTTCATTCCCAGCCTTTTATAAATTTCTCTCTCAGGATCAACATAGATTTCGTGGCAATATCCAGTCAGCTTGCAGAATGGCTGAAGAAAGGACAGTTGGAACATTTATAAGAACAAATCAAAAGAGCAATGATAGCTACCGTCAGCCCATGTGGCCTATTTTCAATGGTTCAAATAATGAACTTTTCTATATTAAACAGATTTGACCTGTCAGAGCCCCATTTCTAAATATTTACCTCAATATGATGGTAGGATGATTGTCCAATCACTATAAGGGTGATGTTCGCTTCCTTTGGGAAAAAAAAAAAGTACATAGGCATTATTACAAATTACATTTTACAGGACTTCCCCTAATCTGACTCTCATTTTATTCTAACGCCACCTAGAGGATCCTAGAAGAATGGAATGAACAGCAAACAGGAATCAAAGTTTCCTAAAATGTTTGATTCATTGGATTGTTTTTTTTTTTTTTTTATTTTTGGTCTTTTTCGTCGTTCTTATCGGTACCAGGGATCGAACTCACGACTGCCTGCTTGGAAAGCAGGCGCTTATGCTGCTGCGCTAAATCCCCAGCCCGAATTCATTGTATTCTTTTCCTAAGTAAAAAGTGCTAACTCTTAAACATAAGAACTGAATCTGCAAAACTACTAGAAAAAAACATAAAGCTCTGTGTTTTTTTGTTTGGGTAATGATTTTTTGGACGTGACCCCAGAAACACAGGCAACAGAAACAAATTTGACCAGTGAAATTGCATCAAAAAAAAAAAGGAAAATTGCATCAAAAGAAAACAATAGAATCAACAGGCAACTCCCAGGCTGGGCCGGGAAGAAATACCTCCAAAATGGATGTCTAGTAAGAGTCTAAACTCCCAAAGCTGTAAGGCCTCAACTTTACAGCAAGAAAACAAATAATCTGACTTAAAAAGTAGGCTAGCAATGTGCATCAGTGAAACAGCACTTGCCTGTCATGCATGGGGTCCTGGGTTTAATCCCCAGCACTGCAAAAACAAAAATAAAAGCAAAACAAAAACAATCCCCTCCTGAAAGGCTGGAATAATTATTTCTCAAAAAACATACAAACAGCCAACCAGTCATCAAGGAAATGCAAATCAGACACTGAGATACTGCCTCACATCCTTTGTGAGGGCTATTAATAAAAAAATGTTAGGAAGAGGAGAAAGGAAACCTCTGCACACTGTAGGTGGTAATGTCAGTACTGTTGAAATGAAAACAGTGTGTAAAAAACGTTACTACCACGTGACCTAGCAGTGATTTCATTTCTTTCCCACTAGGGAAGGAACTGAAATTAATCTGTCAAAGAAATATCTATACTCCCCTATTCACTGCTGCACTACTCACACTAGACAGGATATGGAAGTAGAAATCTAGCGTCCATCAAGGGCTCAATGGATAAAGAAAATATTGTATCACAACGGAATAGCAGTCAGCTATGAAAGAAGGAAATTTTTATTCAATTTGTGACAACATGGAGGACGTTAATGCTAAGTGAAATAAGCCAGGCCCAGCAAGATGAGTAGCACACAATCTCACTTATTCAGTAAATGGAATCAAAAAGTAGGGAATACGGTTGACACCAGGAGAGAGGTAAAAGGGTGAACGAAGGGTGTAAGTTTCTGGGTAGACAGGAAGAAAACGTTTTAGAAATCTGTGGCCCAGCAAGTTGATAATAGTTAATAATGTTTGGATACTTTAATTGTGCTAACAGATTTTAAATGTTCTTTTAAAACACATACATAAAAACTAAAAAGGAAAGGCTACTTTATTAGATCATTTTATTGTTTCACACCCTAACTGGTAAGATCTGCACAAGGTAGACTTGAGTTTTATCTAGGAAGACCATGCCTTCACTCAAAGTCTCCCAGGGGTGCAGCTCAGGAGTTAGGTGGGGCTCCGGGTTCGAGTTCCAGAACAGAAAAATAAACCCAATACAGTAAAACAAAAAGCTCTTCCAGAGGCTGAGAATATAATTGAACGGTACAGCTCCTGCCTAGCAAGCATGAGGTTATGAGTTTGATTTCCGGTACAAAAAAAAAGGGAAACCGAGGCACAAGAAAGGAAAGCCTAATGAAAAATATACCTTGGCACTTTACGGCATATTATTGCGTTTGTTTTCCAGCGAACAACTATATGGAGGAAGTTAACACAAAACAAGCAGAGTACTAACATTCGCAGCATTTGTTTTTCGGCATTACTATTTGACGTTTGAGAGCAGACAGATTACCAGGCAACAGCAAAGTATCGAAGTTATTATCATCAGTACTTTTTTTTTTCTTTTTTGGTGCTGAAGACAGCACTGCGCCACATCCTCGGGGCCCTTTTTCTGTACAGGCAGCGACCCGCCTCCTGCCTCAGTTTCCCAGGAACTACTCGCTCAGAGACAGGAAGGATCGAGGAGGTCAGGACGGAACCAGGGTGCCCCGCGCACTTGCCTCCAGGGCGCTCCTGGGAACCTTGGCCAGGTCTTCCACGTACTCCTTGCAGGCGTAGCAGAGGAAATGCCGCACGAGCACCACCATGGCGCGGCGCTCCCGGAACAGCGCCCCGAACGGCACCCGCCGCCCGCGCGCGTCCAGCACTGGAAGCTCGGCCACGCCCGCCGCCAGAGGCAGCCCTTCGGGGGCGGCCGGGACCGAGCCGGGGACAGCGCCTCCGCGGACCTGCCGCGTGACGGGCGCCGCCATCCCAACCCGAGCGTGGGGCTCCTGGGCAGTTGGGGCCGGCAGCCCAAGGCCGGACGCACGCACGCACGCACGAACCAGAACGACGGAGAGTCGCAGAGGGCGGTGGCGCGCGGGGCGGGGCTCGGGTAGGGGCGGAGCTTGAGTCAGGGCGGGGCGGTCCGGGGGCGGGGCGAGCCTCAGGACTCAGGATTCCGGCAGCATTCAGCCTCAAAGCCTGCAGCGCTGACTTGCAGTGCCGGAGTCTCCTTTAAACGTGCATAAAATATTGAGGCAATTTTACCGTGGACGTTTCTTTATCCACCACCTAGGTGCTGTCCTTAACGTTTACTCTAGCATGTTATCCCATGTTCACAATTACATGTCTTCTGACTTCCTCATCTGCCATCCATGTCCCTACTGAGATATAAAACATTTTCACCACTTGAGAAAATTCTCACAATATTACATTTGTTTCGTTTTATTTTTCGAGACAGGGTCTCGCTGTGTAGTCAGGCTGGCCTTGAATTTACTGTGTAACTAGGCGGCTTCAAACTCACAGGAATCATCTTGTCTCAGCCTCCCAAGTGCTGGGATTACAGATATGTGCCTCCATGTCTGGCGCTGCTTTTGACCAGTGCATGTGATGAATGTATCCTAGAAGCATTGCAGGAGTCCATGTTTTATTTTGAAAACGTTTCTTTTTTTTTTTTTTTTTTTTTTTAATCAGTACCTGGGATTGAACTCACAACTGCCTGATTGCAAAGCAGGTGCTTAGGCCTCTGAGCTAAATCACCAGCCCCTGAAAATGTTTCTAAGGCTATTTATCAGACCCTTCAAGTGAGATCATCCACCAGTGAAGAGGGGAGTCTATAGTGGTGTGTGCATGTTTGTGTGCTTGTTTCAGTGCTGGGGATTGAACTCAGAGCCTTTGCACTGAACTACATTTTCAGCCCTTTTTGGTTTTGCTAAATTGTCCAGACTGACTTTGAACTTGTGATTCGCCTACCTCAGCCTTCCAGAGTGCAGGGATTATGGGTGTCTGCCACCACACATGGTTCAGGATTAGATTGTTTTAATTTTGCTCTGCTGGAGATTGAACTCAGGAGCTTCTGCATGCTAGTTAGCTGCTCCTCCATTGAACCACAACCCCATACACTACTTTTGCATTAGTTTTGTAGAAATCCCACACTTTCCCACAATTTCTCCTGGGGCAGACAGGCAGGCAGGCAACCACAGAGACAACTGAGTCTTGATCTGCTGACCTCGCACCTCAGAAAACCTGCATTTCAGAACCTGAGCACTAGGAGGGCAGCCCGGGAGATAAAGGCTTGTTTTCTGTCTTTGCCTTTATCTTGCTCTTGCTCCACAGCTACCAGAGGAGGCAGAGGTGTGGAGATTCCAGTGAGGCTGTGTACCCAGCTGTGTACTCAGGAGCATGCCCCTGTGACCACCTTGTAGCAACCTTCCGGTGGGAACTGTACCTAATCTCACGCTGCTGTCAGGCGGACTCCTGATGCCTGACTGCTACCATTCATCCACCCACCTGCCTGCCTCAGCCCCCAGCATCCGACTCCCAGTGCAGACACTACATGCCCTAGGCCTGGCACCACCCTGCAGGTTCCTGGTGAGCCAGATCCATCCCTGTGCCTGCCATGCAGCCTGTGCCCACCTGCAGCTGGTGGAGCTGTTTCTTACCCTCTGTGGACTATAGGTATCTTGGGCAACCCAGAAAAGTCATCATCCAATGAGATGAATCTGTATCTTCTCAAGAGAGACCTGAAATCCCAGCACTCAGGAGGCTGAGGCAGGAGGGTCACAAGTTCCGGTGCCATCCCGAACTATACAACAAGTAGTTGAACAAAGAAAAAAAAAATCTCAAGTAGGGGGAACTGAGGAAAGAGAAAGGGGTTCCTGAGGCTCAGTCCTGAAGTCATTTTTATGCAGCCACGATGAGAAATCACTTCACACTTACTTAGAATGGCTATTATAAACTGAGACACAACCTTGGTAAGGCTGTTAATACCCTGGAACCTGTGCATACTGTTGGTGGAAGGTACTTCCTCTATGATTAGTTGTTTGCAAACTTTTTATGTCGACTTCTTTGTATCTTGTAACATTGTGGGAATTTATTAGGTGTAAAATATCTTTTTTTTAAAAGCTGGGGGTTTAGCTCAGTGGCATAACTGCCTGCTTGGCAAACTTGAGGTTGTGAGTTCAATCCCCAGTACCAAAAAAAGGGTTTTTTTTTAAAAAAATAGAGTCTTAGGGTTTTCTACATTTAAGATTATGTTGGCTGCAGAGACAATGTTATTTTTTTCTTTCTGATTTGAAAGTCATTCACTCGTCTTCTTATTTTCTTGCCTACTTGCTCTGGCTAGAACTATGTTGAAATATGAGTGAACATCTGTATCTAGTTTCTGATTTTAGTGCAAAAGTCTTCAGTTTTTCAACCTTACATTTTTAAAAATATTTTCAGTGCTGGGGATTGAACCTAGTTCCTCATACATGCCAGGGAAGTGATCTACTACTAGGCCAAGGAGGTCTAGAGAGAGTTCCTGTTTCATTGTCCCCTGACCACTAGTGGGCATTATTAATGAAGAGGACTTAAAATGCTGACCAGGAGCCAGTATTTATGTTATTTAAATCTTTATGTTATTTATCTCTTTCTCTCTTTCAGTCTTTTTGAGATATAGTTTCACTATGCAGCTCAGGCTGGCCTTGAACTCACTTTGTAGTCCTGGTTGGCCTCAAACTCACAGCAATCCTCCTACCTCAGCATCCTGGGTGCTGGGATTACAGGCATGTGTTATACTAAGATGCTGAAAAATTAAAATAATTGATTACAAGATAATTAACAAAAATAGTTACTTAAAAGGATAGTTATTAGCAATATTGTCATTCTGTACTGAGCTCGTTACCCTAGTAACCAAGTACCAACCACATAGTTATAAATTAGTTGACTGCATAGTTTTGCTGTTCTGTAATGCGCCACCCCCCCCCACCTTAGTAACCAGTTTGCTGTGTCAACTTTTGTTCCCCTTGTAAGAGACAAATGATGCTGTGTCAACCATTGTTCCCTCTATGAGACACAAATGTTCCTGGAATTGGCAGACCAAGGGCTATGAATTGGCTAACCACCCACTATGAAACGCCTCTTACCTCAAGCAAAGGGGAACAAAGGCCCACCTTGTTTCTGTTTCTCATCGCTATGTACTTAATGATCAATGAGCTAATCATAAATGAACTATAAAAATCAGTCAAAACTTTAACTCAGTTGCACAGCTTTGCAAACTCCATCTGCTCTGTGTCGCTGGGCCAGCTAAAATAAAAGTGTTTCTTTTAAAAAAGATATCTTGCCCCATTTATCATCTCGGGGGTCTTGCCCCATTTTTCATCATGGGGCCTTGTTCTTGTTTTTTTTTTGGTGGGTTACAGCAGCATGCGCCACCAAAAACTTCTCATTCTTTTTTTTTTTTTTTTTTGTCTTTTTCCTTTTTATCGGTACCAGTGATCGAACTCATGAAAACTTCTCATTCTTTTTTTTTTTTTTTTTGTCTAACTTCTCATTCTTTATGAGGCTGGTGTGGGCCTTAAATTGATGTGTTTCCATGTACTCTCTACAGCTCCTCAATTTCAGATATCAAGGCAAGGAGATGGTGTGTTTGGATCAAAGACCCTTTGCTAGGGATCTCAGTACCAAAGCCCCTGGTTGATAGGAAGCCTCTTGAATATTAGAAGAGAGCGTTGACAGGAGGCGCTTTGTCAGCTGTGACCAAGCTTATTTTTTTATTTTTTTGGTCTTTTTCCTTTTTATTGGTACTGGGGATTGAACTCACGACTGCCTACTTGCAAGGCAGGCACTTATGCTGCTGAGCTAAATCCCCAGCCCCCACCAAGCTTATTATAATCCCATTGTTTTAGTTAAGCAGAAACTGATGTGCAGATAAGAGGTTGACATTCTGACAGCTCTAATTTATCACAAACACCAATGTGTGACTGCTCTCAGCATTATCTTTCATGGGGAGTAGATTATTTCATTTTAAATATGAAGAGTAGCATAAGCACCTGCCTGGCAAGTGCAAGGTCCTGAGTTCAATTTCCAGTATCAAACACAAAAACAAAAACTAAAACAAAATACAAATATGTAGAGACTACACTATGTGTAGAGTTGCCAGTGTTTTGGAGTTCAATAACAAAAAATTCTAGATATGGTTGGTGCTGATGTTTGCATTACAGAATGTACTTGGTATCACTGAACTATGCACCTGAAATAGTTAAGCTGCTAAATTTTATGCAATGTACCTTTTACCCCAGGGAAAGCCAAAATGTCTGTCTGCAGAGAAAGTCTTTCCCAGTGAGAATAAAAGGCTGCTGCTGCCATGATGGAAACAACGCAGCCTAACCTGCCCCAGGTGACGGGCTGCTCGACCTGGAAATGCATCCTGGCTGGGCCTAAGTGTCCACCTCTGCTTCTGGCAATTGGGATTCAGCAGTGACTGTAGCCCTGGTGGCCTTGGTGAGTGAAGCCTGTGTCACTGACCCCATGCGGCACACCCATCCCTGCTGCAGGCCAGATGGTACTGAGGAAGAACGCCACCTGGAGTCCTCTTAAAGGATCACACTGTCCACTGATTCTTTTTTGCAGGGAGCAGGGGTACAGGGGATCAAACTTAGGACTGCAGGCTTGCAAGGCAGGGGCTTATGCTGCTGAGCTAAATCCCCTGCCCTGTCCACTGATTCTTAACGTCCTCCTCTGCTGAGATCACGCTTTGGTGAACACTCACATAGGATACAGATATTCCCACCTTTTCCACCCACTTAAAGAGACGGGTCCACTTACCTTTCACCTAGATTTCCTGGCCACCCATTACTAAACCATGTTCATTCTAGGCCCCTGACTGGTGTTGACCCATTTGTGTATAACCCAGCCACTCCAAGATGAGATGCTAGGTCTGTTTTTTTAAATTTTTTTTTAAGCAATCATTAGACGTTAATCAGATCTTTAAAAATACCTTCCCAGCAGCACCTGTATTGGAGTTCAAACAAATGATGAATGCCATAGCTTAATCAGGTGGACAGACACATAGATTGACCCTTATGAACTAGGCATGAACCATCTAATATACATCACAATGAAAGTGGTTACATTAATTTGAACACATGATTTGAGATGTACAGGTACCATCTTCCTATGATGAATACATTCATTATGCACCACAAACATGTACTGATAGAACAGAATTTTAAAAATAAAAGCTGGGCCTGGTGGTGCACACAGCATTTGGGAGGTGGAGGCAGGAGGATCCTTGCGAATTTAAGACTAGCCTGGGCGATAAAGTGAGCTCAAGGCCAGCCTGAACTGCATAGTGAAATCCTTTCTCAAAAATGAACAAATAAAATAGAACTTATGCATTGTTATTTTTAGAGCAAATGTGGTACATTCATCATGTACTGACATAGAACGATCTCCAAGACACACATTTAGTAAAAAAGCAAGTATCAGGACAATGCATAAAATATGATTCAATTTAAATCAAATAAAGAATGTTGGAAGCCCTTGAAGCTGGAAATTGACCACACCCGTTGGGAGCCAGTGCGGGTGTGTGTGTGTGTGTGTGTGTGTGTGTGTGTGTGTGTGAACAAAGACCACCTGGGGCAAGCTGCAGAAGCAAGTGACTCCAGGCCTCCAAAACCTCAGGCCCTTAGATTGCCTAGGTATATTACTAGGCCACAGGGTGTCCTGTGACATGAAGTTGCTAAATATATAAAGAAAACTCCCTACGGTGAGGGGCAGTTTCTTTCCTCCCATCAGGAGAGAGGGCACCTGACCTCAGGTTTGTCTCTTTTCCTTATTTTCTCATCTTTATGTGGTATCCCCCCCCCCACAACATCGAGAGCCAATGTAAACATAGGTAAAGATATATTGCTAAGATGCATAGAAAACAAACAGAGGTGCCCATTCTAGGCACGGCAGGAATGAGCTGACTAACTGTTCCGGGTGCTTACAAGCTACCTGAGAATTTATGCAGAAGAGTGTGTCTAGACAAAACTTCTCAACAGAAAAGTGACGAGAAAGAGAGCAAGGAAGTGGGACCACAGAGGACAGCTGCTTCCTTAGACGGTCCCTAAGATGCTGATTGACCTAAGGGGCTGCTTCTTCCCCACCCACTTTCCAGATTCAGGCTGTGTAAGTGGGCACGTGAACTCATGGGACCTGTGAGGAGACGTGTTCTGTGTTGCATGGGATCACAGCAATCAAGCCAGGGGAGACAGCAAAGCACACAGGAAGGGTCCGTGGGGGACAAAAAGGGCCTCGTGCTGTGCAGTCTTTGGTTCCAGGTCATGACTGCACCAGGCCACATGTTGGCCTCTGGGTTCTTAGTAACCTGTGAGTTCTGGTAATGTATTTTCCTCTTGGACTTCAGTGTCTGCGCTACCCTGCTCCCTGTAACCCAAACTACCTAACTAAAACTGTAGAAATTATACTGATACACGTGTTGGTCACTTTGGCCACCCAGAGTTAATTTCCAGCTTATTTCTGTTATTATCAATGCTTATTAATTTTATAAAATATTGGATTGCAAGGAGTATCACTGTAGAGATAATTCTCCCTAGGACCTAGAGCCAAGCTCTTCTTCCTCTAGACACCTGCATGGGTTTGGACAAAGTGAAAGACACCACCTACCCTGGCTGCTATTGACAACAAATAATGGAAATAGCTCAAGAGGAAAATCAAATCTAATACTGTAGGAATTTATGTGAATTACTCCAGCAGGCCGGAAAAATGAATTAGAATTACTATTTCATATGTCAGAGTAGTTTATTAAACGAGAAGATAGAACGCCAATCTGGGAAAGAACTATGATTGAAAACTGACAGGTAGGAGCTGGGCGTGGTGGTGCTCGCCTGTATTCCCAGCAGTTGGGAGGCTGAGGCAGGAGGACTGTTGTGGGCTACAGGCCAGCCTGGACTCCATAGTGAGACTTTGTCTAAAAAAAAACCCAAAGTCAAAAGCAAAGCAAATTCAAAACTGACAGGTATTTTACTAATAATTTCACTGGTAAAGTCATCAGAAGTATACACCAGATGGCATGTTGTACACATAGGATCAAAACATATTGTGAATATTTAAATTTTTGGAAACTATAGTACAGGCACGTTGCCTTCTCCCTTGTGCTTAGAACACATGTATTGCACAGCTCTGGCCACTTTCTCAGGTGAGCCAGGGTCCTCTAGTCTGCACACGGACTGATTCCCAGCAGTGGGCCTGCTGTCTTTAAGGGGGCAACAGTAAGAACTTCCAGGTTGCTTGGTGTCTTTGGTGAGCACAGCCCCAGCACCAGATGCCTCTCTGTGGTAAAGTGTAAACTGAAAGGGAAAACACTGACATATAAATCACATTCAGTGGGTAGCTGGAACCTCATTTCTTTTCCCTTCTTTTGGAAGACTTCAGTGAACCCCGTGCACCCTCCCACTTACCCCCCATTGAAGAGGCTTTGGAGTACAGTGGGGAAACCAGAGCTCAGAGAGGCAGAACAGCGCCCCTGGTGGTCAGCACTGCAGGACCATGGCCTTGCAGAGCCCAGCAGGATTAGCAGTTAGCACAGCCCTTACCTGAAAGCCTACAGAGGCTCTGGGTCAGGATAGTAGGGCCCGGCAGAGAACAAGCCTTCTGTTTCTGAGTAAGTAAGATTCTGACAGCCTGGGTAAACCTGTCCAATCTCTGACGATGCAGAGTTGAGCAAACCAGCACAGGAATCTCACGGTGGTTATCACCGTCCTCGGGCCTAGGAACAGACTGGCCAGCGGGACACACAGACCTCACCGCTGTGCTCCACCCACAGAGGCCTGTCCTCGGCTGCTGACCAGGACGCTGCCCGAGGGTTTGGCCTCTGCTCAGGAGCGGCCCCTCCAACCCCCTTGACTGCTGGGACCCAGGACTCCCAGGCCCCAGAGGCCTGCAGTTGCGGGGCCCTGTGGCCTGTGGTCACCTCTCTCCCACACGAGCTGAGCTCAGGCCATGTGGGACTCCAGGCTCTACCTGCCAGAGCCCTCAGGGCCTGGGTCCCTGCTCAGGGGCCTTCCATGCTGCTTTTGGGCCTCAGTGCCCATCTCTCGGTGAGCTTCTCTCTGGAACTCTCTGCAAACCCTGAAAGCTTCCATCCCAGTCATTTCAGCATCACTGCCACCTCCTCACACACTGTGCACCTCTCTGACTTGCTTTCTCTTTTCACTAACATAAGACACTTTGGGGGCCTTTTCATGTAGTGAGCCTAAGACAGAACCCAGCACACAATGGACAAACATTAGGTTTGTGCTGAGTGAACAGACCCATCCTGTCAAATCCGGTCTCCCTTCCCTCTCCTTCTCTCTAGCCGGGTTAGGGGCTCAGAGGTGGTGCGGCTCAGTGGTGAGCCTGGCTTAGCACACAGGAGGACAAGGCTGCAGCCTGGAAGCCGCAAGCCGAGCAAGGCCCTGTGTCCTGCAAGGCCAGGCCTTGCCCAGGCTCAGAGAGCCTGGTTCTGCCTGTCAGCTCTGCATCTACCAGCTGAGCATGTGGGGAACAGACAAACTGTTCATGCTTTGCCTGTCTGTGCTTTCCAGCTGAGAAACTAGACTAATAAAGAATTTTATTTACTTACTCATTTTTCAGTACTCGGGATTGAACGCAGGGCCATTGCACATTGGAGCTAACACATTGAGATGCAGTCTTGAAGGGTGCACTGAACTAAAAGTCTATCTTCAAACATTATTTTGAAGGAAATTTAAATTATATTTGGGTGAAATGGGTTTTTCTTTCAAGTTAAGGTTAATAAAAAATTTCTGAAGATTTTGGATGATAAAACAGACTACTCAGTGCTGTATTTGGCCTAGGACCTCGCTCTTCTGAGAGAGTCTAAGTATGGGATAAAAGCAGGGAAAGGACCAGGTGTGGGTGGTGCATACCTGTGATCCCAGCACTTGGGAAGCTGAGGCAGGAGTATCGCCTGAGAGGTCAAGGCAAGCCTCAGCTGTATAGCACCGTAGCTCAGCTGTGTCAAGTGCATTCACATTGTCATAAAACAGATCTCTGGAAATTTTTATCTTGCAAATCTAAACTCTATGCTCATTAAGCAAAACTCCCCTTTCCCCTTTCCCAGAAACCACTGGCAACCTCTTTCCTATTTTCTCTCTCTATACATTTGACTCCATTTGATTGCTCACATAAGAAGAATCACAATATTTCTGTCAGTAATTGGCTTATTTCACTTAGCATAGTATCAAGGTTCATCTAGGTTGTAACATAGGACAGGATTTCCTTCCCAGGTAAGGCTGAATAGTATCCCACAGTATGATTACTATCCTTTAATGGGCATTTGCTTTACCTCTGTTTTTTGGCTCTTTTGAATGTTTTTGCTCAGAATATGAATGAACAAATAAATATCTTTTATAGATCCAGTTTCAATCTTTTTAAAGAAGTAGATACAGAAGTGAGATTTGTAGATCAAATGGTAGTTCTATTTTTAATTTTAAAGGACATTTTAGTGTGTGCCATGGTGGTTACGTCATTTTACCCACCATGAATGAGGCTTCTGATTTCCCCATACCCTTGCCAATACTTATTACAGATTGTTTCTCACCTATCAAATTAATTTACTGAAGCCCTAATTCCTTGTGTGATGATATATGTGTATATATGTATTTATTTATTTTAGTTTATTGAGACAGGGTCTTTCTATGTACTCCAGGATGGCCTTAGACATGCAGCAAGCCTTCTGGCTCAGTCTCCTGAATGCTGGGATTGCATGTGTGCACCACCATGCTCAGCTCTCAGTGATTGAGTTTTGATATGAGTCTGTAATCAACTGAATTATTATGGCCTCAAAGCAGTCTAACTTCTCTGCTAATGTCACCCTGTATTTGCAGCTGCTCCTCAATGCTAGCATCACAGCCTCAGCCCTACCTCTGGTCATCAGGCATCAGATTTTCAAAAGGACTGAGCAGATTAAATCTCTGTCTCACACAATGTTCATGGTAGGGTTTACACTTCTGGCTGGACATGGTGGTGCACACATGTAATCCCAGCATTGTGAGATACTGATGGAGGAGGATTGCAAGTTTGAGCCCAAATTGTGCATCTTTACAACATAACAATATTCCTTTTCAAAATAAAAATATAAAAGCTGAGAACAGGGATATGGCTCAGTGTGAAAGTCCTGGGCTCAGTCACTAGTTATATATAGTATGTCATATCTGGAATGTCATCATTTTCACATGAAGTTCAGTTAATTTTTTGATTTAAAAATTTATAATATATAGAATGTATATATATTATATATGTATATATATTACTCACACATTCATGCATATTTTTCCTTGTCTTGACTTTCAAACTGAAGAAAGTTTTTTCTCAGCAATGTCGGACCTGGGTTTTTCTACAGGAAGATCAGAGGGCAACTTATAGCTACCCATTTCTATTCATGACCAGTGTGATGGCTAATCTTGATTGTCATTTCAGTCTTGGGTAACTCCCAGGAGATTAGTAAACCACATTTTTGCTGTGACTGGGTGGGTTATGAGGCTGTGACCTTGGGACTGTATCAAGCCCCTGGCCCCTTCCTCTCAGGCTCTTGGTTCTGTGACCTGAGTGACATCGGTTGAGCAGTTTTCCTCTGCCATGCTTCTACTGTGATGTTGCTCTTGGAGCCAGCCAAACAAAGAGGGAAACCTTTGAAACTGTGTCACAATAAACCTTTTCTCTTCATGTTCTCCAGTAATGAAAAGGTGTCTAATATGGCCAGAAGTCACAAACTATATTTGAGCTTATTTGATTGTACATACATCTGGGATCTAGGACTATAAGAAAAGACAACTTTTCCACAATGCAATTCTTACATTACTGGTCTAGAAAAAAACAAAGCCTATTGGAATGTATAAAGTCATAATTATTAGTTAAGGTGACAAGCAGAATAAACCACTCTGACATCCAGAAATAAAGGTCCTGAAGGACCAGGGGTTTAGCTCAGCAGCATAAGCACCTGCCTGGCAAGTACAAGGTTGTGAGTTCGACCCCTGGTACAAAATAAAACCAAAAACCAAAAACCAAAAAAACAAAACAATGGTCCTGTGACACTGTGTGGTCCTTGATGAACAGGGGTTTTCTCATAAGGGAGTTCCAAGTAAGGTTGCTATTCTGGAGAAGGCACGGGTCCCAGCAATGCACACTTGAAAAACACATCAGAATTATTTCCTAGGCAATGATGTACACATAGCAATCACTGGATCCCTTGATTTCTGGGTACTCCACAGCCAGCTTGAACAGAGGGTTGTAGGGTGAATGAGGGAAATGAAACAAGTTTTACTGATGAGGAACTGAAGTAAGGAGATATCAAAACCACTGTGTTGCACACCGGGGATACAGCTCAGTGGCATAAGCGCCTGCCTGGCAAGCGCAAGGTTGTGACTTCAATCCTCGGTTCCAAAAAAAAAAAAAAAAAAAACCAAAAAGAAACAAACACAAAACACCACTGGGTTGGGAGTCTGAGAAAAATTTAAAAGTTCGGTGCAGTCACACAGCAGTGTCATTTTCACTGCATTAGCTGAAGGGTATTGAAAGTCTCCTCTACCCACTTGAGCTCTTCATGGACTGTCTCTCTCACTCCCACTCTGTCCAGTCCTGCTGCCTCTGGCTCCTCCCCGCAGAATGCTGGACATCAACACTCCAGCCCTGTTTACTTTCAAATCTTACCCTGCTGTCCTTGGACACCAAGTGAGTCTTCGCTGAAGACAGATCCCTCTCTGGGCTCCACCCCTTACTACTGTCCTGGTACAGCTGTGCATGCCTTTGGTGATAGAAGCCTGGAGGGTCAGGGACATGTTATCTAACTACCTGACACCCCTTAAGACAGTTGGGAATTTGAATTTGTCACTTCCCTGGGTATAGGTGGTTGAGCTGATGTCAAGAAAAGCATGTGCAGGGCTTCACCAGGGACATCTCTCCACTGTGACAGAGGGAAAGTCCATGTCAGGCTGAGAGCTCTCAGGGGAGGGGACACTCCTCATGACCCTCAGGAGGATGTATTTCATGTGTGTATGTATGATTTGCTTTTTTGGTACCAGGGATCAAACTCACGACCTTGCACTTGCCAGGTAGGCGCCGTCCTGCTGAGCTATATCCCTGGTGCAGAAGGATGGAAAAATACAATGTTTTGGGGGAAAGGATGGGAGGAGATTGATCTCTAGAAAGGAACTGGAGTCACTTCAACAGGGTGAAGTGAGGTGGTGCCAGGGTGGAAACAAGGACATTTCTAAGGGGAAATACTGAATCCTGAGTTCTTTTTCCAAGCATCTGGGACTTGGGTGTCCTACTTCTCTGAGGTGTTTGACTCGAGTTTCCTGGATCTTAGGAGGGCAGTGGAGAGAAGTGACCATAGACAGAAAAGTGCTCACTGGGACTCCCCCTGCCCCACTGTGCAGGGAAATCTCCTCTTGGGAACAAGGCTGGAGGTTACTAAGCTGCCACAGTCCAGAGCCCCCAAGCACCGTCTCACCGAGGAGGCTTCTCCTGCAGTGCGGGTTGCATCTTGTCCTGGACAGCCGGGAACTCCCAACTCCTTAGGGTGTGGACTTCCCTGAGTGATTCTGAAATGTCACCTTTCCCATCACAACAGGCCTTCGCAGGTTCTTCGTCTTGTCCACTGTCAGTGTGGACCCTCAGCCCTTCCTTTCACTGTTGACAGCAATACTTCCCATCTTCCTGGCTCAGGCTTCATGCGCAGGAAGCACATGAGCAGTGGTGTTGGTTTCCTATAGTAGGCTTTTTTTAATTTTAAAAATTTATTTAGGCCAGGGACTTAGCTCAGCAGCATAAGCGCCTGCCTGGCAAGCGCAAGGTTGTCAGTTCAATCCCCAGTACCACACACACACACAAAAAGATTAAAAATTTATTTATATTTATTTTTTCCTATTGGTTTTTTCAGATGGAAGTGTGATGATTATATATTCCACTTTACCATACAGTATGTCATTAAAATATGTAGCCTCAATGGTCAAGATTTAAAATACTTATTATATTTAGCGCTTCACCTATATAATCTAAAATGAATCTGGTACGTTTATTTATTTATTTGTTATGCTGTTATAGCTGTCCACAGAAGCCTGGAATACCTGGGACACCTCTTCCCTCACCCTCCCATGTGGACAGAATTACAAACCTGGCTGAATCTGGCATTTCATTCTTTTTTTCTTTCTTTCTTTCTTTTTTTTTTTTTTTTTTTTTTTTTTTTTGGTATCAAGAATCAAACCCACAACCTTGCCTTTGCCAGGCAGGCGCTATGCCACTGAGCCATATCCCAAGTCCTGAATCTGGCATTTCTAATGCAACTGTATGTGAGTGACAAGTATAATCTCTACTGCTCTCCTGGGCTAACACTTCTGCATTCATTCTAAGGCACCAGCAGTTCTCCTATTATTATTTTTGTAACCTTAGAAGTGATATCAACATAATTATTGCAGGATAAATCATTCTGTTCATGAAAATTAATCTTTGAATATGTCAGCACTGTTCCACTTGTGATCAAGCATGAAGATCTTTGATGACTTAGTGGGGACTGGTATCAATGTCTGATACAAGGTTCTTGTTTGTAGAAAACATAAAACTCTCAAGACTCATTACCAACAATGACAGCACTCTAGATAGAAAATGGACAAGCAGACTTGAGATACATTTTATTAAAAAGCACATATGCTTGTTAAATAAAGCATGAAAAGATGCATAACGTCAATATTCATTAACATAATGCAAATTAAGAGCCCAATGAAAATTGCCAGACATTGATTTCTTGGCTAGATAAAGAGTGACAGTACTAAATTCTGGTGAGGATGACAAAAAACTGGGTCTGTCCCTTACTTCTGGTGTGAGCACACTCTGAAAAATTGTTTGAATTCACTACTACCCAAATATCAAAGCCAGACAAACTTACTGTAAGAATAAAAAACTACTATCAATATACATTATAGATAATGATGCAAACCTACTTAACACTTACTTAATAAAATAGTTTCAAACTGAATGCCTAGCACCATGATCAAGGAAACCCTGTTCCTGAAATGCAATCATCAATTAACATAGGAAAATGAATCAGTGTAATACACCAGATTAACAGAAGAAAGGGAAAAAGCATGCTCCATCTCGATTGTACACAAATGTGTTTGACAACACTTATGGTAAAGTTTCATGATAAAGGACTTCCCTAAACTAAATTCCTAATCCTGTCATCACCATACACTATGTAAAAATACTCTTACCACGTAAACACTCTAACAAGACTCCAGGGAATCACACACATGCTGTCCAACTTACACATCCCAGATACACTACCCTTATCTCTCAACCCACATTTACATCAATTTATCCTACAGTCTCACACAGAAGCACATGTCACACACTCACACCACTGCGATGGACACTCAGCCAAATCATTTCCTCCACATATCACACTCATCATGTTACATGCATCCAGATGCCTACATATATATTAATACAACACACCCACAGATATAAATGGACACACAGCCATATATGCCCAAATACAAGCAAACACGAGCCATTGTTTTTTCAGAGGGAGACATGGCACTACAGGGCTTTCATATTCTACCCTTCCTTTAAAACATTTGGGACCAGGCCTGTCAGGAAGCCGTTAAGCTGTCTAGGCTAGCCTAAAACTTGTGATCCTCTGGCTTCAGCCTCAAAGAGTGCTGGGATTACAGGTGTGCATCTCCACACTCAGCTCACAAAGTCAGTCTACAAAAACTAACACAGAATCATTAACTAAAGTATTTCACAACCCCAAATAAACTCTGAAACACAAATACAAACCTACCACCTCACTGTTCTCAAAATCCTCTGCATAAGTCACATAGCCAGATTGTCACCCTAATCCATAAGCATACATAGAACTCTTCTACCATGAATACAAAGACATAACAAAATAATAAAATGCATGATAGTACATCTTTTCAAATGTATCCACAAAAACTCACAGTATCTCACAATTCATTAAAATATACAGAACCATCCCACCCCAATTCTCTCTCTCTCTCTCTCTCTCTCTCTCTCTCTCTCTCACACACACACACACACACACACACACACACACAACCTCCTTATATATACACACATGTATACCCAAAATAAACTCCAAGGCCACAGGTTACTCCAGATCAACTCCCCACCCACTATTCTGTAATACAGGAAAAGTCCCCCACACTTTCAGTTACGCCTTGTAGCTGGATGTCTCCTCAATGCTGCTGGCACCCATGTGTGTGGCTGCTGGGAGGTGCATGGAGCACAGGTTTGTGATACTGGGATTAAGGATATGTGGTACTGGGTTAGTCCACTAATTAGCACAGTTTTGGGGGTGCTGGCTTGTAGCCTGACTGGAATAACAGGGAAAGCAAAAGGAGGCAAGCTCCCTGCCTCTTGCTGACCATGCCACGGACTGTTTCTCCTCTGTCATGCCGCTCTGCCCTGGAGGCAGCCGACTATGGACTGAAACCTCCACAAACAGAGAAGAGCTAAAATAAACAGTCTGTCTGTCTATCTCTTTTTGAGATGGGCCTATTCCCAAACTCATGATGATCTTCTTCCCTCAGCCTACCAAGGGCTGGGTTTCTAGGTATGCAGCAACATGCCCAGTTTCTCCTTTCATTTGCAGGTATTGGATATTTTGTTCCATCAAATGAGACAGTAACTAAGACACTTTCCCAGTCCAAAAACTGTATTTTGGTTTATCAAAATGTGGGAAACCAAAGGCTTCAAGAAGAGCAAACCAGGATGACCAGGAGCTGGTGAGACATGCAGGGAGAGGGTCTGAGACTGGCTCTGACTGGGACCCACTGTAACCCACTGTAACTAGGACGGTGGTCCAAAAAGGCCTCTTATTCAAGCCGAGGTCCTGGAGCTGAGAGACTGGCAAAAAAGGGGGCCAAGACGAGCCCCACACTACAACTTTGATGTGTTACAGATTCATTAAAGCTCAAAGTACACTTTCCCTCTTAAGACACACATATCCATCTCGCCACTCCTAAAGTTTAAAATATGTTTACAATAACATAAAAGCTATAAAACACCTAAGCAGAAAACTGACAAAAGGCATGAAAGATTATAAACCTGAAACGAAAAACAGAATAATATTACAGAGCAGTATTTACTGTGTTCACAGTTCAGAAGATGAGATGTTACCACCACAACCCTCCCCTTCATCACCCATGGATTCATCCAATCTAAGCCAAACTCCATGGGGCTTCCCAAGAGAAATGATGGGACAATCCTACCTCTTCTCTTTG
Source organism: Cavia porcellus (assembly GCF_034190915.1). NCBI lineage: Eukaryota > Metazoa > Chordata > Mammalia > Rodentia > Caviidae > Cavia > Cavia porcellus. The sequence goes on from NW_026947500.1 coordinate 20,856,731, forward strand.
ACACAAGGTTTCACTATGTGGTTCAGGTTGGCCTCACACTGGTAGATATCCTTCTACCTCAGCCTTTTGAGTGCTAGGATTACAATGTGTGCCACCATGCTCAGCTCATGGTATCTTTTCTGTAGAAAATAAATTGAAATTGATTTAACTACTTTTGAATAAGGATTATATCACATTACTCATGAAATGTAAATCAGCTGTTTTAAGCAAGTTAGAGCTACATGTAATACTAGCTAGGAATTCTGGCAGCAATAAGTTAAAAACTAAAAGCTAAGCTGGACTTGGTGGCACACACCTGTAATTCCAGCACTCTATGAGGCTGAGGCAATAGGGATGCAAATTTGAGCCAATCCTGGGCAACACAGTCACTTAGCAAGGCCCGGTTATAATAGAAAAATTTACAAAACAAATAGGAATATAGTTCCATACCACACCCACTGCCACAAGAAATCTGAGCTGAAACCAGGAGAAGAAAACTGTGGCTAGGACGGAACTGCTACAATACACACGTGTGTGCACACACAGGTTAACCTACACATACGGATTTCCTAGCTGGGTCACTGACAGGGACTCAAAGCTATTACAAATCCACTAGTGATGAGCACCTCGAGACCATTTTCCAACACAGTGAGACAGGGAGCCTGCCTAGAAGGGCTCATTCTAGGGTTGCAACAAGGAACATTCAAGATGACCTCGGGGCATGTTAAAGCCCCACAAAGCAGGATAAGTGCTCACAACACAAACTGAAGGGAATGTCAAACGATACAAACACTAACAGAGATAGCTCCTATTGGCAGGAAAATGGCACAACCTGAGTAACAATGCCTTCTGTGCCTAAGACTGACTACAAATAAGGCAAAAATATTAAAGAGGAAACATAAAAATTAAAATAAAAATACAGCCGAGTTTCAAAACAGGCTAGCAGGACAGTAACAATAATGACTACATTACATACTGTTATCTTCATCGTAGTTACTCAGAGCACAAGATATAGGCATGAAATCTCTTTAGAACAATATTAACAAAAACCTTACTTTTCAATGAACTAAGAAAAACTAGCTTACTTTTGGCCTTTACCTATATAGTCTGGGTCTCTCTTACAACACAAACCATGATGTTTTTAAGCTTGTGTGTTTGATTTCTTTCTCTTAATGTTACCGTCTCAAAGTATCACTGAGAAAGACAATTCAATCCTTAAATTCCATGAATAAGGAACAAAAGTCTGCTCTCTGTCTTTTGAACTATCTAATTTGTGTTCCATGGTAGAGAAGAAAATGATCCAAAGAGGAAAACTCCCAATGTGTACCAAGGAAGCCATGACATAAATCACAGAGAAAGAACCTCTCCCTGTGGTTCTTGCTAATCATCTCTGCTGTCAAAGAGCTTCTGCTGAATGGGAAAAAACGGAGCCAAAGTCAGGTGACTATATACAGCCTATTCCTCACAAAGTAAGGCAGCTGACCTGGGTGCAAACTACAGCTTTACAAAACAGGTGCAGAGAATGGAGGGAGATGTGGGGCAGTCAGCATCAGAGCTGTGAAGACCCCAAGCCCGGGGCACAGGAGCTGGTGGCCCATAACACAATTCACCGGGACACAGAACAACGAGTTCATGAAGGCCATGGACAGAGTACTGGACCAGAACCATGAGAAGTGTTCATGAATGACAGCAATGATGGGAAATCACCCAAGTCAGGACGCCAGCATCCGGAAGATCTTGGTGGGAGGAGTCGGGGAAGTCGCGTGCCAGCAATTGCTGTAAAACACTATTAACATATTAAAAAATAAAATCATAAAGAATGCTATAATTTAAAGCATAAAACCACATATATATATATTTGTATATATATATATATATATATATCTGTAAAACTCAATATGCATAGAAAAGACTTTAAAGAATGTGACCAACATGCGAATGATGTGGGTATTGCTGAATTTTTATTTCCCTTATGTGCTTCTACATTTTCTATTGCATACTTTTCCTATTTTGCTATTATTTCATTGCTCCTCACGTGACTAAAGAAAACTTACAAAGTCAGTTTAACAACACCTTTACTATTATTTATTGAAATCATTTATTTTTTTGTAAGCAGCAATGGAATTCAGCACCTCACGCTTACCAGCCAGGCACACTGACACTGAGCTCTATCCCCGGACCTAAACAATACCTTTATAGACACATGGTGGCTCAGCTGTCTGCAGCTATCTGAGAAAAGTGCATCTTCTAGTAAAGAGGTGTGGTGCTTCACATGCACAATGGGTAAGAGACTCTGACCTTAAACTAGACCTAAGAGCATCCATTCATTGAATAAAGTACAAATCACACATAACACACCGGGCAAAGGGCTGCATATGTGTCTTGGTGTTCGAGTCCTTGATAGCAGGGTCAATAACTGCGAAAACTGCCACAGCAAACGAACAAACAACAGCAACAGCAAAAAGATGCCACATGTAAATATTCACCTAAAAGAATGAGGGGATTAGGCCAAAAGGAGGATGAAACTACTGTTTGGTCTCAGTTACTACACTAGGACCAAAAGCCCAGACCAAAGCAGATGCTGGGTGCTGGGATGGAAAATGAGACTTCCAAGGGGCCGGTTTCTGAATATCAGTAGTTTCAAAGAAGCCCAGTCAGAAGGAGCCCACAGACCTCAAGTCTGGAAAATGCTGTCTCAACCCTGGAAGGAAACTAACTCTGAGAGGGCAAAACTGCACGGGCCCAGGTTTCTGCCCTTCTCAGCGGGTTCCACCTGCAGAACTGCCCTCCCCCACGCCGCCCACCTCTCCCACTCAGCTCACCCAGCACCTCTCCCAACCCCAGATGGGAGGAGGCCAGATTCACTACCTTCTGAGGAAAGCCAGTGAGACTCTGAAACTGACTTTGCGCGAATTCTGTTTAGACCAATGGTCAAAAAGTACCCCAGGAGAGCTGCCTTTCTACATGATCATGACGAACACAGGCCACCACACTTGAGGTAGGACAAAGGTCAATTCCATTCGTGACCTAACGGCATGGCGTGGTAAAGCTGCTGGGATTTTACCGGATCATTTTTTTTCACCTATTGGTACCTGCTACAGTGTTACATTCAAAGATTAACAGGAATAAAAGTTCAGTTTTCAAGGGAGTACAATTCCATATTTTAAGGAATCTGTGTTCACGCTACATTTAAAGATACATCTGACAACTGCTTTTAGTATCTGACAAAAACTGAATATGTGCGCTGAGTCATTTGCATACATCTCAAAAACTCATTTAAAATGGAGTACACACTGTTGAGGGTGCCAAAACGGGGCGCACTTAGGAGGCAAAAATTTTTGCACGTGAAGAGCAGCTTGTAAGCTTATTGTTACAAGGTGTGGCCTTAAAAGGCGTTTTGGAACATAAAAATTAAAAACTCCGATATCCATTATTAACCGTAACCGCATGTACTCAGATAACTTTCCTTTTCTGTATGGATATACGGCCTAGATTTTACATCCGCGGCATGCTCGCACTGCTCCTTCTGTAACGGCATCAAAAAATGTCAACTGCGCGCGGAAGACTCTGCCCGAGGACGTGGTCAGTTAGACCAGGCAGCGCGCGTCCTCCTCACGGGTCAGCACCATAGCGACAGAGAACACAGCTGTGAGGCCTCAGGAGGTGTCCTTTCTGCTGCGGGATCCTCAGTCTCACCAGCTGTCATTTGTCGCCGCTTGGCTGCCAGAGCCTTTGAGCTCAGTTTCTGTCCCCTGCGGGAACTCTTGGAGTGTTGTGTGTCTGACTTCTGTGTGAGTAGCTTGCACCCTAAGCTACCAGCTGCCTGGCCCTCTCGGCCCGCCCTCCTCCGGAGGGGAACGGGCAGGCCAGAGACTCCAGCATGAGCTCGGGAGCTGGAGGAGGAGTCAGACAAGAAATCAGACCAGGAGGAGGAGGAAGAGGAGGAGGAGGAGGTCTGGGAGGAGTCGATGGAGGAGGATTTGGTGGCAGAATGGGTGAAGCGAATGCAGGAGGAGGCATCACGGGATCTGGAGTGGGAGGAGGAGTTGGAGGAGGAAGGAGAGACACAGTTGGAGTCCGATTCAGCAGAGGATTCAGCAGAGTCCGAAGAGGAGGAGGAGGAAGGGGAGGAGGAGTGACAGGAGTAGGTGGAGGTGCAGGAGGAGGAGGAGATGCAGAAAGAGGAGGGAGAGAAAGACTAGGCAGAAGAGGAGGAGGAAGGGGACAAGGTGGAGGCTACCACAGAGATGGTTGTGGCTGTGTACACCTAGGCTGCCCCGGCTGCCAGGACCGGACAGGGGCCCGTGCAGGAGGAGTCTCAGGCCCTGGGCTCCTGGGTGGAGGAAAGATCCGCCAGCGACTCTGCCATCAGGGGCCCCTCAAGCCTTACCAGCAGGGGCCAGCGCAGTGCCACCGCCTGCTGAGCGACCTCGCCCAGTCTTTGCAGCATCTCATGCCACGGTGGCTCCCCACATACTTCAGGAAGGACCAAGACAACCCGAGCTGCTGCACGGACACACGCGAGGAGCCACTCGGGTCAGAAACCAGCCATGACCGGCCCATGGGTGTAGACCCGGGAAGCTCTAAAGTCAATGACGCGCTCGGCTCTCCTGAGCCAGCAGTCGGTGAAACAGAAGCGCCTCACACACCCAACACAGCAGCTTCAGATACACCGCCAATGGGCAGCTGTGCAGAAGGGAGAGCGCCTCCCTCTCAAGACAGGAACATCGCAGCCTCTAGCTGTGTTGCCAGAGCCCCTGATAAAGAGGGTGCTGATTCACACAGCCCCCCACTGCCACCTCTGGGGACTCTCCAGGCCGAATGCGCTCATTCTGTCTGCCAGCACAGCAGTGCCACCTCAGAAGCAGCTCCCATGCTAGGTGGCTGTGGAAACCTGTCCACTTCCCTTCCCCATTTCCCCAACCGTAAAACAGGTCAGCTCAGACAGTCTCCTTTCCCTCCTGGAAATACACCGCGTGGGGCAGCAGCTGCTCTGAGGCTGTCTGCACTGCGAAATGCACCTTATCTGGTGCCAGTCACAAAGATGCGACCCAGGACACGCCAGGCGCCGGCTGACCATGTAACCAGCTTAGCAGCTCACACGATACTGGAATACCTTGAGACAGCAAGTTCTTTTGGAGATGTGGAGACAATTCCCCCCATTTTTTTCATCTCTTGATTCTCCTGTAGGCGGTGGGGTAGATATCACAGTTACGCAGGCCACAACCACACAGGGGAACTCTGCCTATCTCCCTGCTCACAAGCCCATGGCCCCAGAGCCAGTTTCTACAGGAACAAAAAGTCCTGTTTCCTTCAAACCACCTCTGACCCCATCTAGCGAATTAATGGAGACTGGTCAAAGAATGGACAAACAGCACAGCACTGGAAATGAAACACATGTGACACCCAGACACAACAGACAACCCGAAAGTGGCTTTGCACGCCCATATTTCAGTACCCCTGCAGCCGATGGTTCATCTTCTGGAGGAGGAGGTACAGGTGCTAACAGGAGACCACAGGTTACTCCTAAACCCCCAGAGCAGGAAGCAGAAGTACGAGTGGCACCAACACTCTCTGTGCCAATCACCAACTCCTCAGTGCCTGCCAGCAATCTTTGCTCTGCTGACATCATGGCTTCTCCACCATCCATGAGTTCCTCTCAAGCACCAGCAAACAAGGCACAAAGGACCTGTCCAAGCACAACAGGCACTCCCGAGTCTCGATTTTCATATCCGAGCATAGGATCTACAGAGGCAGGTGCGCAACCTCCATCACTTACTCCATTTACACTTAGCGAGCCTCCTGGAAAAACAGAACTTCTGGGCTCCCGCAGGGCTGTGGAACCAAGTCTAAGGGCTTATACTCAAGTCATCACTGCAGGGAACAGAACCAGCTGGAAGAGGCAAAATGAAGACCTGCAGAGCCTGTCAATACTCGCAAAAGTCCTGAATGCCGGAAGCCCTGGAGACGTTCAGAAAAGCCCTGCAGGTCTCCCATGCCCACGGGGAGACACGCCTGCTGCCCAGCCTGCCACATCGGGGTCAGCAGTTTATACAAACCCACCAAGCCGTACCCTTGCTTCTAGTGGAATGAGGTGCGAGAAATGTGTACAAGCTGGGTCATTCTGGAAGTGTGATCGATGTCTGTTCCAGAGCAATGGGAAAAGTGCTAAACACACCAGAATTGGGAAACTGAGAAAAATTTGCAAAGCAACTCTGCCTGCATGGGGAACAGGCTCTGGAGACGAACTGAAGTCAGCAAGAAAAACTTGGGACTGTGACACCTGTTTAGTTCAGAACCAATCTGGGGCCAGTAGATGTGTGGCTTGTGACACACTGACACCTGGAAGTATTGTGAAGCCAGTCCTCAGGCGGACAGCGGATTCAGAAAGTGCTTTCACTACAACCACTTAATTTTCCCGCAGCACTGTGAGCTCTGGTACCTTTCGATCCATCAGGAGGGAAATTCAAAAGGCCTGTGGCATCATGGCAGTGTCCACTTCGCTGTGTTTCTAACAGCGCAGAAGACAACAAATCCGTGTCCTGTATGACAGACAGCTCAATTAGTGCAGTCCCTGCTTCGAGCAGCAGCCCTGTGCCTGCCCTCTACCATGTGGAGACTGCTTAGGGCTGGACAGCTCAGAAGGCCTGAGGGACAGGCCACAGGGTGGGCCACTCTACGATAGGTTTGGGCCATCAGACTGGATTGCACTGGATTGCAGTGGCCCCATTCTTCAAATCTCGTGACTCTTCATTTTCTTTTGGGCTTTCTCAGGCCGAACAAACTAGAAATTTTAAACTGGGAGATCAGAGAAGACTCAAAGGAAGTGTATCATCTGACTTTGGGTCTATACAGGGTCTTTTGGGTCTAAAACCTGGTGGTTAACTTAATACCAGCTGCATTAAGTCAGCAGGGTGCTGAGTGTAAATGGCCCACTGAGCACTCCTGCCAGCATGAGAAGATGGCAGAGAGGAAGGGTGTAGCATTGGGAGTTTTATGTGTTGATATCTGGAGCTGTTGGTTCTCCTGAAGGAGCCCCCATGCTGGCTCCCATCATTAACTGGAGTCTTATCATCAGAGGAGCTCAGGACCTTGCTGCTGAGAATGGCTGTGGCACTTTTCACAGGAACCCTGGTCCTTTCTTTGAGCATCAGTTCTTGGCTCCAGTGTAGAAGTCTCACGCCATGAACAGATCCTTCAACCTGCTGGCACAGACTTTCTAGCTACCTCTGCTGACCTTTTGGCATTCCAAGTGCAAATTCGTGAAACACACTTGTATAAGTCATTGCTTTGTGCTCTAGGCCTCCAGTTGGACTCGTGGGAGGAACTGTCATGGGCTCTATGTTTTCACCTGGACTCATGCAGGACACTGTTGTGGGACCCAGGCCCTTGGCTGGATTCTTTAAGTCTTTAGAGTTGTGGACAGGGTACCCGCACGTTTTTGTCTTTATCTCTGGGTGGCCATCCTAAAAAATACTATAAGTTCTGTGCCATGTATGAAATAGTTCTACTTGCAACCCCTGGCTACAACAAAATATTATGAGTAAACAATTTCAAATTTGCAAGCCACCTGAATATTTTACATTAGGAGTGTCACCTCATTCTACCTGTGAAGGAGTTTGAAAATGCAGTAACAATGATACCACTTTTAACTCTAGGCTTTCTTTTGGGCAGAGAAACAGGAACAGTTAACAAAGTGCACTATAGTAGGCAACTGGTAACACCCAGCTTAACTGAATCAGCATGGTGCTGTGTGTGGAGACCGGCCTGAGGACTGTTTCCAACAGCATGAACAGGAGAACTGGAGAGCAAGCAGTGATGCTGCCGTTTTCCCTGGAGGAAACCGTCTCACTGGTTTTGCTCACATGTATTACAATCTATATACTGAATATTGTAAACCACGTATTGTAATGCCTTCTCTAGTCTTCCTCACAATACAGAAAGTTATCTTTTGATTGCACCAAAACAGTATTTGAATCCTGACAAGTTAATTACAGTCTAGCATCTCCAATGCAACCCATGGTGAGAGGGAAGACATCAAGATACCAATCCAAGTGAGGACACACAGATGAAGGCCTTGATCCAAGGACTCTTACAGAATCTATTAGCTGGTGAAGAAGGTGTGTGATGGGGAGGATGGTGAGAACTACATGAGTACCTTGTGCTGGCTATGCAGGTGGGGAGAAAATCGTCTTTGTAATATGCATGAAGAATGATATGCAGAAAGACCAGTCTGCATAACTTGACTGGGATACCTCATGAATGAATTGAGGAGGCTGTTCCTTTGGTTTCTGATATGTAAACTTTTGTGCTCTGGGTATTCATAGCCTCTTACTTTGAGGCTCCTATCCAGTCAACATTCCTGGAGCTGAGTGGCTCTGCCTTCCTGCTGTGCTGCAATCTTTTACACAGAGCACTATGTGAGGAAACAGGAAACTGTCGGATTGCCCTCTTGAATTCCACAGCAGTACCTCAGCTAGCCTTATGAGCATCACTTACACCCAAGTGAAGAGAGAAGGGAAGAGCACGGCCTGCTCTGTACATATCAGCAAGTAAGATGCCCTTTAACTGATGTTGCAGCAACTGCTCTGCATTCAAGGGGAGTCACTCAAGCTATCTCCTGCAATATGAACTGAGCTGTTCTCATCCTCAGAGGAGCTCAGGACCTGTCACCCAAGATGCCTGAGAGTCACTTGCGGGGAGCTCTGCTGCTTACTGTGAGTGTTGCTTCCTGGCTGTGAAGTCCTGTTGTGTCGTCATGTTGTCCTGTTGATGCCCTGGAGAAGCTTGTCATGCTGGCTTTCCTGATATGAACCTGACTGTTCTCACTGTCAAAGGACCCTGGGACCTTACTGTTGCTGAAGATGGCTGCAGGTTTCTCAGGGGAGTGCTGGTCCTTACTTTGTTGCTTCCTGGCTCCAGTGCAGATCCCTCAGCACGCTGGCACAGACCTTCACCCTGCTGGTGCAGGCTTTCTAGCTTTGCCCATTGACCTTTGGGCCTTCCCAGTGCAGTCCCTTGATATGGACTCCATGAGAAATCGCTGTGCGCTCCAGTCCTCCAGCTGGACATGAGGAGGTCACTGGCAAGGGATCCAGGCTCTCAGCTGGATTCTTTGGGTCTCTCAGGTGTACAGTGATCTCCCACACTCTTTGGTATTTGACTCTTGGGTGAATATTATAAAAGTATTGTATCCATTTTGTGTCCTGCATTTAATTATTTCCCTTACAAATCCTGTAACATGGAATGTAGCTTCTCAAGCATAAACTTGCGTCACGGCTGATGGAGTTGCAGCAAAGCCTGTTTTCAGTTTTCTGAGTAACAATAATTCCTCTGGTAAAAGCACACAGCCCACTTCAGCTGCTGGTGCCATAACTGGTTATGTGTCCTCCTCCTGCACTGTGCCTGTGGCTGCTTTTGTGTCTGGACAGGCCAGCAAGCCTGTGAGCAGCTCTCCCCTGCAATGCCCTGCTCAATCCAGTGTTTCTCAGTCTTTACCCTTCTCTCAGGATGGCACAAGAGCAGCCACATCCAGCACAGCTACAACCATGGTGGCATCTGTCTTTGAATCAGGCCCCAGCAGTGAGACTACTGCACCCTCGGCTTTCAGCCTGGGAGTGACACCCGCTTTTAGCATGCAGGTCCCTCCCTTGCACATGCTATTGGGTGATCAGCGCCATCTTCCAGGCCACTGTTTACTGCTAACCAGACCATTCCACTTGGAATATATTAAGGAGCCAGTCAGCCTATGTCCTGTGCTCTGGATCTCCGTTATCCTCATGGGATTGTTTTCTGGTGGTTCTCAGGCCGCACCACCTACTCCGGCACCATGTCCAGCAGGAGTTAGCCGCTTGTGTTTGGACAATGGCCTAATCAGTCTGCACCTGGCTCAGGAATATCGATGATTCCATTTCACTCCCCTAGTTTGACATCAGCACTACAAATCTCTTCTTTTTTTTTTTTTTTTCTTTTTTTTGTCTTTTTCTTTTTTAATCGGTATTGGGGATTGAACTCATGACTGCCTGCTTGCAAGGCAGGCAGTTACACCGCTGAGCTAAATCCCCAGCCCCTAGTACCACAAATCTCAACATCACAATAAATAATCCATCAGGAGCAGTCATATCTGAGGCCAGTCTTAGCATACTTCTAGCCTTGGCTCAACCTTCTGCCTGGTAAGCGTTGTATTTACCCAGTCCACAGCAGCAGCAGTTAGAGTGGGGTCGGAAAGCAAAGACGTGTCCTCTTCTTCTGGATCTTATTCGTGGTCACAAGGTAAATACCACTGGGAAGGACAGAAAATAAAGGCCACTGTGATATGATACACAAGAGTTTGAACAGAACCAGTGCTCTTTGTTCAGATACTGGGCTGTAGCATAGGCCAGGCTTGTCTCAAATCTGATGTCCATAAGCTTAATGTAGATAACGCCCCCCACACACTCACACAGAACATTTCTTGAAATAAACACCTTCCTGTCTCTCGAAGTTCATTTAAACACACACACACACACACACACACAAACACACACATACACAGAGGGAGGGAGAGACAGAGAAAGAGCCTAAGAAGTAGTAATTAGAGGAGCAAATTATTCTTCACAAAAAATATTTAAGATCCAGCATATGATTCACTGATTTGGCAAAGTTTGGCTGTAGGCAGGCATAGTCTGCAGGATAATGGCTTTGTATACAGACTCAGCATCTGTACCACTGGTTGTGTTCCTAAGCACACTGACATTGCAAGAACATCCAAGGAGTTCTATATACATTAGGACTGTGCATAGGTGAGAAGACACTGTCATGAATGACTTCTATGCCAAGTGTGTTCTGGGGATGTGTGGAGAGGGAGGGGAACTGTGCACTAAGATTTTCTGATAGAAGAAGTCTGACTGACGCATGGTGAAAACGCGTTACTTCTATCTTAGATCTTTGTAAAGCTCATTCATTCTCCATGTAAGAACTATATGCTACTTCTCCATTTCCATCTTTCCATACATAAATCTGAACTTAAAGGAAACAGTAACTATTCTGAGAGGCCAGCTGGAAAAGTGTGAAAAGTGAACTACAATGCCAGGGTGTCAGACTAGATGAACCTTTCTCCTGCGACACCCGCACACTCCACCAAAGTGTCCTGTGTGGGGTTGGGAGAGTGGAAACAGCACTTAGCAGTTGAGGGGACTGGAAGGAATGTAGGAAAATAACAGAAAGGAATTTAGTTTCTGCTTCAGTAGTTCAAGTTTCTGAATTTATCTTGTACGGCAACTTATTAACAGAGTTCTTCAGGCCCCAATTCTAGCAATGAAACACCTGTATAAAAATAAAATCCTTTGAGTAAAAAAGTGTACTTATTTACCTTATTAGGTTGCAAATATACAAATTACAGCAGAGGGCCTGGGGATTTAGCTCAGCAGCATAAGCGCCTGCCTTGGAAGTGCACAGTTGTGCTATACTATATGCTATGTTGTGTTTTTATTAATACTGTCATGTACTGACATATTCAATTATACTATGTCTGTTGATATAGCCAGTTCTGTTGAAGATAACGAGAGACAACATAGTACAACTCTTTGTACAATGGGCTTAGATGGTTTTTTTTCATGTGTTTATAGGAATGTGTTTTGTTCTGTCTTTCTTTGTTTTGCTTCTTCCTCTAATATAGAAAGGGGAGAAATACATGTTAAAACTCATGCATGTGTAGAATCTATAAAAACTTTGAGAACTGATCTTATGACACATGATGAAATGAACTGATACTTTGAAGAAAAAGAGACAGTAAAGTACTCAGTGCTGATCCTGGAGTGTCTTGATGAGAAACCCGGCAATAGTATTATTCTTTGTTCAGAATTATATTAGCCTGCTTGGGTTTGTTCAGTCTCAACACAATTGGAGATATGGAAACCTGCACGTATGTTTAAGTGTAAATGACTGATCGTCGTATTTGTAAGTTTTTGTTGGATAGTTGAACAGAACTGATTGCAATCTCACTGTTTGAATCCCCATTTCATATGCTCCACTTTAGTATGTTGAATAACTATTTGTAAGAAGACAATCTGTAATCATCAACTAGTGATTTCTTACTGTTTATTTTTTTAAAATTATGTATTATTTGTACCCGTTTTCCGTTTTCTTTAGTCTTTCTTTAAATTAAATTTTTAAAAAGAGACACTACAGTACCCTGTGCTGATCAAAGAGTGTCATGATGTGAAATCCGGGAATACTATTGTTCTTTGTTCAGAATTATTTTAACCTGCTTTAGTTTGTTTAATCTAAACATAAAGGAAGATATGGATAACTGCATGTTTAAGTGTATAGGATTGACAACCTTGTTGGTAAGTTTTTGTTGGACAGTTCAACAGAACTGTTTGCAGTCTCACTGTTTGAATTCCCACATTGTATGTTCCACTTTTGTATCATGAAAAACTATTTCTAAAACGACAATATGTACATATCAACTAGTGATTTCTTACTGTTTATTTTTTCTATGAACCTATGTATTATTTCTACCTCTTTTCTGTGTTTAGTCTTTCTTCAAATAAAATTTTTAAAGAAAAGGAAGTGCATAGTCGTGAGCTTTAACCCTCAAGTTAAAAAGAAAAAGCACCAATTTCTTTCAACTAAACATTCACAGCTCCTGCATGTTAACTGTTCTATCAACTCAAAAGTTATGGCATCCAGACAGAGAAGGCTCCTTCACCCCATATGGGAAGTCCAAGACAAAAGTGTTTTCTAGCAGCAGATCAGGTTAGATGATGGTCTCCTGTTAGAAACGACTCCTGGAAAACTTCTTGGTTGATATCCAAAACATCACTCAAAAGGACAACTGATAGATTTCAAACTATGACAAAAAGGAAGCAACATAAACCCACCCACAAACCTGCTCTCCCATAAAGTGCCCAATACTCCATGATAGCATTCACTTTGGCTCACACTTTTTGGGAAGATTCAGCCCACAAGCAGCTGCCTCTGAGGCAGCAACAGGACACTACAGGGACACAACACAAGAAAAACTACCGCACCCATCAATGCCAAGCAGCCTTCTGAGAAGGGCCCAGTTTAGGGAGGACCTAAACTCTGCACAGGTGCCCCGGGGACACACCTCCAACCCTGCCACCTCCTATCTGAACAGGCAGCCACACTGCTCATTAATGGATGAGCCCACTGATGAATGCATGGCCCCTGCAACCCAAGCACCTTCCACACACACCCAGGGACAGTTTAGATCTACACCAAAAGCCCTTTGGGAAACTGCACATATACATGGAAAAAAAGGAAAAACCACATATTTATCTTACACATCACTCACAAAAATCAACTCAAAATAGATTCAAGACTCCCATGTAAGGCAGGAAGCTGTTAAGAGATAACACATGGGTGGATAAAACTCCCTGATATTGCTCTGGGTGAAGAATTTTTGGATACCACACGTAAGGCAAAGGCTACAAAAGCAAAAATGAACAAGTAGGACTCTATTAAACTAAAACGTTTCCGTGCAACAAAATGAAAAGGCATCCAATGAAATGGGAGCAAATACACACTATTAAGTGATTAATATTCAAACTACTGCAGGAACACATACAGCTCAATGGCAAACAAACTACACAATGCAATTATGAAACAGGCAAACGATCTAAACAGGTGTTTTTCTAAAGTAGATCTAATACCGGACAGAAGGTGCGAAAAGGTATTTAAACATCATCAACCACGAATCAACCAATTTGTAAAGGGCTTTTCAAAAATGGGCTCCCCAGTGGTGCCCTCTCCAAGGAATAGCCATTCTTTAAAATTAGAGCCATTTCCTAAAACCCGAGGTCCTGAGCTTCTCTGAGAAACCAGACAGGCTCCTTGCAAGAGCCCAGAGCGTCCAGACTCCGCCGTGGGGTGCCACTGCCCGGCCCCCAATCCTCAGCTTCTGCGACCTTTAAGGCGACTCCTCCCGCAGCGCCCGCGCTACCTGGGCTCTGGAGAACTCAGTCTGGGGAGAGCGAAGTGGGCGAAGTGCGCGGGCGCGGGCGCGGGCGCGGGTCTGTCACCATCCGCCGGGGACCGCGCTGCTGCTGCTTGTAGCTGTGCGCAGAAACTGGGGGGTCAGGGAGGCAGCGCGGAGCAGCCCGAGCCACTGTCCTCGATAGCCCACGGACACCGGGGCTGACTGCGTTCCCGCGCCCCGTCACGGTCCAACAAGTCCAACGGCCCTGGCCGGGTCAGTATCGAATCCGCACCGACCTCCCGCGCGCATGCGCCACACGCTGTCCTCCGCGCTCGCCTGCCAATCGCAACGCCTGCCCAGGCACGTGACACACACCGACCAATGGAGGCCTGAGGCACACGTGCGGCGCTTGCTGCCCTGGTGCCTTTCAGCTGGGCACTGGTGGGTGAGAGGGGCCTCGTGCGGATCCCGAGGGGACTGCAAGTCTATGGGCTAGCATGGGGCTGAGTGCCCGTGTCCCACTATGGAGGCTGCCTGGAAAGAGGGAGGCTAAGGAGCATCCAGCTACCGCCAGGGAGGGGCCACGCTAGTAAGCCTGACCCCAGTGCCCTCCCTCTCTTTTCCTGCCTGACCGGCACCAGCTCTCCCTGTTCATGGTCCTCAGCTGGCCCCGGGGACTCCATAGAAGTCCTTGCAGCAGCACAGTCTCTGGATGCCAGCTGGGAGCAACACTTCACAGTGCTGGATGCTCTTCTGTCTGCAGCTCTAACGCTGGCATTGCAATAGCCTAAACCCGAGCCATTTTACTCATCAGCCAAGGTGTCAGGCACATACCGTCAGGATCCACACTCTTTATGCTCTCTCATCCTGAGAGCTCGGCGCCAGTCCTCCCATTTACCTCCCAGCAAACTGATCGTGGGTGGCCCTGCCACCAGGCCCTTATTTCATGAAAGGCCTTTCTGGAAGCCTCAGCCAACAGCCTCTACCTCTATCTCACTGACTCCAAATGGCCAACTTGGCCTTACCTCGCTGGAATGTAGTTGAAAAGTTGTATTGCTGCCCTTAATGAAATCCTCCTGCAAAAAAGACAAGAAGGAAGTTGCTTAGGTGCCTTGCAGCTCTGCCTACACCTAGTTGTTCTTACTGTACAAGGGGTGCTGTTATCTCGCATAGCTCAATGTAAGTCGGTCCTTTCTCCAAGTGTGCAGAACAACTTACTAAGAAGGAAACTCTCCAGCAGAACCTGTGCTGGATGCTTTCTATTTTTTTTTTTTTCACCAGTGTTCCGGGGCCATTATTACTAGCTCATTGAGACACCTGACTGTGGAAGATAATAATGGTGACAAACTAAAACACAGAAGGCTAAAATACAAGAGGTCTTGTACAGACGCCACTAGTATGTGTTGACTGTACAGTGCTACAAACACATGCAACTAAGGATTGTAATTCTTAGCACTGACTGGACATGGTGGTTCACGCCTATAATCCCAGCATTTGGGAGGCTGTGACAGGAGGATCATTGTGAGTTCGAGTCCAGCCTGGGCTACATAATGAGCTCAGGCGAAGCCTGAACTATGGAGAGACTCTGGTCAAAAAGACAAAAAATAGCAAAGTCATGCTGTCTAAGCCAAGAATATCCACGAACCTAATCACTGCCTTGTGACTCAGGGGGCATGTCCCTTGTCATACGCTAGTTCACTTCAGAACATGCTGGTGTCTCCTCAGAATTCAAGATAATGATGGGAGAACATTGTTGTTCATGCTAGAGAAAGCTGATTGATGATGGTGACTTGGTATTATGTCATCATGCAAGGGAGAACTGCATCCATTCTTGGAGTCTTAAGTAATGGAATTCCTTTTCTGTACTTAATAAACTACCAGTTCCACACTTGTGCTATGCTGAGCTTTAAAAATTTGTGTGGGGGGGCTGGAGGTTTAGCTCAGCGGCATAAGCGCCTGCCTTGAAAGCGGGCAGTCGTGAGTTCGATCCCCGGTACCGATAAAAAAAGGAAAAAGACAAAAAAAAAAAAAAAAAAAAAAAAAAAATTTGTGTGGGGTACCGGCTATGCTGGGACTGAGAGAAGCCACCAAGAAATCAACTAGCTTACACACTTCTGCTAAGCTGTGCAAGCTGCATGGGTTCCAGGGAAGGAAAAGCCACTGTCTCCCGAGAATAGACCATACTGGGACTTGGAGAAGCCACCAAGAAATCCATTAGCCAGCGTTTCTGGTAAGGCATGCAAACTGCACGGGTTCCCGGTAAGAGATAAGGCATCACCTCCTGTGATCCTCTGGGCGTTTGGGCTGAGAATCAAATTCCATCCCCCCCCCCCCATAAGCAAGGGGCTGGTTCAGAGCACAGACTGAGTTCATAGCAACTAAGATGTATAAAGCAACTAAGTGCTTGTGTTGTTTGGGTAATTTTGTAGGCCTGGGGCGGTAGTCTGAGTACCTTTTGAGAGGCCAATGATATGCAGTATAGCAAATATAAGAGATTCCCTTCTATCTTGTCTTTGAAGTACAATATCGTTCTCACTGTTTTTCTTTGCTCTAATTGATTGTTTTTGCTTTATTTGATATTTTCTTGATTGTTTTTACTCTGTTTTCTGTTTGGTTTGATTTTGCTATGCCCGATGATATGGACAACTACTGTGAGGATAACAAGATGCATTATGGTAGCTATTGTTGTTTTCCTAATATCCTGCTTTGAAGTTCTGTACCAATTTTGCTGTGTTGTTTTGATTGGCTTTGTTCTGTCTTGTTTTGCTGCATTTTACTATCTTTAAAATAAAGGAATAATTTGTGTGGAAAATAACACATTGTGCTGTCCACTGTCTATGAGAACACACAAATGGACAGACGATTTGAACACGTAACTAAATGGGTAGTTTGGGGAATCACGGGAGGGGCAACCAATCTAGAAGGGAAGAGGAAAAATGAAACTTGTTAGAGAAGACTTTCTAACATGGTGGTCACTGAATTGGGTCTTGGAAATCATACTTGAAAAGGTCACGCCAAGTAAGGCCGTAGTGCTTTAGCAGAGTGATTAGTAGTATGAAGAAAGGGTGGATGAACAGACTGAAGAGGGTCAGCAGTGTCCTAGTGTGATACAGCATATATTGCGATGTCAGAGTCTCTCTGTCCTTTTGGCTACTAGCATGCATTGTCTCCCTTGGCTGGGGGGAATGTTTCCCCTCCTTGTATATAGTTTTGTGGGTAGTTTTGGTTTGGCATTATTAAAGTGCCTTGTGGTGGCCCACGCATGAATTTATTTGTGACTGTAGGAAAACGGGATGATGTACCAAGCATTAGAAGGCAGGGATACAAGAATCTTCAGAGAAAAGGTTTAAAGATCTCCACTAGGGTTGGGGTGAGAGCATTGACTCTGAATCCATAAAAAGAGTTTTCTGAATTGGATGGAATGCTGTCTATACAAGAGGTCAGATGTGTGACATTTATTTTGGCAAATTAGTACCTTAGGGTCTGATTTCTTCATTTTCACATCTTACAACTGGATGTAGAGAATATATTTCAGTTACTTGAAAAAGATAATCTATGTAAAGAACATGATATTTCATAACTCAAAACTAAATGCCTAGTAATTTCCATGGGCACTGTTACAGGAAATCCAGATGATGTAGATTGCTGTTGTCTACTGTAACTTGAATGGGTATTTCTAGCCATCAGGTGAATACTGTGTGCAAAATTCTTTTTTGTGTGTGTGTCTTTTTAAGACAGGATATCACTATGTGGTTCAGGCTGGCCTTGGGCTCACTTTGTAGCCCACGCTGGTCTCGAACTTGTAACGATCCACTTGCCTCCCAAGAGCTGGGGATTATATGCGTACACCACCATGCCAGGCTTGTGTTTGCAAGATCCTTACCCACTTTTCCTGTTTCTTGGATTTTCAATGTTCTTTGGGAAGGCCTCACACTAAATCCATATGAACCTTTTCCCAACATTTCTACAGTGTTTGTGTAACAGACATTCCCCCATTCCCCCATTCCCCCAGCCAGTGTACTTTCAGCTTCTTAGTTGCCCAGGTGATAGTTCTTGTTCTAGTTCCGGTTGTTCTGTCTGTTAGAAATGGCTGGTCACTGTGGTGCATAGCTGGTCACTGGGATGCGCAGTGTATACACCAGTCCCCAGTTGACAAGCCATTCTGCCTCTGTACTTCCTGCTTGCTCATTCCACATAAGGCTTAGAGCCCCAGAGGTCAGGCCCTGGTATTCTGGGAATGATCATGATCAGATTCCATTGATGTGAAAAAATCTGCCTTGAAGTCCTGGTTGTTGTTTTGTTGTTTCTGCGTGCAATTGCATTTTCAAACTTTTACTCTATTTGGAGTTCCTTTGTACATCGTTACTGATTTCATACTTAGATTTTTAATTCATTTTTTGCTTGTTTTGTTTTGAGACATGGTCTTGCTATGTAGTTCATCCTGACCTTGAGCTCATTATGTTGCCCAGCCTGGCCTCAAACTCATGGCAGTTTTCCTGCTTCAGCCTCCTAAGTATCCATTTCCACCTACCCTTTTCAGTGTGTCTTGTCTTTTCTTAATCTCCCATTGCCCCTCTCAGAATCCTACCAGCTGCACCCCTGGCAATAATCTGTTGAACAGTGAATATACTGTTTGTACTCCTTTGTGCCTTTATGGGTTAACTCCCAGAAGCGGAATTGTTGAGTCACATGGTATATACTTTGTATATCTTGTAAAAAAAAAAATTGCAGAATACTGTTCCAGGTCACAAAGGCCATTTATACTTCAAGATTTTATGAGACTGCTGATTTGTATGTATTATTTGGAATTGTCTTTGTCCATAAATTTAATATTTGCCAACTTAATAGATGATAAATATTTAAATTTATATTTCTGTAATTACTGAAGTCAAACATAGTTTCTTATATTTCCTGAACTTTGTCTTTTATGAATTGTCTTTACTTTTGTCCATTTTGCAAGTAATAATGCAATTTGTGTAGTTAGTGCTCCTTCTACATTACAAATCTTTTTTCCCCAATATTTGCTAATATTTTTATTACTTCATTTCTGGGGATGGTTTTGTTGTTGGGTGACATTTGATCATATAAAATATTGACGTATTTTCCTGAAGTCATGTTTTATATTTTAATGCTTGTTGGCTGTGATTTCATGTAGATAAATGATTTTTTCACCTATGTGTGAAAACTTCAGCCACTTTTTTCCTAAAAGTTGTATGACTTTATTTTATGTTTATGTTATAATTGTTCTGGAATTATAATTTTGCAAGATAGATTTATTGGTTTAGTGGCCATGACTAGTTTTGTTAAACTGAATTATCATAAATGCATAAATCAAATTATTTAAGTTAATTTGTTGCTGTAGATTGATGGGAAATGGAGAAATGTGCACTGTCTCTTCACTGTGTAGTTTTGCAAGTATTTTTTTTCCAATAATGTATACTTTTTCCTGAAATTTTATGAAGGGTGTCCCTGGGGCTGTAGTAACATTATACAGGGAAGCCCCTGTTGGCAAAAGGGAATACATGAGCATTATTGAGCAAGACCACGTGGGCCAAGGACCAGGTCATATATTTCCTTAATTAGGAGGGCAGGATACAACATTTTACTTTCAAACTTAAAAATGAGGAGGATAGAGGCACCGAGGCTTCTGTTGAGAAAGTGGCGCCCTTCTTCCTTGCAAACGTGACCCTAATGACAGTCAGGGAGGAGGTGTACAGTGCTAAGGTGTTTAGTCTCATGGTACAGATGAAGAAACGCAGGCACAGTGACATTTAGTGACTGCCCAGTTGCAGAGATGAAGAGAGGTAAACCTGGCAGCAAATCCATGTCTTTATGATTACAGAGTCCTTGTGTTTGCAACAGAATTTGCTGTCTCCAAGATTTCGGTTCCCACCATCCCATGCACAAAGGCTGTGTAATCCTAGGGACTGTGAGGGAGAGGTAAAAGGAACCTTTGTAAATGGCTCAGATGATGGGCAGAACGACAGCACTGGAGGGTAAACCTGACCTAATCACATGACAGCTTTCCCGGCAGGGAGCGTTCAGCACAAATGAGAGATCTGAAGAATGGGATGAGTTTACTGTACTGTTGTTGTCCTTGAAAATGGAGACGGCCACAAGGTGCTGGGCGCAATCCCTGATAACAGGATCCTCAAACTACAACTGGGAATGAACCCTGTCAGCAGCAGGAGCTGGGAGCAGGTCCCTCCCTCCCCAGAGCCTCCAGATGAGCACCCAGCAGGGCTGACACCGACATGCAGTATCTCGGGACACTGAGCAGAGGACCAGCCACTCCTTCTGGCCTTGAAAGCTGCAAATGGTGAGCCAGTAAGTGGGTGATTTGTAAACCGCTAAATACCCTGCAATTGCTTATGGAGCAATGAAAAACTAACTTGCCTTCGTTTCTTGTGGAGTCTTAGGACTCTAGAAAAGTCTTTTGCCTTTCCTGATCATAATTTTCATGTGAAACATGGTTAGATGTGATGATATTTAGGATTTTTCCAACCCAATGATTCTAATATTTTGTAAACAGTGTTTTTCCTAAGGGCTCAAGAGAAACAGTGCATGTGAATGTAGTTTCATCTTGAGAAAAAAGAAGGCAGACAAATTAGTATTCAATCTCATGTCAACTGATGGCCTGTATGGATCTCATAGAAAAGTTCCTCCTGAAAAGTAACTCATTATTTAGGTCCCAGCTATACATATGTTAGGAAGATGAGGAATTTCTGACTCCCGCCTCCCAAAGGCCCCCATATCACCCGGGGGTGGAGGCGGCAGGTGGGGGGAAGGAAGCACTTCAGGGTCCCAGGCCCTTTGCAGAGCTCAAAGAATTGGGGGAAGGAGGCACCGTGCCTGCCCTCTCCAGGCGGGCAGTGTGCACAGACACAAGCAGGGGACTGCAGGGCTGGTGCTGGGGTCTGCGGCTGAGAGGTTTGCCTGGCAAGGCACGCAGCCCCGCATCAGCCCATGGCAGGTCACGGCGTGGAAGGTGAGGCCGTGAGACCCACAGTGCGGATCGTGCGTGCTGGGTCTTCTGTGCGTGGGAGGTGTCTCTGAATAGATGACCACTGGGACGTTGGGAAGGGTGACGCTGGGGAGAGGATGTGTAAAAGGACACCTCTGTGCCAACACATTTGAGCATCCATCAGGCCTCACTTCTTCAATTTTACAGCCATATAATCAGTATCCACGGGGCTGGGGATTTAGCTCAGGGGCATAAAGCGCCTGCCTCGCAAGCGCGCAGTCATGAGTTCGATCCCTGGTACCGATAAAAAAAAAAAAAAATCAATATCTACTCATCTTTCCATCTTGTGCATCGCCCATCTGATGGATACTGTTGCTGACCTTTTTTCCTGGAGTTAACATGATCTTGTTTTAGAAAAAAATCAAGACTATATTGACTATATTGTACCCTTCTCAATAACTTCCTGATTTCCCCCTTATCCCACCGTTAGACTGTCCTGAGCTTTAAGAATCACTAGGCCAAAATCTAGACTTACTGTGAGTTATAAAATTACAGTAATTGCTAAAATAATTATTGATCTGTAAACTCCCTGAGGACAGGAGTCCTGCTGTTCACATCTGGATGTCACCTATAGCACTCAGCAAATACAGTGTTGAATTTAATTTAATTTGAGATCAATTGTATTTAGCATACAAATAAAAAGGCAGCAGAGATTATATTAAAACCCTCCAGGAAAGTTTTTGCATTCGCCTGACCACAATGATTTCAGCTTGCAGAGCTGCCACAGCATAGTGCAGAGGGTGCCACATGTCAGGCTCCGTTCCTGGAGAAAGTCACTGAGCTGCTGGAGGGCAGATGCCTGAAGAAATCCCTTCCTGCACCAGCGGGAGCTGTTCTCATCAGGCTTGGAGACTTGGTTACAGTTACTCTGGATGCCTGCTCCATGAGGTGACAGCTCTGTCATATGGACAGTTATGGGTGACAGTGTGACTCGAAGAATTAGTAAGTGATTTGTAAGCATTGCTAATCTGCCATTATGCAGAGGACATGGATAACATAGAGACTTCATTGATAGTTGTGTGCATTTATCTTTTATTTATTTATGATGGGAAGTTCTTTCTTCCTCCTAAAACCTATCGAGTCTGATCAAGAGCTTACCAGTTACCTACTTTTCTGTAATGTAGTCTACCATTAAATTATTCATTGAATAAAATATATGTTTCATACTTACTGTGACTCAGATACTGGGCTGGCCTCTAGGTTTAAACTGTGAGTAATATTAACATGTCTCCATGTCCTTAAAAAGAGGTTAGAAATTTCAGGAATATCAAATATTATGGCAACCAAACATAAGATGCTGTGGTGGCCTATGCTCAGGAAAGACACTTCATCCAGGAGCTGAGATCCTCTGAGGAAGTAATATTTTAGGTGACAACTAAGGGTCAGCATGAGTTAGTGAGGAGATGAGGAAGGAAAGGGAGGGAGAGATATCAGGCCAGAGTTATAACCACATTTGTAAACTGGCTCTTATTCAATTGGAAAACCAAGATTGAATTTCTAAAAGCCAAAAAGAAAAAACCACAAATAAAACTCTACAAATAATTGAAAACAAAAACAAACAAAAAGCAAGCATATCCTAATTGAACAAAGCACCCCTGAGAGTTTGGCTTGGCCAACCTCATTTGCTTATGGAGAGCTGTGCACATCCCGGCAGCTGGCTCTCAGTGCAGACTTGATGTCAGGATTTCTTAGAGTCTTACTATTTTTTGAGCTGGAGGGGCTCTCTTTAAAAGGTACTCAGCTTTGTCAGGCACACTGATTGCTTATCTGTCTCCCCTGTGGACCCACATCCATCAAACAAAAGTGCACTTTTCCCGTCCCCTCAATCTGGATCATCTTGGTTATATTGTAAAGATGCTGTGATTCCAGTTAAAATATGGTGGCTATGAAAACAGCACCCAAAGGAGAAGGAAAATGCTGGGGGATGGCTGATGAATGACCCCATCCTTGTCATGGGGTAGCCATGACAGAAGGCCCAAAGGACTAGGAAATAGTCTGTTTGGAGCCCAACACTGTCTTGTAAGCTTTAAAAGCAATAGACAGAAAAATTCTTCTTCCTTACTGTGAAATGGAGTGGCAGATAGCTTGGCTGTTTTTCACTTCCTTCTGCTGCACAAATCAACAGACAAACGGCCTTGTCCAGCAAGTAGACCAGCTGCAACAGAGAGAGAAGGACCTTGAGCAATGGCTGGCTGCTGTGGTGCTCAGGTTGCAAAAGGTGAAAAACAACGCCTCCTTCAAAAATGTTCCCTGACTGGACTGGAATAAAAACAGGTCTGGGAAAATCCCCTGGTTTTTCATACTAGACTGTTTATTCTTCAAAAAATGGAGGTGGAGGAACCCCCGCTAGCTCAGGGAAGATTCTGGGATGGCCCCCTACCTCTACCTGGCACACAGTGTGCAGGACCTGTGCAGCCATGGAGCTGGGGGAGCGAGTAAAACAATTAAAGCAGGAGGTAGATAAAGCAGTGCCTGTGTGCCTGCTGTGGCTACGGGTATGATAACACACAGGAGTTAAGCCCACAGGAGATGTCCCAAGGAGTCGGCATAACCAGCACCACCTCAGTGAGATGGGTTCTGCAGGATGTACAGAGGACAGCCCCAGAAGCAGTTGATCAGACTATAACAAATTGCTTGCCTGGTTTGGGAGAATCCATGTGTCTTGCTGGAGCAAGTCACTATCTAGACTTGATAAGTGCTACATGAAATGGACATACAGAAGATGATGTCTGAACTAAAGTACCGTTGCTCTGATGAGAAACTGCTGACAGCACACATGACAGTTATAATCCTGGTGAGTGGACTGACTAGCATTGTCAGGTTAGTCCTTCTATAGAGCCTCCTTTCCAGACCACCCGGTCCATAATGCTGGGGATGCCTTGGCCGGACTGACCAACATAAAAGTAAAACACCAAGGTAAGATGAGATCTGTAAAGCCTGTGTTCGAAAAGAAGCGGGGGAGCATTGGTGAATGGGGCAATCCTCCGAGGGACAGGCTGTGGGGCCACTGATGGTCAGTTGATGCCAGGTCTGGATGGACCTGCTGGCTGCCGGCCTAACTGCAGATAAGATAGACAGGCAGCCTTGGCATGTGTTGCTGACTCTGTGCAGGTAGTTATACCCTGAGAAGCAATCCTGCCTGATGGGCTAGGGCCAGAAGGCCAAAACAGCTCTGATAAACTGAAAAAAGGAACACTGTCCTCCTTTACCCTGTTTTGTGCAGCATGCACTAGCACTAGTGAACACCAGAGATGAGCCAGTGTTAATACACAGCAACCTGGACCATTTTTCAGGACCACTACGCACATTAAAGGGTGTGGAGGTGCCTGCATTGTGGTCCAGAAGGTCCAGGTGACTGACTACTGTGCAGCTGCCCCTACACCTGTATGATCTTAATGTTCCCCTGGTGGCTGAATATATACTGGGATGGACATACTGATTGACACACAGCTCAATACTATCCAGAAATAATTCCAATGCTGAATTTGTGTGACAAAAACCCTAGTCCGAGGCATCAACACCACACACCGCTAACTCTGCCACAAGACACATGGTTATGTGTATGTAGCAGTACCAGCTACCTGCAGACGATGAGACTGTCTTACAATTTAAAAAGTAGGAGTGATCCATCCTGTTTGGAGCGCTTCCGTAGGGCTTGTGCAGAAGCCAGCTGGGTCGTGGTGAATGACTGTAAAGTCTCGACCTGATGCTGGCAGTCAGGACCAATTTGCCTTTACCTGGGAGGGAAGGCCATGGACCTTCCAGAAGTTGTCACAAGGTTAATTGATCAAGAAAACAAACTACAGGACTTGATCCCTGGTCCCTATACAAAAAAGGGAGTGGGATCTCTAGCTGATACTGGATATACTGATGGGTCTAGCTGTGACCCAGTCCTACAGGGGGCAGCAGTTTCCATCCAGTCCAGTATGAAAGAACTCTGGTTTAAAACCAAAACAGGCAGGTTAAGCTAATAGACAGAGTTGTGGACAATGTGGTTGTTCGTGAAAAATAAGTTTTTTTTAAAAAGCCCTCCTCCACGTGTGCATTAACAGCTAGGCCATCCTTAGGGGGTGACACTCTGGTTGTCAGCTTGGGCAACACATGAGCAACAGATAGAGCACCAAAAGTTGACAGAAATCCAGCCCTGGCTTCATCACTCTAGGACCAAGTGGGCTCATCCTGACCATTGTTGGAAAGCCTATCCTGATGAATCCAGTTCTTTAATGACTGTCTTGGAGAGACAATGCATGCAGAGCCTTGCTTCTGCCACTGTGGAAGCTGGCAGGGCAATGAGCAACTGAAGATTAGGTCACATATCAATTTCACATATCAATTTCCCATTTTTGTTTATCTTGATACTAGGTTCAGGATTCTGGGTTGCATCCCCAAAGGACTGGCAAGTCCTCCACAAAATCGCCTTCACTCTCTTCTACATTGGTGTAACTATTGGACTAGATACCTTGATTTTCCCCATTATAGTTTCAATGTACTATCACTCTGCCTGGATCTTGGTTCCTTATCTCTTCTTAATCTCAGTGCTTGTTGTCATCCTCTGGAACACAACTCCAACACACTGGTAACTCCACCAGAAGGCTGTTTTAGTTCTCTCCTATATAAATATAATTCTTAGGTCTCTACTGGCTCTCCTGATGGTCCTTCTAGACCTTTGTGTGGCCCCCACTCTGACATGCTTCCTGACTGAACATTTTAAAGCTGTGTACCACCATCCCCTCTTACAAGTTACTTTCCCTTACCAGCTCCACAGTACTGAGGAAGCTAAGGAAACTGAAGAAACCGAGAAAGAAGAATCTTCCCCAGATAAAAAGGAAGAAATATAAAGGCAAATCTGCATGTAAAGGAAATATTAAAAATTATATTTCTAATACTATTCAAGGATGGGATTGGAAGTACAGCCTGCTCCTATGGTAGAAAGCTACAAACTAAATGAAGCTTAACACTCCAGGTGCCAACTATAAGATAAGTGTAGCTCAGTCAGGAAGAAATATTTCTCTTACTTCTAGTTTACAGAGAGTTATCACTTCAAGGATATCTGTGCTTGGTCTCAGACAAAGATTGATACCTCCTAATACAATAGCAACCCCAATTAGCCTACCCAGAACAAATCTGCCAGACAACATACGAACCAGCCTATTAACCAATTATAAACTAACTGGCTATCAGCTTATGTACTTCCTGTTTGCAAGTCTATATAAACAAAACCCCAAACTGACTCAGGGCTGGTGATGTGGTACTAAGATTCCCTTCAGCCCACTACTGTAATAAAGATGTATGCCTTCCAAAGCTCCTCTGGTGCCTCCTCTTCCACCTGGTTTGGTCCTGAACCTCGTAACAATGCCAATTTTGGTACTAAGTCCTCCTTGTATAATGTTACTACAGCCTGAAGGGTCACCCTTCATCAAACTTCAGGTAAACTGTGAGAGAGCATATGTGGTGCTTTAAAACATGAAGTTTATGGTGGTTTGTTGTACAAAGCTATATAACAGTTAAGTAGTAATCCAGTTACAATATGAACTTATTTAACAATAGTTGAGATGTTTAGACCCTCTCTCTCAAACTTCCTGCATCACCTCCTTCTCCCTCACTCTTGGCAAATAATCTAGTTGGCCTACAGTCACAAACAAATCCATGCTAGGGCTACCACAAGGCATTTTACTAATGCCGAACCAAGACTACACACAAAACTGTACATAGGAGGACAAATTTTCCTCCCGGCCAAGGGAGACAGTGGATGCTAGAGGCCAAAGAATGCAACATCCCAGACACAGCAATATATGATGTGTCAAAGCAGGACACTGCCAACCTCTTCAGTCTGTTCTTCCGCTTTTATTCATATTACTGATCGCTCTGCTAAGACCACTATTTACCTTACTTGGCTGGACCTTCTCAAGTATGATTTCCAAGATCCAAGTCAGTGACTACCCCTGTAGAAAGGCTTCTTTAACAAGTCACACTTTTCCTCTTTCCTTCAAGATTGCCTGGCCCTGCCATGAGACCCCAAACTACCCATATAGTTACGTGTTCAAATCGTCTGTCCATCTGTGTCTTTTCATAGACAGTAGGAAGCACAATGTGTGCTTTTGCACACAAATTATCGAAGGATAATGTAGCACAAGTATCCAATTGGCAGTTAATTAAGTGCATAAACCTAATTCCATTACTTGTTAAAATCCAAGAATGGCCACAGTTCTGCCTTGCGTGCTGATGAGATTCATACCAAATCACCATTGTCAATCCTCTTGCTCTAGTATGTACAACATTTTCCCAAAATTAAAATGCTGGTGTTCTCATGAGACACAGGCATGTTCTGAGGTGAAATTGCATACTACATGGGACCTGCCCCCAAATCACAAGGCAATGATTATGTTCGTAGTTATTCTTGACTTAGACTGCGTGACTTTGCTGATTTAGTAACCAGAATTATAATCTTAGTTGCATGTGCTTGTAGCACTGTTCAGTCAACACACACCAGCCAAAGAGGCATCTATACAAGACCTTCTGTATTTTAGATTGTCACCATTTGTATCTTGCATGGTCAGTTGTCTCAATGAGCTAGTAATAATGACCCCGGAGCACTGGTGAAAAACACTGCATACAAAGGGTCCAACACAGGTTCTGCCCGAGTGTGTCCTTCTTAGTAAGTTGTTCTGCACACCTGGAAAAAGGACTGACTTACATTGAGCTATGCGAGATAACAGCACCCCTTGCACAGTAAGAACAAACAAGGGTAGGCAGAGCTGCAAGGCACCTATGCAAATTTCTTCTTGTCTTTTTTGCAGGAGGATTTCATTAAGGTCAGCGATACAGCTTTTCAACTACATCTCAACTAGGTGAGGCCAAGTTGGCCATTTGGAGTCAGTGAGATAGAGGTAGAGGCTGTTGGCTGAGGCTTCCAGAAAGGCCTTTCATGAAATAAGGGCCTGGTGGCAGGGCCACCCACGATCAGTTTGCTGGGAGATAAATGGGTGGACGGGCACCGAGCTCTCAGGATGAGAGAGCATAAAGAGAGTGGATCCCGACGGTATGTGCCTGTCACCCTGGGTAATGAGTAAAATGGCTCGGGTTTAGGCTATTTCAATGCATGCGTTTGAGCTCCAGACAGAAGAGCATCGAGCACTGTGAAGTGCTGGTCCCAGCTGGCATCCAGAGACTGCGGTGCTGTAAGGACTTCTATGGAGCCCCGGAGCCAGCTAAGGACCATGAGTACGGAGAGCCATGCCAGTCAGGCGGGAAAAGAAAGGGAGGGCGCTAGGGTCAGGCTTACTCCTGTGCCTCCCCCCTCCCCCCCCACGGCGGTATCTGGATGCTGCTTACTCAGCCTCCTTCTTTCCAGGCAGCCTCCATAGTGGGACACGGGCAATCAGCCGCACGCGAGCCCATAGACTTGCAGTCCCCTCGCGACCAGCACGAGGTCCCTCACCAGCCAGTGCCCAGCGGAAAGGCACCAGGTTAGCGAGTGCCACACGTGTGCCTCGGGCAACCATTGGTCGGTTTGTGTCACGTGCCTGGGCAGGCGTTGCGATTGGCAGGCGAGCGCGGAGGACAGCGTGTGGCGCATGCGCGCGGGAGGTCGGTGCGGATTCGATACTGACCCGGCCAGGGCCGTTGGACTTGGTGGACCGTGACGGCGCGCGGGAACGCAGTCAGCCCCGGTGTCCGTGGGCTATCGAGGACGGTGCTTTGGGCTGCTCCGCGCTGCCTCCCACCCCCCAGTCCCCATGGACAGCGACATGAAGCACCAGCGCGGGTCCCCAGGGGATGGTTAGAGACAGGCTAGGGAATCGCCGCCTGTGCCCGTGCCCGCGCCCGCGCACTTCGCGCTCCCCGGGCTGAGTTCTCCAGAACCCAGGTAGCACGGGCGCTGCGGGAGGTGCTGCCTTGAGGGTCGCAGAAGCTGAGGATTGGGGGCCGGGCATTGGCACCCCATGGCCTGGTCGGGACGCTCTGGGCTCTTGCAAGGAGCCTGTCTGGTTTCTCAGAGAAGCTCAGGACCTCGGGTTTTAGGAAATGGCTCTAATTTTAGAGGATGGCTATTCCTTGGAGAAGGCACCACTGGGGAGCCCATTTTTGAAAAGCCCTTTACAAATTGGTTGATTTGTGGTTGATGATGTTTGAATACCTTTTCGCACCTTTTGTCCGGTATTAGATCTACTTTAGAAAAATACCTGTTTAGATCCTTTGCCTATTTCATAATTGCATTGTGTAGTTTGTTTGCCATTGAGCTGTATGTGTTCCTGCAGTAGTTTGAATATTAATCACTTAATAGTGTGTAAGTATTTGCTCCCATTTCATTGGATGCCTTTTCATTGTGTTGCACGGAAACGTTTTAGTTTAATAGAGTCCTACTTGTTCATTTTTGCTTTTGTAGCCTTTGCCTTAGGTGTGGTATCCAAAAACTCTTCACCCAGAGCAATATCAGGGAGCTTTATCCACCCATGTGTTATCTCTTAACAGCTTCCTGTCTTACATGGGAGTCTTGAATCTATTTTGAGTTGATTTTTGTGAGTGATGTGTAAGATAAATATGTAGTTTTTCCTTTTTTTCCATGTATATGTGCAGTTTCCCAAAGGGCTTTTGGTGTAGATCTAAACTGTCCCTGGGTGTGTGTGGAAGGTGCTTGGGTTGCAGGGGCCATGCATTCATCAGTGGGCTCATCCATTAATGAGCAGTGTGGCTGCCTGTTCAGATAGGAGGTGGCAGGGTTGGAGGTGTGTCCCTGGGGCACCTGTGCAGAGTGTAGGTCCTCCCTAAACTGGGCCCTTCTCAGAAGGCTGCTTGGCATTGATGGGTGCGGTAGTTTTTCTTGTGTTGTGTCCCTGTAGTGTCCTGTTGCTGCCTCAGAGGCAGCTGCTTGTGGGCTGAATCTTCCCAAAAAGTGTGAGCCAAAGTGAATGCTGTCATGGAGTATTGGGCATTTTATGGGAGAGCAGGTTTGTGGGTGGGTTTATGTTGCTTGCTTTTTGTGGTACTTTGAAATCTATCAGTTGTCCTTTTGAGTGATGTTTTGGATATCAACCAAGAAGTTTTCCAGGAGTGGTTTCTAATAGGAGACCATCATCTAGCCTGATCTGCTGCTAGAAAATACTTGCTGTCTTGGACCTTTCCATACGGGGTGAAGGAGCCTTCTCTGTCTGGATGCCATAACTTTTGAGTTGATAGAATAGTTAACATGCAGGACCTGTGAATGGTTACTTGAAGGAAAGTGGTTCTTTTTCTTTTTAACTTGAGGGTCATTTCTCCTGTAGCTTTGGCAGTTTCATTGTTTCTGCAGGCACCCCATTTATCTTCGAATTTGTAGAGTTTTACGCTTCTGAGGGAGAATTTCATTGCCCTACTCATGAACTGGGGATGTCCTTCCGGGAGACAGTTTGGAGCACTTCGTGTGTGCCCCAGATTCCTGAAATGCTTCAGGTGTGTCTACTGCAGGACTCCTTGCAGTATTCCCATGTAGTGGAGCGCACAGAGACAGAGCCACTCTGGGAAAGCTGTTCATTCTTTTGAATCCTTCCTTGGCAAAGTGGACCTTGATACTTGTTTTTATACCTTATAAAGACTGATTCTACCTAAGTGTAAAGGATTCTGGAGATCTTCTCCTTTCTCCACTTCCCTGGGTCTTCTGTTTTTAGCAATAAATTACTTGTTTAATTGTGTGGTTTCTTGAGTCTTATAAGACTTAAATGATGGTGCCTGTTTGTTTGGATCTGGTGTTGTGCTTTTATTTTCTCCAACCCCCATGATGTTTTCCAGGACATTTGCAGCATAATAGCATCATGTGTTTAGAATAGCATTATTCTTCTAAAGCGAATATGTATTAGCTATCCAATTTAGAAAATGTCATGAATAAGAATCTTAAGACTCTGGTCCATCCTGTGCATATTTTGTTGTGTATTCTTCCAGTGTTTTGTCTGGATGTTACAAGGTTGAACAGAGTCTGCATTACGCTGTAATTTGTTGTTGTTGTTGTTGTTTGTCCCAGGGATGGAACTCACGACTATGCACTTCCTTTTCTTTAAAAATTTTATTTGAAGAAAGACTAAACAAAACAGAAAATAGGTAGAAATAATACATAGGTTCACAGAAAAAAAAACAGTAAGAAATCACTAGTTGATATGTACATATTGTCATTTTACAAATAGGTTTTCAAGATATAAAAGTGGAACATACAAAGTGGGAATTCAAACAGTGAGACTGCAAACAGTTCCGTTGAACTGTCCAACAAAAACTTACCAACAAGGTTGTCAATCCTATACACTTAAACATGCAGTTATCCATATCTTCCTTTATGTTTAAATTAAACAAACTAAAGCAGGTTAAAATCATTCTGAAAAAGAACAATAGTATTTCTGGATTTCACATTGTGACACTGTTTGATCAGCACTGGGTACTGTAGTGTCTCTTTTTAAAAATTTAATTTAAAGAAAGACTAAAGAAAACAGAAAACGGGTACAAATCATACATAATTTCAAAAAAAAATAAACAGTAAGAAATCACTAGTTGATGATTACAGATTGTCTTCTTACAAATAGTTATTCAACATACTAAAGTGGAGCATATAAAGTGGGGATTCAAACAGGGAGATTGCAATCAGTTCTGTTCAACTATCCAACAAAAACTTACAAATATGATTATCAGTCATTTACACTTAAACATACATGCAGTTTTCCATATCTCCAATTGTGTTGCGATTGAACAAACCCAAGCAGGCTAATATCATTCTGGAGGTGGTTTTTTTTGTTTTTTTGTTTTTTTTTTTTTTGTCTTTTTCCTTTTTATCAGTACCGAGGATCGAACTCACGACTACCTGCTTTAAGGCAGGCGCTTATGCCGCTGAGCTAACTCGCCAGCCCTGCTAATATCATTCTTAACAAAGAATAATACTATTTCTGGGTTTCTCATCAGACACTTCAGGATCAGCACTGAGTACTTTAGTGTCTCTTTTTCTTCAAAGTATCAGTTCATTTCATCATGTATCATGAGATCAGTTCTCAAAGTTTTTATAGATTCTACACATGCATGAGTTTTAACATGTATTTCTCTCCTTTCTATATTAGAGGGAGAAGCAAAACAAAGCAAGACAGAACAAAACACATTCCTATAAACACATGAAACAAAAAAAAACCATATAAGACCGTTGTACAAAGAGTTGTACTATGTTGTCTCTTGTTATCTTCAATAGAATTGGCTATATCATCAGACATAGTATAACTGAATATATCAATACATGACAGTATTAATAAAAACACAACTTAGTATATAGTATAGCACAACTGTGCACTTCCAAGGGAGGTGCTTATGCCGCTGAGCTAAATCCCCGGGCCCTCTGCTGTAATTTGTATATTTGCAACCTAATAAGGTAAATAAGTACACTTTTTTACTCAAAGGATGTTATTTTTATACAGGTGTTTTATTGCTAGAATTGGGGCCTGAAGAACTCTGTCAATAAGTTGCCATACAGGATAAATTCAGAAACTTGAACTACTGAAGCAGAAACTAAATTCCTTTCTGTTATTTTCCTACATTCCTTCCAGTCCCCTCAACTGCTAACGTGCTGTTTCCACTCTCCCAACCCCACACAGGACACTTTGGTGGAGGGTGCAGTTGTCGCAGGAGGAAGGTTCATCTAGTCTGACACCCTGGCATTGTAGTTCACTTTTCACACTTTTCTAGCTGGCCTGTCAGAATAGTTACTTACTGTTTCCTTTAAGTTCAGGTTTATGTATGGAAAGATGGAAATGGAGAAGTAGCATATAGTTCTTACATGGAGAATGAATGAGCTTTACAAAGATCTTAGAAGTAACGCGTTTTCGCCATGCGTCAGTCAGACTTCTTCTATCAGAAAATCTTACTGCACGGTTCCCCTCCCTCTCCACACATCCCCAGCACACACTCGGCATAGAAGTCATTCATGACAGTGTCTTCTCACCTATGCAGAGTCCTAATGTATACAGAACTCCTTGGATGTTCTTACAATGTCAGTGTGCTTAGGAACACAACCAGTGGTACAGATGCTGAGTCTGTGTATAAAGCCATTATCCTGCAGACTATGCTTGCCTACAGCCAAACTTTGCCAAATAAGTGAATCATCTGCTGGATCTTAAATATTTTTTGTGAAGAATAATTTGCTCCTCTAATTACTACTTCTCCTGCTCTTTCTCTCACTGTCTCTCCCTGCCTCTATGTGTGTGTGTGTGTGTGTGTGTGTGTGTGTGTATGTGTGTGTATGTGTGTGTGTGTGTGTGTGTGTGTGTATGTGTGTGTATGTGTGTGTGTGTGTGTGTTTCAATGAAGTTAGAGAGACAGGAAGGTGTTTATTTCAAAAAACGTTCTGTGGGTGGGGGTTATCCACATTAAGCCTATGGACATCAGATTTGAGACAAGCCTGACCTATGCTACAGTCCAGTATCTGGACAGAGAGCACGGGCTCTGCTCAAACTCTTGTGTATCATATCACAGTGGCCTTTATTTTCTGTCCTTCCCAGTGGTATTTACCTTGTGACCACCAACAAGATCCAGAAGAAGAGGACACGTCTTTGCTTTCCGACCCCACTCTAACTGCTGCTGCTGTGGACTGGGTATATACAACGCTTACCAGGCAGAAGGTTGAGCCAAGGCTATAACTGTGCTAAGACTGGCCTCAGATATGACTGCTCCTGATGGATTATTTATTGTGATGTTGAGATTTGTGGTGCTAATGTCAAACTAGGGGAGTGAAATGGAATCATCGATATTCCTGAGCCAGGTGCAGACTGACTAGGCCATTGTCCAAACACAAGTGGCTAACTCCTGCTGGACATGGTGCCGGAGTAGGTGGTGCGGCCTGAGAACCACCAGAAAACAATACCATGAGGATAACGGAGATCCGGAGCACAGGGCATAGGCTGATTGGCTCCTTAATATATTCCAAGTGGAATGGTCTGGTTAGCAGTAAACAGTGGCCTGGAAGATGGCGCTGATCACCCAATAGCATGTGCAAGGGAGGGTCCTGCATGCTAAAAGCGGGTGTTCACCCAGGCTGAAAGCCGAGGGTGCAGTAGTCTCACTGCTGGGGCCTGATTCAAAGACAGATGCCACCATGGTTGTAGCTGTGCTGGATGTGGCTGCTCTTGTGCCATCCTGAGAGAAGGGCAAAGACTGAGAAAGGCTGGATTGAGCAGGGCATTGCAGGGGAGAGCTGCTCACAGGCTTGCTGTCCTGTCCAGACACAAAAGCAGCCACAGGCACAGTGCAGGAGGAGGACACATAACCAGTTATGGCACCAGC
The DNA here is from genome assembly GCF_034190915.1 of Cavia porcellus. Classification (NCBI taxonomy): domain Eukaryota; kingdom Metazoa; phylum Chordata; class Mammalia; order Rodentia; family Caviidae; genus Cavia; species Cavia porcellus. Next base: position 20,890,936 of record NW_026947500.1, read on the forward strand.
AGCTGAAGTGGGCTGTGTGCTTTTACCAGAGGAATTATTGTTACTCAGAAAACTGAAAACAGGCTTTGCTGCAACTCCATCAGCTGTGACGCCAGTTTATGCTTGAGAAGCTATATTCCATGTTACAGGATTTGTAAGAAGATAATTAAATGCAGGACACAAAATTGATAGAATATTTTTATAATATTCAATGAAGAGTCAAATGCCAAAGAGTGTGGGAGATCACTCTACACCCGAGAGACCCAAAAAAACCAGCTGAGAGCCTGGATCCCTTGCCAGTGACCTCCTCATGTCCAGCTGGAGGCCTGGAGCCCACAGCGATTTCTCATGGAGTCCTTATTAAGGACCTGCACTAGGAAGGCTCAAAGGTCAGTGGGCAAAGCTAGCAAGCCTGCACCAGCAGGGTGAAGGTCTGTGCCAGCGTGCTGAGGGATCTGCACTGGAGCCAGGAAGCAACAAAGTAAGGACCAGCACTCCCCTGAGAAACCTGCAGCCATTTTCAGCAACAGTAAGGTCCCAGGGTCCTTTGACAGTGAGAACAGTCAGGTTCATATCAGGAAAGCCAGCATGACAAGCTTCTCCAGGGCATCAACAGGACAACATGACGACACAACAGGACTTCAGAGCCAGGAAGCAACACTCACAGTAAGCAGCAGAGCTCCCCGCAAGTGACTCTCAGGCATCTTGGGTGACAGGTCCTGAGCTCCTCTGAGGATGAGAACAGCTGAGATCATATTGCAGGAGATAGCTTGAGTGACTCCCCTTGAATGCAGAGCAGTTGCTGCAACATTAGTTAAAGGACATCTTATTTGCTGATATGTACAGAGCAGGCCGTGCTCTTCCCTTCTCTCTTCACTTGGATCTACCTGGTGCTCAGAGCTGAGGTACTGCTGTGTAATTCCAGATGCCAACCCGACAGTTTCTTGTTTCTTCACATAGTGCTCTGTGTAAAAGATTGCAGCACAGCGGGAAGGCAGAGCCACTCAGCTCCAGGAATGTTGACTGGATAGGAGCCTCAAAGTAAGAGGCTATGAATACCCAGAGCACAAAAGTTTACATATCAGAAACCAAAGGAACAGCCTCCTCAATTCATTCATGAGGTATCCCAGTCAAGTTATGCAGACTGGTCTTTCTGCATATCATTCTTCATGCATATTACAAAGACGATTTTCTCCCCACCTGCATAGCCAGCTCAAGTTACTCATGTACTTCTCACCATCCTCCCCATCACACACCTTCTTCACCAGCTAATAGATTCTGTAAGAGTCCTTGGATCAAGGCCTTCATCTGTGTGTCCTCACTTGGATTGGTATCTTGATGTCTTCCCTCTCACCATGGGTTGCATTGGAGATGCTAGACTGTAATTAACTTGTCAGGATTCAAATACTGTTTCAGTGCAATCCAAAGATAACTTTCTGTATTGTGAGGAAGACTAGAGAAGGCATTACAATACGTGGTTTACAACATTCAGTATATGGATTATAATACATGTGAGCAAAACCAGTGAGACGGTTTCCTCCAGGGAAAGCGGCAGCGTCACTGCTTGGTCTCCATTTCTCCTGTTCATGCTGTTGGAAACAGTCCTCAGGTCGGTCTCCACACACAGCACCATGCTGATTCAGTTAAGCTGGTTGTTACCCGTTGCCTACCATAGTGCACTTCGTTAACTGTTCCTGTTTCTCTGCCCAAAAGAAAGTCTAGAGTTAAAAGTGGTATCATCGTTACTGCATTTTCTAACTTCTTCACAGATAGAATGAGGTGACACTCCTAATGTAAAATCTTCAGGTGGTTTGCAAATTTGAAAATGTTTACTCACAATATTTTGTTGTAGCCAGGGGTTGCAAGTAGAACTATTTCATACATGGCACAGAACTTATATTATTTTTTAGGATGGTCACCAAGTGTTAAAGACAAAAATGGGCGGGAACCTCATGTACAACTCTAAAGACTTGAAGAATCCAGCCAAGGGCCTGGGTCCCACAACAGTGTCCTGCATGAGTCCAGCTGAAAACATAGAGCCCATGACAGTTCTTCCCACGAGTCCAACTGGAGGCCTAGAGCACACAGCAATGACTTCTACAAGTGTGTTTCCCAAATTTGCACTTGGAAGGCCAAAAGGTCAGCAGAGGTAGCTAGAAAGTCTGTGCCAGCAGGTTGAAGGATCTGTTCATGGCTTGAGACTTCTACACTGGAGCCAAGAACTGATGCTCAAAGAAAGGACCAGGGTTCCTGTGAAAAGTACCACATCCATTCTCAGCAACAAGGTCCTGAGCTGCTCTGATGATAAGACTCCAGTTAATGATGGGAGCCAGCATGGGGGCTCCTTCAGGAGAACCAACAGCTCCAGATATCAACACATAAAACTCCCAATGCTACACTCTACCTCTCTCCCATCTTCTCATGCTGGCAGGAATGCTCAGTGGGCCATTTACACTCAGCACCCTGTTGACTTAGCGCAGCTGGTGTTAAGTTAAGCTGGTATTAAGTTAACCACCAGATTTTAGGCTATAACTGCTGTATAGACCCATAGTCAGATGATACACTTCCTTTGAGTCTTCTCTGATCTCCCAGTTTAAAAATTCTAGTTTGTTAGGCCTGAGAAGGCCCAAAAGAAAATGAGTCTCCAGTTTGAAGAATGGGGCCACTGCAATCCAGTGCAATAAAGTTTGAAGGCCCATACCTGTGGTAGAGCACCCTCACTGTGGCCTGTCCCTCAGGCCTTCTGAGCTGTCCAGCCCTAAGCATTATCCACATGGTAGAGGGCAGGCACAGGGCTGCTGCTTGAAGGAGGGACTGCACTAATTGAGCTGTCTGTCATACAGGACACGCATTTGTTGTCTTCTGTGCTGTTAGAAACACAGCGAAGTGGACCCTGCCATGATGCCACAGGCCTTTTGAATTTCCCTCCCAATCTTAAGGTAGCAGAGCTCACAGTGCTGTGGGAAAATTAAGTGGTTGTAGTGAAAGCACTCTCTGAATCCGCTGTCCGCCTGAGGACTGGCTTCACAATACTTCCAGGTGTCAGTGTGTCACAAGCCACACATCTACTGGCCCCAGATTGGTTTTGAACTAAACAGGTGTCACAATCCCAAGTTTTTCTTGCTGACTTCAGTTTGTCTCCAGAGCCTGTTCCCCATGCAGGCAGAGTTGCTTTGCAAATTTTTCTCAGTTTCCCAATTCTGGTGTGTTTAGCACTTTTCCCATTGCTCTGGAACAGACATCGATCACACTTCCAGAATGACCCAGCTTGTACACATTTCTCGCACCTCATTCCACTAGAAGCAAGGGTACAGCTTGCTGGGTTTGTATAAACTGCTGGTCTCGATGTGGCAGGCTGGGCAGCAAGCGTGTCTCCCCGTGGGTATGGGAGACCTGCAGGGCTTTTCTGAACGTCTGCAAGGCTTCCGGCATTCAGTAGTTTTGCGGGTATTGACAGGCTCTGCAGGTCTTCATTTCGCCTCTTCCAGCTGGTTCTGTTCCCTGCAGTGATGTCTTGAGTTGAAGCCCTTAGACTTGGTTCCACAGCCCTGCTTGAGCCAGGAAGTTGTGTTTTTGCAGGAGGCTCACTAAGTGTAAATGGAGTAAGTGATGGAGGTCGCGCACCTGGCTCTGTAGATCCGGTGCTGCAATGTGGAAATTGAGACTCGGGCGTGCCTCTTTTGCTGGGAGAGGTCCTTTGTGCCTTGTTTGCTGGTGCTTGAGAGGAACTCATGGATGGTGGAGAAGCCGTGATGTCAGCAGAGCAAAGATTGCTGGTAGGCACTGAGGAGCTGGTGATTGGTACAGAGAGTGTTGGTGCCACTCGTACTTCCGCTTCCTGCTCTGGGGGTTTAGGAGTAACCTGTGGTCTCCTGTTAGCACCTGTACCTCCTCCTCCAGAAGATGAACCATCGGCTGCAGGGGTACTGAAATTTGGGCATGCAAAGCCACTTTCGGGTTGTCTGTTGTGTCTGGGTGTCACATGTGTTTGATTTCCAGTGCTGTCCTGTTTGTCCATTCTTTGACCATTCTCCATTAATTCGCTAGATGGGGTCAGAGGTGGTTTGAAGGAAACAGGACTTTTTGTTCCTGTGGAAACTGGCTCTGGGGCCCTGGGCTTGTGAATAGCAGAGTTCCCCTGTATCATTGTGGCCTGCATATCTGTGATATCTACCCCACCGCCTACAGGAGAATCAAGAGATGAAAAAACGGGGGGAATTATCTCCACATTTCCGAAAGAACCTGCTGTCTCCAGGTAGTGCAGTATCATGTGAGCTGCTAAGCTGCTTACATGGTCAGCTGGCGCCTGGCGTGTCCTGGGGCGCATCTTTGTGACTGGCACCAGATAAGGTGCATTTCGCAGTGCAGACAGCCTCAGAGCAGCTGCTGCCCCACGCGGTGTATTTCCAGGAGGGAAAGGAGACTGTCTGAGCTGACCTGTTTTATGGTTGGGGAAACGGGGAAGGGACGTGGATAGGTTTCCACAGCCACCTAGCATGGGAGCTGGTTCTGAGGTGGCACTGCTGTGCTGGCAGACAGAATGAGCACATTCGGCCTGGGGAGTCCCCAGAGGTGGCAGTGGGGGGCTGTGTGAATCAGCACCCTCTTTATCAGGGGCTCTGGCAGCACAGCTAGAGGCTGCGGTGTGCCTGTCTTGAGAGGGAGGCGCTCTCCCTTCTGCATAGCTGCCCATTGGTGGTGTATCTGAAGCTGCTGTGTTGGATGTGTGAGGCGCTTCTGTTTCACCAACTGCTGGCTCAGGAGAGCCGAGCGCGTCATTGACTTTAGAGCGGCCCCGGGTCTACACCCATGGGCCGGTCATGGCTGGTTTCTGACCCGAGTGGCTCCTCGCGTGTGTCCGTGCAGCAGCTCGGGGCGTCTTGGTCCTTCCTGAAGTATGTGGGGATCCACCGTGGCAGGAGATGCTGCAAAGACTGGGCGAGGTCGCTCAGCAGGCGGTGGCACTGCGCTGGCCCCTGCTGGTAAGGCTTGAGGGGCCCCTGATGGCAGAGTCGCTGGCGGATCTTTCCTCCACCCAGGAGCCCAGGGCCTGAGACTCCTCCTGCAAGGGCCCCTGTCCGGGCCTGGCAGCCAGGGCAGCCTAGGTGTACACAGCCACAACCATCTCTGTGGTAGCCTCCACCTCGTCCACTTCCTCCTCCTCTTCTGCCTAGTCTTTCTCTCCCTGCTCTTTCTGCATCTCCTCTTCCTCCTGCACCTCCACCTACTCCTGTCACTCCTCCTCCCCTTCCTCCTCCTCCTCTTCGGACTCTGCTGAATCCTCTGCTGAATCGGACTCCAACTGTGTCTCTCCGTCCTCCTCCAACTCCTCCTCCCACTCCAGATCCCGTGATGCCTCCTCCTACATTGGCTTCACCCATTCCGCCACCAAATCCTCCTCCATGGACTCCTCCCAGACCTCCTCCTCCTCCTCTTCCTCCTCCTCCTGGTGTGATTTCTTGTCTGACTCCTCCTCCAGCTCCCGAGCTCATGCTGGAGTCTCTGGCCTGCCAGTTCCCCTCCGGAGGAGGGCGGGCCGAGAGGGCCATGCAGCTGGTAGCTTAGGGTGCAAGCTACTCACACAGAAGTCAGACACACAACACGCCAAGAGTTCCCGCAGGGGACAGAAAGTGAGCTCAAAGGCTCTGGCAGCCAAGCGGCGACAAATGACAGCTGGTGAGACTGAGGATCCCGCAGCAGAAGGGACACCTCCTGAGGCCTCACAGCTGTGTTCTCTGTCGCTATGGTGCTGACCCATGAGGAGGACGCGCGCTCCCTGGTCTAACTGACCACGTCCTCGGGCAGAGTCTTCCGCGCGCAGTTGACATTTTTTGATGCCTTTACAGAAAACGCAGTGCAAGCATGCAGCGGATGTAAAATCTAGGCCGTATATCCATACAGAAAAGGAAAGTTATCTGAGTACATGCGGTTACGGTTAATAATGGATATCGGAGTTTTTAATTTTTATGTTCCAAAAAGCCTTTTAAGGCCACACCTTGTAACAATATGCTTACAAGCTGCTCTTCATGTGCAAAAATGTTTGACTCCTAAGTGCACCCCGTTTTGGCACCCTCAACAGTGTGTACTCCATTTTAAATGAGTTTTTGAGATGTATGCAAATGACTCAGCGCACATATTCAGTTTTTGTCAGATACTAAAAGCAGTTGTCAGATGTATCTTTAAATGTAGCGTGAACACAGATTCCTTAAAATATGGAATTGTACTCCCTTGAAAACTGTACTTTTATTCCTGTTAATCTTTGAATGTAACACTGTAGCAGGTACGAATAGGTGAAAAGAAATGATCTGATTACAATCCCAGCATGGTTACCATGCCACGCCCTTAGTTTACTAATGGAATTGACCTTTGTCCGACCTCAAGTGTGGTGGCCTGTGTTCGTCATGATCATGTAGAAAGGCAGCTCTCCTGGGGTTCTTTTTGAACATTGGTCTAAACAGAATTCGCACAAAGTCAGTTTCAGAGTCTAGCTGGCTTTCCTCAGAGGGTGGTGAATCTGGCCTCCTCCCATCTGGGGTTGGGAGAGGTGCTGGATGAGCTGAGTGGGAGAGGTGGGCGGCATGGGGGAGGGCAGTTCTGCAGGTGGAACCGGCTGAGAAGGGCAGAAACCTGGGCCCGTGCCGTTTTGCCCTCTCAGAATTAGTTTCCTTCCAGGGTTGAGACAGCATTTTCCAGACTTGAGGTCTGTGGGCTCCTTCTGACTGGGCTTCTTTGAAACTCCTGATATTCAGAAACCGGCCCCTTGGCAGTCTCATTTTCCATCACAGCACCCAGCACGTTCTGCTTTGGTCTGGGCTTTTGGTCCTAGTGTAGTAACTGAGACCAAACAGTAGTTTCATGCTCCTTTTGGCCTAATCCCCTCATTCTTTTAGGTGAATATTTACATGTGGCATCCTTTTGTTGTTGCTGTTGTTTGTTCGTTTGCTGTGGCAGTTTGCGCAGTTATTGACCCTGCTATCAAGGACTCGAACACCAAGACACATATGCAGCCCTTTGCCCGGTGTGTTATGTGTGATTTGTACTTTATTCAATGAATGGATGCTCTTAGCTCTAGTTTAAGGTCAGAGTCTCTTACCCATTGTGCATGTGAAGCACCACACCTCTTTACTAGAAGATGCACTTTTCTCAGATAGCTGCAGACAGCTGAGCCACCATGTGTCTATAAAGGTGTTGTTTAGGGCCGGGGATAGAGCTCAGTGGCAGTGTTCCTGGCTGGTAAGCACGAGGTGCTGAATTCCATTGCTGCTTCCAAAAAAATAAATGATTTCAATAAATAATAGTAAAGGTGTTGTTAAACTGACTTTGTAACTTTTCTTTAGTCACGTGAGGAGCAATGAAATAATAGCAAAATAGGAAAAGTATGTAATGGAAAATGTAGAAACACATAAGGGAAATAATTCAGCAATACCCACATCATTCGCATGTTGGTCACATTCTTTCAAGTCTTTTCCATGCATATTGAGTTTTAGAGAGAGATATATGTATATATGTATATATAAAAATATATACATATATGTGGTTTTATGCTTTAAATATAGGATTTTTTATGATTTCATTTAAAATTTATTAATAGTGTTTTACAGGAATTGCTGGCACGCGACTTCCCCGACTCCTCCCACCAAGATCTTCCGGATGCTGGCGTCCTGACTCGGGTGATTTCCCATCATTGCTGTCATTCATGAACACTTCTCATGGTTCTGGTCCAGTACTCTGTCCATGGCCTTCATGAACTCGTTGTTCTGTGTCCCGGTGAACTGTGTTATGGGGCCACCAGCTCCTGTGCCCCGGGCTTGGGGTCTTCACAGCTCTGATGCTGACTGCCCCACATCTCCCTCCATTCTCTGCACCTGTTTTGTAAAGCTGTAGTTTGCACCCAGGTTAGCTGCCTTACTTTGTGAGGAATAGGCTGTATATAGTCACCTGACTTTGGCTCAGTTTTTTCCCATTCAGCAGAAGCTCTTTGACAGCAGAGATGATTAGCAAGAACAACAGGGAGAGGTTCTTTCTCTGTGATTTATGTCATGGCTTCCTTGGTACACATTGGGAGTTTTCCTCTTTGGATCATTTTCTTCTTTACCATGGAACACAAATTAGATAGTTCAAAAGACAGAGAGCAGACTTTTGTTCCTTATTCATGGAATTTAAGGATTGAATTGTCTTTCTGAGTGATACTTTGAGACGGTAACATTAAGAGAAAGAAATCAAACACACAAGCTTAAAAACATCATGGTTTGTGTTGTAAGAGAGACCCAGACTATATAGGTAAAGGCCAAAAGTAAGCTAGTTTTTCTTAGTTCATTGAAAAGTAAGGTTTTTGTTAATATTGTTCTAAAGAGATTTCATGCCTGTATCTTGTGCTCTGAGTAACTACGATGAAGATAACAATATGTAATGTAGTCGTTATTGTTACTGTCCTGCTAGCCTGTTTTGAAACTTGGCTGTATTTTTATTTTAATTTTTATGTTTCCTCTTTAATATTTTTGCCTTATTTGTAGTCAGTCTTAGGCACAGAAGGCATTGTTACTCAGGTTGTGCCATTTTTCTGCCAATAGGAGCTATCTCTGTTAGTGTTTGTATCGTGTGACATTCCCTTCAGTTTGTGTTGTGAGCGCTTATCCTACTTTGTGGGCCTTTAAAATGCCCCGAGGTCACCTTGAATGTTGCTTGCTGCAATCCTAGAATGAGCTCTTCTAGGCAGGCTCACTGTCTCGCTATGTTGGAAAATGGTCTCCGCGGTGCTCATCGCTAGTGGATTTGTAATAACTTTGAGTCCCTGTCAGTGACCCAGTTAGGAAATCCGTATGTGTAGGTTAACCTGTGTGTGCACACACGTGTGTATTGTAGCAGTGCCTTCCTAGCTACAGTTTTCTTCTCCTGGTTTCAGCTCAGATTTCTTGTGGCAGTGGGTGTGGTATGGAACTATATTCCTATTTGTTTTGTAAATTTTTCTATTTTAACAGGGCCTTGCTAAGTGACTTTGTTGCCCAGGATTGGCTCAAATTTGCATCCCTATTGCCTCAGCCTCATAGAGTGCTGGAATTACAGGTGTGTGCCACCAAGTCCAGCTTAGCTTTTAGTTTTTAACTTATTGCTGCCAGAATTCCTAGCTAGTATTACATGTAGCTCTAACTTGCTTAAAACAGCTGATTTACATTTCATGAGTAATGTGGTATAATCCTTATTCAAAAGTAGTTAAATCAATTTCAATTTATTTTCTACAGAAGAGATACCATGAGTTGAGCATGGTGGCACACATTGTAATGCTAGCACTCAAAAGGCTGAGGTCAAAGTTTAGCTATGAGTATGAGGCCAACCTGAACCACATAGTGAAACCTTGTGTCAAAGAGAAGAGGTAGGATTGTCCCATCATTTCTCTTGGAAAGCCCCCTGGAGTTTGACTTAGATTGGATGGATCCATGGGTGATGATGTGTTGGGTTGTGTTGGTAACATCTCGTCTTCTGAACTGACACAGTAAATATTGTTGTGCAATATTATTCTATTTTTCGTTTCAGGTGTATAATCTTTCATGCCTTTTGTCAGTTTTCTGCTTAGGTGTTTTATAGCTTTTGTGTTATTGTAAACATGTTGTAAACTTTAGGAGTGATGAGGTGGATATGTGTGTCTCAAGAGGGAAACTGTACTTTGAGCTGAATGAATCTGTAACCCAGCAAGGTTGTAGGTGCGGAGCTCGTGTTGGCCCCCTTTTCTGCCAGTCTCCACACTCCAGGTCCTCAGCTAGAACAAGAGCCATTTTTGGACCACCTTCCTAGGCACAGTGGGTTACAGTGGGTTACAGTGGGTCCCAGTCAGAGCCAGTCTCAGGCCCTCTCCCTGCCTGTCTCAGCAGCTGCTGGTCACCCTGATTTGCTCTTCTTGATGCCTTTGATTTCCAGTATTTTAATAAACCTAAATACAGTTCCGAAGAGGGAGATTTTAGGAAACTGTCTCAGTTACTGTCTCATTTGGTGGAACAAAATATCCAACACCTACAAGTTAAAGGAGAAACTGGGCATGTTGCTGCACACCTAGAATCCCAGCCCTTGGTAGGCTGAGGCAAGAGGATCATCATGAGTTTGGGAATAGGCCCATCTCAAAAAAAGAAAGAAAGAAAGACAGATAGACAGACTGACAGACAGACTGACTGTTTATTTTAGCTCTTCTCTGTTTGTGGAGGTTTCAGTCCGTAGTCGGCTGCCTCCAGGGCAGAGCGGCATGACAGAGGAGAAACAGTCCGTGGCATGGTCAGCAAGAGGCAGGGAGCTTGCCTTCCTTTTGCTTTCCCTGTTATTCCAGTCAAGCTACAAGCCAGCACCCCCAAAACTGTGCTAATTAGTGGACTAACCCAGTACCCTGTATCCTTAATCCCAGTATCACAAACCTGTGCTCCATGTACCTTCCAGCAGCCACACATACGGGTGCAAGCAGCATTGAGGAGACATCCAGCTACAAGGCGTAACTGAAAGTGTGGGGGACTTTTCCTGTATTACAGAATAGTGGGCGGGGAGTTGATCTGGAGTATGCTGTGGCCTTGGAGTCTATTTTGGCTATATATGTGTGTATATATAAGTAGACTTTTGTGTGTGAATGGGGTGGGATGCTTCCGTATATGTTTAGTGAAGTGTGAGATACTGTGATTTTTTTTGTGCATGTTTTTGAAAAGATGTACTATCATGTATTTTATTACCTTGTTATATCTGTGTATTCATGGTAGAGGAGTTTTAAGTATTCTCATGGTGTTAGGGTAACAGTCTGGCCATGTGTCTTACGGTACAGAGGATTTTGAGAACAATGAGGTGATAGGTTTGTATTTGTGGTACCTGTGCAATTTCTGGGGTTTGTGTATTGTTTCAGTTAAGAGATTCTCTGTTAGTTTTTACAAATTGGCCTTGTTAACTGAATGTGAAGGTGTACATCTATAATCTCAGCACTCTTTGAGGTTGAGGCCAAGGATCTCAAGTCGGAGTGCAGCCTGGGTCTTTTAGCAATTTACTAAAAGACTGAGTCTCAAACAATTTTTTAAAGGAGCGTAGAATATAACCCTGTATGAAGGCCCTATAGTACCACCCCCAACTCTTAAAAATAGAAAATAAGAATTGCATTATGTGTCTGCTTACATTTGGGCGTATACAGCTCTATATCCACTCATATCTGTGGATACATTTTATTAATATATTTTTAGGCATCTGGATGTTTGAGATTATGTATCAGAAAGAGGGTGATATGCGGGGGAATAAGGCAATTTGGGTGTCCATCGTGGTGGTGTGGGTGTGTGACATGTGCTTCTGTGTGAGACTGTAGGATAAATTTCTGTAAATGTGGGTTGAGTGATAGGGGTAGTGTATTTGGGATGTGTAACTGTGGCCAGCATGTGTGTGTGATTCAGTAGTAGCCTTGTTACAGTGTTTATCTGTCAAGAGTATATATGCCTAGTTTATGGTATAATATTTAGGAATTTAAAGAAATACTTTATCATGAAGGGGTGTTAAATTTCATTAAACATTTATGTAACAGTTGAGATGTATCATGTTTTTGTTTTGTTCTGTTAATCTGCTGAATTACACTGATTCATTTTCCTATGTTGAATGATTGTTGCATTGCTGGGAGGTTTTCTTGGTCATGGTGAATAATTTTTGTAAAGTGGTGGGCATTGAGTTTGGAAATATTTTATTACGTGAGTGTTAAGGGGTTCACATCAGTATCTATAAAGTATATTGTTCTGTAGTTTTGTATTTTTGCAGTAGGTGTGTCTGGTTTTGATGCATGGGTAGTAGTGGAGTCAGACTATTTTGCACAATACACTTGTACCAAAAGTAAAGGACAGACCCAGTTTCTTGGCATCTTCATCAGAATTTAGTACTGTCCCTTACTTATCCAGCCATAGAAATCTTGCAGTTCTCATTGGGTTTCTTAATTTGCATTGTGTTAGTGACTATTGAAGTTATGCATCTTTTCATGGCTCACTTAACAAGCACATGTGCTTATTAACAAAATATATCTTTTTTATCGGTACAAGGGCTCAAACTCATGACTGCCTGCTTGCAAGGCAGGTGCTTATGTTGCTGAGCTAAATCCCCAGGCCCCTACAACCAAATATATCTTAAGGTCAGTTGCCCATTTTGTATTTGGAGTATTGCATTTTTGATATTGAGTCTTTAGAGTTTTATGTATTCTAGATACAAGATCTTGTATGAAATACTGATATCAGTAGTCCTCAAAGATTTTCATACTTGAGTACAAATGGGTTTGTGTAGACATATTGAAATGTTAGTTAATTTTCATGAACATGATAATTTATCCTGGAGCAATTATGTTGATATCAGTACTAAAGTTACAAAAGTAACAGTAGAAGAACTGCCTTAAAGTGAATCAAGATAGTGATGTCACAGGAGAGCAGTAGAGATTATACTTGTCACTCTCATACACTTGCATTAGAAATGCCAGGTTCAGTCAGGTGTGGTAGCACACAGTTGTAATTTCATCCACATGGGAGGCTGAGGCAAGAAGCATCCCAAGAATTCAATACCACCATGGACAGCTGTAACAATCTAACTAACTACCTAACTAACTACCTAACAAAATAAATAAATGTACCAGGCTCATTTTATGTGTTGTGGGTAAAGCACTAAACATAATAAATGAGACTGCATATTTTAATGATATACTGTCTGGTAAAATGGAATGTACAATCATCACACTTGTACCTGAAAAAGTGAATAGGAGAATGTGTACTTTAGGCACAGATTAAATTTAAAAATCTGGGCACAGAAAGTACAATAGAAGTTGTATCATGGTGGAGCATAGATGGGGAGACAAGAGATGGTAGCTAAATGGCAGGTGAGCTCTTTTGCGGAGGTGATAACAGTGTTCTAATGGTTTACAATTCTATGTATTTACTGCAGTGTGGCTGTAAACTGTATAAGTTACCCAAAACTGTGATATTTGAATGGGGGATGTAATGTTATGTGAATGTATCTATGGACTATTCATTTCAAATAACCTGAAAGCTGCAGAGGAAAAGGAACTTTTCTACATTGCTGATGGGATTGTAAGCTAGAATGACTACTATGTAAATCAGTTTTGAGATTACTCAAAAAGTAAAAATAAAAAGTGCATTTGATCAAGCTCTTGTTGTTCTAGGGTATCTTCCTGAAAGCTAAACATATATTACAGTGACAATCTCTTACTATATCTATAGCAGCACAACTCAAAATACCTGAGTCTTAGAAATAGCCTATATGTCCATCAACAGATGAAAGGATAAAAGAAATGTGATATTTACACACAGTGGAGTATCATAACAAAGGATGAACTTGAGATATTTGACGTAGATGCACCTCAAGGACATAATGTTAAATAAATCATCCACACAACCTTAAATGTCCCATGGTTTCTCTTTAGTGAGAAACCCAAAGTATACATGAATTAGAACGCAAACTAAACAATAATGGAAACTGACATAGAGCTTTTACAAAACAGCTAAGATTAAGGGAAGAAGGAGGAAATGGCTAAAGGAATTAAGGGGATAGAAAAAATGAGAAAAGGAAAAAAGGCAAAGTATCTGGGCTACTTTTGTCTGGTTGCTTAGGCAAAGTATCCAACACCCAAAATTAAGGAAGGAAAGATTTATTTAGCTCACTGTGCAAGTTTCAGTCCATAATCTTAGACTCTTGGCTTTAAGACAGGGTGGCATGACACCAGGGCAGCACTTCAAGGCAGAAGCCAGCAAAGCAGCAAAAGAAAAAAGGGGTGCAGAGCAAGCCTCTTTTCCTGCCTTTTATTGTATGCATGCTGTCCCTGCAGTGCCCCTTAGGGCAGATGTAGCACTCACAAAATCTCTGAGCCCCCTTGCACAAGTTAAGGGTATTTACAAAGTAAGGATCCTGGATCCTTGCTGTGTTTCTGAAATAACCTTCTAAACTCCTCAAGTTGACACATGCTTTAACCATAACAATCCACTGGTTTTTAACTTGGCCACTAGACACATTTCTTTAAACCAGTTTCCAGACACAAGACACTTATTTTTACTGTTTCACAACTTGAACATTATAACACAGGTTTAACAATCCTTAAGAACCAGCATTATGTCTATCAACATTATATTACGTTAGAACCATAGCATTCCACACCTGGCCCCCAAACACTCATGCACATCCCTCTTTGTAAAAGATATTTTAGTCTATCTCTGAAAGTTGCCAAAGTCCTAGCAGTTTCAGCACTGCTGAAAAGTTCAAGGCCAAAATTCCCTCCAAGATGTAAAGCAAACTGTAGCTTCAAGCCCGTGTACAAATCTAAATAAAGTTAAAACACTTTCAGTATGCACTGGCACAAAATAAACATTTCCATCCAAAAGTTACAAATAGGATATAAAGCATTTGGACCAATGCAAGTACAAAGTCCAGCAGGGCAAATGTTAATTCCTGTAGCTGCACATCCAGGATCTGAAGCAATCTGTGGCAAATTGTGAGTTCCAAAGGGCTCGTGCGGTTCCATCCCTATGGCATTTCTGGTGGTCATAGCTCCTGCAGCTTCTCTCTTAGGCCCATTTTACTCTCTCCTTGAACCTTTCCTTAAATCCTCCCCATCCCTGGCTTTTCCAAATTTCTGGGGCCTCCACTGCCCCTTTGGCTTCACAGTCACATCTTTACATGTTGCTCTCAGGGTTTCACTGCCGGCCCTGCCAGGCCTTCTGAAATCAGGATGGAAGTTGTTTAAACCGCAGATCTCTTGCATTCTGTATGCACCTGTTATGGATTAAGTACTGGTGGTCAGCTTAATGACAGCTGGATTACATCAGTATGGCACTGAGCATCGATGCTCTACCTGAAGAAATTTGTCAGCATAAATAGAGAGGTGGAGAAGTAGAAGCAAGGTGTTAATGAGTTACTGTGTTGAGGCATTGTGGGTTCTCCTACAAGTTGCTGTTTGAGCCACTGGTTCTCCTGGAGAAGCTCTGGCCCTCACATTGAGCATTGCTTCCTGGATCTGGAGGGGAAGAGGTGTGCTGCTTGATCTGCAGGATGAACTTGTTACACGGCTTCCTGGCATGAACCTGACTGTCCTTGTTGGAGGAGGAGCTTGGGGCCTCTGTGTTGCTGAGGATGGCTGTGGTGCATTTCAGGACAGTCCTGGTCTTTCTTTAAATGTGACTTCTCGGCTCCAGCATAGAACCCTCAACCTACCAGCACAGTTTCTTAACCCCACTGGCATGGACATTCTGGCTTCCACCGCTGACCGTTGGGCTTTCTCGACATGGATCTGTTAAAGAGACTGAGGTGAATCCTTCTTGTGGGCTCTGGACCTCAAGTTGGAGTAATGGGAGGCATTGTCATGATCTCTGCATTTTCATCTGGACTCAAGTGGGACAATTGCTGTGGGATTTAGGCCCTTGGCTAAATATTCTATGTCTTTGCTGTTGTGGAATAATTTCCTGCATTTTCTTGTGTTAACTCCTGGTGATCATTATAAAATAATATTATAAACTCCATGTCCTTATTCTAATTGTTCTCTGTGTACAGCCCCTAACTTTAACAGCACCTAAAAGTAGCACTATGTGAATGATGCCAAGGTCTGCTGCTATCTGGAGCAGTAGCCAGACATCCCTCTCCATTGGCTGTGGGGATTGAATGCCTGGAATACAGAGCACTCTGAACCTGATGGTGAGGAACAGATTATCTATGCTGCTACCATTTTAGAACCTGGTGCAGCTGCTCCCATTCTGGAACATGGAATTCTGTGACTTTTGCCTAAAAGCAATGCTTTTCATTTTTGCAGTTTTGAGGCTATAAAGTTCGAGACTTGCTGCTTTTTGTGATTCCTTCAGGGCACCTTTTCTATTCTTCTGTTCCTTCTCAACAATGGAGATCAGCTCAGTCTTTGCAGTCCATAGCTTTTTGGAGCTTTCTTTCTGGACAAACTCTGTACTTTCAGTCATCGTTCTAGGCTTTTTGCTCTTGATTTGCAACATAACTCAGGGTAAAAGCTCCCAACAATAGCCATGCCACAGCCTCAATATTCGACAGCCTTGGAATTTCTTCTCCTAGGTTAATTAGTCAACCACTTGCACCACTTTTACTCGCAGTTTCCGGCAAAGTGTTTGGACACAAGCAAAATGCAGACAAACTTTTTGCCAAGCCATAACATACATCCTCTGGAGTTTAGCACAGAATGCAATGCTTTCCAGCAGGAACCTCCTGGGCCTGGTCTGTACCAACAGGATTGCTATCAGCCTGGTCTTCTGAGTTCTGACCAGAATCTCCGACTCAGAACACCCTAAGGCATTGTAACTGTATAGTTTCAGGTGGCATCTCCAAACTTGTCCAAACTCTTTCCAAAAGCCATTACCAAAGGCTTTTGAACTACATGGTCAGGTACAGTCACAGCAACAACTCCATTCCTGGTACCAAATTCTGTCTTGGTTATTTTTCTCTCATTGCTGGGACAAAACCCAACACTCAAAATGATGGAAGGAAAGGTTTATTTATCTCTCTCTCTCTCTTTTTTTTGGTACTGGAGATTGAACTCATGACTGTGTGCTTGCAAGGCAGGCATTTACGCTGCTGAGTTAAGTCCCCAGGCGCTAGCTCACTGTTTATTGAGGTGTCAGTTCATAATCAGTTGGCTCCAAGGCAGGGTTTTATGGCACTAGGCAGTACTTCAAGGCAGCAGCCAGCAAAGCAACAAGAGCACACAGGCAGGAAGAGCAAGCCTCTTTTCTTTCCTTGTAGCATATGCAGTTTACCCCCACCCAGCCCTGGGGCAGATGGAGAACTCATAAATGTCTGTGCCCTCTTCTTGCACAGGCTGAGGATATTTACAATGTAAGGATTCCAGTTCCCTGCTGAGTCTCTTAAACTTCGGAACTTCTCAAGCTGACACAATATATTAACCATAACATAAAGCTTTTGTGAATAAGGAGAAGAAGAGCATCTGCACGGAGAGTAGGAGAATGGGTAAAAAGAATGAAGATGCGTCATATACGGGTAAATGTTTCCTATGATGGATATCATCATTATGTATATCTAAAATGCACCAGTGAACTTAATATTTTAAAATGTGAAAATAAGGTATATTATATACAGGTACTAACCTTTCACCATGAATGTAATAATAATGTTATGTAACATGAACTAATAACATTTTTTTTAATTTTTATTTAAGGAGAAAAGAAAAGAAAGAAAAAAAAACAGTGAAGGGGTACAAGTTATACAGATTTACAGAAGAAAAAAATGCGCAGTAGGAAATCACTAGTTAATGGATTACATATTGCCATCTTAGAAATAATTGTTCAAGTCACAAAATTAAAGCTTGTAGAGTGGACATTCCAACAATGATACTGCAAAGAGTTCTGTTCAATGATCCAATAAAACTCTGTGATATCATTTTCTATCTTATACATTTAAATATACATGCAGTTATATAGTCTAGTGCACTTTCTTTTCCTCTCTTTTGTACCGTGTCTATTACACATTTTGGGTTTCATTGCTCCCACGGTTCTTATTGCTTTTTTGGAAGAGAGTAAAACCAAATGTGACATAACAGAACAGAATCGGTCAAGTCAAAAGGGTGGACATAATAGATAATATAAAAACATAATACAAGGTGATCAACAATGGTTACCATAATGCCTCCCGCTATTTCTAATCGAATTGCCTATATCATTAGTTGTAATACAATTGAACAAAACCGTAAAGAATAAAACCGACAAAACCAAAACACTGGAGATATTGTAGGTCTTCAAAAGTAGATAAAAGTCAACGAGAATGGGCGTTATAATGAATCTCATTATCTTCTCAGCTGATGCCTAAACTTTCGAACCTGATACTATCCAGCAAAACAGAATAGAGGAACCTCAGTCAAAAACAAGATGGTGAGAGTAATACAGGGCTTCAAATCAAGATAATAGAAAGTCAAAGTGGGTTACTATATTATATCCTGCTATATTTTTCCCTTTAATTAAATGGATAAAAATAAAAAAGTAAATAATGGAGTGGAGATTGAGAAAAAAGAGGGCATAACAGCGAAACAGGGCAGATCAAAACATAACCATTTAAGCAGAATAGTGTTTCACCACCAGATAATCCTGACCCAAAAATAGTTACCATATTGACTCCCTCCCTGAAGTCCATGAGTACAACTTCATATACTGTAGCATTAAGTATATCAAAACAATGTAAAACCATTTAAGAGAATGACAGCATTATAGAGTATTTAGAATCGACTAACAGAAAATGAACAATGGTCTCTGTATAATCTCCTTGTCTTTAAAAGGTTTTTTCTTATACTATCGTACATAACAAAATCCAATAAGATACAACCTGTTTAGACCATTGGAGACAGAAGAACAAAAGCTAGATGAGACTTCAAAACAAGATGGTACTAAATCAGCATTACCTATTAAGATGTCATTTTCTCCAAAAAAAGCTGTTCCTATCATCCAATCTTCTCTGTCTCATTTCTGTTGAGCTCTTTTTCTGTCAGTAGCTGTCAGTTTGTCTTCTTCATTTTGTTCTCTGCTCCATTCGTTGTGGCCTCCCCGCCACTATTTCTGGGTTCTTTGTATTTTTCTTTTTTTAGAATATCCTGCAATACTTTCTGTAGGGTTGAATTGGTGGTTGCAAATTCCCCCAGTTCCTCTTTATCCTGGAAGCACCTTGTTTTTCCATCAATTTCCAGGGACAGTTGTGCAGGATATCTCAATCTTGGCTGGAGATTATTATCTTTCAAAGCTTGAATTATTTCTCCCCATGCTCTTCGTGATTTGATGGTTTGTGAAGAGAAATCTGCTGTAATTCTGATGGGTATTCCCTTGTAAGTGATCTGTTTCTTGTCTCTTACAGCTTTTAATATTCTGTTCTTGTATTGAATTTCTGGAATTTTTATTATTATATGCCTGGGTGTTTCTCTGTTAGGGTTGTAGGTAGCTGGGGTCCTGTATGCCTCATACATCTGAGTATCTTTACCTTTTGCTAAATTAGGAAAATTCTCCTGGATTATTTCTGTGAGTAGCTTTTGTAGTTCACTTGTTTGTGTCCCTACTTCTTCTTTTATGTTCTTAATCCTTAAGTTATGGCTCCTCTTATCATCTTCTTGTCTTTGTATTATTGCTGTGTGTTTCTTTGTTATTTTTAAGAAGTTTTTCATTTCATTCTCCCATGTTTCAAGTCTGCCCTCCAATTCAGATAGTCTGTCCTTAGTTTCTTTCAAGCTGTTATGCCAGTCTTGGATAGACTTCTTAATTTCTTGATAGTCCCTTTGAACCTGCTTCACATACTCAATGCTTTCTCTGTTTTCTCCATCAAGCAATTCTCCCCTCTTTTTCTGTTCTTCCATTCCACCATCTGCTTTTTCCTGGGTGGTGCTTAGCATTTCTCTAACTATTCTGCATACTTCTAGCTTCAGGTCATTGATAACTTCATTCCTGAATTGGTCTATGAGGCTCTCTATATGGCGCTTAATGTATATTGGTGCGGTGTCCACTATTGCCTGATTCTCAGGATTGGGGGCCGAGGAGCCTTTTTTGTTGCTTCCCTTCCCCATATTTTCTGTTCCTTATAAAATGCAATCTTACACAGGAGGCCCGGCTTCCCTGCCTGTCAGCCACAGCCTGATCAAATTGTGCTGGCTAGTTGTTCCCGCCCACCGCTGCGCCCCAGGGAGTTGCGGAGGAGGCAGCCTACGCGGGAGTCGGTCGCTCCTCCAGGCCACCGTCAGGCTCTGGGATCTGGGTTAGGCCAGCCTAGGGAGTCCGCCAGCAGCGTCACTCAGGACAGGCACCTTTCACCAATCCCGTCCGAGAGGGGAATGTGCGGCTGGAGTTGCCACCGCGCCCTGCTCTTACAGGACTGCCCGAGCCCAGAAAAACCTCCGCTGGAGTCAAACTGTGGTAGGGAGTCAGTTTCTCGCTCACCTCGCCACCAGTCAGTTTTCCTCCTTGTCCATCCTGTTTCCGACTCCGTTCGCAGACTCCCATTCCCAGAGCTCGGCGCGTCTCTCCTTGCCGAGCTGCTGTGGAGGCAGCCAGCCGCCGGGCGGCGGGAAACCCAAATCGCGGTTTCCAATGGCGCGCGGTCGAGCCTCCACACCGAGACTTCTCTGTTCCTATTTTAGTGCCAGGACCACATTCTAAGTTGGATTCTCTCAGCCCAGTTCGTTCCTGAGTCAGCAGAGCACATCTCTACTGGTTCGTATCTCCTTAGTCCGCATCATTCCTGGCCTCTGAGCCGAGCCTTTCAGAGAGCCTTCAGTAGCTGCTGCTGTCTGTCCGCCATGTTCTCCGATCAAGCCACTAATAACATTTTTTTACAAAAAAGAAACTAGAATCAGGAAATAATGAGTACATTAATTTTTTTTTTAAAAAAAGGACTGAAACAAAAACATTTATGATGTTAAAATCGGGCTGTGTCTCAGATGTCCCAGTTCTCTCCTGTGGGTACTCGATATTGTGCTACCCAGGTTCTGCTCCCTGTCCTCTCACTGACTATAACCTTTGCCTTAATGTCTGTCTATGCCCTGGAGACAAATACAGACACACAGGCTGCAGATCCAGAGCGAAATATAACTGCCCCTCCTGGGAATGTGTGTCCATAGGCTCCTATGGAGGAGGGCCCAGGATGATAGAAACAGAGCACTGTAATGGCAGGCCTCAGTTAGCTGAATAAGAACAACAAGCAGGAATTGTAATGCCCTCCACAGGAGAAGACTGCTGTTGTTACACTAATAGGTCTGAAGTAGTCCCAGAAGATCTGCAGCAATTGCCAGAGAGGTTAAATAACCAGCCTCAGGGCTGGAGATACAGCTCAGCAGCACAAGCTCCTGTCTGGCAATCACAAGGTCCTGAGTTCGATTCCTGGCACCAAATAAAAAATAAATAAATAACCAGGCTCAAAAATGAAACCAGAAATGGGGATGATTTCAAGATCTGTCTGACTTGGGACCATGTCTGAAAACCCTTTTGGGACCCCTGAACCCTTATATTAATTCTCCTGATAATGTCCTGCCTTATTAATTGGATTACATAAGTTAAAAACTGCCCTATCTTATGCAGCTTTATATAAAAAGAACAGCCCCAGCTTTGAAAAAGCCTTCTCAAAGTAATGACAAGCATGGGAAATGAAAGGGAGAAACTGTACAAAAGAAATTGTTCTTTTAAAAATTTTGTTCTTCTGGGGCTGGGGATTTAGCTCAGTGCCTTAAGTGCCTGTCTGGCAAGTATGAGGTCATGAGTTCAATCCCCGGTACCAAAAAAAAAAAAAAAAAAAAAAAAAAAAAAAAATCTTGTTTTGTTCTTTTTAAACTGCCTACCTGTGTAACTGCTTCATGGCTTTTTAATTACTTTCTCGACCCCTGTAACCATGAGCGTGTAACCGAACACACAGAATGCCTGGTTGTACCATTGTAATAAGCTGATGATTGTTGATCTACTCTTGCAACTGATGTTCTCGCCCTGATAGCTAATCAGAAATCTGCCAGGCTGTTCTCTCACCTTTCTCCCTCCTTTGTGCCTTCTGCTTGGGCATCATATAAAAGGCCTAGACCCCCAGAGATCTGGGCCTGATACTTTGGAGTGCTCCCAATCAGTGCCCTTCAACGTAATTAAATCTGCCCCCAAATCCGACGTGTTATTTCAGTGTTTCTGCTTGCTGTCACACTACTGCTGCCTTAAGTGAGGGCCAGACAAGGGCAGGCCTCAGTGGCAGGAAGGGGACCCCGGCAGGTCACACTGTTGTCCTAGCAGGACACTCAGGCTGTCTAGCAGGGCGGGCAGTGCCATCCCAGGGTCTCCTGAAGCCTGGCCCTTTCTACTCATTCAGCTGTTAACAATGTTAGACCAGGTTAGCAGAGTGCAGGTGCGTGAAGGCGTGAGTGCTAGGGCGGCAGCCCTCAGAGCTGCCATGGACCCCGGCAGCATCTGTGCACAGGAAACTCCAGCGAGGAGCCGAGCTGGCGGAGCACACAGCTCGGTGTGGCCTTCTGTGAACAGGTCCCAGCAGGTGGCTGTGCAGCTGCCCGAAGCTCAGGGCTGTGGCTGGCTGAGACTCAGCTTCTCAGGAAAGCAAATTCCTAAATCGGTCTTTCAGTTTGTCCAGGTCCTAAGTCAGGGTGTAGTTCATTGTGTAAGGACTGAAGAGCAGAGAGAGCCTCAGGTCAGGTTCAGTTTATTTTACACTACTGTGCTGGCTTGGGCAGTGGCAGATTCTTCTTGATGCCGAGTCAGGTGTGACTAGGCAAGAGACTGAGAAGATGCTGGCTTGAGACAGGGTCTTGCTATGTAAATTCAAGCTGGCCTTGGCCTCACCACGTAGACCAGGATGGACTTGGACTCCTGGTGACCCTGGTGTTGCCTCTCAGCCTCCCAAGTGCTGGGATCACAGACACGTGCCACCACACCTACCTGGAAAGCCCCTCTCTGAGATGGAGCTGAGCGTTCTGGTGTATGATCACCTAAATCTAATGTACACGTTCACAGATGTGTGGGCAGATGGTAACGTCAGTGGGCACCTGGCACAAAACCATGATTTAATTTGCATTGTGCTTTGATGCCATGTGTGTCTGCTCTGCCCTCTTTGCTTAGAGAGAATCTGATTTTGATCCTGAAGGAGACTCTGGGTGTGGCACGCAACACCTGCCACTTTGGGATAAGGCTCACTTTGAGCTAAAGATGCTAGAGAACAGATGCAGGGAGCTTTGCTGCCTCCGCCTTCTGCCTGGGAGCCAGGCCTGCAGCCCCCTTTGGTGGTGGCGGGGTGACCCTTTCTCATGTCTCCCGCACCCGGAAGAGGAGAGCAGCTCCTGTGCTGGGCAGGGTCAGCCAGAGAGGACCCCACAGAGATACACTGTAAAGCATCCTTGCTGTTCCTGCATTTGCCCTGCCATGGCTCCCGGGCACTCACGACGATTTGTTTGTCCCCATGCCGAAAATGCCTTTCCTTTCTAAAAGTGCTCATAAGGCCTGTGCCCTCCTGCACACATAAAATAGTAATAGGACTTGGATTCCTTGGGCTAGAGATAGTACTCCATGGTCACGTGCTTGCCTGGCTTGCAGGAGGCCCGAGCTTGAAACTTGTGGCTTAAAATAGCAGGTACAGCTGGACTTGGTGAGGGGCACTTGCATTCCCAGCCACTTAAAAGGCTGAGGCAGGAGGATCACTGGAGCCCAGGAGTTCAAGGCCAGTCTGAGCAGGCAGAGTCTCAGCAAGCCAGAGAATGAATGAGCAGTGGATAAGTAAATAAATTGCATGCCCTGGGGTCCTGAGCCTCAGTTAGGTGAGAAGTGTTTCTTTCCTGGCCAGCGGGCAAGCAGGACGTGGCTCAGCTCTCTGTGTAGAGGCTTGGCTCAGACATGCCGGTGTCCGCCTGGGTCATACGTGGGCACCGCTGGGGCTGTGGCTCCAGCTGCCCTGGCCCCTCCCCGGCCCCGACAGCCCTTCCTGCCCAGTCCCCTCTCTGGGCCCACATAACCAGAGGGCTTTGCAGAGAAAGGAGGACGGGAAGGTCCCGGGCCTTTGGGAGTCACTGAGCCTCAGCAGCCCCTTTGTCTGGGTTTGATTTCTTCTGGAGGCAGAGCAGGGGCAGTAGCTTCTCATCACCGGGAGGGGGCGCTCGCGGGGACAAGGTGTCCCAGGATTTGATGAGGACCTGCAGGCCAGGCTGCAAGTTTCCAATAATCATCCCTGTTTCCTGTTATTCCTTCAGTTCCGACCTTGCCTTTAACTTGGAAGGTTATGTGTTGCATTCCTGAATGACGTCTTC
This sequence comes from Cavia porcellus, assembly GCF_034190915.1. Classification (NCBI taxonomy): domain Eukaryota; kingdom Metazoa; phylum Chordata; class Mammalia; order Rodentia; family Caviidae; genus Cavia; species Cavia porcellus. The sequence continues at coordinate 20,914,682 of NW_026947500.1, forward strand.
ACAGCGGCAAATCGAATTTATACCAAACAGAAGATGGACCCCAAGGTACCAGATCTTCCTCTTACAGCTTTTCAGCTTGGCTGGCCCAAATGACAGAAGTGAATGTGAATTTGCATGTTGATGTGTAATTTATGTAATATGGTCTATCAGTTACTGGTTGATTTTTAGTTGTCTTGTGTGTGAAAGTCCTTGTTACTCCTAGTCTTGGAAAACTTTGGGGAAAATTACATAGGGAAAAATGATGCCAGTATTTTATATCATTTCGTTGTGGTGCTAGAGATGGAACCCACAGCCTCTTACATGATAGGTGTTATGGATTAATAATTGGTGGTAAACTTAATGCTAGCCAGATTACATCACCATGGTGCTGAGCAAGGATGTTCCATCAGAGGGAAGGTGCCAGCATACAGAGTTGTGGAGAAGGAGAAGCTATGCGTTGAGGTGTTGAGGCATTGCGGGTTCTCCTATGAGTTGCTGTTTGAGCTGCTGGGTCTCCTGGAGAAGCTTTGATCCACACATCAAGCAATTGGGTCCTGGTTCTGGAGGGGTAGACATGTGCTGCTTAATCTCCAGAATGAACTCATCCTGCTGGCCTCCTGGGAATGTACTCGACTGTGCTAATTATTGGAGAAGCTCGGGGCCTTCGTGTCGCTGAGGATGGCTATGGTGCTCTTCAGGACAGCCCTGGTCTTTGTTGTGAATGTGACTTCTTGGCTCCGGTGTAGAACCCTCAACCTACCAGCACAGCTCCTTCACCCTGCTGGCACGGACTTTCTAGCTTCCACTGCTGACCTTTGGGCCTTCCCAGCAGGAATCCAAAAAAGAGCCTGGTGTGAGTCCTTCATGTGGGTTCTAGAGTTCCAGTTGGACGCGTGGGAGGCATTGTCACGGGCTCTGGGTCTTTATCTGGACTCATGAAGGACATTGCTGTGGGATTTAGGCCCTTGGCTAAATATTCTATGTCTTTATTGTTGTCGACAGATTTCCTGTACTTTCTTGTGTTAACTTTGGGTGACTATCATGAAACAATATTATGAACTCTATGTCCTGATTCTAATTGTTATCTTCATAACCCCTGACTATAAGAATAGGCAAGTGCTGTGACACCGAGCTACATTCACAGCTTGAGATGTCACTCAAGAGGAATCCATCCTTTTGTCTGTCTGCCTGCCTACCTGTGTGACTATCTGGCAAAGCACATTCCTTTTCCTCTCTGGCCATCATGCCTTTTTTTGTTTTGTCATTGTGAGTTTGAACCTTCACCTGCCCAAACCTCAATTTCCTATCTGTGGGTTCAGGGACCAGAATGGCCAAGGTGTGAGGGCCTCCAGCACTGCTCTTCTCACCCCTCAGGGTGGCAGCCCCAACCCCAGCTGCCACCGGAAACTCAGATGAACCCAGTATAGGGGTCTTTGTCCCTGGTTCTCTGTGTCCAGGGACAGAGCCTCTCCAGCTGCAGGCTCATTTCCATAAGCAATTTTTAAAAAATCCTTATGACCATTTTAAAAAAAAAACTGGTGGCAGTTTTACATAGCCAGGGTTGTTGCCTTTTGAAAAATCACAGTGTGTAATTCTTTTTTACAGGAAAACATGGTGTGGTCATTGTAATGAAAGTAAATACAAACCAGGCTGTTCTCTGATACAGGGAGTGAGACGCTTTCAAGGAGCTGTTTATGTTAGCATTTTTAATCCTTATTTTGTTTCAGATTTCTCATTTTTCAAAACATGCTTTAGAAAAAACCTCACAGAATGGTAGAGACAGCGGACCTGGAGGCCTTCCATTTCATCCATTTTACCTATAGCTTTTGGTGTCAGACAAATATTTATTCAGAAATCACAGCACAACTAAAATGTAACATTTTATGTCAGAAATTCTCTGACAATATCTCAGTCAGAGTTGGTCAGGATGGTCTGGCTGTGCGCAGGTGTGTGTTCCAGGGAGTCCCATGCTTTGTGTTTCTGAGGTTGACGGGGTTCTGTTTTTTTTCTTGCAGGAGCTGGGGAAGTATGGGGTGCTCTTGTACAATGCCTGCTTCATGATCATCCCCATTTTTCTCATCAGTGTCTCCAAAGGAGACCTCTGGCAGTTGAGCAGCCATGGTCAGTGCCCTCTCCTGTAGCCAGCGCTTATAGTGTTAGTGTCAGGGATTTAGCACACGGAACCTGAAAGTGTGAGAGTATCCAGGCTCGCCAGGAGGGCATGTAAAACACTGCTTGAGGACCAGGTTCATCTGTGGTCCAAGCTCCCCACAATGATGAGGCAGGAGCCCCTCTTGAGCTCAGGAATTCGTGAAAAACCTGGGCCACGTGGTGAGGGCCTGTCTTAAAAAGTAAATGGGTAACCTAATGATCCTTTGGTACCATCTTTACACTGATACTTATCTTTAGGCAGTTGGAGAGTAGCAAGAAGTAGTTATACAAGTTGGTGTGTGAAACTTACTGGAAAATAATATAAATCTGAGATTGAGTACCACTGTCCACCCCGCTGTGTCGTGGTACTGGGGTTACAAACCCCAACCCTTTAAAATTATTTTATGGTTCTGGAACTTGTTCCCTCTGGCCACAATCACCATGCAGGAGTCTGCTACTCTTTCATGAAGGGTAACCGTGATGCTAACACTCGTGGAGGATGTGTTTGGAGCATTGCTTGTGGCTGTCTCATTGCATTCCCACACCGGACCTCAAGAGACAACACGGTCATTATCCCCATCTTAGAGAAATGGAATTCAAGGCTAGAGTTTAAGTAACTTCCTGTGGACAGCGGGTGGTAGATCCAGGCAGCTTCCTCCAGAAACACACCCTGAGCCACAGTCTCTGTGCCCGTATTTGTGTATGAAAAGTGAGCGTTTCCTTCCTTCACTTGCGAAAATCTATAACTTGTATTTTATAATAAGAGGCCTAAAGCCAGGTGTGGTGGTGCACTCCTTGTAATACTGCACCCGGGAGGCTGAGGCAGGAGCATCGTTGCAAGTTCAAGACCTGCTTGGGTCACAAAGTGAGCCCAAGGGCAGCCTGAACTGCATAGCCAGACCCCGCCTTAAAAAGACAGAAAATAAATAAATAAATAAAAATAAAAAGAGGCCTAACATGTACAGACAGTCCTCATATTTTTAAAAATTTTACTTCATTTATTTTATTACTTTTTGGAGACACGGTGTTACCGTATTCCACCGGCTGGTGTGAAACTCCTAGCCTCACGTGATCCTCCTGCCTCAGCCTCCCAGGCAGCTGAGACCATGGGCCTGCACTGCCATGCCCAGCTGGGCCTCATCGTCACCTGGTTTGGCGTCACCGTCTTGGCGTGCACTGTGCAGTGCAGGTGATGCTCATGCAGTAGAGAGCGCTCTTCCCGTCTCACCTGTGCTCTTCTTCCTGCCCCGAGTGTCCCCTGTGGAGGGGACGCAGTTTCCACGCAGTGTTGTACTGCGGTCATGTCCTGTGCGGGGATTCGGTGTTAGATTCCAGGCCGGGTTCCACCTAAACAAGCGGCCTGCCACAGGGAGCCCCATCAGGTTCCCAAGTTACCGGCTGGAGAAGCAGCCCAAGGAGCAGACTCCTGTCCTGCGCCTTTTCTCAGCTGGCGGGGACCTGGCGGGGACACAGGGATGGCCGGGCCCGCGGGGAGCCCTGCTGTGGCCGGAGGCCTTGCTTGGTGCAGCCGGCCTGCAGGGTCACCAGCTGCTGGGTGTGCTCTCTGGGCCCGGATTGTCCCTCAGGTCAGCAGGGTCAGGGCGAGCGCCTTCCGGGACACGCCAGGCCCTGGGGAGGCAGTGGGGGAGCCCCGCTATCCGCGTTCTCCGAAGGGGTCCACAGGCCATTTGGGGAAACAGGGCTTCACACTGAGGGCTCGGTTTCTGCCCTGCCGAAAAATGAACCCCAAGTGTAAACTGGAAGAGTCACATTTCAACTTGCGCTGATGGAAAGAGCCAGCCCAGTGGCAGATGCTTTCTTGTTATTACTCTTACTTACTTTCTGTTTAGAATAAACATCAGGCTGCGGTATTTCTGAAACTGAGACCTGCACACACTCATTAAAGACATAAACTAAGATCTGTGAAAACCAAGTCGGAGAGAATCTGCATGTTTTAATGAAAACTGCTAGGTAACCCCAGTGTTGTGTGGTACCAGGAGTGCTCAGTTTGTATTTATTGTTCGCAGGAATATCTGTCGCTCTTTGCAACATTTTTTTTATTTTTTCCTTTATTTCTAATATTTTAATTTTAGATAAGTGCTGTCCAGAATTGTATTATTTTCTGTTGTTTTTGGCCACTCATTGCTTTTCCACCATCCTTTTGGCTTTAATTTTTTAACATATTTTCAGCCCCCTCATTTGGCTTAGGGCTTCCAAGTAAAAGAGATTAAAAATTATGACATTTTTCTTTTATAAGTGAGCTCTGTGTGTGTGTGTGTGTGTGTGTGTGTGTGTGTCTGCGCACGTAGCTAGGATCCAGCCTTCCCTGTGTGTGCTAGGCATGAGCTTCATGAGTGAGTCATAGCCCAGCCCCATCAGTGAGCATGTAAAAAACTTGCTTTCTGGGGGAGGCTTTCAAAATACAAAATCACAGAGAATAGTACAACCCGTGTGTTCTGCTACCAGATTCAGCAGTCATCAACCTTTAATGTGTATCTTTTTTGATAGTAGTAGGCTAAGCATTACTAATGAATCAACAGCACCAAAAGGTGATATGGCGCTTCTCTGTAGAGGATTCCATTTAAATTGTTTAAAAATTTGAATTATGAACTTAAAATGATGTAATAGTTTTAAATGTGTATTGTTGCTAAAACTTGGTTAACAAATTATGTCTTGTCAGAAAGTGAACAGAACCTTTTTTTGAGACGGGTGTCACCGTGCATGTCAGGCTGGTCCTGAATTCACCATGTAGTCCAGGCTGGCCTGGAACTCACAGCAGTATTCCTCCCTCCGCCTCCCCAATGCTGGGATCACAGGTGTGCACCACCATACCTGGCTGATCCAGTCATTTTGTTGTTGTTTGACACAGGTCTCACTATACAGTTCAGATTGGCCTTTACCTCACTACACAGCCCAGGCCAACCTTGTACTTGCAACGTTCCTCCTGCCTCAGCCTCCTGAGTGTTGAGATTACAGGTGTGCCCCACCATGACCGGGTCCCAGTCATGTTACTGAGTGCCTACTTATACATGGACTTGAGTCATCCCGAAACTGTTTCTGGACACAGGAGAGGGACACGTGAAGAATATTTGTTTGCATTGTTTTCTGCCATTTCAAGAGGATTGATTTTATTTTGTCAGTAAGGAATTAAGTTCCTGGGAAGCAGAAACTGATCCTTTAAGGTCTCTATCTACAGTCTCCTCTCCCTCAGTTACTGGACTGCTTTGTAGTAATTCGTAGTTGATTTGTCCACGATGCAAGTTCTTGAGAACAGTTTAGACCTTGGACTTTACTTTGCAACCTTGTTGAGTTGGTAATAAGCTCTTTTCAAAGATTATTTGTAAAAACTCAATTTCATCATTACGAATTAGCAAAGGTTTGTAAGGTAAACAGTAGATTCAGCAACAAGAGCTGTCATTCTGTCCTGGCCTCCGGCAAAGCTGAATTTCACTCATTCCTGACACCAGCCTTTTAAGGAAGCTGTTGTGGTTGTTGTTTTTAATAATCCCCATTTTGTAGGATGAAGCTGAGGTTCAGGGAGGGAAAGGAATTTGACCAACTTCACACAATTAGCATGGCCCAAGGTTTTTCAAATTGGGTTCAGAAGAGCCAATGAAGGAGGGTGGTTCTTGTTGCAAAACAGTTTGGTCAGAGCAAGAGACTTAAACTGCAGCATCACATATATAATCATTAGTTTCTTTTCTTTTTTATAATAGACAAGTCACTTCAACACATGGAAGACTGTCCTATTTATCATACAGTTGCTTTGCTCCTGTTTTTTTGGGGAGGTGACAAACCATAGAAAATAGTGATGTTATTTCATGGTATCTCTTGATAAGTCACTTCTAAATATTCTTCTGTTCTGCTCTGTCAAGTCCGTTTAGTTTTTACTATAAATTGCATTCCTCTCTTTCTCTCCATGGGACTCAACATTTGCAGAATCAACCAAATGTGGCTAGAAAATATTTGAGAACAAATTGTGCCTGTAAGGAACATGTGTGGACCTTTTCCTTGTCACGATTCCCTGAACTGGTGCTGGTGAACCTTTTAGAGCTTTCAGTGATAACAGGCAGCATGCTGCAGCCTGTGTGCTGTGGGTTTTCCACCGCTGCCCTAGGTTACTAAGCACAACAATAGTTTATGAAGCAGTCGCACTCTCTTAGGTCTTATAGGAAACCTAGGTGTGACTTAAAGTCCACAGGCAGGTGCTTACCAGAGAGGTGAGCTGGTTGCTTGGTTTCCCAGCGTCCTAAGTCCCATGCAAATCCCACACCATTTTATATAAGGAGCTTGAGCAACTGCAGGCTGGATTATGCATGGGGGTCCTGGACGCACTGCCTGGGGAGACAGGAGGGGCCCCAGACACCAGGGAGCCCACCCAAAATGTCAGAGGCTGCCTGCCATCCTCCCCACCCTGCTCTGCTGTTTTCCTCTCAGGTGTCTCCAGATGTCCCCAGATGCTCTGGGACCTGTAACATTCCTTGTCCCATCTTCTCTCCTTTCTGACGTCCTGTGCTTGCTGGTGACAGCCTTGGTTGCTGGACTGAGCTCCCTGCACAGGGTCGTTCTGTGGACAGGCAGGCAGGCTGCAGACTTTGGGAGTCAGGATGGGCTGGAGCGTCTAAAAGGTGGAGTGGTTGTAAAGCTATCAGCAGACTGGATAGAAATCATTACAGTTTCAGTTTCTGTCCTCCCTAAGGGTAAAATCCAGGGCGATGTCAGGCTTTTAAGTAGCTCTCACCAGCACACTCAGGCCCTAGGGTCCTTCTGGCTGTTAAGTGCCGAAACTCTGGGATCAGGTGGCCTGGGGCTGGGTTAATTGCTGCCTGTTACCTTGGTGTTCTCCTCTCTGAGCCTCAAGTGCCTTATCTTTAAAATGGGATACATGGGGATTTCCGGGAGAACATGGCGGACAGATAACAGCAACTACCGGAGGCTCTCTGAAAGACTCGGCTCAGAAGCCAGGAATGGTGCGGACTAAGGAGACATAAGCAGGTGGAGATATGCTCTGCTGACTCAGGAACGAACTGGGCTGAGAGAAACCAACTTGGAATGCATTCCTGGTGCTAAAACAGGAACAGAAAAGCCTTGGTGTGGAGGCTGGACCCCGTGCCATTGGAAGCCATGATTTCAGTTTCCCGCCGCGCGGCGGCTGGCTGCCTCTACAGCGGCTCGGCAAGGGGAGAGACGTGCAGAAGCTCTGAGAACGGCAATCTGCGAACGGCAGTGAGGCGTGCACTGACCTGTGGTGAGGTGAGTGAGAGAAACTGACACTCTACCACAGTTTGACTCCAGCGGACTTTCTGGGCCCGAGCAGTCCTGCGGGAGCAGGGCGCGGTGGCGACTCCAGCCACACATCCCCCTCTCGGGCGGGATTGGTGAAAAGTGCCTGGCCCGTGTGACGCTGCCGGCGGACCTAGTAGGCTGTCCCAACCCAGATCCAAGAGCCTGACGGTGGCCGGGAGGGGAGACGCGTAGGCTGCCTGGTCCGTAACTCCCTGGTGCGCAGCAGTGGCGGGAACACTCAGTGGCGCAATTCGATCAGGCTGTGGCTGACTGGGAGAGAAGCTGGGCCTCTTATATAAGCTTGCATATATTAGGAACAGAGAAGAAGAGGCAGCATGGGAAGAGGCAGCAACAAGAAAGGCTCCTCGCCCCCAATTCTGAGAAACAGGCAATAGCAGACACCACACCAATACACATAAGGCACTATATAGAGAGCCTCATAGACCAATTCAGGAATGAAGTTATCAACGACCTGAAGCTAGAAGTATGCAGAATAGTTAGAGAAATGCTAAGTACCACCCAAGAAAAAACAGGTGGTGGAATGGAAGAACAGAAAAAAAGGGGAGAATTGTTTGATGGAGAAAACAGAGAAAGCATAGAATACGTGAAGCAGGTTCAAAGGGACTACCAAGATACTAAGAAGTCTATAGAAGACTGGCATAACAGCTTGAAAGAAACTAAGGACAGACTATCTGAGCTGGAGGGCAGACTTGTAATATGGGAGAATGAAATGAAAAACTTCTTAAAAATAACAAAGAAACAAACAGCAATAATACAAAGACAAGAAGATGATAAGAGGATCCATAACTTAAGGATTAAGAACATAAAAGAAGAAGTAGGGACACAAACAAGTGAACTACAAAAGCTACTCACAGAAATAATCCAGGAGAATTTTCCTAATTTAGCAAAAGGTAAAGATACTCAGATGTATGAGGCATACAGGACCCCAGCTACCTACAACCCAAACAGAGCAACACCCAGGCATATCATAATAAAAATTCTAGAAATTCAATACAAGAACAGAATATTAAAAGCTGTAAGAGACAAGAAACAGACCACTTACAAGGGAACACCCATCAGAATTACAGCAGATTTCTCTGCACAAACCATCAAATCACGAAGAGCGTGGGGGGAAATAATTCAAGCTTTGAAAGATAATAATCTCCAGCCAAGATTGAGATATCCTGCACAACTGTCCCTGGAAATTGATGGAAAAACAAGGTGCTTCCAGGATAAAGAGGAACTGGGGGAATTTGCAACCACCAATTCAACTCTACAGAGAGTATTGTAGGATATTCTAAAAAAAGAAAAATACGAAGAATCCAGAAATATGGCAGAGAGGCCACAACGAATGGAGCAGAGAACAAAATGAAGAAGACAAACTGACAGCTACTGACAGAAAAAGAGCTCAACAGAAATGAGGCAGAGAAGATTGGATGATAGGAACAGCTATTTTGGAGAAAATGACATCTTAATAGGTAATACTGATTTAGTATCATCTTGTTTTGAAGTCTCATCTAGCTTTTGTCCTTCTGTCTCCAATGGTCTAAATAGGCTGTATCTTATTGGATTTTATTATGTACGATAGTATAAGCAAAAGCCTTTTAAAGACAAGGAGATTATGCAGAAACCATTGTTCATTTTCTGTTAGTCGATTCTAAATACTCTGTAATGCTGTCATTCTCTTGAATGGTTTTACATTGTTTTGATATACTTAATGCTACAGTATATGAAGTTGTACTCAAGGATTTCAAAGAAAGAGACAATATGGTAACTACTTTTAGGTTAGGATTATCTGGTGGTGAAACACTATTCTGCTTAAATGGTTATGTTTTGATCTGCGCTGTTTCATTGTTATGCCCTCTTTTATCTCAATCTCCACTCCATTATTTACTTTTTTATCTTTATCCTTTTAATTAAAGGAAAAAAAATAGCAGGATATATTATAGTAACCCACTTTGACTTTTCATTACCTTGATGTAAAGCCCTGTATTACTCTCACCATTTGGTTTTTAACTGATGTTCCCCTATTCTGTTTTGCTGGATAGTATCAGGTTCGAAAGTTTAGGCATCAGCTGTGAAGATAATGAGATTCATTATGACGCCCATTCTTGTTGACTTTTATCTACTTTTGAAGACCTACAATGTCTCCAATGTTTTGGTTTTGTCGGTTTTATTCTTTACTGTTTTGTTCAATTGTATTATAACTAACGATATAGGCAATTCTATTAGAGATAGCGGGAGGCATTATGGTAACCATTGTTGATCACCTTGTATTATGTTTTTACATTATCTATTATGTCCACCCTTTTGACTTGACCGATTCTGTTCTGTTATGTCACATTTGATTTTACTCTCTTCCAAAAAAGTAATAAGAACCGTGGGAGCAATGAAACCCAAAATGTGTAATAGACACGGTACAAAAGAGAGGAAAAGAAAGTGCACTAGACTATATAACTGCATGTATATTTAAATGTATAAGATAGAAAATGATATCACAGAGTTTTATTGGATCATTGAACAGAACTCTTTGCAGTATCATTGATGGAATGTCCACTTTACAAGCTTTAATTTTGTGACTTGAACAATTATTTCTAAGATGACAATATGTAATCCATTAACTAGTGATTTCCTACTGTTCATTTTTTTTCTGTAAATCTGTATAACTTGTACCCTTTCCCTGCTTTTTTTTTCTTTTCTCCTTAAATAAAATTAAAAAAAAATACAGATAACCAGTGATAATCATAATCACCTAGAATCTTGCCACTGCTTATAAAGTTTAGTGTATTTTGGGCTGGAGATTTAGCTCAGCGGCATAAGCGTCTGCCCTGCAAGCAGGCAGTCCTGAGTTCAATCCCTGGTACTGATAAAAAAAAAAAATTAGTGTATTTGCAACTATCACATTTCCCATTTATATAAATGTTATTTTTAAAAATTGAAAGTCCTAAAAGTAGGATGGTCTACATACATGTTACATAATTGTGTTTTTTCCTACTCTCCATAATATGTACATCCTTTCATGTTAAAATTCTGTGTAGGTATTTAACCAATAATTTTTGAATATTCAAATTATTTCTTCTTTGCCCTTTTGCTATTTTCAGTAAGTGTACAATTAACAAATTCTATTCTTCCCTTAAAATAAAATCCTACAGGGGGAAAAAAATAAAATGGGATACATGAGCTAAACTACTTGATTCATGGGGTTGAGATATGTGGATAGGAGGGTTCAATACTGAAAAGGGATTGGAATGTGCTAAACACACAGAAAATGCCCAACAAGAAGTGTTGCTGTTAACATTTCTGCTTCCTGGGGCACCTGGTTTAGTATGGTGATCCTCCATCGCTCCTGGATGATTTGACCTGACCTGTGGCTCGGGGCTTCCACAGTTTTCTTCTCTCCCATACTTTTTACTCCTGGGATCAGTTTTTCATTGTGAAGCCGCTCCAGCCCCAGCTTCAGTGTTGGCCGGAGGAGTTTTCAGAATCTCACTTTCCTGCAGATCAGGATTAAAAGGGGCAGGATGCCCGCTCCCAGCCATTTGCCTCCTGCACAGCAGAAGCCATGCTGAACTACTGAGCATGCACTGGCGTTTCAGGACAATTGGTCTTGAGCCTGGGCCACCCCTTCTTTCCTGAAGGTGCTCAGTGGAGCTCAGTGTTTGTAGTGCAGGACACCAGAGCAGCTGGATTCCGCTCATTGTAAATTTCACTGCTTTCAAGCATGCATTTGAACCGCGGTTCTGAGTCAAAATATTAAGAAAAATATATAAAGAACTTAATTATAGTATACAAAATAAATTATACAAAATTACCATAATCTACCAAAGTGTGTTAGGAAGCCAGTGGCCTGGGGAAAGGACAGCCATTCGATCTTCTTTCCAGTCATGCTGAAGGCCTCAGCTCGTGGAGAGGGTTCCTGTGTGACCAGGTGGCACTGCATAGCCACAGTGTGTGGCTGTTCAGCAAGGTAAACACAGCTAAGGGGCTACAGTAAGTTCATGCCAGCATAGGCAAAGGACAGCCTGCAGCTCAGGTTGAGAAGCTAGATATTTAGAAAGCCAACTCTGCAGACCTTTTTAATCTCACTGAGGAATGACTGGTTCTAATTCATTCTTCCCAGCAGTGGGCACCTGCCCTGGGTGACAGGAGGACAATCCTGCCCTGCATCTGCCTGGGCATCAGGTCCTTTGATCCCAGAGAAGCAGTAAGAGATTCCTTGGTTGGAACCTGAAGATGCCAGACTCACCACTCACAGCTCAAAATGTGCTGTTTATGAATTTTTGACTCATGTCTCTGCAGATGCAGGTACAGGAGAAGAAGATTCTGCTGACACCTTGTATTATGGACAGCTATGTCAGGTAAAAATATTATTGGCAGTCAGACAGGGCTGAACCTTGAAGAGAGTCAATATGAAAGTTGAAAGCACATTACAGTGGTGGCCAGAGGTGCATCTGGAGGAGACCAAGCCTCAGAGATGGAAGGATCAGGCCAACAAGCTTCCCAGGGATAGGTGGTAACACTTGGTCCAGTAAAGTCTAGATGGACCTCAGTCACCTCAGTGGGTGACCAAGCCCCTCACACCCATGCCTTCCTAACAGGTTCTTTGTTCTGTGTTTACATAGTATGTGACTTGCTTCCTCACTGGATCAGAAATACCTAGGCAGCTATACTTACCATCTTATTGGTTGATCATAGCTGTACCCCACAGTGGACCCTTCCCCTGATTTTGCTCTGTAAACCTTCTAATGTGAGCTTGTTAGTAATCCACTTGTACCCCTCCTGTCTCTCAGGAGCTGAATCTCTCCCTCTCAATAAATATTTCCTACTTTTAGCCACTGTGATTCCTTAAGATTCATTCTTCAATTGGAGATCATAAACTCATCGTATCTCACAGCTTTATTTCCCTTATATCACTTAGATTCTAGATCACTTGGAGCAACAGAACCCGTCCAGAGTGAGAGCATTGGCACTGCCCTGATATGCAGGCTTTAGGGAAATCAGCGCTTCAAAGGGCGCCCCATGTCTGTCCCAGAGCCTGCTCCTGGGGTGGAGCAAGTTCTTCCCACAGGCAGGGAAGCTGAGGGTTCTGGAAGTTCTTTAAAGTCTGAATTTTCAGGGAATCATGTGTTTGGGTCCTGAGTAGAAAATAAACTCAGATTCAGTTTGTCCTATGACTGTTTCACAACAGAGATCACCACTGCGACCTTCCAAAGTGTGAAGAGCCAGGGGCAGAGGTGCAGGCCTGTAGTTCCAGTGCTGTGTGAGCTGGAGCTGGAGGATCCCGTGTTCGAGCTCAGCCTAGGCAACTTAGGGAGATTCTGTCTCAAAAAAGTAAAGAGCTCAGTGACAGGGCCCTGGGTTCAGTCCCTAGTATGGAAACCAGAACAAACCACAAAATTACAAAGGACAACAGCTGGATGTCCCCTACCTGGGTTCAATTCAGATCTGTCCAGCAGGAGGCAGGGTCAGACCCTCTAGGCTGAGGGCTCAGCCCCAAATTCAGACAGTTCTGATTGACCAGCACAAGTTGGGGTTCTCATGATCCCTTCCAATTACTTTTGAGTAGCTGGCCAGAGTGGCTGTCAGGACTCAGGGACACTGTGCCCTGGCAGGCTTATTGTGGAGGTTATTTTAAAGGTGACAAAGATGCTGCTGGGTCTGGTCTGGGCTGGTCTTGAAAGGCCCCCAGCAGGGGAACACTGGTCTTGATGGAGCTGGGCTCTGACCTTCCCTGGCTGGTGGCCTGGTCAGTTCTTGTCCACCTTTCTGTCACCTTTCATGTATTCAGATGTCCTGAAGCTGTCTAAGCCCTGTCCTTTGGGTTTTAATGTTGGCCTCACTGCGGGGATGTGCAAGAATCCTGGACAGTCACAGAGTGGGCTGGACAAAGGGGTGAGAGCTGCTGCTGGTGGAGCGCCGGGGAGACTGCGTGGTCTTCGTGGCCTCTCTGGGCAGCGTTCCTTCCTCCTGGATCTGGGGCAGGTCCCTTTGTCTTGTGATCCGGGACAGTTCCCATGCAAATCCCACACCATTTTATATAAGGGGCTTGAGCAACTGCAGGCTGGATTATGCAAGATTATGCAGGCTGGAGAATTTCGTTGTGACCAGCTCTAAGACAGAAAGCAGGAAGATTAAAGTACGCGGCCCACCTTGTGGAAGAGAGTTCTGCCTTCCATGGCCTTGGGCAGAGAGCTAGGAGCCCAGGACCACTGTGAGTGGCAGGAGTGTAAACGTGGCCTCTTGGTATCTGAATGTTGTGTTGAATTTACATACACACTGGTGTGTGCAGTGGTCAGAGGAGCCAGTGGCCCACTAGGTCGTTAGAATTATTTGTGACTGTCATGATCATGCCATGTGACTTCAGTAAACCGGTTACTTTTTGTACCATTTTTAGACACAGGAAGGGAGGGATTCCGAGACAGTTTTGCTTCTGGAGTTTCCACTTGTGCTTACTACCATGAAGCTCTCATCCACTTCATGCTGTTTACATCTATTGTCTGTTGAGCATCTAATGTAAGTCCCGTAATTTTTGAATGTACACAGATGTAATGGCAATTTAAAATACGTAGTAGCAAGAAGATGCTAGGCGTGTGGCAGTGATTTATAATGTGTGTGCATTTTATTAATGTGCAACTGCTGGCAGGTGGTGGGCATCTTTTGTGTTGAAAGTGGTGTGGTTTCCCTATCATGGAGTCAAGGAAAGTGCTTTTAGCTAAGAATTTGGTCTGACTCAACACACCGTATCTTACTTACTTGCAGGCAGAGGTAGATTCTTTCTTTAAAAATCATTTTAATGTACTCTTTGATCTTAGTGCTTTCTAGTCACTTCCTGGGGACATCTAGTGGACACATTGGAGAAGTGCAGTCCGTCTGTCCTGACTTTCAGTGCTTGGGAAAAGTTAGGCAGGGGTCCTTTCCCACCTTGGGCTCAGTGGATCTGGGGAGGGAATGCAAGCCCTTGTCCCCCTCCTGGGAGGGGCATCCTGGGGCTGGGGCTTCATCTCTACTGATCCTGAATGCGGGTGAGGTGATTCCGTGAAGATGCAGACGACTTCCAGTGTTGCATGGCTGGAACCTTGGGGTTGGAATTCTAGGCAAAAATAAAGAACAGGTATCCCTGCCCTTGTTGAAGGCTGTGTTTAGTTTCTAGAGGCTGTGGAAAGTCACCAGCCTGGGCCACCTGAGCCACCCTGGGCCACATCTGTTTGATTTCATGGCACCCCAAGTGTGGATGAGGATCATTATCGCTCTGACTCATGAGGTCCAGCAGGGTCACTCATTGAGGGCATCAGATGGAGTGTTTTCTTCTTCTCATTTTGTGTGTGAGTAGGATTATTTATGGTTCCTTACATTAGCAGGCAATTTATTAAAATTGAAACAATTAGAAAAATTTATATTTTTCTTATGCGTCCAAGTTCAATTTCTAAATACTAATGGTCTATTTACAAATCTCATAATCCTCCATAAAAATAAGGACACTGACTTTCATGATTTGATGCAGGGCTTCTTAACTCAAGTAAACTGATTAAGCTCTCCAAACTTTTACCATAAACTAATTCCATTCACAACCTGTTGTGTTAAACAGATTTAAACTGCATTTACAGTTTTTATCTGCATTTTTCCTGAGCTGGCTAGCAAAGCCAGGAGGTCACACACCTGAGCAGCTTGTTAATATCTAATGAACCAAATGTATAAATGCAGTCACGTAACCTTTCTTTCCCTTTCGGCTTTGAGGATGGAACCGAGGGCCTCGTGCATGCTGGGTCAGTGCTATGACTTCAGCTGCACCTCTAATGCATCTCGATAGCTTTCTGCAGACACATACAAAGTACCATGGACGCCCTCACTCAGATTTTCTTGGTCCTTTCAAATTAAAATCACAATCTCTTAATAATTACACATTTGAAATTAAAACCTGTCGATGTCGCTCCCGGCCGGCAGGAAGGACACACGACAAAGTCTGGCAGTGGACAACCTTTTCTTTTATTTTCCTTCTCCGTACAGCCTGCCCTGGGATCGCTCCCAGCCGAAGCCTCCTTTGGTCCGCTCCCCGCGGCTCCTTTTGGGCTTCTACTTCCGGGCTTCTTCTTCCCCCCCAGGGGTGGCACCAGTATATATACGGATACAGTGTCCAATCATGTTAAAGTAAGCAAGGCAAGCTGATTGGCTAACATCATCAGTTGCCAGGCAGACTATATTGTTGAGCGGGTTGCTTACGCGGTAAGCAGGAAACTAACGTGCTCGATGGGAGGGGTAATCTACCTCAGGCTTTACTCTTTACTACAGGCCTCACGTCCGCCAAGTAAGGCGACCGGGCTCGGGGCTGCGGCTCCCAACAAAAACCTCCAATTTTCATGAACTAGCCCAATTGTTTTAATTTCTTAAATAGCAGATGCACACATCATTTCAAGGCTTGTAGAATTTAAATTCATAATTAAGTTTACGCCTCCACCTACTGAAAAGCTTGATGTGCTTTATGTCTTTCCCTTCTACCGTCCCAGGCCAGCAGAGGCTGCGGTGCTAAAGACCCTTGAGCAGTGATTCTGTTGTTGACAGTGGGAGGCTGGACCTGGCTCTCCCAGCCCCAGCCTGCCTGCCAGCAGAGACACTGTTCTTCCCCCAAACTCAGCTCAGTACTGAGGTTGTCACTGGCAAGCACAGGATGTCAGAAAGAAGATAAGATAGGACAAGGAATTTTTCAGGTGCTCAGACACTGGGGACATCTGGAGACACCCACAGATTTACACCTGACCTTTCAAGGACTTTGCCCACTGAGATCTCCAGGAAACTTTAACCACAGATGCTTATTGGGATCTTTCTGTCCAGTGTCCCCTGCCTTCTCTCCATCCCTGTGAAAGGGACACAAAGGCACACACGCAGGCCCACTTCATGCAGGAAGAACCTGGATGCCCAGTGTGCTCGCGTCCTGTAATAAGTGCATGATGGAGGTGTCCTCAGCATGGATTGGACAGCACTACAACGTTTGTTAAAGTTGCTGAAAGTCCCATGTGCGGGGTCCCAGCTGCTGCTCAGCTGTGCCCATTGCCGGGGCAGAAGCCGCACACTCAGCGCCTGTGTCCTCCCCAGGTTCCTGCAGATGTTCACAACGGTGCTGTGCAGCCACTGCAACTCAGCGCTGACCCTGGTGTTGGGGGAGCCGTCAAGGTAAGCGGTGGGGCCCTGCTGGCCGCAGCACTAGGGAGCTGGATGCAGTGGACCTGGGGTGTCCCCAGTCCCTGCACTGCTCAGGCTGAGGGCCTGCTGTGCCTGCCGCTCACTGCCAATGCTGGTGCAAAAGGGAGCTGGCCAGCTGACCATGCCTCAGCTCTGCCACCTTCTGTCCTAAGTGAGGGAGAGGAATAAGGGATTTCTGTTTTCATTGCAATTTGTAGTTTTCTAAAGCCAAAATAATGATTTTTATTTATGTATTCAACATTTGCTGAAGATGTATAAAGTAATTAAAATGCCTACTTTTAGGTTTTACTTTATGTGTGTATTTCCCCTAAATCCCTCACTTTTTTTTTCCTGCAGAATGTGTCTGTTGCCTCCTCTTCCTCCTCCATCTCCTCCTTTTGGTGGTGTGAACCTAGGGCTTGATGCATGCTAGGGAAATGCCTGTTTCTCTGGATTTTTCCTCTCTACTCATAATACTCTTTTGAGGACCCACAGGAAGGGTGTGGTGGTGAACCTCTATAGGCCAGGATCTGAGTTCATTCCCACATCTTCCTCCCAGAAGCGTCCCCTTAGTTACCTGTCTTCCTCCTGCCAAGTGGGTCTCATTATCTTGTGCCCTTTCAAAGTTACGGCATACCCAAGAATGCCACGAGGACTACCTAACTGGCATCTTCTTTACTTTTGTACCGCAGAAGGACCCAGGGGTGTACACTGCCAGGCGAGATCCTGCCTCCTCCCCAGTGCCTGGCCGCCACCACAGCAAGGCGCCACAATAGCTGCTCTGTTGCTTTGGGTTTCACCAGACATCTCTGTTTTAGTAAACTCTGCCAATGAACTGCCAGGAAAATTGTTTGCTAGCTTTGATACAAGCTATCTACTCATCTGAGTAAAATAAAGTCATTTGTGTGAGCGCCTCACCCGGCATGTTGCTGCAGAGAAGTGGGAAACAGTAGCATTTACCTTGATTCAGGCCCTTATATCCACGATTCTGATTGCACTCGGAGTTGGACGAGAAGTGAATCAAGGTCAAGGTTAGGCACAATGTTGACTTTACAATATTTCCATTGTTTTTCTTTTTTCTTTTCTTTTCTCTTCTCTTCTCTTCTCTTCTCTTCTCTTCTCTTCTCTTCTCTTCTCTTCTCTTCTTTCTCTTCTCTTCTCTTCCCCTCTTCTCCCCTCTCCTCTTTTCTTTACTTGTACTGGGAATGAAACTCAGGGGCTTGTGCTTGCCAGACAGGCCCTGTGTGCCTCTTAGCTGTAGTCCCAGCCCCCTTATGGGGAATTAATTCTCTCGCCTGACAGGGTAGAGCCAGGAACCCTTCCTCCTAGTCCAGTCTTTACTGGTCACCCCTAGAACCTTTCCAAGTCACTCTGTCCATTGTGGCTTCCAGTATTTTGCACTCAAATTCAAGTAAATTTACCGGGGATTTAGCTTAGTAACATATGCACCTGCCTGGAAAGCACAAGGTCGTGAGTTCAATCTTCAGTACAAAAAGAAACAAAAATCAAGTAAATCACTCAGTCCTCACCTGCCATCACTTTCTAAGCTCCTAGAAGCTCTGCTAGAGGACGCAGCAAAGAAAGTGTTGGCAGCAAAGGACCCTGTGTCATTCCCCTTTTTAAAAAATTATTTTTAATTGTTGTAAAATGTAGAACAAAATTTATGACTTTGATCATTTTAAAGTATACAGTCAGTCATCCTGGGTGTATTTATGTGCTTTTGCAAGTGATCTCCAGAGCTTTTTCATTTTGTGAAATCAAAACTCAGTACCCATTCATCAGTACCCTGTTTCTCCCTCCTGGCCACCACCATTCTGCTTCTTGTCTCTGGGAACCTGACAGCTTAAAGAGCATAATACAGTTGTGACTGGCAACATATCTTAAGGTTCATCCATGCTGTAGCATGCGTTAGGATTTCCTTCCTTTTAAAGGCTGAATATATTCTGCGTCTGCACCATGATTTGTTACCTGTTGATGTGTTGAGGGACCCGTGGGTTGCTTGCATTTTTGCACTTTGTAAATAATGCTGTTATGAGTGTGGATATGCAAGCATCTCTTCAAGACCCTGACTTTCTTTTTTTTTTGTTTTGTTTTGTACCAGGGATTGAACTCATGATCTTGCATTTGACAAGCAGGCACTTACACCACTGAACTAAACCCCCAGCTTGACTTTAATTCTTTTGATTCATTATCCAGACGTGAAATTGTTGGATGGTATGGTAATACTATTTTTAATTGTTTGAGGAGCTACCCCGGGGGCTATATCCTTTCCATTCCTATCAGCAGGGGTTTTAATTTCTCTACATCCTTGATAACACACATTTATCTTTAGTTGCAGTAACTACCCCATGGGGTATTTTGGCTTTGTTGTGAGTTTTCCTAATAAATCTGTCAGTGACATCGAGCATTTTCTCCTGTGTTTCCTGGCCATTTGTGGATCTTCTATGGAGAAATGTCTTTCTCAGTCCTTCACTCATTGCCCAGCCATCAGCTGTTTTGTTGTGTTTGAGTTGTAGTTCTTTATTGTTTCAGTTTACTTTTAAAATTCCACTGGAGCATAGTGTTGGTGCTTCCAAATTATCGTCGTAACCTTTGTGGCGTCAATAAGCTTTCTGAGAATCAGAGACCAAAAATGCTAAGTGAACAAATAAAAAGCTCGCTTTTTAGCTTCATTCTTCCACATCCTTATTGTTGTTGTTGTTTTGAAATAGCAAAAAGGTAGCTTAAAAAACAACCAACAAACAAACCAATGTCTCCCCTCTCCCAGTTGTTACTCTTGAATTCTAAAAGGAAAATGATTGGGATTCAAGAAAAGATGGCAGATAGATAATAGCAGGCTACAGAGGCTCCCTGGGATAGTCAACTTAGCATTCAACATAATACAGCATGGGGAGTCCTGAACAGAAGGAGATGAATTCTCTCGTACCAAGAAGAAACTACATTGAGAAGAACCAATCTAACATACAGTCCCGTTGCTACTATTGGAGCAGCTAAAGGTTCAGTGCTCCCACTGCAGCGCTGGAACTCATGAGGCAGCAACTTACTGAGCCCTCTGAAATCCTGCCACTTCGACTCACTGGAAACGCAGTCACACTGAGGTCGAGGGTCGGTGAGCCGAACAGAGAGCTGAGCTAGTGGGGAACCTGCATCGACCTGTGGTGAGTGATGGGAATAAAACCATTCCATAGAGGAAGGGGCACCAACAGAGGACATTCTGGGACAGGGCAGGACTGGCAAGAAGAAGGGGCAGCAGTGACTTCAGTCAGTTGCTCCTTTCCCGAATGGGATTGATGGACTGAACTTGGCCTGGGTCACATGGCCTGGCTGAGACCCAATAGGTTATCTGAAATCAATTCCCTATGGCAGTGGCACACACTAACAAGGTGAAGGCCTCAGCAGCTTGACTGTCCTGGAGGGGAGGCAGCGCACAGTAATACAGCGAAGGCCTCAGCAGCTTGACTGATCTGGAGGGGAGGGGCCAGCATACAGCCCCTTCTTGCAACTCACTAGCATAGTGCAATGGGAAAGGTCACCTAGCCAGCATGCTTCAGAAGAATTGTAACCAACAAAGAAAGAAACTGGGGCCTCCTGGAAGAAGCAAAAAAGATGGGAAGAGGAAGCAACAAGAAAAAGTTCCCAGGTCCCAACCCTGAGAACATTGACCCAGTACAAGTAAATATAAAGGGGAATGAGGACAGCAAACATGCAATATCAGACATGGCACCAGTGGACATAAAGAGATATATTCGGGACCTCATAGATGAGTTCAAAAGTGAAATATTTAGCCAAGTAAAGCATGATATAAAAAGATTAATAAAAGAGATGCTAAGCACCCCTCAAGAAGACACAGACATAAGAATGGAAGGACTCAAACAAAGGAGAGAACCATTTAAATTTTTATTATTATTTTTATTTTGAAGGTAGTAAAATACAACAGAACAAGACAGATTAAAGCCAACTTGAGACAGTGTAGTGAAAATGGTACAGAACTTCACAGTAGGTTACTGGGATAACAGTAATAGGTATCACAGTATATCTCATTTTCACAATAGTTGTACTTTCAATCACATATATCAAAATAAAATGAAGTACAGAACATTATAGAACTTATCAAAACAGAATATTGAATAGAGCAGTACTATTAATCAGAATAAAGCAAAACAGTAATAAAAATATTTGCCTTCAAAGAGATGATGGAAGGAAATCCCCTTTATTTGCTATGATCAACCTCCCCAGAGATGCTCAGATCTCTGGTTCCCATTTGCTAATGGGGGGCGGGAGAAGGGGGGTAGGGGAATTGCGGCGATTGACTTTCAGTCCGTGCACCAGTAGGCTCACTATTGCTTAGCAGGGAGGCAGGCTGGTTGCTTGGTTTCCCAGGGTCCTAAGTTCCAACATGGCATGGATCTCAAGAGCCGCTGGTGGTTCTCCACTGGAGGGGCTTCAGCCTGCCCCTCAGGGAGAACTATTTGATGAAGAATATAAAGAAAATATAGAATACATGAAGCAGATTCAAAGAGATTACCAGAAAATTAAAAACTCTATGGAAAGATGGCAAAACTGCTTGAAAGAAACTAAGGATGGATTATCCAAACTGTAGGACAGGTTTGCAATGTGAGATGAAAGGAAAAACTTTTTAAAAATAACAAGGAAACAAGCAGTAACAATACAAAGGCTAGAAGATGACAAGAGGATCTATAACTTGAGAATAAAGAATGTGAATGAATAAGCGGGGGTACAAACAAAGGAACTACAAAGGCTATTCACAAATAATTAAGGAAAACTTCCCAAACATGGGAAAAGGAAATGATATTCAGATATATGAGGCATACAGAACTCCAGTCACCTACAACCAAAACAGAGCCACACAAATAATCAAGATCCCAGAAATTCAATATAAGAGCAGAATACTAAAAGCTGTAGAGACAAGAAACAGGTAACCTATAAAGAAAGGCCCATCAGAATAATGGCAGACTTCTCAACACAAACCATCAAGTCAAGAAGAGCCTGGAGTGAAATATTCCAAGCCCTGAAAGAAAATAACCTCCATCCCAGATTGATATATCATAAAAAACTGTCTCTAGAAATTAATGGAGAAACAAGATGCTTCCAAGACAAAGAGGAACTTTGGAAATTTGTGACCACCAGTCCAACTCTACAGAGAATACTCCAGAGCATTCTAGAGAGAGAGAAAAGTACTAAGATTCCAGGAATAGTGGCAGAGAGGCCTCAATAAATGGAGCAGAAAACAGAATGAAGAAGACAAGCAGACAACTGATGGCAAAAAAGAGCAAAACAGAAATGAGGCAGAGAAGGTTGGTTATAATCTCTAATATAGATGGCCTTGATACACTAAATTACAAAAACAGAACCACACGTAGAGTAGATCAGGAGGTAAGGTCACCGAGATGCTATTTATAGAAAATATAATTAACATGAAAAAGGGTACATGGACTGAAAATCCAATATAAGAAAACAATACTCTATGTGACAGAGAACCAGAGAGTAATAGGGGCAACTAGACCAGTATTTGTGGATAGGTTGGAAAGACAGGCTTTAATAGGTAATGGAATACAATTAGAGATCACGTCCAGGAAAGAGAAGATTCAGAACCACTTAGGTATATAGCAGTTGCCCCCTCCCAATTTAAAACCAAGGGTCTTGGTGAGACCCAAAAATGCACAGTGTACCGTGGGGAAGTGAAAGGGGAGGGAGAGTCTTAAAAAAGATGGCAGAAGGTATTGTTAATAGTGTATCAGGATTTAAAACCCTCATTATTTGTACCACTCTGCTTAGATTTTATTCTGTCCCTGTTTGTCTACTTGCATTAGATTTGAGGGCATAGACAGCTATCCCCAAAACATCATGATATAGCACAATAATAATCTTTAATTTCTTATTAACTTAATCTGGAGCCCTGTATAATTTATACTGCTTTATCATGTCTGATCTTAGTTAAATCTGGTTTGTTTGATTGCTGTTTGCTATCGACAGGTTTTATTCAAAACTGATATGGTTGATAGTATGAAGTCTGACAGTATGGGCAATGAATATGACAAGACTCACTACGATAGACATTCTGATTTGATTACTGTCTGTTTTTGAAGTTTTATACTATATACAATGTTGTGTTTTTATTAATACTGTTATATACTGATATATTCAATTATACTATGTCTGATGATATAGCCAATTCTATTGAAGATAACAAGAGACAACACAGGAACTATGGTAGAACTCCTTGTACAACAGTCTTATATGTCTTTTTTGTTTCATGTGTTTATAAGAATATATTTTGTCTTGTCTTGCTTTGTTTTGTTTATCCCTCTAATATAGAAAGGATAGAAATACATGTTAAGAGTCATGCATGTGAACCTATAAACAGTTTATGAGAACTGATCTTATGACACATGATGAAATGCACAAATACTCTGAAGAAAAAGAGACACTAAAGTACCTAGTGCTGATCCTGGAGTGTCATAATGTGAAACCCAGCAATAGTGTTATTCTTTGTTCAGAGTGATATTAGCCTGCTTGGGTTTGTTCAATCTCAACATAATTAAAGATATGGATAACTGCATGTATGTTTAAGTGTATGGGATTGATAACCATATTTCTAGGTTTTTGTTGGATAATTGAACAGAACTGGTTGCAATCTCACTGTTTGAATCCCCACTTTATATGCTCCACTTTAGTATCTTGAATAACTATTTGTAAGAGGACAATCTGTAATCATTGACTAGTGATTTCTTACTGTTTTTTTCTTTGAAAGTATGTATTATTTCTACCCATTTTTTGTTTCATTTAGTCTTTCTTTAAATAAATTTCTAAAAAAAGACACTACAGCTGCATCCGCCTCCCTGTGTGCCTGGAGGACTGTGGATATCTCAGCAAGCAGGGGAGCATCGCAGGTTCCAGAGTCCCCGCAGGCTGTGGTAAGTGCTCAGCGCACTCTGCCCAAAGCCCAGACTGTTCGGGACCCTCCAGGCATTCGGGTGCAGTGAAGTGGAGAAGTGGGTTTGAGGCATCTACATCCGCCTCCCCATCCCAGCTGTGCTTGGAGAACTGTGGAGCTTCCAACAAGTAGGTGGGCACATACTATCCCCGGAGCCCAGCCTATTTGAGACTCCTGCACCTCACCATCGGTGTGCAGAGGAGGGGCTGGGAGGATCTGGGGCACCTGCATCAACCTCCCAGTGTGTCTGGAGGACTGTGGATATCTCAGCAGGTGGGGGAGCATTGCAGGTTCCAGAGGCCCCGCGTGCTGTGGTAAGTGCCCAGCGCACTCTGCCCAAAGCCCAGACTGTTCCGGACCCTCCAGGCTTCCAGGTGCAGTGAAGTGGAGAAATAGGTTTGAGGCCTCTACATCCGCCTCCCCATCCCAGCTGCACTTGGAGAACTGTGGAGCTTCCAACAAGCAGGTGGGCGCACAGTGTCCCTGAAGCCCAGCTTATCTGGAACTACCGAGTTCTAAACAGGCAGAAGAGGGCCGTTGGTTCTACAGGCCCAGTGGCTTGGGGTAACAGGGTGCCAGAGTCTCAGGAGCTGCGAACATAGAAGGGAATTTCCAACAGACCCTGAGGAAGCTTTCAAATAACACTTGAAACACAGAAATATAGGAAAATGACAAAATGAAAGACCAAATTACAACCTCAAACCTCCAGCCCATCTCAAGAAACCCTAGGAGCAATGTATATAGAAGAAAATATATGCCATTCACCTCAAATATTGGGCACAATAGCTACTGAAATTAACAAGCCACTCCAGGAAGTTTTAAAGAAATTCAAACTCAAAATAATCTCCCAGGTAAAAGAAGAAATGATAAAAGAAATGAAAGAGATTTTGAATATATCTAAAGAAAACACAGTTAAAAATTGGAGGAACTAAACAAAAAGATAGAATCCCTAGATGAGCAATATAAGAAACAAACAGAATACATAATGCAGATGCACAGAGATATACAGGAAATAAAAAACTCCACTGAAAGTTGTAAAAACCGCCTTAATGAAAGTGAAGATAGAATTTCAGACCTTGAAGACAGGATTGCAGCTAGTGAACAGGAAAGGAAAGATCTTTAAAAATAACAAGGAATCAGGAAACAACAATTCAACAACTGCAAGACGATGCAAAGAAAAATAACATAAGAATGATAGGGATTAATGAAAAAGAAGGAGACAACATAAAGGATGTCAAGAGGATATTTAGAGAAGTAATAGCTGAAAATTTCCCAAGCATGAGATCAGAAACCGACATCAGGATCAGTGAAGCATATAGAACTTCAAATAGTCATAACCAAAATAAAACTACACCCAGACATATAATAATCACCATCCCAGAAATCCAACACAAGAATAGATTATTAAAAGCTGTCAGAGAGAAAAGACAAATCACTTATAAAGGAAAACCTATCAGAATCACAGCAGACTCCTCAGCACAAACAATAAAGTCAAGAAGAGCATGGAATGAAGTATTCCAGATCCTAAAGCAAAATGATTTCCAACCTAGACTGATGTATCCTGCGAAACCATCATTCAAAATTGATGGTGAAATATGATACTTCCATGACAAAGAACAGCTGAAGAACTTCATGAACACCAAACCAATGCTGCAAAAAATATTGAAAGACAGTTTAGATACACAAAGGAAAAAACCACTAAGCAAAGTAGATAATTAAACAGAACAGAAAGATAAAGATGCAACAGCAGAGAGATAACATGTCAACAATAAACCAGCATTTAACAGTAATATCCATTAATGTAAATGGTCTCAATGCACCAATCAAAAGAAACAGACTAGCAGAATGGATCAAGAAACAAAATCCAACCATATGCTGTTTACAGGAAACCCGCCTAACCCAGAAGGATACTCACAGAGTGAAAGTAAAAGCATGGAAAACAATACTTCATGCAGCAGGAATCAAAAAAAAAAAAAAAAAAAAAAAAAAAAAAAAAAGCAGGAGTAGCCATTCTGTTTACAGACAACGTGAACTTTAAACCAACAATGACCATAAAGGACAAAGAAGGTCACTACATACTCGTTAGGGGAAAACTCCAAGAGGAAGAGATAACTATCTTAAATATATATGCACCAAACTCCAGAGCACCCAGTTATATAAAACAACTATTAACAGAAATGAAAACTCAAATTATCAATAGCACAATTGTAACAGGAGACCTTATATGCCATTGACACCAAGGGACAGATCAACCAGACAAAAAATGAGCAAAGAAATAACAGAACTGAATCACACCTGCGAACAAATAGATTTGATAGACATATACAGAATGTTCCACCCAACAACATCAGAATACACATTCTTCTCAGCAGTACATGGATCATTCTCTAAAATAGACCACATATTAGCTCACAGAACATATTTAAAGAAATGCAAAAGATTTGAAATCATCCCTTGCATGTTATCGGATCATAGCGCTCTGAAATTAGAAATTAATGATAAAAGATACTGCAAAAATCCTGCAATCACATGGAAACTGAGTAACACACTCTTGAGTAATCTGTGGGTCACAGAAGAAATTAAAGAAGAAATTAAACAATACCTAAAAGAAAATGAAAATGCAGATACAACTTACCGGAATTTGTGGGATGCAATGAAAGCCGTCCTCAGAGGAAAATTTATTGCACTGAGTTCCAACATCAGGAAAACAGAACGAATACAAATAAATAACTTGATGCTACACCTCAAACAACTAGAAAAAGAAGAGCAAGTCAAGCCCAAAGCCAAAAGAATAGAGGAAATTATAAAAATCAGAGCAGAAATCAATGCAATAGAGACTAAGAAAACAATCCAAAGAGTCAACGAATCAAAGAGTTGGTTCTTTGAAAGAATAAATAAAATCGATAAGCCCCTAGCCAACCTTATTAAAAAAAGGGAAGAAAAAGCTCAAATTCATGCAATAAGAAATGAAAAAGGTGAAATCACTACAGACCCAATAGAAATACAGAAGATCATCAACACCTATTTCAAAAACCTCTACTCTCAAAGGTTTGATAACACAGAAGAAATAGACAGATTCTTAGAAACATATGAAGTACCAAAGCTAGATCAAGAGAATGTAAAACTGTTGAATAACCCAATCTCTGTTAATGAAATTGAAAATGTAATTAAGTCCTTACCTACAAAGAAGAGCCCAGGCCCAGATGGATTCACTGCAGAATTCTACAAGAAATACAAAGAAGACCTAATGCCGACACTCCTCAAACTATTCAATGAAATTGAAAGGGAAAAAATACTTCCTAAGTCATTCCTGGAAGCAAATATTACTCTAGTACCAAAACCTGAGAAAGACCAAACTAAAAAAGAGAACTATAGACTGATCTCCCTAATGAACACAGATGCAAAAATCCTCAATAAAATATTGGCAAATAGGATGCAGCAAATCATCAAGAAGATTATACACCATGGCCAAGTGGGATTCATCCCAGGAATGCAAGGATGGTTCAACATACATAAATCAATAAATGTAATCCACCGTATCAATAAAGCCAAAAGTAAGAGTCACATGATCGTTTCTATAGATGCAGAAAAAGCCTTCGATAAGGTCCAACATTTATTCATGATAAGAACTTTACAGAAAATTGGAATAGATGGTCTTTACCTCAATATAATAAAGGCCATTTATGACAAACCAACAGCCAGCATCATACTAAATGGCCAAAAATTGAAAGCCTTTACTTTAAAATCAGGCACAAGACAAGGATGTCCTTTATCACCACTCCTATTTAATATAGTACTGGAAGTACTGGCCAGAGCAATTAGGCAAGAGAGAGAAATAAAAGGGGTAAAGATAGGAAAAGAAGAAGTTAAATTATCATTGTTTGCAGATGACATGATACTCTACATAGATGACCCCCTAAACTCCATTGAAAGGCTCTTAGATACAATAAATAAATTCAGTAATGTAGCTGGATACAAAATCAGTACTCAGAAATCAATAGCATTCCTATACACGAACAACAAAATCACAGAGAGGGAAATAAGAGAAACTACACTCTTCACATTAGCAAGCAAAAAAATGAAATATTTAGGAATTACTCTTATGAAAGAAGTGAAAGACCTATGCAGTGAAAATTATAATACACTGAAAAAAGAAATTGAAGATGATCTCAGAAAATGGAAAGACATCCCTTGCTCATGGATAGGAAGAACAAACATTGTGAAAATGGCCATTCTCCCAAAACTGTTATACAGATTCAATGCAATCCCAATAAAAATACCATCAATATACCTTATAGATCTAGAGAAATCACTCCTAAAATTCATCTGGAACCAGAAGAAACCTAGAATAGCAAAGGCAATTCTAAGTAGCAAAGGCAAGGCAGGAGGCATCACGATCCCTGACTTGAAGTTATACTACAAAGCAACAGTAGTAAAATCAACATGGTATTGGAATCAAAACAGAGCCCAAGATCAATGGAATAGATTAGAAGATACAACCACAACTATAAACACACTCAACCACCTTATCTTTGATAAAGGACAAGCAGGTTCACTGGAAGAATGACAGTCTCTTTAATAAATGGTGCTGGGAAAACTGGCTCTCCATTTGCTGAAAACTAAAGCTAGACCCATGTCTATCACCATGTACTAAATTAAAATCTAAATGGGTCAAAGATCTAAATATTAAAACAGAAACACTAAATCTATTGGAAGACAAATTGGGTAGAAACCTTGAAGACATAGGAGTAGGTAGAGAATTCATGAACAGGACTCAAACCGCATGGGAAATACTTCCCAGAATCAATAACTGGACCACTTCTTATTAAAAAGTTTCTGCATGTCAAAAGAAATCTCCAGCATGGTGAAAAGAAAACCCACAAACTGGGAAAAGATTTTAGTGAACTCTCTCTCAGACAAGAGACTCTTGTCTAAAACATATAAAGAATTAAAAAAACTCAGACCTCCAAAATTCAAAGATCCAATCCAAAAATGGGCATCTGAGATGAATACGTACTTCTCAGATGAAGAAATACAAATGGCAAATAAATACATGAAAAAATGTTCCTCATCATTGGTCATTAGAGAAATGCAAATTAAAACCACACTGAGATACCATCTCACTCCTGAAAGAATGCCCAGGATCAAGAAAACCAACAACAACAAATGCTGGAGAGGCTGTGGGGAAAAAGGAACTCTCCTACACTATTGGTGGGAGTGTAGACTGGTGCAACCTTTGTGGAGGTCAGTCTGGAGATTTCTCAAAAAGCTGGGATTGGAAGTCCCATTTATTCCAGCTATTCCACTTCTAGGCATATTCCCAGAACTGAAAAGCATCATACCACAGTGATATATGTGCACCTATGTTTATAGCAGCACAATTTGTAATCGCCAGATCTTGGAAACAACCCAAGTGTCCATCAACTGAGGAATGAATAAAAAAGTTGTGGTATTTCTATACAATGGAGTATTACTCAGCTATAAAGAAGGATCACATTGAGATATTTATCAATAAATGGGCACAGCTTGAGACCATACTCATAAGTGAAATAAATCAATCTCGCATGTGTGAATACCGAATAGTTTCCCTAATGTAAGTAATGATTCAAATATATAAAAATATGTGGTATTTTTATACCACATGATTCCCCATTATGTGGCCTTGAAGCCTTATAAAGTTTTCACTTATTAATTGGAAAGGCTTTATTCTGGGCTTCTTGATATGGAAATATTTGAAGCTATAGTATATGAAGTTTTATTCAAATATTTCAAGGAAAAAGACAGATACTATAGTAACTACTATTAAGTCGGGTTATTTGGTGGTGAAGCACTAGGTTGCTGAAACAGTCATGCTTTGACCTCTATTGTTATATTGTTATGTCCTGTTTTATCTCAATCTCTCCCTTATTCATTAAAAAAATTATTTATTTATTTTTTTATGTTTTTTTAACTAGGGGGAAAAATTTAAAAAATTAGCAGGATATATAATAGTAACTTTTTTTGATTTCCTATTAACTTGTTTTGAAGTCCTGTAATACTCCCACTATCTTGTTTTGACTGATTAGACTCTGTTCCATTCTGTAGGATAGTATCAAGTTTGAGGGTATAGGCAACTACTTTGAAGGCAATACGATTCACTAAGATGCTCATTCTGATTTAACTATTGTCACCTTTGGAAGTCCTGTAATGTTTACAATGCTTAAGTTTTATTGGTCTTGTTCTCTACTGTTTTGTTCAACTTTATAATATCTAATGAGATAGACAATTCTTTTTAAGGAAACAAGAGACATTGTTGATAACCATTGTTGATAACCTTGTACTCTGTTTTACATCATGTGCTATGTCTATCCTTGGTTTTGACTGACAGCTTTGTTTTACCATATTTGACTTTATTCTCTCCCCCCCAAAAAAGTAATAAGAACTAAGGAGTAATAACACCCAAAATGTGTAAATTTTGTTGTAAAAAAGAGAGGGAAAAAAGTGCTCTAAAGGATACAACTGCAAGTGTGTTTAGGGGTGTTAAATAGCTGACCATATTAATGTTTTTGGTTGGATTATTGAACACAACTGTTTGCAGTCTCACTGTTTGAGTGTCCACTTTGTATGCTTTGATACCGTGACTTGAGCAACTATCTCTAAGATGATAATATGTAATCTATTAACTGGTGATTTCTTATTGGTTTTTTTTCTAGTTCTGTATTACTTGTACCCTTACACCGCTTTGTTTTGTTTTTGTTTCTTCTCTTTTGCCTTTTAAATAAAATTTAAAAAAAAAAAGACACTACACTACCCAGAGCTGATCCCGGAGTGTCATGATGTGAAATCCAGCAATACTATTATTCTTTATTCAGAATGATTTTAGCCTACTTTAGTTGTTTAATCCCATTATAAATTAAGATATGGATAACTGCATGTATTTTTTTTTACTTCTTTCTTTCTTTCTTTTTTTTTTTTTTTTTTTTTTATCAATACGGGGGATCAAACTCACAACCGCCTGCTCGCAAGGCAGGTGCTTATGTCGCTGAGCTAAATCCCCAGCCCCTTCTGCATGTATTTTTAAGTGTATAGGATTTTATAACCATATTACTAAGTTTTTGTTGGATAGTTGAACAGAACTGTTTGCAGTTTTTGAATTTCCACTTTATATGTTCCACTTTTGTATCTTGAACAACTATTAGTAAGAGGACAATATGTAAACATCAACTAGTGGTTTCTTACTGTTTATTTTTTCTTTGAACGTATGTATTATTTCTACCCATTTTCTGTCTTGTTTAGTCTTTCTTTAAATAAAAATTTTTTTTTAAAAAAAGGAAAATTATTTTTTACAACTTCGACATGACCGGCAGGGGGCGCCCAAGCACAGCCCAGCAGCCCATCGGAATTAGGATTCCTTTAGGATTAAGGTACCTTGGAACCACAGAAATACAAGAGAAGGGACCTACCAATGTTAAGGAGACTGCGCAGAAAATATAGCCCTGTAACTCGAGTCTCCAGATTTTTCTTTTTCCCAAAAACTTCAGTAAACAACTTCTGGATGGGACCAGGGAAATACATTTCCTTGATATTTTCCATACTTCTGGCCATTGTATTGGAAATAACAGTTACGACTTTTGTTAGCCTGGATTTTTCTGTTTTAATTTTTTTGCCCTATCCATTTAAAAAGTCTGAAGTACAGAAGATGAGTTTTTTGGCAGCTGGGGCTGCGCGGGTCTTGCGCCCTCGTGAGCGGTCCCCGCGGAGCCCGGGGCGCGCCAGGTCCCCGGTGGTGCCTGCAGCGTGTGAGCTGCCGTGACAGCGCGAGCGCGGCCTCTGCGTGGCCTCTCCTCCTCTGCTCCGGCTCTCTGCGCCGGAGGATGCAGCCCGGGCCCTTGCCAGAGGCCGCTGTCCTGCCGTTTCCCGCTCCTGGCCGCCGGAGTCCGGAGTCCAGACGGCCCCTTTCCTTCCAGCAGCCCCGGCTCTCCTCCGTCTGCTGCAGCGCCCCCAGGCGGACCAAGCCGCTTCTGAAGCGGTGTAGATCAGCCCGGGTGTGTGTGGGGGGTGTTTAGCAACTGCCACCTAGTCGGGGTCACTCTGCAGCCCGTGGTGGCTCCTGTGTGCAGCTGGAGGGATAGAGTGAGGAGATGTAGGGGAGGGAGAGGAACGTTCACACACGTCTTCACTTCCATCTCCTCCTAGGGCAAAGGTCCAGAGCTCAGGGTCCCCTCTGTGACACAGCCCAGAACCTTGTTCTTCAGATGCCACGACTTTTCTGGAATGCAGTGTCCAGTGTGTGCTGGGTTGGAGGCGGTGTCAAGGCAGTGGACACGTTCGCCCGTGAGACAAGCAAAGCTGGGAAAGCTGTATTTAAAAAACATTTGCCAAACCTGTTTATTTACACGGTATTCGATCTTTACAACAACTCTACGGTTTTATAGAGGCAGAAGCTAATTGTTAAGACCTTACAGTCAGAAGACGCAAAGTCAGGGTAGAAACGTACACATCCTTGCCACTCAGTTTTGGAATGACGAATATATTTTACACACAGAAGCAGTGGTACACAGTAGCATTAAAACTTTACTATTAGCAGAATATTTATCACTTATTATTTATTTTATTAGCATGTTTGCAGCACCTAATGTTTACATCACCCGCGTGGAGTGGGTACATGGACACAGCACATCTGAATTCCTTTTTCCATGCTCTTCCCTCCCCCTTGCTCCCCCTTCTCTCCATCCTCTTCTCCATTGAGAAACATCTATCTCCCTACTCCCTATTATCTATCTTTTATTTTTCTCTTTGAATCTGGGATTCTCATATAGGAGAAGCCATGCGCTATTTAAGCTTGCAGACCTGATTTATTTCACTTAATATTATGGTCTTAAGATACATGTGTTTCTTTTACCTTTCTTGTGGCAGAGTAGCGCTCCACTGTGTATAAATACCACATCTTCTTCATTCATTCATCTGCTGATGGATGTGTAGCCTGCTTCTAAGATTGAGCTCTCTTAGGGTTTGTGCTGCTATAAACATGGACACACGTGTGTCACTGTAACAGGATGTCTTAACTCTTTTAGGAAGATACCTGGAATGGAAAGAGCTGGGTCAAATGGAATATTTATTTTGAGTTTTTTGTGGAATCTCCATACTGATTTCCATAGTGGTTGTACTCATTTACACAATACACCCTAACAGTGTAGAAAGATTTATTTTTCCTCACAGCCTCTCCAACATTTGTTGTTGCTATTTGGTTATTATTGATTTCTTGATGATGGCCATTATTTCTAGGGGATAAAATGGAATCTCTGTGTTGCTCTGATCTGCCTTTCTCTAATGGCTGGTGATGTTGGACATTTTTATATATTTAGAGCCATCTGTACTTCTGTGAAATGTCTATTCATTTCACTTGCTTATTTTTTAATTAGATCTTTTATTTTTGGAAAGCCTATTTTTTTCACGTTCTTTATATATTCTAGATACTAGTCCTTTGTTTGAAGAATCACTGGCAATTTTTTTTTTTCCATTCTGGAGGTTGTCTTTTCTGGAGGTTGTCTCTTAGCTGGGAGCCCCTGTACAAATGAAAAGAAAGTTAAATAAACACGTCCAACATTTAAGTCACGACATAAATATTTCTACTCTAAAGGTTACAAATGGGGGAAAACAAAAGTTTGAGAAGCAAGTCCAAAATCCAAGAGGGCCCACAGTAAGACCTGTAGTTCCATGTACAGCATCTGATGCAACCTGTGTCAAGTTGTGAATGCCAAAGGGCTTGGTGACCTCATCTGTGGGAGACAACTGGAATGACTCCTGTTGAATGCAGAATAATTGCTGCAACTTTGATTATATCAAGACTGACTTCCTTATACTGCAGTGTACAGATCTGGCTATGGTATTTTCTTCTTTCTTCAATTGGCTCTAAGCATTGTGAATAAGGCTAGCCCGAGGTACTGGTATGTAATCTCTAAAGCCATCAGATAGTTTTCTGTTTCCTGGAATAGTGATCTCTGTAAAATATGAGCACAGCAAGATGTTAGAGCCACTCAGCTTCAGGAATGTCAGCTGGGTAAGAGCCTCAAGGTGAAGAGGCCATGACTCGCCAGGGCACAAAAGTTTACATGTCAGAAACTGAAGCAACAGCTTCTTAAAACAATTCTGTTGTTACCTTAACTGAATTATGCAAGCTGATCCTTCTGCATACCCTTATCTCTGCATTTTGCAGAGATGCTTTTTTCCCTACCTGACCAGCCAGCTCAAGTTACTCATGTAATTCCCGCCATCCTCACTGTCATTCATCCCTGAACCACCCCCTTCTTCACAAGATAATAAATTCTGGGAGAGGCCTAGGATCAGGGCCTTTGTCTGCACATCCTCGGGGAGATTGGATTTAGGACCCCTTGGCTGCCCTTAACTTGGAATATGTCTTGGTGTCTTTACTCTCGCTGTGAGTTGCATTGGAGGTGATAGATTGGAATTAACTTGTTGGGATTCCAATAATGTCTCAATGGGATTACAAATATAACTTTTTGGATTGTGAGGAAAACTAAAAAAAGGATTGCAATACTTGGATGACTGTACCCAATATTTGGGATTACAATGCTCAACTGTATGGCACTTTTGGAGATCCCACAGCTTCTCTCTTGGGCTCACTCTGCTTCCTCCTTGCAGGTTTCTTCAGATGATTTATGTTCCTTGCTTCTCCAAGCTTTTGAAATTTCCATTGTGCCTTTGACTTTACCATCACAGCTTCACACATTGCCCTCTCAGGTGCATGCTGTCTGGCCTTTCAGGCTCTCTGAAATCAAGGTGAAAGCCTGTTAAGCCCCATAACTTTTGCAATCTGTAGGCATCTAAAACCAGCAGCATATGGATGATGCCAAGATCTGCTGCCAGCTGGAGCAGTAATCACGCCTCCTTCTCTCTTGGCTATAGAGGTCGAGTGTGTGGATTACTGAGCACTCTGAATTCAATTCCATGTAATAAATTCTCTATGCCTCTGCTATTCTGGAACATGGTGCTC
The DNA here is from genome assembly GCF_034190915.1 of Cavia porcellus. Taxonomy (NCBI): domain Eukaryota; kingdom Metazoa; phylum Chordata; class Mammalia; order Rodentia; family Caviidae; genus Cavia; species Cavia porcellus. The sequence continues at coordinate 20,949,220 of NW_026947500.1, forward strand.
TGTAGCTTTCTTCTCAAAGCAAAGTCTTTCACATTTGCAAATTTGAGGCTGAAAAGGGTAATATTCTGCCACTTCCTGTGATGTCCATCGGCCATCATTTGTATTCTCCTGTTCCTTTTCAGCAGCTGAGATCTCAGCTCTATCTTTGCAGTCTGCAGCTTTACTGGAGCTTCCATTTGGTGAAACTTACAACATTTTAAATCATTTTGATGTGTTCTTTGCTCTTGATTCTCAACATATATCTGGCTAAAAGCCCCCAACAATAGCCATGTCACTGCCTCAACATTAGAATGCCTTGAAATTTCTTCTGCCAGACTAATTAGTCTGCTGTCCTTAATTTTAGCCTTAGACAAAGTCACTGGACAGGAGCAAAATCAGATGAACTTTTTGTCAAACCTTAACACACATAATCTGGAGTCCAACAACCAATGCAGTCCTTCTTCCCAGCAGAAACCTCCTGAGTGTGATCTTTGGCTGCCAGATTTCTATCTGCCTTCTGATCTTCTGAGCGCTGATCAGACTCATCTGCACAGAACAGTCTAAGGCATTCTAGTTGTATATTTTTAGTGAGCATCTCCAAACCATTCTAATCTCTTCCCACAAGTCATTCCCAAAGACTTCTGAGCCAGGTGGTCAGGTATAGTCATAGCAATGACGCCACTTTGCTGGTACCAAATTTGGTATTAGTTGCTATTCTCTTTGCTGAGACAAACAAACAAACAAACAAACAAAAAAGCAATAAAACAAACAAACACAGCAACAAAAGCAATGACCCAAATTAAAGAGGAGAAAGGTTTATTTAGCTCACACTTTGGGAGGTTTCAGTCCATAGCAGGTTTCAGCTAAGGCTGGCTCTATGGCCAGAGGCATGGCAAAGAGGCAGAAGACAGCAAAAGCAACAGAGCAAAAAGGGAGGAGCAAGCTCCTTTTTCTTCCTTATATTGTATGCAAGCTATCCACTCTAGGGCGGATACAGCACTCATACCCCCAATTCCAGCACTAGACAATGAACCCATCACAAACTAGATTTGGCCTTCTCCAAAAGTCCCGCCATCCTTGACCACACAAACTTTTGGAGGGACCTCTAGGCATAAACCATAACACTTTCTTTGTTCTTGATTTTATAGGGAAAGCTTTCCATTTTCTTCCATTTAATATGATGTTGGCAGTAGATTTGTCATAAATGGCTTTAAGCAGATTGAGATAAGATTCTTCTATGTACAGTTATTTTTCTCAGTGTTGTTATGGAAGGATGTTGGATTTTGTCAAAGGCTTTTTCTGTATCTACAGCAGTTATCATGTGATTTCTGACCTTGCTTCTGTGATGTTTTATGTTTATTGGTTTGTATTGGTCGAACCACCCTTGCATTCCTGGGAGGAAGCATATTTTGTTATGATGTGTGCTCTTTTTAATGTTTCATTACATTTTGTTTGTCAGTATCTTGTTTAGGATTTTTGCATCTATATTCATTAAAGAAGTGAGTCTATAGTTCTGTTTCTGGTTGTACCCTTGTCTGGTTTTGGAATCAGGGTAATGGTAGCTTCCAGAAATGATTTTGGGAGTACTCCTTTCCTTTCAATTTCATTAAGAAGCTTGAGGAATATTGGTGTTACATCTTCCCTTTAGTGTTTGTAGAATTTAGCAGTGAATCCATCTGGATTTAAGCTTTTCTTAGTTTTTAGGGTATTATTATGATTATTGCTTCAGTTCATTCCCTCTTACTGGATTATTCAGGGTCTTTAAATCATCTGATTCAGTTTTAATAATTCATATGTCTATAAATCTGTCTATTCTAAATTTTCCAATTAATTGGTATATAGTCTAATGAAGTAATTTTTAATAATATTTTTTATTTTGCCAGTGGTCCATTGTGATTTGACCTTTTCATTTCTAATTGCATTAATTTGGGTAATTTCTTTCCTTTTTTGTTATATTGGCTAAGGGCTTGTTTATTCTTTGAAGAATCAACTCTTCAATTAATTGATTCTTCATATTTTTTGGGGAAATCCTCAATTTCATTGATCTTTCTTTCTTTCTTTCTTTCTTTCCTTTCTGTCTTTTTTGAGACAGAGTTTCACTGTGTAGTTCAGGCTGGCCTTGAGCTCACTTTGAAGTCCGGGCTACCTCAAACTCACAGCAGTCTCCCGCCTCAACCTCCCAAGTGCTGATTTCACTGATTTTTGCTGTGATCTTTATATCTCCTTCCTTGTACCAGCTTTGGGTTTGAATTGTATTGGTTTTTCTAGGACTTTGAAGTGTATCATCAGATTATTTGGACTTGTATTTTTGTGATAGAGGGATTTACAGTTATAACGTTTTCTCTTAGGACTGCTTTCTTGATCCATGCATTCTGCTATGTTGTATTGATGCTGTTTAGGGGCTGGTGATTTAGTTTTAGAAACTTTTATTTATTTCTTGATTTTTTTCTCTAGCCTATTGTTTAAGAAAATTTTGCTTAGTTTCCATGTATTTGAATAATTTCTGTTTTCTTTTGTCATTGATTTTTAGTTTCGTGTGCTGTGGTCTGATAGTATACATGATACAATTTCAATTCTTGTACATTTACTTAAGCTTGCCTTATGGCTAATAGGTGTTCTATTTTGCAGCAAGTCACATGTGCTGAGAAAAATGTGTATTTTGTTGTTCAAAAGTTTTTATCCAACTCGTATTTCTTTTTTTTTTTTTTTGGTCTTTTTCATTTTTATCGGTACCTGGGATCGAACTCACGACCGCCTGCTTGCAAGGCAGGTGCTTATGCTGCTGAGCTAAATCCCCAGCCCCAACTCGTATTTCTTTGTTGACTTTTGTCTAGTTGATATATTTGTGATAGTATGGTGTTGAGATCTCCTACTATAATTGTGTTTATGTAGCTGATCTTTTATGTCTAGTAATACTTGTTTTATGAAGTTGAATGTGCTATTGTTTAGTACATATATGTTGATAATTGTTATCTCTTTCTGTGGGATTGTTGCCCCAACCAATATGTAGTGACCTTCTCTGCCTCTACTGATCAGTTTTGGCTTGAGGTTCACTTTGTCTGAATATAGAATACCTCTACATGATTTTTTTCAGGTTGCCATTGCATAGACTATTGTTTTTCATCCTTTAACTTTTATCCTATGAGCTTCTTTTGGGGTTAAATGTGTTTCTTGTATACAGTATTATCAGGGGTTTGGCTTAGCCCCAATCTCCTAAAGTGAGATATGGCAAAGGCTTAAATAAAAGAGACAAGTAATATGATTTTTGTGGAGTTCAAGAAGATTAAAACTGTCTTGGGGCTAAAACAAAGACTTTTCTGGACCAGTCATATGTATTGTATTTCCACAGATTCAGGGGATATAGGAAGTGGAGGCAGAAGCCTGCAAAAATGAGCAAGACCTTGAGAAAAATAGGCAGTAAGAGAACTGTTTGATCTCTGAGGTTGGCAGTTTTATTACCCTTGAATCCTTTGAGTGAGATTCAGCCCTAGAGTCTGCAGCATGATCTTGTCTTCAGACTGTGTTCAGTAACTTAACCCTTACACAGTCCAGTCCCCAACACAGCATAGTGTTGGACTCTTGTTTCTCGATCCATTTTGCTAGTTTGAGTTTTTTTGAGTCAGGAATTGAGACTGTTCACACTAAAAGTTATTACTCATAGGTATTGACTTCTTCCTATAATTTCCTTTTTTCCTTTTGTGGATTCCTAATCTTTTCTTTTTACTTAAGTGCCCACTCTACCTGGTGTAGTCACTATATTAGACATTTTGGCATTGTTAGATTCATTGTCTCTTTATAGGATATTTTCCCGAATTTGTTGAAGTGCTTGGCTTGGTGGTCATGAATTTCATCAGGTGTTCTTTATACTGCAAATACTTTATTTCTCCATCAGTTTTGAAGTATAGTTTTGTAGGACCTGTGAGCCTGAGTTGGAAACTGCTTCTATCTTAACTATCTTGTACATACATATAATTTTTCTTTTCCCTTTCTTCTTTCCCGTTTTACCCATCACTGTTTGTCTTTTCTTTTGAACAGTTCCTTTCCAATTCACAACATCTATTGATTCATTTTCATCCTATTTACTTGTTTATGTTTTCACACTAGTGAGATAATAAAATATTTACACACATTGATCTGATTAATTTCACTTATGAGTATGGTCTCGAGTTGCATCCATTTACCTACAATAGTCTTAAGTTTATCCTTATTTATGGCTGAATAGTACTCCATTATATTAAAAAACACATCTTTTTATCCATTCTTTGGTTGATGAGCACTTGGGTCATTTCCAATATTTTGCTATTACAAATTGTGCTGCTATGGACATGGGTACACATATATTGCCGTGGTATGATGTTTTTAATGTTTCTGGGAAAGTACTCAGAAGGGGAATAGCTGGGTCAAATGGAACCTCTGGTCCTAGTTTTTTGAGGAATCTCCACACTGATTTCCACAGTAGTTGCACCAGTCTGCATTCCCATCAACAGTGAAGAAGTTCCTTTTCCTCTACAATACCTCCAATGTCTGTTATTAGTTGATTTTTTCATGATAGCCATTCTTTTCAGGGTAAAATGGAATCTCGTGTTGTTTTAATTTGCATTTTCCAAATGACCAATGATGTTGAACATTTTTTCAAGTATTTATTCACTGTATGTATTCCTTCATCTGAGAAGTTCATATTTGTGTCAGATTCCCATTTATAGATTAGGTCTTTGAATCTGGGGTATCTGATATTTTTCAGTTCTTTATATGTTCTGAATGTAAGTCCTTTATCTGTGGGACAACTGACTAAATTTTTTTCTTACTCTGTGGGTTGTCTTTTTACTCTGTTGGTGATTTCTTTTGTTGTAAAAAAGCTTTCTAGTAAGGTGAGATCCTACTTGTAAATTCTTTGTACTATTTCTCTATCACTTTGGGTTTTATTCATGAAGTCTCTACCTGCACCTATATTTTTGAGATTTCTGCCTATGCTGTCTTCCAGTAGATTCAGTGTTTCTGTTTTAATATGCAGATTTTTGATCCATTTTGACTTTAGTGCATGGTGATAGACATGGGTCTAGTGGAAAGCCAATTTTTCTCTCATTTATTAAAGAGGCTATCTTTTTATTTTATTTTATTGGTATTGGAAAATGAACTCAGGACCTTGTGCTTTCTAGGCAGGTGCCTATGCTGCTAAGCTATATCCCTGGCCTGAGGCTTTCTTCCAGTAAACATTTTTGGCTCCCTTGTCAAAAATAAGGTGGTGAGTGAATTAGAAAATGTGTCTGCATTTTTAATCTGTTCCACGATCCTCAGGCCTGTTTTTTTTTTTTTTTTTTGCCAATACCATGCTTTTTTATTTTTAATTTTTTTTAATCACAGTAGCCTTGTAGTATAATTTCAGATCTGGGATTGTGGTGCACCCTGACTTGCCTTTGTTGCTCAGAATTGCTTTTGATATTCTAGGTCTTTTCTGGTTCCAAATGAATTTTAGGAAAGTTTTCTCTAGATCTGTGAGGTTTGTTAATGTTGTTTTGATTGGAATTGCGTTAAGTCTGTATAACAATTTTGAAGTATGGCCATTTTTACTATGTTGGCTCTTCCTATCCAAGAGCAAGGGATTATCTTTCCATTTTCTGATATCTTTAGTTTCCTTTTTTAGGGTACTGTAATTTTCACTGTCTAGGTCTTTTACATCTTTTACTAGATTGATTCCTAAGTATTTCATTATTTTGGATGTTATCATGAAGTGTGTGGTTTCCATAATTCCTTTCTCAGTGAATTTGTTGTTTGTGTATAGGGATGTTATTGACTTTTAAGTGTTGACTTTGTATCCTGCTACCTTACTGAAGTTAGATATTAAATCTATAAGTGTTCTGGGTCTTCTATGTAGAAAATCATGTCATCTGCAAATATGATAATTTAAGTTCTTCCTTTCCTATTTTTTATTTTTTCCCTCATCTAATTGCTCTGGCTAATATTTCCAAAACTATATTGAATAGAAGTGGTGATATAGAACATCTTTATTTTGTTCCTAATTTTAGAGTGAAAGCTTTCACTTTTTGACCATTTAATATGATATTAACTGTAGGTTTGTCATAGATGGTTTTTATAAGATTGAAGTAAAGAGCATCTATTCCAATTTTCTGTAGGGTTTTTAATCATGAATGGCAGTTGGACTTTGTCAAATGCTTTTTCTGCATCTATTAAGATGATCATGTGATATTTGTTTTTGGTTCTGTTAATACGGTATATTACATTTATTGATTTGTGTGTGTTAAACTATCCCTGTATTCCTGAGATAAATCCTACTTAGTCATTGATGGAGTTGAAACTTTGTACTCAATCTAGAGCAGCACAGAATATTAAAAGAGAAAAGACAAGTAGATAGGAAAAGAGTTTAATGAGGGTATGGAGGGAGTCACCACAAAGAAGGCTGTGGTGGCTGTCTGCAGACAAAGGGCAAATTCTGCCTGATATAGGGCTCTGATGGGGGAAGTGCTCTGGTGGCTGGTGTGAGCTGATTTATTTTGTGAGAGTGCAGGGGGTTGGGTAAATCTTTACATTTATGAACTTTGGCAGACTTTTGGCAGGAAGAAGCTATGGGACTTCTAGAAAGAAGGAGTTATGCATTATCATGGCACAATTTTAAACCATCACCATGATGATTGTGCTGTCTTTCAGATGGGGGGATCTATCATCCCCGTCTCTTTGGTGTTAGGGGCATCATGGAATCTCTCTGACTGATTCCTGCTAAGAGGGGGCATTGTTGGAGCCTAGGGTAAAGGGAATGGGATTGGGGGATCCATTCTGAGTTTGTGAGGTAGAGATGTCGCTTGGTAGTAGGATTTCTTTGGTAATGAATACCTGTATTTCAGCTTAGATAAACCACAAGAGGAGCCTAAAGGCACAGGGCAGAAAAAGCAAAAAATTATTATAGTAATTAGGGGACCCATGATGAGTATTAAGATGGGGGCCCATGTGTCTGGAACCCCACTATGATGACCAGGAAGTAGATTTTGAAAAGTGGTGTCTGCTTCATATATTAGTTGCCAATTTTTGAGTTTTGTACCTGGTTTTTTGCTATACCCACTTGGTTAACAAAATAGCAGCATTCTTCTCCCAACATGGCATAGTATCCCCCTTTTTCTGCTGTGAGAATACCAAGCACCCTTCCTTGTTGGAGAATACTGTGGTCAGTGAGTTTGTTTGATCTTGGAGTGAATTAACATTTTGGGAGGCTGATTTTGTCACTGTTTTTAAGTCATGTGATATCAGATTGTAGTATGTGAGGCTGGTTTTTAATCTCCCTGCTCCCAGACCAATGGAAGAAAATATACTTATCCCAATCTCAATAGGTGCTATGGCCACTCTATGTGCAATAGTGTGATGAGGTAGGCCTTGTAGGTGTTGGTGTTGGATTTTTGGAGTGTGTGAAGTGACCTGTAGTGTTATTGCAGCCACTGTGCATGATCCCTGATGTAGGGAGGGAAGACATGTGTAGGCCCCATGTCCACAGACAAAAAATTATCCTGTTAAGGGACAGATTGTTTGGTCTTTTGTGTCATTAGTATGTATGTTTTGTAGGAGGTTAGGCTTTTTTACCTGAAGAACATTTTGTGAATTATCAGGGTTGTATCTGCAAGTTATCTCTATAGGCCATAATTGTAATGGGACAATTTTAAGGAGCCCCACAATTTTAGAGTGAGGTTTTTATTGGAATAGAGATTGGTTTAGTTTTACTGGAGCAGTCATATGGAGATTTTGTCGATAGGGTAGACATAGCCAGCAGCTAGGGTCTGAGATATTTAAAGTATGTAAAAGTTGAAAAGTGTTGTTTAAAAGTTGAGGTATGAGAGAGGCTATGAGATGTGTGTCTCTTCAGAGTGGGGAAGGTATTAAGAGTTGAGATGTGAGGACTCGTGTATTGGGGAGCAGTTGTTAGTGAAGAGTTATAAATATAGATTTAGGGGCAGAGGTGACAGTCATGGTGTATGATCTTCCTGGTGATTTGCTGCATTCTGTTTGTTAATATCATATTAAAGGTTTTTGCATCCATATTAATTAGGGAAATTGGCCTATAGGTTTTTTAATTTGGGTTCTTTCTGGTTTTGGAATCAGGCTAATATTTGCCTGATTGGAATGACTTTGGAAATATTACTTCCCTTCCAGTTTCTACAAAGAGTTTCAGCATTATTGACATTAGTTCACCTCTAAATTTCTTGTAGGATTCACCAGTGAATCCATCAAGGTCTGGGATTTTCTTTGTTGGTAAATTTTTTATTACATTTTCAATTCCATTAGCTGATATTGGTTTATGTAGAATTTTTATATCTTCTTGATTTACTTTTTAAAATTTTTTTATTTTAAAGAGATTAAGATAAAAGGAGACATAACAAAGCAGATCAGAACAGAACAATTTAAACAACACAGTATTTCACGACAAGCCAGCCCGAAATAACAGTAGCTACCATAATGTCTCTTTCCTTGAAATAGTTGAGCAGACCTTCATACACATAGTACCAAACATAGCAAAATAGTATAAAACCATTAAAGAGAATGAAAGTATTACAGGGCATTCAGAACCAAATAACAGAAAATGAACAATGATTACTATATTATCCCATTGTCCATAAAAATTTATTTATACTACCATACATGATAAAATATCTTCTTGATTTAGTTTTGGCAATTTGATTGTGTCTAGGAACCTGTCCATTTCTTCTGTTTTCCAACATAAGAGTATAGGTTCTCATAGTGGGTACTGATAGTCTCTTGGATTTGGAAAGCTCTTTTAAAAAGCCTTTTAAAGTCTTTGGGAATTGAAAGTATAGGAAAAGTTGGAGAACAGGCGGGAAATTTGAAGGGCCTCAGTGAGGTTTCCGGCAAATAAAGTGAAACCCCTACTAGAGAAGGCAGCTAAGAAAAACAGAGTGCTACTAAGAAGGCCTGGTTCACTTCATGCCGAGACACAGCTGAGAAATAAAGTGAGGGGACTATATTATAAAAACTTGGAGTATAAACTGCAATAATTCCTAGACACTCACACAAATACATATGTGTATATATACTGTATTATTCTCTCAGCATATTAATATACTAACATGTACATTTATTCTGTTTACCAACTTGGCCTTGAATGTACTGTACTGTAAATCTCATAAGATAGCACAAAAAGACTAAAGAAGTGCTTATCCAAAAATGTGAATTTAGGTAATGGAAGGGGAAATGGCCAAATCAGGGGTCTCAGAGCCCAAAACAGCCAATCAAGTGATTAATAACTCTCAAAGGGGATAGTCCTTTTCATCCCATGTAATAGAAGAGGCTTAGAACAAATACCCCCAGGTTCTGGCTCTGGACTCCAGCAAGGTTGCTATCTATCTACTTATTTTCTCTTCCTTTCCTAATAAAGTGATTTTGCTTCCCCATTTCTCTTCCCTTTTCACTAAAACAATTTTGTTTCTCCTTATGAAAATATGTCAAGTCTTTTATTGAAGTAGGATTTTTAAAAAATAAATTCTAGATTTAAAAAACCCTGGAGATATAACAAAAGGACATACAGCAGATAAAGAGTTAAATCCCTGTTAAGAAGGTTAGCACAGCTCCAAGAAAACCTCATGACCAGTGGTGAGTACAGTAGGTGTGTGGCATGGAACCTGGGCTGATCTCTCTCCTCTCCTCCACTGCAGCACACAGGAAGGTCCACCTGTGTCTAAGGCCAACAGAGCACAATATATTCTCTCTCTCTCTCTCTCTCTCTCTCTCTCTCTTTTTTTTGTCTTTCTGAGACAGGGTCTCTCTATGCAGTTCAGGCTGACCTTGAGCTCACTTTGTAGCCTAGGCTGGTCTCGAACTCAACAATGATCCCTCCACCTCAGCCTCCCAAGTGCTGGGATTACAGGTGTGAGCCACCACACCCGCTTGCACAATGTATTCTTGACTGCTAAGAGTAACCTTATCCGACTTGGAGGGTAAGGCCACTAGAACAAATTTTATCCTCCATAGACTGAAGATGCTCACTTTGAGTGAGGTAGCTGAGGGACAGGACTCTTTCTACTCAGCCCCACCGATTGGAGGGGCTCTACCAGATGCCAAATGTTGGGACTTTGGGTTACTAAACACTCCTGTCCCAGCTTTGTATGTGACAGAAGGTTCATGTTTGTGGGGGATTATTATAAATCCAGTATTTAATCCCCAAACTAATTCCTTATAATATTTTAATCCCTTATTTCATCCTTCTTGTGGACCAGAAAGTTTATTTTTATAAACCCATTGAAATGTTACTGGAATTCCACCTCCAATGCAAGCCATGGAGAGAGTACAGACTAAGACATATTTAAAGTTACAGGTAATCAAGGGATCCTGAGTCTGGTCCAGGAGAGGATACACAGAACAAAAGCCCTGATGCAAAGCTTCATCCAGAATTTATTATTTCACAAAGAAGGAAGTGGCCGAGGGTGAGTACGGTGGCACTTATGTGGGAAATGTGAGCTGACCTAGCCAGTGGTGAGAAAGGCACCTCTGCAGTGTGCAGGGAGAATGAGATGCAGAAAGACCAGTCTGCATAACTTGATTGGGGTAGCACATGAATGAATTTTGGAGGCTGTTGCTTTGGTTTTTGATATGTAAACTTTTGTCCTGGGGAGTCATAGCCTCTTATTTTGATACTTGAACTCAGTTGATATTCCTGGAGCTATGGCTCTGCCATCCCACTGTGTTCAACTGTTTATGAGGAACATGATGCGAGGAAACAGGAAACTGTTGGTTGGCCTTAAAGATTACACATCAGCACCTCAGCTGGCCTGATTTGCATTGGTTAGAGCCAATGAATGGAGAAGGAAATAGCAAGCCAGTTCTGTGCATATCAGTACGTGGAGACAGGGCTGGGTTTACAGAATGCAGAGTAATAGTTCTGCATTCAAAAAGAGCCATCCAAATGGTCTTCTACAGAGGACCACCTGGGTGATTCTCCCTGAAGAAAAAGCAGTTATTCCACTTTGGCTAAACCTGGCCCTGTGTCCATGTACTGATATGCACAGAGCTGGCTAAGCCATCTCCTTTTCCCTTCAAGTGGTTCTCAGCAATGTAAATAGGGCCGGCTGATGTGCTGATGTGTAATCGTTGAAGCCAGGTGACAGTCACAATTTTCTTGTTCTGTGACTCTTATCAAGACATGATTGAGCTAGGTGGGGTGCAGAGCCACAGCTCCAGGGCTATCAACTGGGTTCCAGCCTTGAGATAAGAGGCTGTGGCTTCTCAGGGCAGAGAAGTTTGCACATCAGAGCTGAAGCACTGCCCACTAAACATTAGATGCAACCTCAGCTGTGTTATGCAGATCAATCTCTTTGCATACCCTTCTTTGTGTATTGCAGAGGGGCTTTCAGGCCTCTTGCCCAGCCCAGCTCATGGTACCCTGAATCTCCCACCATTCTCACAGTCACTTGTCCTCTAGTCACTCCCATCTTCCCAAATTAATAAAATCTCAGTTATGCCCTGAGCTGAGGTCTTTATTCGGATGAACCTCCATTCTGGCTGGAGTTAGGACTCTTTGGGTTCCCCACCCCCATAGTTACAAATATGCCTACATGTCTTTATTCTTGCTGTGGGTTGTACTGGAAGTGGTAGATTGGGATTAACTTGCTAGAATTCCAATAATGTTTCCATAGGATTACAAATCTGAACTTCCTGGGCCATGATGAGGATGGGAAAGGGATCTTATACATGTTGGAGAGTGAGGAGATGGATGGCAAGACCAGAGGCCCTGCCCAGCACCCAGAGTAGCAAGTCAGAGATCTTACCCTGGGGGTAATATGACTTATTCCTACTCAAAAAGATATCTGATTTTACCTTAGCTTCTTGGAATATCATGCCTAAGTGTGTATCTTCATTTGTCTGTAGACCTCAGGTCATACTGGATTATCCAACAATGTGATTTTGGATGGGAGTTGATCATATTTGAGTAAGGACTACTCAGATCAGGAAGACCAGTGACCAGTGACATGAGGGTGTTATAGTGGGAAGGGCCAATAATAGTCCAGGTTCTTACATATGATGAGGAAAGAATTGCCAAGTGTTTACCCAGTAGTTTGTAGTAAACACTTAAGTTTGTTGAAAAATCATGAGAAGTTGCGTTCAGAAATGATAGAATTGGATTCCTAGTCAGGGAACCATATGATAGGATTTTGGCACGGCTGAAAAGATAAGAAGTATGAAATATAAATGACCTTTATTTTAAGAATGTGGGGAGAGAGCCCTCAACCCTCCAAGGTCTGGCATTCTCTCCGTCGGACATGTGCAGTGGGGGCATACATGTAGCTTAGGTTTGGGGTGGTGCCTAAGGGGCATTAGTCATGCACAGGTAGCCCATTGGTATTCATTTCATGCCAAGGTAAATTCCTAGGGGTGGGGAAAGGTGATCTCAAGATAGAGCATCTTGGTTCTGCCTCCAAGGCTTTTCACCAGCTACAGTGCCCCAAATGGGGCAAAATCCTTTCAAGAAAAAGTTCATGCCAACAAAAGGTATAGCACCAAACAAAAAAGTTGCTGGGTGGCAGAAAAGTTGGGATGACAGAGGTCAAACGCAAATATTAACAGCAACAATAACAACAACAGAAAAGATGGATAAATTAGGTTTTCGGAATTTAAAGGCTAGGCATCTCTGCTTTAGGTATCTTCCATTGGATTTGTATGTATGATTGACAGGGTGTTTGGTCATGTTAAAGACTCTTAACACAATGCCTGTCCCAGAATTCACTCTGATCTTAATATGTTGCATCTAGTGCAGATTTATGAACCTGTAATGAGAGTAGGTAAACCAGTTTAAAGTAGGAGATCCAATATGCATGTGCTCTTGCCTAAAGCATCAATGACCTCTTGACTTTTTGTTATTTTATTTTCTACCTCTTTTAGGAGAGTTTTAGCAGGAATAATCAAAGGGTACTGTTTAGAATTAAATGGAGGAAAAGGAGTGACTTTCTCAACTCCATTGTTCCTAACTGGTCCAGAGGCTGTGAGTGAAGTCTGGGGGTACAGGAGTCTGGAAACTGAGGTCAAGCCTATCTAGAGAAGGCCTCCAAGCGCTAAACTCTAAAGCTTGTGTGAGTGTGCTTGGTTGGTGTGCTCTGCACACATTGTCACACATTGTTGCTGGGCAGGTGATGCACCTTGACTCTGTGGACAGAGGGCAGTGGGAGCTCCATGACTAGTAAACTTAAATAAAAAAAAAACCTCCAGATAATACAAAAGTAATACAAAATTTAAAAAATAAACAGTGACAAATCACTAGTTAATAGATTACATATTCTCATCTTAGAAATAGTTGTTCAAGTTACATTATTGAAGCATATAAAGTGGACTTTCAAACAGTGAGAGTGCAAACAGTTTTGTTCAATGATCCAAAAAACACTCAGTAATATGGTTATCTATCTTATACACTTAAACATATATGCAGTTATAACCTTTAGAGCACTTTCTTTTCTTTTCTTTTGTACAATGACAATTACACATTTTGGGTTTTATTACTCCCACAGTTCTTATTACTTTTTTTGAAGAGAGTAAAACCAAATGCAACATATCAGAACAGAGTCAGTCAAATCAAAAGGATGGACATAATAGATAATGTAAAAACAAAATATAAGGTGATCAACAATGGTTACCATAGTGCCTCTTGCTATTTTAAGAAGAATTGGCAGTTATAATAAAATTGAACTAAACAGTAAAGAATAAAACCAAAGCATTGGAGACATTACAGGATTTTAAAAGAAAATAATAGTCAACTGGAATGGCGTCATAATGATTCTTATTGTCTTCACAGTTATGCCTATACTTTTTTTTTTTTTTTGTCTTTTTTGTTTTTATCGGTACCAGGGATCGAACTCACGACTGCCTGCTTGCAAGGCAGGCGCTTATGCCGCTGAGCTAAATCCCCAGCCCCTATGCCTATACTTTTGAACTTGGTACTATCAAGCAAAGCAGAATAGAGGAAAATCAGTCAAAACAAGATGGTGAGGGCAATACAGGATTTCAAATCAAGTTAATAGGAAATCAAAGTAGGTTACTATAATGTATCCTGCTATTTTTTTAATTTATTTTCCCTTAATTAAAAAAATAAAAAGAAAAAAGTAAAAATTCACAAAAAGGGGATTGAGATAAAAGAGGGCATAACAACAGAACAGCGCAGGTCAAATCATAACCATTTGAGCAAAATAGTGTTTCACCACAAGATATGCTGACATAAAAATGTTACCATAGTATCTCTTTCCTTGAAATCTTTGAGTATAACTTCATATACTGCAGCACCCAACATATCAAGACACTATAAAACCATTCAAGAGAATGACATTATTACAGAGTATTTAGGACCAATTAACAGAAAATGAACAATGTTTTCTATATAAACTCCTTGTCTATAAAAGTTTTTGCTTATATTATCATATATAATAAAATCCAATAAGATACAACCTTTTAAGACTGATAGAGAAAGAAGAATAAAAGTTTGATGGGACTTCAAAACAAGATGATACTAAATCAGCATTAGCTATTATGATGTCTTGCTTTCTCTAAAATAGCTGTTCCTACCATCTGATCTTCTCTGCCTCATTTCTGTTGAGCTCTTTTCCTGTCATTTGTTGTCAGTTTGTCTTCTTCATTTTGTTTTTTTCTCCCTTCATTGTGGCCTCTCTGCCACTATTTCTGGAATCTTGATATTTTCCTTTTTTAGACTATCCTGCAGCATTCTCTGTAGAGTTGAATTGGTGGTTACAAATTCCCCTAGTTCCTCTTTATCCTGGAAGCACCTTGTTTTTCCATCAATTTCTAGGGACAGTTGTGCAGGATATATCAATCTTGGCTGGAGGTTATTATCTTTCAAAGCTTGAATTATTTCCCCCCACACTCTTCGTGATTTGATGGTTTGTGCTGAGAAGTCTGCTGTAATCCTGATGGGTGTTCCCTTGTAAGTGATCTGTTTCTTGTCTCTGATGGCTTTTAATATTCTGTTCTTATATTGGATTTCTAGAATTTTGATTATTATATGCCTGGGTGTAGCTCTGTTTGGGTTGTAGGTGGCTGGAGTCCTGTATGCCTCATATATCTGAGTATCTTTACCATTTGCTAAATTAGGGAAATTCTCTTGGATTATTTCTGTGAATAGCTTTTGTAGTTCATTCGTTTGTGTCCCCACTTCTTCTCTTATGTTCTTAATTCTTAAATTATAGATCCTCTTATCATCTTCTAGCTTTTTTATTGTTGCTGTTTGTTTTTTTGTTATTTTTAAGAGTTTTTCATTTCATGCTCCCATATCTGCCCTCCAGTTCAGATAATCTATCCTTAGTTTCTTTTAAGCTGTTATGCCAGTTTTCGATAGAGTTTTTAGTTTCCTGGTAATCTCTTTGAACCTGCTTCATGTATTCTATACTTTCTCTATTTGCTCCATCAAACAATTGTCCCCCTTTTTTTCTTTTCTTCCATTCTACCATCTGTTTTTTCTTGGGCGGTACTTAGCATTTCTCTAACTATTCTGCTTATGTCTTGTTTCAGGTCATTAATAACTTCATTCCTGAACTCGTCTATGAGGCTCTAGAGATAGCGCTTTATGTCTATTGGCGCCGTGTCTGATATTGCATGTTTCTCAGGATTGGGGGCTGAAGACCCTTTCTTGTTGCTCCCTCTTCCTATATTCTTTGTTCCTTATATATAAGTGTATATAGGAGGCCCAGCTTCCTTTCCTGTCAGCCACAATCTGTTTGAATTGCACCAGCTAGGTGTTCCCGCCCACCGCAGCGCACTATGGAGACACAGACCTGGGCAGTCTCTGCCGGGCCCACCCCTCCAGGTCAACCTACTGAAGGCTTCTCCGCTAGGGTGCACCTCCAGGTGCTGGGATCTGGGTTGGGCTAGCCTACTGGATGTCAGCCAGCGCCGTCTCGCAGGCCAGGCACTCCCCACCAATCCCACTTGAGAGGGGGATATGTGACTGAAATCACTACAGCATCTCGTTCTGGGAAGTCTGCCCAGTCTGATTATGTCCTCCACTGAAGCCTCCTTCTCTATGGAAGGGTCCCGATCCACTCACTCACTGCAGGTCGATGCAGGGCACCTGGTCAGCCCCGCTCCCAACTCCATTCAACGCTTCCCACTCTCCGAGCTTTCACGCCTCTCTCCCCGCTGTGCCAACCGGGATGCAATAGTGGCTGCCGGAAATTCAGATCGCAGTTTCCAGTGGCATGAGGTCCGGCTTCCATGCTAAGACCTTATCTGTTCCTGCTGTATCACCAGGATTGCTTTTCTAGTTGGTTTTTCTTAATTTAGTTCATTCCTGGGTTGGCAAAAAATATCCCCCCTTGCCTAGGACTTCTTGCCCGGCACGATTCTTGGATTTCAAGTGCGATTTCTCAGAGAGCCTCTGAGGCTGCTGCTATCTATCCACCATGTTCTTCCAGATGCAATTATCTGGAGATTAACAAAGCTACATGGTTATACTATCCAAGACATGGGGATTGATAATGGGAAAATGCAAAAATGAAATTAAATAATGGGAGATAAGGAAGAGAGAAAAGTGAGACAATAGGCCCCTTTATGGAGTAGAAATATACTTTTAAACTTAGACAAAGGTAACAAATAAAGAGAATGGTAAGATAAAGGAAAAGAGGGAGAAAATAAGAATTAAAAAAATAGAAAAAATTTGGAAGGGGAAAAGAATAGAGGAAAGAAAGAAAGAAAAAAATGAGTCCACAAATGAATGAGTTATTTCTTTCTAGGGTCTGTAGCTTTGGAGTTCAGGAAGTCTCAGTTTTCTCCACATAGCCTTGCAGCCTATGGCTTCATGAGGGCGACCTTCTATTTGAGAGCCCCTTCTGTTTAATAAGATTGTGGCAATGTGAACACTGAAACATGACTGTACTCTTGTTGGTGGATAAGGATGGTAATCTGACATCAGATCTGCACTTGCTGTAGGCAGTAGGGCAAGGGTTGATTCACTTAATGATGAAAGGCACTTTTATTATAGAGAGATAAATTAGATAGAAATTAATAGGCAGTCAGACAGGGCCAGGGAGTCATTGCGAAAGATGAAAACAAATCAAAACTGTGGCTGGAGGTACAACTGAAAAAGGTAAGCCCTTGAGATTAAAACTATAATGGCCAGACTTGCATACTCCTCTAAAGGATGAATTAAAATTTGAGATTATATTGTAATTGGTACTACCTACTCCATTAAATCCAGAGAGACTTCAGTGACCCAGGTGGGTGATTGGGGCATTTGGACCCATCTCTCCCAAAATATCTTTATTCTTTTCATGTACCTTGCTATGTGATCCAGTTCCTTATTAGATCAGTATTAGTTAAGCAACTATACTTGTAATCCAGTTAGTTGATTATAGTTTGGCTAACATTGTATACATCTCATGGCTTTGCTCTATAAAACATTTCTTGAGAAATGATCTTGGTGGCAATCCAGTTTTGGATTTCTGTTTCTCAGGAGCTATCTCACTAAATGTTTCCTCTTAATAATTTCCACTACTCCTTAGAATTCATTCTTTCACTTTGAGGGACATAAATTTGGTGTAGCTGATATCTAGCAAGTTGGAAGTTATATTTTCTCCTATATCATTTTCAAACCCAGCATTTTGTGAGTGCAACTCAAGTTGGACCTGGTTTCTCACTTTGGAGGAAAAGGACTATGTCTTTCTTGACCTGAGTTTCAATTTCTCAGGAGATATTTTTCTAACCTACTCTCTCTCTCTCTCTCTCTCTCTCTCTCTCTCTCTCTCTCTCTCTGCAGTTATATCCTATTGATATAGGAGAATGAAACTCCCAACCTACTATGTCCCGTATGAGTTTGTGTTCTCTAAAATCAAAGTGGAGTTGACAGAGTAATAAACACATCTTTAAGCAGTATCTATCCCTCTATCAAATCAGGATCTATGGACATATATTTTATTATTGCCTCTG
Organism: Cavia porcellus; assembly: GCF_034190915.1. NCBI lineage: Eukaryota > Metazoa > Chordata > Mammalia > Rodentia > Caviidae > Cavia > Cavia porcellus. Next base: position 20,967,127 of record NW_026947500.1, read on the forward strand.
AAAAATGATCTAAGAAGTCAGAGGGCTTTTTATCCTTTTCCTGAGAAATAGATAACAATTTAAAATAACTAGAAGGCTTGGTTTTTGTCCTTCTTAGACCTTCAAGAATATACATTTGAAAGTGTCTCCTGTTCCAATCTCCTGTATTATTGTCAGGCCACTTGGGGTCTTGGGTAGGAACTACTTGTACCCCAAGGGGGACTGGTGGTTCCCCTGGCTGTCTATCTTTTGGCCTTCTAAAATAAACAATATGATATTCATCTCGAAAGGCAATAGCAGCTTATTATGCTGCTTCTCTCTCACTAGAAGTCAATGTCTGATTTAACAGTAACATCACATCTTTCCAATATAGTTCATATGTTTGAGTAAGTCCTCCAAGGACCTCAATGTACTTGTCAGGGTCATCTGAAAATTTCCTAGTTTTAGCTTAACTTATTTTAAGTCATTGAGACAAAGAGACCTATGAAAGGGAGTGGTTTCATAAGGATTATAATTATACATGGAGCATAAGTAAGAATTATCTTTTAATGCAAAGAAAGTTTCAATATAATGCAATTCTAACCATTTGTCTTCTTTCTTACAGTATGATTTTAGTTGTAAAAGAACATCATAATTAATATTTCCCTCTGCATTCCATTTAGGTTCTAGGGGGTAGGTAGGCCACATACTCATGCAGAGAAATACCACTCGGCTGTTTTTCAACATGCAAGGGTTGAACATCTTCCAGTGCTTAACAATGCATAACAAAGGAGTAAGGGGCCTTGGCACTGAGTTGCCCATGTCTGTAATGTAAAGCAAGGCATAAGTATGAAACCTTTTGCAACAGGAGTTGAACTCAGGAACCTCTGCTGAGCTCCCTTTAGCCCTGTAGTGCAGAGACTTTGACATTGAGCTATCTGACTATGCAAAAAGGAGATAACTAAGGCATCCCTTATTATTCCTATTTAATATATGTCCTGAAGGTGTCCCTTAGGTTGACTCTGCTCTAGGGCAGGTGGATGCCACCTGGAGAGTGTAGAAGATAAATTTGGCCGGCCTATCCACTCTTGGCCTGATGTGCAATCTTATCTTCCATGATAGCTCAGGAACTTTGCGTATGACATGTATAAGTTATTATGACAGGAATCTTTAAAGAAAGGAGCTCACTTTGTAATAAACTACTACTTTTATCTGTTGGAGCATACATTAAAAGGTGAGTTGCAAGTAGAGTGCTTCTCAGTTGGTAAAGTAACTCTCCTCTAGAGACAGATAGAACAATTGACTGGAGGAGCTTTGCCCTATGCACTGGGCAAAGGAGTCTCCAGACACTTGTCTACCACTTAATTACCTAGGCAACCTTTCCTAGTAACAGGGAAAGGCTATACTTTATTTAAATTTTTACACCTTTGAAGCTCACAGGTTAAATTTATAAATTATCATCTAGCAGCTACGTTTTAAGTTAGAAAAGTCACATCCGTTTTCTAGGCACACAGAAAAGAAAAGCCTATTTACTCTTAATTAATATAGATAAATCACTTCCTTACTAGCTGTGGAATGTAAGCAATTGTTGCAAGCTACCTCAGTTTAATCTCTGAAGTGGGGGGTAGTCTAAGTGATCTGAAAGTCCACTGAAAAGTTTAGCAAGAGTTCATAGTTCATTAGCAGAAACATAAGGATGATAAAAAAGTGGAGATTTTCAGTGGTCATGAGCAAATGTCTACTGACGAACTTTTGGGTGTTCACTAGAGAGTTGCCCTGGACAGAAACCCTCAGTTCTCAGTTTCTATTGGCTCCGATAACCAGAGATCTGTCTCTAGAAAGGAGTCCAGCTGTCTCATCAACATTCAGACTCCATTGGCCACTGGCTTCAATGGGGATTCACCAAACAGATGCTGGGGAACTGGTCCTCTGTTTTTAAGGGTGGCACCTGCTATAAGAGCAATTAACTAGCTGGCAGAGTAACCACTGTGTGTCAGAATTCTATAAGGGATAGTTAAAAGTCTGAGCAAGATCATGACCTAGTGCTCTATGAATTTACAATCAAGGTTTAAATGTCCACAACTTGAGAGATTGGAGAGCCTCCTCATTCTAAAGGTGTTTAGATCCCCATGTGTGCTGCTTTTGGAGATAGCTTCTTCCACTGTCACATGGAAGCCAGTCCTCACTACTGTGTCTCAGGTTTAATCTCCAAAGGAGATTTGGCCAGAACACTGAGTCAGGACATGGCTTTCATGCGTGTTGTCCTGCATGGGTACAATTCTGATGTCTCATCTGACCCAGAGACAGAGTATGTGTCCCTCATCTAAGATGACTTCTCTGTCTTTGGCATTAGAAAACGCTCACTTTCTATGGGCTTAACTGAGAAGGAAAAGGTTTGAATAGTCTAGATTTTCCTGATTTCACATGCTTCTATAAGGAAAGGACAAATTGGGAAATGAATAGAGGTAAAGTCATAGGAAAGAAACTGAAACAGAACAGGCTTGACATTTCCTCTAGAGTATTGAGGAGGATCAGAGCCAGTCTGCCTAGTGAAACCTGTCCTCCAAGTCTTGAAGACTGGCCAACAGCCTAGTGCTGCTTAAATGGTGGAAGGACTCCCAGTTTTATTGTAGGCATATATATTTTTTAAGTCTGAGCTAGATTTCATTTAAGAGAACCATTTTACAGAAGTTTATATTTAAGTCTGTTAAGGATGTTCTAATATTTTTCTCTCTATGGCTATTGTCTAAATACAGTCAAGCAAGGAGTACCAGTAACTTTAGCAACTAATTTAAATTCAACATGTACAAGAACAAAATAATAAAAATATGCCATTAAAGACATGTCATGATCTTATAATATTCCCATGTTGTAACTTAGATTTCAATATTTTAATAAAACCATATGAGACAAAGCAATTAAAAATAATGGGCAAATAGCAAACAATTATTACAAGTAGTTATAAACAACTGGCAAAGACAAAGCAAAATTTGAAGGATAAAAATTGGTCACCTAAATGAGTCTCAGTTCAGAGGTTATGAAACAAAAGTAACCTCTTGTCTTTGTCCATTGATCTCAGTGGGACTTCCAAATGACATAGGGGAATTAAACTCCACACCTACTATGTCCAGTATGAGTTCATGTTCTCTAAAATCAAAGAATGAATTTTAAGAACAATGGAGATTAACAGCAGAATATATTTATTGAGAGAAACAAAGCTTCTGTCTGAGGGAGAGACAAAAGGGGTCTTGAGTGGGTTGCCAAAACTCTGTCTTTTTCAGGGATTTTTATAGAGTAAAATCATGAGGTTAAATGGGATTTGCAAGGTGAGCATAAGGTGGGACAAAACTGTCGACCAATAAGATTAATTGCTCAGGTAAAATTGATTAAATTAGGAGCAAATGGGGGAGTGAGTCACACAGTAAGTGGGCATGCTTAACAGCAGTGACTCTTCCTGCTGAGGAATACATTGCTGACTCCTGACTTCCTCAGGGTAATAGAGAAGTATCTGGACTGTGGATCCTTAGGATGTGGTTGTATTTGCTTTGCCCTTTGTCTTGAGATCTGGTCCACAGCAGGTATTGTCTCTTCTAAGGCTGCAAGGTATCTAAACTTATGCTCTAGCTCCTTTGAAGGCCCAGCCCTGTCTGACTGCCTATAATATTTCTAACTAGCTCAGCTGCCTGTAACACTATGGCTGTTGTTCACTAAGTCACCATGGGAGGGTAATACTTGATACCCTGATGTTAAGCTGTTTTTTAGGTATTCTGAGTCTCAATTTTAAATAATCTCTTCCTGAGATGATGTGTGATGTAGCCTTCTGGTAATATAGTAGGTGCCTACACTTGAATCCTTCTCTGGATGTTGTCTACCATGTGGAAGAAGTCCTCTTGGAACAAAACACTGTGCTGGTTTTTCATTTCACAAAGTTAAGGACACTGCTTCCATTTCATCCTTGATCTCCTAGGCTTGGACATCTGCACTGTTTCTGGGGAACCCAATTCTAATACCCAATAGAAGAACAGCTCCCTATTAATCTAAGGTCTTCAAAGGTTCTTATAATTGCTGTACACTACCAAAAAGAGCTTCGTTATGTTTGTGTTATGCCTAAGTTATATGACCAAAGTAGTTGTACCGTTGTCATACTGTTCTGTATGCACCATTTTTCTGGGTGACCTAATTAATATGCTAATCAATGCTCCCCTCTGCAAAGAACTGTAAATTCCTGGGAATCTGAGCTAACTGATATGTTAACCATTGCTGCCCTCTACAAACAAAGATGTTATCTAAAATTGAGTGCTAAAATAAGTTGACAAAAGATTGTTAATTCCTGCGAGACTTCTCTGTCCTCTGCAAAGGGAAACAAAGGTCTTCTTCATTACTTAGCAGATTTCCTGATCCACACCCATAACCCCTTACTTTGTAAACCATGATTTCTACAAAATGTCTGGAAAGTTTTGAGGGAGACACAGCTTTTGCAACTCCAACTGCACTGTGTTGCTGGGCCCAGGATAAAATAAATCAGCGCTGCTTTTTAAAAACATGTCTTGCCCCATTTTTGGACTTGAGGTTGGGGGTATAGGAGCTTGATTTCAGATTACAAGATTTTGAGGCTCACTTGGGATTACTGGGGGACCCCTTCAAATTATTTTTTCACTGATCGATTGGATAAACATCTACAAGTATTTGGGTCTTTTTGCCTATTTGTAATTTGAGTGTGCACATTTGTAACTGCAGGTAGAATGAGACACCTTCTGGGGGCTTTTTGCCCGTTTGTAATTTAGGGCTTTGGGGCCTGTTCATAACTTTGGGCTTCAGCCTGTTCGGGGGTTTTTTGCCTGTTTGTAATGTGGGTGTGCGCAGTGACTGCAGATGAGCCTAGCACTTCTTCTGCACTGGATTCCAGGGACTCTCACCCATTTGTAATGTGTGTGGCTTAGGCCTGTATGTGTGGCTTAGGCCCATGTGTGTGGCTTTGGCCCATGTGTGTAGCTTAGGCCTGTGTGGGGAGCCTTGGCCCATGTGGGGCTTTGGGGCCCATTTGTGTTTTGGGACCCATTGTGTTTGGGGCCTGTTTGTATCTTGGGGTTTCTCGCCCATTTGTCTCTATGTTCAGTGGTTTTTTTTGTACTTTGGGGTTGTCCACCTGTTTGAATCAGTTACTAACTTTGTTTTTTTGCCCATTTGAATTTGTTAAATTTGTTGCTAACTTAGGAGCTCGTTTGCCCATTTCTGTTGCAGGATCCATGCAGCTCATTGGACTCAAGGTTCATAGTGAAAATTATTTCCTTTAGCTTGCCAAACTGAGAACAAAAAAACCCTTCATTTGTGTCTTTAATGTTGGTTTTGTCTTTTGTAGTGCCTTGTTTAATGTTTTAGTTCTCAATTGATTACTTGCAACATTGGCATGCCTTTAAAAAGTATTTTTCTTTCTGGTTAAAATGTGAATATATGCATATATATGTATATTTATGGATTTTAAAAATCATATTAACTTTACCAAGTAAAAACCAGGTCATACTGTAATTGAGCCAGTTAAAAAAGTTACAGTTTTTTAAAATGTAGCATTTTAATGTGGTGAAAAGACATAAAATGATTAAATATGTTTTAGACTACTAAAAGAAAGTCACTTCAAGTATTTTGTCAAAGGTTTTAATGTTGTCTAAAAAGCAAGAGAAAAAGTAATTGACTGGTAATAAGTAAAAAAAAAAAAGTGGTTTTGTCTTAAAGTAAAAATGTCTTGCTGTGCCAAAATGTAAAAGAGAAAATGCTTTCTGTGGCATGGCTATTGTTGGGGGCTCTTAGCCAGCTTTATGTTGCAAATCAAGAGCAAAGAGCCCAAGGATAATCTGCAATACTGAGTTTGGCCAGGAAAAAACAGTGGCTCCGGGGCATCCCCGAAATTTGGGGTTCCTCACCTAAAGAAATAGTTGGTCTTGTGCTGGAAAAAGCCAGTCCAAATTTAAAAGGAGTAACTATTTTGCCTAATGTGATTGGTGATTTAGAGATAAAATACAAGTTCTTGCATGTTCTGTAGACATCTGGGAGACTATGTGGCACAGTTAATTTTGTTACCTATGAAAAAGCCTTTTTTTTTTTTTTTGGTTAAGTATGTAATTTCAGTAGAACAATGGCCTGCTACGTGGCACCCGGGGACAAAAAAAAGCTGTGTGTCATCCAGATAAAACCTGTCCTCTGATCCAGAATGCCAAAACCATGTTTTCCTTTTGTCCCACCCCGATTGGACAACCAGTGGTAAGAGGTTCTCAATCGGTATCGCCAGTTGTTCTTGGTAGCCATTACGGCATCCCGGAAAACCCACCAATTTGCCCAAGATAGCAGAGGTGAGGCAGTTGGCTAACAAGTCTCCCTCAGGGTTTTCTGAAAACATTGCAAAAGTCCTAACATATTTATACACCGGTAGCACCTAAAAATGCAAGGGCCATTAATATTGCCTTTGTAACCCAGTCAGCCCCTGATATTAAGCAAAAATTGCAAAGTTTGAGAGATTTGAGGGAATGCTCTTCAGTCAGTTATTAGAGGTTGCTTAAAAGATATTTGACAACTGAGAGGACACTAAAGACCAGGCTTAAGAGGTTTCTGCTGGGCAGAAAGACTGCATTGGTTGTTGGACTCTCCATAAATAAAAATAAGACTCTTTCCTCCCAGCGGATACAAGCCATCCAACAGATTCCAGCCCCTGTGCCTAAAAAGCAAGTGTGAGAATTTCTAGGAGCCATAGGACTGACCCAGAGTTTGGGACCCTGGCAGAGGCCTGTTGCCTATCTTTCCAAGAGACTTGATTATATGGCAGCCGGATGGCCACCTTGTCTGCGGGTGATTTTCTTGGTGGCTCTCCTGGTAAAGGAGGGTTAAAAATTGACTTTTGGACAGGAATTCTTAATTGTTCCCTCCTATTCTTTGGAGACTGTCATCAAGGTTCTGCCAGACCGATGGCTGCCCAACTCCTGAGTCATACATTATGAGGTGTTACTTCTAGATCTGACTACCATTAGTTTCAAGGGGACAGTGACTTCAAACCCTGCTACTCTGCTGCCTGATAATGACCCCTCCTTGCCACTCCACGACTGTATTGGGGACCAGACTTGACAGATGAGCCACTATTCCGATGGAAGCAATTACATCTATCCAGGTAAGCAGGTCGCGGGAGCTGCCATTACCACAGACTCTCAGATTCTATAGGAACAAACCCTGGAGCTAGGAACATCAACCCAACAAACTGAATTCATTGCCCTCACTGAGGCCCTCAAGTTGTCAAAGTATGCATTTGTTACTGCCCATGTTCATGGGGCCATTTATCAAGAATGGTGTTTATGGACTTTGGGGGCCAAAAGATTACAAATACTCCCCAAATTTGGACTTTTTGGCTGCCATCTATATGCCAAGGAGAGTGGCTATTATCTGCTATAGAGCCCACTGGGCAGGAGATGACCTTGTTATACAAGAAAATAATTTGGCAGACACCACTGCCTAAAAGGTAGCCACAAAATCAGTGGGGATTAAGATAGCCCTGACATTACTGCTGATCCCACCTACTTTGTCAGAGCTTGAAAAGACTTGCATCTGGTGGCTCAACTTTGAACAATCCCTGGGGGCTAATACCAAAGCTTTCCCAGTCTTTGAGCCTCAGATGCCCTCAGTGCCAATTGGTGAATGCAAAGCAACCACTTGCTATGTGGGACTATGCCTAGAGAACATTGGAAAATAGACTTTACAAAAATGGGGAAGCCTGGACTTTAAGGAAATACGTACTTATTAGTAATGATAGATATTTTTCACTATATGGGTTAAACCTTTGCCTATTAAGTCTTAGCCCTGATAGCAGTTTCCCCAATTTGGCCTCCTCTTATCCATGGGGTCCGACAATGGCCCAACTTTTATAGCCCACATAACTCAAAAATTAACTTAAACTTTGCAGATCAATTGGAAACTCCATTGTGCTTACCAGCCTCAAAGTTCAGGACAAATAGAAAGGATGAACCAGACTTTAAAGATGATAATAACTAATGGCCTTAGAAACTGGTGAGAACTGGGTGAGTCTCCTTCCTTTTTGCCCTCTTGCATGTGTGATGTACCCTCTATGTTACCAGTATTTCCCCTTTTGAGGCTTTGTATGGGAGACTTCTTCCTTTTATCCCTAAGATTTCTAAAATAATCAGCTGATTTAGCTAATCAAGATCTTATTAAGTCCCTCCTAGGCCTCCAGCCAGTTCTGACTTCCATCCACTGGTTATTCCAACAACATCCTCTGCCTATGGCCCACTGTGAGGACGAAAGTCCTGCTGTGGAACCTGGGACACCGGTCCTCATCAAGAGGCATCACCGTGAATCTCTTGAGCCGTGATTGGAAAGGTCCCTACACTGTAGTCCTCAGCAATCCAACCACTATCAAGGTAGCCAAAAAGCCTGCCTGGATTCATCATTCCCCCTTCAAGCCAGTACTGGCCTCCAACGGTGATCAACCTGCAGATAAGTGGACTGTCATTCCCTCCAAGGACTCTTAAAAGTTTAAAATTGCCAATTATATCTGATAATCTTGTTCTTATGAGATCTCCCTTATGGAACCCCAAGGAGGCCTCTATCTGGCATTAGGAAAAAAATTGTTACTTGTATGCCAACCATTCTGGAGTCATCAGATAGAACAGAGCTAATTTAAATGTTGGTTTTCTTTCTCCTTTTGGTTAACAGCTTTAATAATGGCAGCTGCAAGACTTTTGTTAACCCTCCTATTGGGCCTTGTATTATAAACAAATTGGTAAACTATGTCAAAGATCAGGTTCAAACTATAAAGCTTATGATTTTATTTTATTTTATTTTATTTTTTGTCTTTTTCTTATTGGTACCAGGGATCAAACTCACAGCCACACACTTGCAAGGCAGGCGCATATGCCGCTGAGCTAAATCCCCAGCCCCAAGCTTATGATTTTAAAGACACAAGGTAATAAATAGATACATATGTCTGAAAACCCCATGAACCAATGATTTAGATCACTGACTAAAATCAGTGGGGAATGCTGTACACTAGTAAAAGGAGCTTCATTATGTTTGTGTTATGCCCAAGTTATATGACCAAAGTAGTTGTACCATCGTCATACTGTTGTGTATGCACCATTTTTCTGGGTGACCTAATTAATATGCTAATCAATGCTCCCCTCTGCAAAGAACTGTAAATTTCTGGGAATCTGAACTAATGGGTATGTTAACCATTGCTGCCCTCTGCAAACAAAGATGTTATCTAAAACTGAGTGCTAAAATAAGTTGACAAAAGATTGTTAATTCCTGCGAGACTTCTCTGTCCTCTGCAAAGGGAAACAAAGGTCTTCCTCATTACTTAGCAGATTTCCTGATCCACACCCATAACCTCTTACTTTATAAACCATGCTTTCTACAAAAAGTCTGAAAAGTTTTGAGGGAGACACACAGCTTTTGCAAACTCCAACTGCACTGTGTTGCTGGGCTCAGGATAAAATAAATCAGCGCTGCTTTTTAAAAACATGTCTTGCCCCATTTTTGGACTTGAGGTTGAGGAGTAGGGGCTCATTTTTGGACTACAAGAATAATTTCAAGGTAAGAAGGATCCAGAGGAAATATTTTCCATTTATAAGGAAATTAGCCTTGGGGCTGATCAGTATTAGAGAAAATGAAACTTTGTAACTCTGATGCCACCTGCAGACAACCCCCTCTTTTTCCCATCCTGATAAGCAGCAGCTTCACTGCATCTTGTCTCACTCCCTGGCTGGCTGCCTGCTGCCAGCTATCCATATGCACAGAGCTGCACACTTGTCATCTTATCTCACTGCTTTTGTTCTGCTTCTGTTGCTTAGCTTGCTTGACCTTTCCCACTATAAGCCCTATATAAAGCTTTCATAAGTCAGACTCAAGGCTCAGACTTTAGAGTGCCGAACTCCTCTGGACCTGCTAGTGTAATAAAACTTGATTCTTCCCACTTCTGTGAGTGATGTTTGGTTTCTTTGCCTCCACTAAACCTAAAATTGCTGTAACAGAGGAACTGGTGATGAGGGAAAAAGATTGTGATATAGAAGAAAAATGTAACTCCCAACCTGCTAAATGTCAAATATTCCAAGTTTGTGTTCTCTAAAATTGAATGAATTCTAAGGAACAGCAGTGATTAAAAGTACAAAGATTTACTCAGAAATTGGAAGAGGGAATAAGAATAGCTTCTGAGAGGCAGGAGGGGTCCTGAATGGGAGCCTGCTTCTCTGAAAAAGTTTTATAGATCAAAGTCATACGGTGGATACAATATGGGTCAAATTACAACCAATTAATAAGGCCTACATATAGAGCCATTTAGCTAATCCTGATCCAGTGGTAGTGAAAGCATATAGATGACACCATTAACCTTGGTCAATAATTTGTGTTCTTGATTTTATCTTTAGTCTTAGTATTAGTGCTAGTGGGTAAGAAAAGATGGTACACCTCTAATGAGATAAAGGTTTGTTTATACAGGAAATCTTAAAAGTGTGTTATCAATAATCTCAAGCTGCTATTTATCCCTTAGGAAAGTATGAAAACCTGGGCATTGTGACTTGGTCTTTTTCAAATGTGCCTCCAGGCACAGTGTGGTGTGTTCTCATCTTGTGACTCCCTTGAGAGTGTAGCCCTGTCTGACTGCCTATTATATTCTCTTACATAACTTACTATAACAATAGTACATTTAAAGTTATGGTATTGGAGCTATCTCTCCACTCACATGGATGTGGTCAATGCCTCAGACACAATGTCCCTGACCTTTGCCCTAAAACTTATCTCAAAGCAGGGATAAGAAAGACCCCTGGAAAATTGTTGGAATCCAAAACCAGGACTCATGCAAGCTAGACCTGCTTGCAGTACTTGCAATAATGTTTCTTCAGTTGGAGCTCATGAAAGATTTATGCACATAGACTGGATTTCATATATCCAATTATACCAGACTGAATTATGGGGAAGGGCATGTACATTAGACAAAGCTGATATGACTCAGCACCCTGTGAATCACATTGTCAGTCATGCTTTGATTGGAAGGCACCCAAGATGCAGTACAAAAGTATCAATTCTTAAACCTGATGTGTTCAGTGTTCCTTCTGACTTTCCTTTAGTCCTTGATTAAACTTTACTGCTTTTTCCTTATCCTTGAGCATCTTATCCAATTTTTTTGTCCTGCACAAGAACCTAGGAACCCATCTGGAGCCTCATCACCCATAATAACAATCAGATTTACCTGAAGATCTGATTAAGAAGCAAAGCCATGATGGATAAAATGAGATTTACTGTCCATCTCATCCACATTCCAGAAGAAGGGCCGCAGGTTGAACATCCAGAGGTGCTCCCACATGCCAAACTCTGAGCATTAACTTGACAAAAGAAATGAAGAATCCCATATCTGACTTCACATGACATGTTGTAGTCAAATGTGGGCACATCAAAAATACAATATAGAATTACTTTTTAGGCTATGTGGAGAAGGTATATGAAAGACACATGAATTTTATTTTTAGACTTGAGTCCCATTCCCAAGACATCTCAGGATACATATGCCAATTTTTAAAAATCTGAAAAATGTCTGAAATACTTCTGGCCCTGAGTATTTTTTGTTTGTTTTTTAAAATTTTATTTTGAAAAGAACAAAACCAGGAGCCGGGGATTTAGCTCAGTGGCATAAGCACCTGCAAGCAGGCAGTCATGAGTTCTCCCCGATACCAATAAAGAAAAGAAAAGAAAAGAACAAAACCAAATGGGAAAGAAAACAAAATGGGGCTATTCAAAACAAAAGGATCAGCATAGCACATGATTAAAAACACAATAAAATGTGATCTACAGTGGTTACTATGATGTCTCTTGTTATTTTCAATAGAATTGTCTATATCATGAGGCATAGTAAAATTGAACATAGCAGTACAGAACAATATCAATAAAAACAAAGCATTGGAGACATCATAGGACTTCAAAAGCAGGTAATAGTCAAAGCAGAATGAGTATCCTAGGAATCCTACCATCTTCAGAGTATTTGCCTATACTCTCAGACGATACTGTCAAACATGACAAATTCAAATAAAATCAGCCAAGACAAGACAGCAATCTAACAAACCAGATTCAAATAGGATCAGTCATAATAAGACAGTGTAAGTAATACAAGGTTTGAGATTAAGTTAATAGGAAATTAAGGGTGGTTACTATAGTATATACTGCTATTTTTGGAATAGCTTTCTGTGCCTTCAAATCTAGTACAAGTAGCCATACTGGAACAGAATATAATGAAACTAAACAGAGCAATGAGAACAATGTGGGTTTTAAATCATGATATACTATTAACAATGTCCTCTGCTTTCCTTTTTTAGACAGTTCCTCCCCTTTCACTTTCACAAGGTGCATTGTACATTTTGGATTCCATTAACTCCTTTAGTTTTTAGATTAGTGAGGCAACCCACTATTTATCTAACTGGTTCTGAACCTTTTCACCCCTGAGCTTGATCTTAAGTTGTATACCTTTACCTACAAAAACCTCAAGGTTTTCCTTCCTTATAGATGAGTAGTTTTCCACTGCACAAAAGTGTCATGTCTTTCCAACCTATCTGCAGCTGCTGGATGAGCTGTCCCTATTTCCCTCTGGTTCCCTGTCACATAGAACATTATTTCCTCATCTTTGACTTTCAGCCATAAACCTTCTTTCAGGTTAATTATATTTCCTATACAGAGCATCTCAATGGACCCTATCTCCTGATCTACTCTGCCTGTGTTTCTTTTTGTTAGTGTATCAAGGTCAACTATGTTAGAGATTATAGCCAACCTTCTTTGCCTCATCTCTCTTATGCTATCTTTCTGCCATTGGTTGTCTACTTTTCCCCTTCATTCCACTGTCTGCTCCATTAATTGAGGCCTCCACTGTTCCTGAAACCCTGGTGTTTTTTTTCTCTCTCTCTCTAGAATGTGCTTCAGTATTTTTTGTAGGGTTGGATTGGTGGTCACAAACTCCCCCAGTTCCTCTGTGCCATGGTAGCATCTTGTTTCTCCATTAATTTTGAGAGATAGTTTTACAGGGTACATCAATCTGGGTTGGAGTTTATTTTCTTTGAGGGCTTGGAATACTTTCTTCCAAGCTCTTCTTGATTTGATGGTTTGTATCGAGGAGTCTGTCATGATTTTGATGGGTTTTCCTTTATAGGTGATCTGTTACTTTTCTTGATGGCTTTTAATATTCTGTTCTTGTGTTGAATTTCTGGGATCTTGATTATTATATGTCTGGGTGTAGATCTGTTTTGGTTGTAGCTGGCTGGAGTACTGTATGCGTCATACATCTGAATATCATTTCATTTTCCTATGCTTGGGAAGTTTTCCTTAATTATTTCTGTAAATAGCCTTTGTATTTCATTCGTGTTTACCCATGCTTCTTTACTCACATTTTTATTCTTAAGTTATAGATCTTCTTTTCATCTTCTAGCCTTTGTATTGTTACTTCCTGGTTCCTTGTTATTTTTAAGAGATCTTTCCTTTTGTGATCACACATTGCAAACCTGATTTCAAGTTTTGATAGCCTATCTTTAGTTTCTTTCAAGCAGTTTTGCCAGCTTTCAATGGAGTTTTAAATTTCCTGGTAATCTATTTGAATCTGTCTCATGTATTCTAGATTTTTAAAATATTCTTCATTGAAAGTTTCCCTCCTTTTTCTGTGCTCCTCCATTCTTCCATCTGTGTCTTCTTGAGAGGTGCTTAGCAATTCTTTTATCAATCTTCTTATATTTTGCTTTACTTGTATTAGTATTTCTGCTTTGTGTTCTATAATGTCACAAAGATATTTCTTTATATCAGCTGATGCTGCTTTTGATACTGCAGGTGTGCTGTCCTCGATCTCTTCTGTGTTTACCTCTCCTGGACCCATAGTGTATGGGTTAGCACCTGGAGACTTTTTTGTTTCTTTCTCTTGTCATGTTTCTGGTTTCTTCCAGACAAGTGTATAGTGGAGGTCCCAGGCCCTTTTGTATTGGTTATGATTATCCTGAAGCATGCTGTCCTCTCCAGTGGGCTGTTAATCACTGAGTTACAAGCAGGGGCGTTGCAGGCTGGTGCCTCCCCTCCGAGCCAGCCAACCATCAAGGGTCTTCACCACATTAGTGTGTGTTGTGTGAATGGAACTCGTGCAGGGGCAACTTCATCCCTGGATATTGGGTCCCGCACAGGGGTGGGACTCAGTCCAAGCCATTCCCACCAACCTACTCTGTGCCAGGAGCAGCCAACTGAAGCCGCTATGGTTCCAGGTTCAGGTTGGAGCCATTTTTAATAATGCTTCCAAAATAGGAGATGACCTTTTTGTTAGGCATGATCTGGGACAATTTTCACATTCCTTGGGGGAAGGCCAGAGCTCTCACACCTTAAAAAAAATTGTCCTTTTGGTTCACTTTTAATTTTGTCATGGGAAATACGACTTTCTCTCTCCACCAAAACACACCTCTGGGGTTCCTGGCCCCAGTATGCATCATATAACCTTTTTGGGAAAAGATCTGGTGGATCTCAGTAAAAGAAAGCTAAAGGAATTTATAATTATCTCTTAATTTTTGTTGTTGAACATCCAGAAGATTGATAACAGGACAGTGCAATAGAGGCAATAAGCTTAACATAGAACATTAAATGGAACTACTATTTTGTATTAACCATGGGTGTTTTAACGTTTGAGCACTGAAGAAATTTGTGACATTGTTTGGACTGCTCACTATTTAAGTATCTCCAAGTATAACATATATATTACATAAAGTTTTGTTTAAAAATTATTATTTGACTGGTGACCTCATGTTGGTTTGACTTGGATCTCCTAGCTGGAGCACAAGAAAAAGGCAGATATCTGGATCTGAAAGAAAATATTTGTTATCATAAACAAACACAATTTTATATTTGAAGGTGTGAATATACCATAAGATCAGCAACAATGAATTATCTTAGTCATATGAACTTTAGTTTGGGTGTCTCCCATAAGGTTATGGAGATTATTAGGGCCTCTGATTAATGAATAAGAGCTGGTTAAAGTTACCAGGTGGCCACTTTCTTATTCATCAATTGAAGTCTTGTCCAGTCTCTCCTCACCTCAAGGGATTTTGTTTAACCAATTTTAGCATCATTTTGGCCAGCTGGCAACCTAGGTGGAAGCATGCTTTTTAAATCTATAACCCAAATATACCTTGATTAAATGATCTGAAAATGCAAAAGAAGAGGAAAAACGATTGTTGATCTCAAATAAAAAGAAACAGCTGTCTACAGAGCAGACAAATAGAAAAACATGGACAGACAATCTGTACACTACAATTGGACAAACACAACAGAGATATAGACTGACAAACATCTTACAAAATCAGAGTGTACTCAAATATATTTGGCCAAATTGATCTATAATAAATAGACTAGTGTGAACCTTCTTACAGATAAATGAATAGAGATCTCTTGAAATAAGAATAGCAGAGAAGGAACCTAATTTATGGTTACTCTGAGATAGGTCAGTCAGGGGAAAAAAAGAACATGAATATGAACTAGTCCCTTGGGACCAGCCTGTTTCTGAAGCCGGAATGGAGACTGAGGCTGAAAAGGCAGTGGAATGGGAGGGGTAGATGGCTACCAATCAGCCAACTGCCCAGCAGGGGTCTATGGGCAATTACCAGGTGACTGACCATCATACAACAGGGAAGCACAAGATGGTGACTGACCATCATACAACAGGGAAGCACAAGATGGTGACTGATTACTAGGAGACCCACAACTATATGGCTGCTGCTGGTTCCATGATGAGGGATTGCAAGATGGTGGCCATTTACTCTGTGACCTGTTATAAGATGGTGGCACACTTTCACATCGAGGAGGACTGCAAGATGGTGGCTGTCCTCCACGTGAACTGCAACAAGATGGCTGCTGAAGACCATGTAGTATGGGATCGCAAGATGGCGGTCAAATACCATGTGGCCTGCTAGATGGCTGAAATGCACAAAACCGAGTATGTTGAGCCAGCAGGGAGAATAGCAATGCAGAAGTAGGGAATGAAGAAGAGCTGTCTGATGGAATAGATGGCTCAGGTGGAGGGGATTGAGAAATCTGAGATTGGGGAGAGAAACTAAGGGAAGGTTTAGAGGCCACTAGGGGTGAGGAAGACGGTGAGGAAGGGTGAGGTGCAGGGGGCACAGAAACCTCTGGCTGAGAAAGCTGTGGGATTTGGTCTTGAAGATATGGGGGAAGAGCCGTAAAGACAGGAGACCCATCATCTAAGGGGTCTGGTGGGGAAGGAGGAAGAGTTCCTGGTGGAGCACAGTGAGCCAGAGGTATTTGGGCCATCACAGAAGACAGAGTGAGGAAGAACATGTCCTCAAAATGAAAAAGGCCTAAAGATGAGGAGTTTCTGCCAACTTGCCACCATTGTGACAAAAGCATAAATAAAACATCATGGGTTTTTATAGTCTTCTTGAGGCCAAGAGCACCAAGGTTATGAACCAGGCACCTAGGGGTGTGTTTTTTAGGGGACAGAAAATGGTCCCCATGACTGAATTATAAGTGAGCTAACAACTTCACCTTGGGATGTAAGAACTTAAGCTCTCCCCCAAGGAATGTGGAAGCTGTCCTGGGTCACACCTAACAAAAGAAGTCACCTGCGGACTTTTTTGAAAGTGTGACAGGGAAGGTCCCAACATCCATTATCATTGGCCATCACTAAAGAGTGCAGGGAGGGGTCCCAGAGAACAAAAGGGTAACAGTTTTGCCTTAGGCTTTATGGCCTAAGGAAGTGAAAACTGGTATCTCTGGCCAGGGAAGGCCACAGATATGTTTTCTGATGCAAGCTTGCAAATTTTAGGAAGGGAAACAGAAAGGCCCAGATGGCAGCTCACCTGTGATGAGTGAGGAGAGCCAGTGTTGCATGCAGATTAGCAGAGGCAAATAAACATTTAGGCAGGGAGTTCAAATTGGGCATGGCTCCCAGGAGCTAGTGCTCTGCCACCCAAATCTCAAGGCACCATAACATTAGAGCATTCTGGTGCAATAGAAAAGCAAAAGTACAAAATGAACAGGTTTATTGAGTTGAGGATGTGGAAAGGAGCACACAACCCATTGCAGCTGGGCTGTGTCCTTCAACCTGACATAGAGAGGCAGAGGGTTATATGACCTCTGATCGCAAGTGGCGCATGGGGTGGATATTGATGACATGTGAGGAACTGATTGGAATTCTCTGTGCATACAAACAGGAAGGGGAGTTGCAATTAAGGCTGCTGAAGAAGAAGCAGGAAGTGTTAAGCCTTCCCACTTGGCCTTCCGCCATGTTAGACCACTGCCATAATTGTATAGTAATTTATATTAGGGCAAGAACCTTTCAGTGCTGAATGTAGAGAGTTCACCTGAGGACTGTTGCCAGCATAAATAGAAGTGGAGAGGAAGAGGGTAGCCTGGTGGGTTCTCTTAAGTATCGTTTGGAGCTTTTGGGTTTCAGGGGGCTGTTGGCTCTCTGGGAGGACTTTGTCATGCTGGCTTCCTGATATGAACTTGGCTGTTCTCATTGTTGGAGCAGCTTGGGACCTTGTTGTTGTGAGGATGGCTGTGATATTTTTCAGAAGGCCTGGTTCTAATTTTGAGCATCACTTCTCAGCTCCAGTGCAGAACCCTCAACTTACTGCCACACATCTTTGACCCCACTGGCACAGACTTTCTAGCTTCTGCCACTGACCCCTGGGCCTTCCCAGTGCAGATTCATGAAGCAGACTTGCATGAGTCATTGTTTTGGGCTCTAGCCCTCCAGTTGGACTCATGGGGGCATTGTCATGGTCTCTGAGGTCTTCAGCTAGACTCAAGCAGGACATTGCTGTGGGGTCCAGGCTCTCAGCTGGATTCTCTAGATCTTCAGTGTGTGGATAGACTTCCTTCACTTTCTTTATATTTGACTCCTTGGGTGATCATTGTAAATGATATAAATTTCTGTGTCCTGTATGTAATTGTTCTCCTTGCAACCCCTGACTACAATAAGGACATAAGAAGGATTTTCCTCCTCCTTTTGCTTCCTCCTCTACTTCTCTTTCTCCTCCTCCCCTTCTCTTTTTACTTTTTCTACTTCTTCTGGTACTAGAGATTGAACCAGGGCCTTTTCTCTCAGTTACATCTCCAGACTTTATTATCTTTCATTTTGAGACAGGGTCTTATCAAGTTACTAAGTTGCTCAGACTGGGTTCCTACTTATAATTCTCCAGACACAGCCACCATGCCTGGTTGAATTAACCTTCTGACCCAACAATTCTACTTCCAGGGTGAAAACAATCCTACTTCTATTTGTTTCAATATGATTTATAATAGCAAAAGATGTAAATAATACGAAAAGTTGGCATAAGGTATGATGAAATGGTACATCTATAAAAGACTATGTAGGTATTAAAAAATCCAGAAATTATCAGTATCTTACTGCTGTGTTTTGCAATTAAGGAGATATTGTTAGTAAAAAATAGCCAGATAAAGGGAAGTGTATAATGCTTCTGTCTTAAAAAAAAGGTGTTCAAATGTCTGTTTATTTATTAAGTGATACGTATGTAAACCACAACATGTGTGGTTTACACATAATGAATAACTACATAATGATTCATATTTATGCATATTTTATATTTTTATACAAATATTAACATGTGTGTTAAAAGATGGATGAATTACAAAGTCTAAATAAAAATCTAAAGTTATTTATAGGGAGATGAAATCATTAGAGTAGAGAACATTTGGGTCAATTCAGGACTTTTCTCAATGGACTTTCTCTTGTGAAATGAGTTTTGAAGCCATGTAAATGTTTACATATTTACAAAACAAAAATAAGCCACAAAGAATAAAAAAGATACAATCTCTTAAGAAAAAGCAAAAAGAACAATTATGTACACATTCCAGTGGTGCAAACAAATTTAATGTTAGGAATCAAGACTTTAAGTATCAAAACAGGCATGGTGTCCACAGCTGTAATTCCAGCACTCTGGAAAGTTGAGGATTGCAAATTCAAGTTTAGCCTGATTTATTGAGTTCATTATTTATTGTGAACTTGTTTCAAAAATATAACATAAAAAGGGGCTGAGGATGTAGCTCAGTGTAAAAGTCCTGAGTACCAAACCAAACCAAACCAAATCAAAACCACAACAAAAACACAAAACAAAGATATGAGGCAAAACTCATTTAATCCTAATTTGAATGACTTATAAAATCTATGTACCTCAATGTGTTTTCTAGTTTTGTTTCTTACTTAGAAATGACAAATTCATGACAGCTAGTATAGTAGGTGTTCAAAGGGAGGTTGTCAAATAGACAGTTGGCCAACCAAGCAGGGTTTCCAGCTGAAGTCATAAATTTGGGTTTCTTCAACAAGGAGGCAGTCCATAAAGTTAAGAGATTGAAGTATGCCATCAAAGGAATGAGCTTAGAAAAGCTGGTCCTCAGCAGTTTCTCTTTTCTGTTCTTATAATTTCAGCAGTTGAAAACATTGTAACTTGAGGTTGGGTAGGTCTAGGAATTGCTGGATTTTGTGCTCCTTGTACTAGACTAGGAACAGAAATAAAAGACACAAGAATATTAATATAATTGGTCAGTGTAGAATCCAAACTGGGTCTGGTGGCAGCAAACTTCAGCATGGGTTAGGAGATCTCCGTTCTCCATGGCCACATGTTCTGGGATGACATCCACAATGGTATTTCATGACCTGTTAATACACAAGCATACACTCATCTCCATGTTATTAAATGTTCTGGGCCATCATACTTTCCTGTTTGGATGTCCTTTTACAGGATTTAAGCCTAGATATGTCCATTGATTTGTCTTTTTGCCAGTGAAATTTTGATGTAGTGTATTTGTTCTCTGCAAGTAGGCTTAAAAATTGTTTTAAGTAGTAAGGTCTAATTATGTTTGGTGGGGGCAGCTGTATTCCCCTTTTTGTTTATTTAATTGAATTTTAAGAGATAGAAGTGTTCTTTTTTAAAAAACGCCGAGTCTTAGTGAATATATCTTTGGCCATAATTGTTTTTCATGTTGAGGGATTTCCCCTGTTTAACTGCCTGTAACATTTATAACTAAGCTCTCTACAATGTTTTTATCCCTGAAGTGGAGACTGGGTGTAGTGTCCATCTTAACTGCTTTGAGTTGAGGAGGGTTGGTGCAATGAAGATCATAATTAGTAACCTTCTGCAGACAGTGAATCTAATGGGCCTCAGATAGAAGTCTCATTGAAATTTAGTAGCTATGAACTCTCTATATGAAGTCAGTCTGGTGGATCTCAGTAGAAGAAATCTAGTTCATTTATTGTTGATCCTTTCTATAAGATTACTTGGGGTTTGGAAGCCTCTAGGCAAGAACAGACCATTTTTTTGGAGAGATTAGAATATGTATAATCAAAGCATGAGCACTAGAATGGAAAGGCAGGATGGAGAAAGCCATGTCTAGAAACATTTTTATGGGACTGGAATAGTGATTGTAACCCATTGGCTTGTGGACATCTCTATTGATAGGGTTTGTGTTTTGTCATATGTCTGACTAGTTTTAGTTGATCTTAGCTAAAGAATTTAAGGATTTTGTTGAACTTATAGAGATTTTATTTTAGTTTTTTCTTAATGACTCATTACAGTGGTCAGCTATTAGTGTAGTTAGAAACTACCAGAAAGTGTCAGTGATTGGAGCTCCTTTTTTAATATCTAGCTTAGTATTATGGCATTTTTTAAATATACCTTTTCATTATACTTTTCTGTTGGATGTTCAAGACCAAGTTAAAGTGAGACCTGTGTTAATTAAAGTTAACCTCCTGTTAAGGTCAGTTAAGTCTTCTTAGGTATAACTTTGGAATCGTGTATCGTGTTTTCCAGCTCTATAATGTCAGTCAATAAGATCACTCAGGACATTTGCTTGACCAATCACTTTCTAGGGAAGCATAGCTTTTTTTCTCTAGTGACCCTCCTTTGGCACACTGTTCACCGTGTTCCTATCCTCTAAGACCCACCAGTCTCCTTTCTCATGAGGTTAAGTGACTCCGCAGATTGTAGGATGTTACACAAAGAATTCCCTTATGTCATGAGTCTTCATTGACCTCAGAGGGCTAGGGCCAAAATATTGGCTGTACTCTTATCCCGGCTGTTTTTCTAGTTTTGGCCTCTAGATTTTTGCTGTTGAACACCCAGAAGAGATCAATGACTTTTGTATTGCAGTGAGAGCATGGAGTTTAACCATCATAGTTTTATTTGACTATCAAGCACTTTGAAATATATAGGAGAGGATTGTTATTCCTTACCAACCATGGTTGTCCTAGTAGTTGAATTCCTGTAGAATGTTAACAGACAACAGTTATATAGTTTTACAAAGAAAACTTGAGATCCAAAGTCACACATAGTATTTTAGCATGACAATCACGATGATATTATTTTTGTAACACATTTAACTGTTCATCTTAGTATGGAAGAGCAGCACATATAGCTTATACCTTTCCATTATATTTTCATTATCATGTAAGTTTTCTTTCTTTCTTTCTTTCTTTCTTTTTTTTTTTTTTTTTTTTTGGTCTTTTTCATTTTTATCAGTACCAGGGATCGAACTCACGACTGCCTGCTTGCAAGGCAGGCGCTTATGCCGCTGAGCTAGATCCCCAGCCCCTATCACATACGATTTTAAAGCTTATTATTTGACTAGTTAATCTCATGTTGGTTTTACATATATCCCTTATCACAAGTAGCTGCAGTACAAGAGAAAAGCAGATGTGTGAATATTAAAGAAAAATTTTTATTAACATAACCAATCTCAGTTTTACATCTCAGAAAACTTGTACATTTAGGTGTGACTATATTTATATACTATGAGATCAGTAATAATTAATGTTATAGCTAAATGGTAACTTTGTCTCTTAATTTAGTTTTGTATCAAAAGCATCTTTTAATGAAAAAAATATTTTTGCTTTATTTATAGAAAAAGTTAACAGGCTTTTGACAGTGATCAGTGTAAATACATTACAATAATATATTTAACAACATTTATTGGGGTGTCTTCCATAAGGTTACAGAGACTACTGGGGTCCCTATTAATGAATAAGGACTGGAGAAATATTTCCAGGCAACTGCTTCCTTACTCATCAAGGAGAGTCTTGTCTAGCACTTTCTCTAAGCCTAAATGATACTCATTTAATTATCTTAACACATTTTTAATCACCTATGTGAACCAGGTCATAACCCTTTTTTTAAAAAATTATTTTATTTTATTTAAGAGGAAAAAGAGAAAAACACAAAACAAAACAAAGCGGTGTAAGGGTACACGTAATACAGAACTACCAAAAAAAAAAATAACAGTAAGAAATCACCTGTTAATAGATTACATATTATCATCTTGAAAATAGTTGCTCAAATCACAGTATCAAAGAATACAAGGTGGACATTCAAACAGGGAGACTGCAAACAGCTGTGTTCAATGATCCAAAAACATTGATATAGTCAGCTATTTAACACCCCTAAACACACTTGCTGTTATATCCGTTAGAGCTCTTTTTATTTATTTATTTATTTTCCCCTCTCTTTTTTACAACAAAATTTACACATTTTGGATTTTATTACTCCTTAGTGCTTATTACTTTTTTGGGGGGGAGAGAATACAGTCAAATATGGCAAAACAAAGCTGTCAGTCAAAACTAAGGATAGACATAGCACATGGTGTAGAACAGAGTACAAGGTTATCAACAATGGTTATCAACGTTGTCTCTTGTTTCCTTAAAAAGGATTGTCTATCCCATTAGATATTATAAAGTTGGACAAAACAGTAGAGAACAAGACCAATAAAACTTAGGCATTGTAAACATTACAGGACTTCCAAAGAAGACAATAGTCAAACCAGAATGGGCATCTTAGTGAATCTTATTGCCTTCAAAGTAGTTGCCTATATCCTCAAACTTGATACTATCATACAGAATGAAACAGAGTCTAATCAGTCAAAACAAGATCGTGGGAGTATTACAGGACTTCAAAACAAGTTAATAGGAAATCAAAAAGAGTTACTATTTATATATCCTAATTTTTAAAATTTTTTCCCTTAAGTAAGACAAACATAAGAAATGACTAAATAATTTTTTTTAAAAGAATAAGGGAGAGATTGAGATAAAACAGGACATAACAATATAACAATAGAGGTAAAAGCATGACTGTTTCAGCAACCTAGTACTTCACCACCATATAACCCGACTTAATAGTAGTTACCATAGTGTCTGTCTTTTTCCTTGAAATATTTGGATAAAACTTCATATACTCTAACTTCAAATATTTCCATATCAAGAAGCCCAGAATAAAGCCTTTCTAATTAATGAGTGAAAACTTTATAAGGCTTCAAGGCCACCTAATGGGGAGTCATGATTACCACATATTTTTATATATTTGAATCATTACTTACATTAGGGAAACTATTCGGTATTCACATATGCGAGATTGATTTATTTCACTTATGAGTATGGTCTCAAGCTGTGCCCATTTATTGATAAATATCTCAATGTGATCCTTCTTTATAGCTGAATAATACTCCATTGTATAGAAATACCACAACTTTTTTATCCATTCCTCAGTTGATGGACACTTGGGTTGTTTCCAAGATCTGGCGATTACAAATTGTGCTGCTATAAACATAGGAGCACATATATCACTGTGGTATGATGCTTTCAGTTCTTCTGAGAATATGCCTAGAAGTGGAATAGCTGGAATAAATGGGATTTCCAATCCCAACTTTTTGAGAAATCTCCAGACAGATCTCCACAAAGGCTGTACCAGTCTACACTCCCACCAGCAGTGCAGGAGAGTTCCTTTTTCCCCACAGCCTCTCCAGCATTTGTTGTTGGTTTTCTTGATCCTGGGCATTCTTTAAGGAGTGAGATGGTATCTCAGTGTGGTTTTAATTTGCATTTCTCTAATGAAGGTCATAACTCTTAACACATTATTTTTGAACAATGCAAGACTGAAATTATTGTACACAGAACAGTATGCATTGCATTTATAAAACCAATTTTAACATTATTCTGATCAGTTGGTAACCTGAGTGGAAACAGGCTTTTCATTTTAATGACATTTGTCTATAGGCTAACTTGAATTACAGTGTTCAAAAATGCAAAAATAAGTAAAAAATGGTTGAGCTCAAATAAAACATTTGCTTACAGATTGGACAGAGAGACAGACAAATGCATATAAGACAGTTTGTTTATAAAATCAGAGTGCACTCATGTTTGTTTGACCAAATTGAATTATAATAACATTTTTGTAATTTTTAGTTTGTAATTATTGATAGACTAGTGAGAACTTTTTGGTAGGTCAATTAACAGAGCAGAGACCGCTTAGAATTAGAAGAAAAAAATCTCTTATTTATGGTTAATATTTTTGTATTTTACTTTGTCTTAAAAATACTGACAACTTTATGCCCCTTTTCCTTTAAATAGCCTCTAGCTAGCAGCTATTTTCTCTTTATATTTTTAAACTTATTTAAACCTTTTTCTTTTAATTAGTACTTGTGGAATCTCTATCTGCAAGACAATATAATTTGGTTTAATATTACTTACACAGACATTTTTATCTCAACAGCATTTGTGTGATCTCTCTGTAGTTTGGGTTAAGTTGGTTTTTACACCTTGATAAGCTTTAAGACAATTTTTAAGATTTTTGTTGTGGTCCTGCTGGCCCACTGATCTTGTTGCTTTGGCTCCTGCCCAGGGTGGTGCTCTACACCCTGGCTCTGCCTGCACCCTGTACCTCAGCACCCATTGCAAGGGCAAATCTGATGGTAACTTTTACTTATACTTTTAAAAATTAATGGAAACATGGTAATTTTGGATTGTGTTTGCAAGTAGGATTATTGGCTTGTATTACCACACCCACAGAATTTGCTGTCAGCCATGAGTGCTGCTGCCATTTGATGACTGTAAGACTTGTGACATGTGTACAAGGATCTATGAAAGGCAGACACCAGGGCACTGTGCGTAGAAGGAGATAGAGAACTTGGTGGCCCCTGCGTGTCATATAGCATGGTGTTTTAGGCCATGGAAGCTGCAGCTGCCCCTTGCTCCAGTGCTGGATGGTGTCTGGTGTCCCTGCCATTTCCAGCTCAGCTGTGAAGTGTACTCAGGTTTCTCTGATCCCAGCACTGCCCCAGGCTCCTTGGTATGCAGGGCTTTGTAGTTCCAGCTGCTTGCTGCTGTGCGTTACCCAAGGACCAGCTCCCCCTCCCACCTGGGAGTCTGTGAGAGGTGGTGGTAGGAACAAGTCATAGCAGTTTCTCCCTATTATTACGTTTTAGGGTTGCAGTGGCCCCTGCAAGAATCTGTACGTGTCCTGATAGATCTATGCAGGTTTGTCCCTTCCTGACCCTTTCAGATCGAATTGGTACCTCTCCCAACATCTCCCGCACTGGTGACTGATCACTTCATAAAGACTCTCATGCTTGGGGAGTCAGCTCTTCCCACAGATGCTCTGTTTTGGGGGGTGGAAACCTCTCCTGGGAGCATTTTAGTTTTTTCTGTGTCTGAAACAGGAGCTGATGGTTGCAAGCTCCACAATGGATTTAAACCCGAGTGAACTGAATTCCAAGTTGAGAGATCTCAGGGGAGTATTTCTCCTCTGCCATGTGCCTGTTTAAGAGATTTTTGAATTTGTGTTGGCACATGAACCTCTGAATTAAGGGCCTGCTTGAATCAAGGTAAGCCTGCAGACTCCAACTACCTTACCTCACTTTTTGGGTGCCCCCATTTTTCTTCACATGCAATTCTATCATCATCCCGGCTCTCCAATGGTGTCCACTCAAGGTGCCCATCTCTGAGTAGGCAATTATAGCCCCACATTGAATTCCAGTTATCAGGGCCCTGGCCTAGAACCACTGATATCTTGCTCAAGGATATGACAGAAGAATAAAACACAGACAAGATGTATATATTTCAGTTACAAGATGAACCAAGATGATCAAAGCCTAGTGAAGGACTAAGACCCTGAGACGTGGTGTCCCTGGCTTTTAGTAGGTACACAGCTTGATGGGAGGGGAGTGTGGTGGCAGGCTGCAGAAAATGATGTGTATGCACTGATGATACAGGCAAGGCTCCGAGCCTGAGGGACAAAGCTTTTTTGGAAAAGCACACAGGAACAGGTCATGATTAACTAGCAATCTGATTATCTGTTAACTAGACTGCTGAGCTAGAAGGAATTTGGATGAGTCAAAGTCCTCAACTGTAGTGTTTGTCTTGTTTTGAGGCACAAGGACTTCATAAACCTTAGGTCAATTTTAATCCTGGCCTTTGGCCTGAGGATTAAGTTCATTTTGGCACCAGCCACTGGCCTCATCACAAGTACTTAGGCCTAGGACTGACTCAATTTATTTTATGTCAATTAATTAATATCAGTCACTGTCTTCTCTTCACCTGTGTCAAGCTGGTCCTCAGCAGAGGAGTATTGGCGATACATGTTCAAAGGTTTTATGCAATTCAATGAATTCATCAGGCACTGGGATTTTATTAGTTGGTAGACTATTACCATGTCAATTTCTTTGCTTGTTATTGGGTTGTTAAGTGTATTTATGTCTTTGTGGGTTAGCGTTGGTGATTTGCATGAGTCTAGAAGTCTGATCACTTCTTCAAAATTTGGTAATTTTTAAAAATTTTTATTTAAAGGGGGTAAAATTAAACACAACAAAACAGAACAAAATAGGACATAAGAAAGCAATGCAAGAGATATAAATTCCAAAGTTAGACGACCTGAGGCCATCACTGTCTATCATATTGTCGCTTGTTTTTTCCAAATCTTCCATATCTTCACATACAGAGAATTCATACAAAACAACATAGTATAAAACTGATCTGAAACAGAATGAGGAAGGCATTTTAGGTCTTCAAAACCAGACAACAGAGAAGTCACTAATGGCTGTCTCAGAGTCTCATTCTCTTCAAAATAGCTGTCCATATTATCATGTATATTGAAGTTCAGCAAAACAAAACAGGCTAAAATAACACCATTAATTAGAACAAAGTGAAACAAGGATAAAAGTATTTTTCTTCAAAGAGATGGTAAAAGGAAATCCCCCTATTTGCTGCATTGCCTGTGGTCAGCATCTCAAGGGATGTCCAGATCACCGGCTCCCACTTGCTAAATGGGAGTGGGTGGATATGATGTTTGATTTTCACAGCAGGCTCACAGCCCCTCACGGGGCTTGGGGGACAGTGGGTTGCTAGATTTCCCAGTGCTCTAGGTCCCAGGATGGCATGGGTCCTAGTAAACACTGGTGGCTCCCGTCCTGGGCTGCCACAGTCTGCCACGCCCACAGGTGCTCCAGTTGCATTGCAAGGCTTCCAGGTGTCCCAGTGTCCTTCCCACACAGCCCACAGCCGGCAGAAGTCTCCGAAGGTGGTCTAATGAGCTGAAGAACTCCACAATGTGTTCAGGACCAGAGCCATGACACCGGAAGTCCAAGACAATATGTTCTGCTTTGAACTGTGAGTCACAGTGCGCTACATTCATCATGGAGAGGACTCCCAGCCTCTGCCTCGCCCTGCCCAGGCTGCGTCCAAGGAGCCTCCCTGGGTTACATTTTAGTAGGGAGCACCCTACCCACCTTGTCAGGGACAAAGCCCTGAGGACCTACCTGATGGGACTGGAGAGACATTACACAGTCTCTTGTCCTTCAAGGTGATGGATGTCGGGGTTGAGGGGAGACGGATTGTTCCTGGGCGGCAAATGGCAGTCGATGGGAAGCCATGATGCTTTATTATTCTGAAATCATGCTGGCAGCCGGACAGCACCCTAAATTTGGTAATTTATTGGAATGAAATTTCTTAAAGTAGTTGCTAACTGTTGAAGAGTTAAAACATTCAGGAAACGCCTCTTGCCTTGTCACACGGTCAGAACAACCAGATGTTCTGGCCTGATAGGGAAGCTGTGGTCCAACGTTCCCAAAAATAAAAGCACCGTGAAATATTGACCCTGCCAGACAGTATATGAGTTTTCAAAAACATCAAGCCATCTGCTTCTGTAACCGACGCTTGCTTTGCGGTTTTCGGCTTTATATACTCTGCACTCCCTTACTCGGGCACTCTCCCCTCTCGGCACCGGAGTGCGGTTGGAGCGTCCCATGCATGCACGGATAATAAAACCCCTTGATTTTTCATGAGAGCTGGTTCCTTGGGGTCTTCTTCGTGACGGTGATCTTACACTGTCTTCTAGATTTCAACAGTGTCTGTTGTGATTTCATACTTTTCATTTCTAGTTGCACTGGTGTGAGTCTTTCTTCAAATTCTCTTTCTAAGTCTGACCAAGGGCCTATCTGTTTTATTTATTTTTCAAAGAACCAGCTTTTTAATTCATTGATTTCTTTAATAACTTTTTAATTTCAATTTTATTGAATTTTGCTGTCATCATTATCATTTTCCTCCTTAATTTCTATTTGGGGCTAGTTGTTGTTCCTCAGAGAAGGTTGCTTATTTGTCTTGTTCTTTTTCCCTATTATGAGCATTCATTGTTGTGGAGAACCACCAAGATGACACCCCCAAAAGAAGACAGTTTGCCTCCATTTTAATTCACCTTTGCCCTGCTCCCACCAACTGATATGGACAGAGCTGGCACTAGGGAGACGCTGTAAGCAGTGCAAATGAGTCTAGCTGAGGTGCCAATGTGTAGCTGTTGAAGCAAAGTGCCAGGTCTGTGTGCCACCTGCCTCAGGCTCCTTCCTACTATGCATAAACTAAGTGTTGTTACTGGCTGGGATAGAGCTTTGAAAAAGAAGCAGTGATATCTCAGGGCAGATAAAGGTCAGCATCAGAACTGAGGCAACCAACCCAAAACACAAGATACCTCCTGGAACGGTGTTTGCGGATTGCTACAGACTTAGAGGCTACTTGTTACTGGAATCTAGTACTCTCTCTGCATACCTCTCTCTGTGCATTGAGGAGGTGCCATTGTTCCTCCTACCTAGCTCAGCTTACAAAATTCACGTAGTTCCTGCCATTCTCACAGTCAGTCAACTCTGAGCCACTGCTCTGTTCACAAATGATTAAAAGTCAGATTTGGCCCTGGGTTGTGGCCTTTGGTCCAGTTCACCTTTGTTCTGACTGGGCTTAGGATTCTTTGGCAGATATGTTTCTGCCTCTTTTTTCTCACTGTGGGTTACATTTAAAGTGGTAGGTTGGGGTTTACTCATGAGAATTCTAATAACTTTCCCAGGGATTACTATATATGAACACTGAATCTGGATGAGGTTCAAACATTTACAGTTGTGATGAATTTTCCTCTTAGAATAGCTTTCATAGTGTGCCAGAGGTTTTGGTGAGTTGTGTAGTCATTGTCGCTAACTTCCAGAGGATTTTTAATTTCTTCTGCGAACACTGCTTATTTAGGAGTATGTTGTTAATTTTCTAGGAGCTTTGCCTTTTCTGAAATATCTTGTGTCCTTAATCTGTATTTTCATTGCACAGTGGTTAGAGAGTATGCATGGGGTAATTTATATTCTTTCATATTTATTTTACTAGGCTTTGTGGATTAATATGTGATTTATTTTGGAAAAAGTATGATGTACTGCTGAAAAGAATGTGTATTCTACTGTAGATGGGTGAAATACTCTCTATATATCCTTCAAGCCCATATGCTCAAGGGTGTGTTTCAGCTCTATAATTTGTTTACTGACTTTTTGTTTAGTGATCTGTCTCCTTGTGAAAGTGGGATGTTAAAGTTCCTACTATGATTGTGTTAGTGTTTATTTGATCTCTTAATATCATCAACTTTTGTTTTACGAAGATCAATGCTCCAGTGTTTGCCTGTTCATACATATTTATCAATGTTATAATTTTTTGTTGGATTGTTCCATGAACTAATATATAGTGACAATCTTTGATGCTTCTAATCAGTTTTTTTTTTCCATACCAGGGATTGAACTCACAACCTCGCACTTTCCAGGCAGGCACTTGTGCAACTAAGTGAAATCCTTGGTCCTTCAAATCAGTTTTAACTTGAAATTTACCATGTATGACATTAGAATTGCTACCCCTACTTGTTTTAGAGGTCCTGGTATATGAAACATTTTCCATCCTTCGATTTTTAGTTTATAATTATGTTTCTGAATTAGATGGGTTTCTGGAATGTAGCAGGTTGTTGGATTCTGTTTTGTGATCCAGTCTTCTGGTCTGTGTCTTTTAATTGGAGTTTTGAGGTTATTAATATTGAGAGATATTACTGAGATATGTTGACTATTCACTATTATTGTTTTCTTTATCTGTTGATGAATCCTTTGTTTTTCTTTTCCTGATATTTTGTATTGTCATTTATCAATTGCCTTACTTGGAGTTTTTGTTTCCTCTCTGTTTTTAGTTGTGTTGGTTTTGTTGTTTCTGTCTAGAATATTTTTAAAGTATTTTCTCAAGTGCTGATTTCGCAATTGTATATATTTTTCATGGAAATACTTTATTTCTCCATCTATTTTGAATGATAGCTTTGCTAGATAAATTAATCTGAGTTAGAAACTATTTGTTCGTAGGACTTGAATCACTGAATTCCAAGCTCTCTTGGCCAGTAGGTTTATGCTGAGAAGTCTGCTGTAAGTCAAATTGGTTTACCTTTATATGTGACTTTTTTTCTTTCATTGCTTTTAAAATTGTAGGGTTTTTATGGCAGGATATCTGATAATTAAATAAGGATGAGTTTTTTTCTTTTTGGGTCATATTTGTTTTGAGTTCTGTAAGGGTTGCTTAGTTTTATTTTAAACGTTTTTCATATATGCTGTACACTAGCAAAAAGAGCTTCGTTATGTTTGTGTTATGCCTAAGTTATATGACCAAAGTACCTGTAATGTCTTCATACTATTCTGTATGTGCCATTTTTCTGGATGACCTAATTGATATGTTAATCAATGCTCCCCTCTGCAAAGAACTGTAAATTCCTGGGAATCTGAGCTAATTGATATGTTAAGCATTGCTGCCCTCTGCAAATGACAGATGTTAACTAAAATTGAGTGCTAAAATAAGTTGACAAAGGATTGTTAATTCCTGTGGGACTTCTCTGTCCTCTGTGAAGGGAAACAAAGGTCTTCTCCATTCCTTAGCAGATCAAAGATTTTTCATCTCCTGGTCCACATCCATAACCCCTTACTTTGTAAACTGTGCTTTCTTCAAAAAGTCTGAAAAGTTTTGAGGGAGACACACAGCTTTTGCAAACTCCAACTGCACTGTGTTGCTGGGCCCAGGATAAAATAAATCAGCGCTGCTTTTTAAAAACATGTCTTGCCCCATTTTTGGATTCAAGGTTGGGGGGGTAGGGGCTCATTTTTGGACTACAAGAATATATTAGGACTTTTTTCTATGACTTCAGTAAACATGTTAATAAACCTACGTATGTTATCTAACTTCAGGTAGTCTTACATTCATCTTTTCATTTCACCTAGTAGTTGCTGGATAAGCTTCTCTTGTGTGTATGTGGCTTCTTTGAGTACTTCAGTGTGAGTCATTAATTTGTCCTCTATTTTAGACACTTTCTTCACATTGGTTATCTCTGCAAGTTATGAATGCCATACAGTTTTTTTTTAAACTTTAGGCATTTCTCTCTGACATCTTTTTGAGAATTCTATGTATTTTTGTGAGTATAGTATTCAAGTTTTGAACTGTTTTGGTTAGCTTGGATAGTTTTTAAAATTTGTTTCCATTGTATTTACTGTGCATATATTGAGAGAAACTGCTTTGACCTTTCAATTCATTTTCTCTTTGAACTTACCATTTTCTTCACCCCTTCATTAACTTCATAGAGTTCAGGTATCTGATATTTAGTTTCCTCTCACTTCAGGATCTCTTTCTCTGCCTTGGGAGAGTTGGAGGAACTTGGAGGACTTGTGTTGTGTTGTTTCCTCATGTTCCTATGTGAATGTATATCTGGGTTTTTTGGATATATATATATTTCATTTATGCCCTCCTATTTTCCCCTTCCTTTTTGTGGAGAAGTTTGATCCAGGTTGAGGTCTTGAAGAGTGAGAAGAGTTTGTGACTTATATGGAGATTTAGTGGCATATTGCTTCCACATGAATAATTTTCAGATTTGTAATTCCAGTGCTATTTCCTCTTTCTGTTATTTACTTTAAGTGATTTGGACTCTGTCCCTATGTTTTGCAGAAAGGATTACTTCTGTTTATAGCAGCACAAACAGATTGAAACATACAACATGGCTATATGACAGTCCTTGCATTTGTGCTTCCTGCCTTTCTCTATCCTGTATTCACACCATAACTATTTATTTGTAGTAGTTTTGCAATGCTGTAGGTGAGGTGGAGGGAGGAGGATGGAAAGTGGTTGGATGAGGAATGGAAGACACTAGGGAGAAAGGGGAACAGTGATAGATGAGAAGAAAAGTTTGATGTGGGCTCTGATTTTATTGAAGTACTTTTAGTTGAGTTGAAGGGTTAGTGTCAGAGTTTTAACAGTCTATTTGTGGGGTTAAAAGTGAGGCGTGGGAGAAAGGAGGTTTACTTTGTGATTGAAGAAAACTGTGGTTGTCAGAAGCTGCTGATATGGAGGACAATAGGTAAGTTATGGAAGAGTCATAGGTGTAGGCTGGAGAGGACTGAGGATTAATACTAGGGGAGATAAGAGAAGCTAAGTATGGGAAATTAAAAATTTGGAGAAGTTTATATACTTGGGAAAAGAATAAAGAAATATAGTAACAGCATTGCTTTGGGGCTTTGAGGTGAAGAAACTAGACAGGGAACTGAGATAAGGCACAGAACCTAGATATATATTAAATCAGAGGCAATGGGAAAAAAACACCTAGAATCAAAAGCCTAATAAACACAGAAAACCCGAAATGAACATAACATATCCTGCATTACTAAATAAAGAAACAAATGAAAGTGCAAACCTAAAAGATATCCAATGGGAACCCAGTTTAAATGTTTCAGAAAGACGGTGTGTATATGATTCCCATGTAGCTTCTTTACCAGAGAGTCTGCATGCCCTGGCTTCAGTAGGTCTTCTGATCCCTGATCCCACTGAAATACTCAAGCTAACTCAGACTCGGAACTTATCTCCTCCAGGTTGCAAGCACACTTTCAGAGCCTGATCCAGTCTTGAGTTTGGGGGTTAGGAATTCTTGTGTCCCTCTCCCCGGGTGTAATGGTGGAATCAGTAGACACATTCTTTGGCTCAAAATTGTGCATTGAGCCAGGAGTAGCCCTATACAATTAAATCAGCTACAGTAGTAGTAACAAGCAAATCAGTTTCAGTGTTATCTATCAAGGTAAGTTGAGATATAATATAACTGCAGACCTGATTTTGGATCTCCTTTGAGCCTAGAGAAGAAATATGTCATGGCTTGTGTCTAGATGTCCCCTCAAAGCCTCATTCGGTCATAGGCATGACTTTTTCAGGGGTGGCTGAATTTAGAGTGTATGATGCTGAGATTAAGGGTATGTGATTGCTAAAACAGTCCACTGATTGCTTTGGTATACCCTCTACTCCTGGTAGTCTGGATATAATACAAGGCTTGTTTCCTCCTTTGCTTGCATGATTCTGCTGTCTTCTGGTTGCTATGAAGTGGTTCTCCTCTATGATGCCCCTCTGCCAAGCCACCCTCTCTGGGGGCTAGCAGAGTATGGACTGAAATCTCCTCAAGCTGTGAGCTAAATAAACCTTTCCTTTCTTACTTGTGGATGTTGGATATTTAGTTTGTGTAAGGAGAAAGTTAACAAGACAAAATACATGGTAGTGTAAGCATCATAACAACCCA
Source organism: Cavia porcellus (assembly GCF_034190915.1). Classification (NCBI taxonomy): domain Eukaryota; kingdom Metazoa; phylum Chordata; class Mammalia; order Rodentia; family Caviidae; genus Cavia; species Cavia porcellus. Next base: position 21,000,807 of record NW_026947500.1, read on the forward strand.
AGTATTGAACTCAGCTAATACGTACTAAATATGATAGCTATGTCTCCTCCTAATGGCAAAAATAAAAGCATTCAACAGTAATTTTATTACCTAAAGCTCAGGGAGTTGAGACCATGTAATTCCAAAGTATAGAGGAGGGATTTTTAAGGAGGTATTTTACTATGTGGTATGAGAAGGAGGAAATATCTAGTTGCCTTTTGGATGTGTGGTTCATATTAAGTAACTCAAATTCCTGAGCTTTCTATTAAGCTAATTCCAAACGCTTGACCATGAGGACCTGGCTGGTCAACCTTCCTCTGGTTTTCTTTTCCCTTCCTCTGCTATTTGTCCTGTTTATTACTTAAATACCTTGTTTTTTTCCCACTTCAGGGGATTCAACTAGCTGACCCATCAGCCTGAAGGGACTTTCACATTTTCAGGGTTGGATTATTCTTTTCATTCAAATTTCAACCCCAAAAGTCACCTTTTTACAGAATTTTTGCATGAAACTCTTCTAAAGAATCTGCTGACTAGAGCTTCTGGGAGAACATGGAAGATAGATAACAACAGCTATGGAGGCTCTCTGAGATACCCAGCTTAGAATCCAGGAATGGTGCTGTGTGAGGAGTCCTCAGCAAGGGGAGATATACCTTGCTGACCCAGGAATGAACTAAGCTGAGAGAAACCAACTGGAAATGCAGTCCCAGTGCTATAACTGGAACAGATAAAATCTCAGTGCAGAAGCTGGAACCCATGCCTCTGGAAGCTGCGATTTGAATTTCCTGCTGCTGCTGCTGCTGCTGTTGCGTCCAAATCGGCACAACAGGGAGAGAGACGCGCGAAAGCTCTGAGAGCCGGAATCGGGGAACAGAGTTCAGAGCGGGACTAGTGGGGAGCTCTGCATCGACCTGCAGTGAGTGAGAGGAATGGGCATCCTTCCATATATTAGGAGGCTCCAAAAGAGGACATTCTGGGACCAGGCAGACTAGCCGGAATAGGACGCTGCAGTGACTTTAGTCGCATATTCCCCTCTCAAGTGGGATTGATGTGGAGTGGTTGGCCTGGGTGACGCCGCTGACTAAGACCCAGTAGGCTAGCCCAAACCAGGTCCCAGCGCCTGGTGGTGCACCCTAGCAATGAAGCCTTCAGTAGGTTGACAGACCTGGAGGAGTGGGCCCAGCAGAGGCTGCCCAGGTCTGTGTCTCCCTAGTACACTTCAGTGGGCGGGAACACCTAGCCAGCAGATTCAAACAAACTGTAACTGACAAAGAAAAAAACTGGGCCTCCTATATATGCTTGTATGGAAAGAACAAAAAGTATGGGAAGAGGGAGCAACAAGAAAGGGTCCTCAGACCCCGATCCTGAGAACACTGATCCAAGAAAGGTAAATGCAAAGGAGAATGAGGACAAAAAACATGCAATATCAGACACAGCACCAATGGACATAAAGCGATATTTCCAGAGTCTCATAGACGAGTTCAAAAGTGAAGTAGTCAACAAAATAAAGCAAGATATAAGTAGAATAGTTAGAGAAATGCCAAGCACCACCCAAGAAAAAACAGATGATGGAATGGAAGAACAGAAAAAAAGGGGAGAATTGTTTGATGGAGAAAATAGAGAAAACATAGAATATGTGAAGCGGGTTCAAAAAGATTACCAGGAAACTAAAAACTCTACTGAAAGCTGGCATAACAGCTTGAAAGAAACTAAGGATAGATTATCTGAACTGGAGGGCAGATTTGTAATGTGGGAGCATGAAATGAAAAACTTCTTAAAAATAAGAAAAGAAACAGCAATAATACAAAGGCTAGAAGATGATAAGAGGACCTATAACTTAAGAATTAAGAACATAAAAGAAGAAATAGGGGCACAAACAGATGAACTAAAAAAGCTATTCACAGAGATAATCCAAGAGAATTTCCCTAATTTAGCAAAAGGTAAAGATACTGAGATGTTTGAGACATTCAGGATCCCAGCCACCTACAACCCAAACAGAGCTACACTCAGGCATATAATAATCAAAATTCTAGAAATCCTATATAAGAACAGAATATTAAAAACCGTCAGAGACAATAAACAGATCACTTACAAGGGAACACCCATCAGAATTGCAGCAGACTTCTCAGCACAAACCATCAAATCACGAAGAGCGTGGGGGGAAATAATTCAAGCTTTGAAAGATAATAACCTCCAGCCAAGATTGATATATCCTGCACAACTGTCCCTAGAAATTGATGGAAAAACAAGGTGCTTCCAGGATAAAGAGGAACTAGGGAAATTTGCAACCACCAATTCAGCTCTACAGAGAATACTGTAGGATATTCTAAAAAAGGAAAATACCAAGATTCCAGAAACAGTGGCAGAGAGGCCACAATGAATGGAACAGAAAGCAAAATGAAGAAGACAAACTGACAACTAATGACAGAAAAAGAGCTCAACAGAAATGAGGCAGAGAAGGTTGGATGGTAGAAATAGCTATTTTGGAGAAAACAAGACATCATAATAGCTAATGCTGATTTAGTATCATCTTGTTTTGAAGTCCCATCAAGCTTTTGTTCTTCTGTCTCCATCGGTCTTAACATGTTGTATATTACTGGATTTTATTATATGTGATAATATAAACAAAAACTTTTATAGACAATGAGATTATACAGAAACCATTGTTCATTTTCTGATAGTTGGTTCTAAATACCCTGTAATACTGTCATTCTCTTGAATGGTTTTACATTGTCTTGTTATGTTTGGTGCTACAGTATATGAAGTTATACTCAAAGATTTCAAGGAAAGAGACACTATGGTAACTATTTTTATGTTGGAGTATCTAGTGGTGAAACACTATTGTGCTTAAATGGTTATGTTTTGACCTGTGCTGTTTTGTTGTTATACCCTCTTTTATCTTAATCTCCTTTTTTATTATTTACTTTTTTATTTTTATCTTTTTAATTAAGGGAAAAATGAAAGAAAGATAGCAGGATATATTATACTAACCCACTTTGATTTCCTATGAACTTGATTTGAAACCCTGTATTGCTCTTACCATCTTGTTTTGACTGATTTTCCTCTATTCTGTTTTGCTTGATAGTACCAAGTTCAAAAGTATAAGCATAACTGTGAAGACAATAAGATTCATTATGACGCCCATTCTGGTTGACTATTGTCTTCTTTTGAAGTCCTGTGATGTCTCCAATGTTTTGGTTTTATTTTTTACTGTTTTGTTCAATTTTATTATAACTGATGACATTGGCAATTCTTTTTAAGATAGCAAGAGGCATTATGGTAACTATTGTTGATCACCTTGTATTTTGTTTTTACATTATGTATTATACCCATCCTTTTGATTTGACTGACTTTGTTCTGTTATGTCACATTTGGTTTTACTCTCTTCAAAGAAAAGTAATAAGAACTGTGGGAGTAATAAAACCCAAAATGTGTAATTGTCATTGTACAAAAGAGAGAAAAAGAAAGTGCTCTGAAGGACATAACTGTATATATATTGAAGTGTATAAGGTAGGTAACCATATTACTGAGTTTTGTTGGATCATTGAACAGAACTGCTTGTACTCTCACTGTTTGAAAGTCCACTTTAAATGTTTTAATTTTGTAACTTGAACAACTATTTCTAAGATGACAATATGTAATCTATTAACTAGTGACTTCCTACTGTTTATTTTTTCTGAAATTCTGTATAACTTGTACCCTTTTTCTGTTATTTTTTTTCTTCTTCTCCTTAAAATTAAAAAAAAAAGACTCTGCTGACTAATCACATGTGGCTCTACCCTTCTCTCATAACTGAGATTATCTGACTTCCTTGTTTGTTTCTTATAGTAAATCTAAGATCTAGGGCAGAGATTTTGCTACTTTATATATATATTTAGATGTGACTTGGATTTGGCATCCTTTGTAGTTCCTGTATTCACTTTTTATTGTTATAACAAAATACTCAAGGTGGGCTAACTTTATTTAAAAAGAATCTTGCTTAGTCAAGCTTTGGATGCTGAGGGTACAACCATTATAGCGTATGCTCTGGTGAGGACTCCTTGAGCTGGGTCATCAGAGTTAGATTAGAAATGATTCAAGTACATGTGAGTGGCAGGGACCACATGTCCAAACAAGAAGTCAGGGAGATATTTAGGAGTCAGGGTCGGGCTTCTGTAACAACTTGCTCTTGGAAGGATTCTCTCCAGTTGCCCAATATTTCCCACTGAGGGTGCTCTTTCCACACAATAATTTAATGAAGCACCCTAAGCCCTGTCGCTTAATGATTCTATTACCCTCTGGGACCAACCTTCCAACACAGGAACTTTTGGGAGACCAAACCACAGCAGTTTTTCAATCCAGGAAAAGACCCCCCGGCTGCCATCTTTTCTTTGTCTAGGTTTGGTTTTTCTTCACTACCAAATGCACAGTTGACACAGGGGACATCCCGTGCTACAGAGATAGCAGAAAGAATACTTCATTCAGAAGCCTGTCAGCTAGAGAGCTGTGCAAAAAGTGAACATAATCTAAATGCCTCTGCATAAATGGAATGTACCCTGGCTTCTCTAGAAGGAAAGGGTGTGGCCTTAGGTGGCTCCACCCCTGGATGCTAGAGGTGGCAGCCAGGGCCAGATTGGAAGCAGTTTCTGCTCTGGAGCAGTAATCATGGGGGAGGCTCTGGATCACGTCTTCATTCTTGTAGGGCTGCTGGTGTGCCTGGCGTTTCTGGTGAAGTGTGTGAGATTCTCCAAATGTGTTCTTCGGAGCTTCAGGAAAACTGTGCCCCCATCTTTCTTGCCATCCATGGGCCAGTGGGCAGGTAAGGAGGCTTTCCAACTTTGCTTTATTAATGTGCATGTTCTTTTCTATTCTTGCGGCTCATAAGAAACTTTGCATCTGATATACTTCAAGATGTATTGCATCTGATATATTGATTGCAAAGGTATAATTCCTTTGAGAGTTCAATTTTAAATTAAATTTAATTCATTTGTAGGACTAAAGAGAACAAGTGAAATTAGAAATGTGTGAAAAGCAAGAAGTGCCTCTAGGAGAGTGACTAAGAAAGAAGGCTCCTCAACTCTCATTGGTATCTTTACAGCTTTGCTAGTTGGGTGTTCTTTTTGGAGATTTCTAGTGATACAAATAATACATATGTCAGAAATTTTTGTATCTATGTCTCCAGATTTCTAAACCCTAGAGCTTTTCCATTTTGCCAAAGAGTGCTTCACAAATTTGAATCCAAAGAAGGTTCATTCACTTTATTGACAAAATATTTTCTCGACCCCTTTTGGAAGGGATGGTGTTGCAAAGTCAAGGCAACAAAATCTCGGAGGCCTCGTTTCCAAGATGATTGGATACAGCATCTGGGTCTGGTCTGCAGTAATTAAATGCTGCCTCTCAATGGAATTTATCTACTGGAGCAGCTGTGCAGAATTTCAGTCTGGGGTTAAGGTCAGGGTTTCAGTACTGCCTTGAGGGAAAAGCTAATCTCTTTCCAGGAGTTTATATTAAAAAATATAAAAGACCAAAATCAATCAATCAGTCAATCAACCAATCAATCCAATAATTAAAAAAAAAGGAACGAGTTGGAAGGAGGACAGGGGAAGGGAATGAAAAAGGAAATGCATTGTGTACAACTGTACATGTTCAAATCCCCTATGATAAATGTAATCCTTGTGTACTGCAAACATGTACTAGTGAAAATTTTTTTAAACGAACAGCTTTAGAAATAACTTCCAGGATAAAAAGAAAATATCAGTACCATGACAGGGCTGCCCAATAAAATACAGAGTAGTAAGTATGAATTTTGGGTTAACAAAAAGTAATTTTTTTTGTATATTACTATCTGGCTATATTAGGCTAAACTTCAAATTAACTGGGTATCCTGTATCCTCAGTTGTTAAACCTGGCTTGGCATTGGCAGTTTTTCAAAAGATCACATGAGAAATTGTTTAGAAATGGCAATGGATTTATAATGGATGCTTCTTTGGTGTGTGTGTGTATGTGTGTGTGTGTGTGTGTGTGTGTGTGTGTGTGTGTGTGCAAATGGGTATATCTTGCTTGCTCCAGCAGTCTTCTGTCTCCAGTGAACTTGCCAAGTGGCTTGAGCCTGAGTATTGTGGATCTCAGTGCCCTGTTGCATAGATTTGAGGCCATAGTGCTGAGTGGACTTCAAATTTGTTCACTAACTTGGGACTCAGCTCTCTGAGAACACACATTCCAAAAGAAGTCAGGTGGTGCAAGAGACAGGCCATTTATGGACTCAAAAATTATGAAAAACATCATCTTAATCTGTTTTTATGAGTCAAGACAGGATAGAGTCATCGTTTGTAAGACTAAGATGTCTTTAGAGACAGACAGACATTAGAGAGGTCACGTATCTCAAGTGCTGGAGAACAGGAAAACCTAGTTACTAGAAACTGAACTTTTAAACTACCTGAGCTTGATACTTGATAATTATTTTAATTGGCATGGTTTCATAGACTTGGGGTTCCCCAAATTAGCCTGAATTTAAATTTTTGTCATTATTTTTAGCAACAAGGTCATAATGAATTTAAGAACTTCCCTAGAACTTCTCTATGTATCAACTAAGATAATGCTGGTCCCGGCATCGTAAATTTGTTTTGAGCATTATCTGGAATGATACAACTAATCCACTTATTTCAAGTAGCATAAAGTCATCATTAATGAGCTATTAGTTGTAATTGTGAGTGATATAATCTAACTTATACTTTCTGCCTTGTGCTTGGTGATCTTGAAGATTCTGAGATGGTTTGTCTGGGGGCTTCTTTCCAGGTTCTTGGCATCCTCAACAAAGAATTGGACACGATGTGCAGAAAAGGCAGCAAAAGTGTACTTTACTGTAGGCATGAAAGAGAAGCATGGTACTAAGTGAGAGTGGGATGCTGGGCAGACTCTCAGTGGCCTCAGGGTTAAGGCAAAGTATTTTGTATCCAAAATTCTTTGATTGGCTTCCCCATTATTCAGATAAGACATTGGGACAGTTTATTCTATCAAAAGCTCACCCTACCTGGCACTGGATTTAAACTGCCCTAGTAAAAGTCTTTCTTGGCTACCCATCAGACGTAAATGAGAGATTAAACATAACACTTTCTGAGTTGCTTCATGTACACTTCCCAGGAGCCACAGAGCCATGTTGTCCTGGGTTCTGTGCATGTGACCTTTGACACCTTCTTCCCAGCTGTCCAGCTTGGCCCAGCTCTAAATTAGCTTAGCCATAGTGGAGGAGGAGGTGAGACTAAGAGAAGTCTAGCACAGCCTCTTTACCAGTGAAAACAGGTGGTGTGCATCTATCTACTTTAAAAGGCCCTTTAGGAACAGCTACAATGAGGAGTAATTACTGAACAGAGGGGGCTTCTGCTTGTGCATGGCTGGAGACTATCTTGGCCTGTGCCTACTCTCAAGTCAAAGAATGTGTTTTTGTTCATACTTAAAAACATGCTTTTTGATTGCTAATTCAAAGGTTAGTTGCATGTTTGTGTTCTGAACTGCAGTGGGTTTTGAAGAGGTGGGTGGGGAGCACAGGAATGAGGTTTATTTTAAACTCCATCACTAAATGTGTATGCAGTGTTGGGGGACAAACTCGAGAAGACCTACTGGGGTGTTGCATATCAAAGAGGGTTCTGCTGAGTACAGATTTTCCAGGGCCCTGCCTTCCCTTTGGGAGTTTTGGTGGCCTCCGTCTTCCATGGGCTATTCCATGGAGTGGGAGTGGAAGGAAGACAGAAATTGACCTTTAGAAAGAACCTTGAAATATTCTTAGGATGGACACTGGGGCTGTAGGGAGAGATAACAGGCCACAAGACTTGCCCTTGATGAACTAAGGCTTACATTGTCTAAATCCTGCGCAGTCAGGGTAAAATGTTACTCCGCTGGCATTCTTTGCTGCATTTTGGAGTATGCTTTCCACAGCCTCACCAGTCTCTAAAAAAACAAAACCAAAACCAAACCAAGCCAAACCAAAACAATGCAATACAACAATTACCTGTTAATTTTGAATATGTAATGAGAGGCAGTCAAAGACTGGGAACTTTGGAACTGAGTGCCTAAGGAATAGCATGAGGCAGGGACCAGCTGAGACCACCAGGATTGTGTATAGGCAACACGGCATGGAATTTATTGCGCCTTGGTGCTGGCAGTCAGAGGGTAAAAAGGCCATCAGTAGGGAGCAAAGAAAAGCAGGTTTTTAAAAATATACGACTTACAAGAAGGCAAAGGACATTAGATGGAAAGATCTTAGTGAACCTCAGTGGTCAAAGTTCTTTGGATGCTTCATGCCCCAGTGGGCAAAGTCATTCCTGATGTCCAGTGGATATTTAGATGTCTTCAGATGTTTGGAAGATTCCCTGCTCCATCTGATCTCTTTTAGGACATCCTGTGTTTGCTGAGGGCACCAATGCTAATTTGAGAACAATGCCTCTGCCAACACACAGGTTGGGTATTGGGAGAGTCATGACAAATCAAGCCTTAAGAACAGAGTGAAGCTGTTTTGCAATATCAAGTGTCCTAATGTTGCAAGGAAATGTATAGCCACTGGGCCAGCAGCCTGTTATCTCTCTCCCTACAGGCCTTGTGTTCATCCTAAGAATATTCCAAGGTTCTTTCTAAAGGTCAAGTTATGTCTTCCTTCCACCCCCACCCCACAGGATAGCCTATGGAAGACTGAGGATGCCAAAACTCCCAAAGGGATTGTAGGGCCCTAGAAAATCTATACTCAACTTATCTTTAAGAAAAGTTAAATTCAATTGTTTAAAACTGTTCCTGCCTTTTGCAGTTATCACTGGAGCAGGTGATGGGATCGGAAAAGCGTATGCATTTGAGGTAAGTTACTGTTCTATTTTACTTTTTAAGCTAGTGTATCACTGTGTTGCCTGGGCTGGCCTTGTACTCAGCTCAGATGATCATCCCATTTCAGCCTCCCGCATAGCTGCACTGCAGGTCATGACATCACACCCAGCTCTGAAATTTTCTTTTCAGCGAGTTTCTCCTTTGTATCCTACACAGCAAAGTCATGCAACACTCACTCCAAACCCTAGTCTTCGAGTATAAAATTGATAGGCTTTATTCAAGAAGGAAAATGTTTTCTATTTGTTAATAGAAAGTCTTTTTTTAAGACTAAGAGATCAAAATTTATCTCTTGAAATTTCTTTTAAAAATGCAGTGATTCTCAAGGTGTCAATACCTCCACCTTGAATTTGCTTAGAGATTCATTAGAACATTGTTGTTTTCTATCACAGTTTGGTCACCTTACTTTCTTTATTCCTTAATGTCTGGATTCCTTCCTTCCTTCTTGGACAGTTTCACTGGGTACAGGATTGGCAGTTGACTTTTCTCTTTGAGCCTTCAGAGAATATTATGCTATTTCCTCCTGGCCTCAGTGACTTCTGATGAGAAATCTGATGTCATTTGAATTGCTCTTCACTCATAGATAAAGTGTTGGTCCTGCTTTTATGATTTTTTATCTCTGGGATTTTTTTTTCTGAAATAGTCTCACTAGGTAGTTCAGAGTTCAGACTGGCCTCTTTTTGTAGCCCAGGCTAGGTACAAAAATGGTAATCTTCCTGTATCAGTCTGCCAAGTACTAGAATTACAGATGTGTGCCACCATTTCTGGCTCTTCTTTGCCTTTGTCAGAAGTTTAGTCCTGATGCACAGATTTTTTTTGTGTGTATTTTTGGAGTCCTGATCCACACATTTTTTTGGCTTTATTCTGATCACTGAGCTTACTGAATTTATACATTTGTTACATGGCATGAGCAGGCATAGTCTAGGCTCTTGTGTATGATGAGCAATGAATTGCAAGTTTACATCAAGTAGCAAGTAGCAAGCAGCTACATTTATTGAAAGTCATGGAAAGTTGCGCTCAGGATAAGTCCATGCCAACAAAGATATGGCACAGATGGAAAAATGGTGTCAGGGTAACAGAAAAGTAAAAGCACTGCACATAGGTCACAATACACAGAAACAGAAATAGCAACAGCCTTGGATCAGTCAGGCTTTTGGAATTTAAAGGATTGGTACTTCAGCCCAGGGGCCATCCCCAGAATCCTAGGTGTGACTGACTGGGATGATTGACAGAGTGCTGAGTCATCTTAGAGGCTCTCAGTACATTCCTGTCCCATAGTTCACTGTGATCTTAATTACATGTATGATATGTATTATAAACAGCATTTATGAATCCCTAATGGGTGGGAGTAAGGACAAGTGACTGATGTCGGTCTAGGGGATCCAATAGATGTGTGCTTTTGTCTGGAACATCAGAGACGTTCCGGTTTTTTGTTATTTTATTTTCTGCCTCTTTTTGAACAATGGAAGGAGAAATGGCTGTAGAGCATTGTTTAGAATTAAATGGGTGGAAGGGGATGAATCCCTCAGCTCCCCTGATTCTAACTGGGCCGTTCCCCCCCCACACCCAAGAAAACCTTGAGCCCCCAAAATCTTTAAAGGGTGACAAGAAGGAAGTTATATCTTCTGTGGCTACTTCCCACTGAATAGGGACATTGGCCCTACCAACCTGGAAAACAAATAGACATGGAGGCAAGTGCTGATTTTAGGTTAGGGCCTAAAATCACCAAGAAGAAACAAATTTAATTAAGAGATTATGTTTGTAAGATCCAAATATTAAGGTTACAAGAAGCATTCATAAAGACCATCTCTACGAAGTAACCAGGACCCCCAGTTCCAGATTTTGGCCAGGATCCTTGACTCAATTATGGATGTTACAAGCATAGTTACCATTTTGCATCTCTTGCTATTTCAGACTGATTGACAGAGGAACTACATGTTTATTTTAGAGACAAACATAACTTCTCTGTTTAGCAGCCAGGAGATCTAGTCACCTATGATATTGTTTGACTGTCACTACCAGTGAGCCTACTTGATCCTGAAGGATGGTGGTATGCTGGGCAAGTTCATCTAGGCCAGTGGTAGTATGGCAACCCCTTTTCTTTTAAGAAAAAGATGTTAATGTAGAGATTTTCCCCCCTAAACTAAAATATCAGTGTTCAGGTTTAATTATAGTTTGTGATAAAGAAGTGGGCTTTATGTTGCACTTTGGTACTCAGGCTCGTAAAGATTCAACATCAGTGGTCTAGGCTGTAGGTCAGTTTCTTAGTAGCTGTTGATAATAGGAGAAGGATGTGATTAGCTTCAAGGTCTTATGCAAGTAATCACTGTGTATTATCTCTCTTAGAGGCAGTTTTTGAATCATCCAGGAGGACCCCAAAAGAAATGGAAAACAACCAATAGAAGTCATTTTAGATCTTGGGCCAGGGACCTCAAGTAAGACAATTTACCTAGAAGGAACAAAGTTTTACTCATCTGGTTTAACAGGGTAGTTAGTTGTTGTCATTTTTTTTTTAATAAGCTTGTGGTATACCTGCCACCATCAGGGTAGCTTGATTCCCCCAGGCAGCCAGCATGGGCAGGGAGAAACAGCCAGACCTGCCCCTGCATGTCTGCCATCATCAGAATACTTGATTCCCTCAGGTAACCAGCATAGGCAGGGAGAAACAGCCAGATATGCCCTGTGTGTCCACAGCCAACCATTGGAGATGCTTGCTTCCCTCAGGTAGCCAACATGGGCTGGGAGAATCAGACAAACACATTCCTGTGCACCTGTGCACTATCAGGGGAGTCCCAGTGTTGCCATGCAGGTTGAGAGAAGAAGCAGCCCCACCATTACGAACCCATGACTATCAGGGAAGCCTCAGCGTAATTGGATGGGTCTGGAGAAGGTGCTATATACCCCACTGTCTCCCCTGAAACCTGGATTTGGAGAAACCCAGGTACCTGGCCTATTCACCGGCACTGAGGAGGGTTAGCCAATGTGGAAAGTGCCTTGACCTCACTACCAGCTTGTGGAGAGGAACCCAGGAGAATATCAAGACAAAGGGACAAAAGGTAATCCCAGACTTCCAGCCCACACAAAACAAGTCTGGGAGACATAAACATAGAAGAAAATGGAAGTCACACACCTGAAATCTCTGAAAGGATAGCAAACAACTGAAGTAAAAAAAAATCAACTTCATTAGGCTGTAAAAGTAATCAGATCAGAAATATCATCTCAATTAAAAGAAGAAATGACAAACAGAATGAAAGAATTGCTGAACATATATAAAAAAGACATAGATTTAAAAAGAGGAACATAGGAAAATGATGGAAACCTTGAATTAACAATGTAGGAAGGAATTACAATGCATGGAATAGATTCAAAGAGATATCCAGGAAATTAAAATCTCCATTGAAAGCTGGCAAAACTGCATGAAAAAGACTGGTAGACTTTCAGACCTTGAAGACAGGATGGCAGCCAGTGATTGTGAAAGAAACACTCTCTTGAAAATAACAAGGAACCAGGAAATATCAATTCAATAGCTATAAGACAATGCAAAGAAAAATAATTAAAGAGTGCTAAGTGTCAGCGAAAAAGCAGAAATGACATAAGAAGATTACTTATAGAGGTAATAGCAGAAAACTTCTGGAACATGGGAAAAGAACCTGGAATACAGATAAGCAAGGCATACAGAACTCCAACTAGCCATAACCAAAATAAATCCACACCCAGACATTTAATAATCAAGATCCCAGAAATTCAGCACAAGAACAGAATATTAAAAGCTGTTAGAGAAAAGAAACAGATCACCTAGAAAGGAAAACCCATCAGAGTCATAGTGGATTTTTCAGCACAAACCATCAAGTTAAGAAGAGCTTGGAGTGAAGAATTGCAAATCCTGAAAGAAAACAAGTTCCAACCCAGATTGATGTACCCTGTATAACTGTCTTTAAAAATTGATGGAAAAAATAAGAAACTTCCATGATGTAGAAAACTGAAGGAACTCATGACGACAAACCCACCCTACAAAGAGTGCTAAGTGATATTCTAGTTTTATCATTGAACAGGAACAGCATTAGAGGGGGCTGATAAACAGAGCAGGCAACTGAATGGAGGGGAAGGGAGGGAGGGAGGGACAACAGCAGGAAGACAGCATGGCAGGGGCGAGACAATGCATGCCAGTTTAACCATTAATGTAGTGCTCTAAACACAGGGAGAGTAGATCAGGAAACAAGATCCATCAATGTGCTGTACACACAAAACACATTTCACTCAAAAGAAAATTCATAGACTGAAAGTCAAAGGAGAGAAAACAGTTGTTTTATGTGGCAGGGAACCAGGAAAAAGCAGGGGTAGCTTGTCCACCAACTGCAGAATGGATAAGAAAGATGGTATTTTTATGATATTTTTATATAATCAAAAGCTACTCTGCCGAAAAGTAGAGTAATTGTGAGGCTCTTGTAAGTAAGTGGATGAAATTTGAGATCATGCTCATGGGTGAAATGGTTCAGACTCATATAGGTGAGCATAAAAACCTGGAGTTAGTGGGATCCAAAATGTACAGTAGATATTGTGAAAGTGATATGGGAGGAAATGTCTGAAAAGGAAAGGTGGTAACCATCGTTAATTTCCTAATATCTTGTTTTGAAGTTCTATATCATTTTCATGGTTTTGTTAGGTTTAATATTATTCTGTCTTGCTTTTTTGATTTTACTGTGTCTGATGATGTAGGAGGCTATTTTGAAGATAACAAGATACATTATGGTAGCCATGGTTGATTTTGTGCTATCTGGTTTTGAAGTTCTGTAATACTTTCATTGTTTTGTTTTCATTGGTTTTATTCTGTTTTGTTTGATTTTATTATGTCTGACAGTATGGATAGCTATTTTAAAGAAAACAAGAAACATTATGGTAGCCATTATTAATTTCCTATTCTCTTGTTTTGAAGTCCTGTATCACTGTCATTGTTCTGTTCTGATTAGCTTTATCCTGTTTTATTTTGTTTGGTTTTGTTCTCTTTAAAATGAAAAAAAAAAAAAAACAAGCTTGAGATCATCCCCTGGTTCACAGGTATATGAGGTTTGTGGTCCTTGTTTGTTTTCTGGTGTCTCACATGACTTCAGTTTTACCATTGAGAGGTGAATTGAAGTATCTATTTATTCACTGTACCTTAATGGCAGAAGGAGTGCTTAGAAAGGTTGCATATGGGCCTTTCCATTTGAGTGTGATTGGTTCTGGGGTCCATCTTCTTCCAGGTCTTGATTAGGACTTGGTCACCAGGGTGGGCACTGGGCTGATAATTATTGTTAGTCCTTGGGAGTGGAAGAATCTTACTTCTGTATTCTTGCTGGAAAGTTTCCAGATAGGTAATATGTTGAAGGAAATGAGAAATTTTTGTATCAGTAAGTCATATGTCAAAAAGCATCTCCATGAAGGATCTCAAATGGACTGAGATTCAGTTTGGATTTGGAGGCTGTTTGAAGATCATTAAGGCAATTGGAAGAGCCACTTATGGTGCATTTGTTGACATAGCTTAGCTTGAGTGTCTGATTGGCTCTCCTGACTTTCCCTGATAACTATTGTCTCCATGCATTTTGGAGATGGTGTTCAATTCCCAATCCTTTGGTGACTCCTTCTTTGACTTGGTATGTGAAAGAGGGCCCGTTATCACTGTAGATAGACCTAATCAGTCCAAACTTAGGAATCACTTATTTAAGAAGGATTTTTACCACCTCCAGTGCTCATTCTGACCTTGTAGGGAAGGCCTCTATCCATCTAGTAAAGTTACCAGTGGACGTCAAGAGGTGTGTGTACCTCTTCCACATAGGCATATGAGTGAAGTCCATTTGCCAGTCTTCTCTGGGGAAGACCACACCTTTGTGTCAGTTCAAGCAATGGGGGAGAATGAGTCTGGGGTATGGAGAGCACAGATAGAAAACATAGGTTACAATATTATGGACTCCAGGCCCGATAAGGCCTCTGTGCTTTAGCGGTGGTAGCACTTCACCCTAGGTGGAAGGCATTGTGCAGGAATTTAAAGATTTACTACTGCACACACTGTGGCAAAGAACAAGTGGGGGTCGCATATAACACCACTGGCCCTTTTGAATTCCTTCTGCATTATTACAAATCATTTAAAGCTCTTCTGTGGAAGATCTTGGCTCTAAGTTAAGATACTAGAATAGTACCATGGATAGAGATATTGATGGGCCAGAATTATATCAGAGCCCTATTTGGCATGAAAACTTCCTTAGAATTACCATAGAAGACAAGGTCCAATGATACTTGATGTACTTAGCAACAGACAAGTGTTACCTCACTTGGGAGACTTACTGCCTTGAAGAGCTTGAAGATCTCTGCTCCATGTTTACTGGGGACTGACAGCTGGTCAATGGCTGCATGAGCACATGGGATCAGAAAGGCATATTTGGAGTTAGTACATATATATTGGACTTTTTGTCCTGGGCAAGATAGAGAACATGAGTGAGGGCAACAAATTCTACCTTCTGGGAGGAAATCCCAATAGTAAGTCCTGTCTCATCAATGACCATGGTAGGGCTGACTGTGGCGTAACCTGCCCTCCTCATGCTGTAGTACCTTTATGAAGCTGCTATCATCAGTGAACCATGTCCTAACCATACCTGTCAATGACTGGTCCCTCAGATCATGGCAGCTGGCATAATTTTGGGCATAACATTGTTCACATTCATGTCCTATCTCTTGTTTGATTGGGAGGAGGATGGCTGGGTTTAAAGTGGCGCAAAGATCCAGTGGCTCACAGATGAAATTAAAGAAGAAATTAGACAGCTTTTACAGTTGAATGGCAATGAACTTGTGGGACACAATGAAAGCAATCTTAAGAGGAAACTAATAGCAGTAAATACCCATATCAGGAAAGGAGACAAGTAATGTTGAAACTCAAACTTCTAGAAAAAGATCAGGCTAAACCAAAAGCTCATACAAGGGAGGAAATTATAAAGATCAGAGCAGAGATTACCACACTAGAGACTAAAAAAGAATACCAAGAATCACAGAATCAGAGTTGATTCTTTGAGAGATTAAATAAAATTGACAAACCTTTATCCAAACTTATCAAAAAAGGGAAAGAAAAGACTCAAATCCAATGCAAGTAGGAATGAAAAAGGCAAAATCACAACAGACCTTGCAGAAATCCAGAAGCTCATCCATACCCACTTTGAAAACTTATATTCTAAAAAGATGGAAAATACAGAAGAAATGGACAGATTCCTAGATACATATGCATGATCAAAACTGAAATCAAGAAGATAAAAAAATCCTAAATAACCCAATATCAATCAATGAAATCAAAGATGTAATTAAAAACCTATTAACAAAGAAAAGCCCAAGCCCTGATGAGTTCACTGCTGAATTCTACACGAAATTTATAGAAGTCTTAACATTGCTAGTTCTGAGACTCTAATGAGATTGAATGGGAAGCAGTACTTCCAAATTCATTCCTGGAAGCAAGCATTACCCTCATAGCAAAGCCACTGAAGAACCCAACTAAGAAAAAAACTACAGGTCAATCTCCCTAATGAACATTGATGCAAAAATCCTCAGTAAGATATTGGCAAACAGACTGCAGCAAATTGTCAAGAAGATTGTACACTCTGATTCATCCCAGGGATGCAGAGATGGTTCAACATCTGTAAATCCATAAATGTAATACACCATATTAACAGAGCCAAGGACAAAATCATATGGTCATCTCAATGGATGAAGAAAGAGCTTTTGATAAAATCTAGCCCTACAGAAAATTGGAATAGCTTATCTTTATCTCAATCTGACAAAAGCCATCTATGACTAGCCAATAGCTAAATGAACAAAAACTGAAAGCTTTCTCTCTAAAATCAGGACGAAGATAATGATGTTCACTGTTTTTACTCTTACTCAGCATAGTCCTTATTCAACTTTAGCTGTAGTAGTTAGACAGGAGAAGGAAATAAAAGGAATAAAGGATATAAAGGAACAAAAGGAATAAAGATAGGACAGGAAGAAGTTAAAATATCTTTATTTGCAAATGACATGACACTCTACTTAGAAGACACTCTACTTAGAAGACCTCCAAAAAACTCCATCACAAGACTTCTAGATTTAATAAGCAAATTCAAGAATGTGGCTGATAATTCAAAGCTGACATTCAAAAATCAATAGCCTTCCTATTTGGTATATGAATACCAAACTCACTGAGAGAGAAATCAGGGAAACAATAACTTTACAATAGCATCCAAAAAAAATGAAATATATAGGAATCAATCTAACAAAGGATGTAAAAGACCTCTACATTGGAAACTGTAGTATCCTAAAAAAGGAGACTGAAGAAGATATTAGAAAATGGAGAGCTATCCCATGCTCTTGGATAGAAATAATTAATATAGTGAAAATGGCCATACTTCCAAAACTGTTATACAGATTCATGCAATCCCAATCAGAATTCAAATAGAATATCTTACAGAATTAGAGAATACAATCCTAAAATTTATCTGGAAACAGAAAATACCTAGAATAGCAAAGGCAATCCTGGGCAACAAAGACAAGACATGGGCATCACAATCCCTGACTTGAAATTATACTATAAAGCTACTGTGATAAAAGTGTGGTACTGGCAAAAACAAACAAACAAACAAAAACAAAACAAACAAACAAACAAAAAAAACCAAACAGACCCAAAGTTCAATGGAACAATTAGAAGATTCAGAAACAACTCCAGATATACTAAGCCACCTTATTTTTGACAAAGGCGTCAAACATATTCACTGGAAGAAAGAAAGCCTCTTTAATAAATGGTGCTGGGAAAACTGGCTCTACACATGCTGAAGATTTACAGCCAGACCCATATCTTTACTATGTACTAAGATAAAATCAGAATGGATCAAAGATCTTAATATTAAAACAGAAACATTAAATTTGCTGGAAGATGGAGTACATAAAACTCTTGAAATCCTTGGTGTAGGCAAGACGTTATGAACAAAACCTGGACTGCATAGGAACTACCACAAAGAATCACCAACTGGTATCTCACCCTACTGGAAAGCTTTTGCACAGCAAGAGAAACCACCAAGAGTGAAGGAAAACCCACAGCGTGGGAGAAAATGTTTGCTGCCTGTTCTTCAGACAAAGAATTATTATTGAGAACATATAAGGAGCTAAAAAAAATCAGTCTTCCCAGATTTAATGACCCAGTTTAAAAATGTGCATCTGAAATGAATACATACTTTTCAGATGAAGAAATGTGAACAGCATATAAATTGTGAAAAAACATTCAATATCATTAGTCATTTGAAGGATGCAAATTAAAACAATACTGAGATTTCACTTCACCCCAGAAAGAATGGCTACTATCAAAAAATCAAGCAATAATAAATGCTGAAGGGGTTATAGGACAAAAGAAACCCTTCTCTACTGTTGGTGGGAGTGCAGACTGGTACAACCACTGTGGAAATCAGTGTGGAGATTCCTCAAAAAACTAGAATTGGAGGTCCTATTCAACCCAGCTATTCCCCTTCTGTGTATATTCCCAAAAGAATTAAAAACATCATATCACAGTGATATATGTGCACCCACAACAGAATTTGTAATAGCCAGATCTTGGAAACAACCTAAATGCCCATTGACTAAGAAATGGATAAAAAAGATATGGTATTTTTTATACAATGGAGTACTACTCAGCCACAAAGAAGGATAAACTGGAGACTTTTATGGGTAAGTGGATGCAACTTGAGAACACGCTCAGTAAAATAAGACACATTTGTAAATATCATATTGTTTCATTAGTGTAAAAAGCTGGAAGAAAAAACATGTATATGTTTGTATAAGTATATGTATATAGAAATAGTTAAGATAGATATACTACTGATTTGTCTTTAGTTTGCTGAAGAGAAAGATTTGTGCCAGTACTGTTTGGACAATTGAATGCAGATGTCTTGTGCTCTGGGTGAATGATTTGGGGTTGACAGTGCACAATGTGCGTACCATTGTTGCCCCCTTTTTGAAGTGTTTTGAAATTTTGTTGTAGTTTTCTTCTTCTTCTTCTTCTTCTTCTTCTTCTTCTTCTTCTTCTTCTTCTTCTTCTTCTTCTTCTTCTTCTTCCTCTTCCTCTTCCTCTTCCTCCTCCTCCTCCTCTTCTTCTTCTTCTTTTTCTTCTTCTTTGTTTTATCCTTGAAATAAAATGGATTTTTAAAAAAACAAAATAAAATAAAATAAAATAAAATGGTACAAGACTGAGGAGAAACATCTGGGGTTTCAGTAAGTATTGCCTGATATTTAGTGAGCCTTTCTCTATCGTCTACAAATATCCCTTGAATTCTAACAGAACTTGAACTTGGTGTGGGTTAGAACTAAGAGCTTTCTCCTAAGAAGTTATATTAGAAGTTTCCTGTACTAAAAGTGTTGTAGCGGCTCTATTTTGTTGCTTGGAAAAGTAAGCAACTTGTCAGTTTTCTGGGTCCAGACATTGAGTTAGCACTCTGTGGCTACTTCTTATTTTTCAGCCAAAAAGAGAGAAAAAGGCTTGGTTAATGCTGTGGCCGGCATCAGGGCTTGTTTTAAGGCTTTAAACACTTCTTGGGGCTGCTGTCCATTATAAGCATTCAGTTCCTGGTCCCCGAGTTGCCTCACACAGAGGTTTAGCTATTACTCCCAAATGGGGCATCCATATGCAGCAGAAGTCTGCCATTCCCAAGAAAACCCTCAGCTGTTGTTCAGACTCTGGAAGGCCCAGAAAATTGCCTTGCTCTCCTTGGGGATAGTTGCCTTTGTACTGGAGTTAAAACACATCCCAGATCAAGGCCTTTGTTGAGAAATCTGGGACTCCTTGCGCAGCTCCGGCCGCCTGACTGCCTGCACTAGCCGCTGGTATCTGGAGTTCGTCAGCGCATCATGGCAGACATTGATAACAAAGAACAATATGAACTTGATCAAGATTTGGATGATGTTGAAGAAATAGAAGAAAAAGAAACTGGTGAAGAAACAAAAATCAAAGCGCGTCAGCGTTCAGATGATGCAAAATCCTCAGATTCTTGCAGCCCTTCAAGAAAGACTTGATGGTCTGGTAGACACACCAACAGGATACATTGAAAGCTTGCCTATGGTAGTTAAAAGAAGAGTGAATGCTCTCAAAAACCTTCAAGTTAAATGTGCACAGATAGAAGCTAAATTCTATGAGGAAGTTCATGATCTTGAAAGAAAGTATGTGGTTCTTTATCAGCCTCTATTCGATAAGCAATTTGAGATCATTAATGCAATTTATGAACCAGCGGAAGAAGAATATGAATGGAAACCAGATGAGGAAGATGAAATTTCGGAGGAGATGAAAGCAAAGGCCAAAATTGAAGATGAGAAAAAAGATGAAGAAAAAGAAGATCCTAAAGGAATTCCTGAATTTTGGTTGACTGTTTTTAAGAATGTTGATTTGCTCAGTGACATGGTTCAGGAACATGATGAACCTATTCTGAAGCATTTGAAGGACATTAAAGTGAAATTCTCAGATGCTGGCCAGCCTATGAGTTTTATCTTAGAATTTCACTTTGAACCCAATGAGTATTTCACAAATGAAGTGTTGACAAAGACGTATAGGATGAGGTCTGAACCAGATGATTCTGATCCCTTTTCGTTTGATGGGCCTGAAATTATGGGCTGTGCAGGGTGCCAGATAGATTGGAAAAAAGGAAAGAGTGTCACTTTGAAAACTATTAAAAAGAAGCAGAAACATAAGGGACGTGGGACAGTTCGTACTGTGACTAAAACAATTTCCAATGATTCATTCTTTAATTTTTTTGCTCCTCCTGAAGTTCCCGAGAGTGGAGATCTGGATGATGCTGCTGAAACTATCCTTGCTGCAGACTTTGAAATTGGTCACTTTTTATATGAGCGTATAATCCCAAGATCAGTATTATATTTTATTGGAGAAGCTATTGAAGATGATGATGATGATTATGATGAAGAAGGTGAAGAAGCAGATGACGAAGGGGAAGAAGAAGGAGATGAGGAAAATGATCCAGACTATGACCCGAAGAAGGATCAAGACCCAGCAGAGTGCAAGCAGCAGTGAATGAAGCAGGATGTTTGTGGCCTTGAGGATAACTTCACTGTAATAGCCTGAACACAACTATCATTTACTTACAGCCTTATGTTTTTGTATTTTCTTGGTAGACTCAGTAATTTTTTTTAAAGGAATTGATACTTTGAAGACCAATTTGTTCTAACTAGCATTTTAACTATAGTTTTACTGTCAGATATATTGAATGCACACATTCTCTGAAGCATGTTCATTCATTGCTACAATTTGGTTCTTTGCATCATATAATTATTGGAATATAACTGTGAAAATTAACTTTATTTTTTTTTCCTGAAGAACCAAAATAGTTTTCCTGCTAGTAGCAGAGTGGGTTTAAGTCGCTTGCATAATTATGCTCTTCATTTTTTATTACAGAAATGCAGTGACTTAATACTAAGATAATTCATCATTAAAGAAAAAAAAATAAACCCTTGGTTAAGAATTTCCAGTAAGACCAAATCTGTTAGGTTATTAATGGAGTTCTATATTTTAGGTGACAGTTAATTATAAGGAAAGCCTACCTTAAACGGTTAGTTATCACAGGGAGGTGAATACAACCTAGAATTTTCAGAAGTTAACTGATAATCTTTTAGTGTACCTCTAAATTCAGCATCTATTAACTAAGCATCTTTTCTTTGCGGTAGGATCTACCTTCTGCTTTCTTGGGAAGGATGACATTACATCATTTGATGAGCCTTTTTCATGTTTTTTTTTGTTGTTTGTTTGCTTGTTTTTGCAGTCTAAAATAAAAATATTAAATACAATTTTAGTTCTCACAAGATAATGTCTTAATTTTGTACTAATTCAGGTTAGAAGAAGTTAAACTTTGATCAGTGATAGTCGTACCCAGTTTAACATATTTAAGGAAAAGGAGCCAACTTGGGAGATATGATCAGCAAGTGGGAAACAAAAAGTAAAAATCTTCTAAATGATAACACATTTTTTAAAATAAGGAAAGTTCAGTTTCATTTTTTTGGATTAGAACTAAGAGAGAGCCCTAAGCCCCTAAGGTCTGTTCTGATCCTTATTGCTTACATATGTCATTTACCCATGTTTCTGTTTACTATGTATTAAAATTGGTAGTACTGTTTACTTAACTACCTCAGAGATGTGTTAAGGTTTAATACATTAAATTTCACGAAAAAAAGAGAAATCTGGGCCTTATGTTGGGACATTACATAACCCTCTTTCCCTAGAAAGTTGAGTCTTAATGATGTTTTGATCAGATAAATCCTTGATGGAGCTATAAATGAAGATACCTGTGTAATATAATAAGCCCCAATTTTTTAACTTTAAACTTTCAGGTCTTGAGCTAAAGCCCATTGAAACAAAAGGGGGCTGTTTCTAAAACCCTGAGACAAGACAGTCCAAACATACTGTGGGAAAGTTTTGTTTGGGGATCTCATTCAAAGCGCGTTAGGATCCACAAGGATAGAAAAGAAGGCATCCTTGAGTTCAAGGACAAGGGAACATTTAGAGTCTCCTGGTATGTGTGTTAAAAGGATATATGGGTTTGCTACCAATAAATGAATAGGTACCACTAGCTCATTGATGGCTCTGAGATCTTGTGCTAGGTGATATTTGCCTAATAGTTTAGCTACGATACAGTGGGTGCATTGCATGGGAACTGGCGTGGCACCAGTAACTTGTTAGTAATGGGCTTTAACCTCAGGCTAGCTCATTTCTTAGGGTAATACTATTTTCCATAAAGATATAGATTAGGGTCCTCGGTGTGCCACATCCCACACCTGGGGATCAACTAGCAGAGACATGGCATCCCATGGGGTCAGGGTACCTGAGTCCCTAGCATATAGGACCCAGATTGCCAGAGGTTTGAATGTCAGCCTGTCCCTGAGTAAGAAGAATATATCTCTTCCTGATATAGGGGAATGAAACTCCCGACCTACTATGTCCGCGAGCTCCTGTTCTCTAAAATTGAAGAATGAATTTTAGGAACAACGGAGGTTAAGAGTAGAATGTATTTATTGAGAGAAAGAAAGCTCTGTCTGAAGAGAGACAGAAGGGGACTCAAGCAGGTTGCCTAAGACTCTGTCTTTTCCCGGGACTTTTATAGAGTAAAACCATGGGTTCAAGGTGGGGGAAGACTGGGAACTCACAAAGCAGATGGGCAGAAGGTGGGACATAACTATAGTTAGCCAATCAGATCAATAGTTCAGGTAAAATTAATTACATTAGGGACAAATGGGAAAGCAAGTCAAATAGGAAACAGGCATTCTTGGAGCTGTGACTTTTCTCCTGGGGGGATGAGGTAGTGACTTCAGAGTGATAGAGAACTAATTAGAATATCAGTCTTTAGGATGTGGATGCATTTGTTTGATCCTTTGTCTTGAGGCCTGGCCCACAGCAGGAGGTGTCTGTCTCCACAGTTGTAAGGTATCTGTACTGGCTCCTTTGAGGACCTAGCCCTGTCTCACTGCCTATATTTCTAACCAACTCAGCTGCCTGCAACTTTCCAATTACTGGTATGGGGCACTCTGGTATTACCATAAAGCAAGCTTTGAAAAAGAAATCTTCCAAATGGCTGTTCAGCATAGAGGTAACGAAAGCTGTCTGAATAACTCTTTCAAGGCTTCTGTCACTCTTTGGACCACCTCAGATTCCCCTAGCACTGTGGGCTTTGTCATGAGCCTTACCAAGTAGGAACACACATGGCTTTAACCTGCCTCCTTTTCTTGTTCAGCTCTCATTTGTCTGCTGCTTCATTATGCTTATTAAAGACTGGATAAGTTACATCACTCAGTTGACTAATTGTGGTTTATCTGGAGTTCACTGACTAAAAATTACTGCTTCCTCTTGGGACCCAAATAATACAGCAGTTGGCTGATTATCAAAGAGTAAGGTTGTGAAGGCTCATCAGTAGCCTGCTTAGTGGCTCTTATAATCCATTTTCTTTCTGCTATTGTATAACAGGAAACCAGAACTCTCCAGTTGAGGTCACAAGCCATTGTTAGGGTATGGAAACCATTAGAAACCTTTTCAGGATCCTGAGAGAATCTACCCAGGCTTTCCTTACATCTTTCCTTACATCATTGAGCATCTATGGCTGAAAAAGAACTAGTTAAGAAGTCATATAAACAGGGACTCAGGTGGGTTGGATGAGGCCTGTGCAGCCCCAAATGGCTAGGGGACAGGATGTGGGAAACCTAACAGGCTTATCCCTGAATTAGTCCCTGACCCATTAGAGAGGACCTGACTGATACAATTGTGGCGGTGGGCTGAAAAGATAAGAAGTATGAAATATAAATGACCTTTATTTTAAGAATGTGGGGAGAGACCCCCCCCATGCTCTGGGGTCCGGCACCCCCCCCCGTCCGGCGATCTCTCCATGGGATACGTGGAGTAGGGGCATACATGTAGCTTAAATTGGGGGGTGGTGCCTGAGGGGCATTAGGGATGTGCAGGTATCTCATTGGCACTCATTTGGCACCAGGGGTAAATTCCTAGGGGTGAGGAAGATAGGGCCACGGGTAAATTCCTAGGGGTGGGGGAGATGGAGCTCCTTGGTTCCGCCTAAGGCTTCACCAGCTACAATGTCCCGTCTGGGCCATAATCCTTTCACTGACAAAGTTTCTCCTGATAGTTCCCAAGCCTTTTGGCCCCAGGGTCATACCTGGTAAAGTAGAATTCCTTGGTCAGAGAAGCCTTATAGAGCATTCCTCTGAGTTAGTTCCTGCGCGGAAGCCTGACATCCTCTAGATAACAGATAACCAATTTCAGCTTTTATCAAAGTGCCCCCTTATAAAGCTCAATGGCCTGGAGGCTGGATGTTTCCAGCCCTGTGTATGTGCTACTTTTCCTTTTGAGCCCTAGAATCTCCCCTATGTCTACAAAGAGTTCAGACACAGGCTAGAACTGGGGTGCCCTGTTGGCTGGTTGCTTCTTAGCCAGTTCTGAAATTCCCTAATGTCCTGTCTTGGAAAGTGGCAATCACTTTGCTCAGAATAAGCTCCAAACACTGACAGTTCCCTGCAGATGTGGTTCACAGTGTGGAGGCACAAGTATTTCATGATCAATTAGAGGTTTCTGACCAAGTCTCTGTTCTGTGGTTTCTGCTGAATTCAGTTGACCTTGACAGTGTCCTCTGCCCAGCTGTGTCCCTCTGAGGAGCACTGAGACAGAGTAATTATCTACACTTTAAGGCACCCAGGGTTAATACAAGGACGCCTTTGGCTATGCTCTCTCTGTAAGACCCCCTCCCCACTACGGTTCTGTGTTATGGTAATGCTTTTAGCTATGCTCATTCTGTAAGGGTCTCTTCCCCTTGTTCCTGGAGTGTTTCTATATTATGGTAAACAACCCCTTTGTTTCAATCTGTTCAAGACTCACCTGCCTGTTAATGTATGACTCAATGCATGTAACCAATTACACAGCATTTTATTACTTGCTTTGTAGTTCCCACTTCTGAATTCTATATAAACTAATCTCCTCCTAAGTTCAGGGTTGTTGCCTTTGAGGAATTATCCTGCAACAGTCCACTGACATAAAAATTAAATGCTTCCTTCTTATTTCCTCAGTGCAGTCTGCGTTTGGCTTGGCTTGGAAATTTTCCCGCAAAGCAGCATTGCTGGCTTTGATGATATTACACTATCTGGCAATCTAAAAAAGGGAATAAGACATGTCCCTAGAAAAACCTAAGCTTACTAGCTCAAGCCACATAGCATATACACCTGCGACAAATGCACAAGATAAAAGTTAAGCATGATGTAAATTTAGTCAGTGAATGCAGTATACACATCCTTCTAGATAGCTGCATACATCTGAAGCCATAGTTATTACAAGAAGAGGAGAGGGGAGGGTGTGATAACTCAGACCCTGGTATAAAATCTAAGGAAGCAAGAAACTAAAATTTGGGAAGCAAAGGCTTTATTTCCAGGCCTTTATTATTGCCTCCAGGAGCCAATTTGGAGACTGCCTACCTGACAGCTAAAAGTCAGGGCTTTTATTTTGTAAATCCACAAACAGTTGGTGGTCACACAATGTAAGGAGGGGGATGGGGGTGTGGCACACTACAAAACAGAAATGGCGATTGCAAGTCTCCCTGCATACAAGCAAGTTTAGATAAGAAGAAGTCTTGTTTTTCTTAGCAAAGAATAGAGAAGTCTAACAGCAATTAACAACCTTAGTACCTTACTTTAGCAACTGTTATTTGTAGAGGGCAACAATGGTTAACATATCAATTAGGTAAGATTTTACAATTCTTTACAGAGGAGAGCATTGATTAACATATCAATTAGGTCACCCAAAGGGAATAGGAAAACACATACAGTAAGGCCAAGTTACAGGTATTGCTATGATACAAATATAACGAAGCTATTTTTGTGAAGAATAGTACAATCTAATACAATCTAATGCAATTAACACAATTCGTGACGGGCCACCAGGTAGGGAAGGGGTTGTCAGGAGCTATTACCTCAGGCCTTTGTTTTATGGCCTTTTGGGAAGTTAAAACTTAACCTAGTTAGATGTGAAGGGAGAAGGGGAGGGGAAGCAGCAGGTGGGCTTATACAGAACAGGCTTCGGAGTGATAGTTAGGGGGCCTTAGGTTATAACAGAGGGGAGGAGAGTGAGGGGAGGGGAGGGGAAGGAAGCGAAGCCAGCCCACGAGCAACACAAGCAACTTCAAGGCCTGGAGGATTTTGTCCAGGGCAAAGTGTCCCAGTCTAGGTGGGGGTTTTCGGGGCCCACACTGCATGGACCACCCCCTGAATGCAACCCAACAGATCCACGGGAGCCTTTGTGTTTGCTGCAAAGGCCAAAGCTTTTTGCCCCGCAGTCTGGTCATCTTTGAATGGCGACCTGGTCAACCACTCATCTTGCACACCCAACAAACGGGAAGAGAGAAGGGGTCTCCCTGAGCAAGGAGGGGATTATTTTATTTTCCTAACTGGCTTCTTCTGACTGCCTGCCTGAGGCTGGTGAAGTCTGCCAAGACTTGTCGTCAATAGGATGCCCACTAAGGTCCCCTGACTGGTTCTTGCCAAAAGACGTTACTGTAGAATGGGCAGGTAGAGTCCAGACTCTTGTGTACAGCAAGCAATGAGTTCCAGGTATACGCCTGTTACAGTCCAATGGCCCAGTACTAGCCCAGGTCCTGTGTATACCAAGGAAAGAGCTGCCAGGTACACCCAGTAATAAGTAGTTCCATGGACTGAAGATCACAAAAAGGTGTGTTCCAGACCAGTCTGTGCCAATCTGCTGCCCTTTCTCACTCAGAGTGTGCTCTTCCTGTTTCTTGGTGTTGAAGAGCATTTTTGTTTTTAAATGTAATCCTGGAGAGTTTTTGGTTTTATGTTAGGAGACTCGATTTTATGTAAGTGCTGGCCTCCACTGACATCACTGAAGCAGAGGGAGGAGAGGTGCCCACTTGTTGGCTGCCAGGAGGAGTGGAGGCCCTGGTTCCCACCTGGCCTCCACTAGGGACTGTGCTGCCTCCTTGCTGCTGCTGGGTAAACTGGCGGTTCTGCTTCCTGCAGGCCCTCTGCTGATGCCACTCTGGCAGGGGTGGTAAGGGTTCCTCTTTGCCGGTCCCCACAGAGCCTCCAGTGACGTTTGGTGAGAAGAGGCTGTGTGACCAGGCAGAAGGAGAATTCTGGCTCTCCCTGAGGTGTCTCTTTGTCTTCTCTGGGAAAGGGAACTAACTGTACTATTGGGCGGGGTATTTATTAATCCATTTTCCATTGTTATACAATGCCTGAGGCTGGGTTCTTTTTTTTTGGTCTTTTTCATTTTTATCAGTATCAGGGATCAACTCACGACTGCCTGCTTGCAAGGCAGGCACTTATGCTGCTGAGCTAAATCCCAGCCCCTGAGGCTGGGTTCTTTATAATGAAAAGAAGTTTATTTAGCAGACATTTTTGGAAACTGCGAGTCCCAGACAGGGTAGCCCCCTTGGGTCAATTTCTGATGAGGTTCCCCAGTGGAAGTGTCAGGTGGGGCCATCTGAGGGAGTGATGCCTGGTGGGACCTGAAGCCAGACAGCCAGGAGGGTCAGGTTTGCTCCTCAAACTCATTTTTGAGAGAATAATTGGGGTCCTGTGAGAACAATCTTAGCTCTTCCAGGAGTAGTGTGTCCAGTGGCTAAGGACACCCCCCACCATCCCCAGCACGCCTCTGCACCAAGGACTAAACTTCCAGCACAGGAGCCTCTGGGTGACAAACCATGTCCAGATGAGGGGTAGGGGTTGGATTTCAGGTTTCCCCTAATGCTGGGGATAAAAGTCCGGCTCCCTGTGCCACCTTTGCTGATGCCAACCTGCCCAGGTGCAGCCTTGGCTTCCCACTCAGGGGGCTGGGACCCCATTTCTTCCAAGGCATTTGCTTGTATCATATGTATTTTCTGTCTTGCTGGGCTTCTCCTTTTGTGATCCTTAGGTTGGAGAGAAGAAGCTTTGCTTGGGACTTTTTGCCTCTGCACCTGTTGGTGTTCCTCATTCACCAGACTTTGTAAATGAGTCTGAAAGAGGCAAAGCAAAAAGAAAGAGAACCCTAGCTGAGCCATTCATCAGGTGTCAACTGTGCTTAACTGGTTTTTTTGCCTTTTTTTTTTTTTTTTTTTTTGCGCTGCCGGGGATTGAACTCAGGACCTCGTGCTTGCCAGGCTGGCGCAGAGTGAGGAACCAGCTGGCAGGCGAACCAGCTGGAGGGCAAAGCTGTGGGGAAGATCAGGTTTTATATGCGGTAGGAAGCCTGATGAATGGTAGGAAAGAGAAAAAGCCCTGCTACCCCATCTTTCCAGAAGCCTGGTATCTATCGCATTCTAATTAGTCTGCATTTATATTTGACTGGCAGTGGAGGCTTTGCCTCCTGTTAAAGGAATTTCAAGCATTACTTGAAGCAGGTGGGAAAGAGCTGTGGAGAGGGGTGGGCCTGGAGGGACCACCGACTCCCACACCTCTGAAGCCCCTGCCGCCACTATTTCTCACACCATCCCCTGTCCCTTATCACCTGAATTCAAGTCCTTTCTTTATTCTCTGCCACACAGAGGAAGCCTGTCTCGCCAGCCAGCGTTCCCACCACCGGGGATAGATTAGCAGCCACAAGCACCTTCCCTGACCCAGGCCCCAACCTACAGTAGCAGGAAAACAAGGCCCATTCATTGGGTGGGGAATTATGGGAGCGCAGGGCTGCTGCAGCTTAAGTCTCTGAAAAGGGGGTGGCAAAACCCGCGTATGGAGCCTGTCAGCCCGGACATTCTGGAATAAGATTGAGACCTGCTCATGGGGACAAAGGGAACAATGCCAGCCCAGACCGCCCGGCATTCCCTGTGCCCCCCTCCTGGCCCAGACCACTTCACACGGAACCTCTAAACCCTCTTCAGCTCTCCAGGGAAAGGGCACAATTAAGGAGAGGCCAGAAGCCCATCAGGCTGAGCTCATCCTTTGTGCTGAAAATGCAAATCGTTTTCCACTTTATGGACAATCTCCCTTTCAGAGGGCTGATGAAGTGAGTCGTGAGACAAAGGTGCTTAATTCTGTAGCCATTTTCCTGATGGGTTCCAGGACTCAAAGATGGAGGTGGGGCTGGGGGGTCTTCGGTGAGATGTGGGGCTACCGCTGATGGGCTGGGCCTCAGAGCAGGGCAGTCTTGGGGTTTTCTTGCTTAATGATTATTTTCTTTCTTCATCAACTTTATTTCTTAAAAGTTGCATAGTGAAATCCCACTCTGGTTTTTCCTTCGCATTTTCCTGATGGCTAATGATGTTTGTGTGTCTACTTCTTTATTTTTAATTAAAAGAGAGATTAAGAAGAAAACAACAAAAAGCCACCCTGCCTTTGCCAAGATAAAGGTAAAAGTAATGTAGGCATAAAATTAGAAAATGTGAACATACAGAAAAACACAGAGAAAGAAAGCTTTTTTCTTAGCCAGTCTTTACCTTACTTATTTCTATAAAGATAATTGGTGCTAAAAATACTTTGAGTTTCCTTCAGGAAATAAGAAGGAAGCCAACCTGGGTAATGCCCCTGGCAGCTACAGGGAAGGGCACAGAGCTGGCCCTTGGGTTAAATTGCTGGGTTGGCTCTGTCTCACACTCACTAAGGAAAGTAACCGTGTCCCTTAGCAATGTATGGTAACATGCTGTGCCACAAGGATGCGTGTAACACACTGGAAAAAAGTAATCGGGAGTTCGTGTCCCTGACACTCAGCTTAAAAAATAGAACAGCCTCGGCACCAGAGCTTTACAGTTCCCTTCCCTCACCCTACAAATGTCAAAACTGTGATGAACATTATGCCACTAATTTCCCTGCGTTTTAATTAAGAGTTCTATTACCCATTGTGTGTTCTTAACCAGTGTGTTGGTTGTATTATTTGTTTTGAACTTATTTTTTTTTTTAATTTTAAAAACAAAATGAGACCAAAGGATAAAAAGGATACAGAATTTCAAAAAAAAAAAAAAATGTCAGAAATGAACACAAGTGAATAGGCTTTGAATTTAATTTAAGTGGAGACATAGGCATTCCATCATTTCCTGTGATTATGATGAGAAGCTGAATGCTTTCAAAATTCGCCCGGGCATCTTCAGATCTGTGTAGCATTCCATCGTCACTGTACTATACCGTTCTCATAGACGGGTGGAGTTGCCTTTTCTTCTGTTGATGGACCTCTTTCTGCTAAGGTGAACACTTCTGTCTCCTGGAGTAGACAGCCCCTTAGGGCCAGCTATTTTTCAAAGAGTTTTCGTAATGCTTATACCTACCTCATCTACTAAGGAGTAACGGTTATAGCAACTTCTTCAACTAAGGAGGGAATTTTACTTTTTCACTCTTGGTGAAAGATTCTGCAAGTTTGAAATGATTGGATTTTTGAATGCTTGATGGGATTTACCTATAAGGTTGTGACTGGTGTTTTCTTTGTGAGACAAATTACTCATTTCTATCATTACTATCTTATTGTCAATATTACTTTGAGTGTTTATAAAACTATTTGAGATTTCAAATTTATCAGTTTCAAAAATTCTTGTTATTCTAGAAATGTATCCTTTTAAGTTTCAAATTTATTGGCAAAGAGGACTTTTTTGTAGCATTCTCTGGAGATGTTTGAAAACAGTTAAGCAGGAAATGTGTTTATTATAAGGCAATCATTGTTTTTGCAAAAGTCACTGGGAAGCTCAACAACCACTTCAGAAAGTGAGCACAGAGGGCTGGGGATTTACTCAGCGGCATAAGCACCTGCCTTGCAAGCAGGCAGTCGTGAGTTCAATCCCCGGTACTGACAAAAAAAAAAAAAAAAAGATAAAAAAAGAAAGTGAGCACAAATAAGGAGGAGATGGAGGATTCAGCCAGGGTCCCACAGGGCATGTTGGTCCACCCTGTTACCTCTTCTTTGAGGGACTCCTGTTACTCAGATATGGGGCAAATTATTTCCAGAACTTCCTATATTCAGACTCTGGAACTATTCTCTGTTTCTGTCTTTTGTTCTCTAGTTTCTATTTCATTCTTTTATTTTCCTTCCCACAAAACAAGTTCATTATTATTATCTTCCAATCCTTTTGGGTTTGTTTTTTTTTTGGTACTGGGGACCGAACTCATGACCTTATACTTGCTAGACAGGTGCTCATGCTGTTGAGCTAAATTTCCCACCCTTATCTTCCGATCCTTCAACTGATTTTTTTCCCATTTATGCTATGTTCTTTTTCAATTAAAAAAATGAAAATTATCTCACACACACCAAGGAACTTGAGCCCTGCAAGAACATCTGGAATTCCTTCACGTTCTCAATAGTCCTGTTTAAGAGTAACTTCCTTCTCTTCATAGAAATCGTATTCTCTCTGATCCCCCTGAGGAGACACAGGTGTTTCTTCTAAGTCAAAGCTGTCTCTTGCCTGCACTGTGTTCTCCCAAGGCTCCTCCTCCTGGGAGTGTGTTCTTCAGGGGGGTCAGAGATTCCCCTGAGGAGCATTTGTGCACTCCCTGCCTGTGGAGTGGAAGTCCAGGGTCTTTCTGTAGTCAGAACTTACCTTTCCCTAGTGCCTTATCCTGGGCGTGAGAACCACCTTGTCCTCAGCTCACAGAATGGAGAAGGCCTTTGGCTAATGCTCCCCGTTCTGGCTTCTCATTCACCTCTGGCCAGGGAGAAAATTACTTTTCATTGTTTTATCAGGATTTCAGGAGGTAGCAAAATTCATTCTGCTCTCTCATTTCTTTTTCTATACTTTATATCCTAGGTGTAGATGAAGTTTTAGCAGTACCTAGTTTTGTTCATCTTTTTATTCCTAATATTATTTATTGATCACTTGTGCTTTCTCCACTTTTTTCTTTATCTCCTAGCAAGAGATTTGTCAGACATACCAGGTTTAGTAGAGAGCCAACTGTCAGAAGAATGTAATCTTCTTCAGTGTTTATACAAGTCCGCTTGACTGAGTGTACTATTCAGGTGGTTTAAATAGTGTATATCCTTACCAAGTATCAGTGTACTTCCTCTAACAGATGCTGACAGGACAGATTAAAATCTCCCACTATAATGATGTATCTTTCATCTCTTTTTAGGCAAACTTTCATATAAAGCTAGTTAGTTAGGTGATCCAGGATTTGAATGGTTGTATCTTCCTGATGATTTAACAAAAAGTTAAAGAGTAAAAAACTCTTTATGTCTATTTTAATGCTGTTCTAGTTTTAATGCCTATTTTTGACTGATATTAGTAAAACTGTGCCTTTTGTTTGGATTATATTCACTATTTGTCTTAATGTGCTCTCACTGTAACAGAAACACCCTGGGTTGGCTAGAAATAATAATAAAAAAAATTTCCTTATTCTGGAGCCTAGGAAATCCAAGATCAAGACACCAACAGATTTGGTGTCTGGTGAGGGCTCCTTCCTGCTTCCAAGATGGCACCTATTGCTATTCTCATTGGGTGGAAGAGCAGGAAATCCAGGCCAGCCTGTTTTTTTTAATGGAAAAATAATAGGAGAATAACAATAATATATTGAGTACTGTTATTTTTAAGTATTTACAGAGTATAAGAAATGGGCATAAAAGTTCTCCAAATGATATTGGCACAAATCTTTCAGTGAACTAAGAGAAACTAGTAGTATAACTATCTTTTTTCCCCTTTTCCCTTCCTTCCTTTCCCCTTTCCCTCCATCATAGGGAGCAAGTTCTTCCCATTTCACAGTATCTATTATACCTTTTGGACCTTATTTACTCTTTCAGTTTCTCATAGCAGGGATACAATATGATGTTTACATATGAGTCTGACTTATTTCACTTATAAGTATGTTCTCAAGTTGCATCTATTTACCTATAAAAGTCTCAAGTCTATCCCTCTTTATGGCTGAGTAGTACTCTATTGTATAAAAAGACCACATCTTTTTTTTTAATCCATTCTTGGTTGATGGACATTAAGGTTGCTTGCAAGATATAGCTATTACAAATTGTGTTACTATAAACATTACTGTGGTATGATGTTTTCAGTTCTTCTGGGAATATGCCTAGAAGTGGAAT
The DNA here is from genome assembly GCF_034190915.1 of Cavia porcellus. Taxonomy (NCBI): domain Eukaryota; kingdom Metazoa; phylum Chordata; class Mammalia; order Rodentia; family Caviidae; genus Cavia; species Cavia porcellus. The sequence goes on from NW_026947500.1 coordinate 21,034,147, forward strand.
AGCTGGGTCAAATGGGACTTCCAATCCCAGCTTTTTGAGGAATCTCCAGACTGACCTCCACAGTGGTTGCACCAGTCTACACTCCCACCAACAGTGCAGGAGAGTTCCTTTTTCCTCACAGCCTCTCCAGCATTTGTTGTTGGTAGTTTTCTTGATCCTGGCCTTTCTTTCTGGAGTGAGATGGAATCTTGGTGTTGTTTTAATTTGCATTTCTCTAATGACTAATGATGATGAACATTTTTTCATGTATTTATTTGCCATTTGTATTTCTTCATCTGACAACTGTGTATTCATCTCAAATGCCCAGTTTTGGTTTGGATCTTTGAATCTTGGAGGCGTGATTTTTTTCATTTCTTTATATGTTCTAGATGGTTTTTTGTGTGAGGGACAATTGGCTAAAATTTTTTCCCACTCTTTGAATTGTCTTTCACTCTATTGGTGATTTATTTTTATCTACAAAAGCTTTTTAATAAGATAAGATCCCAGTTGTTGATTCTTTGCAGTACTTCCTGTGCGGTCTGGGTTTTGTTCACGAACTCTCTGCCTACTCCTATGTCTTCAAGATTTCTAGCTATTTTATCTTCTAGTAGATTTATATTTCCATTTTAATATTTAGATCTTTGATCCATTTCAATTTTAGTTTAGTGCATGGTGGTAGACATGGGTCTAGTTTAAGTCTTTGGCATGCACGAAGCCCCCTTTTCCAGCACTGTTTATTAACAAGGCTGTCTTCCAATGAACATGTTGCAGTCCACCCTCCAGAGCCTGTTTTATAAGGGCATTAATCACACTCACTGACAGCCCTCAGGACCACTTCTAGAAAAGTCCCACCTCTTGAAACCGTCACCTTAGAATATCCTTTTGGCTTCAACTTCCCTGTGGTCTTATGTTTTATTTTATTCATTTATTTATTTTTATGGTGCTGGGGATCAAGTCCAGGGCCTTGCACATGTTAGGCAAGCATTCTACCATTGATCTACAGCCTCAGCCCAGGGCCTTATGCTTTAGCATAAAAATACCATAAAGCTGAATTTTGAAACTCTCCAGTATTCTTTAGTAGAGCATGGGAATATGTCTGTTTCTGAAATGTTGTAGGACATTAGGGTTATAATGTAACTGCTGTGGTCACCTAACTAGTAGCTCAAAGGATTAGCCAGCATTTTATTTTCAATACTGTAAAAACATCATTCTCCAGCAAAGGTGCATGTGTGTGCTTGTTAATGTTTCACTCAGTGTAGCAGAGAACCAGCAGGAAGACGGAAGTGCCTATGGAAGGGCACTTGAGCAACAGGGATTTGTACAGCCATTGGGGAACAGGGTATAGGACAATACTGCCGCGTTAGGCAGCAGCTGACTTTCTATACGGTCCTGAGCTTAGCAGCTCTGGGGTGGCTTCTCTGCCAGACCAAACAATGCCCCTGTTTCTAACCTTGGTGGCTGTGAGTTGTCAGCGACTTCATGGACTGAGTATTGTTAAACAAAGGTTAAAGAAAAGCAAAGACACCACTCCAGGGGACCAGATGGGGTGAAGCGAGTGATTGGAGGGTCTGATATTAATCTTCTTAAAAGTCAGGTAATCACCATTTCCTCCCTTGTTAAGTTTGGAACGACGCTTTCTTTAACCGTTGAACATCAAATGTAAAATTCTTGGCCCGAATGTGTGTCCCTATGGCTTTATTCATGAATAAGGTTAAGGGTAGCCTTGGCTGAAAAATAATTTAAAATGAGTAAAGGCATTTGTAAAATAACATTCATGGACAAGACAGAAAAGCATGGGTCTTGCAAATTTAACTTTATGATTAGCTTAATAAACAGCAAATTTCAAGGAGATTGCACAAACCCTACACTCCCATGTGTCGAGACACAGGTCTACCCAGGCAGACATGCTCTTATTTTTCTCTATTTTCCTCCTTTAGGCATCCCTTACCTTATTCCTTCTCTGTTTCTTTCTTAATAATACAAGCACACAGCTGAGCTATTTGTTTTGATCCATATAAAATGTCTGTCTTCTTTTCTTTTGTTTTCTTTTTTCTTTCCTTCTCTTTCTGTCTTCCCATTCCCCTTCTTCCCAGGACAACCTTTCTTTTAAAGTATATCTTTTGGTTTTGTGTGTTCCTAAGAAATGTTGCTTTGTGTGCATTTTCCCGGTAGATAAATGTTTCCTTATTCAGTTATAGAACTAGTCCTTCTGTAACTCTTCTTGTCCTTTTATTTTTGTTCTTACAGCATATTTAATAGAAGCAGATGACTTTGTGACATTATCAGCAGATCTGGTACTCAGTTACTCAACAGGAGGGAAGTGAAGGCCTCCAGTTGAAGGATGGATAAAGAAGGGCCGAGACTAAGGCAAGGCATATGGGGTGATCACAGGCTCCAGAGTGAGCACCTCCTGACACCGTGCACATGGTTCACCCCCTGCCCCGTGCTAGTACCAGTCCCGGGAAAATAACCTTGATATCTGAGTCACCTCCTGAAGGGCCATCTTGACTGTAGAACACACTGTGTAAGAAAGAATAGACCTTTCTTGTGTTAAGTCATTGAGGTTTGGACCTGATTTGTTACTATTGCATGGCCTATGCTCTCGCGTTACTATGGTCATAAAAGGAGAGAAATAACAAAGAAAAAACAGTGAGTGGAAAAACCTAAATAAGACAGAGGCATTAGTGTAGCATATCTACAATCTCAATAAATATGACTTGGTTAAACTAACCAAAAGTAACAGATATTCAGATGAACCAAAGGCAAAATAAAAAAAATTCAATGTTGAAGTTTGAAAATCAAGGCCTGACAGTGGACCAGGAGACAGGGTCCATCGATATGCTTTATACAAGAAATAAATTTAACCCAAAAGGAGGTTATAGATTGAAAGTCAAAGGTGAGAAAGCAATGTTCTATGTGACAGGGAACCAGATAAAAGTGGGGGTAGCTTGTCCATCAGCTGCATATTGGCTAGCAAGCCATAACACTTTTATACCATAGAAAACTACTCAGCTATAAAGAAAGAAAACATTGAGCCTCTTGTAGGTACATGGATACAACTTGAGATCATGCTCAGGGGTAAAAGGTTCAGAGTCACATGGGTGAATGGCATGTTGCCTCCCTAGTATAAAAACTAGAGTTTAGTGGAATCCAAAATGTACAATACATCCTATGAAAGTGAAAGGGAGGACTTGTCTAAAAAGGGAAGGCAGTGGCCGTTGTTAGTCTATTACTGTGATTTGAAACCCATATTGTTTTTGAGATTCTGTTTAGTTTGGTTTTATTCTGTTTCAATTTGTCTAATTGTATTAGGTTGGATGGCCTGGATAGCTATTCCAAAGATAGCAGGATATCTTATGGTAATCATTTTTGATTTCCTACTAGTTTGATTTGAAGCCTTGTATTGCTTTCATTGTTTTGTTTTGACTGATTTTATTCTATTCTGTTTTGTTTGATAGTATCAAGTCTATCAAACTTGATAGTATCAAGGCAATTACTTTGAAGACAATAAGATGTGTTATGATACCCATTGTGGTTTTACTATTATCTTCTTTTGAAGTCCTATTGTGTCTCCACTGTTTTGTTTTTATTGGTTTTGTCCTGTACTGTTTTGTTTGATTTTATTATGCCTGATGATATGGGCAATTCTTTTGAAGATAACAAGAGGCATTATGGTAGCCATTGTTGATCTCCTTGTATTTTGTTTTTAAGTCATGTACCATGTTCATCTTTTTGTTTTGCTTATCTCTATTCTGTTTGTCTCATTTGGTTTTATTCTCTTCAAAATAAAAAAAAAGGAATATTCATGTTAATAAAACAGTATGAATTGTGTAAGTATTCCCATGGGCAAGATGAAGTATCTGACACTCACAGCTTAAGGAGAGGTTCAGTTCGGCTTATGTTTCCAGGGGAGTTCTATCCAGGGCTGGCTGACTCCACAGCAGAAACACGGTGGGAAGGCGTGGTGCTCATTTCTTGATGGTCAGGGGCAGAGTACAGGGCAAGAGTGCCACTGCGAGGAAGTGTACCCACCTCCCACTGGTCCCTGCTCCGTAACCGCACATTCAGCTCTGGACCTCACTGGATGAACCCAGTGGTGAGTGTACTGACCCCATGGCCCAGTCAGCCATCTCTTCAGGCGTCTCTTCAGTCTGTCACATTAATACTGAGCCTATTCTATTCCTGACAATATAGTGTCAAAATATTAAAAGTGGAAATTCATCCAAGTAGAACTGATTGACAGTCTGACAGATATTGTGGGAAATGACCGGGTCTTTTTCAGGAATACAAATATAAAGTATCACTAGTGTTTTGAATTAGAACTCACAAGGCATGATCCGTCCTTTTGTTTCCTATCATTATGCCTGTTCCATCTCTGCCTCTGGCCTTGTCCTGTCACTGACCCCTTTTAGGTGAAACAGGGTCCTGTAGTCACTTCCAGATGTGGACGTGGTTTCTACTCCACAGAGACCAGTGTTCCATCCCGCCATCGTCAAAATGCGGCATATTTGATGAAAGCTACATCGTGTCCTGCCCCTAGTGATGGGAGGGTGGTGTGCGTTGCTTTCCTCTCTTTCTGGCCTTGCCTTTCTTCTTTTCATGATGGCTAATGGAGGTGACTGAACCTGGCTGAACTATGGAGCAGGAGGATGGGAGAGGGTAAGAGAGGAGAAAAGAGAGGCTCACACTGATTTTTCTGTCCTTGCTCTCCCTGTGGGTCCTTCTGTGGTTCTCTCATCCCCCTAGTGAGTGCCTCTTCTGGAAGGACACTTGCCCCTGCAGATGCTGTCCTCCCGGCTGTGACCTCGTTGGTCCCTGCAGTGTCGTACTCTTTTGTCAACTTCACTTCTGCCAAGGTCTCTTTGCCCTTGAGGCAGATGTGTGGCCAGAAGCTAAGATGACCTCACATTGCTTCTCACCTGCGTCTGGCCCAGGAGAAATACTCTTATTTTTATTTGCTGAAACACATCTGGACCTCATAGGAGCTGAAAGTGCCACTGTCAGGGCAGCTGAGGGCCCGCTGTGTCTTGCTTATTAGGTTTTTGGGTGTCTGAGTCAAAGACCAGTCTACAGTTAAAGGAACAGGAATAAGAATTAAGCTTGTGTTAAACCACAGAGGTTTCAGTGATTACTTGTTATCACAGCATTGCTTGTTCTATATTAACTAATTCAGTAAAAAAAGGGAGAGTAAGGAACAAAGAATTAAAAAGTACAGTGAGTATGAAACAATACAGTGAGGTGCTGTTGAAAAACCCTTTTCCCCTGACTCAGGTGATGCACAAGTGATGCATCACCTTCCTCCTCCTCCCCGTGGGGACAGGAGCCACAGACCGACAGTGGATGACGCCCCATAACTTTCCCTAAATTGCCTCCGATTGCTATTCTCTTCGTTGTGTTGTATATTTGTCATATAAGTGAGAGGTCCCCTGAGGAGTGGCTCAGGAATCACCTCAAAGGTTTATAGACATTATTTTGAACATCAACCTCCTTCTGCACAGAACGCTTCCAATACAACAGTCTCCTCACACCACCCAGTTTTTTAACTGTCTGGGCACTAACCAGATGATCTTCAGTTCCATTCATCTGACGGAAACTACCTGGGATTAGAGCAGACTGTACTTTAAGAGTACTTTTATGAGTCTGGTCCCACAAGAGTGCCTGCTTCAGAGGCCAGTGCTAAGCCCCAGGCCTTCCCCACTTGCAGCTGACTGTGAACCAGGGGTTCCCACCATTCCCTCCTCGGGCTCAGTAATTTGCTAGAATGGCTCACAGGGGTCAGAAAGCCACTTTATTTACCATTGCTGGTGTATTATACAGTAACCCAAGTGAAGAGGCATTTGAGTTAGAATATGGGGTGACGGTGCAGGAGCCATGTTCTCTCACCACTCTGTCATCACCTCTGTGTGTCACCAAGCTCTGTCGTTTACTGATCGTTTTATGGTGACTTCATTACCCAGCCGTGATTGATTAAACCATCACCAGCTGATGACAAACTCAATCTCCAGTCCTTCTCTTTTCCCTGGAGGTGGAGGTGGGAATGAAAGTTCTACCTCTGATCATCTGGGTGGTTCCTTTGCCAATCAGATCCCACTCGGAAGCTACCTAGTGACCCCAGCCCTCAGATGACTTATAAGAATACATAAGATACCTCTTACTTGAATAATCCCAGGGATCTTAGAAACCAGGAAGCAAAACCAGATGATAACAAAAGGTGGTCCTTCCACCCCCATCCTTAGGAAAGTATAACGGTTTTAGGAGCTCTGTGCTAAGAACCAGGTACGAGGAGTAAATATTTCTCTTTATATCACAAACATGTTTCTTGGTTCTCTCTGAAGTCATCTTGTGTTCCAGTATTTATTATATCTTAGAACTTCAGTGGAAGCTAACATCTTAATATGTGAACAAGAAATAGTTAAGGCTAAAGGGATTTGAATATCATTTCTTCCTAGTTTAACCAATATTCTCTATGCCTTAATGTCAGTGAAAACTCAGGAGCTGTAAAAGTAAACAGGACTACCAGGGATGTAGCTCAGCAGTGCAGTGCCTGCCTGGAAAGTGCAAGGTTCTGAGTTTGATTCCCCCCACTCCCCCCTCAAAAAAGTAAACAAGACTTTCTTTAGAGTCCTAGGAATTGCAGTTTGAGTGTTAAATCAGTGTTGTGAACAAGCAGAAAAGTAAGAGCTAATACTGAACAAACAGTGTTGCTTTGTTACAAAGCAGTACAAATTCTTTTGTGGGGAAAATTCAGTTGTAGTTGAGAACAGGTACAGGGGCCACTGGAATGCAAAAAAAAAAAAAAAAAAAAAACCAAAGAAAAAGATGAAGAAAAGAATGTACATACTGAGTAAAATGTCCATAAAACAAGAGTCCAGTGACCTCCATATGCACCTTGAGTCTCTGGGCAATTGTAGCTGTTGAGTGACCAGCAGTCAGAGCTGATCCAAGGTTACCCTCCCAGCAGTGGGTGGAGTGGTGCATTGGTCCCCCGACGGCCTCCTGGCTGCATTTTGTAAAAGTTCTTTAGATTTTGTTTGCATTCTAATTTTTCTTTCATTGTAAAGCCCCAAGTTTAGGTTAATAGGTAACTGTTTATAAACTGGGCAGTCAACAAAGATTAAATATACATTCCTTAAAGATACGTACGGAATGTTCTTGAAAACCATCTTCTTGTTTGGCTACAGAGGAAACTGTGCTGAAATACGAATAGTGAAAGGCATACCATTGTGTTCAGGGAGCAGAATGCAAAATGTTAAAAGAAAGTCATATGTAACTGTATCTATTGTAATCCCAAATTTTGTGTACAGTTATCCAAGTATTGTAATCCCTTTTCCAGTCTTCCCCACTATTCAAAAAGTTATATTTGTAACCCCATAAAGACGTTATTGGAATCCCAGCAAGTTAATTCCAATCTACCACCTCTAATGCAACCCACGTCGAGAGTAAAGACACCAAGACATATTCCAGGTGAAGGGCAGCCGAGAGGTCCTGAGTCCAATCCCCGTGGGGATGTGTGGACAAAGGCCCTGATCCTAGGCCTCTCCCAGAATTTATTATCTTGTGAAGAAGGGGGTGGCTCAGGGATGAGTGACAGTGAAGATGGTGGGAATTATGTGAGTAACTTGAGCTGGCTGGCCAGGTGGGGAGAAAAGCATCTCTGCAAAAGGCAGAGATTAGGATATACAGAAGGATCAATTTGCATAATTCAATTAAGGTAGCAACTGAATTGTTTTAGAAGGCTGTTGCTTAGGTTTCTGACATGTAAACTTTTGTGCCCTGGGGAGTCATGGCCTCTTTACCTTGAGGCTCTTACCCAGTTGACACTCCTTGGAGCTGAGTGGCTCTACCATCCCACTGTTCCCTTAACTTCTATAGAGAGCACTATTGGAGGAAACAGGAGACTGTCTGATGGTTTTAGAGGTTACATATGGTACCTCCGCTAGCCTTGTTTGCAATTCTTAGAGCCAACTGAAGAGAGAAGGAAATACCATAGCCAACTCTGTACATAGCAGTATAAGGAGATAGTCTCCATATAATCAAAGTTGCAGCAGTTGTTCTGCATTCAAGGGGAGTCACTGGAGTTGTCTCCTGCATGTATCCAGCTCCTGTCTATGTTGAAAAATTATTCTTCATTGTTGGCCAGCATGAACTGCATACTGAGACGCTGTGTCAGAATGAGCAAAAGAAATGGACGGGAGGGATCTCAGTGAGTTGATCATTTCAAATATTTCATAAGCTGTTCAGACAGAGTTGTTTGACTTGGATGCCGAAAGGAGGCAGAGGGAGAGAGAGCAGTGTGGAACTGTGATCCAAGTTAAATATTTGCAAACTGAATCTAGCAGCTTATAAAAGATGTAATTTGGAAAAAAAGAAAAAAATAAAGATGGTCTTGAACTGATAAAAAGAATCTACCAGGAATGAGAGGAAAGACACAGTGTTCCTGGGATGGCAGGGAACAAGGCGTTAAGTTTGCCACAGTGGTAGCAGCTTAACGAGGAACAGGAGGTAGCTAAGATAACAAGGACAAAGATATCCAAATGTTGATAAGAAGGGGACAAAACTGACTCTGTAAAAATGCTACTGTCATGTGAAAAGCCAAACATCAATAAACAAAGTATTGAAATGAGAAAAACAAATTCAGCTAGGCAGCTGGGAAAGAGCTCCGAATCCCAAATGAAGTGGTGGTGTTTCCTGTGTGACCAGTTCCGTCAGTGCCACACACCAAGCACCACCTCAGGTACTCATGTACCCCATCTTTGGAACAGTTGATTTGTGCAGACAGGTCTAGGTGAGAGGAACAGGAAATGAACCTGGGTATTACTTGTGGAGTTTTTTCTATCCCAAATAACATGGCAATAAAAAAAACCCCCAAACCTCATATACTGGTGGCAGAGGCAATGAAATGCCCACCCAGATTCCTATTCCTCCTTCCACCGTCATCTCTGTCGACTTGTAAGTGGTTGTTCAGCAGTGCACCCTCAGATCCCTACCAAACGTGTGTCACCATGGGGTTAAATTTGCAAATGAAGCCAAGCAGGACAGATGTACGATGCTTCTCATTCAAAGAGGTGAGTGATAGTGTATCTTTTCCACTATCAAAGAGTATTGTCAGACAATACTTAGAGTATCACATACGTCTCAGTTACTTTTCTCTTGTTACTGAGACAAAGTAAGTGGCACCCAAAGTGAGAGGGGGAAAGGTTTATTTAGTTTGCAGTTTGTAGAAGTTTCAGTCTATAATCAGTTGGCTCCCAGGCAGGCTGGCACATGGCAGAGGAGAAACAGTTCGTGGCAGGAAGACAGTAGCAAAGCAGCAAGGGACTTGAATAGTGTCTTTCTGCCCCGTTTATCTTATTCAGGCTATTCAGGGCAGGTAGCACTCATACTCTTAATCGGAGCACCCTTGAGCCTAGCATTGCACCATGAATCAATTCCAGCACTATACTCTCTAGATCCAGCCACACCTGAAAAAAGCCCCATCCAAGACTGCATGAGGCTTTGAAATAAAACCTACAAGGAAAAGTTTCATTTCTGTATGTATCTATCTATGCCCATAAGTGCAGGGAAAAATTTACAGGAGAATCAACAAGACACTAAAGCAGAAGGGTCCAAGGGTGGGGACATGGAACTGGGGGCACTGGGTTGTGTTTTCATTGGTATTGTTTGAATCTTCATAATGAAAATGTATTTGTGTGTTCAGTACTGTGTGTTAACACATTAAAGCAGATAAAGATGTAAACACTAAGGTTTCAATTTAAGATATTTCTACTTGAATGGTTTTGGTGGAAGTTGGTTTTTTGACACCTTTCTTGGTTAAAGGCCATTAGCCTGAAGAGTGAATTAGTGGCTATTAGAGACCATGTAGTCTGAGCCACAATTCAAGTACGTCTCTGTTTTCTCTGGTTTATACTTTTTTTAAAAATGAAAACCATAGCAAATGCTTGCTTTGGCAGCAAATTTTGCTAAGAGTGAAGACAGAGAAGATTAGCCTGGGTCCCCAAGGAAGAACTGAATACAGAAGGTATTCCATATTTTTGTTAAAATATTTTATGGCTTCAAGATCTAAATGTTAGAAAAGAAACACTTTATCTGCTGGAAGATAAAACAGGTAAAACTATTGAAGACATAGGCAAGGACTTTCTGAACAGAACCCCAGTGGCACAAGAAATAATACTGAAAAAGTGGGATCACACCAAATTAAAAAGATTCTGCACACCAAAACCCCCAAACAAGCAAGCAAACAAACAAAACAAAACCAAAAACACCCAACAGAATGAAGAGACCACTTAAAGAATGTAAAAAGTTTTTGTAAGTCATTCCTCAGAGGAATGGCATCTAGAATAGATAAAGAACTCAAAAAAGTTAGACCCTTCCTCAATAAAAGACCTGATAAAAATGGGCAAATGAAAGGAATAAACACTTCTCAGAAGCAGTACAAATAACCAGTAAATATGTGAAAAAATCTTCAGCATCACTGTACACTAGAGAAATGTACATTGTAACAACACTGAGGTGTTATCTTGCTTCAGAAAGAATAGTTATCATCAAGAAATCAGAACACAGCAAATGCTGGCAAGAATGTGGGAAAAGAGGAACCTTCCTACAGGCAGGAATGTAAACTAGCAGTGTTGGTAGGAATGTAAACTAGTGCAGTCACTATGGAAATCAGGGTGGGGAGTCCTCAAAAAGCTAAACATGGAAATTCCATTTGACCCAGCTATTCTCCTTTTGATAGCTTCCCTGAAAGAGTTAAAGTCATCATGTTACAGTGATATTTGCATATCCATATTTATAGAAGTATAATTTATAATAGCTAAATCTTGGAAATAGCCTACATGCCCACCAACAAATGAATGGAGAGGAAAACATTGTATTTATGTGTAAGGCAGTACTGCTGTGCCATACAGGATTTACCTGTAAATGGGTGCATTTCAAGATCGTAATGTTAAATGAAATAAATCAGGCGTAGGAGGTGAAATGTCACATGGTTTCTCTTACAGGAGAAACACAAAGTGCAAATAAAGAGCAGAATGAGGTAGATAATAGGAAACAAGGAATAAGAATAAGAGAGGAAGGAGCAGGAAAAGAAGGGGAAAGGGATTTTTCAAAAAGGGAGAATTGCAGAAAAACCAGAAACAGAGCTTTTGTAAGTGAGAAGGGGACCCAAAGTTGGGGGAGAAGGAAGGAATGGGAGGGAAAGGGGGCAACAAACACGTTAACATGCATGTACCAGCTCCCCACAATAGATGTGCTGCAAGCGTGTACTGATAAAACTTTTTTAAGAAAAAAGATTAGGTGGGGCTGGGGATTTAGCTCAGCGGCATAAGCACCTGCCTTGCAAGCAGGCAGTCATGAGTTCAATCCCCGGCACTGATAAAAAGACAAAAAAAAAAAAAAAGATTAGGTACCTTTTATGTTATGTGTCTTTAGCCACAGCTAAAAAGCTAACAGTGGAAGTCATTTGATTAAACCTGTAGAGAAAGACTTCAGTAAGCTGGGCCTTTGCCACTAACTCAGATGTCACCAACCTGTTTAAATGAGTAATGATTTTTTCTTTTCATTTTGTTCTTCTGGACAAAGTTTTAGCTTTTCTCATTGGTAAGACCTATTTTAGGGTTTCCTGTAACCCCCGGCGCAGCACACGTACACAAGCCCGGGACTCACTCTCACTCCAGCCGTTACACTCAGCCCAGTGTAGGCCTCGCCCTTGCTGGTGCCTGGGAAGCACCTGGCTTTTCCCCCGGGGCCCCCAGTTCCATTCCCCTTCCTGCCAGAGACAGAAGAAGAGCGTTCCCCTGTCCAGTGATTCTCCAGAAGAATGTTTTGGTGAATAGAAGCCGCTCAGGGATTGCTGAGAAATGCTATTTCTGTCCCACGGCCATTGTAGACCTTCTGCCTACAGCTGTCCCTCCCTCCTGAGGGGCACTGGTCCGGGCCTCTGCAGACACCAAAGTGCACAGCTGTCCAAGTCCCTCACATAAGATGGCACAGTGCTCTGCCTGTCATCCGTGTCATCCTTTTGTGCACTTTAAATCACTGCAGGTTACTTATAACAGCTAATATGACAGGAATGCCTTGTAGATAGCCTCATTATTATACTGTTCAGAGCAAAATGACAGGAAACAAAAACCCTGCTGTACCTATTCAGTGGAGATACAACTCTCCCCTATATTTTTGGTCTGTGGCGTGGTTGAATCTGTGGATGTGGAGCCGTGGGTCTGGAGGGCTGACTGTATGTAATGTGAAGTCTGTAATATTTTGATTTAGACACAGTAAATCCCATGTGTTTTGGATAAGCAGCTTTCAGATTGTGGGTGTGTAAAGAAAAGTACCTAGAATAGTTCCCAGGACATAGTAAACACTCAGGCACTAATGCCTATTATGCTCTCCCCTGTAAGTCCCTTGTGGGGGACTATTTTGTCCATATCTCAGCCACACTTGTCCTGTTCTGCATGGTGCCAGTCCTGGTGGAGCAGGCATCTTACACTGCACCCAAGTGTAGCACGTGGAGACTCACTTATTCACCTGTCTCCTCATTTGTTTTTGGTTTTCTCCGTTCTTACCCCCAGCTAGCAAGACGAGGACTCAATGTTGTACTCATCAGCCGGACGCTGGAAAAACTCCAGACCATTGCCACTGAGATCGGTGAGTTCTCCCCATCGTGTTTCAAGTCATGGAGCCACCAGCCCAGCCTGCCCCGTCCTCATTTGTGATCCCTGCTCTATCCCCAGAGCAGCCTTGTTTACAAACTGAAGGGTAAGGTTCAAGGTGCAGGCTTTAGCCTGCCATGGATTCTGTGGGCTGTGGTTCTGCAGTGCAAGAAGAGGCACAGGCACAAACAGACCCACTTCTTCCTTTGATCCAGCACTCGCATCCTTAGATTAGAGTCAGCCCTGCTCATCGGGAGACCCCCAGCTGCCTGGTAACTTCTACTCCTTTTCAAAGCAGAATTTGTGTGCGGATCTGCACTTCCTGTGTCTGTGCTCTGCCCCCTGCAGGAGGGTAAAGGATAGTGCTTACTGGTGGTCATCAGATTTTAAAAACAGATCTGGCCTAGAGCCGCCATGTATGGTTGCAGAAGCTGCAGAGGTTGTGTGCTGTGAAGCTCTAGAAGCAGCTGTTATACTATAATGTTTCATTATGACTGTTTGCTTGGAAGTGTTCTGAGTTAACATTGACTGTATATTTTTCTTTGGATGTTTGAAGTTTAATAATTATTAACGATTAGTAAGTAGTTTTTACCTCAAAGGGACGAGTGATCATGAAGTCTTCAGAAGACCATTGCAGACCTTCTGGGGTCAGCCTTACTGCCCTGGGGAGATCTGAGGTGGAGAAGGTGTGGGCGAGGTGGGGTCATACCACAGCAGCTCTGTACCCTTGAACAATGGACTCTGATTTTATCCTGTCTGGATATATGAAGGATCACTAGTGGGACCAAGACATTCTTGAATATTTTTCTTACCGTGCTAAACTGTGCTTTTCTTCAATCATCCTTGTGAAAACTAAGTCGTGTTTTTGCTTTCAAAGCATCCTGCTCACCTAAATTATGCCTTGAGATTGCTTGATGCAGAAATACTGTGTCTAACTGCAAAATGAAAGGAATATACCAAGAAATTGGTGAACTCTGCTTTTATATCTGCTGGAAAATTCCTACCTGAGGCACTGTAATAAACTGGCAGTGCATTGGGAGTGAGAAGAGTATGGGTGCTTTGGGGCAGTTTCCTGTTCTCTGAGGCTTAGTTTCCTGTACAGGAAAGTAGGAATGATGTTCTCTACTTCACGAGGTTGTCAGGAGGACTGACACGTGAGCGTGAATGTCTCCTGTCTCAGTGCCAGGCAAACGCACGGACGGCTCTGTCTGTGGCCTTACTGAGCGCAGGCAATGGCGGACCTGCTTTTCCACCCCTGGGCCCACGGATCTCCTGAACATGTGCAGGAGACCCAACTTGTGGCTGGGTCTTTTCAGTGGGTCTGTGATGGACATCAGCATTTGCATTTCTAACACGTTTCCCTGTAGTACTGCGGTCTCCACTTTGGGAACCACTGCACTAAATCTGTTTTAAGGCAAATACTTCTCACTGTAGTAACTGATAAATACAAGATAGTAGTAAGTATTACAGTTAGCATCGGGGAACCTCATGGTCCAGAGGGAGATTTCTACCCCTGTTGATCAATAAATACCTGTTTTCTCTAATGCAGCAGGTTCTACTGGGAGAAGTGTGAAGATTATACAAGCAGATTTTACCAAAGATGACATCTATGAATATATTAAAGAAAACCTTAAAGGCTTAGAAATTGGAGTCTTAGGTAAGAAAATTGCAAAATACTAAGGCTGCTGTAATATAGCATTGAAATAATTATCTTAGTGACATTTGATCATTCCATGGTAGCTTAATTTTAACCCTTGATGGTATTTTAAATTGCAGCATTAAATTGATTATTAAGGCTCAACTCTTCAAGAGAGATCATAGGATTAAAAAATTATATATGTATATATTAAATATACATTCCAACCTTCCAAATGATATTTTATAATGTTAAAGTGAATTATTTGTCACAGAACTGGTATTGACCATTTCTCAGGAAGAGTGATCCCAGAAACTGGCCTGAAGAATTAGTTTAGCAAACCAGCGTTTCTCTCACTGATCCACGAAACAGAAAGTCAGTGTTGTGATTTGAGAATTGAAATTTCTTACTCAGGAAACAAAGATATTTCCTGTAATGATTTGTAGACAAGGTCTTTTACAACCACATGCACTGTATGATGTTTGTATTACACATAGAAGCAAGTAAGATTTGATTTCTAAGCTTCTTGCTGAATTAAAAACATTACATAGTCATAAACAAAAATGTAAAACATATCAATGTAGAAAAATTTGAGAGAACAGACACATAAAAGAAAACTACAAATTTCTTAAAATCTTCAAAATTGGAGATAGCATTTTTACATATATGCACACATTTTCAAAAAACGGAATTACGTGTACTTACTGTTTCATACTTTAAAACTGATATCAAATATTTACCTGTATCTAAAATTTCAAGCAGCTGTAGTTTTTCGCTGCATGACCACATACCTGGTTTTGGAGACTTGTTTTTTTCCCATCTCATTTCCACTATCTTGTGTATAAATAAATCTTTTGCACGTGCCTCTTTGGGAATTTCCTACCTACTCTTCTGATGCGTTTTTGTTTCGCCCCTTTCCATCAGTCAACAATGTTGGAATGCTTGCAAGCCGTGTCCCGAGCCATTTCCTTACCACACCGGACAGCATCCAGGTGGGCCTGGGCTCTTTTGTGCACGTTTCCTCCAGCACAGAACTGACCCCTGCGATCCGTGACTGCTAGGGGTGAGGGAGGAGTCATGGGAAACGCATTCTCTATTGCACGGTGAAGGTCTTGAGATCTCTATTTTTACCTTTTACAGTCAAGAGACATCTATCTTTTCAGGACTATCTCTTGAATGAGGACATCTTTCCTCTTCTCTGCATATCAAAATTCTCCTGGCCATTGTCCCATTTTTGAAGCTCCGCACCCTGCTTGATAGAAGGGTGATTCTTCTCAGTGAATTCATAGCTATTGGTGTACAGGGGAGCAGCCCAGCTCTTTGGCTTTGCCTGTCTTTCTAAGCAAAGAAGATTTATTTCACTTTTTTTGTGAAGGAGAAACAGGTGTCCCCAGCATCCAGGGGGTACTAGTTCCAGGACTCCTGTGGATACCTAAATCCATGGGTGCTCAAGTCCCATAGAACCAGGGCACATCTTCCTGTGTACTTTAGATCACCTCCAGGTTACTTGTGATACCTAATACAGAACAAATGCCTTGAATGTAGTTGTTTTACTGTATTGTTTAGAGAATAGTGACAAAACCCCTGTGTATTTCCAGTACAGATGCAATTAAAGAAATAATTTTGATCCATGAATAGCTGATCGGACCCAATAGCTGATCGGGCATGGAGCTTGCAGCATGGAGGGCTGGTATGTGTGACACAGACCCTTGCTGGAAGGGTTCGTGAATTCAGCCCACTTTGCTCAGACCTGTGGTTGGCATTGCCAGCCATGAGCAAAGTTTTTGAGAACCTAACAGTTCCCAGATGCTCTTCCATCAGCCTTTTCCAGGGCCCTGTCTTTTGAAGCCAGGGGTTCTGCCACTCAGAGTGGGTGCTGGGCTTTCTCTCCTCAATTCCACAGCTGTCCCAGGGCCGTTTTTAGGTGGGGTCTCCGTGCCAGGAGGCTGGGATGCTGTTGCACACCCTCACCTGACTCCTCTCTGGACAGCATATAAACCCGGTGGCCTCTGCTGTTCCTCACTCCTGTTTCTGGCACAAGTCTGTGCTTCTCTGTTTGTCCTAGGAGATTCTAGTAGCTTTATTGATTTTTGTGACTGCCCTATGTAACCCAGAACCTCTGTCTTCTATCATACAACCTCTCATG
Organism: Cavia porcellus; assembly: GCF_034190915.1. Lineage (NCBI taxonomy): Eukaryota > Metazoa > Chordata > Mammalia > Rodentia > Caviidae > Cavia > Cavia porcellus. Next base: position 21,050,555 of record NW_026947500.1, read on the forward strand.
TTTCTACCCTCGGTGCTATTGTCTCTTAGGCCCACACAGGCTATCCCTGCTTCCTCTCGGTGATAATTGAATATGGGTGCTCCTCAACTTAGATGGAGTTCATTCCAGTAAGCCCCTCACAAGGTGAGAATATAGGCCACACACGCATTTAACACACTTAGCCTGCTCCCACCTCGCGCAGCAGGACACTGTACACTGCCGCCATGCCCCTTCTGGCCAAGGGGCTGACTGGGACCGCACCTTGTTTTGGGGTCCAGCATTGAGGAGAAGGTGTCACCTGGCACATCCCTGGCCCCAGAGGAGATCCAAATCCAGCCTTCCAGGCACGGATTCTACTGTGTGCACATTGCATATGATACCAAGTCAGGCACCAGCTTATTTATTTATTTATTTATTTTTTGTCTTTTTTGTTTTTACCGGTACCGGGGATCGAACTCATGACTGCCTGCTTACAAGGCAGGCGCTTATGCCACTGAGCTAAATCTCCAGCCCCTAGCTTATTTTCTTTAAAAAGTTGACTCTACTCCCCTGACATGTTCAAGGAAGCTTGTGACTGACTTACAGGCAAGGTCACATACTGTAGAACCATAGAGCGAACCTGTGTGGTTTCCAGTGCTAGTGCACCCCTGCTGAAAATCAATCAGGAGACTGATTTGAGGACTGGGCGAGAGACGGAACCAGCCAGCCACAAGCTTTGGCCCACTTAATGGTTCTTTGCCACTAAATATTTTCCAAGCCAGTTTCTTAACAATCTGATTCTTGGTTGTGATTATTTATTACAGAGCCTCATCCACTGTAACATCACCTCGGTAATCAAGGTATGTAAATCTCTGTGTTAAATGCACTAAAATGTAGTAGTTGTTGGAATATGTCAGCTTCAGAGAACTGCCCCATCCCAGGGAAAGAGGAATGTCTGAAACTGAGCCACCCTTGACTGAGAAGCCATGTTATAATCTTTTGCTATTTTATTCTGTTTGCACCGAGAAAACACAGTGATGAATTCATTCTATGATCTGAATCTACTTCTACGTTCTGTTTTGTTACATATTAGACCTGATGATGCCAAAATATATTCAGGATTTCAAGGCAATTTTAAAAATTTAATACCCTTCTCTAATTTTAGTTTTTGTAAATAGATGAAAGTCCACTCTGGGAGGAAGAATGGCAGGAGGCATGGATTAGGCTTTCTGGACCTTTTGTTAATCAAAAAATATTTGTTTATTTGAAGCCTTTAACCATGGCTTTGCTTTTTACTGTTTTTACTTGTGATCAATCATGGTCCCAAAATATTATATGGGAACTTCTATGTTTTAAGAGAGAAGAGAGAGAGAGAGAGAGAGAGAGAGAGAGAGAGAGATCACATTAGAATAATATATTACACTGTATCATTATCATTGTTTCATTGTATTATTATCCATTATTAATCTCCTAGTATGCCTAATATATCAGATAAAATTTACCGCAGATGTGTCGGAGTAGGAGAGAACACCAGGGTCCCTAGAAACTTGGTACTGTCCTTGATTCCAGGCATCTACTGAGTGTCTTAGAATGCTCCTCCCTCAGATGCATGGGGAATACTGCGTTCTGAACCCATCTCTGCTCTAACTACAGTAACTGGACAGCACTGGGCAGGTTAGCTAGCTCCCTTGAACTTCATGAGTGCTGGACCCAACCATGTCTTAGGTACATTCAGCATTCTGATTCTTTGACTGAGATGAGCTGAACAGTCATAATGTGACTTTAAGGCTGCCCTATGCTATGCCTGAACAAGGAAAAAGGCAGATTCTTTGGACAGGCAGTCTAGAAAACTGTGCCACTTAAGAACAGAGCCAGCCAAGGCCATGCAACTCAGTTAATAGATGTTGCTTTTGGGTGAACACGATGCTTCTCCTTCTTTTGGGGAGCTCAAGCCCTCTGTCTCCACCACAGTTTGTAGCTAGCGAGTGAGCCCTGAGTTTCCTGCCTGTACTTGCTCCATAGCTCACCACTTTGCTCAGTTCACAAAGTCCGCAGCTGTACGTGGCAGCCCTGTGACCACTCTGGGAGCAGCAGTGGAGCTGCGGAGCTGGGTAAAGTGAGAGCCCTGCTTCCAAGGAGCTGGAACCATCGTTGGAGAGTGGGAGCGACTTAGCTGCTCTCATCTGAATCACCTAGACTAGTAATGGAGGAGGACTCATTTCTCAAAGGGAAACCAGATCCCTGTCAAGGAAGGACAAGGGCGCTGTAAGCTATGTAGCACAAAAATTATTTTCAGGTGGGAAAGTCAGGCTGACAACAATTATCTTTACCACTGGTTGTTTTCTGTAAGCCGGCTGATATTTTATAGTTTCCTGCTCGATTGTTATTGAGTAAACACATTCTTTTTTCTGCTTTTTAAAGCTCCCAGCTGATGTAATTTTAAGTTTTATGTGTCCAACTGTTGTCTGTAGCCTTACCACTAAACTCTTTCACATTATTTTACACATTGATCTTTCCGTCTTGGGCTGTTTGATCATGTAGTTTTCCCTAAATAGGTTTGACAGCCCTCTGATGCCTTTAGCAAAGAAATGCTTTGATTTGTCAAAAAAAAAATTGTTTTGTTTGTTGATAGATATTGAGTTCCCTAAGTAACAAAGAAAAGAAAGAAAAGATTAGCTTCTAAACACGCCGTGCCAAAATGAGCTCTGCTGGATGGCAGCATGATTGGTGTCACTGAATTACTTTACAGATGCCAGCTGGAAATAGTCAAGTTCTCTGTGAGGGGCAGAGATGGGAGAATGAGTTTGAGGGTTACGGAAAGGTGGGATGAGGCTAAACACGGGGCCCCCTGTCCAGCATCATCTCCCTTAATTGGGACTGTGACCCCAAAAGGCTCTTCCCAGGAGAGGGAGACTTTGAGGACAAGCTGGTGTCTCCGCAGGACTCCAAGAATGTCCCCAGGGGAGCTGGAGAGGCAGGGGCAGGGGCAGGAGCAGGGAGATACAATCTGGTTCCTCATCCTGCTCTTGCCTCTGTCCACACCCTGTGTGTCAGAGGCAGAGCGGGGAGTTCTAGAGAGCCCCCACCCAACCCCCCAGAAAGAGCATGATCTGGGGGCACGGAGCCAGGCCTGGGGACGACAGCAGTGGTGGCGGTGAGTTGAGAAGCTGCTGCAGGGGCCCTGGACAGTGGGAAAAGACAGTGTGTGTCTGCTGTCCTCCTTCCATTTGGACCCTTCCCATTGCAAATCTGTCCCTAGGACAAGCCTTGGCTGCAGTCCAGTGTGTGTTAGACACATTTCAGTCCATGAAACTGCCTCTTTCTCAATTCTTAAAAAGTGGGCCTTGTGATACTTCAGTGAAAAACTCTCTAAACAGAGTATTTAGCTTACAGAACTGACACCTTTGGTGGTGGCAGGATGGGACATCGCAACGCATCTGTAATTCCAAGAGACAGGAGTAGCCATGTGTTCTGTTCCCGTAGCTATGTACCGGGCTGCCCCTGTTGGATGAAGAGATGCATCTGGGATGCACCTGGATGCTTCAGTAGTTCCAGTCCATCACGGAGGGATATGCTGGCCAGCCTGATTTTGCCTGTCATTCAAAATAGAGAATGTACAGGAATCACTGTCTTCACTCCACAGCCCTAAGCCAACTCCCACAACTTCATAATGGCCTCCTTTACCAGGAAGACTTTAGGGGGAAGAAACTAGAAGCCTATAAATAACGTGCTGTTTGTCAAATTGCCTCCTGGGTTTCCAGCCCTACTGCTTGGTTGCCAGAGTGACCTCTCACTGAGCAATTTTCAAGGTCACCTAAGGAGGTTCGGCTCTCCCTCAGCTTCCTCTAGGATGTCCTTCCCCCAGGACCACTCTTTGCTCCTTGGTGCTGGGCCAGGGCTTAACTTTGGCCTTCTCTTCTAGATGACACAGGTGGTCCTGAGACACATGGAATCAAGGTAAGAGCTGTCTTTGAAAGTCTTGAGCAACATGGCCTTCTGCCCTGGCAGTCAGCTAACTAGGGGGACAGGGCCCATCCAGCTGCTGGTTTGACCAGTGATAACAGCCAGCATGAAAGTACTCGGAGCTTGTGGGGGAGGAAACACACTGTTCTGGCCTACGCCAGATCTTCAAACAGATTCATGTATTTGAAGGTCAAGGGTAACACACACTGGAAGGAAGAAGAAATGAGCCATTTCAGCACATATTGGCTTATAGAAAATTAACTCATGAGCATAAAAGAAGCCAGTTGGCCAGAGACCAAGACCATATCTTTTTTCTTATGAATTTCAGCCTTTGTTAGAATGAGCACTCTGACCAATCAGGCCCTTCATTTATTCCATGTTTATGTATACCACTTTGTTATAATCTGAATGCAGGAGCTGGTTTTTCTCAGGTGGTTGTCATTAAAAACAAATGGTTAATAGCTTTAGCTTCTCTAGGGCAATGAAGGGCTTGGCATGCTTTGCATTTGCAGTTCCTCGCCCCTGCCCTCCCCTCCAAATATCTAACTGGGAAGGATTAAAGATGCTGCATTTCAAAAAGACAGGGAAGACACCCCCCAGGACTTGTCTGTGTGAGCCACTGATGGACCACCAAATTCCACCCTAGAAGGGAACATCTGTCCTGCTGTGGGGCATCTATGTGTGCCAGAAGAGACCTGCAGCTTGTGTTACACAAGAGGACCCCTTCCTCCTGGAATCTTGTTTGGCCTCAGTCGGCCATCTGTATTTTGGTGGGGAGACTTTTGTCCTAGCGGAATCTGCATTCTGATGGGGAGACCTTTGTCCTGGCAGAGCCAGGAACAAGTTTCCAGGAACAAGCCCTTAATGTCACGTGCTTATCAGCGACACCACCGTGCAGCGTGCTCCTGGAGAACTTAGGGGAAGTTCCAACACAGTTCTTGGACACAGAGCTCTTAGAACCATGAACATCTAGAGAGAGCAGAGTGTGAGGGCATTCAGAGTCCCTTTGGTGGCTTTCTACCCAAGATGGGATCGGGCACAAAGCCACGGAAACTTGGTTTCTTTGCTTTTTAGGAGGAAAGGTCTCATCTTGAACATTTCTTCAGGGGCATCCCTCCGTCCTTGGCCTCTGTTCTCTCTGTACTCAGCTTCCAAGGTGAGTGACACATTATTGCTTTTCTTCCTTCTTCCTCTTGTTTCTCATGGGCAGCATTTGCCTTTGGACCACAGTGCAAGTTGATGGACAGGCTGGCTTGGAGGCAGTCTTGTGAGACAGAGGTGGCCCATGGAGGGTCTGGATGCAAGTTAGAAAAAGCTTCCCCTTTGGGCAGCACACCTCCAGCCCAGACACTTCTGGCTGAGAGCCTTGCTCTCTTTCTGTTTGCTCACAAGTGGTCCTGTGGCTTCCTGGAGGTCCTGGAGGTCCTGGAGGCCTAGCCTGGTGCCCCTGCCACCATGCCTCATCATAGAAGCAGTCTGAGGGATAGCAGGGACCTCATCAGGAAGTGCTGCCTTGTAGGCTAACCCGCATGCAGTGGCCCTAGGCATGTATTTATTTTAAGGTTATGTTCTTGCTGATCCAGGTTACTCTGCCTAGACTGGGGAACGAGGACAAATTGCTGTTTTTCCTACTTTCTCATCCCCTACCTGCTTGGATTAGGGTATAATTGACAAGTGTACAGCCTGATGCTTTGATAGATGTGTACGTTGTGGAAGGATTAGAGTGAGCTACTTAACATAACCTCTGACCTTGCATTTTTATTTTTTGTGATGAGAACATTTAAGATCTAAGGCCCCCACTCTCAGCAACTTTAAAGTATGCAATATGCAGTCACCATGCTGGACAGTAGCTCTCCAGAACATCTCCTTCCTGCATAACTGGAGGTGTGTTCTTTGGCCAATGTGGCTCCCAAGCCTGCCACATCTCTGTGGTACCCTTGGAAATCTGAGTCAGGTGGCTCTGGACCTGAGCTGCTTCTCTGTCTCACTCTAGGCTTTCGTGCGCATGTTTTCCAAGGCGCTGCAAATGGAATATAGAGAGAAAGGGATCATTATCCAGGTGAGATGGGTGGGTATGGAGAACTTGGGCATCATGGGCCTGTGCCACCGACTCCTGCGGGACTGGCTGTGTGTGTGCATCCCATGGAGAGACAAGCCGGGCGGTGATCGGTGGGTTCTGGGGTGTTTCCCTGGCAGCTGCAGCCACCGCAGTCCTATGGTTTCTGCTGCCCAACTTGTGCCTTGGTTCTGAGAGAGGAGATGGGCAGAGATGTGGGTGACCCGATGTGCTGCAGACCCTCTTGCGACCGACCCAGTGGTGCCACAGGACAAAGACTGCATGGCCCTGTGCTGCCTTAGCCTTCCCTAGGAAGTGGCCAGCTGGCCCTGGCCAAGCGGAAAGAGGGAGGGAAGGAGGAAAGGAGAAAGGGGGGAAGGGGTAGGGACTGGAGCATCTCTGGTCCACCATTCAAAGGCTTTTTTATCAACTGGGATCTTGCCTGGCCATCTTTTCCTCTCTGACCCAGATACAGAAGATGGGCCAATGAGGGAGGAATTGCAGGAAGTGAGCAAAAGAAAACTGGCCCTTGGTCTGTGTTGGAACTAGGGGAACAGAGGGGCCTTCCCTAGGGGCCATGGCTCTTGTAACCCCTACACTCTGGTTGTGGGGCAGTGAGGGCAGGGATACTCTGTGCAGAGACCCCCTGACCCCATCTAAACAGGCCGGGGTTATCTGTCCATAGGCTGAAGAGTGTGACATCCCAAGTGTCCGCGTGACATCCTGAGTGTCAGTGATTTATATGTGTGGGTTCAGCCACAAAGGGCTCCACAGTTTTTGGAATCTGAAATTAGCTGGATACAGAAGAGTTGTGCTGTGTGGTTTTGTTTTTGTTGTCTGGGAAGAAGTTTTATGGTATATGATTAGCCAGGATGTAGCTGGGAAGAAGTTTTATGGTATATGATTAGCCAGGATGTAGCTCAGTGGTGTAGCACCTGACTGGTGAGCACAAGGCCCTCAGTTCAATTCCCAGTACCAAAAAAAAAAGAAAATATTAAAAAATGAAAGAAATTAAAAAGGTGCACTCAAATTTATGTCTTTAAAGTCACTGCTACACACAGTGATTTTCAGTGTCCAGACTACTCCTATAATCTACCAGCTTGGTAAACAGTCCAGTGTGTGTTAACGGTCAGGACTGAGCCAAAGCCATCACTTTCATGACCACAGAGTGAGCGTTATAGCTCATGTCTAGATGACCCCAAAGCCTGATACAGTCATAGGTGGGGCTTTTTCAGAGGGGTCTGCACCTAGAGCATGTGGCTGGTTCATGGTAGGATGAAGGGGAAGCGATGGCACCACCCATACTCCAGGTTGTGTCTCAGAGTAAGGGACAGAAAGAAGCTTGTCTTGTCACTTGCTTGTTTTGCTTCCTTCTGCCTGTGATGCTAGTCTGCCACATCACCCTGCCTTGGGACCAGCTGACTGTGGCATGAAAACTCTGCAAACTGTGAGCCAAATAAACCTTTCCTCCCTTTAACTTTGGGCATCAAGTATTTTGCCTCAGCAACGAGAGAAATTAATGAAGACGGTGAGGGACTGTGCCTGCCGTGTCACTGTGCCGCAGCTCCTTCTCCTGCGCTGCTGAGCCAGTCCCACCCAGACATGTTCCCGGACTGGCAGGAGCTCACTGTGGTGCACCCAGCCTGATGAAGCAGCCCCGTCTGCGTCGTCCCTCTTGATACATCAGAAGTCTCACTTTGGCCTGGAAATGACACGTGGTGCTCATGTCACACTTACTACAGGGGCTCAGGAAGTACAGCTGTGTCAGGTGTCCAAGAACAAAAAACCAGAAATCCTTGGTGACTTCTGAACCCAAGGGACTCCTGTAACCTCCTGCTTCCTGGCCATGTGACACCCTAGCATCACCTTGGCTCATCATTGTGGGCCAGAGGTGCGGTAGCTGCCAATGTGATGTGTTCCATGAGGACACCAGGTGTGGAGACACGTGTTAGAGAGCTGTCCCTCCCGTGCCCTGGGGCCTTGAAGCTGTTGCTCTAGAAGTCTGAGAAACTTCCCTTTCAAAAGTCAACTGGCCTTAAAAAGACACAGAACTGGCACTCAGGAATATTTGTTACACGAATGAAGATATGTGTGTCATAAACTTGGGTTCAATTTCATCTCGGCTCTGCCATTTATCATCTGAGTCTTCCTGAGTAGCACGCTTAACCTCTGTGAACCTCAGTTTCCCCACCTATAAGATGGGTTTTATAATGCCTCCTTACTTTTCAGAATTATCATGAAGATCTAATAACTACTATATTAGTATATACACTTAAACCATATTTATTGAGTCCATATCTTGTACATTAAAAATTCTCACTGTAAAAATTTGAAAATTATGATTGAGAATGCTTCTGATATTTCTCAAGGAGCAACCCTTTGGGATCCTTGGAAGAAAAGTGTTAGTTACATTAATCGCAGCATTAATTTCCCTAAGAGCCAATGCAGCTGGATTAAATTATAAAACAATGTGATTTTAAATGTGATGTGAAGGAAAGTAAAACAAAACTAGCATGGATCTTTTTTGTTTTTCTAAAGAAGTCAGATGGTCTGTGTTGTGTTTGAGAATATAATAGTAAAACCTGATTAAGCAGCCTCATGCGAGTTGAGGGTGCAGTTAGAGCATGGATAGAAACAATGCTGGATTTTCAGGGTACAACATATGGTTGCTTATTTCTCTTGCCACACAGAAAAATTCTGAAGTTTGAGCTACTCGGCAACTAACTGGAGGGGAAACGATGGGAATCTGAGGGCTTAAATTGCTCCACTTTTGGTTATATGAATTAGAAGCAATATTCTAAGATAGGGTGGAGTGCAGAGCATCCAGTTAAATTTAAACGTCAGACAAACATGAGGAGTTTTTAGCAAACATGCAGCCTATACAATACTTGGGATGTAACTAATTATACTGAATTTTTTGGACGTTTGTCTGAATTTCTAATTGAGTGTCCTCCTCTCTTTGTGTCTGCTGGTAGAGCTTCTGTCCTCGCAGTCACCTGTGTGCTAGGGGCTGGCATATCAGAGCCCCTGAGTCAGTGTGGCTGAGGTTTCCTCTTGAGAAATGAAACTTTCTGGTCCTCACGTCTGTGCCATTTCTGGCAACAAGGATCCCCGACAGTGTTACAGGAAGAGAACAGAGTAGACAGGTGGGGGATGGCAGAATGGGTGCTGAGTTTTCAGCTCTTCCCTTCTCGGTGCCATGGTCTGTATTTTCATTGTAGGTTCTCACCCCGTTTGCTGTTTCTACTGCCATGACAAATTATCGAGACACCAGCATGATGACCAAAAGTGCTGATGGATTTGTGAAAGAATCACTGAATTACGTCATGGCAGGAGACGAAGCCTGTGGTTCCCTTGCCCATGAAATCTTGGTAATCACAACTTCTTTTCTTGTAGAGAACGAGGGTGGGTGGGCAGCCCCAGGCAAGGCTGCTAGCTTTTTCTCACTTTTGGAGCACGCAGTGGCTTTCTCTCATGGCAAGCCTGTGAGGTGAAGGGCGAGCTGTCCAGGTGTGATACAGCTGGTGAGGAGTGCATGGCTAAGCTGGAGAGCAGAGCGCTCGTCCTGGAGAGAACCGTGCACTCCTGGGCTCTCCTGCTTCTCCCCTTAGACTTAAAAGTGGCTCCCAGGAACTTTGGGGTAGGAAACACCAAAGACATCTAGAGTTTGCTGCTGTTGTCCTTGGCTCTGACTGCAGTAAGTGTTTATCAGCCTTGCGGGGGTGGGGGTGGGGGAGATAAAATCAGTTTGCTTTATAGAATGTGCTGATTTTCTTGGAGTAAATACTCCCATTGGGGCCAATTTTAAGCTACCAAGATGATATCACTTCCCAGGAATTGGGAAAGATCTCTTGAAAAAGAGCCAGCATATCTCAAGCTCCACTGAATGTGGAAATAAGGCTGGATGGCTGGGAAGTTCTTAGCACTCCTGGGATGCTTTGAAAAACAGCAGCACAAATCAAGGACAGATTTGGGCATCACACAGAACAGGGGCTCCAACACACACGTCCATGCAGTGCAGTTTCCCGAACTTTCGATGGACGTTCTTGGCTTACCTACCATGTCAACTGTCTCCTCTGTGTCAGAAGCCTTCCTACTGTAAGAATTACTTTTAATCTCTCTCCTTCCCTTCCTTAGATGCGAGTAGGATTCATTGCTTGATGCAATAAATTCAGCCATCTCCTGGGACTTGCAAAGACTTGGACAAAAGCTGCTGGACTTTCTTACCCTGACCACTTGTTATTTTTAACTGCAGAAGCTCAGCAGTATGCAGAAGTGCCCATTCCACGCACACTGCAAAGTGGACATATGGAAAGAACTGTTTTCCCTTCTCGATCTGTTTTTTCTCCAGATCCCAGTAGAGTGTGCAATGACGAATTAGGAAATGGGCTTTCAGTTTGTCACATGAACAGAATGTTCAGGTGTCCAGGCATTTTCTTTCTTCCTTATCTCTTTCTAAGACAGCTGGGGAAAAGAGTCCCTCCCATGATTCATGCTTGTCCTAATGTGTGTGTTCTCTGATGTCCTTCATCTTCAATGCTGCTCACTTTGCTGAAATGGACGTCTGTGGAGGTTAGAGATGTTAAAGCTGTCCTTTGGCTTCACCAGTGAACTTCCTGGCCAGGGCCTCCTTGCAGACCCCCAAGTTTCCATGACACCTCCCATCCAGGTCTGCCATCCACTCACAGCTGAGGTTCTCAGGCCCTCTGGCTCTCCTCTTGCCATTGTCACCAGGATGGACCTGAGGGAAGCTGAGAACATCACATCTCAATGCCTATGTCAGCAGGCTGGATAACTTTCTATGGTTGCACCTCAGCAGAAGGGGAGAAGGCATGCCCTCTCCTTGGTCTTCAGTGTTACCCTTACTTCTCACAATTCGCTATATTTACGCCAAGTCTCCCAGCCCCCAGGGTAAGTCCAGAGGCTGCACATAGCGAGGGAGAACTCCTAACAACTTCTGTGCCTTTTTCTCCTTCCACACCCCACCTATTCCCACAGAACACGCAGAAAAAGTAAAGATGTTCTGTACACAGTGTCTCTGCCTGTCCCTCTCCAAGGCTAGCTAGCTCCTGTGGGTAGCTATCTCTACCTTCTGAAGAGCATTGTGACCTAGTCCTCCAGGATGTTGAGTTCCTAAATGGAATCTATTGCATTTGGAAAATATGTTCTTCCTTTTTTTTTTTTTTTTTTTGTCCTGGGGATTGAACTCATGGTCTTGTGCTTGCCAGCCAGGTGCTTATGCCACTGAGCTAAATCCCCAGCCTAGAAAATAAGTTCTTGAGACAATATCCTAGCTTACCAGCTTATTGCTACACATTTTGCTCCATGGTCTAATTCTACCATGTCAATAGTTGAATGCTTTCCTGATATTTCTTTTTGATTTTTTTAGGTAATGAGTTCTAATTGTGTCAGCCAAATAGATGCCAAAAACAGGCTAGGATAAAAATGTTTTGTGCATGGTAAAGCAAGAGAGAAAGGGACATTAATTAATCATTGAAACCAGTTTGGAACTTGATGGATTTAGAAAGCTCGTTGGTTTGTGGGGTCTCAGACTCTTCTAGGGCACCAGGTCTGTACCTGCAGCCTGAGATGTGTTTCATTAAAACTTCATGCCTGAGTGTAAGGCATCCCCTCCTCGTAAGAGGGCACAGTGCATGCTGGTGTTTTACAAGCTTCTGTGAATGACTTTCATCCATTAGCTCATTCATGCATTCACGCGAGCGACTTAGGCACACTCTTCCAGCCTGGGCCAGGTGGTGGGAAATCCTTCTGATTCTGTCCCGGAGTCTTATTTGAATAGAATCTTAGCAGAGTGAGCATGAAGGCATCTGGGAAATGGAGCAGCAGGTAAAACAGATGTTTTTTGAGAGAAAGAGGTGGTGGGAAGTGGGTAGGACACATAGAGTTTCCCAAATTAAATTTCTTCCGAGATGATCCTGTGTCCATGGGGAATCCAAAGGCCACATTGGTGCTGAGGGAGCCTTGTTTGCTGAGAAAGGGTTGCAACATCCTTCAGCTTCAGCAACTGCCTACTTCACTGATTTGGGGACTTCACTAAATAATAATTCTTAAAAATCATGAGTATAAACTAAGGCATTTGAGTTACAATTTCTTTACTTGAGTTTTCTTCTATTAAAGGGACAATTTCTGAACCTGATCCCATCTTGGATCTTCTACAGCCAGGCCTTCCAGTCTCTCCTCCTGACATGCCAGTCAGATGACAGAACACAGAACCGCAAAGTCAACTAACGTGGGCGACGTGCTGGAGGTCAGCTTCGCCTCTCTTCCTGGTGTTCTTCGTGGGCTGAGGAGGACCAGAGGAGCTGACCAGAACCCTTCGCCTCCCTGAAGCTGGAGGTGGCCAATGTCACAGACACAGGACTTACAGTACACATTTTTGTGCCTTTACTCCAGTCTTGGGAAAGCTGTGATGTGCAAACATGTATTGTGCTGTGGAGTGGAACATTCCACGTGTGAGGAGAGGAGGGTGCCTGTGGGTAACACTTGAAGAATTTCTATAGAGAGCTTATTAAATAAAAGTGGTGAGCAGAATGATACCTCTGGTCATTGGCATCTTGAGAGCAATTATACCTAGTAGGTTACTATCATAGTTGGGTGTCAAAGTAAAGGATCAAAAGAATGTCTGAGGTTGCTAAACATCAGCTAGACTTTTATAGTCCTGATAGCATGTGTGGTGGATCCAAAAAATAGATTCCAGTTTCCTTGGATGGTGAGCAAAGACCGGCAAGTATATACTTGGTAACATGAGAAAACCCAGCTATGTTCATTGAAGTTAACAGGAAGGTGTGCTCAGGTCTGTGCCAACAGAAACAAAAGAGTGGCAAGAATGGTGCCAGGAAGCTAAGCTATGAAGAGTCCAGATAAATCAGACTTTGGTATTTAAAAAGATGTGCGCCCGCCCCAGATGCCTCTCACTGGCTCTCTCAGGATGATTGACAGAAATGATGGACAGATGTAGAGGCATCTCAAGGGCATCTGAGTACACACGACTCTCCCAGAATTTACGCTCTCTTAATCACATGCATGTGATGTGGTCCTTATGGATGAATCTTTCATGAAGTTCAAAGCGGGGAAAGGTTGCCGAGGGTCAGGTTACTGGGTCTAACTCATCAATGCTCTGGTCTGGAGCTTTGGAGATTGAGCCTTTGCTTTTTTTTTTTTTTTTTAAATTTTTAAATTTCTGTTCTTCGTAGCACAATGAAAGAAAGCAGAATTGGCCCTCGGGTACTGTCCAAATTCAGATGGATAAGAGAAGTGGTCTCAAGGGGTTGGCTTTGAAGCATTTTTTCCCAATCCCTTTCCCTCTGTTCTTTGTCTCTTGCTCTGCTGCACGACTGCCACGAGGTGATGGGACCATGGTGTTTCTTCCACACCACAGACCTCGGAGCAACAGAACCAAGTGACCGTGGGCTGGAACTTCTGATGCAATGAGCTAACATAAATCTTTTCCTCTTTTAAGTTGTATCCTTACACAACTAATCATGAAGCAACTATGCAAGTGTAGACATTGTGCTTCTGGAAACTTCTGTATCAAACTTCGGTCAATTTTGCCTCTGAGGAAGAGCTACTTCATATCTTTAGGTAGCTTAGGTGAAAAAAACAATGAACTTCAGTGTATATAGCCAGGGGCAGATATTTAGAGATAATTTTTAGTTGTGCAGCACAAGAATTTTTCCAGTGTATTAATCCCCAGTTGATTTGAGTTGTTGCCCAACAAAGTTCTTGAAAATCTTTTAAGAGAATTTTTTCCTAGTGAAGGCTCTGATATGTTGAACTGGCTTATGAAATGGGCATGAAAGCTCTGTATTTTAAGATTATTGTCCCTGTCACCTCTAGCACTACATAACAGCTATTATTTCTTGTACATCAGTCATAGCCAGGGCTATGTGAAGCCTCGTGATAACTTAAGAAGTTGGTATTACTGTTGCCTTCATTTTATAGATGAGGACACCAAGGCACAAATAAAGTAACTTTGCACAGATTCACCTGACCACGGAGGAGAAAAGCTGGGGATTTATTTCGGGTCGTCTCCTTCCTACGTACCTTAGCTGAAACACCCCACTGGAGGGCTGCCAGTGTGGTTAAGGCTATTTCATCAGAATTGATGGCAAAGGAGAAACACTATGTCCCTGCTAAGTTTTGGATAAGTATCCCCAAAGGCACATATGTTAAAGGCTGGGTCCTCAACCTATGGAGCATTTAAAAGATGAGGACTAGAGGGTGGGTATCGTGTCACTGGGGGCATGACCTTGATGCATGGCCGGATGCTGGCCTCTTCCCCTTTCTCCTTTTGCTTCCTAGAAGCCATGAGGTGAGTGGCTTCCTATTACTGTGTACTTCTGCTGTGATGCATGGCTTCACAGAGGCCCCAAGCAGTGGGGCCAAGCAAACACCAAAGACCTCTAAAACAGTGAGACAAATCTCTCCTTTTTTAAAAAATTGGTATTGGCATAATTGTTTTCTTAAAATTTATTTTAAAAAAACTAAACAGAAAAAGGACAGAAATGATACAGAATTTTTTAAAAACCCCAGGAAATCAACACAGTTACCATATTGCTTATCGTTATCTTAACTGCTCAGGTTACATGATCTAGGCACACACACAAAAAGGATCAAACAATCAAACAATGACAGCACAAACTGTTCTTTTCAGTGGATCAACAGAGATCAGCAGCACAGTGATCCACCTTATATACATATACATACATACGTTTATACATGTGTACCTACATAACGGGCATCTGAGATAAACAAGCACATCTCAGATGAAGACATACAAATCGCAAATAAATACATGAAGAAATGTTCACCATCACTGGTCATTTGAAAAATGCAAATTAAAACAACATTGGCATACCATCTCACTCCAGAAAGAATGGCTACCATCAAGAAATCAACCCATAACAAATGCTGGCGGGACTGTGGGGAAAAAGGATGGGAACTCTTTCCTCCTTGCCAGTCGATTATCTCCGGTGTTTTGTCACAGTGATGGAAGACTGGCTAATACAGCTCTGTATTCTTCAGTGTCAACGTATCATGGAGATAAGAGGAGGAATCAGACTTCTGCAGCCAGGCTTCACGTCTGGATTTTAACATAGACTACTTTCCAAATTTTCCACGATCTGAAATCCTTCAGGAGCAGGGAGCTCTGCCACGTCTCACTTGTATTTGTGTTTCTGTATGTGTGTGTGTACTGGGTCTCTCATCTGTGGAGGTCTAGGGGTCCCCAGGAATATTATCCCACGCTGCCCATCTGTGCGACCTCCCAGGGCGCTGGTCCTGAAAATCCCTAGGGCACAGGTAGCAGGAGCAGGAGGACAGAGCAGGCCCCTGGGCTGTCATCTTCTTCTTGTTCTTGGGAATGGGACCTGGGTGCTTCATTTCAAAGACTCTTGTCACTAGTGCTTGATCCCAGCTGTGTCTGGTTCTGAGGCTGAATAATGCAAAAAGCACAGTAGTTTATCCACCCAGCTCCGGGCAGGGGAGATGGGCGGTTCAAGCGGGATTGACTCCCTACTGCCCTCTAGTGGTCTGAGAGAGACGCTGTTGGAAGGTTTGCAGGAATCTTGTAAAAATACAGTAGTAGGTCTCAGCGAAGAGATACAGGGAGGCAACCGCAGTCTGCATAATCTTTCCCCTCCTTTTAAAGATAAGGATACGGAAGCCCGAGGACAGTAAACTTGAGGAAGATGAAAAACATCAGACCTGATATTTGACGGAAGCTCTTTCTGATAGCAAAATTTTAATTTTCTATCTCCTTGCCTTCCAGTTAATACTTTAATCAGCACCACATCTGTGAGATTTATCTATGTTGTAGCGATCATTTCTTTTTTTCTAAATAGTGTTGTTTCACATAGAGATATATCACAATTTGTTGATGGCTATTTGGTTTTCCAGGGTGGGATATCACGAGTAATGCTGCTGTGAACATTTTTGCCTGAGTATTTTTGTGGACATATGTTTTCATTTCTCTTAGGTTTATACTCCGGAGTGGATTTACTGGGTCAAAGGGTTGGTGTATTAAACATTTTATTTTAACTTAAAACATACAAAAGTATATTCTCATGCCAGTCTTTTGATGTAGGGCCAAGTCCTTTCCTTTCTGTATGGTTCACTCATCAGAATCACAGCTTGTCTTTCTGTGTAAACCATACCATGGAAGGTAGCAGCTACAAGTTTTGATTCTTTAAAGTGGATGACCGTGTAGTCACATTAAGCAGTCTGAATCTTTCTGGGTTTTCCAGAATTTACTCAATAACCTTTTACAGTTATCTTGTCCACACTTACTTCTGTAATAATAACTTTTATTTATTTGTCCTTTGGCATGGTTTGGATGTGACTCCTAGAACTCATGGGGTGGAAACAAAATCCCCAAAGTCATGGTATTTGGTCATGAGACTTTTGGGAGCTGGCTGGGTCACAAGGGCTCTGCCCGCTTGATTGGATGAACCCATTTATGGGTTCATGGATTAATGGGTTGCTGAGTGGTTAGCTTCATTACAAGTGAGCGCTCTCTGGCATGATTGATCAGGCATGTGCTGCTCTCTGCCATATTTTGATCTAGCGAGATGTCCCTCACCTGATGTCAAGTAGATGCCAGCACCACACTCTTGGAATTCCCAACATCCCAGGATTATAAGCTTCTATTCTTAATAAATAAATAAACTTTTCTATTCTTTATACATTACCTGGTCCTGAGTATTTTGTTATAGTAGCAGGAAGTATACTAAGGCACCCTTGTTGAGTCTTTCCAAAGCACTCACTCATGTTTTCATTATAATAATTGACAACGACAACTTGTTTTCCTTTCATGCCAACATTTCATTGGTTTATATTTTTAAAATTCCTCTGGTAATTATAACGATAAAAAGAACAGATATTGACAGGGTTGGAAGCAACATAATACCTCTTTATAAGCACCTGACTTGATTGGTAGAAAGAAAAGAAAGGGGACATAGCAGAGGTAAGTTTAGCTTTGGTAGTAGATGTGTAGCAGACACACTCATGATGTACAGATCAGTGTGTTTTTCAGAGTGAACAGAGTACTGATGTGTTCTGGTTACTCCAGCTGGTGATAGAGGTGACCCGTATCTCATAGTGGCTATTTCATTATGCTCACAGATTCTGCAGGTTATGAATTTGCACAGTGGACGATGGAAAAGACTTGTACCTGATTGAAGGTATATGTACCTCGGAGGGATTGAGGGGACAGTGGCGGGGGCCTGGGTCATCTGCAGGTCCCTTTGACCTGCATTTCTTGCCATGGGTGCAACCTGGGCTGGTGATGTTAACCAAGGCCTCTCCATGGGGCTTGGTCTTGGCCACCATAGAGAGGTCGCCTTCCATGGCAACTCAGGGTTCCAGCAGTGAATGTCCCAGTACATTAGTACTAGCGTCATTGTCTGTTTTGATCTAGTGTAGAGGTCCTTCTATTGGGTACAAATATTTGACAATAAATGAGATTTTTGTTTGCTATTCATATATCTTTAGCTGGTTAGTTTTTGACCATTTTCTGATTCAGTTTTTTGTTTTCTCAGTGTAGCATTTAAAGGGTTCTCTGTGTACTCTGCATACAAGTTCTTTGTCAGCATTTTCAAATGTTTTTTTTAATCTGTTACTCATCCTTTGAACAAACTCTTGCAGAGAAAATATTTTTATCTGTGATGAAGTCCAATTGATTGATATATTTTTCTATGGATTTGTCTTTGGTGTCATATCCACAAGTTCCGTGTCTAACCTTAGGTTGCAAAGATTTTTTGTCATGTTTTTCTCTGTAAGTTTTGTATATCACTCTTAGATCTCTGATCCAGTTTAGTGTAACATGTAAAGTATAGACTGAAATTCATGTTCAATGGTTCAAACACCATTTGTTGAAAGGACTGTCCTTTTTTGGAACTGTATTGCACCTTTGTTAAAATCAATTGGCCACTGTGTCTGGGGCTATTCTGAACCCTCTGTTGTGTTTCACTGATTTATGTCTCTATCTCTCAGTCAGTACCACGGTATTTCATGACTGTGACAATCATAAAACTTTGTCACGTTTATAATCCTTCATGCTTTATTATTTCTCAAAATTGACCTGCTTATTTTGCTTTTTCTATCTAAAGTTTAGATTTAGTTCATCGGTGTCTATAAAGAATTGTGCTAGGATTTTGGCAAAAATCCTTTCTTTTCACAAGAATTATGATCAGTATTGTGTTTTAGTTCCAGTTTCCTATTGCCCACTGGTAATTTATAGAAATATAATTGATTTTTGCATGTAGTCTTTCTATCATGTGGCTGTGCTAAATCTGTTAGTTATAAGAGAGCTATTTTGTTTTATTTTATAGATCTCTTACAATATTTGACATAGACATTCATGTCATCTGAAAGTAAGGACAGTTGTGTTTCTTCTTTTCCAAACTCAACATCTTTTCTTTTTCTTGCCTTATTGCACTGGCTGGAACTTGTAGTACATTGACTAGAACTGACAAGAGCAGAAATTCTTGCCTTCTTCTCCAGTTTGGAGCAATCCATTGAGTCTTTAATATTAAATAGTGGTATCTGTGGGTATAAGACATCACTTTTAATGGCTACATGGCTATACGTAGCCGCTGCTCCTGTTGGGCATTTAAGTTGTTTCCTGCATTTTGCTATTACAAGCAGTGTTTCCACAAATGTCTTTATAACCCCATCTTTATGCAAACCCTAGTCTTCACATTACTTTGGCTCCTATTCTGGACCTTTCTCACCAGCATCCAAACAAGTTCTGGTTCGTGCCATTAAGAAATTCCTTCTTTTTCTGTGTATTATCCTGCAGTTGCTGCTTCCTCTTGCTTGCTCTTCAGGCTTTTGCAGGTTTCTGTGTCATGATCTTTCCTTTCTCACTTTGCATTTTCCCCTCAACTCGCTGGTCGGTCTCTGTCCTCTCTCCGTGGAGACTGTGCTTGTCAAGGTTGGCTGTGACCCTTACGTTGCCAGCCCAGTGTTATATTTGGTTTTTACTTTAGCATCACCCTTTGGCTCTTCATGGAACCCTTTCTTCACCTCGTGACACCATGCTGTTTCCTTGGCCCTTGCTGGCTGCTCCAGAACACTTAGTTCTGAAAGGATTTTGCCCTAGATACAATATTACGGCAGTGGGAGGCAGGACCAAGGGATGTTTGCCTTGAGGTCACTTTCCCCTCCCCTATGACAACTTACTTGGTGTATGAAAAAAGTCGCAACCAGCTGCTCACACATCAGCAATGCTACCCTAAGCACCACCCCAGTGGGAAACTATATGTATGCCCCCCACACCACGTTTCGGGAAGAGAAAGCCAGGCCCCGGTGGTCATGGGATTCTCTCCACACTCTTAAAATAAAGGCCATTTTTACTTTATATTTTCCTTTCATTGCGCTGAAAATCCTATCATTGGGTTCCCTGACTGGGAGGCAGTGTGAGTGACTCCCCAGTTTGAGTCTCCCTGCTAATTCACGGACCAGACCATATCTTGGATTAATTCCTCGACACGTGGGAGCTGCTCAATTTGTTGCCACCAGCCTGCAAACACCGGCCTAGTTCATTTACCTCAGGTGAGCCAACTTCCAGCTGGGGTTTTCTCCGTGGCTGTGGGCTGGGCTCATGCCAGATTACCCATTCCGTCCCTGGACTGAGATAGCAGTTCTCATGTTTCTTGGACAGTCCGAGACAGAACCACTGTGGTTCTGGGATCCCAACCCGTGCCTTTTGGTGACTACCACTGGGTTTGGGTCGGAGCTGTGCTTTAATCGTGCTTCCAAAATAGGTGAGGATCTCTTTTGGTTAGGCATGGTCTGGAACATATTCCTTGGGGGAGGGCCAGAGTTCTTAACCCTTAAAACAAAATTATCCCTTTTGGCTCACTTTTAATTTAGTCATGGGAAATACTTTTTCCTCTCCCCAAAATAACACACTCTGGGGTGGCTGGTTCATAACCTTGGTACCCTTGGCCTAAAGAAAACCATAAGAATTAAACAATCCTTTACGGCCAGGAGGCTTGGCCGACCTATGAACTTAACGGCAGCCATGGCCTAAAGAGGGGACGTTTGATCTCTGTATTCTCAAAAATTTATGTGACTTTTGTTACACTGGCAACAAGTTAGCAGAAATTCCATCTGTACAGGCTTTCCTTACCCTAAGAACGTGCTCTTCTCTCATTAAATCATGTACACCTGCTCAAATTTTTTTGCTAACTCTACTGCACCACAAACTCTCCCCTCCTCCTCTCACAACCCATTAGATGATGTGCTCCCCACTTTTATTCCCTCCACCCCCAAGATTGAACCCTGCAGCCTTCTCAGCCAAAGGTTTCTATACCCCCTGCGTTATCCTCTCCTCCTCCTTCACCCACAAGGGCCTCTAATCCATCCCCTAGGGTCTCTATTCCTTTCCCTAGCATCTCTAATCCTTCCCCTAGCGTCTCTCCCCAATCTCCAACTTCTCAATCCCTCCTACCTGAGCCATCTGTCCTGTCTGAGGGTTCTTAGTCTCCTTCCCCTGCATCACTATTTTCTCCGCCAGCTCACCATACTTGGTCTCCAGCATTCCAGCCTTCTGGCAGGCCACATGGTTGCTGCAATTTATGTGGAGGACAGCCGCCATCCTGTGGTCCTCTGCCACATGACAGGGTGCCGCCATCTTGGGACGGGTCTCAGGGTCAGTGGCCACCCCCTTGTGGCTCCTTGGGTGATCAGCAACGAGCACCCTGCTGCAGGTCACATGATGATTTACCATGCCGTTGGGAGCAGCTAGGCAACCCGCCAGCAGCCTGTTTCCTTGTCTCATGGTGATGAGTGGCTGCTTTGTAGCCAGTCATTGGGTAATCGCCCACACATGCCTGCCGGATGGTTGGCTGCTCAATGGCCATCTACTCCACAGACTTCTCTGCCTCAATGTCTGCTCCCACTGGGAACAGGCTCACCCTGAGAGATTTGTTAGTATATGTGTACCTTTCTCCCTTTCTAACTTACCTCAGATTAGCCATAAATTAGGTTGCTTTTCTGTTAACCCACAGAGTTATATTAGAGAATTTGAATTTATAACTAATTGTTCTGATTTACATTTTAAGGATATTTATGTGATTTTGAACTCCACCTTCAGCTCACAAGAGCGAGCTCAGCTGTGGCAAGCAGCTCAAGAAGAAACCAATCGCAGACATAAGGCAAATACTGATGAAAATGCCGCTGGACCTTCTGCAGTGCCAGAACAAGATCCTAACTGGATGGAGAAGGTTCTTATAAAATACATAAGATGATTGAATGTCTAATTGTTGGCCTTAATAAAATTGCTCACAAAAAAACTAACTCTAACAAACTTTTAGAACAGGTCCAGGAGGCTAATGAAAATCCAGCTGTGTTCCTAAATCAGCTTAGGGACACCTTAATTAAGTTTACTAATGTAAACCCAGACTCTCATGAAGGGATGATTGTTGTTAACTCTTATTTTATTTCTCAGTCTGCTCCTGATATTCGTGCAAAGTTACAAAAGACTGAACATGGCCCTCAAACCCCACAAGGAGACCTTCTTAATTTAGCTTTCTGTGTTTTCAACAACAAAGAAAAATCTCAAAAAGAGGCACAAAAAAAGAAATTTGCTAAATATCAATCTGATCTCTTAGCAGTGACACTTGGATCTCCAAAGACAGGAAAGCCAAAACAAGGCAGAGCTGCCTGAGCCCCTCCTGGACCATGCTTCAAGTGCAGCAAAGAAGGACATTGGTCAAGAGAGTGCCCCAATCCTGGCATTCCCTTGGGGCCTTGCCCCTATTGCCATCTCAAGGGCCACTGGAAGAGTGACTATCCTAACTGCCAGAGAGTGGGTAAGCTATTCTCTAACTCCTTGCCCTCACACGAGACTCCATCACTGCTGCTGAATACTGATAGGGCTTGGGGTCCATAGCCCCCATTAAGGTGTCCTTCTCAGAGCCCTGAGTCTAACTGGAGGTCTCAGATAAGACACTATCTGTACTTATAGACATGGGGGCGAGTTATAGTGTACTTACTGAGTTTTCAGGTCCTTGTGTTAAGTCCTTAATCTCTGTAGTGGGTGTTGATGGCCAGCCTATGCAGCTTTTGCAGACAGGGCCTATTCCACGTAGATTCCAGACTCTCTTCTTTACCTACAGCTTCCTAGTAATTCCAACACACCTCACACCACTTTTAGGTAGAGATCTCCTTCAAAAGCTTAACTTCTTCTTTACCTTCTCTCTCCCCACAGCTTTAGTCCTCCAAACACCCTCACAGTGCACCACAAAGTCCTCCCCTTCCCTTCCTTCTTCTCTGGTTGATCCCATAGTTTGGGATACTTCCAATCCCACCCATGCTACCCATGCTATGCCTATTTTAATTCGTCTCAGGGATCCTTCAATTTTTCCCTTGTGTTTCCCAGTATCCCATAGCTCCCAAACATTTACAGGGATTTCAACTTATAATTAAGTGCCTTTTAGACAGTGGTTTTCTTAAACCTGCCCATTCACTCCCATTCTCCCAGTACTCAAGCGTGATGGGTCTTATCGCCTAATGCAGGACCTTAGGATAATCAGTGGTGCTGTACCCCAATCCACCCAGTGGTGCCAAACCCTTATACCATGCTCTCTCATATCCCTCTCTCCACCACTCACTTTACAGTTGTAGATCTTATAGATGCCTTTTGTAGCATCCCCTACACCCTGATTGTCAGAATCTCTTTGCATTTACATGGAGTGATCCAGACACTCCCAGGTCTCAACAACTTACTTGGACAGTGCTTCCCCAAGGGTTTAAGGACAGTCCCCACTTCTTTAGCCAACCTCTTGCTTCTGACCTTGCAGAACTTGGTCTCAAACCTAGCACTTTCCTTCAGTGCATAGATGTCCTTCTCTTATGTTCTCCATCCCATCATTGGCCATACAGCATTCAGCTAGTCTCCTTAATTTTCTTGCCAGTTGTGGATACAGGGTCTCTCCTGCTAAAGCCCAAATAGCTTCCCAAAAAGTCAAATATCTAGTTCTCTCTCTCACCCCCACCACTCATTCCATCACTACAGATCAAAAGATCTTCAGGTGCCCACAACTAAACAACAGGTTACATGTTTCCTAGGTTTAGCCAATTTCTTTCATCTCTAACTTTCATTCCTAACTTGCAGCTCTAGCTTAAACCCTCTAAAAATCTTCAAAGGGTGCCTTATCAAAACCCCTAAACCCCACTATGCCCATACATGCCCCTTTTCATAAATTAAAAGAGGCTCTCCTAAGAGCTCCAGCCCTTACCCTTCCTGACCCCACCCAACCTTTCACTCTATATACTATATCTCAGGGCCACAATGCTGTAGGTGTACTATAACACAAGAAAGGACCTTATTTTCAAGCAGTAGCCTACTTGTCAAAGCAGTTAGACAACACAGTGAAGGGATGGGCACCTTGTCTCCGAGCCCTTGCAGCTGCAGCCCTACTGACACAGGAAGCTAAGCTTACATTAGGGCGGTCTATTCCAGTACACTCATCTCATCACCGAAATGAGCTCATCTCACACAAGGCACTCCCTGCCCTGATGACCCCTTCTCACCTTCAACAGGTACATCAAGCCCTCTCTCAGGACCCTTGTATCTCTATTACAACTAGTGGTCCTCTTAATGTGGCAACTCTACTTTCCACCTCAGAGGACCACCCTCATCATGACTGTATTGAGGTCTTACAGAATAATCCCTCCCCTTTCCCTCCCATTAGTAGCACAACTCACTCTTTAGCCTTTGACACATGGTTTATAGATGGCAGTTCAACAAATACAGCCAGCCAGAAAAAGGCAAGATATGCAATAGTTAACCAGTCAAAAGTTATAGAGACTTTGCCACCTGAGACATCTTCCCAGAGAGCAGAACTTATTGCCCTTACAAGGGCTCTTACACTAGCAAAGGACACAGTCATAAATATATACACTGATTCAAAGTATACATTTAGCATTTTACACTCTCATGCCTTTATCTGGCAAGAACAGGGTTTTATTAACTCTCAGGGAACCTCCATCATTAATGTGCCTCTTATCCTTAAACTCCTAGAGGCAGCACTACTCCCAAAGCAGGTGACAGTTATTCATTGTAGGGGACACCAGAATTCTGCAAATCCCATTGCTCAAGGCAATGCCTTTGCAGATTCACAGGCCAAGTTAGCTGCACAAAGGCCCTATCCTTCTCATCTTTTCCCATTAGTCCCAAACAGTCTATCTCAGCCTAATTATTCACCAGAGCAGCTACAGCTACTTCATAAACCAGGTTACACACAAAACACTCAGGGATGGATTTTCCAGGGATCAAAATTTGTTCTCCCAGATCAGCAGGCCTTAGGCATCATCACTGACTTACACAACTATTTCCATATAGGATCACAGGCCTTATACAAACTCTTAGCTCCAGTAGTCACACATCCTTCTCTAAAGGCTATCATTCTTAAGATTACTCACACCTGTCATCTCTCTGCTAGGACCTCTCCTCAGGGACATATAGCACCCCCTTCCTTTACTATTCATCAATTTCGAGGACACAGCCTGTCAGGACTGGCAGATAGATTTTACACATATGCTCTGTCACAAAACTCTCAAATAACTTCTCACCTTTGTTTGTACTTTTTCAGGATAGATAGAAGCCTTTCCCACAACCAGGGAGACCGTTGATGTAGTTACTAAAGTCCTATTACAGGAAATTATCCCAAGGTTTGGCTTACCTCAGAGTATTCAGTCAGATAACAGTCCAGCCTTTATTTCTCAGATCACTCAACAAGTATCCTCAAGCTTAACCATCATCTGGTGCCTACACATCCCATACCATCCACAACCCTCAGGAAAAGTAGAAAAGGCAAATGTTCCCATAAAAACACACCTTACATAGCTCATTTTAGAACTACACCAACCTTGGCCTCAACTTCGGCCCTTAGCCTTAGCCAAGCTCAGGACACTTCCCTGGGCTCCTACATTTTTAAGTCCTCTTGAACTTATGTATGGCAGGCCATTCTTACTCCACAATCTTCCTACTCTCCAAAGTCTCCCTCCTCTTGCTGACTATATCCCAATCCTCTCCTTCCTCTGATACTTGTTAGGACAACATGCTGATCTCTGCCTTCCTCAACCCTCTGAAGGGACCAACCCTCTGAAGGGACCAAGCCAGATCCTCCCATATTCCCAGAAGATCTGATTTATCTCAAATGTTCTAAATCCACAGAACTACAACCAAGGTGGAGCGGCTGCTACCTGGTCTTCTTGGCTACCCCTACAGTGGTCAAAGTTGCTGGACTTTCATCCTGGTTTCACATCACTCAGGCTAAGTGGTGCCCTCCCAGCCCTAAATCTAATCATCCTGAGTGGTCATCTCATTTGTCGCCCACCTGTCTTTGTCTCACCAAGGCCTCAGAGGCACAACACTCAGACTAAATCATGTTTTGTTATCCAATTTGGTTCCTAATTCCTTACATTCTATTAATTATCTTTTTTACAGCAGGCCTCCTAATAGTCTTTCCTAAAGACTCCCACATCATGCGAAAGATCATCCTCATGTTGTTCTACATAACAACAGTCTTAGTTCTCTCTACCCTCAGCTTTTAGTCAAATGTGAGATCCCTGAAGGCCTAGGCTCTTACCTTCCTTATACTGACACAGCCACGGCCATCCCCACCCCTCTTATTCTTTCCAGCTCAGCTCCTGGACCAAAGACAAGCCCCACCTACCTACACTCTTAACTTTTACCCTTTCAGATGGGGGAATAATTATCTCTCATAACTTCACTCCTCCTAACTCCACACTTATTTTTCAGAATTCTACCTCACTGTGGTCCTGATAAAATGACATACCTAAATCAAAGGCACTTTCCTTCTACCTCACCTAGGTCCTTAAATATGATAGTGGCCTGCCTCCTCATAGCACTTTGTCTCTTTGTTTTCCAGTCTAACGTGTGGGCATTCACCAGTGATAAAGTTGTCCTGGCTGAAACACCTGGCACCAGCTTCTACATGGGCATCAACCATCATCCCGTCAACAATCTAAACCCCAATACAGTGCCTCCCCTTTTAGCAGGAAGTAGTAAGAGAGAGACTTTGCCCTTTTCCCAACAATAAAAAGGCGGGAAAGAAAGGATTTTGCCCTAAATACGATATTACAGCAGTGGGAGGCAGGACCAAGGGACCTTGAGGTCACTTTCCCTTCCCCTATGACTACTTACCTGTGGGGTGAAAAAAGTCCCAATCAGCTGCTTGCCCATCTGCAATGCCACCCTAAGCACCACCCCAGTTGGAAACTATATGTGTGCCCTCTACACCATGTTTCCAGCAAAGAAAGCCAGCCCCCAGTGGTCAAGGGATTCTCTCCAGGTTCTTAAAATAAAGGCCATTTTTACTTTATATTTTCCTTTTATTGCGCCGAAAATCCTATCAATTTTTCCATGAAGGAATTAGAAGTCTTCTGTTTGTTCCCATCCACAGCACAATTTAAATAGCAAAACCAACTTCTGTTCCTTGGCGGCTGCCTCTGAAGCAGCCTAGGCCAGCATGTTTTTAAGAGAGGATTCTTACAGCAGTCAGCGTATTCTGTGCTGCTGACTCTGCATTGCCTCTTTTTCTTTTATTTAATTCCTCCTTGCCTGGTGGAGAGTGCCCTAAAGCAGCGACTCGTGGTTTAGGTACGCAGTGTCTACATTTAATGGTCCCATTCTTTCACTCCAGTTGATCGCATTTCAACTAGGGTTAGAGAGTGCTGTTGTATCAGGGGAATGGAGGTATCACAGTGTTTAGGGACTCTGTGCTGCACTGACGGTGGGATTAAGGGAAATTTTTAAACAGAAAGTGTGAGTGTGAAGCAACTCAGCTTTTTAGCAATAAAATTTTCCTCCTGTACCAGGGAATCTCCAGTTGGCATTCTGGCTTCAGTTTTAAAAAATGTCAAGGCCTCACATTTATTTGGAAAGGTAACATACAACTGAACTTTTCTTCTTCTTGTTTTAAAAATATACAAATGTACAGGAACAAATACACATACAAGCCCAAATTGTGATTTAAACCATGAATGTTGAACTTGTAAGGTTCAGGAGAAAATGGGAAACTGACTAGGAGCCACTCAAGGGAAAGAATTTGTCAGGATGGCTTTGAGGTGGCACGGTTGGGAGAGTGCCCAGGGTGGTTTGTGGACGGGCCTCCGCCCTAGTGGTAAAGAGCTGGCTTTGCTTGCCACCGGCCACTTCACTGGCTGTGGCAGTGAAGCTCACTTTCTGCCAGCAGCTGGCTGCGTGGTGCTCTGCCTGGATTGTGGGCTGAGCTGGGTGGTTGGTTCCAGGGCATTCAGGGAGCCTGGCCGTCCTGGCCTGTGGGCAGAAGGGAGAGCATCTCTGGACTTCATGCATTTAAAGAGCTTGCAGCAGTGAAGCATTGCATTAGCACTCAGCAGGTACTGCTAGTTATAATTACTATTTAAGGGGCTGGGGATTTAGCTCAGTGGCATAAGCGCCTGCCTTGCAAGCAGGCAGTCATGAGTTCGATTCCTGGTACCGGTAAAAAGGAAAAAGACAAAAAAAAAAATAATTACTATTTAAATACTTGCATCCAGTTTTGTGAGTTCTCCAGTGGAAAACAAAACAAAGCGAAGGTTCACAGGATTCTGCAACCTTTAACCACAGGGGCCTTAACTTCTGCTTAGAGACAGTCTTTTTCATCCCTGGGTTTCCACCTGCTTTTCCCACAGATCACAGAAGTGTTCTAAATCCCCTGGGACTCCACTCTGCTTTGCCTTTCACAGCCGGATGTGCTACACAGAATTCAGTGTCCAGGGTACCCCCTTCCTGGCTTCGCGCCTTCTAGCAGCTGGAGGGGTTACAACAGACCTCTTGGGGCCTCTAAACGTGGGATGGCGGCTATCAGATAATTTCTGAGAGCTGCAGGCAGGTGTCCAAGTGGCTTGTCCTCCTGTCACTGACCTGCTCACTCTGGGTGCTGCGTCTGGTGGGGACTGGGGACCTTCCCTTGCAGTGCAAAGTGTGTGTTTTTTTCTTGTGGGTCTTTCCTACTGATCTTCCCACTGTTATGGGCTGACCGTGCTTCTCTTAGATTCCTTATGCTGAAACCCTGACCTCGAGGTCCTGCAAATATAGCACATTTGGAGAGAAAGTCCTTAAAGAAGGGAGGATGTGAAAATAAAGCTGTCAGAGGAGGCCCTGGTCCAGTATGGCTGCTGTCCTTTTCAGGCTACAGGAAAGATCAGATTCTATTTATCTACCTACAGGCGGGCTGACTCGGGGTAGGGGGCTGGGGGGTGGGGGGTTGTGACTTGAACAGGTATCTGAAGGGGAAGCTGAGTATATAAAGGATTTTTGGAATCCGGATGGGATGTTGAGCTCAAAGCTGCGAGGACAGTCAGCAGGCTGGCCTCCCAAGTTCAGTGTTAAATTTCTTTATTGTCCTTACTTCTTGTTTTTTTGGAGGGGGCGGGGCACAACCTATTGTTTCACATTGTTTACAAGGGGAAGCATGGGGTCTCTCAGGTCTCTCTCAGGTCAGTCCCAGCTCCGGCCTGCTACTCTTCTGAGAAGAGGAAGTTTCGACAGATACTGGCTACGTGTGCACACAGAGAAGTGACCATGCCAGGACTCAGCAGTTGGTGAGCCAAGCAGAGTGTGCTTTGAAGAAGCATCTGGTTCTGGGACCCACAGCTTCCAGCGCTGTAGCAGAAGAGATTTCCATGCTCAGTCTACAGAATCTGTGGTGTTTTTGCATAGCAGCCTGTGTTGACCACTGCTGCCAGCCAAGTCTGTTCCCCACCTTGATGATACGTGCTGTGGGATTCATTCAAAAGCTGTGGGCCGGAAGGTGGTATCCAGGAGGGGCTGGTTAATAGGACCTGATTTCAAACTCCTTTCTCCTCCCATGATAATCACACAAAGCCACTAAGACACTATTAAAATGTTAATAAGTGAACTGCTAGGTCCAGCGTGTCAGCTCCATGGGGGTGGCCAGTCCCCAAGGAAATGCCAAGCTAACTGCAGAGAAGAGAAAACCAGAGCTCCGAGAAGGTAGGCAGATAGCGAGAGCATTCCACTCTCAGAGTGAGAACCCCGGTCAGCACTGTGGTGGTGCTGAATGAAACCACGCAAAAGGAGAAGACTGTTCACAGGGGCTGGGGCCATCTGCAAGAGCCAGGCATGACCCCTGCTGCTGGCCAACTGGGACCTATTCAGCCAGACTGCATCAGTGTGGTTGGCAACACTGCAGGGAGGAATTTCCTGAGCCGTGGTAGCTCAGGGGTGCCCACAGGTGGGCAATCAGGTTCACTCACTGGCCAAGGCATGAGTATATTCTATTTTTTATTTGTAATTTTAAAGAGAATAAAACAAAACAGAACAGAACAAAGGGAATCAGGACAGAACAATGCAAACAATACGGGACTTCACAACAAGGCAACAGGAAATCAACACTGGCTACCATGATGTCTCTCGTTTTCTTAAAATTAGCTGTTCATACCATCGCACACAGTAAAATCCAACAAAATAGAACAATACAACAAAACAAAAGAATGGATTCATGACGCGACTTCAAAACAAGACAATAGGAAACCATAATGTCTCATTTTCTTCAAAATAGTTGTCCATATCATTGTGCAAATTAAAATCAAATAAACCAAACAGAATAAAACCAATCAAAACAAGAGAATGAAAGCATTACAGGCATGAGCAGATTCTCAAGGAGAACAGACTTCATGGTTTAGAATGTCTACTGAAGAACGTTCTGGGGACCATCATCCATGTGGAGGTTGGGCTGTCGCTTTGCTTAGATTATGTTTCCTGGCTTCGAAGGCTGGGCCAATACACGAGGGGCTGATGTTTCCAAAGTGCCTCCTGGATTTGTGGGCTTGGTATTGATCGTAGGAAGGCAGATGATGAATGGGTGGTCCCTGAACCTTCCTAAGAATGCTTAGGTGCAGAGGGCACTGGAGGGTGTGGACTTTGGGTTGCTGGCCTGTCTTCTTTGGTTGTCTTAAACTGTTAATCTCAAAATCTAATTATACCCTAGAATCAGTAGGACACATTGAAAAATATAATTTGTAAGTTCTGCTCTTCACTACCTGAATGAGCCTTCTCACCAAGGGGTGCAGCCCAGGAACCTGAGGTTCCTTGTTACTGTTTTAATAGTTTTACTAGGGGGTAGCATTTATTTAATGATATGCAACCTATTTGCATATATTACAGTTTTGTAATTTGACTACTTTTTTGAAGTCACCACCACAATCAATCAGAATGAATGCAATATTGATTGATCACCACCCCTCATTCTAACTTTCCATACGCCCTTTGTGATCCATCTCCCACCCTATCTCACACTCAGGTTAACCAGTTGTCTGTTTCAGTCACTGTAGACCAGTTTGTATTTTCTAGAAATTTATATAAATGGAATCATAGCATGTCGTCTTTTGGGTCTGGCTTCTCTTATTCAACTTGCTTATTCTGAGACTCACCCACATTGCTGCATGCACCGAATGTACCCTTGTTCCCTTTTCTTTTGTGTCCTGGTTGGTGGAATGGCTGCACCATGCTTCACTTATCCATTGTCCCATTAGGGAATATTTGGGGTGTCTCCAGGCCGGAGCTACTCCAGGTGGAGGTCTTTGAATGGACAGTGGTTTCCTCTTCTTGGGAGGGACAGTGCCCGGGCCGTATGAGAGGTGTACATTTAACTTTGCTTTTATTATATGTGATTACATTCATCACAGGAGTTGTACATACCACATCTGTGTGTATGTGTGTGTAGTGGGCAAACCCTATACAGTATGATTTAAAAATATGGTGAGCGTGTAAATATAGGACATTCAGAGACACATAGCCATTAATCTCCCCAACAGACTCCCGGTCATTTGAACGTACCTGTCCCTTTCCTGAGTGTCTTCAGTTCCACTGTCCTGGCTGCCTCCCTCTGTGTGTGCCCCACGGGGTCAGAGCCAGTGAGTAAGGCGGATGAGGACACGCTGGGCTGTCTTTACCAACCTGCCCTATGCCCACCTGATGACCCTGGGCAGCGGCATTCGGTGTATTTTCTCCTCACATTTCAGGAAGACTTTGGGAGCGACTTCACAAAGAGGCCAGAAGGATGGCATGAGTGTGTTCGCAGCCAGGCGGAGTGCCGGGTCTTTTTACTATAATGTTTAAAAATGTAAATGGTCAACAGGTTTTGATCACAGTTCGAACATCCCACTCACCACCCACGGCTACTTAACAGCCCTGAGATGCAAAAATGCGCGTTTTAA
Organism: Cavia porcellus; assembly: GCF_034190915.1. Lineage (NCBI taxonomy): Eukaryota > Metazoa > Chordata > Mammalia > Rodentia > Caviidae > Cavia > Cavia porcellus. Next base: position 21,081,792 of record NW_026947500.1, read on the forward strand.
TTCCTTTCCTCCCTTTGCAGCGCAGAGCAGAGAATTTCAGCAACTTTTCCGCGTCCCAGGGCTTCTGTTTCCACAGACGGCACGTCCTTCCTAATCGTGGCCACGAGACTCCCGCGGACCAGCTCTTAGGTGACCAGGACAGCCCTGGACAGCCTGGGACAGCCAGGACCACACTATCTGCACACCTTCCAGGAGGCAGCGAAAGGCCCTCAGGAACGTGTGCTTGCCCGGACTCGTCGCCAGAGGGCAGTGTGACCCCGCGGACCTGCAGACCCGAGCCCCGGATGGCAACTGAGGTCCTGCAATAGGATCTAACCTAGTAAAAGTTGGGGTGGTGAATAAGGTGGGATGCCCCCCACATTGCAGAAGGCGTGCGAGGGAGGGCGGCTCCTCTCCTTGAAGGCGACCTTAGCCTCTCTTTGCGCTCACAAAATCCTGCAGCTGTGGGTCCCTTTGGAGGCCGGGCTGCAGCCACTGCTCAGAGGGGCCCAGGCACAGGACCTGGCAGTGCTTTAAGGTCGTGCAATGTCTCTCAGTGCCCGCTGAGACTGGTCCGTGACCTCCTCTCCCATCCCCTGCACCCACTCCAGTCATCTCCAGATTCCATATAATGCCCAGTGCGTGTAAGGGCCGGGTCAGTAGTGTCTGGCTGTATTGTTTAGTGTGACAGGAGAGATACGCCTGTGCATACTCGGTTCAGTGTAGGTGCACCCCCCCCCCCCGGGTGTAATCCTTGGTCAGATCTGCAGAACTGGAACCTACAGGGTTGGCAGAAGGGTGGTACTTCCACTCCTTATGGCCACCTGGGCGAGGACAGAACTCCATCCCAGGGAAGTCTCCAGGGAATCGATCCTTTGCCCTCCAAGAAGTGAGTATCTTCGGGGTGTGATGGTGCACGCCTGTAATCCCAACACTTGGGAGGCTGAGTTGGGAGGATGCTTGCAGATTCGAGACCAGCCTGGGCTACAAAGTGAGCTCAAGGCCAGCCTGAACTGCATAGCGAGACACTGTCTCAAAAAAGACAAAAAAAAAAAAAAAAAAAAAAAAAAAAAAGAAGAAGAAGAAGCAGGTGTCCAAGGCTCATCAAGGGTAAAAAGCACAGTTTCCAAGGTCAGCTCCACCCTAGGACTTGGAGAGAAACCCAGGTGGAGGCCCGCTGGCAGTTGTTTGCTTTTGTGGTTTATCTCTTTCCCAAGCATGAAGCTGAGATTCTACTCCATTTCCTGAGCTCATCCGAACAGAATGTGGAGGTTCGGCCTCCATCCCTTCCTCTGAAGGAGGTCTCAGCTGGCATGTCCTGGCCTCCCTGAGGTCCCGATGGTGCCAAGGAGCAGCTCATGCCCAGGGTGGGAGCAGCTGCAGCTTTCAACTTAAAAGAAACACTCATTGCTCTGGCTTGCGTCTTCTGCTCAGCCCTGGCAGAGCCCGCCCCCCCCCCCCAGCTGGGAGGCCCTGGTTGCCCAAGATGACCTGCAGGCCTTATCAGTGCTTTGTGTCTGGGATTCCCGATGACTCAGTAGGGCTCTGCTTTTGTTCCAACCTCTTTTGCAGCTGTCTGTCCGGAAGCTGTGCTGACCACGGCAATTTGTCCCTGGGATTTGTGGCACAGTCTATGAAGGTGGATGCATTTGTTTGGAAAAAATTGTTTTTTGGATTCTACAGTTAATATCCATTTTATTTTTTTAAATTTTGAAGTGATTTGGGAGTGCTAAAAACAGCATGAAAATTATACAAAGGTTTCCAGGTGCCTAGTATCTAAGCCAATGCTCCTCTCACTCTAAATGGATTGGAATGTATTTCCTACAGGAATGTCTACAGTCTCTCTCTCTCTCTCTCTGTCTGTCTGTCTCTCTCTCTCTCTCTCTCTACAGAGTCTCGCTGTGCAGTTCAGGCTGGCCTTGAACTCACAATGTCCTGATCAAATCAGGAATCTCACACAGATACCACCCAGCTTGTCACCTAGGGCCCTCAGCCACTTTGCCCTGTTGTATCACTAACATCTCAGGACTGGGCCATATCTTTGTCTAGCTGCTGCCTGTGTGGTTCCTGCTGCCCTGGAACGGATCCTTCATCTCTCTCATTTCTCATGACTTGGACATTTCTGGATTTCTGGAGAGTGCAGACCAGCATGTCATAGGAAGACCCTGAGCTCGGGCTTTTCTGATCTTCTCTCGTGCTTAGACTGGCCAGGATCCCCAGGGGCAGAGCGTCCTACCAGGAGGCAGGGGACGTCCCTCAGTGCCACTGCTGCCCTCCTTACTTTTGCGGCCTAGTTGAGTGGTGCTTGGCATCTCTGAGCGATGGGATCTTGCAGGAGGGAGCTTGGAGATTTCAGGAAAATCCTGTTTCTCACACATATCGCACGTTTTAGGTAATTTGAGAAATATGATCAAGAAGAGGGGGAAATCACTCACAGCGCCTTGGTGAGCGGTGCCCACTGTTTCACCAGGAGGGTTCTTTCTCCTGCCCTCCAGCCTCCTTCGGAAGGCTGTTAACCCCCATCAGGGCCGGCAGGTTAATGTGGGAAAGTGCAGCCTCCTCACACCCCACCCCTCCTGCTGGGCCTTTGCTCGAAACAGAAGTGTGAATCTTGTGGGCATTTTGGGTCTATCATGGGGTAGAGGAAAAAGTTATAAGCAGGGGAAGCCTTTTAGATCTTTCAAAATTCAACACCTTGGGACCTGCCTCTGGGCAATGGAGAAGGGACTGGGAGGGAGTCGTAAAAGGAAGATCATTGCCCTTGTGAGCTGATAAAGGGAAAGAAAAGACAAGGGGTGAACTACCACTGATGTGGCTGACGCTGGGGCAGGCACCCTAGGATGGAATGACATGGATTCCAGGTAGCTTCATCTGGCTGGAGCAGAGCCAGTGGAACAGGGGGTCCCAGGAAAGGGTGACAGCTGGCAGAATCAGATGCATGAAGGAGTTGGCTAGTATTTTGAGTAGATGAGGTCGCCAGGGACACACTGCCAACTCAGTCTGGAGCAAAGAGAAAGAATAAGGACTTCACTTGCATTTGTGACAGAGGAGTCCACAGAGCATGGTCTAGTCAAGACTGCATCCAGGAGTTCGAACGATATTGTGAGGAATCCTCTCTTTCCTCTCCAAATCTTTCATTTTATTATTCCTTAAAAAAAAAAAAATGTTTTGGATGCTAGGGATTGAAGCCATCACCTTATGCTCACTAAAATGCTTCCTAAACTCTCCAACTCTCCTCTACTCTAGCTTTTTTCAAGTAGTGTCCGAATGGCTACTGACTTAGACTTCATCAGCTGGAAAACCCTAAAGGAACGATAGTGTAGCTCTGTCCTGAAGCATAGCGAGAAAGATGGGGCTGAACCTGCTCGGCTCTGATTGGCTCGGTGTGGACCACGTCTCCACTTCTGGGCCAATCAGTGTGGCTGGGAAAGACTGTCGGCATATTGGCCAAATTCTGGGCCATGTGTCCGCCTCTAGAGCAGTTGTGGCTCAATCTAACCGCGCTGACTGATTGTGGGAAAGAGTAAGACCTGAGGGTTGGTACCAGGAGAGAGGGGCAGGCTCTTTAGGAAACTCTCCGTACAGATTCACCTCCAGTGAGGGCTGGCTCTGGAGAGGGAGATCAGGGAGCCCGTCTTTGTTTCAGGAGGTGGAGGCACTGTGGGTGTCTTTCTAAGTGATAAGAGAAGTCACAGGATGGAGAATGTGGAGAGCTGACAGCTGGCGTTCACAGGGTCCTGGGTGCCGTTACTCAGTGGACAAGGATTACTTGGAAAAGAGTATAAAGACCTTGAAACAGATGGAAATGGTTTTTGAGCATCTTCAGCCACTCTTCAAATTAGCAGAAAGTGCCTAATTCTGAGAGACGAGGAGCCCAAGGTTGGGTGGTTGTTCATGGAGCAGCAACGGGCCGCAAGTGGGAAATACATGGTCCCTGGGTATCTGTCTCTTGGCTGGTTTTGTGCTCAAGTCCTTTTGTATAGTGCCAGCACAGTGTTTGCATATAACTTAGCACATCTCCAGCTCGTCTCTGGGTGGCTGGTAATACCTAATACCACGCGAATGCTGGGCTAGTCCTTGCTGTACTGTATCGCCTCGGGAATAATGCCAGCAAGAAAGTGTCCATGGTCAGTCCAAACGCAGTTTTATTCCAAGCGTTTTCCAGCTGAGCTTGGTTGAATCTGAGAATGTGGAAGCTGTGGATATAGAAGGCCCATTGCAGAAAAAGGACAGTCGACTTTTTGTTCGATTTAAGTGAAGCTGGGGCACAGGGGGAGGAAAGAGCAGTAACTCCAAGTGCATCCTTTAATTTCCCAGGAACTTCAAATTTCAGGGAGCTAAGGTCTTCTCAGCCAGCTATGGGAACCCTGCATGTCGGGGACAACACTCTATTTCAGTGATGGCGAACCTTTCAGAGCTTTTGATAATACAAATGGCCTCCTGCAGCCTGCGTGCTGTAGATTCGTCATCACTGCATTTTAATGCTGTGTTTTGGTTAATATGTTACATGGTTTCGGTGCTGGGCATTCAGCGGTGGCTCTTCTGTAGCGGAACCCAGGCGCGTTCTGTTAGAGCCAGGTGCCGTGCCTCGGTTTCTGCTGATTCTCACTCCATGTCATCTTTTGCTCCCTGTGCGTGTTTTACTTTCTGCTCGTTGCGTCTCTCACTGTCCTTCGGTTATTCGTGACTATTTGTCAGGGCTTGGAACAAGGGGGCACTCTTCCAAGAGCATCTGTGCTTCCCCCTGCCACCTGAGGCCACCTTCTGTCTGGCTCGGGGTTGTGGGTATGTGGCTGCAAACACAGGTCGGGGCTGCTTTGCAGGTTCCATTTAGCCCGGATGGTTTTCCTTTCCCCTGCTCTGCTCAGAGCTCGGAACAGCTTTTCTTGGCAGTCTCCTGGAGGGGAGGGTGAGGCAACCTTAGGGGTCACACTTTTCTATCGGATTTCCCACCTTGGGTGGTCCCTGGGCACCATCTTCTCTCTGGTGCTCCAGGAGGCTGTGAAAGTTGGGGCTCCAATGTGCCAAGTTCAGCAAATGCCTGAGGGCTGAAGAACTTCAAATCACAGCAGATCTCCCAGCTTCTGGCTTCATTTAGGCTTGGACTGATAATTATCAGGTTTTTTTTTTTTTTGGATGCTTTTAACAAGTTAAAAAAAAATCCCCCCACCCGCCAGCATCTTCAATGTTTTCCCTGGGAAGGCGGTTTAAGTCACAGCAAGCCCTAGCAGTGGAAATCTCAGCAGCTCCACACCGAGGCTTTCATGCTGGTGACCTTTTGTCCCAGGGCCACGTACGCTGCAGCTGGTTATGTGGCCACAAGTGGGTTTTGCCATCTACCGTTTGCCTTTTGCAACCTCTCGCAGTGACCACTGAGCTGGAAAGCCTCTGTGTCCAACAGGTAGGCTCAGGGAGGGGCTGGCGGAGGTCACAGGAAACAGAATTTTCCTTGGCTCCCACTTCCTACCTGAGGCATTTCGCTTCTACTCTAAGGATTTCAAAGAAAGACTTTTTTTTTCTTTCTTCCTAGTGGGCACCAAACAGATTCTCAGCTGTGGACTTTACACTCCAAAGTTTTAAACAAGGACTCCATAAAGCATCTTCCCTCAATCTAGCTTTAAACCAGGTTTAAAGAACTGGATCAGCCTTCTCCAGCGAGAGCAGAATTTCATATATTGCTAGTGTTATTTGCCTGCCACAAGTACCCCTCGAGCCACTGACCCATGAGATGGCCTTCATATGGGAGGAGCGTGTGTGTGTGTGTGTGTGTGTGTGTGTGTGTGTGTGTGCGTGAGGGTGCACAGACATGGCTATTAGAGCTGACAGAGGACTTTGTCCACCTGACTTTTCATCATGGTTCCTGATTAGACAAGGTCCCCAAGACTGGGGACTCAGAAACGCTCTGCTACTCCCTGGCTGATGTCAGAACGGATCCTTTCGTTCTCTGTGAGCCATTTTCCGCATCTCACAGCGTCACTGCAGGCATCTGGTGTGCTGCAGGACTGCGGCTTACAGCGCCATCCTGACCCATTTCACCTCTGCCGTTGTTAGGCGCTCAAGTTCAGGGCACTTGAAGCTGGGAGTCGAACTGACATTTTAGGGTCCAGCTCAGCCTGCTTTATAAAGCTTTGTAGTGTGTTGGGTGTGTGCTTTCTTCTTTTTGCCTCTTCAAAACAGGAGATTTGACAGTACAGCTGCTGGCAGGGTAATTTAAACTGCAGGAAAAGCCACAGACAATAGGAAGATGATAACACACTGCATTCATATGTAGTTGTCCCAGGAGATTAATCCCAGGGCCCCCGTGTGTACCGAAACTTGTGGATGCTCAAGTGGCTTCTGTGAAATGGTGTCGGATTTCTATATACTCTGCACGCGATCTCTTAAATACTTTAAATCATTTCTGGATTATTTATAATAACAAATGCAATTTAAATGCTATATAAATAGCTGTTTTACTGTAATTTCTAGAGAATAATGACCCAAGGAAAGCCTGTGCATGTTCAGTGCAAATGCAGCCATCGTGAGGCTGCTGGGCATCGAGGTGAAAGTTGGTGCTGGCCGCAAGCTGAGGTCTCTAAAGAGCTGGGAGCCACTTGAGCTGTGGCCACTTATCGCTACATTCACGTGGACCCCGAGCTGTGCTCAGTGAAGGGAAAATTTAAGTTTTGTTTTTTGGAATTTTCTGGATTTTAAAGGTTGGGAATCAAATAGATTTTCTTTCTTTCTTTCTTTCTGTCTGTCTGTCTGTCTGTCTTTCTTTCTTTCTTTCTTTCTTTATTTTTTGGTACCTACAATCAAACTCAGGATCTCATGCTTGCTAGGCAGGTGCTGTATTTCAAATATTTTTGATCCATGGTGACAGGATCCATGGATATGGAAGCTGTAGGTAATGAGGATCAACTGTAGGGTTTTACACTTTACATGCATTTAGCTGATAACTCAGTGGATTCGAATTACTGACCTGAGTTGTAGGCAGGGTATGTTTCTTCATTTGACAATGAAAGATGCAGACAAAGAAAAGATTTCTCTAAACACCAAAACTCCTGTGAAGGCCATAAGCTGGTCCTATAACTCGGGCCTTATGCTCTATCCACAAGACCTTGCTGATGTTTTAGAGAAAGAGTTGTCCTAAGTTAGCCTGGTGGTCCAATGTCTTACTTCTGAAAAACTTTCAAGTATTTTTTGGTGATGGGGTGTGGCAGGTGTCTTCCGGCATGCTAACTAGGAAAACTTAGTCTCCTTTCACAGTAGTCCCAGGAAGCCCACTTTCTTATGTCTGAGATGGTATAGTTGGGGGTGCGGTTTATCATGGGAAACTGAGTCATGAGAACATGTGGTGTGTGGGCATCCATTAATCTCCTAGTAATAGGCAGAGCCTGGAGGATCAAACTATTCTCAAGTAGTTCCCAGAATGCTCAAGTAGAACATTCATTTCTGGATATACCATTGAGTCTGTACTGATTGCTAGAAAACCTGGAGGGGATTTTAGGTGTACTTAACATGGGGTACTCAATATAGGATGTTCCAGTTGGCTCCAGTACATGTCTGTACCCTGGCTTTTCTCTTTCTGCCCCATAGTCTTGTAATGTGTGTTATACTGCTGTATTTATGCACCATAATAAGCTACCTAAAATACTTCTACATTTCCAACTAACAAGTAAGGAATGCATGTATGCATGCTTAAATAAACAGGTTTAGGAAAGTATAGATAGCAAAAGAATTGGAGAATAAAAATTTTCTTGGACTGAAACAGTCACTGCATGATTCATGGAGTTGAAGTCAAATCAATACAATATAAGTATGGGAGGAACAGGAAGTGAAGCAAGCAGTCGGAACAAGAGAATGAAGCTGAGAACAAGGGTGATATTTGCTTCAGTGAATAAATAGTGGGAGACATTGGCAGGTAAATGGGGCCAGCTGATGGGTGGATGCTGTACAGGGGACTTGAATTTGAAATTTAAAAAAAGAATAAGAAAAAAAGAAGTCTTTGTAACCGTGGTGGATTGATTGCATGTGTTGATCTCCTAGTCTCCCCCAAAACTGAGTGAGATGACAATAAAGGAAACACAAAGGTAAAACCCAGCGTGTCCATCTGAGAGAGTTCAGGAAGCCCTTAATAGGCGGCAGCAGCCAGAGAAGTAGTAATAGGTCCAAAATGCCCACCTGGAATATTACCAGAAGGAGCAGGCGAGAAGAGCTCACTTGTCCCCCAGAATCTGCCAGGTCTCCAAGGTACCAGATGCCATGGAAGGTGGAACCAGAACCAAGGGCTAGTGATGGCCTGAGTGAAGTTGTCTGTGCACTCTGGCAGCCAGCACCATCCTCGCACCCAGGAAGGCTGGGGGCTGTGGTTTTGTAGGGAAATGGAACCAATCTGCTCTGGCCTGGGGGCTCCAGGCAGCACAGCACAGAAGAGGTTAAAATGGAGCACCACAGAGAACATCTTCCTAGTGGGTGGCGGAGTATTCTTCACCTTCTTTGTTTTTATTTTTTTTTATTTATTTTTATTTTTTTTATTTTTTAATTTTTATTTAAGGAGAAAAGAAAAGAAAGAAAAAAAAAACAAAACAGTGAAGGGGTACAAGTTATACAGATTTACAGAAGAAAAAAATGCGCAGTAGGAAATCACTAGTTAATGGATTAGATATTGCCATCTTAGAAATAATTGTTCAAGTCACAAAATTAAAGCTTGTAGAGTGGACATTCCAACAATGATACTGCAAACAGTTCTGTTCAATGATCCAATAAAACTCTGTGATATCATTTTCTATCTTATACATTTAAATATACATGCAGTTATATAGTTTAGAGCACTTTCTTTTCCTCTCTTTTGTACAGTGACTATTACACATTTTGGGTTTCATTGATCCCACGGTTCTTATTGCTTTTTTGGAAGAGAGTAAAACCAAATGTGACATAACAGAACAGAATCGGTCAAGTCAAAAGGGTGGATATATTAGATAATATAAAAACATAATACAAGGTGATCAACAATGGTTACCATAATGCCTCCCGCTATTTCTAATAGAATTGCCTATATCATTAGTTGTAATACAATTGAACAAAACAGTAAAGAATAAAACCGACAAAACCAAAACATTGGAGATATTGTAGGTCTTCAAAAGTAGATAAAAGTCAACGAGAATGGGCGTTATAATGAATCTCATTGTCTTCTCAGCTGATGCCTAAACTTTCGAACCTGATACTATCCAGCAAAACAGAATAGAGGAACCTCAGTCAAAAACAAGATGGTGAGAGTAATACAGGGTTTCAAATCGAGATAATAGAAAGTCAAAGTGGGTTACTATATTATATCCTGCTATATTTTTCCCTTTAATTAAATGGATAAAAATAAAAAAGTAAATAATGGAGTGGAGATTGAGAAAAAAGAGGGCATAAAAGCGAAACAGGGCAGATCAAAACATAACCATTTAAGCAGAATAGTGTTTCACCACCAGATATTTCCGACCCAAAAGTAGTTACCATATTGACTCCCTCCCTGAAGTCCTTGAGTACAACTTCATATACTGTAGCATTAAGTATATCAAAACAATGTAAAACCATTTAAGAGAATGACAGCATTATAGAGTATTTAGAATCGACTAACAGAAAATGAACAATGGTCTCTGTATAATCTCCTTGTCTTTAAAAGGTTTTTGCTTATACTATCGTACATAACAAAATCCAATAAGATACAACCTGTTTAGACCATTGGAGACAGAAGAACAAAAGCTAGATGAGACTTCAAAACAAGATGGTACTAAATCAGCATTACCTATTAAGATGTCATTTTCTCCAAAATAGCTGTTCCTATCATCCAATCTTCTCTGTCTCATTTCTGTTGAGCTCTTTTTCTGTCAGTAGCTGTCAGTTTGTCTTCTTCATTTTGTTCTCTGCTCCATTTGTTGTGGCCTCCCCGCCACTATTTCTGGGCTCTTTGTATTTTTCTTTTTTTAGAATATCCTGCAATACTTTCTGTAGGGTTGAATTGGTGGTTGCAAATTCCCCCAGTTCCTCTTTATCCTGGAAGCACCTCGTTTTTCCATCAATTTCCAGGGACAGTTGTGCAGGATATCTCAATCTTGGCTGGAGATTATTATCTTTCAAAGCTTGAATTATTTCCCCCCATGCTCTTCGTGATTTGATGGTTTGTGAAGAGAAATCTGCTGTAATTCTGATGGGTGTTCCCTTGTAAGTGATTTGTTTCTTGTCTCTTACAGCTTTTAATATTCTGTTCTTGTATTGAATTTCTGGAATTTTTATATATGCCTGGGTGTTTCTCTGTTAGGGTTGTAGGTAGCTGGGGTCCTGTATGCCTCATACATCTGAGTATCTTTACCTTTTGCTAAATTAGGAAAATTCTCCTGTATTATTTCTGTGAGTAGCTTTTGTAGTTCACTTGTTTGTGTCCCTACTTCTTCTTTTATGTTCTTAATCCTTAAGTTATGGCTCCTCTTATCATCTTCTTGTCTTTGTATTATTGCTGTTTGTTTCTTTGTTATTTTTAAGAAGTTTTTCATTTCATTCTCCCATATTTCAAGTCTGCCCTCCAGTTCAGATAGTCTGTCCTTAGTTTCTTTCAAGCTGTTATGCCAGTCTTGGGTAGACTTCTTAATTTCTTGATAGTCCCTTTGAACCTGCTTCACATACTCAATGCTTTCTCTGTTTTCTCCATCAAGCAATTCTCCCCTCTTTTTCTGTTCTTCCATTCCACCATCTGTTTTTTCCTGGGTGGTGCTTAGCATTTCTCTAACTATTCTGCATACTTCTAGCTTCAGGTCGTTGATAACTTCATTCCTGAATTGGTCTATGAGGCTCTCTATATGGCGCTTAATGTATATTGGTGCAGTGTCCACTATTGCCTGTTTCTCAGGATTGGGGGCCGAGGAGCCTTTTTTGTTGCTTCCCTTCCCCATATTTTCTGTTCCTTATAAAATGCAAGCTTACGTAGGAGGCCCGGCTTCCCTGCCTGTCAGCCACAGCCTGATCAAATTGTGCTGGCTATTTGTTCCCGCCCACTGCTGCACACCAGGGAGTTGCGGAGGAGGCAGCCTACGCGGGAGTCAGTCGCTCCTCCGGGCCACCGTCAGGCTCTGGGATCTGGGTTAGGCCAGCCTAGGGAGTCTGCCAGCAGCGTCACTCAGGCCAGGCACTTTTCACCAATCCCGTCCAAGAGGGAAATGTGTGGCTGGAGTTGCCACCGCGCCCTGCTCTTACAGGACTGCCTGAGTCCAGAAAGTCCTCCACTGGAGTCAAACTGTGGTAGGGGGTCAGTTTCTCACTCACCTCGCCACCAGTCAGTTTTCGTGTACGCCTCCTTGTCCGTCCTGTTTTCGACTCCGTTCGCAGACTCCCGTTCCCAGAGCTCTGCGCGTCTCTCCTTGCCGAGCCGCTGTGGAGGCAGCCAGCCGCCGGGCGGCGGGAAACCCAAATCGCAGTTTCCAATGCCGCGGGGTCAATCCTCTACACCGAGTCTTTTCTGTTCCTATTTTAGCGCCAGGACTGTATTCTAAGTTGGTTTCTCTCAGCCCAGTTCGTTCCTGAGTCAGCAGAGCATATCTCTACTGGTTCGTGTCTCCTTAGTCCGCATCATTCCTGGGCTCTGAGCCGAGCCTTTCAGAGAGCCTCCGGTAGTTGCTGTTGTCTGTCCGCCATGTTCTCGTATCTGTTTAAAACACTATGTGATGTTAATCGTCTCTGCTGAGAAGTTTCTCTCTCACAGTAAAAGTGATCTCTTCTGATTCTCTCATATTTTTCACCCTTGTGTTTCCGCGCACGGATGTATCTAAAGCAGCAGCCAGAAGTTCACGCAGGAATGACGGCGGGCGTCAAACGGTCTCTTCACCTTCTTTGCTGTCAGAGTATCTGGAGGTAGACATGCACTGGTGGCCTCACCCGTGACCTCCTGCTGGCCCTGAACTGAAGGATTCTTCTCTTGGAAATCTACATGGCCCAAGAGAAAAGGACTCCTGACCCTGGCATTGAAGTGTCCTCTAGAGCAAGGCTGCTGATGACCCTAAAGGGGACTCCATTGACTGAGAAGCTGGAGGCTCACACAAAACTTTCCACCAGACATTTAGCACTTCAGGCTTAAGGATGAGCAAATAGCTCTGAATTTTCAGACTTGAAAGGGCACAACTGGCAGGGCAGACTGAGTAAAAGGAGCTTACAGGAAAGAGAAAACTCACAGAAGACATCTAAACTGTACATTTAAAAAAAACTCCAAAAGACAAGGCAACTAACACATACATATATTATGAACAAGATCATTTAAATAAAAAATCAGTGAGACAGTAGACAAGTTTTTGAAACTTAAAACAAGTCAAATAAAATATGAACAGAAGGAGAACATGGCGGATAGATAGCAGCAGCTTTGGAGGCTCTCTGAGAAACCACACTTAAAATCCAGGAATGGTGCCGGGCGAGAAATCCTAAGCAAGGGGAGATATACTTTGCCAACCCAGGAACGAACTAAACTAAGAGAAATCAACTGGAAACGCAATCCCAGTGATATAACAGGAACAGATAAGGTCTCAGTGCGGAAGCTGGATCCCGGGCCACTGGAAGCTGTGATTTGAATTTCCTGCAGCTGCTGCTGCATCCCAATCGGCAGGGCAAGGAGAGAGGCATGAAAGCTCTGAGAGTGGGAAGCAGTGAATGGAGTTGAGAGAGGGACTGGTGGGGAGCCTTGTATCGACCTGTGGTGAGTGAGTGGATCAGGGACCCTTCCATAGAGTAGGAGGCTTCAGCAAAGGACATACTGGGACCGGGCAGACTAGCCGGAACAGGTTGTTGCAGTGACTTCAGTCACAAATTCCCCTCTCAAGTAGGATTGTTGGGGAGTGCCTGGCCTGGGTGATGCTGCTGACTAAGACCCAGTAGGCTAGCCCAAACCAGGTCCCAGCGCCTGGAGATGCACCCTAGCAGTGAAGCCTTTGGTAGGTTCACCTGGAGGGGCGGGCCCAGCATAGGCTGCCCAGCTCACTGTCTCCCTAGTAAACTGCAGTGGGCAAGAACACCTAGCCAGAGCAATTCAAACAAACTGTAACCAATAAAGAAAGAAACTGGGCCTCCTATATTTGCTTGTATAAAAGGAACAAAAAATATGGGAAGAGGAAGCAACAAGAAAGGGTCCTCGGCCCCCAATCCTGAGAAACATGCAGTATTAGACACGGCACCAATAGACATAAAGCGCTATCTCCAGAGCCTCATAGACAAGTTCAGGAATGAAATTATTAATGACCTGAAGCAAGATATAAGTAGAATAGTTAGAGAAATGCTAAACATCGCCCAAGAAAAAACAGATGGTGGAATGGAAGAACAGAAAAAAAGGGGAGAATTGTTTGATGGAGAAAATAGAGAAAACATAGAATATGTGAAGCAGGTTCAAAGAGATTACCAGGAAACTAAAAACTCTATCGAAAACTGGCATAACAGCTTGAAAGAAACTAAGGATAGATTATCTGAACTGGAGGGCAGATTTGTAATATGGGAACCTGAAATGAAAACTCTTAAAAATAACAAAAAAACAAACAGCAACAATACAAAGTCTAGAAGATGATAAGAGAAGAAGTAGGGACACAAACAAATGGACTACAAAAGCTATTCACAGAAATAATCCAAGAGAATTTCCCTAATTTAGCAAATGGTAAAGATACTCAGGTGTACGAGGCATACAGGACCCCCGCCACCTACAACACAAACAGAGCTACACCCAGGCATAAAATAATCAAAATTCCAGAAATCCAATATAAGAACAGAATATTAAAAGCTGTCAGAGACAAGAAACAGATCACTTTCAAGGGAACACCCATCAGAATTACAGCAGACTTCTCGGCACAAACCATCAAATCACGAAGAGCATGGGGGGAAATAATTGAAGCTTTGAAAGATAATAACCTCCAGCCAAGATTGATATATCCTGCACAACTGTCCCTAGAAATTGATGGAAAAACAAGGTGCTTCCAGGATAAAGAGGAACTAGGGGAATTTGCAACCACCAATTCAACTCTACAGAGAATACTGCAGGATATTCTAAAAAAAGAAAATACCAAGATTCCAGAAACAGTGGCAGGGAGGCCACAATGAATAGAGCAGAAAGCGAAATGAAGAAGACAAACTGACAACAAATGACAGAAAAAGAGCTCAACAAAAATGAGCCAGGGAGGATCGCATGGTAGGAACAGCTATTTTGGAGAAAACAAGACATCATAATAGCTAGTGCTGATTTAGTGTCACCTTGTTTTGAAGTCCCATCAAACTTGTATTCTTTTGTCTCCATTGGTCTTAAAAGGTTGTATCTTACTGGATTTTATTATACGTGATAATATAAGTAAAAACTTTTATAGACAAGGAGATTATACAGAAACTATTGTTCATTTTCTGTTAGTTGGTTCTAAATACCCTGTAATACTGTCATTCTCTTGAATGGTTTTACATTGTCTTGATATGTTTGGTGCTACAGTATACGAAGTTATACTCAAAGAACAAGGAAAGAGACACTGTGGTAACTACTTTTATGTCAGGATATCTTGTGGTGAAACACTATTTTGCTTAAATGGTTATGTTTGGACCTGGGCTGTTTTGTTGTTATGCCCTCTTTTATCTCAATCCCCCCCCCTTTTTAATTATTTACTTTTTTCTTTTTATCTTTTTAATTAAGGGAAAAATAAATAAAAAATAGCAGAATACTTTATAGTAACCTACTTTGATTTTCTATTAACTTGATTTGAAATCCTGTATTGCCCTCACCATCTTGTTTTGACTGATTTTCCCCTATTTTGCTTTGCTTGATAGGGTTAAGTTCGAAAGTATAGGCAAAACTGTGAAGACAATAAGATTCATTATGACACCCATTCCGGTTGACTATTATCTTCTTTTAAAGTCCTGCAATGTCTCCAATGCTTTAGTTTTATTCTTTACTGTTTTGTTCAATTTTATTATAACTGGCAATTCTTCTTAAAATAGCAAGAGGCAGTATGGTAACCATTGTTGATCACCTTGTATTTTGTTTTTACATTATGTATTATATCCATCCTTTTGATTTGACTGACTCTGTTCTGATATGTTGCATTTGGTTTTCCTCTCTTCAAAAAAAATAATAAGAACTGTGGGAGTAATAAAACCCAAAATGTGTAATTGTCATGGTACAAAAGAAAAGAAAAGAGAGTGCTCTAAAGGTTATAACTGCATATATGTTTAAGTGTATAAGATAGATAACCATATTACTGAGTTTTTTTGGATCATTGAACAAAACTGTTTGCACTCTCACTGTTTGAAAGTCCACTTTATATGCTTCAATTTTGTAAATTGAACAACTATTTCTAAGATGAGAATATGTAATCTATTAACTAGTGATTTCTTATTGTTTATTTTTTAAATTTTGTATTACTTGTACCCTTTTTCTGTTTTTTCTTTTTCTCCTTAAATAAAAAAAAACAAAAAAATATGAATAGAATAGTCAAAATAGAAAATGTTCTAAACAAAAGGAGAAAAATAAAAGAGAAAGAAATAAAAGACAGAGGACCAATCACAATTATCTAAAAATGAAGAATCTAAAAATGGAACCAGTGAATGGAAGGGGAGTAAAAAATATACCTCATCAGAACTTATGGATGAATTTCTAGATCTGCACCATCCAATATGGTAGCCACTAAGTTAAAATTTAAGTTACTTGAAAATTAAAATGTCTGCTCCTTTGTCACATTTGACACATGTCAAGTACTCTATAGCCATATGGGGGCCTAGTGGACAATTCAGACAGAAAATATTTTGATCATTCTAGAACATTCCATGTAAAGTGCTTCTCTAATCAAAAGCAATTAGTGCCCAGCACAATGACCAAAAACATACTCACTGTAATGTATTTGACCAAATTTTCATAATACCAGGGGGAAAAGCTTGCTATGGTTTGAAGGTATCCACCAGATAACGTGATGGGAATCTACACCCTAAAGTCACACAGCATTTGGAGGTGGGTTGGAGGGAGGTGATATGAGTTCATGCAGGCAGGGTCCCCATGATGGTGCTGGTGCTGCCGTTCTGTCTCTGCTTTACCATGTGATCCTGCTGCCACGCTGGCACTGAGCAGGAAGGCCCCATGCAGTTGTCAGTGGCATGCTCTTCGGCTTCCCAGCCTCCGGAATCATGAACAAAATAAACCTCTGTTCTTTTTCAAATTACCCCAAAGAGACACACACAAAGCAACTACCCCAGAAGTTTCTAGAAAGAGAAGAAATACACCACCATACAATGGAATGAGAAAACCATGGCATGAATTTCCCATCACATCATAGGAAGGAAGAAGGCGGCTACAAAACGCCTTCGTAGTCTTTGTTTTGTTTTGTTTTTAATGGTACTGGAGATTAAATCCAGGACCTTTGCAGTTCATTTTCAGCTCTCTTTCTTTTAATTTTTAATTTTTATTTTGAGACAGAGTCTCAGTCACTAAGCTGCCCAGGCTGGGCTTGAACCTGCGATCCTCCTGTCTTAGGTTCCCAGAGTTTTGGAATTACAGGTGTGATTCCCTGCCTTTGTGATTGAGGAAAATTAATTTTTAAACCCAAGTTTCTCTACACAGCCAAACTATGAATCAAATGTAGACAAAACAAAGACATTTTAAGCTTACTGGAACAGATATATTTTGCTAGTCTTGTACTTTTTAAAGGAAGATAATGTAGGGCACATTCCTATGGAATTTAAGTCTACGGAGAACAAGCAAGAGATGAGTTTAGGAGAACTGATTCTTAACAGCAGCATTTGTTTCTGCTGCTGTGCCACAGATTACTCCGAAATTTAGCCACTTACGTTCTGAGAGTCAGAAATCTGGAAGTGGCTCAGCTGGGAGGTTTTGACTGGGGTCCCTTACAAGGTGGCAGCCAACTTCATGGCTGGAGCTCCCACTTCAGGGCTTGCTGGCTGCAGGAGCCGCTCTGCCTCACCCCCAGGCCCCGTGGATACCTCCACTTCTCACTGGATGATGCCACAGGGATTTCTTTCTCAGCTGCAGACCACTCACAGCATGGTAGATGGATTTGAGAGAGAGAGACAGAGACAGACAGACTCAGATACAGACAGACAGAGCCAGAGAGACAGAGGAGGGAAGGGAGAGTGGAGATGGGAATGGGAGAAAGAAAAACAAAAGAGGAGGAAGGGGGAGATGAAGAGAGGAGAGGAGAGAGGTAGGTAACTTTATAACCCAATGCTAGGAGTGAGCTGCCATCACTTCCTCCACTCTTTGGAAGGAAATCACAAGACCAAGCCTATGTTCAAGGGAAAGGGATTTAAACTCCACCTTTGGAAGGGAAGACTACCACATAATTTCTGGACATAGTTTTAAAACCACCATGAATATTAATAAAGAGACTAATTATGGAAGGAACAAAAATAACAATGTCAGGGGGACTCTAGAGTAGAAAATGAAGTATCACCTCACAGTTTATTTCGTGAGGCCAGGGTAACACGAATGGCAAAACCTGAGAAGGACAGGCTGGGCCTGGTGGTGCACTTCTGTAATCCCTGCACTCGGAAGGCTGAGGCAGGAGGATCACTGCAAGTTTGAGACCAGCCTGGACTACCAAGTGAGCTCAAGGCCAGCCTGATGTGTATAGTGAGACCCTGTCTCAAAAAGACAAAAAACAAACAAACAAAAAAACTAAAAACACACCCCAAAAACAAAAAACCTGAGAATGACAGTGTAAGAAAGAAAAATTGCAACCCTGTATTCTCCCTGGAACAGCACAGGATACACCTGTATATCCTACAAAAATAAGAAGTCATCATGGACACTGAACCTTTTTCCTAGGAATGCAAGGTTGGTTTAATATTCAATATAATTATCATATTAATCAAATAAAGGCGAAAGAAATGTATCAATTGATCGTCACAATATATCCTTAAAAAGTGTTAAGTAAAATTGAATACCTGTATACAGTTAAAAAAATAAAGTCCACTCTCCAATGAAGAATAGAGAAGACCTTACATAATCTGTTAAAGGATTTTCTTTGAAATTACTATGGGTAGCATCCATCTTAAAGATGAAATATTGGACACTTTTCTCCTGAGATTGAAAACAAGTCCAATTCTAAAAGAACACTGTCCTGGTACTGGCTACCCAAGGAACGTCTCCAGCTGTGAGATGGCCCTGTGTCCTTCACGTCTTCGTTGTCTTCTTCTTTGCCCTCTTTCTTCACCCTGCTTGTACCTGCCAAATCCTGCCAGACCTCTGTCCAGGCTAAGGTAATATCGGATGGGGAACCAGACCCCATCTGGGCAATGTGGCAAGGCCTCCAAAGGTCTTCTGCATCAGGCTCCTAATCCCCTGGGTAGGTGGGGAACACAGTACTGAGCATTACACTGCTAGAAAGAACTTTCCTGAAGGAGCAAGTCCCCCTTTGGAGGGCGGAGTCTCCTGGAAGAAACTCAGAGAAGAGAGGGGCGAGATTCAAGGGCCCTGTTTGAGGGACAAAGTCCATGAAGCTCTTGGGTCATGAACGCCAAACGCTGATTGGCTCAGTCCTCATGGAGGTGTTCTTCCCATTACAGAAACATTGGTACCATCACTGAGTGTTTACGCTGGGCCAGGTCTTGATTAATTCTCATATTGCCCTGATGAGGATTAATGAGGGAACAAAGAAGCAGAATCACCATGTCTGCTACCCTGGTTCCCTTCTTCCCAGTAACCAGGCACCCAGTGGCTCCTGGCAGCCCTCTCTCCCTTCCTTCCTTCACCAGGGTTCTCCTAGGGTTGCTACTCACTCACCTGGCCCCATCTGCTTACAGCGGCCACAGAAGAAGCAAGTGAAAATTCCTTGGCTCACTGATATCCTTGCACTGAATTCCTTGCATTCCCTGGCTCACTGCTGTCCTCCACTGAGGCTCTGTCTGCTGAGAAGCAAAGCTCCTCTGTAGAGGGGTAGTCTCTGGTGCCCATTTTACAGAAAAGAGAAAGGAAAAGCGATGCATGTGGAGGACCACCTGGACGACTCTCCTTGTACAAAGAGCAATCTCTACTTAGGCTAAACCCAGTCCTGTCTCCATGTGCTGATGTGTATGGAGCTGGTTGGGCCATTTCCTTTTCCCTTCAGTTGGCTCCAAGCAATGGAAATAGGCTGGCTGAGGTGCTGATGTGTAATTGCTGAAGCCAGGTGACAGTCACTTTTCCCTGCCCTGTGACTCCCTAAATGTAGTTGAGCCAAGTGATATGCAGAGCCACGGCTCCAGGGCTGTCAGCTGGGTTCCAGCCTCCAGATTAGAGGCTGTGATTGCCCAGGGCAGAGAAGTTTGCACCTTAGAGCTGAGATACTGCCCACTAAACATTAGATGCTCCCTCCGCTGTGTTATGCAGATCAGTCTCTGCATGTCCTCCTCTCTGTGTATTGCAGAGGGGCTTTCAGGCCTCCTGCCCAGCTCACAGTACTCAAATATTTCCTGCCATCTTCACAGTCGCTCATTCTCAATCCCCTCCCTTCTTTGTGAATTAATAAAATCAGAACCCCTTGGCCCCCCATAATTATAAATATGTCTTAGTGTCTTTATTCTCACCATGGGTTTCACTGGAAGTGGGAGACTGAAATTCACTCTCTAGAATTCCAATAATGTTTCCATGGAATTACAAATCTAAACTTCTCAGATGACAGTGAGAACAAAAAAGGGATCTCTACTTTTGGTGCTCAATGTGGCTGAAATGCATGGCCTCCAGCCACGAAGACTACAAGTGCTATCAACCCACTGGACCCGCATAACAAAGTTTAAGGTGGGTGGAGCATTTTCCTAATCACAGTGCTCAGATGCAAGTAGCAAGTAGGAGTCTATTTGTCAAGGGTAACAATGGTGTAAGGGCAGGCTTTATCTACAAATGTCATTTGCTAAGGTTACAGAGCTCCAACCATTGGGATTTACTGCCCTTCTTAAGCTGTAGCCTCCAAAGGTCTTCGTTTATCCTTCAATACACATCAAGTTTTTTTTAATTCCTTGGGCTAAGCACATTTAAAAAGAAAACACAGGAGACCCAAAGAAATGGCCTTTCTGTGACAAAATATCAGAATAGCAGGTGTAAACAATTTCAAGGGACAGTTTCCCTTCTACTGCTTCAGCCACAGGCCGTCCCCATGTTTGGGGCCTTCTGCTGGTTCCTGCTCATGTTCTGTCCCTCAGCAAAGTACCCAAGTGCCCCAAGGACAGGGAGCATACAAGTACAGGAATGAAGACTCTTCCCTTTAAGCTCACAAAGCCTCAATGCTTTAATAGGAATACAGAGCAAAGGTGCTAGTCTGTTTTCTGTTGCTGTGATAAAACACCTGAGGCAGATCAATTTAAAGGAGGAAACGTTGGTTTGGCTCATGATCCCCGAGTTTCAGAGTAACTTAGTTGCTCTGTTATGGCTGCCTCTATGTCCTGAGTTGATTCAAAATATTTACTTTACATGATTGTTTTGTCACTTTGGGGAAGAGCCAGAATCATGCGGTGCCAGATCTGGTGAAGAAGGTTGATGAGGAGAAACTGTAATATTTTTACGAGCCTGTCTTTCCGTTGGATGGCATCGGGCAGCTGCTTTCACTGTAGCTTTCATCACGCCTTGCCTGGCTCTGTTGCCTTCAGGCTGTGATGGAGAAGCACACCGCTGGTGAATCACAGAGCAGAGAACTGTTTACCTGATGGCAGCTGGGAGACAAAGGGGAGAAGAGTCCCTGCGAAGTGGCTGAACTTCCTTCGAGGAGGCCCCAGCTCCTAAACTTTCTGCCTCCTATCAGTAGCACCATCAACTGGGTACAAAGCCTTTAATGCAACCCTTAGGGGGACATTTAAGATCCAGACCATGACAACGTAGAATGAAGACCTGAAGCCCCTTTAACATGAGCTACATAGGAGGTGCCCACCTGCAGCTGGATCTGAGTGAGAGACACAGCAGGCTGAGGAGCAGCATCTTTCCCAAGCAAGCTATGGGCGCACTCTGGATGCTTCAGCCTTACACATTTGAAGTTGTAGCCAGAGGGAATACTTTCTGCAAGAGACCTCTCGTTTTGTTTCCTATTAATTATTTTGAAAGACCATGTTAGACTTAGCTATTAGTGCCTTTTATTCTGCTGTGAAATTGAGGGTTACTTGTGGGGAAAGAAAGGCGAGATTACAGGGTAGTTTGCAGCTGAGGCGGCAGAGGCTGTGCGGGTGGGCATCTTCAAGAGACATGAGAGCCGAGGGGGAGCAGATGGGTCTCAGACTGATATGGGAAGGAAGAGAAAGAAGGAAGGGAGGAAAGATGGAGGAACAAAATACAGGAGGACAGAACAAAGGAGGACGGAAGCAAAGAAAAAGATACAAGGAAGCAAAAATGAAGTTTTATTTTCAGATGAGTTTTATGCAAGGCAAGCATTTCCGTATTCCGGAGCTCCTGGCCGCCCTTGCTTCTGCCCCAGACTGCCACCTGGGGTGATCTGGCAGCCCACAGGGCTGGGTGAGCCTCTCCGGCTCCCTGGAAAAGCTCCTCCCTATGGTGGAAGGACCTGAGGCCGACGGATGTGTGTGGCCGCGTGTGTTCATTTGAGCAGCAGCGTGCTCAGCGGCAGGGTCTTCTTCGTTTTAAGAGTGCTGAGCTATGAGGTGGACGCTAAGTCAGATGCTGGGATGCCAGGGCTCCTTTCAGGTACAGAGAGCCTGTTCAGGTTCTGATAACTGAGTGGGATAACAAGGTGGGATGATAACAAGGTGGGATGTGTGTGTGTGTGTGTAAGATTCGGTTTTAAGGGCCACTGTGAGCTTCTCTGGTACGAGCTTGCTGGGAAGATGCTGAGTCTTTAGTAGCTGCACTGGAAAAGCCCTGAGAACCAAAGAGGACCCATCCTGGCCCCTCACGTCAAACTGTTCTGAGCGAGGGCTCTGGGACCTGGTCACGACTTCTCACGATGAGCTTAGGGTAGATTCAAAGAAGTAGAACTTAATTTTTTTTTTTTGCTTCATTAACCAAAAGGTGCTGGACTTAAAGTTTGATTTTTATCAATCAATTTTTAGAGAGAACAGATCAAATGCTAAGAAGGAAGTGTTAGAGATACTGCCTGGTAAGGAGCCCACACATGTGCAAAGCAGAGAGGTGTTTGAGTAACCCAGGAATGTATAGCACTCACCCCTATTCCCTAACTTTTCACAGTGTGACATTGTTGTTGGGGAAGGTTTGGGACTTTTCTGGGACTCCAGATTTTGTTTATTTCTGTCCCAAACAAAATTACACTTAAGCAAGCCACATACAACCCCAGGCCTGGTGTTGTTCTTAGTTGTGAAAGCTGATGTGATAGTTGTCTTAGTTATTTAGACAATTAAAGGAGGAAAGGTTAATTTAGCTCACAGTTTGTAGAGGTTTCAGTGCATGAGTGGTTGGCTCCAAGGCAGGGCAGCGTTGCAGAGGAGAAACAATGCATGGTACACACAAGGTAGCCAAAGCAATGAGGGACTTGAATGGTGTCGTTCTGCCCCTTTTATCTTATCCAGATCACCCAGGGTGGGCAGCACTCACACCCTTAATCCTTGTGTCCTCGAGTCTAGCATTGCACCAATCCCAGTGTCACACTCTTTACATCTAGCCACCTCTGAAAAAGCCTCCCCCCATGACTGCATGAGGCTTTGGGGGGCCATCTAGGCATGAGCTATAACAGTAATAAACTTTAATTAAATCTCCTGTTTTCACTCTGAATCTGTTGCTACAAAGACATTTTCCCAACTGCCCATAGAAACTTCTGAAACCACACAGGTGTGTGAAGGTGGCAGAGTC
Organism: Cavia porcellus; assembly: GCF_034190915.1. Lineage (NCBI taxonomy): Eukaryota > Metazoa > Chordata > Mammalia > Rodentia > Caviidae > Cavia > Cavia porcellus. The sequence continues at coordinate 21,104,530 of NW_026947500.1, forward strand.
GGGATAAGAGCCAGGGAGCCTCTCAGTCAGGAGAAGCTGGGTTTCACTGCAAAAAAAAAAAAAAAAATATGCAACCCCAAATCTAGTGGTTTTAAAAACAGACTCGTGGCTACATGAAATGTGACAATAAAAAAATTCAGTTAATGTTACTGCCAGGTGCTACCCAGTGGAGAAGCAGGCTCTTAAAAACATGCATTGATTGATTGATTGATTGAAACAGGGTCTTACTACATAGTTCAGGGTGACCTTGAACTCAGTACATAATTCAGGCTGGTCTTGAACTTGCAGCAATCCCCCTGCCTCAGCCTTCTGAGTGCTAGGAATACAGGGCAGGCCTGGCTTGGCTCTTAGAAACATGTAACCCTATCCACCTTCTATACCCGATTTAGCAACTCCTGGCTCTTCTGTGAGGTCGAAATGACCAAGAGAGATTAATACTTTAAGTTGATTCAGGACATTCAGGCACCCACGACCATGCAAGCAGAGATACAAAAGAGTGCGATGCTGCTTCAGAAAGCCGCAAGAATGTTAGGTTTGATGTGATGTGTTAGGTCTTCATGGCAACCTGCCTTTTACTGTAATGAATATTTTTTTATTGAAACACACTGTATCTTCTGATCACACCTCCTGTGTATGCACAGATGTTTTCAGGAAGAAGCCTGAAGCTGATTATTCTGTAGCTGGAGGCTCCCTGCCAACGTGGCAGGACCGCTTTTCACAGGACCCCACAGGGCAGGGACACGTGAGGAACATCTTCTTCCAGGCTTGGCCTCGTCTTTGAAGTGCAGCCGCATACAAAAGTCCCTGCTCAGGCCTGGGCCTGCCTGGCTCTGCCCTGCAAAGCTCCCCCAGGGGCTCTGGAGACCCCTGCCTCCTACATCCCCTGGGTGGCCCAGCCCTCCGGAGGCATCTCCCTAGGGGGGTGGGGTCCATCCCATCTGGATCCCAGAGCCCAACCGTCTTGGCTGATGCTGCTCAGAGTGTCAGTCAAACTAAAGAATATTCTTTTAATTCTGAATAACCATGGAGGGCTGGCGGGGCTCCCTTCGCCTGACAGATGGCGAACACATGCCGGGGAGGGCCCGGCTCTGCCCATCAATCTCTCTCCGCTGCTTTCAGCGGGTCCTTCCTGTGGCGGCTCCCTTCTAGCCTGGCCCAGCCCGTGAGTCTCTCTGTGGCTGGGGGTGGGCAGAGGGTTTCCAGAGGAGGGCAGGAAATCCGGGTGCTGATATCAGATGCTATTAGATAAATGATCAGCTGTCGCCCTGACCCGAGCTGGCTGGTCTCCTGCTGATGAGTCCCATCTCAGCTCCTGTGTGGGCGGAGCAGCCTGGAAAATGTTCCAGCAACTGGGAACCATTTTGGGTTTGTACGATTGCTCCCTTCCCATTATTGCAAGGATTTTCCTATACTTCAGATTTCAAAACCAATCTTTTAAAACATGTCCTGCGGAAGCTTAACGCATGTTGGAAAAGACAGCTTGTAAAAGCTCTCGATGATTGGTAGGAGCAAGGGGATTCCAGAGCCCCTTCTGGATGGGGGGCAGACAAGCAGTGAATTCAGCTGCAGGGGGGACCCCTGGCTACAGCCTTGGGGTCCAGGCCGCCCTGAGCTCCCTGCTCCACTGCCAAGGTTTGACTTGGTCTCTCCAGGCTGACGATCTCCAGATTTCTATTTTCAGCCTAGATCTTGCCCCAGGGCTCCAGATCCTTTATTGTGTCTTCTGGGTGTCTCATTTGAGTATCTCATGACCACTGTAAACTTCCCACATTCAAAACTAAACTCAGGTTTTTACCCTGAAATGTGCTTCTCTGCCAGTCCCCACCAATCTCAATCAAGGTAGCCACCTTCTCCCAATTCCTCCAGGCGAGGACCTCAACCTACCTCACGACTTGCCTGTCTAATCCACCAGGAAGTCTTTGCCATCTTTCTACAACATGAATCCTGAGTCTGTTTTCTTCTCTTTGCTTCCAATGGGACTGACGCAGACTTCTATCATTTCATCCCTAGGCTGTCCTCTCCTCCAGTCTCATCTTATCCCATGTTAAAAGACAGTCTCCAGGGGGCTGGGGATTTAGCTCAGTGGCATAAGCACCTGCCTTGCAAGCAGGCAGTCGTGAGTTCGATCCCCGGTACCAATAAAAAGGAAAAAGACAAAAAAAAAAAAAAAAGACGGCCTCCACTGGGATCATCCAACAGGAACATGGCTACAGGCGTGTTAGGCTAAAGACTTTCAATGACCAGAGAACCAAGCTCTTTTTCTTTGACAGCACCAGCTGATCTCTGAATGAGTCATTCAGTTTTCTGCCACTATGACAAATACCTGAGTTAAATAACATATAAGGAGGAAATGCTCACTTTGGCTTATGGTTTCAGAGGTTTAGTCCATGGTTGCCGTGGTGAGGAAGTGTGTCATTATGGAAGAGTGCCCTGGAGTTGCTGCTCACCTCATGGCAGCTGGGAAGCAAAGAGAGAGGCGAAGAGGCCATGGCCTCCATATTCCCTTTCAAGGAAACTCTCCCAATGACCCAACTTCCTCCCATTAGGCCCGACCTTCCAGAGTTTCTGCTGCTTCCCAGTAGTGCCATGGGAATGCTATCACACAGGCAGAGCATTGACTAATTGCTGCCCTAAGCTGGGAGTGGAGGCTTGTGCCTGTAATCCTAGCACTCAGGGCAGGAGGATCATTAGAAGTTGGAGAACAGCCTGGGCTACAAAGTAAGTTAAAGGCCAGCCTGAACTGCATAGTGAGACCCTGTCTCCAAAAGACAAAAAAAAAGGGACTGATTAATTGCTGCCTCCAACTCTCCTTGTCTCTACAGCCCTCCAGCCACGTGGACTCGGGAGGTCCTTGGATTATCTCAAACTTCTCAGGCTCGGGGAACTTGCACTTATTTTTCACTGCCTGGAGGGCTCTTGCTCAGCTCTCTACTTGGCTCTTTTTGATAATTTTGGTCTCAGCTACACAGTCTGTGTCTTGGAGAATGTGTGACAATGACTCTGCAGGGCTTTGTGTTGGGTGTGGCCTGGCATTACTGGCCATACCGGAATGCAGAAATGCTCAAGACAAGTAGATCAGTTGGAAAGGTGACACAATAAGTTAGGTAAGCATTTAAAAAGAGCTGGGACTGGGGAAGCTGCCAAAAGGCAGCACAGTAACAAGGGACCAGTGTCAGGTAGGTGGTGGGAACTGGCCCATCTGGTGTCATCTGGGAGCCTGTGTCTGAGGCTGGGGGAAAGTGTTGTAACAGTTGTTTTTTAAATTTTTTTTTGGAGCTCCTCACCGACTTGGGAAGGCTTTGCCCCAGGGGTGCCATTTGTTGTGTAGATGGCTCCATAGGACCATTTGACATCTTCTATTTGTGGTTCCTGGGGTGGAGTGGCCTTCTTTGCCTCGGTCTGGGGTAAATTGCCATCGCTTAAGTTAAGTAACACTGGTGTCTTGCACATGTGCTTGGAGAAGAAGAATCTTCGAGAGCAGAAAGAGGCCAAGTTCCTCCAGAAATGGAGCTGCAGGATTCCCCACTGAGGAGCGCCGGGAAGCTCGGGGAGCCACGCTGGGAACATCCTGAAGCCATCTGTCCCACATCGCAGCCAAATGAAAGCCCTTCCAGAGAATGGTGTGAATCACTGCTTCCCAAAAATAGTGATGGGGCGAGGGAGAAGCATGGGCCAGCCCTCCATATGCTTCTCCACACAATGGGAAAAACTCTGGATACAAAGCCTGTTTCTATTCTGTTTACCGACACTGAACTTTGTAATGATTTTCCTCATGGCCATGACAGGCTTGTCTTGCCTTTTGTAACTACTTCAGGTTAATACAGAGGTACCAGCTTCTCCTCATTTCTTCCTTAGCTTGAATCAATCTACTGAGGTTTCATCACTTTACTGTTCTTCATTCACTATTGGACATGCAAAGCTACATTTACCGGAAAAAGGAAAAGAAATGCCAACTTCAAGAAGCCTGAGCCTTCCCGGAAGAAGTTGCTGCCACTGGGTTGAGGTGCACTTGGAGAGTTATAGAAATACAAGCTTTAAGGTATTTTAGTGTTTTGATGCTGGAGACATGGAGAAACCGTAACTATTTAAAGAAAAGTAGTAACAGTCGTACTGTGCTTGGCCGTAATGCTCTTGTAGATAGTGATTTTCTGAGCGAATTTACTTTAGTAATCCTGAGTGGTTTATTTAGTTTATCAATGTATCTTCAGATTGAGATTTGACCCCAGGAGGATCAGAGGGAAGGAAGATGAAATTGATCCATTTGTGGAACTGTACTTTCTTGAGTCATAGTTTAAAATTTGAAGATAATATAGGGTTTGAACGTGAGGTTTAGATGAGGCTTAGGGTCAGGATTAAAATTCCCCTGCTTGTGTTTATTCTTGTGCGAAGCTCAGAAAATACCTTTGGGTGTTTTGAGGGCCTTAAAATATTTTGTCTCTTTTTCTTCTTCGGTTTCACCTTTTAATAGATAATTTGCACATTCCTAGAAAGACACATAGTATTTTAAAAAGACCTGATGAGCAGGAAGCTATTTTTCTGCTCCTGCGCCCACAAAACTTCACTACCAATTACTTTGCTTGCCCATCAGATATGAGCCACACACCTACAAACGTGTACGCCTTAGAGGGCGCGCGGTATTCTGCCCACTGTTCTGTAACTTTGATCGTTTACTGAGAACTATGCCTTTGGGACTGACATTGCACTACTAAGCAGATGGTTTGGTTTTGATGTGGTTTTTCAGCACCAACATTCAGGTGGGAATTTGCTTGTCAATGTAGCTGCAACCAGAGGTGGAGCCTTTTAACAGTGATTAGAGTGTGGTGGCCATATCTGCGATTTTAGCTCTCTGGGTGGCCAAGGAAGGAGGATCACAATTTCAAACCCAGCCTGGACAACTTAGTGACTTAGCCAAACCCTGTCTCAAAATAAGAAATAGAAACAATTGTGAAGGTGGCTAAGTGGATTTATTCCCTGGTATTAGAAAAAAATAGTAGACCTTTAAGTGGGGGTGGGTTTTAATTTATTCCCTGAGACTTGGATTGATTTTTAGGTGAGTGGGTTAGATCTCATGGGACTAGATTAGTTCTCATCAGAGCAGACCATCAAGAAGTCAATCCACTTCCCTCTTCCCTTGTCTCCTCTTCTATATGTTCCCTCTTCTTGCTTTTCCATTTTTCTGCCATTTGTAAGGTCCCTTACCAAAAGACAAGAAGACACAGGCACTGTCCCAGCCTCCTGAACCATGAACCCAAATAATACTGTTGTAAATAATTTTCCCAGACCCAGGTATTCTGTTACAGTCACAGAAAGTGACTAAATGCAAGTAGGAAGCTCTCATCTGTAAACTACATTACTTGCGGCAGCTAGTGTGAGTCTGGATTGCTCTGCATGTTCCATATTCCAGCTAGGGAAAGAAAGGAACAGTTGTTCATTATTCCTCAACTCTCTTTTAGCATTTCTCTCCAGCTTTCTTGTGTGGTTGGCTTCCATTGTCTGTGATTTTTTTTTGTCTTCCTTTTGTTTGACTCTCATGACGGCTTCCTGTTGTCCCTCACGTGCCCCACTGTTTCCACATGGCCTCTCAAGAGCCATTCTTCCTCCTTCTAGCATGTTTTCATTTTTTTTCTGAAACTTTTTTCTTTAAAGGATTAGTCTGGCTTTGCGCGAGGCAGGCCCTTCATGTCAGTGATTGGCACAAGGTGCTGTTTTTGGCGCCTGGCGGTCTTTCTTTTTGGTAACCTGTATGAGGGGAGGAGGGTTCTGCTTGGAGACGATGTTATTTCTGGTGTGCGGGGAGTATTGGTGGTCCATCTGGGTTTCCCACTGGGTGCTGCAGAAGGAGCTCATAGTGACTCAGCGGATCAGAAAGGGAGTCACCAATTAGGCGAAATCAGGATGCTTCATTCTCTGGCCCCTCTATGGTGACAATAGGCAGCTGTCCATGGAGAGAGACAGAGAGAAGCAGCAGCATCTTGGGACCAAGAAGATGGATGATGGGAGACACTGGATATGCATGAGAACATGGTCATGAGCAACAGGCGGAGGAGCCAGCCCCGGGAGGAAGTGGCCGCAGATGCTGATAACTCAGTGCGCTGTATTCCTGTGTCTCTGTCCTTGCATTGACCCTGGGTGCAGGCACCCAGTAGCCACAAGTGCTACTTCAGTGACCCTGGCTACAAGAGCAGCATGTACCAGTGATGTGAGGTGGCTGCTGACAGGAGGCGGATGAGTTAAGTGGGACCCTTGGTGGGAACAGCAGATGGCAACAGTGACTTCTTAACCCAGGAATCAAGGCAGCTCCACTTGAGGCTCTGACCCCCTTCTGCTGGGAAGGCAGGGTGCCAGGTGCAGGAAGACTTCCTTCTCCCCTCAGGCTGCGGCCAAGAGAGGCACTGAGGGCTTTGGCACAGGTGGCCCAGAGTGGCAGCTGCTGCTTCTTCCAGGATTTGCCCCAGGTCTCTCTGGTGGGGTCCCCACTCCAGCACTCCTAGCCCTACCTGGTGTTTTCTCCTTGCACTCACCACCTGCTTAGTATTTAAAGGCTTTACCTCTCTTTACATCATCAAAGATGAAGCTGCGTATCCATGTTCCCTCCAGATCCTCCTTCTGGTGACTCTTGAACTGGCTTCCTGGGTCACCTTGACGTGCAGTCTTCAGGGTACAATGTTCCTCTCCATTCCAGCTCAGAGACTTCAATATCAACACGGATGACCCATCTGCCCCTTGGCTATTTGTCTTTGGTATTGCACTGCTCAGAAGCCTTTCTTTCCCATCAGCCATCCATTGCCACTGGCACACCACTGTTATTTATAGAAGTAATTTTATCTATTACAGTTTACACCTAGATGTCCCCCAAAGCCTCATGTGTTCACAGGTGGGACTTTTGGGAGGTGATTGGGTCATGGGGGGGGGTTAGTTTATAGCTAAATATAGCACTGGAAGCTGGCTCAGAGGAGGTTTGTTGCACGGGTGTGGCCTGGAAGGGTTTATCTCCTTCCTTCCTCCCTTTGTCTCTCTCTGCCTCCTGTTGCCAGGCTGCAAGCTGTTTCCTTCTCCGCTATGCACCTCTGCCATGCTGCCCTGCCTTGGAGCCAGCTGACCATGGACTGAAACCTCTACAAACTATAAGCCAAAAGAACCTTTCCTCCTTAGAGTTATGGGTGTTAAGTATCGATTCTCAGCAATGATAAAGCAACTGACATTATTCAAATCTCTTTGTCAAGTATCTATTCTCTGACAAGCATGCCATTCTCTTACAGAGGGGCCATCTCAGGAAAACACAGAGAGGATGCTGGAGTAGAGCCTGGAAGGGATGGAGGACTAAATCTATGATCCTTTGAGTCATCAGAGTGGGTAATGAGTTAAGGAACCCCAAAGATGGATGTACTGATAGGCAAAGCATAGGCTTTAGGGACTCAGAGGTCTTGATGGGATTGAGGAATTGTAACAGCAAGATTAGAGCAAGATAGGCCCCTCTGCACGTCCTTCTGCATTGTGACTGTACTACTCCCCGTGGGGTGATGGAACCTAATTCCCTGCCCTTGCATTTGAACGGCCCTATGATTTGACTGTAAGGGAGAAAATGCTGTGTAAGCAACATAGCCAGATTAGAAAGGACCATTGAGCTTTCTCCTGACTTCTTCAGGGTCCTCGTTCTGGAGAAATCGGCCAACTAAGTGGGGAGTCCATGCAGTGATCTGAATCCTGGTGTCCTGTCAAAATTCATATGATGAGACTCAATCCCCAATGCAGTAATATTAAGAACTGCAGCCTTTGGTTAGGTAGTGCTTAGGTCATGAGAGATCTTCACAAATAGGATTAGTGCCCTTGTAAAAGAGACTCCAGGCAGGATGTATCAGCACATGCCTGTAATCTCAGTGTGCTGGGAGGCTGAGGCAAGAGGATTGCAATTTGGAGTCCTGTCTGGATCACTTAGTGACTTAGTGATACTCTGTCTCAAAATAAAAAAATAAGAAAGGCTGGGGATGTAGTTTAGTGCAAAGGCTCTGGTTTTAATCCCCACTGCTATACACACACACACACACACACACACACACACACGCATATCCGTGTCATCCAGAAAACAAACAAATAAAATGACACCATGAGGTCTCAGGGAGCATGTCTGTTCCCTTCTGCCACATGAGGACATATCAATGGTGCCATCTATGAGGAACAGGCCCTATGTAGACATTGCCTCTTCCAGTACCTTAAGTATCTAGTCTGAGATACACTGAGCAGCACTCTGAGTGGACTGACATTGTCCAGTTACTCTGAAATGTTCAAGATGAAAAGACTGTAGGTAGGTTCTTCAATCAGCGCCTCAGGGGACCCACCTGTCCCTCCCACTACACCCAGGTGCCAAATATGGGAGAAGACTCCAGAACACCCTGCTTGCCAGCTGAGTGTCATCAAGCATGGATGGTGTCAGGAGCAGAAGTCATGCAGCTGACGCCTGCCTGAATCCCTGGACAGTGAGAGAGAATAAAATCGCTGATGTTTTAGACCACTAGGCTTCCAGGCATTGTGTCGTGCAGAATGATAACACAGCTCTCTGCCTTCTCATCTCCTACCTCTGAGCTGATGGAGGGAGTCAGGAAGGAGGGACAACTGGCTTCCCGTTAAGCATCCAATGGTCACCACACCTAGTGACCAGCTTGCCCTCCCTCTGATTGCTTTGTGTCCTTCTCTTGCCTCTAACCTCCTCCATTCCTTTATTTTTAAAGAAGCCTAAGTCCTTTGAGGGGTGACATCAAGCAGATGCCAGGACAGATCTCAGGAGTTCAAGGGGAAGGTTGGAGATAGAGATAAAACTCTGAGAGTCATGAAGATGTTTAAGATTATGAAGCTGGGTGACATCACTGCACTGGGCGTGAATGGAGCAGCCAGCCAAGGAGAAGTCCTTAACCTCTGCAAAGTGGAAATGGGGGGGCGGGGGAGAAGGTAGTAAAATGGGTTGTGAGACTTGGAGGGGTGAGGGTGAGCGTGAAATGGAGAGTAGAATGCTCTGAACACTGAGAGGAGATCGGTTTAGAAGACCAGTCCCTGAGCAGGTGGAAGGAAGCAAGGGAGGGGACAGAGACGCAGGATCAGCTGTGGTTCCTGGAAACTTCTTCCGGGACAACGGGAAGTGAAGGGGAAGGCGCCCACAGACACTTCACGGGTCCGGATGAAGTGATGGCAAAATGAGGTGCCCGAGTTGGGGTGTTTATTTCTTTGTGAGGCCTGACTGTGGAACAGGCATCTCAGATTCAGTGTACCTAACTCACTCGGACCTGAACCTCTCCACATACCCGGCTGCTTCGATGAGAAACAGGAACCAGCCCAGCAGTAAGCTGTGCTTCCACCATAAAACTGGGTCTCCAGCCTGACCTCAGAGTGTCTACGATGCCCACCTGTCCCCCACCAGCTCTGATGGCTGCTCTCTGGGTGTCCCTGTGGTCACTCCTGTGCCTTCCCCTGTCCCACGCTCCACAGTACTCTAGAGTAATTTAAACTATGTAGATCAAACACGATTCCTGCCTAACACCTTGTGATTGCCCATCTGCTTGCCCCAACTCCATGGTGTTCCTGGGCCTTACTTCTGTGTTTAGTGAAGCTGGTGACTCAGCTGGGGAGGTGGGAAGATAGTGACCATCAGTTGGTGCCACAGAGTGGACAAGTCCGGAAGCTCAAGCCCTCCCTTTGGAATTCAGGCTGCAGGGCTGGCTCTTGCGGTCTTGTGATTTAGCGGCAGTCTTTTGTTGGGAAGGTCCCGCTGGTCTGGTGCAGGTACCGAATGTCCCTCTTCATTATCAGGCCCATGTGCTTGCCAGCTGGGCCATAGCTGGGTCTCCTGACCTGTGAACTGTTTATATCTGGGCTCCTCCCTAGGGCTGCATGATGTGCCCTGGGTGGCACAGGTAAAGTGGCCTTGTGGTGGCTCTCATGTGGCCTCCACTGCCACTGTGACAGCGGATATGGCCTTGGCAGTGCTGAGGGGAAGCTGTCGCCCTGGGCTCTTTGGTCTCTGCAGGGGCCCTGGGCTTTTCCCTATGGTACTTGGCTAGATTGGCACAGTGGTTACACAATTTTCTGCCTTCATAGGTTTCTCCTTTTTCTGTTCTTTAACAAGAGAGAAGAGAAGGCCGGGAAGACTTTTTTCCCTTCTCAACTTATACCCACTGGCATTTTGGGGTTCAAAAAAAGTGGAGAGGTCCTATGTGGAGGTTAGGACCTGGCTGGTGAGAGAGGCAGGGCTGTAGATGCTGGAGCTTGTTTTCAGTATGATTCAGATTTTACCCAGTGGTATCAGAAGAGAAACGCACTGGAGACTCCGTGGTTTGGCTGAGCGACCTGAATGGCCCGTGTGTTAAAGATGTGGTCCCTGGGTGTTCTATTCAGAGATGTGCAGACATTTAGGAAGAAGGGGCTGTTGGGACACCCTTACCTCATCTGAGTGTGCCATCAAAAAGGATCGTGTCCCCCCCCTGCCTCATGATATGGGCACTTGCTGTGACACACACTTCCTCTGTGGCAGCTGCCCTGTTTGAGCACTAAGCCAAGGGGGCCGCCTGATCTGAACCCAAACCTCGAGACCCATGAGCCAGAACAAACCTCTGGACTTCACATGTGGCCTGCAGCAGGTATTTCATTGTGGGATGCAGAACTGATTACCATAGAGGCTTTCAAGGATATTTGAATATCAGAGCAGAATATGATGCAAACAGTCCAGATGAATTCTGGCCTGTGAGGTGCTCTATCTCCAGAGCCCAGGAAGTTGAATTCTGACCACGGGAGTATTTTGAGAAGCCCGAGACTCTCCCAGGAAGCTCCTGAGGACCTGTCATTGGCATCTTATAAATAAAGTGCTGTGGTGCTTGAAGGAGGATGGTGCTGGTTTTTACCCGCAACTCTAAATTATTTTAAACATTTCTGGAGAGAAAAACCCTTAAAACAGAGCTGAGGCTGCGGCCTCAACCCCAGCACCACAGTTCGCTCTCCCAGGGCACCGGTACCCTGTGAAGGGTCTTGGTCCTCAGCTCTAACTGTCCTCCCTCATGCTGTAGTGCATGTAAGGCTGAACCCACTAAGTTGATGGCTCTGCCCCGAGCGGTTGGCTGGAGTCCAGCTGTGTCATCCTCTGTGTGAGGAGTCATCACTGTTCCTCCACACCAGGCTGGTGTGGACTCTGCCTTACACAGTCCCATGAGCCCTTGAAGCTTTCAGTTTGAAAACCAGGTGCTTGCAAATCCTAGAGACAAAGCCCTGGCTGCAAATGTAATTCACATCCTCTTCCTACTCTGAGTGTGGAGCATGGTGTTCAGAGGGATGTGGGGATCTTTGGAGCCGTCCATAGTGGGGCTACCACAGTACTCTCTTCCCATTGTATCACAGATTTTAAGGGACCTTGCACATGACAAAGCAATTTGTTTTTGTGTCTAAAAATCTTCTGGGAAAATTCCAGGTATCCATGGTGGCCACTTGAGGATGGTGTCTTAAGTGTCCTCTCTCTAGGAATCCTGGAAGGAAATCTGGTCTAACCAAAGAGACAGTACTTCAGTATGAAGAACTGATTGACAATTAAAGGTTTAAATAATTTAAAACTCTAGGTGCCTGTGCTAGCTCTCTGTTACTATCACAAACACCTGAGAGCACCGGCTTTGAAAGGTTGGTTTTGGCTCACAGTCTGGAAGGGTTTCAGCCCTGCTGTTGACCTTGTTGCTTTGGAGCCTGTGGTAAGGCAGCACATCCTGGTGGGAGCAATGATGGGCATGGTGGGTGACAGTGGAAAACCACTCACCCCACAGCTAGAGTAAAAGAGAGTGGGGAAGGCATTGAGGTCCTCAGTGCTTTCAAGGGTGCATCCGCAGTGACCTTCCCTAGGCCCTAGCTCTTTAGGTTCCACCACCTCCCCATGCATAACAGCGCCTTTTTAGCACAGTGCTTTATGGGACCTGCCAGATCCAAAGCATAGCAAGGCCCATGACTAATCAACTGAGAACTTGTACATTTCATGTTATGCAGAATGGACTGGAGGAAGAGAACTGCTATAGACTAGAGGGGTTGAAGCTTGAGCTGATTCATGGGAGGAACCTGGATTTGGCTACTCAGTGTGTCCAAGTGAGTTGAGTTAGCCCTGCAGGAGGAATGCAGTCACCCTCTGGGAGTTTAGTCCCAGGACCCCCTGCAGATGCCAAAAGTCTGAAGATGCACAAGTCTCTGATACACAAAGGCACAGGATTTATGTATAATCTAAGCACCTCCTCCTGTGCACCTGAACCATCGCTAGACAACTTAGAACATCTAATCCAAGGCAAGTGCTTTGTTAATTATACTGAATTGTTCAGGGAGTAATGGCAATGAAAAGTCTGTCCATGCTCAAGACAGGTGTCGATTCTTTTGATACTCAGTGGCTGCGTCCTCAAATGGGGAACATCAGACTGGGCAGGGCTAGGGTGTTCCCAGCAGGCAAGCAAATGAATGTTGGAATTCACACACAGAATGCTCACAAAGAAACTGAGAGGATCTGTCTCATGCAGAGAAGAGACCAGGTAAATTGAGAAAAAGAATTTCCAAGGGTAGTGGGGGCCGGGCTGTGGGAGCCTTTGGAAACCAGACTAAAAGTCACCTGGGAGTTACTGGTCACTTGCTACATTCTGTGCAGTGTTCTAAGCCCTGTGCACATACTTAAATTCTCCTAACAACCTTCCCAGGCTGCTTCTGTTGTCAGCACGTTTTGTAGCTAAGGAAGCCAAAAAAGGAGGCAAGGTAAGTGGTAGCATCTGAAGTGAGCTGAGGAACAGCATGCAAACAACAGCCAGCCCTGCTGCGCTCTCTCCTGCCGAGGTAGACCAGATAATGGACCCTCTCTGCGACCTTGGCTGATGTGGTTCCTAAGTTCTCAGTGATTGGTGTCAGTGCATTCTTCTTTCCTGTGCATTTGACACCTTGGTGCTTCCTGGGCCTGCATTTGCTTCCTGGTCCTTGGTTCATATGGAAAAGTAAGAGAAAGGCTCCCCCATGTCTGAGTCCAGGCATGACTCAATGAAGTGTGCAGTGAAGTGACGCTGATTCCTGCCAAGTGGCTTTGCTGTGTGGAAGACTCTGACCTGGTCATGTGTATCTCACTGGGGACAAATGGAGACCATGCCCAGCCAGTGGGGTTGGGGATCAGCTAGGGAATAGCACCCACTTAGTCTTTCATTCATTCACTCAACCAGAGTTAGCTGAGTGCCTCCCCTGTGCCAGGAACTGAGTTCGGTGTGATGAACACAAGCAAATTACTTTTATGTATGGTAATATTAATCAGTGAGATAATTTTAGGCACCCTTGTGAAGTCCATAGATCAGAGTGGTGGAATAGAGACTGAGATGGATAATGGGGGGTGACATCTGGAATGGGCTGGAAGGATTAAAAGGAAGGAATCCAATGAAGAAGAAGAGGAGATAAATGTTCTTGGGAGAAGCAGCAGGAGTGTCAAAGGCCTTCAGGTGGAAGCGAGCTTGGGGAGCTGGAGAAAAGGAAGGCCAGCGTTGACAGACAAGGTGATGGGAAGAGTGAAAGACATGGAAGATTGGCGAGGCGGTGGGTCAGCTGGCAGGGGCTGTTCGGGCTGGCAGTAAGGAGTTCTGATTTTATTCTGTGTAAAACGAGAAGTCACTGAGATTTTCAGTCAGTGGAATAAAGAAGACTCCCTTCCTCTATGTGTTCTTGGGGCTTTGAACAACTTTTGTCAAATGGCTTTTCAGGAGAAGAGTGTGGTGTAAGTGGCTGGTGGCACCTAACTGCTGATGCAGGGAACAGGTGCTGGGAGGTAGTGGCCCCTCCATGTGGGGCCCTGCATGGTGGGACACAGAGTATTTGGCCCTAGGTTCTTCAGTCAGTGAGCAGATCAGAGAAATGGGGATCAGTGGGAGTACCTCTTAGGAATGGCACCTGTGACTTTTTTTGACAAGGAGAGATGGAATCCTTGCCTTCTTCCTTGAATCCAAGCAGATTTGTAACTATTTTAGACAACAGGATACAGTAGAGGGACGTGATGTGACTCCTGAGGTTAGATCATAAGGAAGACACAGCTGGATGGGACTTTGCTCTGGAGGCCCCATCTTTCCCAGGTCAATCACTGGAGCCATGTGGCACTTGGATTGACAGTCCCAGCTGAGCTCAGCCTTCCAACCATGCTGCCAAAGTGTCACCCATGGGAGTGAAGCCATCTGTCAGTTCAGTCCCGCTGAGGGACTTTGTGACTCTGCCATAAAACAGAAGACACCCTGCTGAGCTTTCCTCAAATTCCTGACAATAAATCTAACCCATAAAGTAACAAGATACAACTAAGGCATGGTTGTTTTACATCACTATGGAGTAGTTTGTTAAGGCAAAATGGGTTTGTGGAACAGGTCTTGTTGCTATAATCTCATGCTTTTCTTCTTTAATCCATCCTTGAGGGAGAAGACCTCTTTGGGGGGCCTGGGAAATATGACCCTTTGATTAGACTCAACTCAAAGGATAGAAATTTTTTATGGTCTGGGTATTATATTTTCCCCATGGGCCCAAATGCTAGAGTCTTGGTCCCCAGCTTGTGTCACTATTGGGAATGGTAGAACCTTTAGGTGGTAGGAGCTGATGGAATGAAGTTAAATTATTGGGGGTGTGCCCTTGAAGGGGATCTGGGATTCCCAATTAGTCCTCTTTTTCTCTTCTTGGCTTCCTGGTCATGATGAGGTGAGCAATCTCTTCTGCCATATACTCCCTGGTGTGATGAAGTGTAGTACCACAGGTCAAAGCAACCAGGGACTGAATCAACATAAACCTGTTTTCCTTGTGCATTTAATTATCTCAGGTTATTTTATCACAGCAACAGAAAGCTGACTCACTCAGCAATCTCCTGCCAGTCTCTTGGGAACAAAGTGTGATGGAGATAGTGACTGGTTAGTCAATGAAATTGAACATGGTAGTTTTCTGCTGGATCTCAACTTGTGGGTAAATCTCAGAGGGTTGTATTCATTTTTAGATAAGCGCAGGTAGAGTCTTACTCAGGCTCCATAAGTACCCTAAGTAGACACTTGGGAGCAGAGAAAGAATGGCTGTTGAAGAAATGAGGAGACTTCTGTTGCTAATGTTTCTTCTCTGAGATGAAATACAAGGATGCTACAAGAAATGGGCAAGATGGCTACACAGGACCAGATTGGACTATAGGGACTCCAGCTCCCTTTTCTGATCCCTGTTTGCCAGGATTTGAGAATCTCAGGCATCCTTCCTGCAGAAGGGCTGACTCCTTAGCCACAGCAGACGTGAGAGTTATAAACCTGTGACTCAGAGGTAGGATAATCAGGTGCTGGAGCTGTGTCTGATCAGGATTCTCAGACAAATGTTCCTGAAGGATCACATCCTCAGGGTCTTACTGTGAGCATACATTTCAGTGTGTTTAAGGGACCCTGGCCTACCTTTGGAGGCAAACACATTAGGCTACAAATAAAAAATAACAACATGTGAAGACCAGAGCTTCTGCAAGATCACACCTGGTCTAGCTTTTCTGTCATCTTGCTGTGAGATCTGATCCTATTTTGAGACAAAAATATGGGCAACATTCCCAAATGTGAGAAATCAGAAGTCAGCTTTGTCAACATGGAAGTTTATGAAAAGAAAAAGTTATGCTGGTCCCAAACCTCTGGCTGATGGGACCATACTATGGTTTGGGCTCCCTTAGGGGCTTTACAAAATGGATTTATGAGCAAGTCTAAAGAAACTCCAGAACAAAAAAAGAAAACAAACAAACAAGCAAAAGTTCTCGGCATGATGAGCGTGGGCAGGGAACTGTACTGCTCCAGGATACTCTGAAGACTCCACAACTACATTTCTTTAGTCTTATGTATATTTTATGAATGGATCATAAGTTGGCTGTAGGCCTTACCCTCATTCTCAGGGGCAGGATGGTCAGCCTTGAAGGACTGCAGCAAAGGGTACCTGGTTGTCTGTTTCCCCTGGTGGTTGGTTAAGAACCACAAGACAGAAATCAGCTTTCTCAGACCCTGGATCCCTGACCCATGATGTTTCTGATGGGGTCAAAAGTGTTAAGGAGGGGGAAGAATTGTGGGCATGGGTGTATCCACTTTGGGAATTCATACAGTATACTGTGGTCCTTTTCTGTCTTATCTTTGAAATATTTATTACTTCTTGTTAAATACTTTCTGAAATGTACTTATATCCATAAAGAGACTTTCCAAGAATATTCATCATACATATTTGTGCACATGTATTTCTATTATTTCTATTTTAACTTTCAGTAGATCATAGATTCCAAATTATGTAAGGTCAGAAAAAATCCAAATTATGATGATTTTATGAAATTTAAAAACTTGAAACCAATAGTGTGAGTTTCTCATTTCTTCAGTTTGTACATAACATACAGTCTAATGGGGTTCTACACTATCATTATTGATAAGTGGATGTAAAGAGTGTTAATGTATGAAAAAATCTTCATTAAATTAAAAGTCTAGCTCCAGAACCAGAAAAACAAGAATAACCAATTAGCCATAAATAGTGGAACCTTAAATTGAAGTTAAATATATATAACTCATGCATTTTATTGAAAAAAAAAACAATCAAAAGTCAACAATGGTGATCTAATTTTTAAAACTTTCTTCATGAGGATTTTAATAGCGGCAATATAACTATTATCTCTTTGATGTAAAAATTTGGAAAAACTCAACATTTAAAGCAGTATATAAAAATTAAAAGGAATTGAATAAATTTACTGAGGAAAATTGTACCATAAGTAAACACATAAGCCAAATGTTTTACTCCATTTTTGTTTGTTTTAATATTTTGGTGTACCCATTATGAAGCTGAGAGTCTATGCTGAGGGTAACGATGACCTCAACCATAATCTCAGCTCTAACCCTAACTCTAACCCCAAGCCTAGCCCTGACCCTAACCCAAATCCTAACCCTACCCTAATACTGACCCTAATGCTCATCCTAACCCCCATGCTAACCCTTTGTTTGCCTTAACATTTATTGCCCTCAGTAATGGAGTCACTAACTTAGGTGCAATCTCACCATGAATGTGGTGTTTGCGGTATCTTTTTATGAATCCAAGTTTGCGGCGATGTCCAAGTTCCCTTCTCTGGAGAGAGGAAGCTTGTGCACAGAAAGGTTAAGTGCCATGCGTGGCTTCAGACAGGGCTGCCCTCTCCCCAGCTCTGGCATGCTGTTCCATTTATTATTTCTCTTTATCGCCTATGTGCCGGCAATAAAGCCAGGGTCATAAAATTAGAGTGCGGTCACCCCGTATGGTTTCCCAAATTTCCATGTCGTGTTGGGGAGAGCTCAAAAGCGCCTGATCAATGCCAGGAGATAATCTCAACAGTCTTAGCACAGAGTTGTGTAGATTGACAGGACACAATTTAAAAAAAAATGTGTGGGGTGGGTTAAAGTAAAGTTTGACATTTTGGGGGCAAACATGCTTTGTATGCAAGAAGTGTTAGTAATTAAAGACAAACTTGCAATCTTGAGTACTTTCCTCTTGCATGAGAAGCAAGTAAAGCCAAAGCCAGCAGCCTGGACCCCTGCAGCCTGGGACCACCCAGGGAGAGACACACAGGGAGAGAGGGGTGTTTATCACCAGCTGGCGGGAGCTCGGGACCTGCTCAGGCATCTGCCCTGCCAGCAACACGTCTGAGCTTGAGAAGGCTGCCTGGGGCAGCCACCCTGCTCTGTCCCCAGCAGCCTCCCGAAGCCTTAGCCAACTAGCAGGTGGTTTGACATTTTTTCTCTCTCCTTGCACCCTTTCCTAAGGGACAAGGAGTGGCTGTCTTTGAAGAGGGCAAACTCACGGAGTTCTAACCACAGAAGCAGCAGAGAAGTTTTCTTTGTTGTTCTTCCAGAGCAGGGCTCTAATTTAAAAAAGAAAAAATCCAAACAACCCCAACTTCCTTGGACATGCCTGAAAATAACTTCCCCCAAAGTACACCATCTAAAAAATACCTGTTTTTATTGTGGTGCCAGGAAATGGCTCCACGACACTGGCAACTCCCTCTTAGTCCAGCCACTTGTCTGCAGTCATGTGTGGTTTTGCAGCAGCTTGGTAGGTGGGTACGGTGACATCCTCATGACATAGATGGAACCCGTGACACTACTAGTTTCAGGTCACACAGTTGCTAATTCTAGCCTGAGTCCGGCCAGCTCTCAAGCTCCTGCTGCTGAGCCCTATGCAGAATTTTATCCCTGAACCTAGGGTTCTGGCCTGAGTGGCAATGACTACATCCAAAAAAGTGGCGGTTGTCCTTACCTAGGAATTATTTTGCTCCCATATCCCCCTGGGAACATTTGGCCCAGTCTGGACCTGTTGGATGGCCACAGCTTGTTACTGACTGCCAGTGGAAAGAGGCCAGCCTCGAGAGAATTATTGCACTGAAAGCGTCCAGAGTGACGGGTCCAGAAGCTGTGCTGCGGGAGCCTCTGTTTCATGATGTCTACATCTGAGGTGTCTTCCGGCTGTGAATAGCTAGACAGGAAAGAACCTGGAAGGCAGAGGCCAAAGCGCTTCCGTGCACCAGCACCCACTGCAGCCTGAGCGGGGCTCTGTGTGTGCAGAAGGATTTGGAAACTAAACAAAACCCTGTAGTGCTTTCTCCTTAAACCCAGTGCTGGGTGTAGGGAACAGCTAACTGGAGGGTGCCTTCCTAGTACCCTGTCACCCCTTTCTCTTCCTTCCTTGTGGGGGCTGCCGCTGGTGCTCTGGGAGATCCTGGTGAGCTGTCTACAAGCCTAGATCCCAGGGTAGAGGAGGCAAGGAATTCTATGATAGCCCATGTGGGTCTGGGGCTGGTCGGGGTGACCACTGCAAAGGGGACCTTGAGATATTTGTGGGGAACAGGAATGCAGGTTGACAGCTCTCCCCCTGGGAGAGGAGGGAGGCAGGGCCTACAGTGAGGCCAGGCTTTGGCTACTTTTCTCCTTGAGGGGCAAACAGTGCCAAGAGGGTGAGAGAAAATGGAGCCAGAGCCTCAAGGCCACGGAGAAGCCTTTCAAAGGCAGTGTGACATGCGGTCTGTCCTCTGCTTCAGTTTGAGTTCCTTGGGTGTTGCTGTCTGATATTTATCAACATAAGTGGTTGTGTAACTGGGGAACAGCTGTCTCCCTCTCAGCACACTAGAACTGCAATGGGACTCGTGGGGTCTAGCACTAACCCCATGCCCTGTGTCCGTTGGCTGGCTGGGCACCTCTGTGGCCAGGCCTTTTCTGCTGGGCTTCCTAGGGGGCTCCTCATGGCCGAGGTCCACCTCATTCTTCTGCACCTGTGAACACACCTTATGCAGGTACCTTCGCTTGGAAAGCTGACCAAGGGCTGAGTCCAGCCCTCAACAAGGCTCTGCTTCAATGCCGCCCCCAAAGTCCTCCTGCACTGCCCGAGTCCTTTGTTTACTGACCAGAAGGCCTGAAGTCTAGGGTGCTTTTCCACCACCTACCCAGTTGTGAGAGACAGCTTGTGTTTCCTTTGCACAGGATGTGATTGAACTATATGGTGAATGTTCAAATCCAATAAAAAAATTCTAGTAAAAGTCATGTTGCCATTAATCACCTCAGAATGCTCTCCCTGGCTGTGATCATGGCCTTGCCATTGTTCTGAAGCAGTTCCAGAAATCCTCTTTCTCGTGTGCCTTTATAGTAAACGGTCATGCCGGGATCATCTCACAAGAAGGCGGCTTGTTAAAGCAGGACATGCCCTCACCTGTTGTACATACTGGATCCATGGTGCGATTTCAGATCCTTCCTCAGTGTCCAGATGACCGTGAACGGCCAATGTCATGAATTGAGTCAGGACACCGGAGGCAGTCACAACCACACAACTAAAGACACTTATGAGAAAGGACTTCCAGATCTGTTGCGAAAAATGGGGAGAACAATAGGGTATGTGTGTTTGGAGTGAGGGGGAGTATTTTGGGGGGATTAATGGCAAAATGTCTTTTACTGTAGTGATTTTTAAAATTTAAACAATTGTGAGCACACTTTGTACTCTGTGCTGTGTGCATGGATACTTGTGGCTGCAAGGGTCACCAGGTCTGGGCACAGAACGAGACAGGGTTGTGGGATCAGGGGTCCTTGCTTTGCATGATGGGAAGGTTTGTATGTGTTAATGTTCTGTCTCTAGCCTGGGAAGTTACTGGGAGATCTGCTGGCTAACAGTGTCGCAGGCTCTTCAGGACACATTCCAGAGCCCGACCTCCTCAGAAGGCTGTCACTCGCAGCAGGGTAGAAAGAAGAGGCTCCGGTAAAGCTTTAAACCTGTGGCTGCCCATGTGCAGTTGGGGTTCACTGGCTCACTCATGCACTATGGGGATCTTGAGCCCAGACATGAACACAAGACGTGACTTAAACCCGTGCAACCACATCACAACCCACAGAGCCCACAGTGACTACCATTC
Organism: Cavia porcellus; assembly: GCF_034190915.1. Lineage (NCBI taxonomy): Eukaryota > Metazoa > Chordata > Mammalia > Rodentia > Caviidae > Cavia > Cavia porcellus. Next base: position 21,124,937 of record NW_026947500.1, read on the forward strand.
TTCTGGAGAAGCCTTGGATCTCAGCACCATGAGTCCCATTTTGTGCTGGCTCTGGGAATGGTGACTCCCATCTACTCAGTGGGAATCGTGGAGAGTTTAGATGGAGAATGTCACAGCCGAAGTGACAGGGTTAGAAAGACATCTCACTGTTTCCTGGTTTGTGAGGTGCATTCCAGGGAAATCTTTCTTTCCCCTGCCTGTAGACAGGTGTGAAAGGAGACACCCTAGTCAAGCTGTGTGGTCCAAAGAGGGGGCTTTCCAGAAAGGGGTAACCCTGGCTAAGTGCAGTTGACCAGGTGAATAGACCAAAGAGCATTTTCCTACTTGTTTAAGCTTTCCCCTTTAATCAGAATAGAATTTCTTGTTAAAATCAAAGACTCTCTTAAACCATTATCTATGTTTACTAACATAAACATGTAATGGAACGATTAAATGCCTTTGAAAATAGAATGAATCGTAGAGTAAGCTTTAAAAGAATGCAGGCTCTTTGATGCAAATGTCAAATGAAAATTTGACAGCTCTACCTTCTCTCTCATTTTCTGATGTGGTTTTAAATAAAGACCCTTTAGTTCTTTTACTCACCTGCAGTTCTGCAGAGCTGTGAAGTTTAAAGCTCAACGACTCTGCGATTTTTTTTATTGTCCTTTATTGTCTCTGATTTCTTAGTGCTAATTCCAAAAAGGAATTGATCAGTTATCTTTAAGTGCCAAGGAGTACAAGTGTTTCTTTCTTTCATGGACATTGTTAGGTGTGTACCTTCTGTTTCCTTAGCTCAAAGCTTTTTTAACAGGAGAAACTGTTACCCTTCCAACACGTACCTTTATCCAGAATCTTTGCTTTGACAGGTACAGATGACAGTGACTTTATTTTGTTTCAGAATCTTCACTGGCACTAGTCTACACTCAGATGGCTTCTGGTAAAGAGCTTAGTATTAAGAAAAGAAAATCTCAATTTTTACCAATAATTTTGTGTTAAAAACATTTAAACAAAATAGTGAAAGAATATTAAATACTGATACAAAATATTTTCACCTCATGCTGAAGATCAAAAACTCAGTAGGTTAGTGGGTGTGGGTGGTGCATGCTTGTAATCCCAGCGTGTAGGAGGCTGAGGCAGGAGGATCTTTGTGAGTTCAGGAGCAGCCTGGGTTACAAAGTGAGCTCAAGGCCACTTTGAACTGAAAAAATGAAAACAAAAACAAAAATGACAACAGTAACAACAACAAAAACCTCAGTAGTAACGCATATTCTTAGCATGTGCAAGGCGTTGGATTCAGCCCTCATCACTGTGAGAAAAAAAGGTAAAAATGAAGCATAAATCAGTCATTTTATTCAAATCTGCTTGCAAGTATGTGTTTAATATGGGATCAACTTGGCATCACTGCATGAGTTTTTAAACTGTAGAAATTTAATCTAAAGAAAAGATTAGAAATAAGCTATAAAGATTATGTAAGAGAGGGGCTGGGGATTTAGCTCAGCGGCATAAGCACTTGCCTTGCAAGTGTGCAGTCGTGATTTCGATCCCTGGTACCGATAAAAAAGAAAAAGAAAAAAGAACATAAAAGATTATGTAAGAGTAAATTGGGTTTTCTTGCCATAGTTCAGAAAGATTTCAACTCTACTATCCTCTCAAGTTACCTCATTTCTAAAGCATTGGAGATTCATGGGCATGGAACCCAATCTTGTTTAAAAAAAAAAAAAATATATATATATATATATATATATATAATTCATCAATTCATTCAACAAACATGTGTCATGAGCTCAGTCTGCTCAGGTATTGACTATGTAGCTGTAAGCCGAATGAACCTGGTCCGTGGAATAGTTTCGAACCTCGATCTTGATATTATTACCATCCCATTTAGCCTTGGTTGCTTGAACATCTCTGAGACCTAATGCACGTTTCTGTAGCCTGTGCAAGGTGATTTCTGCCATGCCTGAGCCCTAAGTCCATTCAGTGTGAAAGGCAGGGACTGGTCAAGTGTGAGCTCATCACGGTGGCCGGCTCACTCCGCCAAGGCCAGCAACTTCTCGTTTCCCTGTCTTCTGCTTCATCAGGTTCCGCTAATGACCAACGAAGTCTGGATGCGTCTGGGAGAGGCCAGCTTGTCACCCCCCCCCCGGGGGGGGGCTTCTGTCCCAGCTCCTCCTGGATCAAGCCACATCTTTCCTGGAAGGGCAGGAGCCTTCCTGCATCATAGTCTGCATTAATGAATTTGAAACCACATTAAGTTAAATAGTGAATTTGCTTGGTCCCTGACGGCATCTTCTCAGCTGCAGGCGTGGTCCAGCTCTGGAAAATCAAGGAGGTGCTGCTTTTTCTGTTTTGGTCATACTGGGGATCGAACTCACAACCTTGCGCTTGCCAGGCAGAGGTGCTGCTTTATAATATGGCGCTTCACAAGGAGTGGGAGAGAGTGACCTGAATCCAACCCTGTCCTTTGACTGGTGAGAGATCAGGGCTTCAAGAGGTGGAATGAATTCCCAGGGCTCCACCAAGGTCAACTGCCAGTTGGCTCTGGAAGGGGTGACCCCACAGCAGACGTGGGCTTGCAGAGAAGCCTCAGCATATCAAAGTACTGGCTCTGTCCTTCGCTCTGAGAATGAGCAACCAGAGAAAATCACCTCACAGCAGGAGTGAAGGCAGGATCAGGCAGAGTGGTAGGGAATCTACTTCTTAGTCACAGCAATGATGACTCTGGATGAGCATTCAGGGTCTCTCGGCATGAAAGACAGGAAGGCAGCATGAAAGGAAAAAATTAATAAATAAATGAAATAGTGGCTGCTGTGACTTGCTTTTTTTGGTCTTTTGGAGACAGGGTCTTGCTTTGCAGCTCAGGCTGGCATTGAGCTTGCTTTGTACTCCAAGCTGGTCTCGAGCTCACAAGGATCCTCCTGCCTCAACCTGCTGAGTGCTGGGATTACAGGCCGCCACCACACCCAGTTATTCTGACTTGTTTTTTAGGGTTCGAGTAGATTTGATTAATAAAATCGGACCTCAAAGAAAACTACCTTTGGCCGTGGTCAGACTGATGACCTTTAAAGTCTCCCTGAGTTTGAAACCCAGCAACAGGAATCCACAGCTTGCAGGCTTCCCCTCCATTTACTGGCAAATACATGATTCAAGGGCTGCCTCTTGATTCAGTCGACTCATACTGACAGAGCATCAGCGAGCACCGTACCTGACACTGGGCCAGTGGATTTCAAATGTCATCTCTGGTCCACAGAGGTTAGTGTCACCTGGGAGCTTGAGAGGCAAACCCAGGTGCACCCAAACCTGCTGGTCCAGGAGAGCCGGGCTAGCATGGGACCTAAGAAGCCCCCAGGTGACTGTGACCCAGCCCCGCAGAGGCAGGGGACTGCTCGAGGGCTGGGACAGGAACAAAGGAGAAAGTGTGCAGTGTGGTTTCCAGAGCCCTGCGACTGCCTGGAGAGGATCACACATGTGCTGACACAGTAATGCTTAAAAACCACACACACACACACACACACACACACACACACACACACACGTACAAACACACGTACAAACACACAGGCATACACAAAACAACTCTGTTGGCCAGAATGAAGAAATGATGAATTTATGTTTTGGTGAAATATCACTGTGTCCTCTGAAGCTAGGCCACATATTAGGAAATCTGGCATGGTTCAGCCATAATATAATGTTATAATTTTACCCTGAATGAGTCTTGATGAAGATTTTTGTTTCTCCTTTTTCTGGTTCGTAATTAGCTCCCAGTGTGGAATTTTAATGCAAGAAAATCACACTGTGTGGCATAGCCTCCATCTGCAAACCAAGGCGGTGGAAAGCCCGGCTTATCAGCACTGCTGAAAAGCAGGACCAGTCCTCCTCCCTCCCTCCCTCTCTCCCTTCCTCCTTCCTTTCCTGTGTAAAAAAACGTTCCATCTGCTGAGACCTTTCTACCCTCAGGTCCTGTATAATTTATCTCCCACACACTGGGGTTCCTTTAGGCCAAAGACACAATTGAGGACTCGCATTGCTCTGTAAACACACATCAGGTGATGCAGCCCTGCAGATGCTGGCTTCCTGAATCCCCACCAGGCCGTGTCACTGGGTTGCTGAGCTTGCAGGTGGGCCTGGGACCTGGAGCAGCTCGCACCTCACTTCAGATCCCTAAGCTATGTGGGGGAGGAGTCAGAGCCAATAGGCAAGCCCAGAGCTTCCTGCCCTCCTCACTACCCGGTGCCCGCAGGTGACATGTCGTGCTCTGCTACAGTCATATCTGTTGCCTGGCCTGTTTCACCTGTGCCCAGGAGCACTTGGTCTAGAGATGCCACCCAGGTAGGCCAGGTTTATCTCTGGCCTCCACCCCTTTGGCCACTCTGTGTGTTACCACGCACTTGGGGTCACCAGTGGAAATATGTGGCCCAGGGAGTCTGAGGAAGAGCCCCCGACATCTGTAGCACAGGAGAAAGCACCAGTGGTAGAACCTCAAATGTCAATCACCAGGTGGGTGGTAACGGGTCCCAGGGGACCAAGGGTCCCAGGCCACCTTACTCGGAATCAGGGCTCTGTCAGTCCCCCAGGCACTAGGACCTAGGTCTCCATCCCACGAGCTGTATTGACTTTTGCTGGGAAATCCCAGCAGCACTACCTCGGCAATCAGGGCAGATGTTGACTGCTTCATACCTTTCAGAGCTAAAGATTTTGCCACTGGCCAGGAGGCAGGGAGGTTCCCAACTCACCCACCTGTAGAATAGATTCGCAGTTTACCAACACCCGTCATAGAGAAAGAACTTTCAGGACTACTCAGGACTACTACACAGAAAGGATTTTATTAGGCAGAAATTATAAGATACACACTCAAAGAGATAGAGCATGGGGCCGGTGGGGCGGGGGGAGAAGCTTGTTTCCTCAAACAAGGAGCATTTCTACTTCTCTTGAGGGGTAGAAACCCGAGAAAAGGTGACACCCCCAAGGGTGTGGACCATACTACAAGTATAAGCCCTGTCTTTAATTTTTTTCCATAGGTAATTTGAACATTTTTGGATTCTCTCAACCTGTTCCTTTATCTTGGCATCAGGTTCCTGCTCTTTCTCGATTAAGCCGATGTAGGAACTTACAGTATTCCTGAGGAACTTGGGGGGTGAAGGATCTGAAAAGGAAGGAGCCTCAATTTAACCAAGTGAATGCTGACTGCATCACCCTGGGGGTGCAGAAGTTACAGTCTTAAAAGTGAGGTTTATAACGTGTCCTCAGCTCCATTTTCCTATCTTTATTCCTTCTACCTCAGTTTGACAGGAGAGAAATTTCTTCCCTAATCAGGTGAGCGGCGCGTGGAAACAGGAGATGCTTCGTATGGTGAAGCTCTTTGGAAAATAGGATTCACCCGCGGTGGCGTAGAGGAGATTTTTAGGGCACATAGCTGCTCGTGTGCGGCATCACAGTGACAGACACGTGTCCTCACGCGCATTTGCCAAAATCCATGGACAGCACAGCACTGAGAGTGAGCCCTTGTGGGCACTTTGGGACTGGCTACTGCAGGATCAGCGGAGGCCACAGGTGCCTTTCCTGCAAGAGATGCTGGTGGGTGGGGAGGCCGGGGCCGGCTGGGAACGCTGCCTTCTGCTCCATTTGGCCGTGAACCTAAAACTGCTCTAAAGATGAAGTCTGCTTAAAAAATAAAAAGGATTTATCCTTAGGGGATTAAAAAAAAAATAATGGTTCTTAAGACTAATGTTCTCCCCCTCAGTCTGTGCAGCGAGGATTGCCCAGCTGTTGGGAAGTTATCAGAGGAATTTGGATGTCAGTCAGTTAGCATTTTTAAAAACCCAGCTGATGTAAAGGATAAAGGACAAACAGATAAGAAGTAAAGGCCAGTCAAACTGACCCCTCTTGCTAGGCACAGGGCCATTTATCAGCGGCTGGGAAAGCTTTTGGAGAATGAAAAACAAAAACAAACACGCACCCCTCCCTGGACCTTGCAGTAATTCAAGAATCTGGCCAGCAATCCCCTATTTGAGACATTGGTCATCTGTCAGGAAAATGTAGCAATGTAGAGCATGCTAAAATACGTCCCAGGCAATGCAGGGCTTATTTGATTTTATTTCATTTCAGCGAGGTTTGAGGTTCCCCAAATCGCTCACGCCTTCACAAGCTGCCTGCAGGGTTCGGAATCAGGGTCTAAATTGCCCAGCAGTGAACTCCACACAGACCCCAGGGCCCAGCCTCGCTCCCTCCCGGGGCAGCCCTGTGGGCCGCCATCGGAAAGGCCATTTGGAAGTCCATCTGGTTCTTTCAAAAATAGCCTTGTTTGTTTGCCTTCGGTGACATTCTGTTTATTCAAACCCTCTTTTCTCTCCGGAGAAAGAAAGCTTAACATTTTTTCTCTCTTCTTTGTTTCTTTTGCTTTCTTCTTCTCTTTTTTTATGATCTGCTCTTCTTTATCACCATTGCAGATGAGAAGTATAAAACTCTAAAGACAAAATAAAGGGAGGCTTAAAGCCCGCAGAGAAAGCGCAGGGAGGGAGGGAGGGAGGGAGGAGGAGGTGGCCGGCGCTGCTGGTACCACACGCATGCATTCCGGAGCGCCTGGGCGCTGGAACGCTCGCCTGTCATTTCCTCCCGGCGACGACGTGGGTGGCCTCTGGGAAGCCTCAGTGTCTCGTCCCCTTCAGGACCTACCCTCGCTGGGCCCTGCTCGCTTGCCCGATCCCACAGCCAGCGGGATGTTTGTTGTTTAAATAAATAAACTGGTCGGAGAAGGCTGGGGCTGACTGCGAAGGCCCGGAGTGGCTCAAAGCAGGGAAAAGGCCCACCGGCCACGCCAGCCACCGATGCCACCCACCGCGACGCCCCCTCCCCGGCCAGCCCACTCGGAGCAGGGCGGCCAGGCGGTGGCAGCCAGCGTGCTGGGCCACCCCAGGCAGCCGAGTGTGTCGCCGGGGCTCGGCCACCAGGGCTTCCCCTGGAGCTTCCTTCCAGGACACAGGACAGGGCAGGCTGTGTCATCGCCTGCCTCTCCCCCTCCGCCGTCCCCTGGCTCACTGAGGACCTCCGGTACCTCGTCTTGTTTTTTCAGATGTTCCATTGCATTCTTCCCAGTCCCTAGCTGAAGGCTCCTTTGTGTCTTTGGCTGCAGGCCGGAGCCCAGTGCTGCTCCAACGGTGGCCTGGGAGCAGGGGAGGGGGTGCCCTAGATGCAGCCTCACCTAGAACCCAGTGAGGAATGTGAATTCTCGGGGAATCAGACCTCCCAGAAGGGCTTGGTCACCTGTGTTTACCGTCCTCCTGGGGTGAGGAGGGGAGCTAGGCTATGCTGCTCTGTTGTCTGTTTTGTGTGCCTCTGGTCCCTGGAGCCAGAGGACTGCCGGCAAACAGCAGGTGCTCAATAAATCTCTCACAAATGCACAAAGGACCCGTGTGAGTGGTGAGTTAGGGATCTGAATCTGTGGTTTCCTCTCTGTCCTGTCTCATAGCCACTAGCCAGGAGGAGAAGCCCTGGGTGTGCTGTGGGTTTTGTGACTCTCTTGCTCTTTGGGGGAGAATGAAGCATAGAGCAAGTCAGAGACAGGAAGAGAAGGGTGTGGGATATGCAAAATGCATTCATCATCGTCTTTGCCTCAGTCTCTGTCTGACTCTCCATCCTCCCAAACCATAAGCATGGGTCAGCTCTCCCGTCATGGGACAAATCACTGACACCCACAATGTAAAGAAGAAGAGGTTTACTTTGGCTCATGGCTTCAGGCCACAGTCAGCTGGCTCTAAGGCAGGAACCTCATAGCAAAAGGCCTGGGGCAAAGATGCTCACTTTGTGGTGGCCGGGAAGCTGAGCACAGGCAGGCAGGACCAGACAGGAAGCAGTGGACGCACCCCAAGCTGTGCTTTCCTAATCCGCTAAGTGTTTATTCAAATTGACAAAACACAAATATATGCCTGTTTAATGTTTTAAAAAATGCTTTCAAAATCCTTGATTAAAAACAAACAAACAAACAAACTCCCTTCTATAGCACAGTCTAGCATCCAGGTTGCCCCAACCAAGTTGGGACAGGAGCCCATCCCATGTCCTCTGCCTCTTGATCCCCTTGACCCTGTCCAAAGCTGTCCCCTGTCACATGCAAACAGGCTGGTATTATAGGGAAGTAATTCCCAACCTGTTGGATGTGCCCAGTTCCTGTCTCAGCACTCTGGAGAATGGAGTCAAAAACACAGGAGTGGAAGAGTAGGACAGATTCTATTACGAGAAAGCCCCTGAGAGGCAGGAGGGGTCTCGAAACAAGGTGACCGCTGAGGCTCTTCATCTAGGGGGTTTTTATACAGTAAAATCACATCAAACTACCATCAGCCTATGGGATTGCAACACAGTCACTTAGCTATATGGATTTAATAGAAATACAGGGCACTGGGGTGGGGGGTAACGCAGCATGAACCCTTGAAGTACAGGAACCCGTGAAGGACAGGCATTTCTGGAAGGGCGGGGAGTGAGGGTCAGAGTGGCCCGGCCTCTGCTACATATTCATGTTTGCTATGCTGTTCAGGGTTACTGGACCAGTTGGTGCTGGTTACTGTGCAGCTCTGAGGGATTGTTTGTCCCTGGCTAGGCTGGCCATGCTGTCTGCAACTTGGGGCACAGATTTTATGGACTCAACCCTTGACAGCAGGCTTAGTCAGCCTCATCTCTGTTCTGACTCTGTGTTGGGCTCCGGCGCTTTCTGACGGCCTGTCAGCTCTCCCTGACTTTGCAAAGCTGTGTGTCAGACACTGGTTAGGTGGGAGGGTGGGAATGGCGGGTGTGTCTATGCTCATGAGGCTTCTGCTGTAAATTCAGAAAGATGGATAGTTCAGTAATTCTACTCGAAGAAAGGTAACAAGTGAGGCTGGCAGATGGCAGTTTGGAGTGGATGGGCAACTTAAGAGATGTTATCTCAGAATTTTAAAACAGGCTGGCTGTGCAGCTCAGTCGTAGCCTGCTTCCCTAGCATATGTGAGGCTCAGGGTCCAATCTCTGGTATTAAAAAACAAGCGTTAGGGAAGAACTATTGAAGGTCCTATCGATTCAGCATCATATCCATTAATACCTGAAGTAACTTAAGTGGAAGCTCTTAGAACGCTCTTCTCCTGTCCCGTCTGACCCAGGACAAGGGGTACCATCCTGACCGCTGTCGGTTAACTATTTTTCTGTGTCATTCAGCAAACTTACTTCTTCCTCTTCTAGGAGATGTCAAGTTTCTGGAGGATGCAGAGGGTTGCTTGAATTCCTTTTCATTTTCACAGTTGTTTCCCAGCTGTGCTTTGTGCACCCCAGTGACTGTAGCTGAGGGGACATTTGGGCATGTGTGGACACACTTTTGATTGTCACAGCTTCGAGGAAAGTGGCTCTGTGCAGGCGGCACTGTAGGGATGAATTTACTCACGAGCGTCTCCTGCTAGGGTGGTTCTTTGGGGTAAAGATGAAAACGAGAAATTTCTTGGCATCTAAGCACCATAAAAATGGAAGTAATTAAAACCAGGATCTGTGCTTTAAGACTGTGTCAAGTTGGATTCTTGGAGACAGTGTGATGCTCAGAAGGAACAGTCTCCTGAATGACCAAGCAGGGGTGGAGAGGTCCATACCAAAAGCTACCACTCATGGTCCTGGCAGGGTCTGGCCAAAGCAGTGTCCAAGTGCAGCTGGCTCTCTGCAGTGTTCTGTCGTCACTTAGGCAGAGGGTGACTTTGACTGTCCTGGGGATGCAGAAAGGAGGGGCAGAGAGGGAGTGGCCTTCAGGTGGTGCGGAGCAAGGTAATTGGTTGGGGACAGTTCTCATGAGGCAAGAGAACTGGTATCTAGTATCAGTTTCTGTCTTACCTCGTAAGTCCTCTGGGACACAGGTGAAGATGGCTAAACCACACGCTAGCTCAGGGAATGAGCAGCAGGCCAGGAGGGACTGAGCGAGGGCTGGGTCAGTGTGGAAAAGAAGCCCCTGGGTCACTCTGATTATCTTCAGAAATGGGAAATTTGAATATTGATGGGGAAGGGCAACTCTGACTGACTAGAAAATTCAGGGACCATGGTATTACAGTTGCTTCTAAGGGGCAGAAGTCCTAGTATCCGGAGGCTGTGTTGAGAGAACTTGGTGGAATAGGGTGAGCCACACCTAATCAGGAGAAAGGCTCAGGACTGTCAGAAAGGGGTGAGCTTCGGCCCACTGGACCAGAGCTTCTCCTCACACAGGGAGGTTTTGCTTTCCAGGGGACATCTGGCAATGTCTGGCGACATTTTGATTGTGAGAATTTGTGGTGTTATCATCCAGTATGTAGAGGGCAGGGGTGGGTGCTAGATGTCTTGCAATCTAGAGGACAATGCATGGTGATCTGGTCCCCAAATGTCAGTAATGTCACTGTTGAGCAGATCTGGCCTGGAACGGAGAAAAACTTAGAAAACTTAGAAAAACTTAGAAAGATTCGTGAGCAGGGCCAGCATTGTGAAGGAGGTCTGAGACTCCACTCCGCTAGGATGGACCTCAGGCACCAGCCGTGTTGTGTGTGCTTGGGTTGTGCTGGTCTCTGCAAATTTAGCATGAGGGAAAAGCCAAATCCCAAAATATTCTCATGCAAGTAGGATTGTGAGCCAGCACCTCCCCGCTAGCTCCTCTGAAGAGGGCTTGGACCAGTACCGAAGGAGGGGAGGTGAAAATCTCCGCCTTTTCCTTGAGGGACCAGGAGGAATGGAAGAACTGGCATGCTGCTGGCCTCCTGCTGATCGTGGAGGACTGGGACTTCTTTGCCAGATTCGGATGGCACACAGCTCTGTGGGTCTTCCTTGTGGGAAGCATGGGAAGTTGACTACCAGGGAGAGAGGGTGCTCCTCTTGTAGGCTGCACCTCTGACTCTGGGCCCAGCATCAAGACATGTGCTCAGAGGAGATGGGGGGCAGATAGGAAGCTGCCTTGGGGTGACCCCAACTGGAAGTGGGAGACACTTCTTGTGTGTCTACTATGGGTCAGTGTCTGGCTCAGTCTATGAGAATGCTGTAATACAGCACCCCAGACTGAGTGGCTTATAAACAACTGTTTATTTCTCACAGTCCTGGAGGCTAAAAGTCCAGGGTGCCTACAGATTCCACGCCTCGTGAAGACCCACTTCCCAATTCATAGGTGATGCCCCCTCCTGGCATCCCCACATGGTAGAGGGATGAAAGAGTTCTCTGAGGATTTTTGTTGTTGTTTTACATAAGAGCACCAATTTCATGACCTAATCTCCTCCCAAATTCACTGTCAGTAGGTTTAAGCATAAGAATTTTGGAGAAACACAGATATTCAGTCCACAGCAGTATCTTCACAGTCTTTTCCTTTTTTGTCTTGAAAGATAAGCATGTACCCTGGGGTTCAGCGTCTCCTGAGATTCCTTCTCTCTTCCCTCCCTCCCTCCCTTCCTTCCTTCCTTCCTTCCTTCCTTCCTTCCTTCCTTCCTTCCTTCCTTCCTTCCTTTCTCTCCTTTCCCCTCCCTCCCACTATGGAGTGAGCCCAGAGCCCGTGTCCAGAGCTATATCCTCAGTCCTTTATTTTTATTTTGAGAGGGTAAATTGTCCAGGGTGGACTTGAACTTGTGATCCATCTCAGCCTTTGCAAATACTGGGATTACAGGCTTGTATCACCACTCTTGGTTATTAAGGGGATCTTTCTGGGCAAACTGATCCACGTCCCTCGTAATTCCATCAGTTTGCTATGAAAGCAAATATAAGGACAATAGCAACACATGTAAAATTTAAAGCTGTCTGCTAAACAGCATCTGGGGGCTCTGTAGCAAGCATCCCTGCATAAAACAGTGACAGTTCTTAGCCTGGCATCTCCACATTGCCTTTGGGAATTGGGCTCAGTTTGAATCCCACTTTTAAGGACTGCTTTGTTGCTTTGAGCCTTAGTTTTCTTATCCATAGGATTATCAAAGCATTGAAAAAAATCCCCACCAAGCAGTTGAGACAACTCCTGGCATGAAGCAGGTACAATAGGGAGCTGCTGTTAGTGTTATCCATTCTCTTGGTGTCCTTCAACGCTGGGGAAATCTGAACCGGTAAAATATCTCACAGCTGGTAAATGGGGTACTTATGGTTGCTCCTGTAAAACTCCTTACATTTTGGCATCTTATGAGGTTTCACCTGCATGGAAAGGAATTAATCAACACACAAATCTAGCTCTTCTCTGAAAGAAGAGCATAGGAGAGACACAGCTTCTTTAACAAGGATTTGGACACAAATTCTCTTTGAGAATCCTCTTAGTGGCCAAGGCTCACACTCTGAAATACAGCAGCATCACTAAGGTCCAAACAGATCCAGAGTTCTGACCACCTGATCAAAAGGCTCAGTGAACGAGCTGAGCTGCTGTTGCTTTAGATCCGTAGCTGAAAAGGTAGATTCATCATTATGCTCTTATGTTTTAAACCCCAGGCTTGCGATCTTTGTTTAGTTGTCTTAGGAATGAGGCATGAATAGAAATAGTTTCCCAGACTCTGTATTTGAATAAGCAGGAGCTGTACACATATGCACACCCACTCACCTGTGTGTTTTATTTAAAAAGGTCCCACCCATTCAGATGTTTTTTTAAGGGTAACTTTTCTAAAATAAAATATTTCTAAAACAAAATATTTAAAATTGTTTTAGAATTAGGGCCAATTTATTTGGATACTTTAAGCTCATCACCAATATAAAAAATTCAGCATTATGCCATTTTGAGAAGTGGCGATGGATCTGTTTCTTATACCTACGTTTTGATTCTTTAATATTTAGGGTATATAGAAAGATGCTGTCTTAGGTACTTTCTTGTTGCTGGGACATCCAGTGCCCACAAGTTAAAGGAGGATAGGTTTGTCTTGGCTCACAGTTTGTAGAGGTTTCAGTCCATAGTCAGCTGGCTACGAGGTAGTGCAGTGTGACAGAGGGGCATGACAGAGGGGAAAGAGCTCATGGCATACTAGGAGGACAGCAGGGCAGGGCTGAAGGGAGAAGGAGGGGTATATGCCATTCCTGGTCACACCCGCAGTGACCCATGACTTCCTCAAGCCTCCCCTCCCATCATTCCACCTAGCTATCCACTCATCAGTAGACCATTCCAGTATCACACTTCCAGTCACCCTCCTAAAGCTCCACCAATGAGTGCATGAGGTTTTGGGGGAGACATCTAGACATAAACCATAACAGCCAAGGTGCTGCAATGTGTGGGGACAGGGTCTCCTTGTCTCTACTCTTCTGCTTGAAATAGTTACATAGGGAAGAGATCTTCAGTTGTTGTCCTAATGCCCACCCTTGTTTCACCAGGGGCTATGGAAAGGATGAACTGTCTTTTGCTTTTCCCACTTCTGGCTGGTGGAGCTTAGACTTGGTTGAGCTGTGGCCCACAGAGCAGGAGCCTGGCTCCCCACACTGAAGCTGTCCAACCTGCCTGGGCGGCTCATACTCAGGCAATTTTTGCATCTGTTATTTTTGTCTCTGATTTGGCAGAGGAACCTGGATGCTCATTACTCTGTGACCCAGTAGGCAGGTTAGGATGGGAGGAAAAGAAAGGGAAAGTGGCTAAAGCTGTTTGGAGAAAGTGGGATATCTCCTAGGGGCTTGGAGGTGGCATGGAGGCCAGGCCAGCTGGATGGAATGAGATGAAAAGGATAGTATGGGTAGAAGAGGAACCAATAGGATCTAGACATCTTGTAGACTTTCAAAGGTAGCTGAGAGTGGTGCCTACACCTGTAATCCCAGCACTTGAGAGGCTGAGGCAGGAGGATTGCTGCAAGTTCCAGGCCATCCTAGGCTACAAAGTGAGTTCAAGGCCAGCCTGAACTGCATAGTGAGACCTTGTCTAAAAAAAAGAAAAGAAAAGAAAAGAAAAAGAAAAAGAAGATAGAAAGAACAAAATAAAAGAAGGAAGGAAGAAGAAAGAATGAAACAAGCAAAGAAAGAAAGAAAGAAAGAAAGAAAGAAAGAAAGAAAGAAAGAAAGAAAGAAAGAAAGAAAGAAAAGGATCCTGGAGTTGTGTCTTAGAGTTGGAGAGAAACTCCAGAGCTGGCCAGTCCTGGTGGAAGGAGACTAACTGGAGTCCATTACAGGGTCCTGAGCTGCATTTCCCAGAAGCATCAGGGGGCTGCAGAAACTTTCAGGGCACTGGGGAGCGGCTGATCTGAGGTGGGGAGGCAGACGGATCCTTGATCCCCTCCCAGCTCAATCAGGGAATCTCCATTTTTGTCTCTTTTCTGTGAACCGTGTGCTTCTTTGCAAGGTTGCACTTGAAATAGGGCACCTGTGGGGTGAAATGTGTTGAAGTCCACTGGGAAAGCTGGAAGCCAGCCTGAAGTCACCCTTCCTGGGAGAAGCCTTGTGTTCAGGCATTTGTGTGTTGCCAGGATAAGAGCTCTGGAGTCCCTGCCGTCAGCACATCCTGGCTCCCTTGGTAACTGGCGGTGAGATTTTAAGCCTCAGTTTCCTTATGTGTGAAATGGTGACAATGGTAGCCCCTTCCTCTTGGCAAAGCGGTGAAAAACAAGGAGTCACTGTGTCTACTGAACATAAAACAGTGCCTGGAATATATTAGATTTTCAAGCACTGTTGGCCAGGAACGATCGTGATAATTGTTAAGCCAATTCTGAGGGATGGGGAATGGAAAATGGGTGACCAATTGGAAATGGCACTAGGCGATTGTAGCTTTCCCTGGGAAATTCTCACTGGATACAAACCCTCCTTCTGGGGAGGGAGGAGACAGTGAATGTTGCTTTCGGGAACTGTTCCCTGGCTTTGTTGGCAGCTTACAATGTGGTGGAGCAGAGACTGCAGCACACGCTCCACCTGCGGTGTGTGGATGGCACTTGAAATCTGTGGGGCAGTTTCTATGACTCCTGGTCAGGAACTGCTGGGTTTGGACGTGGTTTGAGTGATATTCACGGGCTGGAGGTGTGGTCTCCAGTGGGTGATGGGCAGTGGTAGTGCAGCACTTGGAAGGTGAGCCCTACTGAAGGTTCTTAGATTCCTGGGGGTACTGTCCATGGAATTAACGCTAGTCTCACAGAGTTAGTTTTCACAAGAGTGGGGTGTCATAAAGGGAGACACCCCACATGCTTGGCTCCTCTGCACACATTCAGTTGCTTTTCTTTATCTCTAGCATGTCTGATGCAGTCAGGGGATCCCCACCAAAGGCTGAAAAGTTGGGACTGCCTAATCTTGGCCTTTCAGCCTACAAACCTTTGAGCACTCAGACTCAAGTAGTTTTGTTATAGCAACAGAAAACAGACTCATACAGGAAGAAAATCACTTTCTTGACGGTAAACTTCCTAAATGCAATTCTTAGCAAGCTGAATTCACAGTTCTTATTTTTGTTTGTTTTCTCCCAGAGGCCTTAGGATTTGCTTTTGTTTCTGATTTGTCTTCGTCTGCTTTTCTTCCAGGACTCTCCCAGCTGGTTACAAGAAAGAGAAGGAGATAAGGATTATGTTTCAGCCTCCAAAATAAATCCCACAAACCTGCCATTTTGCTTTGTTTTAAGAATTATTACTGTGTGTGACTACAGGGAATAGATGAGGATTAACAAAAATAATAAACAATGAGAATATTACAAGTTCCCAAGAAATCTATAAAAACTCTGCTCAGCATTTTTGGCCTCCATTTATGTACAAGCAAGATTACTATTTTGTATATATTTTTCTTTGACTTCCTTCTTAAGCATTTCCCCTGGATTTCTTCTAATTCTTGCCTTGGAACTGAGTCTGGCCAATTCTGTCAAAGTGGGATCTTAGATTAAATAGCATAGATTAGGCTCAAGAACTACAAACAGGGTGGACTTTTAAAACTTCATGGGAACAACAAGGTGAAAAAAAGGGAGAAAATCATATTTTGGGGTGCAGATTGTGTACTGATAACATGAGACAGAGAAAGCAAAATCATTTCTCTCCTGTTGCTTGTCTGTCTGTCCATCTGGGTAGGATTTCTTGTGTGATTAGAAGAGCAATGCAAATGGGGGAGGAAGAGAAACCAAAGTAGATGAGGTCATAAGAATAGAGGATTGGGGGCTGGGGATTTAGCTCAGCGGCATAAGCACCTGCCTTGTAAGCAGGTGGTCATGAGTTCGATCTCTGGTACCGGTAAAAATGAAAAAGACACAAAAAAAAAAAAGAAAAAAAAAAGAATAGAGGATCATGGTTTGGGGTCTTGACTGTTCCTTGTAGGTAAAGTTGATCCCATTACCGCTTATAAATGTGGGATCATAGAAAGACACCGGTGACAGGAAGCTAGAAATGGACAGATGTGTGTGTGTGTGTGTGTGTGTGTGTGTGTGTGTGTGTGTTGATCGCTAATGTCTGAGCATAGACTAGAAGAGTGTTCAAATCTGGTTCTATCTTGGGATCACCAGTCTTGGCTAATGTTAGATTGGTCACAAGCAATGGACGGAAGGGACCGAGGAAGCCAGGAGGACATGACTGATCAGTCAGTTCTGAAGAAGACCCCTACTGGGATGGTAACTGGCCTCAGATCACAGGATTGGGGCCATTTTCTCCCTTTTTTTCACCTTGGTGATCCCACTGAGGCCACCGCCATCTGTAGGAATCTAGCTGGTGGAAAAGGAAAATCTCCTTCCTTTGCTTCAACCTTTAGGCTCTCTGTGATGCTCTGCCATTCAAATCACTCACGCATGGCACAAAGGACCTCACTGAATGATGGGTCTGGTCTGTTTCTTGCTTCCTCACTCTGTGTGCTGAGGAGGGGCCCTCTGTTCCTTCACACAGAGCCATGTGCAGCTTAGCGAAGGCTGGGAGTTCCATGCACTGGACCTCAAGAGGGCAAAGGAACCAATGACACATTACCTTATGTTACCAGAGGGAGAAAAAACTTCTGGACTTCTTAAAAGCTATGTTGGGTATGATGGTGCATGCCTGTAATTCCAGCACTAGGAAGGCAAAGAGGAGGGTTGTTGTGAGTTCAAGACCAACCTGGACTGCACAGTGAGACCCTGGCTCAAAAAAAAAAAAATTTAAAAAACTATGTTGGAATATAAAATATGTGTGCACGTACACACACACACACCCCTTTCTCTGTCTCTGACTTTTGGATTTATTTTTTTATTTGGAGGAGCAGCTGTATTTTTATTTGGGGGAGAACTATCGTATAAACCAAAATATTTAATAACGTAGGGTAGAAATTGTGGCTCTCCGTTATTGAGTGGAGACTCAGCAGGTGTGAGACAGGTCACCAAATTCTGCTGTGAACAATTCGCCCCAGTTCTTCTGTTTGCAGCCCATGTCATCTCTTTCCCACACCTGGCCACCTGCTTAGTCCCCAGATTGCTACCTCGATGAACTTCCTTTCTGAACACAAGGGGTCCAGGAGTGGATAATAAGCCTGCCCTGCCTACTGGTAACTACTGGAGATGACAGCCAGGCAGAGTGTCCGGGGTGGGCAGTGTTGGACCTGCAGGAAAATCTTGGATTGTAGAAAGTTAAGGAAGTAGATCTTTGATGAGTGGGGTTGACAGAAAAGCATCTAGGGAAGAGAAGAAGGACTAGAAGACAGTGTTATGAGAACTTCCCCACGCATTTCCTGAGGACACAAAGTCCTGCACAGAACACTGCAAATGCGAAAGGAACAGCCACCTGATGTGACGTGCTTGGGCCAAAAGGGAGACCAGCCATTCTGCTGCAGCATGGATCACATCTGCAGCCATTCACAGTGCCTGCGATGTTCCCAGCTCCTAGCTGGTGTCCGCCACCTGCCTTTGGTGGAAGAAGCGAAGGGAGCAAAGACCTAGGAGCCAGTGCTTTGGACCCACGAGCCAGTGCTATGGTCAGCGGTGGTGGTGGTGAGACTTCTGTGCACCAGCTTGTCCCCAGGCATCTGTGCCCCTAGGATGCTCTTACCTCGCCACCGGGCACCTCACACCCTTCCATCTCTGAGTCTCCAAGGGAAGAAGTGACAACTGCAGGTAAATGCAGGACGGAGCTCTCCAGGGATTTCCTTAGAAATCAGCCTGAAGGGTTTCCTGAAACTTTTTTTTTTTTTTTTAAATAAAATGTTTGTTTTTCCTTAAGAATTTGCTCCCAAAAAGCAGCCATCACCATGTTTTCTGGGAGGGAAGAAATAGAGGACAGTGCACCAGCTGAATAAATGCTATTTCAGCCCAAGAGCCCATGGTGGCTCGCCACTGGAATCCCCAAAGGATGGTGTTTCAGGAAGTCCTGGGTGAACTTGGTGCCTCGTGAAAATACTGGAGCGGACAGTAGCTTTACTTATGGCAGAGAGGACTTTCTTCTTCTTCTTTTTTTTCTTTTTCCCCCTTTTTTCCAGTACCAGGGGTCGAACTCAGGACCGCCTGCTTGTAAGGCAGGCGCTTATGTCACTGAGCTAAATCCCTAGCCCCCCTTTTCTTCTTCTTATAAATAACAATCTCTTGTATTTATTTAAAAGGTTTTCCAGTTTTTTTTTTTTTTGTACTGGTGATCAGACTCATGACCTCAATCTTGCCAGGCAGGAGCTTACACTGCTAAGCTAAATCCCCAGCCCAGGACTTTCTTTTTATGACAGATAAGGAAGGGATCACTCTCTAAAAAGTGGTTAAAATTTTCTGCAGCTGGGTGTGGTGGTGCATGCCTGCAATCCTAGCAAGCTGGAAAGCTGAGGCAGTAGGATGGAAAAAGTTCAAGTCCAGTCAGGGAAATTTAACAATTTAGCAAGATCCTGTCTTAGAAAAAAGAAAGTGAAAAGAAAAAGGAAAGAAAAAAGGAAAGAGAATTGAAGTATTCACTTTTAAGAGAGGTCAGTGTTTGAATGAGACCTTAGTATTCTGAATGGTCTGTTCCAGGAACACCACTGGATAGAGAGCATCGCATCATAGAACTAGGGTCAAAGCTGTGGTCAGAGCTCCTTGGGCCACCTTTGCCCCCCAGGCAGCATCATTGCAAAGCTGTTTTTGATAGGGACTCGCATATCCACTTCTCAAAGCCCTTCAGAAAGTAAAATTTTAGAATACATGGGTAAGAACAGTAGAGTCAGAAAAAAATAAAATAAAATAAGTCGAATATATGTTACCATGTTAGAAAATGGAAAATGTGATTATGAATAATATTACCATGTCATTTGCACAGTAATAAGGTGTCATGATTTTCATGAACCGGGACACATATATTCTATATGGTTCTCATGAAAATTCCTTGCAGCCATCAGATTGAAAGTGACATTTCTGGAAATAAGCTCTAAGTATCCATTCCCACTTACCTTAATTAAATTAGCACAACAAACCCAACTCCTTGTCTTTTTTTGTCGCTTACTACAGAAGGGACAGAGACTCTCTTTCTCAACCCACTGGGAGTTCTGGGGCAGAACTGGAAAGACCTGTGGTGGGAGTGACCTCACAGGGGACAGACCAAACAGCAGAAGGGGACATCCACCCCAGAAGGACCTTAAGCCTCAGGGCACGTCTGTCCCTGAGTCAGGAAGCACCCTCACTGGGAATAAAACTAATGATTTCACCTCTTCAAATATTTTCCAGTGGGAACATGAACCAGTGGGTGGGTCTGGATCTGCCATCTCAAGTTCTATGACACTGTCCTTGGTGGTGTTACCTTCAGGGGACGAAGGAGCCATCGAGTAGCTGAACACCACAGGAGGGAGTGGAGAGCATGTGCCCTGAGTGTCCACTTTGGTGATCTACTGTCTTTGGGGCTGGGAGATCTAATTCCTATCTCATTCCTCACTACCTGGTAGCTTTCCCTGCCGTGGAATGGGGGAAAGGAGAAAAACCAGGTATTCTTTGACAGCCATCCAAATATTTCATTTCAGTGGCCTTTGGGAACTCAAGCAGGAGAGAACCATGGAATTCCATTCTGGTTGGGACATCAGGGAAGAAAGGCGACGATCATGAAGGTTGGGGGTTCATTATCAGTGTGCTTGCTGTAGGGCATAGGAAATGGGGAACAGGAATTCTAGAGTCAGATAGAACTTGGGGTACGCTCATTCTCTCAGAGCTCAGCTATGCTTTTGAACACATCACGTGGAGATGCTGCTGCTGGGGCCCAGGTGTTGCAGTCAAGTGGCCACAGGTTGAAATCTCTGAATCTGTGAGCCAAAATAAATTTTGCCTTTTAAAAAAAGTTAATCATCTCAGGTATTTTGTCACAGTGATGGAAAACTGACTGTCACAGCTGCCTACTGCCAAGACTGCTTCACAGAGTAAGTGGAATAACATATATCAGTGAGACACAGTGCAGCTCAGCAGGTATTACTGATCAGTCATGCATTCGAATCCTGAAAATTCAACAGTCTACACTTGCCCTGGAAAGAGTTGGGAGGGAGCCAAAGTGAAAAATGTAGGTCGTTGCAGCTTGTTTAAGTGTCTTGCTCAAGTAAGGCACCTGGGACCTATCCTGAGTTTACCTCCTCCTGCTCACTGAGCTTGTGTAAGCATCTGCTGTGCCCCGGTGACTGTTCATCCTACTGCCACCATCTCATCCTGCTAAAGCGTCACGGATTGGTAAAGTACACTTCTGGGTGTGCTGGGTGAGTCACAGGGTATGGCTTTGAGCATCATACCTGGTTCTTCCTCCTTTCTTCTTTTATGGGTTTCCCAGTGAGCTCTTCCTGGCTGCCACGAAGGGAGCAGCTTTACTGTACCAGGCCCTCCTATCGTGGTGTTCCTGTATTGGGGCCAGTCTGCTATGGACTAGATCCTCTGAAACCATAAGCCACATCAAAACCTCTCCAGATTCAAGTTGTGGGTAGTGGGTATTGTGTCCCTGCAACAGAAAAGCTGGTTGAAGCAGGTCTCTCAGAGGAGAGGCTTGGTCCCAAGGTGGCCCTTGGGGGAGGTGGTGGAAACTGCTGAAGAAAAGCAGTCTTGCTCTGCTCTGCTCTTCTGTTGTAATCGGCTGCCTCCCCACGTCTAAAGTGGTGATGCCAAATGAACCATGGACTGAAACTTCGAAAACCGTGAGCTAAAACATGAAAACATGTTTTCATGTTCTTACCTCAGGCGTTTTATTACAGTGATGGAAAGCTGGCTCATTTTCTCAGTCATTTTTGTTTCTAATATTTGTGCGTCCACTGGAGGAAAAATGTGTCTTTGTTTATTACGTCTAGAAATGTAGCAGTAAAACACTGTGATTGGCTTTTGAGGCATACAATTTCTGAATGTCCGCTGCACCTCCGCTGTCTCCCAGGCAGGCCAATCCCAGTAACTTTTCAGCACAGTGTAGGAAGATGGAAGGGATGCAAAGCCTTTCCCAAGCTGCTGGAATGGGTCACTCCTTCAGCACATCCCATCAAATGAGCTACTTTCTCTACAGGCAACCTTCGGTCTGCTAAATTGGTACGGCTTCCTGGGCGACAAAGTTTTCCATTTTGCTTTTTTTTTTTGATGCTGGAGATTGAACCCAGAGCCTTTTCACTGAGCTACCTTCACAACCCTTTTAAAAATTCTGTTTTTCATTTTCACTTTTTAGATTTTGAGATGGGGTCTCACTGAGTTTTTAAATTGCCCAGGCTGGGCTCAAGCTTATGGTTTTTCTGCCTCAGCCTTCCAAGGTACTGGGATTCCTGGCGTTCCCCATCCATGCCTGGGGATGCATAACACAGTGTTAAGGCGTCTTTGTTCTTCAAGCAGCCTTTGGCCTCCTAATAGCTGCTGTTACAATCTGTTGGAACATTTCATAAAATAACATGATAAGGCAGTTCCCAAATCTCTTCTGTGCCATGTTATTAATCTTCAGAGGATGAGGAATGGAGGAAAGAGCCTCTCCCTGGAGATCACAGGCAGCCTGGTGGCTTTCTCAGCATGGAGCTGCCGAGTGCCAACACACTGGGGAGCTCTTGGCTCCTGAATCGCCTGTTACCTTTATAGTGTTTGTTCCATTGTTTGAGACAATTGCTTGACATTGTTTTTGATGGAGTTTCCATTTTCATAAATATTTCTTCCCTCTGAGTCTTCACGGGAGAGCTTGGCAACCAAATAAAGATGAACCACACTTTGTGTCATTGCTTCTCTAACCTACCTGTCACACAGATGGAAAAAAATACCAAAGTGGCCCGTTTAACTGCACCGGTAAACTCTGCACACAGCAGAGCACCATGCAAGGATAATTCCTTTTGATTAACAAGTTTTCTGAGAGGAACTTTGTGCCTGTCTCTTAAATAAATCCTTGGCATCTACTGAGAACAGCTTAGAGAGCAGCCCAGAGAAGCGTGCTGTGTAAGTGCTCGGTTTCTGTAGACCCAAACCCCTTTAAGAATTTTCTTTGGAAACAATTAAAGTGGTAAGTATGCTGTTTTGAGATGGTTAGAGACAATGTGTATTTCGCAGGCACCAGGATGAGATCTGTAACGTTTTCTTTTCCGTTCATTTTATATTCTTTATAATGTCTGGGTTAATCATGACTTTTTCAGGCGTATTGAACATTGGCTTAGATTTGTTTTTTTGTCCTTGTGGCAATAGTAACATTATGCTTGATAAGAACCCTCCTGGATAACAATTTCTTAAATAGAGTCTTTCCTCGAAAGACTAATTGCCTATATGGAATTAAGGAACCCAAAAGACAGCTACATATTTATTATCAAGTATATAGTTAATATGGTTATTAAAATTGTTTGGGTTTTTTTTTAATCTTTTTCCTTTTTATCGGTACTGGGGATTGAACTCACGACTGCCTGCTTGCAAGGCAGGTGCTTATGCCGCTGAGCTAAACCCCCAGCCCCAAATTGTTTTGTTTTTAATATTATCAGTGCCCTTGTTCCAAATAATCCTCCAAATGTTAGATTCATAGTATAGTTTAATGGTTATTTTCTTCTATATTATTGAAATTATAGTAAGCTATTTTTGACTTTGGTTGGAAAGAATGTTCTTTTTGATGTTACTTAGGTAAAAACCTGTTAATATTTGTATTAACCATCTGCTTCCCTATTTAATGACTGAAACATTGTTATCATAGTCTTTTGCATGTGAAATTAAGAATTTTCACAAACTACATAATTTATTCATGCATTTTACTCTTGAAGTGGCAATAATTCATTTACCCATTGTTAGTGCTTGTGTGTAGATGAACCCCCAGAGCCTCATGCAGTCATAGAACTTTTTCAGATGAGCCTGAATCCAGAGTTTGTGATTGATTTGTAGTGCAGTTCTGGGATTAAGGGTGGGTGATCACTAGGTCAGTCCACTGGTTGGATTGGCATCACCCTAATCCTGGTAGACTGGACACAATATAAGAGGCTGAAAGAGGCTTGCCTTCACTTCCAGTCATTGCTTTTCCTGTTTTCTGCCCCCTTGAACTGTTGCCTTTCTGCCAAGCTACTCTGCCTTGGAGCCAGGTAATTATGGATTGAAACCTCCACAAACTGTGAGCTAAATAAACCTTTCATCCCTTAACTTTGGGTGTTGGATATTTTGTCTTGGCAACAAGAGAAAAGTAAATAAGACACACATTAGCCAGTTGATGGATTTGAAATATAACACACGTGAGGAGATTTATTCCTTGTGTTCAGGATACTTACCTGATCTGACAGTGAATTGTCAGATACTAATAATCAATTGAAATAATCAAGAATCAACTGATCTTGCTTCATTGATACAACTACTGCTCTCATACTGATTAGATATGATGAGAATCTATGCGATCTCACAAATATCAATCATGTTCAGATATGGAGATGCTAGTTATGTGTTGAAGTCTGTGTTCAGCTCTCTCATCTCCCCAAGTCTGAGACCAGAGCTGAATAATGGATACTGGGAAAAACCTAAGACTAAGCTAAATGTGCATCGTAGTCACTTTCTCCTCACTGAGATGCAATACTCAACACACAGAGTCTCAAAGAGGAGAGGCTCATTATGGCTCACAGTTTCCAAAGTCTCAGTCCATAGTCATCTAGCTCCAAGGTATAAGCAGCCCAGAAGAGGATCGTATCAGAAGGAAGCTGCTCACGTCCTGGTAACCAGGCAGGAGCGTGGGAAGGGAGGAGGCTGGGAGGGAGCTGTCCCCTTGCTGGTCGTGCACACAGTGACCCACTTCTGACGAGGCCCCCACTCCTCACAGCACACTCAGCTACCTTCCTCAGAGCATCCCTACAATCCACTCATCTTCCAAACATATCAGATGCTTGGGGACATTTTGGATCTAAACCATAACTCCATAGGAGGATTCCAATCATTTACCAGAAACTATTCTGTTTTTTAATATTATTTTCTGGGGTTTTTTTTTGTTTGTTTGTTTTGCTTTTTTTGAGACAAGGTTTCACTATACAGTTCAGGCAAGCTTTGAACTCACTGTGTAACCCAAACTGACCTTGAATTTGTGCCTCAGCCTCCTTTGTATACATGATACTTTATATATACTAATAAAATGTTGTAAAGATTATTTAAAGATCTATAAATATGCCTATATTTTATTCATTAAATAACAGTAGGCTATAAAATAGTGTTAGGATATCATCTCAAATTGAAAATCACCTGAATTTTTTAAAAATGTTTTTTTTTTTCACATAGACATACCAAGAGAGAATGGAAGTATCTCCCTTCCTCTTGTGATAGAGACTTAAAATTTAACAACCTTTAAAAAAAATGTAGCAGGGCCCCCAGAGATCTCTGGGTAGGAGTGCTCAGTTCTCTGACAAAAAAAAAGCATAAGGGAACTTTTGTGCTTCTGCGTAGGAGAGGGCAGCATGCCCAGCAGAGACACAGTGGGTGGCAGACCCTCCAGGACACTCCTTGCTGTGTCCAGAGTCAGGGTAGAGGGGATGCAGCCTTAGGAGGGTGGCAGCCCAGGTGCCTGTCTTTATGGAATAGCAACAGAGGTCTGCAGACTTGGTCAGTGGTGAACAGTGTCCTCCTGAGAAGGGCATTCTGTGTGTGCAGAGGCAGCAGGGTCTGGTGGTGGTAAAGGACAGCTGTCAAGGGTGCCACTGTAGCAGCAAGGTCCACTCCACAGGGAGGACCACGTTTGCCTCATCCCCCATGAGCACAATAACCCAGGACGCTTAGCGGGTTCAGAAGGGTGCGGGATGGAGCCCCAGAATGATTGCGCCTGATCTTCCCACCAGCCTCACCCAGAGTTAGATAGGATTTGGAAAGGGAAATACGATGTCACTTGTACCTGGATGTTGTACCAAGTTGTACTTGTACCATGTCTTTGTTTCCAGGCCTACAGAAAACTAAATCACATGATCTGTACAGCAATATAGTGACCTGGTTT
Organism: Cavia porcellus; assembly: GCF_034190915.1. Classification (NCBI taxonomy): domain Eukaryota; kingdom Metazoa; phylum Chordata; class Mammalia; order Rodentia; family Caviidae; genus Cavia; species Cavia porcellus. The sequence continues at coordinate 21,150,079 of NW_026947500.1, forward strand.
ATGTTAGAAATCAAGAGAGATTTTTATTTTCTTGCTCTTTTTTTAAATCTCCAGAATAAATTTGCTATTAACTTCACAGTCAAGAAAGGCAATTTTAAGAAGCCAGTGGTTTGCTTGAAAAACAAAAGTGTTCAATGATTAAGAGGTGGGGAATGGCAAGAATTACATCTTCTTGTTTGTTGGCCGTCTTCTTGGCTGTTGTTGTTTGAGTATTTTCTATAAGACATGTATTATCAATTTTCTTAATTAATCTTCACAATAATAAGGCAGGATCTATCATTTTCAACTTTTAGAAGACAAAGATAGATTATAAAACATTATTAAAATGAAGAAAAGAGACATTCATTGACCTTCTGTAAGCAAAGATTGGCAGATTTTTTTTCTATAAAGAGCCAGAGTACTAAATATTTTAGGCTATGCAGCCCAGAGAATCTCAGTGATAATTATCCAATGAGGCCATTATGGTACAAAAGCCAATAAACAATACATAACCAATGAGTTTCTTGTCCCAATAAAACTTTATTAATAAAAATTGTCCATGGGCTCAAGTTGACCCATGGGTCATAGTTTGCTGGCCCTGCTGTAGAAAAATATACCATAAGTGTATAAAATTTGTTAAATTAATATCTAATTTAAAGCAATTCTCATCAGAAATTTAAGGTATTTGGAAGCCTTCTAAAGTCAGAGAGAAAATCAAACCGTCTCAAGGGAAGAACCTGAAATGTCTGATTATATAAAAATTAGATATTTTCTGGTTGAAAAAGACCATACAGGGGCAGGGATTTAGCTCAGCAGCATAAGCGCCTGCCTTGCAAGCAGGCAGTCATGAGTTCAATCCCTGGTACCAATTAAAAAAAAAAAAAAAGAAAAAGACCATACAAAAATATTGACAGAGACTATAGGACCAGAGAAAATATTTGAAATACACATGATAGCAAAATTGAGAACTTCTTACAAATTTTAAGTGAAGAATAAGGAGGAGAAAGAGGAGGAAAGTGAACAAATCCCTGAAACTGAAATGAAAATGAATGTCAAACATTTTAATATATGCTCAACATGAATAGAATGTTAATTGCAATGCTAAAGAGACCCAGTGGTTTACTAATCAGATTGGCAAAAGATAAAAGTATTGTATTGATGATCATTACTTCCAGTTAAGATGTGGGAAAATGGATATCTCACCTGATGCTGGTGAACTGGCATTCATTTTGAAAAAAAATAATTTGGGGGTGCCTATTAAGACAGCAGGAAAGGGATATTTGGAATTACATTTTTGATGCTAATATAATTGGATATGCATTCAGCCACAAGATCCTTTAAATTTTTTTTTTTAATTTTTCATTACCTATGTAATCACTTTGGGGAGTTGATCCAAAGGAATAATACGTGATCTACAAACTAAAGAGAAGAAAAATGTTTCATACCAAAACCTATGAGGTAAAGTCAAAGGTGTACTCTGAGGAAAACACATAGCCTTAAAAATAATGTCAGTACTTTGAAAAGGAGTTAATTTCCATTCCTATTGTATTTGTATCACAGCTGAGGTAATATGACCCTTTGTGACATCAGAGAGGTGGCTACATCCTAGCTTTGGTCAAAGTGGACCTGAATTTGCTTACCTCTCTTGCCCACTCTGGGATTTACTTAATTTTGTGGCATATTACTCTACTTATACTCTACTACATCTGGGGCATTGACTCATAAAACAGTGTGTGCCTCTCTTAGGAGATTCCTAACGCTTAATCTCTAGCTATGAACAATCACCGTGGCTTTTGAGCTCCTGACACACTAGGGCATCTTATCAAGAAGCTAACCGACAGCTAGCGGATCGGCGGCTAAGGGCGGCCTAAGTAAAACGACTTTGTAAAGTCCCTACCATCTGCTGCCTTAATGATCATGGAACTTCAAGTTATGATTTATTACAGTAAAGAAGTAAAGAAGTGTAGCTCATGTACTTCCAAATCAGGATGGTGACAGCTGTTTTGTAAACCCAGGCGAGAAGCTGCAAAAAATAAATGTGATGATTTTGTATTATGTCTTGCCCTGTCTTCAAAGATGAACACACATATGTTGGCCCTGTCACCCACCCACACATTCACAGCCTAAAGACGCCTGTGATTCCTGCTACGTAATCTCCACAACCAAATAAATGTGTTACAGGGCCCAAATTAAACAGGGTCTCTGTGGGAGTTGGACACAGCGGAGTAAGAAATCAAAAGGGAATTTTCTTCGTTTGGCTCTGTCTCTGAAGATGTCATCAGGCATAAAATAAGGGGTGGTAAACAATGATTACAGGCAAAAGGCTGAGAAGCCTGATTTGGACACAAATGGTGTAGTCCGGGTACTCTTGTCTGGACTTCTTTAGTGGCACAGGCAGCCCTTGAATCTGCTTGGTTCCCCAATTTGTTCCCCATCCCAGGGGTTGATCTGTGCAGGGCTTGCAGGACTCCCTGGTGTGAAAACTTTCAAGGTTTGGTTGCATCTTGAGGGAGACTTGAGCAAGGCAGTGGCATGCGGGTGGCTGACCTGCCCTCTCTCCTGTCCCCATGATGCACAGTGTCCACCAGTTCCTGGGCAAGCTGGCTTTCCAAGATGCTGGCTTGGCTGTGTTCCATGAGGAAGCCAAGCGGGGTTTAAGACTCACTCACAAAATCCCTGTACACACTTGAGTACTGGGGAGAGTCTTCATCATCAGAGTGCCAGGCAGCGGACGCATTGGCCTCGTGGTGCCATGGGTCTTGGTTCTTCATCAGGCCTCTCGTGGCCCATGTGGCCTCCCTTCCCCCTGGACTCCGTGTGGTGCGGTGACTTAGCGTCCATCAGAAACCTAAAACCCGTAAATACACTGACAGCCGCAGGCTGAGGGATGCGAGAAACTCACAAATGAACAACAAATGCAGGCGGGCGAGGCCGGCCCCATGGATGGATGCTTCTCTCAGCCGCGAGGGCCTTAATGCGCAGCTCACAAGCCATATGGCACCCTGCACCCCGGCCTTGGCGGCTGCCCATGGAAACATAAACGCAGGCATTTTGTTTCCTCGTGTGTGCTTTTTTCCCCTTTAAATATTTACTTTTTGTGTTTTGCCAGGACACAGTTTCCACTCCATATGCAGAACAGGCTGCTTTTGCAGATGGCGGCAGGGCTGGGAAGGGGCCAGCTTGGCTCCGAGGACCTGTAAGGGGATCCCGAGTCCATCAGGTCCAGGGGCGGGGTTGGGGTGAGCAGAAACCTGCTGCAATCTTCGTGCCTGGGTTCGGTGACTTCCGGATACCCTCGGGGCTGGTTTTCCTCTTGTTTGCGTTCTCCAGTCTTTGCAGGTGCCCAGGCCGGAGCCCGCAGGCTGTCAGGAGCAGGACCTTAGGGGCTGGGGAGCAGCGCGCTTGTGTCAGCCCTGGGCGGGTCATCTCCGGTGTGGCCCGGTCTGAGGCTGAGGGTGGCAGCAGGGGGGATGGATTTCTGGCTTTCAGGGTGCTGATGGGCGGTGCTCACGAACTTTCCACACTAGAGGACAGGTTGGCCCAGGACAAGGGTGTGGGTGGCAAAGGGCTGTGCGGTTGGAACTGAGTATAGGGCAGCTGCCAATTCCCAAGTGAGTCAGACATGGGCCACATAAAAATAGATCAATGAGGCCTGGGCCGGGGGCCACGTTTGAACCAAAATAATGTAAGCAATCAAATGCTTACTGTCTCTCATCCACTCAGGCTCCCACACGCATTACTGAGCAGAGAAGGGGAGGCTTGAGGGGAAGGAGGGCAGGAACCACTCCACGCTGGCCCTGCAGCTAGGAGACGGGTAAGTGGTGGGTTAGTGCAGATGTCCTGGACTAAAAATACACAGGCCTGGCACAGGCTCTGCGGACTCTGAGGGATGAGTTTCAGGACATCTCTGAGCCATTGCATTTGTTTCACATGGCACCCGAGGAGAAAGAGACTTGGAGTTTGGAGAAGAGCCCTGTCAAATACTGAGCTCAGAGGGGAAGCGGGCCAGAGTAGACTATTTTTTTTTTTTTTTTTTTTTTTTTTTGCCAGTACTGTGATGGAAACCAGGACCTCCCGAAAGCTACACAGGCCCCTACCGCTGAGCTACATCCCCGCCCCAAACACACCTTCTCTGCCCTATGCACAGAGCAAGCCCATGAAAATAAGACCCATATTGGGGACGGAGGCCGAGGTGGACAGCAGCTTCTCACCCTGCCAGCCGGAGGCACTGATACCACTGCAGTGTTTCCCAGTGTGATGCTTTGCAAACTGGCGCATGTGAACATCAGGACAGGTGTGAGGGCTCGGCACTCAGAGGTTTTGACCCACTATAACCGGGTCTGACCAGAGGCCCCCCTCTGAGAAGCTCCTGGGTGATGCTCCTGAGGCTGGCTTGTGAACTGCACCTCACCTCGGACTGTTCTCCTTGAGTTAAAGTGACGTCAGCCACGTTAGTCACTGGGAGTAGCTGGAATCTAAGTCCAGGTTTCCCCCAGATTTCATGGGGTTCCCCACTCCACAGGGCCTCTTCCTGACTGTCATGCAGCCCACATCAGCCAGGCAGTAGCTTGTCCTCAGAATCCCTCCTGACACAGTTCCCTTCAGCTGTGACCATCAACTGCAGCTGACAAAAGGCAAAATCTATTTGTCATCTTTGAGTTGATGGAAAGAAACATGGTCTCAGAGTCGGACAACTTAGATCCCATCATGGCTGGGCCACTGACCAGTCACAGGGGCACAGGATGTAGTTTTAACCCTCACTATACTTCAGGGCCCTCGCCTGTGATGGGAGTTAGCTCTGGGTCGTGGTATTTAACTGAGACAACCCTGAGAATCAGAGTCTCAGTTTGCACAGGCTGCTTCTCAAAGCCCCCAGAGCCGGGCGGCTTCAGCAGCAGGGTCTGCTTCCCACAGTTCTCCGTGCTGGGAGGGACACAATGGAAGTGCTGGCTGGCTGGGTCTCCCTTTCTGGTTCTGCTCCTCACTGCGTCAGTGCTGGGGCTGCAGTCACGACCTAGAGGTAACCAGCTGGGCGGCCGTTATCTGGCTTGCAGGTAGTTACCTTCCCGAGGGTTTGCACGGCCCTCTCTTGGTGATGTGTGTCATTTCCTGCAGGTGTTTTACACACAAGGACAATAATCTCATCCTGGGGGTCCCTCCTCACAGCCTCATCTAAACCTGAGAGCTTCTCCTGGGACCTCACCTCCAGGTGCTGTCACCCTTGGGTTAGGGCTCCATGTATAAATGTGGGTGGCAGGTGGGTCACAAATCTGTCCATACCATATCTGGACAATTTATTTATTATTCTATAGTTTGGTACCAGGAATCGATCTCAGGGCTTATCCTGGGGAGTGAAGTAAGCTGTGGGGGCCCCCAGATAGCTGTAGCCTCTGTGCCCTCTCTACACCCACACCTGGCTCACTGCCCTGGGTGAGGTCTTTCCATAGCAGAGTCTGGAAGGGGCTCAGCGTGTTAGTACGCAGATCTGGGGTACACAGCACCTGCGGGATGCAGACACACAGTAGGCAGATAATCAGTGTTTTTCCGCGGCCTGCCTGGACCTCTGCTAATTTCAAAAACCTTTGCAACGCGTAAATCATCTCTGGAGGGCCCTCAAGGCCGTAAAGGCGTTGTCTAACGAGGTTTAGGGAAACGCGTACAGCTGCTTTGTTCACGAGGCTCAAACAACAGCGACACATTTCCATGTCCTCATCTCACCAGGCAACACAAAGCCAGACAACTGGAGCTGTGACTAGAAAATGAACATAAACAGGCACAAAGGCAGAACAGCTGCCTCTCCCTTCTCACTCCCCGCCGGCCGTGCACCCTCAGCAGGAGCAGAGGGGAGCCGGGACTGAGGCTTCCTGAGGACAGTGTGATCCCAGAGAAGAGGGGGACATTTTTCTATGTTACCTTAATCCTGCCAGGGTAATAGGGAAGGGAAAGGAAGGGAAGGGGAGGGGAGGGGAGGGGAGGGGAGGGGAGGGGAGGGAAGGGAAGGGAAGGTGGCAAGAGTTCCATTTACTGTGGGGATACAGGGGCAAATGCAGCAGTCTCGAGTGGTAGGACTAACAGAAAAGCAAGGGGAAACATTCCTGAAAATCACCATGAAATGTCACAGCTCACCTATGAGAGCATCTCCAGTCAAACCCAGGATGATAGCAAAGGTCAGGTGGGGACAGAGCTCTGTCTGGTGGTGTTGCAGGAAGTGAAATAGTACAGATGGTCTCACGCCTATAGCGAATGGTTGGGCTTGTGGTGGCCCAGTATATATATATATATTTTTTTTTTTTTTTAACATTTTCTTGGTGCAAAAGTGAGACGTACTCCATAGAAGCACACTTTATACTTATTGGCCGGAGTGGGCACTGAACCGGGCCCCTGTACACTAAGTGACAGTTCCAGCCCTTCAGCCCTTTTCTTATTTTTTATTTTGGGGCAGTCTTGTTAAGTTGCCTAAGTGGGACTCAGACTTGCCATCCTCCTGCCCGGCCTCCAGGAGTTTATGGGTATGTTACTGCCATGCACAACTCATGCTAAAAATTTGTCCATTTATTTTACTTACACTAAATTTATTTATTTATTTTTGTCATGTAAAAAGTTGCACAGATTCTCTTATACTAAAAAATTTAAAAAAAAGATAACAAAAAATAATTGTAATTCAATGGGGACAATGTAGCTGAAAGTGTACCTTAACTGAGTACATTTGTCTTGCTTTATTTTTTACCAGATTTTTTGGGTACATTTTAGATATACGTATACAAATTCTCACATTCATCACAGATAATTTGTACCTGTACATGATGTAACTTGGTTTTCCCCCCTCCCCTTCCCTCCCTCCCCATTTACAAAAGCTTTGTTTCCATTTTTTCCTTCTTTGCTCTCTTTTTTAAAAAACATGTCCCTTCTTTCCCCCCATCCGCTCTTTTGTTCCACTCCCCATTGGAACATTTTTTTCTATTTCACTTTTGACTTCTCACACCTCAGGAACAAAGCAGTCTTTATACATGTGTGTCTCATTTATTTCACTTAAGTGTATAGATAGCCTCAGGCGCATCCATTTTCCTAGAAATCCACTGTCCTAGGCTTATCCTTTGTTATGGCAGAGTAGTACTCCATTGTATAAAAACTCACATCTTCTTTATGCAGTCACCAGCTGGTGGGCATTTGGACTGTTTCCAAGATTTGGCTGTCACAACCGGTGCTGCTCTAAACACGGGTATGAATATACTGATGTGGTATGATGTTATTAATTCTTTCAGGAAGATACTAAGAAAGGCAATGGCTGGATAATTCAAAACTCTAGTCTTTTTGGAGGGATCTCCACACTTACTTCCACAGTCTCTGCACCAGTCTGCATTCCCAACAACATTGGAGAAGTGTTTCTTTTTCCTCATGACCTCACCAGCATTTGTTATTGGTTGATTTCTTGATAATAGCCATTTTTTCTGGAGTGAGATGGGATCTCATGGTTATTTTAATTAGCATTTCTCAAGTGACCAGTAATGTTGAACATTTTTTCATTGATTTATTTGCTGTTTGTGCCTCCTTTGAGAAGTGTGTTTTCATCTCAGATGTTCAGTTTTGGATTGGGTCTTTAAATTTGGGGGATTGATTTTTTTTTTTTTTTTTTTTTTTTAGTTCTTGGTATATTCTAGATAGTAATCATTTGTCTGAGGAATAGCTGGCAAATTTTTTTCCCACACCGTGGATTGTCTCTTCATTCTGTGGGTGGTTTCTCTTGCTGTGCAAATATTTGTTTTTAAATAAGATGAGGTCCCAGTTGTTGATTCTTTGTGACAGTTCCTGTGGGATCATGATTTTGTTTATAAGATCTTTGCCTACACCGTCTTCAGGAGTTCAACCTATTCTATCTTCCAGGAGATTTAATGTTTCTGTTTTAATATTTAGTCTTTATTTCATTTCAATTTTAGTTTAGTGCATAGTAAAACATACAGGTCTAATTTTGGTCTTCAGAATGTGAAAGACCAGTTTTTGCAGCACAATTTATTAAAGAGGTTATCTTTGTTCCTGTGAATGTGTTTGCCAATTTTGTCAAAAATAAGGTGACTAAGTATATCTGGAATTATTTCTGCATCCTCTAATCTGTTCCACTGATCCTCAGGTCTGTTTCTTTCCAGTACCATGCTGTTTTTATCACAGTAGGTTTGTAGTATAATTTCAAATCTGGGATTGTGATGCCCCATGCTTTGTCTTTGTTGTCCAGAATTGCATTTGCTGTTCTAGGTCTCTTCTGGTTCCAAATGAATTTTAGGATTGTTTTTTTTTTTTTAATTCTGTGAGACAGGCTGTTGGAACTTTGATGGGAACTGCATTAAACCTGTGTACAATTTTGGAAGTATGGCCATTTTCACTATTTGGGTTCTTCCTACCCAAGAACAAGGGATATCTTTCTACTTTCTGATATCCTCTTCAGTTTCCTTTTTTCAGAGTACTGTAGTTTACAAGGTAGAGATCTTTTACCTCCTTCACTATACTGATACTTAGATCTTTCTTCCCTTTTTTTTTTTTGATGCTACTGTGAAGACAGAGTCCAGAAATAAACCTTTATATTTTTAAAAATCTTTGTTTACATGATCAAATGATTCACTCCAAAGGTGAGACCACCAAGACCACCAAGACCACCAAGAGGGGAAGAACAATTTTTTCAACAAATATTTGAAAACTGAATATTTATGTGCAAAAGAATGAGGCTAGATTTCTACTGTATGCCACACATAAATGTTCACTCAAAATGGGCAAAAAAGTGTAAACATAAGAACTGATACTATGTTATTCTGAGGAAAAAACAGGAAAACTTTTATGACACTGGATTTGGCAATGATTTCTTGGAAATGATACCGAAATTACAACCAATGAAAGAAAAATGTAAAAATTGAACTCCATCAAAAAAAAAAAAAAAAAAAACTTTTGTAGATCTAAGGAGGCAATCAACAGAGTGAAAAGTTGATGCACAGAATGGGAGAAAATATGTATAAATGGTATATTTGATAAAGGCTTAATACTCAGAATATATAATGAATTCGTATTATTCAACAATAAGCAACCCAGTTAAAAAATGGAACAAAGATTTAAGTAGACATCTCTTTAAAAATGATGTACACAAAGGGTCAATAAACACAAGCTCCACATTTAAACTTTAGGGAGACGCAAACCAAAACCACAAGGAGATTCCACTTCATATCCTCTAGAATAGCTATTAAGGAAAAAAAAAACCAGGAAATAACAATGTTGATAAGCGTGTAGAGAAATTGAAACTCTGTGCTTTGCTGAGGGAGACGTAAAATGAGGGAGCAGTTGTGGAAAGCATTTTCTGATGGTTCCTCCAAAAAACAAACAGAATTACCTTGTGATTCAGGAGTCCCACTTCTGTGTATGGACATGTGTTTTGTGTACCAACGCTCATAGGAGCAGTAGTAACAAGACCCTAAAACTGAATAAACATAAAATGGTCATCGGTGGATGAATAAGTAACATGAAATATGTGCATAGAAAAGCAGTATTCAACCTTAAAAGGAAATGAAATTCCTACACAGGCTATAGTACAGACGGGCAATGAAGACGTTATGTGAAGAGAAGTGGGTTGAACACGAAAAGACACGTATGTATGACTACACTTACATCAGGGGTCTAGAACAATAAAGTCCACAGTAACAGAAAACAGAGCAGTGGTTACCAGGGGCCGAGGGAGAAAAGGAATGGGGAATTTGCATTTGTGCATCCTGGGGAGGAGCTCTGGGAATTGAACCCAGGGTGTCTGCTCTGAGCTATATTCCCCACCCCTTTTTAATTTTCATTTTGAGACCAGGTTTCCCTAACCTGCTAAGTTGCCCAGGCTGAGCTTGAATTTTTGATCCTCCTACCTCAGCCTCCCAGAGCACTGAGGTTACAGGCCTGTGCCACCATTCCCAGAAGAGTTGGTGGATACCCAGTTTCTGTTTAGGACACTGAAACATTCCAGCCATGGGTGGTGGTGATGGTTGCGTAATTAAGTGTACACTCTTAATGCCACTGATCCACATTCTTAAAAACAGTAAGAAACAAAGCATTGCTAGAGATACCTAACGTCAGGCTTAGGAGAAAGGCAAACGTACTGGAATTCTTTTCTCCTTCACTATATTCTTTCTTTCAACTCCTAGGAGGAGTCTGTTTTACTATTTTTTATTTTTTTATTTTAAGGAGAATAAAACCAAACCAAACAAAACAGAATAAAGCCAATCAGAACAGAACAATGGAAGCAATACAGATCAAAACAAGATAATAGGAAATTAACAATGGCTTCTATAACATCTCTTGTTTTCTTCAAAATAGCTGTGCATACCATCAGATGTAATAAAATCAAACAAAATAAAACAGAATAAAACCAATTAAAAGAATGAAAGCATATTTTAAAGAGAATAAAACCAAACCAAACTAAACAGAATAAAGCCAACCAAAACAAAACAGTGAAAGTGATAAAGGATTTCAAAACAAGATAATAGGAAGTCAACAGTGGTTACCATAGTGTTTCTTGTTATCCTCAAAATTGCTGCCCAAACCATCACACAGTAAAATTAAACAAAACAGAATAGAAAAAAAAAAAAAAAAGCCAGTCAAAACAGAACATTCAATAAAACAACAGAACAAAACAAAACAGTGAGAACAGTATTGGATTTCAAAAACAAGACAAAAAAAATCCCTCATATTTGCTATATTGCCTATTGTTATCTTCTTAATAGATGCTCAGAGGACCAGCCTTAGGCCTGCAAAGTCAAACCACACAAGTACTAAGTTGTTTTTGTACCTCGGTTGCTATCAGCTCGCCTGTCCCCCAGTCAGTGTTGCTTGCTGGGTGGGAGGGGAGGGGTGTCTTCTTGTCTCCCAGCCCACGCGGGGTGAATAGGCTTCTCCTCCTCGTTTCTCCTCCTGGACCCTGCCTGGCTTGTGCCAGCTCACAGAAACGGCAAATTAGCCTGTTTTACTATTTTTTTTAAAAGTAAAATAATAATAAAAAAGACAATGAAAATGGAAAGGGCACCAGCAATAATTAGAAAAGTTAAAACTCGAAGAGTGGGATTGGCAGTTCAATCTGGTCTTTCAGCCAGGTGCAGTGATCTCTCTTGCCTCAAAGCACTTGGTTTGCCTCTAAATACAACCTGGCCTCTCCTGACTCATATCATTTGTTCCTCCTAGAGTGACCTCTATGTTCTCTCTCTTTTCCACCCCTCAAATCCAGCTGCAGCCCCACCTGCCCCAAAATAAGGCCGTGAGGACTTTTCCTGCCTCCTCTGTTCACCTGCTATATTTCTCATCCGGATCCGTGCTTCGGCATCTGCATTGTTGAGTTAGATTTACAAGTGCAAATTCCATTTTCCTCCAAGAGGTGTGTAAGGTCCTCAAGGGCCCACAGACCAAATCATTCCTCAGTTTGAAGCCACCAGAGAACCTGGTGCTGTGATTTTCACAGAGTGTGTGTTCAGTGAATTTTGAGAGCTGATGAAAACGAATTTCTATGCATTTTCTTACATGATTTGTAAATATTTGAAAAAGTATGAATGGAAGAATTTAATAAAGAGAGTCTCTGAAAGATGACAATTACTGAAAATTAAAAAGCTGTTTTGTATGTAATACTGGGGAGTGAACCTAGGGCTTTTCCACTGTGCTATATCTCTAGCCTCTTTTTAAAAATGCTTAATTTAATTTTAATTCTTAAAATTTTCACTCATGGTTGAAGCACATGAAATTTATGGTAATAATAATATTTTTATTTTGATCTTAGTTGTTAAATTGCTGAGGTTGAGCAATCCTTGAAATCCTCCTGTCTTGAAATTTGCACATGGAAGACTGGAATGAGAAACTTGTGCTTTATAAAATCACAGATGGAAGGACGCCAGCTCCCCTTAACCATCAGGTCCCACAATTCCCTATCCAGAGCACAGGAAAATAACACCCCCAAAGTAGACATTGAAGCAGGAGCGCATGGATGGTGCCCAGTCAAGGCTGGAACCTCCGTCTTCTAAGTTCCTACTTTTTCTTTCTTCCTGCATCTGGATGTTGGAATTACTTTACTTACTTGTGGGATATATGATATGTAGAAATGATAAACGTCTATTACCATTTTCCCCCGCCCGGCGGTTGCGGTACATAAAATTAATGGTAAAAATAACCTTGAAGGTTCAAATGAGCAGGTCTGTGGGTGTAAACACTCTTCTGCTGCAAGATGCAGATGACCCTTTATGGCATGGAAATAAACAGAGACCACCCAGGGAGAACAAGGAAGGTTGTTTATTCAGACCTCACCCTAGCATCTGGCGGAGATACAGAGGCAGTGGGGGGCAGCAGGAAGCCTGAGGCTTCAGGGGCTGTGATTGCAGGCTGTGGACATGGAGCGGTCGGCAGCCAGCCAGCAGCTGGGCCTCCATGGCACTGGTTGGTGCCTTGTATATGACTTTCTCTCATTGCTCCTAAACTGGATTTGCGGACAAAACGGGAGAGTTGTCAGCTAAGAGTTCAGTCTTATACCTTTGGAGCTGCTTGTTACAGCAGTTATTTATTGTTTGGCTTCCTGGACCAGTTGTTAGAGATAGTGGTCTGATTTTCTTCAGGTCTGGCTTTCGGTTTCCTGGCCGGTTTCTGCAGACAGTGAGTGTGTTGTCTATTTTTACATCTGGCCAGGCACTGCCTGTTTGTACACTCAGTGCCCTGGTGGTTATTCTTAGGGAAGTGGACCACTCTTGCTCTCTGACTGGGATGACCTGCCCCTTGTCCGCCGTGAGGCCCGGATGGAAATGAAGAGGCATGTTTAGGAATCCAGCGCACAGACACCTGCACCTCAGCCTTCTCTGAGAGCAGGGTCTGCGGTAACTTTGGCCCTGTGAGGTTTCTTCACAACACAGCTTTTCTTTTCTAAATTCCTTACTGAGAAAAGGGGCCTGACCTCTGGATCGAGTGTACTCTGTGTGTGCCCTTCCTGTCCCTTGTCACCTGCATCTGCACTGCTGTCCCCCCCTCCCGGGTGCGCTGCTCAGGCCATCATTCTTACTTTGACCGACTTGAGCCTGAGCTCCCTGCCTCTCCTTGACCATGTCCGCCTTCCTGCAATGCCCTTTGCTTTATTCTCCAGGATTTTTTCCAGAGCACACCTCCTGTGGGACCCCTCACTGCAGGACTTCAGTGTGTGCATCTCTCCCTTCCCTGAACCCGGAGAGGAGGTGGACCTCACGCATAGGCTTGCTTGGGGCTGTACCTTTCAGACTCACTGGGGTGCCTGGAAGTTCCTCACTGTTAGGGGTAGGGAGGTGGGGCTGGTCATGTTTGAACCTGAAGGGAAGAAGGGGTGGTTGCTTTAAAGCAAACAACATGCGCAGAGCCATCGAGAGGAGTGCACATCACTGCACATGGATGGGTGTGACAGGGAGGACTGTGAACAACCTGGCGATGGAATGGGAAGAGGTAACTGAGAGGCTTCAGTGGAGAACTAGACAGCGCCTGCCACGCTCTTCTGGACTTGTGGGTGTGGGTGGAGGCTCCTCTGACCTCCCTCCCCACTGTGGCGAGAACCTCTTTGGCATGCATGGACTCTAAATTTGTCCATTCTTTGGATTTTACTTGCAGTTCTGAACTCTTGCTTTTCTTGCATTGTGAAGTGTAACTAGAACATTGCCACGGTCCATTTTTATATTTCTAAGAGAGCCACAGTCTCAACCTGAAAAAGTTTCTCTCTCGTACACACGTGTGTGTGCATGCACTCACACACACACACGACTCAGTCGGCTCCCTCTGAGAAAATGGTTTCGTTTGGTGAGAAAGATAGATGAGGGCCTGCTAAAAGCTCCATGCACACGGCTAGATCTTTATTAGGTAATTTCCCTGTAAAATGGCCCTTTAAAGTTTTGGAATTCCCAGGTCTGCCATTGCCAATGGCTGTGTCCTTAACTTCACCTCTCCCTTGTGGGTCTCCTTCCCCTGAGGCCTTGTCCACCCACCGGCCCGTCCTTGCCCTGCCTCACCCGGTTGTGGCAAGGATTGTGCTGACTCAGTTTAGCAGCAGGTCTGCCACCCTTGATGTCAGATCTCCCGTGAGACAGGATTAATTGCTTCACCCTCATCTTCAGTAACTGACGCCCTGGCCGCCTTCAGCGCAAATCTGGAGAACCAGCTGCACTGATGACCCCTCTTCCACCCTTGCTGCTCCCACCAGCTGGCGCCCAAAGCCTGCTCAGCACAGTAAACCCCTAGCTGGAGAGTTAGTCTTTTGCTGGTTTCAATGGTCTTGATGCCTTTGTGGTTGTTCTGAATGAAATCTTCCATACTGTTTTATTAAGTGTCAGAACACTTTCATTGCAACGCCACCAGATGGTTGCACAGCCCATTCTGACTCCTAAACAAAGCTGGTTCAAACCGACTTGGGCCACATTCCACTTTCTGAGGCCCACCCAACCCACAGAACTATCTCCCTATCTTGTGAGGCACCCTAGTGAGCATTAGCAAGGGACGCCTCAAGTCTGCACTTCCAGAGGAAACCACTCCTGTTTCCCTCTGCCCTTGAAAACCAGGAGGTGTGCCCATGTCCTTTCAATTGCTCGCACATCCTGGGGTTAAAGGCCAAGCAAGGGGCCTGCAGACCTCCAGCCTCCAGCCTTGTGATTCTCCGCTGTGGCTGAGGGCTGAGCGGCTGGAACCGGCTTCTCTCCACTTGTCCTTGCGTGACGAGGTTAGATGACGCTGTCACCTGCCTTGCGTGGCTCCTGGAGGAGATGTCTGGGTCTTGAGGAGAGAACTGTACAAACTCAGGAATTTGTTTCCTTTTAATTTGCTCAGCCTCATAGAACCCCAAAAGGGTGCAGGATAAAGGGGGACCAGAAAATGGACCAAACTGTTGAAACAACAAACCCTCCTCCTAAAAGGTAAAGAACCATTTCCCATGTTCAGAAGAGTTTACAGCTTTTCCTTTTCTCACCTTCCCTTCTCCCTCCTCTTCTTCCTCTCCTCCTTTTTCTTCTTCTTCTTTTCCTCCTGCTTTTCCTTTTTTTTTTTTTTTTTTTTTTTTCTCCCAGCTTTCTACCCCTCATGCAATAAAGAAGACCAGTTTGTTTGGGAGACTTTTGCTCTTGATGGAAGTCTGTCTCTGGGAAAGGGATCCTGCTTCAAGGAACGCATAAAAGTAACTAGTAAAAAACAGCACACAGCACCCCACAGTGCCACCCGCAGTCACTGCTGACTGGCAGGTCCTTCTGGCTGGGTCCATCTGCATTGTGATAAGAGCAATGTGCCAGTGACAAGTGACGTCAGCCTAATTAGCCAGGCTAATGTCGGGCTTCCTGGAGAGGGCTTTTGTGAAGTAATTGGCTGTCTTGGGGTCAAAATGCAGTAATTACAGGTCCCCCTTTTTTTCCTTTAAGCTAAATGAGATAAACAGCCTTGGAAATTCTTTAAGCAAGTGAGCCAATCCCACTGAGAGACTTCTCTTTGTGCCCTAGAACTGCAGTGAGTATTTTGACAGGTGATTTCAATACCATGTAGCTATTTATTTTTTCTGGGTCTGGGACATAAACACAAACAATGCAAAGATGGAATTACAGAGTAGAGGGTCTGCCTCAAATGCTGGCGAATAAGGTCAGCAGCTATTTTGAGCGAAGGCTGAAATTCCATCAGTTTTAAAGCCAACAGAACAGAATTATCCAAGTAACCAGCTTCCTTTCTTCCAGTGTTTGCTGATTTTCCTTATAAAAATCAACAGCAGAAGCATCTGGGAAGGCCCCAGAAGGACACCATCAGGAACCATCACTCCCATCTCAGAAAGCGTGGGAACCACTCAGCGCTGAGGAAGTCCCTCATTCGGGAGTGTGTTTTTGAGGTTCTGGTTGCAGAGAGGGTGACTGACCCTAGGCAGAATAAAGAAGCTGGCATGGAGACCGGAACCAGGGACTCTAGCTTCAGTGCCTGCCTGGTTCTGAGGCAGGAGAGAAGAAACAAAGATAGAAAAGTGACAGACAAAATCCTAACTTTAGATTTGTACTTTTAGTAAAAAAGGTAGCTTCAGAACAAAACTCAGTCTAAAAATTTTTTACCAAGACACAGTAAGCCTGGGCCACTCCCTTTCTACCTCTCCATGGGCCTTTTCCCTTTCTGGATGGCTACAGCTCTGCCCCCAGTTCTCCTCTTTCCTTAAATTTACAAGTTCCACCCATTCCCGCCCCAAAATCCACCTCAGTATATCCAGCCCCAGAGCACTGTGAGTGGCATTCTCTGAATGCCCGCACGATACTCTTGCCCGTGTACTTTTCCAAGTGAATCTTTTCTGTGCCTCTGTCTAACTAGCCCTGAAAATTTCTTTCAGCCACCAGAGTCAGTGCACCTATCCTGCAGGAAGGGTGGGGCTCCTCATCTCCACGGGGGACTCTTTGGGGCTCTGAACCTGTGACAGACCCTCCACCCTAAAGCACACCGCTAGCTCAGCCATAAGAGCTACCCTGGGTAGCAGCTGTGGCTTCCTGGGGACTTTAAACTGAAGACTCAGTTCCCACTAGGACCTCCTGACAGGTCCTCTGCCTTTCAGTGGCATCCCTGGAACCCTGTCTGCCTCAGGGAATTAAGCACATCTTTCTCTCTTTCACTGATCCACTAGGAGATAGGATGGTGATGGTTTCTCCTTCTCCATCTCTGCCCCTGCCCAGGCATTCTGATACTATAGATCAACTACTATCAGAGCCTGGGACAGGCTGGAACACGGCTGTCGTTGCTCTTCCCAGAGTGGCTTTGAGGAGATCAGACCTCTTTTGGGACCCTCTGCACATATGGAAACCTGGTAATTAATGACTCAGGTCTCTGTCTCAGCATCACCATAAACCTTAGTGATTCGGAGTCATTGCCCACCGGCCTTCGGTTGGGAGCAAGACATGGACAGCTCTAACTATTTCCGACTCCCAGAATTCAGGCAGCTACGCCATCATCAGATGTATTCAGTGGAGCCTGCCCCGGGGATACCTGGGGATGTTCCTAGCACACAGGCTGAGCTGCTTCAAGATTGCTGTAAGACTGTGCTACAAAACCATCTGATGATGTTTGTGGGACCCAAGTCATTATTTTGTATATCTTGCATCTGCATGAGGAATAAGACCCAACCCAGTACTCAGCAATCCTAAATTGCCCAGGCTGGTCTCAAAATTGTGATCGATCTGCCTCAGCTTCCCAGAGTGCTGGGGTTGTGGGTATTGTCACCATGCCTGGTCTCTCTGATTTCATCTTTACTCCTCCTCCTCCTTCCAGTCTCTGCCCTGAGGGATCTTTGTGAACTGTGAACCTCATCCCTGATGGACCCCTTGCTGTCATTTTTACGGCCAGCCTGGCAGCTCGGGACCTTCTGCTCTCCTGCCTCTCCCAGCCACAGCCAGCCACAGGGGCCTTCAGGGTGCTTCCAGTGCCTCCAAGTGACCTGGGTTCCCCAAGACACCTTTCCAGAGTGCGGGCGAGGCAGAGGCCATGCTCCCTTAATATCCTCCTGCCCTCTTCCACACAGTGGCTGCCTGGAGGATGGCTTGGGAGAGCTGTGCACAGCGCCTTGCCACTAATCTCCGAAGAAGGCACTGGGAGAAAGTGCCAGGCAGGAGGATGGAGGCTTCTTGGGGAGACTGGAGAGGTGGGGAGGCCCGGCTGCTCCCTGGGTGGGCCCTGCAAGCATAGCCTGGCTGCACCCTGGGCAGTGGGAAGATAGCAGTGGGGTGTAAGCCGTGCAGCAAGAGCCTGGCCAGGGTTCCGCCACACATGGTGAAAGTACACAGACTATCAGCAATCAGGGGAGGACCTCCCGCCGAGGGAGCTCAGCACAGGGGTTTTGGCTCTGTAAACAGCCCAGGGAAACACATCAGCTTCTTTTAAGGGCCGCCTGTGCTTCCATGAGAAGCTGCCAGCGGACCCACCAAGCACTGTCCTCTCGGCACCACGGGAGGTCAGAGGGACCCATAGATGCCGCCGTGAAGACAGCTGAGCCCTGACACTGATTCTGCTGGATGCACAGATCCAGTGGTGCCTGAAAGAAGAAACGGTTGTGCCATCTTCATGGTGCTACCCTGCGCAGCAGTGGTGGCAACCTTCTTCAAAAGCTGTTACACAAAATGTGACTTTGGAGACAGGGTTCTACTAGGCTCAGACTTGTGAGCCTCTTGTCTCAGCCTTCCAGAATATTGAGATTATAGGTGTGTGCCATAGTTCACAGTTTACTTTTAAGAGAAGAAAATAGAATGCATGCATAGTTGGGAACAAATTTTAATCATGAGTAATCCAGCAGAGTCCCTGAGAAAGTGAGGGATAGATATTCGTGTCCCAATCTGCGAAGCTGCAGTCTCCTGGGCTCCTTTCAGTGCAGTAATTTAATTGCAAGCTGTCCCTCTCTCTGCAGGTGTGCCTGCAGGGTCATTGTCTAGAAGCCCTGACTTGTAGGTAACAGGAAGCCCTACAGCTGCTCCTGCAGCAAAAGGAGAGTCTGGGCTTAAGAATTCTAGGGCCAACTGTGAAAGGAGCCCAGGTCACACAGGCCAGGCATCTGACCCCACAAGCTGCCATATGCCACAGGATGGAGCCTTGTCCCTCATATCAATGGAGAAATGGAGGAGCAAAACCCCAGCTGGAGGCTGCAGAGCCTGGCTGCTGCACTCACCTGATTCAGGCGCCTTCCTTTAAGCTCCCTCTTTGTGTGTCTTGGAACTGCCAGCTTCTCAATTCATCAATTCATCCCACTCTCTTCCTTGTGTGGAGAAAGGCAGTGGCCAGAAGCTGTCACCACACAGCCCTTCTTTTTTTTTTTTTTTTTTTTTGTCTTTTTCCTTTTTATCGGTACCTGGGATCGAACTCACGACTGCCTGCTTTACAAGGCAGGCGCTTAGGCCACTGAGCTAAATTCCCAGCCCCTTTACCTATCTTTTTTTTTTTTTACCACACAGCCCTTCTGTCCAGCTGGGGACTACGGCCAGCACAGCCTGCCCATCAGCAGGGGCAGAGTCAGGCAGGAATATAAAAGTGTGCTGGGCACTGTGACCAGTGCAGATCCAGGGCCCAGCCGCAGTCAGACAGTCCAAGGAAGTGACCCAATGTTGTTTGACCCTCCAGCTTTCCAGAAAAGCCAGAGATTTTTTTTTAAATATAAAATTTCCTGGCTTGAAAATGCTATGTAGGACCTAACAAAAGACATCTTGTAATCACCTGTGCCAACTCGTGCTCTCTGGAAATCTGCAGGTCCATTATTCTGTTCCCCAATCTCTGCTGCAGGGCAGAGCATGGCAAATCATCTCATTTCCCAGTTATCTGAAATTTAAAGATGCCAGATTTGATGCATTTTGCTTGTTTCATTTGCTGTGTCAAATATTTGGTGGGACTTTCTCATCAGGAGACTTAGGTGTTTGGGTTCTGGAAAATTCTTTTTTAATCTTTTGATAGTTGTTTTCCTTCTGAGTGGTGAATGAATCTTACAATTTTTTGTACATTTTGAAGACCCTTAGGCTGAGGATGTGGCTCAGTGGTAGAATTCTTGCCTTGCAGGCACAAGGTTCAATCCCTAACACCACCCAAAAAACAAACAAATGAACAAACAAACAAATAAACAAACAAACAAAATGCAGTAGTTGCTAGAGATGTAGCTCAGTGGCACAGTGACTGCTTGGCAACCACAAGCCCTGAGTTCGATTCCCCATCCTCCTCCATAGCCCTTATGTTCCATGTTTTTATGTTTTCCACTGAATTTTTTTCTCTAATTTTATCTTTCAACTTTTAAAAGAAAGTTTAAAAAATTTGTGTTATCATTCTTACATGGTTCTCCTTTTATACGATACTTTTAGTACTGTGTTGCACCTGAGAGATAGATTCCAGGCTCTTGTGTTTGGTAAGTCAAGAATTACAAACGCACACCCAGTAGTAGAAGAAAAAGCAGCTATGTTTATTGAAGTTAATGGGAAGATGTGCTCAGGGTGGGCCTATGTCAACAGAAATAAAAAGATGGCACAGATGGAAAAGTGGCACCAGAACAGCTAGGGATTAAGAAGAGTGAATATAAATCAAGCCTTTGGATTTTGAAAGATGTGCACCCTGCCCCAGATACCCCTGAATATTCTCTGAATATGATTGACAGGATGCTGAGTCATCGTTGCGGTTTCTAGTAAGCATGACTCTCCCAGAGTTTGCTCTGTCTTAATCACAGACGTGAGATGTGGTCTCTAAGTATGAATCCTGAACAGAATTTGAATGGGGAAAGGGTTACTTAACTTCGGGCCATGGCGTCTCTTGCTTTTCTCTGGTTGCTGAGACAAAATACTTGACTTGCATAATGAAGGAAGGAAAGGTTTATTTAGCTTACAGTTTTCAGAGGTTTCAGTCTATATTCAGCTGGCTCCAAAGCAGGGTGGCATGGCTGAGGATCAACTGCTGCTCATGGCAGCTTCAGTAGCGACCAGAGCGAAAGAGCCAAAAAAGGGGAAAGTATGCTTCCACCCCTCTGTTATATTGTATGCTACCTGGGCGGGTGAAGCATTCACACTGCCAATCTCAGTGCTAGACAGTAAACCAATCATGGACGCTAGACTCAGCTGTCTTTGAAAAGCCTGCCCCCATGACTGCATGAGGCTTTGGGGGGACATTTAAACACAAATCATAACACAGATGTTTAGAATTTCCTGGGTCTTTGTTATTTTTATTTGTTTCTCTTAGGAAAATGGAAGGAGGGTTAGCCCTGGAACACTGTAATCCCAAATATTGTGTGCAGTCATCCAAGTATTATAATCCCTTTTGTAGTCTTCCTCACAATCAAAAAGTTATATTTACTATCCCATTGAGACATTATTGGAATCCTAGCAAGTTGATTCCAGTCTACGTCCTCCAATGTAACTCACAGTGAGAATAAAGACACCAAGTTAGTGGCAGCCAAGGGGTCCTAAATCCAATCCCTGTGAGGATGTGTGGACTAAGGCCCTGGTCCTAGGCCTCTCCCAGAATTTATTATCTTGTGAAGAAGGGGGTGGCTCAGGATAAGTGACAGTGAGGATGGTGGGAATTACGTGAGTAACTTGAGCTGGCTGGTCAGGTGGGGAGAAAAGCATCTCTACAAAATGCAGAGACAAGGATATGCAGAAAGATCAGTTGGCATAATTCAATTGAGGTAGCAACTGAATTGTTTTAGGAGGCTGTTGCTTTGGTTTCTGATATGTAACTTTTGTGCCCTGAGGAGTCATAGTCTCTTTACCTTGAGGCTCTTACCCAGTTGACATTCCTGGAGCTGATTGGCTCTACCATCCTGCTGTGCTCATATCTTTTACAGAGAGCGCTATGTGGGGAAACAGGAGACTGTCTGACGGCTTTAGAGATTACATACCAGTACATCAGCTAGCATTATTTGTAATGCTTAGAGCCAATTGAAGAGAGAAGGAAATACCATAGCCAGCTCTGTACATGTTAGTGTAAGGAAATCAGTCTCCATATAACCAAAATTGCAGCAATTGTTCTGCATTCAAGGGGAGTCACTGGAGTTGTCTCCCACACTGGGATGTTGCCCAAATCACAGGTGGGTGGGTGAGATGATCTCCCTGTCCCAGTTGGGCTACCTGTTCTGCCTTGATCTTGCATTATGGATGCATTCATCTTTTTTCTCACTAAAAAAATGAATTACAGATATTTAAAAAGTATCTTATTTCTACTCCTTTCTCATTCTCTCTCTCTCTCCCTTTGTTCTTTCTTTTCTTTTTTTTTTCTTTTTGTTATCCTCACCCCAGTCTTCCTTCATAGAGATTTTCCTAAGTTATCCGCTAACACTAGAATTCATTCATTTAAGAGGGAATGACTTCTTGGCTATTTGTACTTCTTTTTTGAAGTGTCTGTTTATTTCATGTGCCAATTTTTTAAAATTGGGTCTTTGTTTTTTATATAGTCTAGATATTAGTCTGCTATCTGAGAAACAGCTGGCAAAATTTTCACACATTCTGTAGATTGTCTTCTTATTCTGTTGGTTGATGAATACATGAAGAAATGTTCAGCATCTCTGACCACTAGAGGAATACAAATAGAATGGCCACCACCAAGAAATCAAATAATAGCAAATAATAGGGAGGCTGAGGGGAAAAGGAACTCTTCTGCATTGTTGGTGGGGGTGTAGACTAGTACGTTTACTAAGGAAATCACTGTAGAGATTCTTTAAAACCCTAAAAACAGAAATTCCATTCAATCCAGCTATTCCTTCCCTAGGTACCTGTGGAAAACCACCCGGACATTTTCCTTGAAAGGAGAGCAGTTCTGTGTCTTGATGTGTGCAGAGCTGGCTAAGTTTTGTCTTCATCCTCTCAGATTGGTTTTAAGCAATGCAAGTGGGTCTAGCCGAGGTGCTGATGTGTAGTCATCAAAGCGATGTGACAGGTCAGTGGTGCCCTGCCTGTAGTTCCCAAGTAATGTATGTGAGTTAAGCAGAGTGCTGCCTCTCTGTAGGCTGAGAATGAGCCTCGCGGAAAGAGACTACGACTTCTCAGGGCTTGAAAACTACATCAAAACGGAAGCACTGACCCCAGAACACTAGATACTGCCCCAGTCTGTTGGGAGCTCGACCGAGTGATATGAGGCCTGTGGTGAGGAGTGAAGCCTGAGCTAGATTGCCCCTCCCGTCGACCGAGTGATATGAGGCCTGTGGTGAGGAGTGAAGCCTGAGCTAGATTACCCCTCCCATCGAGTATGCCAAGATGGCGCCCATTTCCTGCTCCCTAGCTAGTAAACAACACGCCCTGTAAGCTAGTCTGCCCAGCAACAGCTGACGCTGGCCAATCAGCTCGTCTTGCCTACTTTGATGTGATTGGTCGATGTGTCCATATATATGCTGACACCACCCCTGGGGCGAGAACACACACCAAGAAGAGGGACTGCTGAGAGAAGCACACAAGGAGCCGTAGGGAACGGACCAGAGGAGGCTTCCCTCAGGCGGGATCCGAGATCCCGGAACAGGGCGTACGGAGAGAGAAAATAAATCAGAGGCTATCCGCCGACTACTCGTGTCGTGTGTTTTTTCCTGCCGGCCGGGATCGACACCGACATTTGGTGGCCCGTACGGGGAACTGATCACCCCCGAGGCGAGGCGGACGACACTCCAGTATTGCTCTGCAGGACAGGTGAGTAGGGGATAAACCTGGGCTCTGGGTGGCGCGCACCTACAGGGCTTTTTAGACTCCCCTCAAGCTCACGTGTATGTGGCAGGTTAGCCTCACACGGTGAGAACGGACTCCTCAGTGACAGGCATGGGCAACTTACCCACTAAGAGTTCCAAGTCACTGGTAAGAGCGGTGAAAGACCTGCTCAAGATTTCAGGTATATCAATGAGCTCCAAGACACTTACGGAGTTTCTCCAACAAGTAGATGAGGCGGCACCCTGGTTCCTGCCGACGGGGCACTTGTCCCTACCTTGCTGGGAGAAATTAGGTAAGGATTTAGAGAGAGCAGAAGAGGAGCGCCGACTCCCACTTTCGGTTCGGCCGCTCTGGGAGATGATTCATTCATGCCTCAAAGGGGAGAGGAATGGGGCTAAGGATAGCGCAGATGGGCTCTCTCAGGCCCGCCGAGCTTTTGAAGGGGCCCGTTCGGAGTCCTCCCGAGAGGGGTCCGTCGCAGGGAGCGTGCGGAGGCGCTCGCGAGAGCGAGGCAAGAGAGAGGTACCCCCTGCCTCGGATTCCTCGGGCTCAGATACCTCGGAAGGCGAGGACAATGAGGCAAGTGACCCCCCTAATCCCTTTGCAGCTTTACGTAGAGACCTAGTCAAGATGCAGACAGACCTAGAGAAGGGAAGGAAACTCCTGAGCACTCCCCAACGGAAAGCCGTAGAGCCTTCCGCGCCACCCTGGGAGGTCCCAAACACCGGTTCCTGTGGTGAGATGGCGGCCTGGGGCCATCCTCCGTCACCCCCCCCATGGAGGGAGTGGCCTGGACCGTTGTCACATGTAGGGCCACCATCTTGTCTGCCTGGCGACCCGCCATCTTGTGCCCCAAAGACTGGTCGGCCATGTTACAAAGAGATACAATTTTGTGATAGGGAGGGACAGACATCTCATGGGGAGGCACCACCCTGTGAAAAAATGCCAAGGTCCCAGGGAAGGTATTTTCGTAGATGGACATTTAGAATGGAACAGATTCCTCAAGGGGCGAATGAGTATGAACAATGTGGGCTTTATCCGGTGCTCCTAGCGCAAGGCCAAGGACCCAATTACTGGGAACCACTGGAGATCAAGCAAATTAAGGAGCTTAAAAATGCGGTTGCCACATTTGGCCCTACTGCTCCTTACACTATAACTATGTTGGAGAATTTGTCTGCCGGTGGCTTTCTGACGCCCAGTGATTGGACCCAACTGGCTAAAGCCTGCCTGGCCCCCGGGGCTTTTCTGGATTGGCGCGCCTGGTATACTGAGTTTGCCGCCGAACAGGCTGAAAAAAATGCGGCTAGGGGCCATAGGGGGCAAAATGAGGATATGCTTATGGGTAAGGGTCAGTACGCTCAAGATCAAACTAGATTCCCTCCAAATGTGTATGAACAGATACATAACATAGGCATCCGCGCCTGGAAGCAGGTAAACAACACAGGGGTGGCCTCACAATGCCTCTCTAAAATTGTTCAGGGCAACACAGAACCTTTTGTGGATTTTGTGGCCAGAATGCAGGAGGCAGCTGACAGACTCTTTTCAGATCCGAGTGCTGCTGCTCCTCTTATTAAACAGTTAATCTTCGAACAGTGCACCAAGGACTGCAGGGCAGCCATAGCACCCCATAAAGGTAAAAACATAGAGGCGTGGATTAAAATTTGTAGAGAAATAGGGGGGCCATTATCCAACTCAGGCGTGGCTGCCCTTTTAGCCGCCGCCTTACAACAGGCAGGGCCTCAGAAGACCAATCACCCTGGTAAGCCCAGGGGATGTTTCCAGTGTGGGGATCCCAGCCATATAAGGAAAAACTGCCCCAAGACCGGACAGGGGGAGTTTATATCCAAGAGACAGGAATCAGACAGACGAACGGGAACCTGCGAAAGGTGCGGTAAAGGTTCTCACAAAGCAAAAGATTGCAGATCTATTTTTGATGCCCAGGGGAACCGTATTAGTGGCAGGGAGACTACGGAGCCAAAAAACGGCCAGAGGGGGCCCTCCTTACGGACGGGCCCCCACTCCCTAGACAGGACAACACAAGATGGCACCCCCCCACAGGGGCCACCCCCGGGCCAGCAGGCGTGGACCTCTGTGTCGCCTCCAGACTCCTATTAACACCCGATATGGGCGTTCAGGTGGTTGAAACCACCTCCAAAGGACCACTACCCGACAAGCTAGTTGGTTTAGTGATTGGACAGTCCTCCACAGCCCTCCGGGGCCTTACCGTGATCCCTGGAGTTGTAGACCCAGATTATTTAGGAAACATCAAAATCATGGTACAATCTCATATAGGGACCATAGTAATTGATGAAGGGGATAAGATAGCACAACTTTTACTGTTCCCCAGTCTCCATGAGAGACCCCGGTCCGGTCAACGGGTTAGAGGGGGTCAGGGACTTGGCTCCTCTAAGGAAATTTTTGAAGGGCTTCATATGACTCTTGATAAAAGGCCCATGCTATCGCTCAGGATTAACGGAAAAAAGATAACAGGACTCCTAGATACAGGGGCAGACCGTTCCATCGTCTCCAAGAAAGACTGGCCCCCTAGTTGGCCTACCAACACAGCTGACAACACACTCCAAGGATTGGGGATAGTGGCTGCCCCCCAGGTTAGTGCCGTGACCCTGCCTTGGGGTGATGAGAAAGGTCACCGAGGACATTTTCAACCTTTTGTCTTGCAGCTGCCAGTATCCTTGTGGGGAAGAGACGTTCTCACCCAGATGGATGTCACTCTTACATCCACCTGCTCTCCCCAAGCCAAAGGGATACTCAAAAATCAGGGATATGTCCCCGGCAAGGGCCTGGGCGCAGCCCTGCAGGGCCGGACATCCCCCGTACCTTTAGAAAAAAGGGAAGGTAGACACGGGTTGGGTTTTTCCTAGGGGTCACTGAGAAACTTCTCCTGCCCGCTCCAATTAAGATCACCTGGAAATCTCAAAATCCAGTTTGGGTGCCTCAGTGGCCCTTACCCAAGGAGAAGCTTTTAGCATTAACTGAGATAGTCAAAACCCAGTTTCAGGCGGGACACGTAAAGCCGTCAACCTCCCCTTGGAATACCCCTGTCTTTGTTATCAGGAAAAAATCAGGCAAGTGGAGGCTGCTCCATGATCTGAGGGCTGTCAACTCACAGATACAGCCCCTGGGGGCGATCCAGAGGGGACTACCAGCCCTCTCAGCCATCCCTCGGTCCTGGCCAGTTTATGCCATAGATCTTAGAGACTGTTTTTTCTCAATCCCCCTGCATCCAGAGGACACCCACAGATTCGCCTTTACCCTACCCACCATTAACCAAGAAAGTCCTGATCAGAGATACGAGTGGGTTACATTACCCCAGGGTATGGCCAACAGTCCCACCATGTGTCAGATGTATCTTGATTTTCTACTGGCCCCCTTGCGTGAAGCCTTCCCCAAAATTAGATGTATTCATTACATGGATGATTTGCTAATCAGTGCAAAAGATGTGACTGAGTTGGAGGATATGCTTGGCCAATTGGTCAGGGCCCTGAGAAAGGCAAATTTACATATTGCCCCTGACAAGATTCAGGGAGGAGACATAGTGACCTACCTGGGCACCAAAGTCTCCCCCACATCGATTTCTCCACAAAAGGTAACCATCAGAACAGATAGCCTAAGGACCTTGAATGACATGCAAAAGCTACTGGGAGATATAAACTGGATCAGACCTTATTTACACATCCCTAACTCGGACTTAAAGCCCCTGTTCGACCTCCTGAAAGGAGACCCAGATATTGCCTCCCCCAGGGAGTTCACCCCGGAAGCCAGAGTTGCTCTGAGAAAGATAGAGGAAGCCCTAAGTACAGCTGCATTGCGGAGAATTGACTCAGAACAGCCTTTTGAGGTCTGCTTGTTGCAGACCGTTTCTCAACCTACGGCAGTGATTTGGCAAAAGGGACCACTTTTGTGGGTGCACCCTAAGGTCTCACCTGCCAAGATTATCGAACATTATCCGGAAACGGTCGCTTCCCTGGCCTTGGAGGCACATGGCAGGGCTATCCAACATTTTGGCTCTGCACCCCATGCTATTCGGGTACCTTATACCGCTTCTCAAATAAAAATCCTGACTGCTTGTATAGATACGTGGGCCATCCTGAGATGTGTTTTTCTTGGGGAGATAGACAACCAGTTCCCCAGGGACCCCATACTACAGTTTGTTACTCAACATCCGGTGATATTTCCAAAAATCACCGCGTCCACACCACTTACTCCTGCAACAACGATCTATACGGACGGGTCAAAAACCGGGATAGGGGCTTATGTGGTCTCAGGTATGCCTCCGATCAGCATACAATTTGAACCAGATCAACCACAGGTGGTAGAGTTACAAATTGTACAAACCGTCCTCGAGAAGTTCCCAGGGGCCCTTAATATTGTTTCTGATTCAAAATACGTTGTTAATGCCATGCAGGTCCTTGAGACTGCGGGCCCGATTAAGCCAACCTCCAAAGTGACTAATTTGTTTTTGTCTATCCAGACTCTGCTGATAAATAGACACAACAAAATATACATCACTCACATAAGAGCACATACGCGCCTGCCAGGGCCCATGGTACAGGGCAATGCGGCAGCTGACGTGGCCACTCGCCCGTTGTGGATACTCAATATGTTATCTTCAATAGAACAAGCCCGTCTGTTTCATGACAGATTTCATGTCAACGCCAGGACGTTAGCCAACCAGTACCACATTTCCAGGGCTGACGCGCGGGACATCGTACGGTTATGCGGCTCTTGCGCCACATACACACCCGTCGTATCAACGGGAGTTAACCCCAGGGGATTGATTCCTGGCGACACTTGGCAAATGGATGTCACACATATGATAGAATTCGGATCTCTTAAATATGTTCATGTCTCTACGGACACCTGCTCTCATATTATATTTGCGACTGCTGAAACTGGCGAAAAGGTGTCTCATGTAATCAATCATTGCCTGACAGCTTGGGCCGCATGGGACAAACCAAAAATATTAAAAACTGATAATGGACCAGCTTATACAAACAGAGCCTTTAATGAGTTCTGTGAAAAAATGGGGGTACAGTTAAAACATGACATCCCATACAATCCCCAAGGTCAAGGAATTATTAAAAGGGCTCATAGGAGCCTTAAAGATATTCTACAAAAACAAAAAGGGGGAATAAGTCAGGGCCTGCCCCCAAAGGCACGGCTCTCCATGGCACTGTTCACATACAATTTTCTGAACCTGAATAACAACAATCACTCCCCGGCCATGGAACATTGTAATCCATCTCCTGGCAATAGGGGATGGGTGAAATGGAAAGATGTCCTGACGGGACAATGGATGGGCCCAGATCCAGTAGTTAGCTGGAACCGAGGTGCGGTTTGTGTTTTCCCGCAGGAACCAGGACGAGAACCATTGTGGGTCCCAGAACGGCTGACGCGTGTGGCGAATCCAACGAAACATAATGCAGGAGACACTCCAAAACTCAACGGCAGCGGACAGCCTAATCAAGATCGGTCCGACCAGGATATTGCTGCTCGACCGAGGAATACCGTATGACTTATGGGACACAGTAATGATTATGCTCTCGATAGTAATTGGCTCTCTTTTAGGGTACGGTGCAGCCAGAGTGGCTAGGCCACGCCGCCTTCCGGCAGCCCCCTTCCTTCTGGTTTTGATGCTCACCACCACTACTGAAATAGGAGCAGACTTGGTGTGGGCAGCAATACATCATCCGCCAGCGCTAGCCGCTATCTCCACCACAGCCCCCTCTCTCCCAAAGTTGTATGCAAAAAACTGCTCCGCCAGATTGCCTTGCATACCAGATATACCGTTAACCATCAGACCCATACGTTTTGACCTTCCCATCACCAATGACGTGGTCATTTTTTCCACTAATAGTAACCCCTCGTGTCACCGGGGATCCTGCGTTAGCTTCCTGCCCCTCCTTGTAAAATGGTACAATACCTCCCTGACGGTGAGGTTGTCTGTCCCATCCCTGCATTCGCCTGGATGTTTTAAAGCTGGCACACTTAGCGGCGGAGTCATCACTTTTAACTCAACCTGCAAACCCCGAGCAGCCATGCACACCCGTCCCGATTTCCCCACATGCCCATACCGTGTGTCCCCAAGCCGAAAAAGACAGATGGTGGACCTGTCACAACTTTCATGGCAGCCCTGTACTGTCGACGGCGTGGGAGTGACTCATCTAAACATGTCTTGGTGGTCCCGGTTCTCTCCTCCATCCGGTAGTAACAACATATTCGCGTTGACCTGGTGGGAGTCCTACCTGAGAGTGAACAACAAGTGGGCAATAAGCTTCCCCTTCCCCCTTAATGAAAATTGGTTGTGCCTCTCCACCGGAGCCTGCATGGACTTAAGACCCATGCTCGCTATTAACGCTTCTGCCTCTAATGGAACCACCAATGTCACCCTTAATTCTGAGGCTGCATGCGTAAAACCGCCCTACTTATGGGTATTCTCTGCTGACATCTCCTTTAAGTGCAGTAACCAACCATGCTTTACAGGAAACTGCTGGAATGGGTCTTTCCCGTATGCTATGTTGGCTCTTCGACCCCCACTGATGTGGGTTCCCTTTAACGAATCTGTTTGGGTTCATCCCGTCTATCAGCAGGACCAACTACCCATGCTCAGACGTAAGAGAGATTTTGGGATCACAGCGGCCCTGACAGCACTGTTCGTGACTCTGACTGCGACGGCTGTGACGGCTGCCGTTGCTCTGACCCAGTCTACGCTGACGGCTCAGGCCTTTACCAATCTTACGGACACCACCTCCCTGGCGCTGAGGGAGCAACAAGAAGTCAACCTCCTCCAACACAACGCCATAATGGCGTTACAGCAGCAGATCGACCTAATCGCTCAGGAAGTCCAGGGACTCTGGGAGGTGGCTAACAATTTATGTGACGCCAGATGGGCATTCACCCAGTTGTGCGTTACCCCCATCCAGGTCAACCGTTCGGCTTACAGGCAATTTCAGGATTATGTTCTCACCACCTATAATTCTTCCTTTTGGAACGCTAGCATGCGCCTGGATATGACTATCCGGCAGCTAGATCAGATAGAGGTGCCTATACTTACAGCCTCCTTTTTTGATGATGTCCTAAGCCAGATAGGCTCCTTCTTCAAACCTTCGTCACTTCTTGCGTATGGGATCATTCTTGCTCTTGTGATTGTCACTCTCGTGACTCTTAGGTGCCTGCGGTCGATAAGGGCGACCCAAAAGACACATATGACATTGATGATGTTGCTGGCCCAGAGTCAAGGGGATTCCACACCTAGCGTTTTCTGGGCTCAGGCTAGAAAGGCACGGCTCCTTTAACCAGTACGTGGCTGCCCTCGCCATTATTCTTACGGATGTTCTAGTATTATTACGTACGTCTCCTTCCCCGTCGCGGCTGCGAACTTAGACTAGAAGGACCCCACGCTTAAGGCGTGTTCCCATTGATAATTAGAAAATAGTAATTAGTGATTGTAGTGAACGGGGATTATGGTTGGTAATTAGTGATTACGCGGTTCCTCAAATGTCACTCGGCTGACCCCTCCGTGTCTCCCCCAAGATATAAGCTTTAAGAGTTGAGTGGGCAAGCCAACGACGGGTAAGACGGGAGAAGTTCTCCTGATCAACCTAAGACAGGCTCTACTCCGAGGGTCCTCTAGGGAGTGAGAGTTATGGCATTGAGATGCGAGACCAAGGGTACTGCAGTGCCATCCGCCTCGAGGGTTGAGGGGAAGACAGGAATGAATGTCTATATGCATCCAGGTTCGGTTCACAAAAGCCTGGCCCTGCGAAAAAATGAACCACTCACCTTGAGCATGGTCCTGGCGCAAGGATATGTACGAGACAAGGTGATGCACAGCAGGGTATAGACCTCTACATTCTCTCATGCCTCGGCCTACGAAATAGGCCCACTCCCAGACACCTCACATGGACCCACAGACCACCCTATCTTAATAAATAAAGAAGGGGGAGATGTTGGGAGCTCGACCGAGTGATATGAGGCCTGTGGTGAGGAGTGAAGCCTGAGCTAGATTGCCCCTCCCGTCGACCGAGTGATATGAGGCCTGTGGTGAGGAGTGAAGCCTGAGCTAGATTACCCCTCCCATCGAGTATGCCAAGATGGCGCCCATTTCCTGCTCCCTAGCTAGTAAACAACACGCCCTGTAAGCTAGTCTGCCCAGCAACAGCTGACGCTGGCCAATCAGCTCGTCTTGCCTACTTTGATGTGATTGGTCGATGTGTCCATATATATGCTGACACCACCCCTGGGGCGAGAACACACACCAAGAAGAGGGACTGCTGAGAGAAGCACACAAGGAGCCGTAGGGAACGGACCAGAGGAGGCTTCCCTCAGGCGGGATCCGAGATCCCGGAACAGGGCGTACGGAGAGAGAAAATAAATCAGAGGCTATCCGCCGACTACTCGTGTCGTGTGTTTTTTCCTGCCGGCCGGGATCGACACCGACACCAGTCTGTGTCATGTCTTTCTGTGTATCTTTCTCTGCATATTGCAGAGATGATTTCAGGCCTCCTGCCTAGCCCAGCTCACAGCACTTGTGTGTCTCCCATCGCTCTCACGGTCACTTGTTCTCGAGCCACTCTCCTCTTGACTAATTAATAAAATCCGGGTTCTGCCCTGGGTGGAGGCCTTTGTTCTGGTTAGGACCCCTTGGCTCCTACAGAAATGCTTTAGTATCTATTCTCACCATGTGTTGCACTGGAAGCAGTAGATTGGAATGAACTTATTACAATTTCAGTAAGTTTTCCGCGAGATTACAAATGTGAACTTTTCTGAACCATAATGAGGTCCAGAAGGGATTTCTATAGGTAGCTTCCCGAGAGTTAAAGACATCTTATTACAATAATACATGCATATCCATGTTTATAGCAGCACCATTCATTGTAATTAGATCTTGGAAACCTATACGTCAGCAGATATATAGATTTTTTTTAAAAAATGTGGTACTTTATGCACAATATGTTATCACTCTGCCATAAAGGATAAACTTGAGCCATTCGTAGGAAAAATGCACCTTGAGACCATAATGTTAAGTGAACTCAATCAGACATGAGCTTAAACATCACAAGGTTTCTTTTACATGAGAAACTCAAAGTCTAAGTAAAATGCAAGACAAAAGCTAGATAATAGGAAGGAGGGAGATAGATCTTTTGAGAGGCAAAGGAGACCAAGAGATGGAAGGAAGGGAAAGGAGGGAGGAAAAAGAGGATTTAAAACACAATTAAGATGTGTTATGTACATGTACCAACTTCCCACAAGGAATGCAAACATCATATCCTGCACACATGTGCTAATAAAAAAGAAGAAAAAAATGACTAAAAAGTGCTTGGAAATTCCTCATGCAAGTGTTTTTCTTTTGGTGAGGTTTTCAGGGGAGTAAGTCTTTGGTGTTAATCAGGGTCTTAATCCACTCTCCTGCTGCTTTAACAAAAACCACAGGCTAGGTAATTTATAAACAATGGGAATTAATTTCCCTTGGTTCTGGAGTGTGGGAAGCCCAAGTTCAAGGTGGAGGGGATCCTTTGGGCAAAGAGCATGCTATTGGCAAGGTCATTTCTACTCTAACCTCACTCCTGTGGAAGAACACACTCTCCAGGCAGGGAGATTAGGCCTAATCTACTCCAAGGAAACAATCCCAAGATCCAATCACCTCCTAAGGCTCCACCTCCTAATGCTGTCACAGTGGCAATGAAATTTCCATGGGAGTTTGGATGTGTCTTGGTTATTTTTCTCTCATTGCTGGGACAATATCCGATATCCAAAATGAAGGAAGGAGTTTATTTAGCTCACAGTTTGCGGAGGTTTCACATAATCACCTGGCTCCAAGGCAGGGTGTCATGGCACCCGGGCAACACTTGAAGGCAGCAGCCAGCAAAAGCAGTCAGAGTAAAAGAGCAAGCCTCTTTCCTCCTTTATATTGTACACAGGCAAAGCCCTTCCAGGGCCAAGGTAGCACTCACAAGATCTCCTTGCCCTGCTCCTGAAGGATGGGGAGGTTTATAAAGTAAAAACCCTGGCTCCCTGCTGAGTCTCTTAGTGAAATTTCTAAACTTCTCAAGTATCACTGTATCAACCGTGACAGGAGGGCAGGCCCATGGTTAGCAGCCAGTTTGCCGGGTGAGGAATATTCTGATTTCTTGATGAGAGTTGGGGTGGGAAGGGAAGTTGTGAATCTGACTTAAAGATTTCAGACTTTGGTGAGGAAAGGGGTGGTAGTGGTCTGGACTCTTCCTCTTCTCTTGCTTTGGTCTGGGCTCCCTTGTTTTTTTTTGTCCTGTCCACTGAAACTTGCTCTACTTTCTAGGTCACAGAGCGGGGGCCTGTTCCTGTGTACACGGTGGGATCTGAAACTTCTTTTCTAAATTTTCGATGGATCCTCCTGTTTTCACCTGCTTGGGACCTTCTCTTTTAAAAATACCCTATGATTCCAGGTGCTGTGAATTCTTACGCTCTGAGTTGTGAATATACCAAGGGCCACCCCAGCTCTGACAGCACTGGCATCTATTGTCCCTGGTCGTTTAATCACTGCCATATATGATTTCTGCTTTGGCAAGTTTAGCCGACCTCTCTCTGCTGCCCCCACCATGGTCTCTGCCATTTTGGGTTGATGTCTTATTTCTTTTCTGTCACTTTAATGGGGACCTGGGAGAAAGTGGAGACAAACGTGTGTGTGAATTCCTTCCACCTGCATCAATTTCCATAAAGGCACAAGCTGGAGGTCAAGGTCATTATCTGGCCCATGGTGTCCCTGCTCCATCCTCAACCCATGTTATGACCGCGCCTTTGCCTTCTTGCTGCCTGTCACATGGTCAGTGACACAGTCTTGCCTTTCTCTTGGAGTTCAGAGGTGGAGGGAGGAAGTGGCTATGGAAGTGACCCAGAATGTGCGTGACTTCAATCAAGGAATAAAGTAGTCACCGAAGCCTTTGTTAAAACTCCCAGTGCCATAAGAGGAAAAGACCTCGCAGGAAAAAAAAAATCCTGGGTGCCTACAAAACCGTTCTCTGGCTATAATGGGGGAAAAATGGAATTGGGGGTGGTAGAGGGACTGGAAAGCCTCGGCCTCCTGGGTTTAAATAAGGGCAGGAACAGCCTAGAGTGGTGTTAGCTGGGCTGAGTGGTCCTTCCAGCCAGTCTAGTTTGCAGCTGGACAATTTGGAAGATGCAGGGTTTGCATCTTGGAATTGGGGTCCTGGCAAATCCCATGTGCAATTCTGGGGGCCTCTGCTGAGTGGCTGTTGGGAGGCCTGTGGACCGGTGGCAATGAACTGGCCAGGGACTGGGCCATTCCTGGATGCAGAATGTTTTATTCAGTGATCAAAAGAAGAGCAGAGACATGCGAAACAGGCTTCAGATTCTGTGCAGAGGGTTATTTAAAACTTCCCCTCTTCCTCACTCTCTGGATGCAACCAAAGATGTTTGGAACTTGGCCTACATTGATGGTATTGTAGGTGACAATGGAACCCAGGCCACCCGAAATCAGTGAATCACTAATGAGGTACAACTGGCTGTTGGAACTTGTCTCCAGAATTGTAACACTGCCAACTGGGTAAATATTCTTTGTCTAAATGCACTCATATTAATGTGAAAGCATTTTCTTCCCAGGGAGGGTGCTTTTTATAAAGCTGTTCATTGAGTTGGTACTTGGAGACTGGGAAAGTGGAACTCGAGGCCTCAAGGGTCTGGTGGAGGGACGGTGTGCCATGTTTCTGTGTCCTCTTGCAGCCCCAACCCAGACCAGGCTCTGAGTCCAGATCTAAAGGGGATAGGACAGGCGCCCAGGGTAACCCAGGCTGTGGAGTGGGAAAATGGGGTCTGGTGGGAAGGAGAGCCTGGGGAGCACTGGGAGAGGCAGTGGGTAGGACGATGGCCCTCAAAGATACACAAGACCCCAGAACACAATCATCTTAGATTTAGGGTGGGAGTCTTTGGGAGATTGTTACCTTTAGATAAGCGGCTTGTAATGGGATTAGGGTTTTGTGGAAGTGATACCAGATAGCTCGATCAACTACCTCCTCAGAGAAAGGATTTAACCATGTGAATCATAGGGGGAACTCAGCGCAGTCCACAGGACTCCCCAACTGTGTAGATGACCCAGCTCAATTCTGGAAATTTGGCAGCTGAAACCAGACAGAGACTGCTGGCAAGCAGGCGAGACGGCTGCTGATGGAAGGACGGTTTAACCTGGGAGAACAATTGTACTGGGAACCCAAGAGGGATGTGCTTGCCTTGCATTTAATGAGGTTCAAAATGAAGGAGAATCCAGTAGTCCAGATAGGGAGGAAGGCAGATGGGGCTGTCACTCACCAAACTGGTGCAACAGAGGCTGTGTGGTCCCTGCACCCTACTCTCTGTTGCTCTTAGATCCCCACCCCCTATTCATACATTGAAACCCTAACTCTCCATCCATCAGAATTAAACTTTATTGGAAGAAAACCTTTGAAGTGTCAAATAAGTCGATCTGGTCATTGGGAAGGGCCGTAATGCAATATGACTAATGTCCTTGAAAGGAGAAATCAGAGTGGAGAGAGGTCACAGGCAGACACAGAGAGGAGATGGCCATCCACAAGCCCAGGAGAGAGGCCTCAGGGTAAATCAACTGGCTGCTGATGCCTTGGAAACCCCAGACTTGGGGAAGACAATTGCTGTCGCGTAGGTCATTTGGTCTGTGGTGTTCTGCATGGCAGTCTGCATTGGCTTCCGTACCTTCTGCTAGACCAGCCAGCCCTCCTTATCCCTGCCCTGTCAGCCTCAGGTGGCTCCAAGGCAGAGCATGGGCTTGACAGCCACCGGGTCACATTAGAATCCCGTTCACGTCCTTTTAACTATGGGATCTTGGGCAAGGTACTTAGCCTCTTTGAGTCTCCGTCATCCCTAGAACTAGATAGAGGACCCAAACTGTCCCCAAACTGAATGAACTAAAATGTGTAAAAAGATGTGATTAATCAGTCTCGTTCACTCTCCTGTCATCTCCAATTTTGTCCCTTATAGGGGATATTTGCCATACTCTGCAGCCCACCCTGAGCAGCCTGCCTCTTCAGAGGAAACACTACACTCTGTGGAGTTGGGCCAAGTCTCCTACAGTGTGCACAAAAACCTTGTCACTACTTGGTTTTGGGAAATGGGGCAGGCGGTGTGACCGGTTCGGCCAGAGCCTCTGGTCCAGGCACTGGCTCGTAAAAGAATGACATAAATCCCAGAGGTGACAATGGAGACAAGAGGCATGGCAATGAGGGCCAATGTCCTGGTGGTCCTGAGGTGTGCATTGGATAGTGTCACTGGTGGTGTCCCGAGCAGCACGTCCTGTGGAGTGATTTTATGTGTCACTTCTTTGTTTCTGCCCACTCCCAGAACCCGATCCTCTCAGTTTCCCACTGCATTCCACATAGAGAATTCCAGTCCTGTCTTTATCTTTCCAAAGATTTTCTTTTCTGCTCCAGTTGGAATTGCTTCCCAAGTGCTCTGATGGGTACATCTTTGTATCTCTGTTTGTTGAGTTTTCTTGTACTCTGCCCTCTCCCCTTGGGGTCTGTTCTCAGCTGGCAATCAGATTGGAAAGTGATCTAACAAATTATTTCACACTAAGGTGGCAAGGATTTGCATTATGTAGTAACTTTCCCAAAGGCACTTGGAAGGCCACAGGTGAGGCTAAACAGTTGGCATGTCCCTGACTGCCAGTGGAAAGTTACTCTATAAAACCAACTGCATCCGTGCAGTGGGCCTGTCACGCTTCTGGAACCCTGTTGTGTGGATGGTCTGGTCTCCTGTGATGGACTCTGGGTCACTTGAGTCGGCATTCCTGTGTTGGCTCCTCTGCAAGAATATGTGGAGAGCTTAGCTCTTCCCCAGGTTTGTGATGTGTTTGGGTTTCACTAATTTAGTGCAAGGCTCTGAATTTGTTCCTGAAATAGCCATTCAGGTGTTTGACCAGCATTGGCAGGGTAAGGTGACCTCCTGGTTAAATGAGATGGGGTGTGTTGGGGGGTTATAGGTAGAGGACCAGGGAGCTGGCCTGGGTGTCTTAACCTGTTGTTAAATTTGGATAACACCTGGCATGACTGTCCCAACAGAGACCACTCTAACCACTCCCACCTCCCCAGCACAGCTGTACTCGGTGGTTTGTATCATTATCAATCCTCCTACTACCAGAAACCGCTACTCCCTACACGTTCCCAAGCCTCATCCTTGGCAAACATTAGTGTTTCTCATGCCTTGTTCTCAGAAGTTGGCCACAGTACCCGTTCATTGAACTCCTCCTCTTCTTGACTCTTAGAATATCCCACAGCCTGCATGAAAGGATCTGGTCTGGCCTCAATGCTTGAGTGTCCCCTCAGGTTTGTTCTGAAATACACCCGCCCTGCTGAGCTTGTGTGCTTGCTTCTCTTCCTCCCTTTATTGACAGCCATGACCGAGTAAAGAAGATCTAGGCAGGTCCAGGGGTTGGGGTGGGAGAATCAATACAAGTGGAACATTCTAGAATTGTACCAAATGCAGATTCCTGGCCAATTTTCTTCTTCCCCCACCTCCCTTTTTATTACTACTGCTGGGGGTTAAACCCAGGGGTATCAAGCTACATGTCCAGCGTGTTTTCATTTTTCTTTTGAGACAAGATCTGTTACGGTGGCCAGGTTGGCTCAGATTTGTGACCCTCGTGCCTCAGCTTCCCCAGTAGCGGGGATTATAGGTATGGGCTCCCATGCCTAACGCTGGCCAATACTTTTATCCAACCCACTGTTACTACTTTCCTCCCCTCATAGTATCTCTGGTGGGATCTTAGTTAGTTCTTGACAGTCTTGAATCTGTAGAAGAAAAGAGAACCAAAGGTAGAAAGCGGGGAAATCACAGGAACAGAACTTGGTCAACTTTCTCCGTTAGTTTGTAACATCTAAGTAGGATGTAAGTGTGTATAATGGGAAGGAGAAATTGTCACACGAAGTGAAGAGACAGACTGAAGTCTGGCCCATGGCACAATCCTCATCATTAGGAATTTATGAAAATATTGTGGCGTTCACTCCGTGAAACATAAGGACTATATTAACCGTGCTTCTATCACTATAACGGATATTGAGTAATTAGTTTATAAAGAAGAAAGTTATTTTGACTCACAGTTTGGAAGTTTCAGTCCATGGTCTCTTGGTCCCATTGTTTTGGTCATGTGGTCCATCACGGCAGAAGTGTGTGGTGAGGAAAACCTTCTTGGCCAAGAAGCAAGAGAGAGAGAAAGGGCAAGGGTCCCACGATCTCCTTCAAGGACACCTAAAGACCACCCACTAGGACGAATCTCTCCATGGTTCCATCTCCTCCCTTGTGTTAAAACTTTTAACACAAGGATCTTTGGAAGACAAGCAAGATTCAAATTATAGCAAGTGCCTGCTGGCCTGCTCAAGGCCCAGTCTGGAAGAAGAGATGGACAAAATGGACATTTAGTTCTCATGGCGTTTACTCAGGTCAAAAGGCAACCCCCAGCTTTGAGCCTGGAAGGCTCTCAGAGGTGTTTTTCAAAAGCCAACCCACGCCACCAATGGGAAGATTTCCTCCCTCGCTGCCCCACCAGCCAGGCTCATGTCTCTGGGTTATTGCTTGTGCCTCCCTCTCTGTAGAGCCAAAGGCTCGAGAATGCTGCTGGAGAATCTCCCCCTCTTTCTGCCCACTGACCCTACTGTGTTCGTGCCCTGCCATCTCCTGTTCTGGTTGCATGCAAGTGGTTCCTTGGGCATCTTTCTGGTTCAAGTTTTCTTCTCGGTCTTGTCTACCATTGCCAGGTTAATTTTTTTTTTTTTTAAATTGAGCTTCCACATTATCTCAAAATAATGGCAAGGTCTTACTGAGCTCTTCTTGGCCTTTTAGGAATGAGAAAAGGCTTTCTGTCTGTTGTGCTTTTATGAATCCAAGATTCTAACAGAGGTTGCATTAAGTTAAGTCTTGGAAGAATAATGGAATTGAAAGAGTCGCCACTGGCTGAGTGTCCACTGGCTTTCTCAATGCCAAGGATAGGCAACTGATAATTTTTATGCTTAAAACAATGCAAGCCCTATGAAGGCATCTCCTGACTTTTCTTCCTCATATATGTGAGCCTTATGACCACAGTTCTGTTATCAAGGTGTTGTGGCATTTTCTAACCAAGAGGCGGTGCGATGTAGCTGAGGAGATGGAAAAGGAAAGCCACGGCTAGTGATCCCGAGACAGAACCAGATGTGAACGCTGTCTTCTGTTCGATGCTCAGACATTAGTAATCAACACACACACACACACACACACACACACACACACACACACACACGTACACACACACGCACACCCTGGAGTACTCATTTATGCACACATATATGCGGATTTCCACACACACAGTATCTCTTTCCTGCTCTTCTTTTTCATTTTTTTCACTTTTTAAAAACTTTTATTTTAAGAGAATTTCATAACAAGATAATAAGAAATTAACAATGTAGTAGAATAGGAAATTAACAATGTAGTAAAATTATCCTAGCCATCATACGTGTGATCATATAAATACACATGTATGTATATTTTATTTTTTCTTTCTTTTCTCCTTTCCCCTTTCAAGTTATTCTTTCCTTCTGGGTAGTTTCTTTCCCTTTCATAATACCTATTGTAGATTTTGGATCTTATTTACTCTTTCAGTTTCTTACTCGAGGGAGACAATATGATGCTTATACACCCAAGTTTGATTTATTTCACTTATGAGTATGGTCTCTAGTTGCATCCATTTATCTATAAAAGCCTTGAGTTTATCCTTCTTTATAGCTGAGTAGTACTCCATTGCATAAAAATACCACATCTTTTTTATCCTTTCCTCAGTTGATGGGCATTTGGATTTTTTTCAACATTTGGCTGTTACAAACTATGCTGCTATAATCATGGGTGACATTTATTGCTGTGGTATGATGTTTTTAATTCTTCTGAAAATATACCCAGAAAGGGACCTCCAACTCTAGATTTTTGAGGAATCTCCACACTGATTTCCACAGTGGCTATACCATTCTACACTTCCATTAACAGTGGAGAGGGGTTCCTTTCTCCCCATGGCCCCCCCAGAATTTGTTATGGGTTGATTTCTTGATGATAGATGTTCTTTCTGGGGCTGTTTTAATTTGCATTTCTTAAATGGCCAATGATGTTGAGCATTTTTTCATATATTTATTTGCCATTTGTATCTCTTCATCTCAGAAGTGTGTGTTTATCTCAGATGTCCACTTTTGGATTGGGTCTTTGAATTTGGTGGTGGGGGGGCTGACTTTTTTCCATTTTTTTATCTATTCTAGATAGAAGTCTTCTGTCAGAGGGATAGTTGGCTAAAAATTTTTCCCAATCTGAGTTTTCTTTTCACTCTGTTGGTGATTTCTTTTGATATGCAAAAATTTTTCAGTAAGATGAAATCCCAGTTGTTGATTCTTTGAAGTACCTCCTGTGCAGTTTTTAGTTCATGAACTCTCTGCCTACCCCTATGCCTTTGAGATGTCTACCTACTTTCTCTCCCAGTAAGAGAGAATATTGTTTTAATATTTAGACCTCTGATCCATTTTGACTTTAGTTTAGTGCATGGTGATAGACATAGGTCTAGTTTTATTCTTTGGCATGCAGAAACCACTTTTTCCAGCACCATTTATTAAAGAGGCTGTCTTTCTTCCAGAGAACATGTTTGGCCCCCTTGTCAGAGATAAGGTGGCTGAGTCTGTTGGTAGTTGTGTCTGCATCTTCTAATCTGTTCCATTGATCCTCAGGACTCCTTTATCCCAGTATGCTTATCTTTTTTCCAGTGTGACCATTTTTCTATCAAATTGCCTTGGTCCTTGGACTTCTGTTTTCTCATTTGGATGTTGCCCCATCCTCTAACAAGAACATTAGACACGGGCAGGTTGCAAATGTGTATCTTCCCTGCTTTATTCTCTTTTTTTCCTGATACTTCAATGTCTTTACCACAGCATAACATAATCAACACTTTCAAGGGTCACTCACAAATGTCTTTATCCAAAGATGCTAAAGCTACCAATACATTAATGTCCCCTGAGTGGATTTCAGTGACCTATAGTTAACAGCATTCTGAAAATAATGACTGGAAAATTCCAGAAATAAACAAGTGATGAGTTTTAAATGACATGTTGTTCAAAGCATTGTAAAATCAGACCCTTTATCAAAACTTCCAGGGAGGGAAATCCTCCCTTTGTCCAGAGTATCCATGTTATATGCAACACCTGCCCAGTAGGCACAGCTATCAGATCAACTGTGGTGGTGTTGCAGTACTTGTGTTCAAGTAACCTTTATTTCACTTAATAAGGACCCCAATGGATGAAAGTAGTGGAATAGAAGAGGTCCTGGGCATAAAACATGAGTGGACAGATGGACACTGGTGCTATGCCCCTTGTTGTGGGCATTGAAGAAAAAAATACAGTATACAGGGCAATCAAAAAAATATAGGATGTGTTTAAACAAAGCAATTATTATAGCAAAATGACACATTACTATGAGTCCCTGTCACCGTGTGCCACCATGGAAGCATAAAAGATGTCAAGATTACTGGGAGATGAGACTGAGTTTTAATCACCGAGAGGCCCAGAGAGGCTGCTCCTCTACATGAAATAGTTTCAGGGAAATAGCCACAAGCTGAGACCCCTGTGGCTATTTATTTGAAACTCAAGGACATGAGAACAAAGATGAGAAAGAAAAGCGTTTGTAACACTTGCATAGGAGTTTTGGTCAGGGGTCAGGGAAGGAAAGGAGTGGCTTGTTATACTTTGTTTAAGCAATCTTATCAGGGAAGAGGGACCAGAGGACCAAAGCAAACATCTCTGAAAGCTGCTTGCTTTTAGTTCTGCTGACCTGTCCTGCAGGTCTGCTCTAAACTTTAATCGTGCATTCCAGAAGCATGGGAACTGCTGCCCCCAGGGCCCTTCCTTATCACGTTCACTTCGGTCCCCTCTCTGGCTAAAATCTTCCCTAAAATACTCCTCTTACTTCAAACACACATCCTATTGTTCTTGCCGCATCTGAAACAGTTCTGGAAGCCCTCTCTTATGATTACTTTTATGAATTGTGATTTAAAAACCCCAGAGGATGCTGTTGCTGAGTGGCATTCCGTGGCAAGACAGGCTTGTGAAAAACATCTCCGTCCACCTCCTTCTCTGGATGTGGCATTGTCTGACTTCTGGTTCAAAATGACCGTGAAGGGTAAATACTTGGAGCAAGGTAGCCATGAAAACACAACTGAAGACACTCACAAAGTGGACTCCCAGAACACAGCAGAAGGTGACGAGGGTGAGGAAACGTGTGCTCAGAGTGAGAGGACTGGCACTGTGCCCTTTACTGCAATATAAATATTAAAAATATTTAAATGTTTCCTATATTTTTGACCACTTCTCTTTGTGTATATATTGGATTCAGGATGAAATGTGTCCACTGGGGGTGGACATGCCCTGTGAATAAAGGGTCAGGTGGCTTCTGTAGCTGTTTGAATCATTCCATGGCCAGTTTGGACTGGGAAGGGATCTTTCCCATTATGCCGTGGGGCATGCTTAAATTTCACTTTGGTTTGGGATTGGCCAGATTGTAGAGAGACACCAAGATGTGAGAAATAAATTGAAAAATTGTCTGGAGCAACAGCTTTTGTACTATAAAGACTAAATTATTAGGTGTTAGAAAAAATATAAATGTTGCAAACAGTGTTTTATATACTGCTTGAAACATTAAAAATATGCCAAATGTGTGTGGGGGAAGGTGTTGGTTAATCACATCTCCGGCCAGCTCCTCCTTTTGGCTCACAGAGCTGCTTGGTTGTTTAACAAAACAGTAACCCCATCACCAAAGCAAAGAGCCTCACAAAGGTCTGAAATTGAGGCAAATATGGGGACCAGCTATGGTCTTGTTAAACAGGGAGACAAGGTGATTGTAAATTTGTGGGGATGATGGTTCAAATGTATGTTTAAAAAAAGAGATTCTGGAAACCAAGTATTTCTCAAATTTAAGAAGTACTGTAACCAATAGAGTAGTTTACAGAAACACAATCTCCCCATGGAGCCAGATTAGGAAACAATAAAAGGAAAAGGATGACGTTAAATGAGAAACAGAATGGGGTGACCCTTCCAGATGGTTTCTTAGAAACAATTCCCAAGCCACCTGCCCACTAGACCAAGCTACCATACAATGTGTGTATTAGATTTGTGAGCTACCATAACGCGGTACCATTACTGGGCTGGCTTAAAATCATAGACATCAGTGACATCACAGTTCTGGAGGCTTGAAGTCCAAGATCAAGATGTAAGCAAAGGCATGCTGCCTCTGAAGGCTCTGGGAAAGGGTGCTTTTTCGCTTTTAGCTTAGATGACTACTGGCCATCTGTGACATTCCTTGGATTGTAGCGACACCGTTCCAATCTCTTTATTCAAAGAGCATGCTCACTGTATGCCTATGTGGGTCTAATTTCATTCTTCTTACAAGGGCACCAGTGATTGGATTGGATGACTCACACTAATCCAGTATGGATTATATTGGCAAAAACCCTGTATCCAACTAAGGCCACATTCATAGGTACTGGAGGGTAGGATTTCAGCACCTGACTCTTGGATCACTATATCATCCTGAAGAGAATCCTGCTGGAAGTCTCCTGTTATTT
Organism: Cavia porcellus; assembly: GCF_034190915.1. NCBI lineage: Eukaryota > Metazoa > Chordata > Mammalia > Rodentia > Caviidae > Cavia > Cavia porcellus. Next base: position 21,193,840 of record NW_026947500.1, read on the forward strand.
ACACAAAAATAACAATACAGTGGTGCATTGGGTCACAAACTTAATTCTTTTTACTATTCTAGCCATACAACGAATTGTATAAAAACCGAATCAAATTTCCCCATAAGGTCAATATTGAACATAACTGTGGAATTTAGTTTGGTTCTCATTCAACTTGGTTTCTCACCAGAATCGTGGAAAGAATTAAGCTTATGAACTTGTTTGCACCACTGTACCTGCAGACCCAAAAGAGAGCTCCCCAGAAGACCAACAACTTTTACAACGACAGAGCAAAAAGCTGGCTGTTACGGTTTATATTTAGATATGCCCCTCCCTAAAGCCTCAAGCACTCACAGTTGGGGCTTGTGGGAGGTGACTGGGTCATGGGTGTGGATACTCACTGGATTAGCCCACTGATGGCTTTATAACTAGGTATGATGTTGGGAAATGAAGCCTGGAGGGAAGAGGTGGTCACTGGGGGCATGACCTGGAAGCATATATTATTCCTACTCCCTTGGCCCCACTCTGCTTCCTGTCTACTGTGCCAAAGAGCTCTTTCTCCTTTGTCATGCTTTCCTGCCAGCCAGCTATGGACTGAAACCTCTACAAACTGTGAGCCTCTTCTTCCTTTGATTCATGCCTCGGCAGTAAGAGAGTAACTAAGACATCTACTCTCCAGTGAAACGCATGAAAACTATTAAAGATCATTCATTTTAATGTTCTGGAAATGATCTTAAGAAAAGGACAGCAAAAGAAGAAGCCTCTATTCAGGAAAATTTACAAATTTGATCAGAGAGGTAAGGCTGTGGTTTCAACCACTCTCAGCTCAGTGGAGTGGTTGCTACAGAAATCTGTAGCTAGATTGCTACAGAAAATCATAGGGTTTCCTCCTTCCCTAGCATACAGAGGGCTTTCTTTCTAGGAGGGGCAGGGTGGTAGTGTTTCTCCACCAACCTTCCATTACCTGTTGTTGACCTTAACTCTACCCCTGAGTCCTGGCCCCCACTTACGGGATGGATGCTCTATTATAAGCACAACAGATTGAAAAGACTGAGGGCCTGGTCACCCTTGTCCCAACTCTTGACATGGTGCCTGCATGCTGAGTAAGCTGGGAGGCTTCTGGTTACCCCCAACTCTTGCTAACTCCTGGTCCCCCAATAGCACTTGGCTTCTAGAATGCAGGTGTCACTCAGAATGAGCTGGACATTACCTACAGCTCCAGAGCCTAAACTCAGATATTTTCCTGGGAAATAGGGGGGAAGAAGCAGGCTAGGAAAAAAATTTAAAGGTTGCTTTTATCTTCCCAAAGGAACTCACTTCATTTTCACCAGAGCTGGGAGAAAGTCAAACTGGAGGGTGCTTTCTAAAACAGTGAAGGTTGTGGCAAAAGACAGTTAAAGGAGATTCATGACACAAGCTAAGCCATGGGCCTGCTTGCTTGCAGGCGAGAACCTAGAATACGTCATGCGGGAGGATCAGATATCAAATGTTGACCTCAAAATGATACCATCAGAGAAGCCCTATTTGATTGGGTTTATTTGTACAGTGGTGTCATGCCCAGGACACTGTTGTAAACAGTACAGCAATGAAACATCAGTTAGTGGATTTGAGAAATCAGTAAGGCACGGGGCTGAGAACCCCAGTACAACTGTTGTTCCCCTGGTGTGAGGAGACCCATTCAAAGTTCTGCCTCCTTGAGGTTTAGTTGTGTGTGTGTGTGTGTGTGTGTGTGTGTGTGTGTGTGGCAGATTTCATCAAGACAATATGGCCAATCAGTTAACAAATAAATGAGCAAATAATAACAAACCCTGGAGGAAGGGAAGACCAATACCCAGACACACTGTGATATAGTATGTAGAAAGTTAATTTCCAATGAAAAATTACATGGGAAAGACATGAAGGAAGTACATCTCATACATCTGAATTGTACTTCTAAACATTTGAAATTAGCAATCCAAAAATGAATCCAGAGAATAATTTCATTTACAGTATTGCCAAACAATAAAATTCTTAGGAATAAACTTAACAAAAGAAGTGTGTAAATTAGCTTGTAAAACTATGAATCATTATTCAGTTGTACTAAATGATTTAAATTCTGTAATTGGAAACATATTTTGTGGATCAGAAGATTTAGCATTGTTAAGAAGGCAACACTCCACAAAGTGATCTATAGATTCAGTGCAATCCCTATCAGAGTATCAGCTGACTTTTCTGTAGATATCAACAAGCCATTGTAAAGTTCATGCAAAATTGCAAAGGACCCAGAAGAGCAAAAACAATAAAATACAACACAAAACAAACAAAAATGGTACTCAAGACAACCTGGTACTGATATATATTGACAGGTAGATCAATGGAACAGAACTGAGATTCCAGAAATAAACCCAGACATCTATATTCAAATGATTTTTGACAGGGGCTTCAATATTACCCAATGGGGGACAATAGTAGCCTTTTCAAAAGGATGCTGGTTAAGCGTGGTTAGGGTTAGTAGTACATATAACCCATACAAATCCTCTACTTTAAATCATCTATTACTAAACTGTGCGTGGTGGTGCATGCCTGTAATCTCAGCATTCAGGAGGTTGAGGCATGAGGATTACCATGAGATTGAGGCCAATTTGGGCTACACAAGTGAGATTAAGTCTAGCTGCATTACGCAGGAAACCCTTGTCTCAACAAACAAAAAATGGTGCTGGGACAATGCAAAAACATGATTTGAACTCTTACATTATGCCATATATAAAAGTTAATTTAAAGTGGGTCAAGATGGGTGTGGTGGCCCATACCTGTAATTCCAGTACCCTGAGGGCTGAGGCAGAAAGATCTTAAATTTGACCCCAGCCTAGATAATTTTGTGATTTAGCAAGACTTTGACTTCTAATTTAAAAAAAAAAAATGTGTTGGGGTACATCTAGGTTCAGTTCTCATTACTGAGAGGTGGAGAATCAAAAACCTAAATGTAAGGGTAAAACTATCAAACAGTGAGAAGAAATTGTAGAGTTATGACCTTGGATTTGGCAAAGGAGTCTTACAGGCGACCCCCAAAACAATAGTAAAAACGAAGAATGGATAAACTGGACTTCATCCAAAAAAACATTGTGCTGCAGAGAACTCCATCAGGAAAGTGAAACAATCACCCACAGAATGGGAGAAAATATTTATAAATCATGTACCTGACGAAGGGCCTGTGTCAGGAACGCATAAAGAATCTTATAACTTCACAGTAAAAAGCCAAACAACCCAACTTAAAAATGAGCAAAGTGGTCTTTGTTTATAAGCAGTAGACCTCTGAAGAAGACGTGCAAGTCACCGCAGCACGTGAAAAGACGTTTCGTGTATCGGCCACCGAGAAATGCGTCTCCGAGCCACTTTACCCTCACTGGAATGAGTAGAATCAAAAAGTCAGACAAAACACAAGTGCTGACAAGAAGACGGAAGAGTTAGGGCCCTCAGGCCCTGCTGGCAGGAAGGTGAGTGGTGAAGCCACGTTGGGGAACGGTCTGGTAGTTCCTCAAACAATTAAACACAGAGTTAGTGTATAACCCAAGAATTATACTTGGGGTCTACCCAGGAGAACTGAAAATGTCTCCACATCAAATTTCATAGTGTGTGAATATTCATAGCAGGGTTATAATAGGTTGGGGTGGACAATCCAACTGTCCATTATTGGGTAAGTGGCTGAACAAAAAGTGTCATGCTCACGGGTGCTGGAATATTCCTCAGCCATAAAAATACGTCATGCACAACACCATGGACGAACTTTGAAAATACCAAGCGAGTGAAAAAAGTCACTTACAGAAGATTACATACCATGACTCTATTCATATGAAATATCCAGAAGGACAAGCTAAGAAGAGAGGAAATAAATTAGTGGTGGCCTGGGATAGGAGGTGAGGACTGTCAGATGGGTAGTGATGGCTTGCGGGTATAAAGTTTCTTTTTGAGGCGATAAGAATGTTCTTAAAATCATAATGGTGGTTGCATGTATATAGATACCTTCACAGGAAAATACCAAATGCCACTGAATTGCACATTTTTGGGAGACGAATTATACCAGGGGTAAGCTGTGACTTAACTATAACCTCCCTCAGTATCTGTGGAGGATGGGGTCAGAACCCCTAAGAATACCAAACTCTCTAGTTGCCCTGTTCTTTATATTCAATGGAGAAGTAGTACTAGCGGACTCGCATACGTGTCCTCATGTCTACTTTAAATCATCTATTACTAAGCTGGGCATGGGGGTGCACACCTATAAGCCCAGCATTTGGGAGACTGAAGCAGGAGGATCATTGCAAGTTCAAGAGCGGCCAGGGCTACCAAATGAGCCCAGGATACTGGAAGGGTGTGGGGGTGCAGCCCCAGGACTCGGGGGTGGGTACACCATGCTCTCCTGTGGGTGATTCTGTGCAGAGCGTGCTCTGGCCCAGGCCCTACACTCCACTCCTCAACTGCTGGAGTCATCGGAAGTACACACGGCATGGGGAGCTGGGTGGCTCCTCTCTCTGCCTGAGGCTGCTTCTCGTCTCTGGCCAGCTCCTGGCCTCCATCTTTTCATGTATGTAGTGTTCTTAATCTTACTTGCCTCACATTTAAAAAGAAAAATCTAACTGTGGAAATTCATGCAACCTCCAAGACTGCAAGAACTGACTGCATAGTGAGACCCTGTTTCAAAAAGCCACACACACAAAAAGTCATCTATTACCTGCTGCACATAGCTGCTGTGTACAAAGTTGTTATGCACACACTGTTTAAGGAATGGTGACAAGAACAAACAAGCCCGTTTTACAGATATGCATTTTTTGAATATTTTTGATCCTCAATTGATCCAGAGATGAAGAACCCTAGAAAGGGTGGGCTAACTATGCACCTCAAGTAATCTGCTGAAACAAACGAATAATCAATTACCCAGGGAGAAATTATACCTTGGCACCAGAACCCCAGTAATTTAAGATGCCCTCCCAGGACAGGGCCACATGGCCATCCTCTGCAAAGCCCTGCAAACTGGGGCACTGTTTGAGGTAGGAGAGGGGCCGTTGGGACTCTGCTTCCTTTGTGAGTATCTGTAAGATGCCTTGGGGAGCTCCCACCACTGGCTCTTTGTTTTCCCTGGATTTTGTCATAGTTCCTTGGATTTAGTTATAGTTGACTCTTCTCCATATAACCCGAAGCTGGGAACCAAACAGAATTAGAACAGCCCCTGAGGTGCTGAAGGCGAGAAAGAAGAACCATGCTCTCCCTCCTTCTCGGCTGAGAAAGGTCTGAGCAGGGGCTGCTTGTGTGACAGAGACTGGTCAGGCCAGGCGAAGGATACAAGTACCCGCTTGGACCCTTTCCCATTGCCCTCAGCCACACCCATAATTGATGAGCTTCTTGCTTTATTTGTGCTTTTTTAGAGCCTTTCTTTCTTGTTTCCCCCTTTTCACTTAGCTTTATGTAATGAACATTTATGTTATAATAGAGCCTGATTTTCTACAATAGGCTTTGTTTGTGTGCTTTGGGCTTAAACACAAAAAGTTCCATTTCGGCTAAACAAAAGTCCTGGCAGTTATTGCACTGAGTAATCCACAGACCTCGGGGTTCTCAAGCTCCCATGCATTTCCTGTCCTCTCTGCTGGGCTCCCCTGCTCCCAGGGGGACCTTTCCGGCCTCATACAGTAGCCTGAAGACAAAGCTCTGTACAGAGTTGACCACAGGTCTATGTGTCACTGTTTTGAGTAGTGTGGTTTTGGTCACCCCAGGATACTGGAAGGGTGTCGGGGTGCAGCCCCAGGACTCTGGGGGTGGGTACACCATGGCTCTCCTGTGGGTGATTCTGTGCAGAGCGTGCTCTGGCCCAGGCCCTACACTCCACTCCTCAACTGCTGGAGTCATCGGAAGTACACACGGCATGGGGAGCTGGGTGGCTCCTCTCTCTGCCTGAGGCTGCTTCTCATCTCTGGCCAGCTCCTGGCCTCCATCTTTTCATGTATGTAGTGTTCTTCATCTTACTTGCCTCACATTTAAAAAGAAAAATCTAACTGTGGAAACTCATGCAACCTCCAAGACTGCAAGAACTGACCACAGCACTGAGTCTACTGGGGCCACATTGGTTCTCAGGCCATTCCTTCCCCAGGTCCTTCCTTGGTCACCACTAGGTTCTGCTGATGCTGGCTGAGGTGATTAATGAACATGTCTGTTCCTGTCCACTTTCTCAGGACTTTCCTCACTTGGCAAATTGATTGCAGCTTTCACAACATGAGAATCTGTGGTCTCATGGAGCCATTCCTTCTACCTCTAAGATCACACCCTTTGACCTATTTGCCTAAGAAAAACATCCCTTTTTGACTCCACCATGGTATATTTCTGCAGTACCTTGGAGGGTGGCTCACAGATGCCCATGAGAAGCACATATATAAGTCCCATTCACTCTGCATTTTCTATCTATCTATCTGGGACCTTGTTCCCCTATTCCATCTGTGTTAAGGACAGTCTCTTCCACAGGGAGATTTTCAACTGTTTGAAAACGAAGCTGTATTCTTTTCCTCCCTTCTATGGAGAGTCATGGAGTTATACAGCTGGGCTGTCTGGTCCTATGAGCTTGAGTCCAGATGTTCTCATATGCAGATATACTTGACAATGACAAAACAGCTTAGGTGGAGTAACAAACAAGCCCTCAAAAGGTAGCAGCACAAATGATAAAGAGAACAAGCGTATTTCTCCTCTCATACAAAGGGAAAATCAGTGATATCAGAGAGATACAGTAGCACTACAATATCTGGATCCAGGACCCTTTAACTGTGGCTCTGCCATGCCCTCTAACAATCAATTTTAAAATTTCCATTCTGTCTCAGATCAGTGCGCAGTTTTGCTGCACATAGAGAGTGCCTGGCTCATGCCTAGTCTGGCTCTATACAGCAGTCCCCCTATTATCTATGAAGTGTTTATTCTAAGACATCTAGTGAAGAGTACCAAACCCTGTACACATCTGCTTTGTACATTATGGGTTCTGTATCCATGGAGTCAATCAACCACAGATAAAAAATATTTGGAAAAAAATTGCATCTGTTTGGAGCAAGTACAGAATTTTTCTTGTCATCATTCTCTTAACACTATAGGATAACAACAATTTCCATAGCATTTACATTGTGTCATGGTTTATGTTAGTGGACCCCCCCAAGTATCAGGTAATCATGGACACAGCTGAATCCAGCATTTATGATTGGTTTGTTGTCTAGCACTCGGATCGGTGGTGTGAGTGCTATACCTGCCCAGGAGTGGAGCCAGTACACATGTAATAGTGGGAAGAAGGTGTATCTTTCTCTTTTGCTGTTCATGCTTGCTGTTTGTGGTGGCCCCGCCATGCCACCCTGCCACTCGGAGTCAACTGAGTATGGACTGAAACTTCCTACCTGTAAGAAATAAACTTTCCCTTCCCTAACTTTGGGCATCAGGTATTTTTTCTCAACAATAAGAGAAAAAAGTAACCCAAGACACATGGTATGCAGTAAAATATGTTGTCTGGAGATGATTTAAATTTTAATGGAGGACGTGTATAGATTATACAAACACTGTGCCATTTTATGTAAGAGTGTGGGAGACAAATCGAGTGACACCCTTTGAATCCAAAACAACGACGGTGACTTTGATTACTTGGAGACTCATTTCCTTATCCTGATGTGTAAAAGTCTGGCTGGGGTATTTCCTTCTCTCTTCGACTGGCTCTGAGCATTGCAAATAAGGCTAGCCGAGGTGCTAATGTACAAAGTCTATAGTCATCAGACAGTCCTGTTTCCTCACATGATGCTCTCCACAACAGGATTAAACTGGAGAGATGTTAGAGCAACAGCTCTGGAAATGTTAACTGGGTAGGAGCCTCAAGATAAGAGGCTATGACTCCCCAGGGCACAAGAGTTTGCATATCAGAAACCGAAGTGATAGCTCCCCAAAACAATTCCACTGTTACCTTAATTGGGTTATGTAAATTGATCCTTCTGCATATCTTTATCTCTGCAAATTATAGAGATGCCATTCTTGCACCTGGCCAGCCAGCTCAAGTTACTCAGGAATCCCTTGACCCCCTCACTATCACTCATCCCTGGGCCACTCCCCTTTCTTCACACGATAATAATAAATGCTGGGAGAGGCCTAGGATTGAGGCCTTTGCCCACATGTCCTCATGGGGATTGGACTTAGGACCTTTTGGCTGTACTTAACTTGGAATATGTCTTGGTGTCTTTACTCTTGCCCAGGGTTGGAATGTTGATGGTAGATTGGAATTAACTTGCTGGGATTCCAATAACGTCTCAATGGAATTACAAATATAACTTTTGGATTGTGAGGAAAACTAGAAAGAGGATTACAATACTTGGATGACTGAACTTGATATTTGGGTTTACAATATAAGAGATTTAAGCATCTTTGGATTTTGGTGCCGATAGTCTCCCTGAAACCAGCCACCTACAGGTAATAATGATAGGTACAGTGTTCTTTTTTTCTGTACACGTACTTATGCTATAGCCTGTTAAGTAGATAGGATGATAAATTAGCAACAATAAATAATAGAAAATTTTTAATTAATAAATCATTATTTAAAACTATGAGCTGTGTATTTCTGGAATTTTCCACTTACTATTTTAAACTGAGGTTGATAACTAAACCCATACAGTGAAATCATGGGGAATTTTAAACTGAAGTTGATAACTAAAATCATACAGTGAAATCATAGGGAATGGGGGTTATGTAGAATGCTGGATCCAGACCCAGGAGTTTAAATATTGAGGAGGAATCAGGTGGTTACAAAAGTTTATAAGGTGCTATCAAAATACATGATAAAGGTTTAACTTTAAAAAGTTATTACAGTAAAAGGCGTCTTGGCATCAATTCTGCTCAGAATAGTGGTAGAGCACTTGCCTAGGACGTGCAAGGACCTAGGTTCAGGGCACATAGATGACCTCAGCAGCTGGTGAGAGCATTGGCCACCCTCCCCCAAGCACTTTTTTTTTTTTTTCTTTTTGAGATAGGGTCTCACTTTGCAGTTCAAGCTGGCCTCGACCTTGCAGTGATCCTCCTGCCTCAGCCTCCCAAGTACTGGGATTACAGGCCTCAGCCACCACACCACCATGGTTTGTTTGTCTTTCAGTCAAGCACTTGATTCTTTGACTTCTGCCTTTGGCTCTGTTCATGCAGCCATGAGTGACCAAAGGTTTCCAGGGCAACTTCTGCATGATGAAATATGTTGTTTCTCAGAATATCATGCCATTATCCTGGGCTGTGTGGGTACCGCATGTTCACCAACATGTGAGACTTCTAAAGCAGTCACACACACACTCTTTCCTCCAGAAACCACAGCGTTCTTAGCCTCATAGCAGGAGCATATTGAAAAGCAAGCAGATATTTTACCACACGCCAATTTCAAAGGACCAAGGGGAGGAAGAGGAGGTAGGTGGTACTGACAAAGAGCCTTTTGTTTTGTTCCACTGGAACTGAGCAGTGTACCCAGCAAGCAGAGGTGGTGGAAGAGGAAGAGAAGAAAGTGGGGTTGAAATCAGCTGGGGCTTGTTAGAAATGCAGATTCTGCCCACCTCTTGAATCTTAGTTTGTTGACAAGATGCCCAAGCAAGGACATTGACATTAAAAAGCACCTTTAATGGCATATAAAGCAACAGCACATTCTCTACAGCTACAAAAACCTGGGGGGACTCACTTCGGGGCCACACACATTCGCCTTTGGGAGAAGAGGAATGAAGCAGCACAGCAAGGTTAATGAAGTCAGTTAAAATGAAGGCGTGAGCTCTCCGAGACCAGGAAAGGTGCTGTCCCTCTGCAGAAAGATTCATTGGAAGTCCTTCTGGGAAAAAGACAGGGTTCACCAACAGCCTGTGTGTCACCATCCCCTGTCCCCTGCCCTCGAGCTCCAAGGGGAAACAGAGATGCAAGAACCAGTCTGCTTCAAGGTAGCAGCCTTGGGGCTGGGGATTACCTCAGCGGTGCAAGTGCCTGCCTGACAAGCGTGAGGTCATGAGTTCGATCCCCAGTACTCCAAGAAAAGAAAAGAGGTCACAGCCTCTCATGGCCTTTCAACACTTTGCCGAAGCCAGACTTAGCCCAGCAGCCTGGTAGCTATCTTTCAGCATACTCAGACTGCAGCTACTCAGCAAGCCGAAGTGCTTGTATCTGAAGTCACAGGGAAAACAGACAGGAGACACAAAAGACATGAAATTTGCTAGGTGCAAACATAAGATGGGCTTCCTTTTAATCAGGTGACGGTTCTCAGTCAGAACCTAATTCCAGACAGCTGCCTAAGGCAGAAGTAGGTTAGTACCCAGCTGCGAATCATCCTGTATTCAGTCGCAGTCCTGACATTTGCTTACAGTGTATCTGTTGTCCCACACAGTTACTGCAAAGCACTGGATCATAAGCTGAAAACAAACTAATAGTAACAGAGGCACCGATTGAAAAAGAAAGGGCCTTGGGAGGTGAGGAACAAGGCTGGAGGTGAGGAGAGGCGGAAGCTTGACCACTGCATCAGTTCCCGGAATAGTCACCCTGAAGTCCTCACCACAAAAATGTGGTGAGGACTTTTGGCATCCTTATGGCAGTGTGTGTGTGTGTGTGTGTGTGTGTGTGTGTGTGTGTGTGTGTGTTTCAGATCTGTAAAAGCTGAGCACAAGTCAAATGTAAGTTGGAGTTCTTCACTCTAGAGTAACGGAAACAGAAGAAACTATTGCTCCTGACAGATTTCCTCACCATGTGGTTTATGCTGGAAATGTCATTGTGCAAAACCCAGGCCCACACCTGCCATGCTTCACTTGTACGATGGGTGATAAAAATGCCATGGTGCTGACAGGTGAGACCCGGTCGCCGAGTGCAGGAAGGAAGTGGAAGGTGGAGACACTGAGTGTGGTCCCGCTAGGAGCCTGGCCCCTGTTGGCAGCGGCAGAAAGGCAGTGGCTCTCAGAACTGGGCAGTGGTCCAGAACTGATCCTCGTACAGAAATTAGTAAGGCTCTTTTCATCACTGAGCATCTGAGGCATAGAAATTCATACACCCAGCAATCCTAATTTCTCCAATGACTCTGCTTGGCCTGTGGTAAAGTCTCCAAAAGATAAAGATTTTTGGGGAAATGGGGATGGATGATGATCTCTGTCTGTTCATACTGCGATAAAATGTTTCTGTAGACGTACCGATTTATAAATAATAGAAATTTACTTCTCACATCTTGGGAAGTCCCAGACCAAGGGCCCAGAAGACTCGGGGGTCTGCTGAGGGCTGTTCTGTGCTTCCACGATGGCACCCATAGCTGCACCTTCACAGGAGAGCCGGGCAGGAGGGAGCCAACACTGTGTACTCGCATCCAGAGGAAATGGGAGGGCAAAGAGGCACTAGGTGGCTCCCTCCAACCTCTTTTACAGGAGCCCTAATCCATCCTTGAGGGGGGAACCTCATAACTGAGTCACTTCCCCAAAACCCCACTCCTAATGAGGCTCCCACACATGAATTTTGGACAGTGCTGTACATTCAGACCCTAGCAGTATCCTCTGGAATTCTGAACGGGTTTAACCTGTAAATTACCATCCTTGCCATCTCGCTGCATTTCTGAAAGAGTAAGATGCAGGAGTAAGATATTTGTATGAGGAAAGGAAGTTTGCTGTTTTAATATCTCTTTCCCTAAGCCCCTCGAAGGATGCCACCTTCACCTTCAAAGGGCTCAGTGGAGGGAAGTCCCAGATTGGGGGCCTGGCAGATTTGGTGTCTGATGAGGGCTGACCTCTGCTTTCAGGGTGGGTGCTGTAAGGCCCCAGCCCCCAGCCTGCTGCCAGCACAAATGCTACTCTCTGCAGGGAACCTAGCTCAGTTTGCTGTCATGGAAAGTACCGGAAAGGAGATAAGATAGGACGAGGAATTTTGCAGCTCTTGGGACATCTGGTGGCACCCTGGACTTTACATCGGACACTTCAAGGACTCTGTCCACTGAGGTGCAAGACTGCCAGGGAACGCTGACTGCAGATGCTTCCTGGAATCTTCCCACCTGACGTCCCCCACCTTCTCCCCACCCCTGTGAAAAGGACACACTTCTCTTTGTTCGCAGCAGGCAGTCTTAATGCGCTCTCTGCCTGCACCCAGGCCACGTTGCCTTTACACAGCCTGGTGGTCTCTGCTGATTTGCCCCTTCCCCCTGCATGTTATATATGTTACAGGTGTCATATTGATCTTCTCTTTCTTTTTTCCAGAGCTTCCTGCGTCCTTATTTAACAGCCATGAATCTTTCTCAAAGCCAGAGTTTCCCAAAATACTAACTCCACAGCCTCTGCCCTGCAGACAAGGCTTTCATGCTCCTTGACAAAATGTTAAAAATACAGGCAGTGAGGCGAGGTTTCTTTCCTCCATGAAACCTAGTTTAATCAATTGAATGAACTTGTCCTAGGTTTGAGACACACACACATATCATTTGGCCTTAAAATAGCATTTTAACATCACTTGGTATTACATGCTGCCTGTAGGTGGTAGGTGTTTTTTCTTAATGTGTTTACTTAGATGGAGGGTTTTGGGGCAGGGCGGGTAGTGCAGTGTCAGAGATTAGCGTTCACAGGGCTCAGGGTTTGATCCTTCACCCTGGCATAGGAAGTGGTTAGAGAAGGAAGTGGGCGGTGTAGGATTTTCACTTAGACAGATGGGACACTGAGTCCTTTTTTCCTAGGAAGCAGCTTTATTTATGCTGGCCCTGCCTCAGTGGATTCATATCCAAAAGCGGAGCGCTGAACAATTTGTGTGTCTCGGGCTCCCTTATACGGGCACTGTGCAGCCTGGTTGGGTGTGATTTATGTTACAGAGAGACACCAGCACTGCGCAGGTGTACACAGAGGCTGATACCGCTACACTGTGAAAAGGTCACGTCTGGAAGGGCCCTGCCACAGAAGGACCCTCCATGTAGCTTGCTTCTGGGGCTGGGTCCACCTTCTGAGTTATACACTGGCCCAGGGCCAAAACACCAAAGTCTAAATACAATGGGAGAAAGTAACCAGAGAACTCGTTTGTACACAGTAAGACTCCAGTGGGCCTCAGCAAACCTTGGCCGGCCCCAGCCCTCACTGCCATCTCCTTGAATATACAGGTCTGACCCCACTTCCTGGGATCTGGACACCATGACAGTTCTTCCAAGGACCGAGAAAGGTCAAAAACTCCATAGCCCAAAGAAGGGGTCGAATCCAGCTGCTCCCTGGCAGAAGCAAAACCTCAGAGCAACCCCTCCATTCTGCACCACCCTTTAAAGTTTGAAGCCCATACTCAAGCCTCCTGGGCTGTGAGCTCTTTTCCCTGGGCCATTCTCACTTGGTAGCGTGTAATGGCCTTTTTCCAATAAATCTTCAATCTTGCTGCTCCTTTTGGGTGTCCTGCTCCCTTCTTTGTTCAGGACATCAAGAACATGGACGTGACTCCCAGCCTGGTAACAACACCGATGGAGAAACAAAAGGTAGCAGTGAAAAAGTGCTTTCCAGGTGGCCTCCATAGTGACTCAGGGCTTCCAAGAGGGAGTCTATGAAAGCCTAGGAGGCTGTGAGGTCTCCAGGCTGTTTCAGATGTTGTATGGCACCACTCTTATCTCTTTCTCTCAGACAAAACAAGTCACAGCCCGAGCAGATGGCAGCGGAAGGGACCCTGACTTGACTTTTTATGAGTGAAGTCATGGAATGTGCAGCCATCTACATGCCACAGGGCTACACACAGGGCTACACACAGGGCTACAAGGCAATTCCCTCTCTGTTATTAGAACAGTAACAAAGCACAGGAGACGCTGATCAGCAGGCAAACGTTCAGCCTTGATACCCAGCGGCCAAAGAGCCACTGCACACAAGGAAGGGCACCACCAGGCCACAACTGCCAGATAGAAATGAAAGCCCTTGGTCTCCAGGGAGATCCCCCACTTCCAACGGAAGGCTGAAAGTTGAATTTCCATGTGGAATCGCTGAGGTTTGCTTTCAATGAGAACTCGACCTTTGAAATGGTACTGACCGGGGAGACTGACCTGTGAGCTTCCCATTTTCACCATGTACCTCCCATTTTTTATGGGATGGGGACTCATCTTTTATGTGAAACACCTGCCGGTGAGACCGTCAGGGGCAACTCATTTGTCAGAGATTGCCACTGCTTCGTGATTGGTGAGAGAGGGTGGAGAGAGAACAAGTTAATTATCATGAGGCCGGGGGATTTCTGGGGGAGGAAGCCGTGTCTGTCAATTGTGAACTCATATTTACTTGCAGAATGATAAATCCAACTCTGGTGTGTCAGATGGAGTCCTGGCTCGCAGGACGCGCACCTGGGGATGGTTAGTTTCCAGTTGTTTCCTGTAGCGCTTATCAGATTTCAGAGAAGATGTAGAAAGAGACAGGACAGGAAGACAAAAAAGGGGCTGAGTAACCCAGTCCCACCTTGGAGATGAGCGTGAACAGGGGTAAAGGCCCAGGACAAGGAGGGGAGCCTCGGGAGGAGCAGCCTCAGAGCTAAGTCAGCCTAAGGGGGATCCAGCAGCTGGGCTAGGCTTGTTCACCCCTGCTCTCGGGCCTCCCAAGCCCAGGCCCTCTGTCACCATGGAAACCAAACAGCTTCAGGTCAAGTGATGCATACAACAAACCCAAACCCGTTCTCAGGTTCAGTGTCCCTCATCAGAGAGGAAGGCTATTTCCTGAGCTGCCCAGTAGATATCTGAATATTAGGTAGCAACAAACCACATAAACACTATGTTTTAAATGTTCATACATAACCATGACAAAGCTTAGTTTATAGATGAGCCACAGTGTGAGTTTTAAAAGGATAATGAATAATGGAATAGGTGTATAAATATACAGCATTGAAAGTGCCAGAATCACGCTTGCTTTTGGGAGATATTATTATTATTGTTATTTTAAAGAGAACAAAACAAAGGAAAAAGACACAAATTTGTATTTATATACGCAAGACAGCTAAGATGACTATACTAATTGTGTTAATTCTTGGAAAAGAACAGTTAATACTTATATGATTAGATCAATTTTACATGTCTGTATCTGGTAACCCAAGCAACCCTTTTGAAGGGAACAATATGCAACATTACAACTATTGCTAAATTTCTATTGTCTTGTTTTGAAAACCTATTGTCTTGTTTTGGTTTTGTGGTTGTTGTTTGTTTGTCTCTTTTGCTTTTTGTTTTTATTTTCTGTGTCTTTTTTTCTTTTAAATAAAAATAAAAAAAGAAAAAACAATAAAAACGATACATGATTTCAAATGAAGGTAATAGGAAATTTTTTTATTTAAAGAAAAACAAAACAGTAAAAGGGTACAAGTAATACAGAATTTAAAAAAAAATAAACAGTAAGAAATCACTAGTTAATAGATTACATATTGTCATCTTAGAAATAGTTGATCAAGTTACAAAATTATGCATACAAAGTGGACATTCAAACAGTGAGACAAACAGTTGTGTTCAATGATCCAACAAAAACTTAGTAATATGGTCATCTATCTTACACAACTTGCAGTTGTGTCCTTTAGAACACTTTCTTTTCCTCTCTTTTTTACAATAACATTTAAACATTTTGGGTTTTATTACTCCCACAGTCCTTATTACTTTTTTTTGAAAGAGAATAAAACCAAATGTGACAAAACAAAGCAGTCAGTCAAAACAAAGGATGGACATAGTACATGATGTAAAAACAGAATACAAGGTAATCAGCAATGGTTACCATAATGCCTCTTGCTACCTTAAAAAGAATTGCCTATCATCAGGTATAATAAAAAGAATTGCCTATATCATCAGGTATAATAAAATTGAACAAAACAGTACAGAACAAAACCAATAAAACGTAAATATTGGAGACATTACTGAACTTCAAAAGAAGATAATAGTCAAACCAGAATAGTGAATCTTATTGCCTTCAAAGTAGTTGCCTATACCCTCAAAATTGATAATATCAAACAGAACAGAATAGAGTAAAATCAGTCAAAACAAGATGGTGAGAGCCATACAGGGCTTCAAATTGAGTTGATAGGAAATCAAAAAAGTTACTATAATATATCCTGCTAATTTAAAAAAAATTTTTCCCTTAATTAAAAAAAATAATAAACAAATTAATTTTAGAAAGGGGGGAGATTGAGATAAAAGAGGACATAACAACATAACAACACAGGTCAGAACAGAGCAATTTAAGCAGCATAGTATTTCACCACAAGATAACCCGACTTAATAGTAGTTACCAAAGTGTCTCTTTCCTTGAAATATTTGAGTATAACTTTGTATACTATAGCATCAAACATATCAAGACAGTGTGAAACCATTCAAGAGGATGAAAGTATTACAAGGTATTTAGAACCAGCTAACAGAAAATGAATGATGGTTTCTATATTATCTCTTTATCTATAAAAAAATTTGTTTATACTATCACATATAATAAAATCCAATAAGATACAACATGATAAAAGCAATGGAGACAGAAGAACAACAGCTTGATGGGACTTCAAAACAAGATGATATTAAATCAGCACTAGCTATTATGATGTCTTATTTTCTTCAAAATAGCTGTTCATATCATTACAGAAAATAATATCAAACAGCCCAGAATAAAAGCATTCCAATTAATGAGTGAAAATTTTATAAGGCTTCAAAGCCATATAATGGGGAATCATGATTACCACATACTTTTATGCATTTGTATCATTTCTTACACTAAGATAATAGAAAATTAACAACAGTTAATGTATTGCATATTGTTATCTTCAGAGTAACAGCTCAGATTGCAAGATATAGGCATGGAAATTTGATCAAACAGTAGAAGCACAAAATATTCTTTTCAATGAACTAAAGGAAATTAGTAGTATAATTATCTTAGCTACTAAATATTTTTTTCTCTTCCTTCTTTTCTCCTTTTCCCCTTTCCAGTTATTCTTTCCTTTTGAGCAGTTTCTTTCCCTCTCATTATATCTGTTGTAGGGTTTGGATCTTATTTACTGTTTTAGTTTCTTACACTAGGGAGACTATGATATTTACACATGCAAGTCTGGTTTATTTCACTTGTGAGCATGGTCTCTAGTTGCATCCATTTACCTATACAAGCCTTGTGTTTATCCTTCTTTATAACTGAGTGGAACTCCATTCCATAAATGTATCACATCTTTTTTACCCATTCCTTAGTTGATGGGCACTTGGGTTGTTTCCAAGATTTAGCTATTACAAAATGTGCTGCTCTGCACATGGGTGCCCATCACTGTGGGATGATGTTTTCAATTTTTCTGGGAAAATATCGAGAAGGGGAATAGCTGGGTCAAATGAAACCTCCAACCTTAGTTTTTGAGGAATCTCCACACTGATTTCTACAATGGTTGCACCAGTCCACACTCTCACCAACAGTGGAGAAGGGTTCTTTTTTCCCCATGACCCCACCAGCACTATGGGTTGATTTGTTGATGACAGCCATTCTTTCTGGAGTGAGATGGAATCCCAATGTCCTTTTAATTTGCCTTTTTTGAATGAGAAATGATGTTGAACATTTATTTATATATTTGTTTGCTATTTGTATTTCTTCATCTAAGAAGTGCGTATTCATCTCAGATACCCATTTTTGTATTGGGTCTTTGAATTTGGGGACTTGAATTTTTAAACTCTTTATATATTCTAGATAGAAGTCCTTTGTGTGAGGGACAATTAGCTAAAATTTTTTCCCAGTCTGTGGGTTTTCTTTTCACTCTGTTGGTGATTTCTTTTTTCTTTTTTGGTACTGGGGATCAAACTCACGACCTTGCCTTTGCCAACCAGACACTTATGCCTGCTGAGCTAAACCCCTGGTCTGGCAATTTCTTTTGATGTGCAAAACTTTTTAGTAAGATCCCAGTTGTTGATTCTTTGGAGTACTTCCTGTGCAGTTTGGGTTTTGTTCCTACTCCTGTGTCTTCAAGACTTCTACTTACTTTGTCTTCCTGTGGATCATTTCTGTTCTAATGTTTAGATCTTTGATTCATTTTGACTTTAGTTTAGTGCATGGTGATAGACATGGGTGTAGTTTTAGACCAGTCAATTTTTCCATCACCATTTATTAAAAAGGCTATCTTTCTTCCACTGAACATGTTTGGCTCCATTGTCAAAGATAAAATGGATGAGTGTGTTTGCAGTTCTCTTCCATTGATCCTAAGGTCTGTTTTTCTTTGCCAGTACCATGCAGATTTTATCACAGAGGCTTTGTGGTGTACTTTCAAGTCAGGGATTGAGATGCTTCTTGCCTGGCTTTTGTTGCCCAGGATTGCCTTTACTATTCTAAGTCTGTTCTGTTTCCAAATGAATCTTAGGAATGTTTTGTCTAGATCAGTGAAGTATGATGATAGCATCTTGATCAAGATTACATGAAATCTGTAGAACAATTTTGGGAGTATGGCCATTTTCACAATGTTGGTTCTTCTTGTCCATTAGCAAGGGATATCTTTCTGCTTCCAGATATCCTCTTCCATCTTCTTTTTTAGAGTGTTGTACTTTTCAATATATAGATATTTTACATCCTTTGTTAGATTGATTCCTGAGTATTCCATTTTTTTGGATGCTGCTGTGAAGGGTGTTATTTCCGTAATTCTCTCTCAGTGAGATGCTATTGATTTTTGAGTATTGAATCTAGCTACATTGCTGAAGTTATTTATTAACTCTAGTAGTCTTTTGGTGAAGTTTTTTTGGTCTTCTATGTAGAGTATCATGTCATCTGCAAATAGTGATAATTTAACTCTTCCTTTCCATCTTTATTCTTTTTATTTCCCTCTCTTGTCTAATTGCTCTGGCTAAGGTTTCCAGAACTATAATGAACAGGAGTGGTGATAGTGGACATCCTTGTCTTGTTCCTGATTTTAGAGTGAAAGTTTTCAGTTTTTGTCTATTTCATATTGATGTTGGCTATTGGTTTGTCATAGATGGCTTTTATCAGATGGAAGTAGAGACTATTTCAGCTTTCTGTAGTTATTTTTATCAGGAATGAGTGTTGGACTTTATAGATGGCTTTTTGTGTATCTATTGAGATTATGTGATTTTTGTCTTTGGATTTGTTGATATTGTGTATTACATTTATTGATTTGCATATGTTGAACCATCCCTACATTCCTGGGATGAACCCCACTTGGTGTATAATCTTCTTGATGATTTGCTACACTGTTTGCTAGTATCTGCTTAAGGATTTTTGCCTCTATGTTCATTAGGGTGACTGGCCTGTAGTTCTCTTTTTTTGGTTGAGTCTTTCTCTGGTTTTGATATCAGGGAAATACTTGCTTCCAGAAACGAGTTAGGGAGGATTTCTTTCCTTTCAATTTCATTAAAAAGCTTGAGGAGTACTGGCATTAAATCTTCTCTAATTTCCTTGTAGACTTTAGCCATGAATCTATCAGGACTCGGGCTTTTCTTTGTTGGTAAGTTTTTAAATTATATTTTTAATTTTATTAACATATTGGGTTATTCAGAATTTTATATCTTCTTGATTCAATTTTGGTAATGGATACATTTCTAGGAATCTGTCCATTTCTTCTGTGTTTTCCATCTTGTGTGAGTAAATATTTTCAGAATAGGTATTGATGATCTTTTAAATTTTCACAGGATCTTTAGTGATTTACCCTTTTCATTCCTCTGTGTATGACTCTGATTTTTTCATTTTAAAAATAAAATTGGCTAGAGTTTTATCAATTTTATTCTTTCAAGGAACCAACTTTCTATTCATTAATTCTTTGTATTGTTTCCTTAGTCTCAAGTGCATTAATTTCTGCTCTGATCTTAATAATTTCCTCCTTAATAATTTGAGTTCAAGTTGCTCTTCTTTCTCTAGAAGCTTGAGGTGCAGCATTAGGTTGTTTGTTTATGCTTGTTCTATTTTCCTGATATGAAAATTCACTGCTATAAATTTTCCCTTAGGACTGCTTTCATTGCATCCCACAGGTTCTTGTAAGTTGCATTTGCATTTTTGTTTGTTTGGAGCTATTGTTTAATTTTATCTGTGGCCTGTTGGTTGTTCAGGAGATGTTATTTAATTTCTATGTGCTTATGGAGTTTTTGCAGTATCTTTTGCTATTAATTTCCAATTTCTTTGCACTATGGTTGAGTGATATTCATAGGATGATTTCAATTGCTTTGTATTTACTTAAGCACATCTTATGGGGTAGTAAGTGATCTATTTTAGATAATGTCTTGTGTGCAATTAAAAAGAATGTGTAGTCTGATGTTTTGGGGTGGCACACTCTGAAAACATCTACTAAGCCTGTTTACAGGTTTATTTCAATTCTGTTACTTATTTGCTCATTTTTGTCTAGTTGTTCTATCTCTTTGTGACAATGATGTATTTATGTCCCCTGTTATGATTGTGTTGCTGCTTATTTGATTTTTCATGTCTATTAATATGTGTGTTATATAGTTGGGTGCTCCTGTATTTGGTGCATATATATTTATGATTATTATTGCTTTCTCTCGAATTTTTCCCCTAACAAGTATGCAGTGACCTTCTTTATGTCTCTTGATTAATCTTAGAAGTTCACATTGTCTGCAAACAGACTAGCTACCCCTGCTTTTTCTGAGTTCCTGTTGCATGGAGTGTTGTTTTCTATCCTTTGACTCTCAGTTTATGCATTTCATTTTGAGTTAAATGTGTTTCTTGTCCACCATATTGTTGGGCCTTGTTTCTTGATCTATTATGCAAGTCTGTTTCTTTTGATTGGTGAATTGAGACAACTTACATTGATGATTATAATTAATATGTGTTGGCTTATTTTTGTGATGATATTTTCCCACTGTTGGTTCTTCACTTTTCCTCTCTGTTTAACTGCTTACCCTGCTTGGTAGTTTCTTTCTCTTGTTCTTAGAATTGTGTTCATTTTTATCTCTGTGTAGATTATCTTTCATTGCCCTTTGCAGTCTTGGTTTGGTGGTCATGAATTTCTCCAGTTGTTCTTTGTCATGGAAGTATCTTATTTCTATGTTAATTTTGAAAGATAGTTTTGCAGGTTCTATCAGTCTGAATTGGAAGCTGTTTTCTTTCAGGACTTGAAATACTTCACTCCAAGCTCTTCTTGACTCACTGGTTTGTGTTGAGAAGTTGTCTGTGATTCTGATGGGTTTTCCTTTTTAGACAACCTGTTTCATTTTTCTAACACATTTAATATTCTGTTCTTGTGCTGAATGTCTGTGATCTTGATTATTATATGTCTGGGTGTAGATTTATTTTGGTTATGCTAATTAGAGGTCTATATGCCTCACTTATCTGTATGTCAGTCAGATTCTGTTCCCATGCTTGGAAATTTTTCTGCAAATAGTTTTTTTTTTTGTCTTTTTCCTTTTTATCGGTACAGGGATTGAACTCACGACTGCCTGCTTGCAAGGCAGGCACTTACGCTGCTGAGCTAAATCCCCAGTCTGCAAATAGTTTTTTAAAATGTCATTTGTGTTGATTCCTGCTTTCTCATTGACATTCATTATTCTTATATAATTTTTCTTTGTGCCATCTTGTAATTGTTGAATAGTTATTTTCTGATTGTTTGTTACTTTCAAGAGATGTCTCCTTTCCCCCAGAGCCTCCCAGTATTATTACAGAAGGAAGAACAACTGATTACAACAGATGCAACACCCTAGCTAAAGTAGTAAAACTGGCAACAGCCATAGCATCGAGCACAATGTAGAAACTGACAGACTCTGGTAACTATTGGTTTTGTGTTTTAGACCACAGGAGCACAGTCTATAGTTACAGAATAGGAGTGATCATGCGTTAGGAGTTTGTATGCACAGTGTGTCCCCTTGGTAGAGTGGTTTTGCCTTGTGGTTGAGAGCTCTAGGGAGGAAGGGTGTGAAACAAAGATAACTGTGAAGGAAGCAGGAACATAGCTGGAGGAGAAAGAGTGGGAACCAGAGAAAGAGGTAGAGAAGAAAGAATGAGGGAGTAGGCAAAGGATTATCTGAATTTAGTCTCCGGGTTCAGGGGATGGGGTTAGTTTTCTGTGGCTGGGGTTTTCCCCAGCCATTTAGAGAAAGAAAGAAAGAAAGAAAGAAAGAAAGAAAGAAAGAAAGAAAGAAAGAAAGAAAGAAAGTTTAAAAAATGAAAGAAAGCAAAAAAGGACAGAGAAACAAAGAGAAAGAGAGAGAGAGAGAGAGAGAGAGAGAGAGAGAGAGAGAGAGAGAAAGGAAGGGAGGGAAGAAGAAGGAAAGAAAGAAACTCAGGTGAAAAGGCTGATTACCGAGACCTGGATTCTTCCCACACTGGTTGCTGGTCCCACAGTGTAGCAGGAGAGGAGCCATTATTAAGTAGAATGAGGGTCACTGGAACAAAGCCCTGTGATGCTGTGACAGTTGATTCAATAATTGACCTGACTAGTAAGTGGCTTCTGGGTGGGTGGCACCAGCTGTGTGTATACACTGGAAAAGGGATGATTTATGTCCCAGATGGGATGGAGTACACCTGACATGTCAGTCTCATTGGACCAAGAAATGCCTAACCGACTGTAAAGCATGCTCCTCGATGTACCTTGGGTAGATCACAGAGGTGTGACCTTAGGGTTCATGTCTGATTCCTCATTCTTTCCTCTGTGACGTGGTCTCCCTGCTTGGCTTCTCAGCCAATATGGACCAAGCATGACCATGACCTTCCACTATGACATTGCTGCTTTAGGAGCCCAATACCATGGACTGAAACCACACAACCGTGAGCCAAATTAATGTGTTCCTGCCTGCTTGAGCCAACGGTGGTACATGTATGACCATCCTATGCCTGAAGTTATGCACGTTCCACAGGTGCTTCAGAGCCACCCAGCAGCCAGACATACAAACTACAGCTTCATCATGAATGGGTTGAACCTCTCTTCCTCTAAGTTGTAGTTGCTGGCTGCTATATCTCAGAAACAGGAAAGTTCACTGAATCAAAGCGTGTGAGGTTTCCTCTTACTGCTCAGGAGGGGGTGCAATTTAAAACTTTTGACATTTATTTCTGGAATTTTCCATTTAACATTTTCAGGCCATGGTTGACTGCGGTGAACTGAAATTGGGGAAAGCAAAAGACTTCAAAGGCTACTGCTGTATGGAGTAGAGAGTGAGCGTGTAGGATGCAGGGTATGTTTTAAAATCTGAACCCCAGCTGTGCTATATAACTGTGAGGTCTCCAGGGACTGCTGCCCCTCTTTGTCCCATAAGCTGGAGTGGGCAAAGGCTGTGCTGGGAATAAATGTGCTCCTCCTGAGTGGCTCCAGGGTTGGAGTAAGAGCCAGTGTCTGTCCTGTGTCCTCCTCCCTGTGTGTGTGTGTGTGTGTGTGTGTGTGTGTGTGTGTGTGTGCAGGTGCAGCAGGGTAGGAGTTACATTTGCTCATTCGTTCCTTTAACTCATTTGTCCCACAGTTTATGGGGGTGCCTGGCTGAGCCAGTTTTTCCCAGGATGTGGGTACAAACTTTGTCGTGGACCCGGCTCCTCTCTGACTGCCGATGGGTGAGGGTCCCCCACCACTGCATCTTCTGTGAGCTGGAGGCCCGCCTGGATGCACTGGGTATATTTCCCAATTTAAGACAAAGTTACATTTGAAAAAAATTTTTCAGCTCCACTTTTGGGTGGAAGAGGTGGTCTTCAGGGATGGAAATGTATTGTTTCCAAATCTCCTGACAGGTCATGAGGGCTGCTGAGGAGGATGTCTGAAATTAGGACCTTGTACTAAATGCCTTCGCATGAGTTGTGGGAAGAGCTTTAGAGACACAGACACTTGAAGAAGTAAGAACTGTGATTCTGGGGACAGAATCCTTACATGTGAGACATATGTAGCCGTAGCAAGTATGCATTCTCTGCTAGTGGGAAGTCAGTTTATTTTGCACGTGAGCATTGGGTGAAGTAATGAATAACCAGTAACAGCTCCTGTTCTTTCAGCCTTCACTCTGCACCAGGTTGGTCCCAGTCACTTTGTAGGGAACATCTCACTTGGTTCATGCAGCACCCATCTAAGGTGCCCCATGGGTCCCAGAGGTGAGCTGCTCTCGTTTCCCCAGTTTGTGACTGGCAGAGCCGGCAGTCACATCAGGTGGTGCCCCCAGCATTGCTGCTGCTCGCTCTGGGTTTGAGTTTATGGCAGCAGTCTCCGGGGGCAGAGAGGAAAGCGCTGGGCACCAGTCGGAATGCCTTGTTAGGGACATGACCTTGACCGTCCTGCTTCTTGGTTCTGCGAGCCAAGTCTCACATCCATTCCCACTGCCTCTCTTCCACCTGCAGAAAACCACATTCGTGGAACTACAGCCATTGCCGTGGCCACACGTGGGAATGCGAGATTGTGACGGGGGATAGAACAGGGGCAAAGGTCCTAGCTTCACGTGACAGCAGAGGATAAGCAACAGGGATGCACAAGTGACCAGAGGTGCCATCTGGCTGCATCTAGGGTGCTCACGGGAGAGGTCTCTAGGTTTGGAGCTGAAGGACCCCCACCCCACTCCTCCCCGGGCAGATGCAGCTGGACCTGAAAAGGCAGGGAGCCCAGGGCAGCAGACTGTGGCAGCAGACTGTGGCCTTATGGGGGTGTCAAAGAGTAAGGAGTCGGTTACTAGCAAAGGCGCTGTGCAGCTCAGCCTGAGATGAAGCTGTGCCGTGTGGGAGACAAGAGGGTCAGGAGCTCCTGGGAGTGGGCAGAGACGGGGGCAAGGGCCAGATGCAGAGAGGAGGCCTGCAGAGCGTGTTCCAAGTGCCCTTTCAAAAGGCCACCTCTGCTGAGACTTTGATAACAGGTCATGTTGAGCCAGCCCGGAATTTCCTGTCTGTGGCATTTCATCAGGGAGAGAGAAGGAGGAAGGGAGCAAGGGGTGGGGAGGGGAGGGAAGAGACCAGAAGGAGGGAGAGAGAGAGAAATTGAAGGAGAGGGGCTGGCCTTTAACACATGTACAAGGTGGCTTGGGACGTGTAACCTGCATAAAAGAGCCAACTTCCTGAAGGTTTTTCTAGTGTCTTATGTAAAAGTAACATGTGACACACCGAGGGGCTTTTCTTATTTATGTAAGCAAGTTGAACCAAACATCTCTGATTCACCAGCTCAGTCCAGGAACTCCCAGACCTCATGGCTTCATTTTCTCTTTTTTTTTTTTAAGCTTACACAATATTACAAAATCGTTTTCCTACATCTTGGTCTAGGTTCTCCCCAGCCCCTTCCAGGACTCCGGACCAGTGCAATTTAATCACAATCTCCAGCCAATTCCAGGTTAGCACGATGAAAGCTAAAGGGATTTAATGGCTGGAAGTTAAGGTCTCAGGTGGGAAAAGGCGTGGAACGTGACAGTTTTGGTAAGCTTGGAGGGCGCCCATGCCCACAGGTTGCCCACGGTGGTGTGTCTGAACTGCCTTTCTCCTTAGAGCCGTGGTCCTCCTGGCTGGTACTAGTGCCCACCACACAGCCCAGGCCCATCTGCAATGCTCCCCCTGGCCTACTGCTCATTTTAGCTTTCTGTGTTTTTTCTTACCATTCATTCCCATCCCCACTGGGGAACCATTGGGTGCTTTTCATTAGATAATAATTCGTGGCCTATTGTAGGGGACTTCCTTTTGGCATCAATCAGCTTGAGGTTATTTGCACTGCTATGCATATTTTTGCATCCTCAACCATAAAATATATGAGCAATATGGACTGAAAAAGAGAGAGAAAAGGAACTAGACAGAGAGCAAGGGAGAGAGACACAGAGAGGCGACAGTCCCGTCCTCAGCTGCTGGAATGCACACACTTTGAACTTCACTGACAGGTAACCAAGGCTGTGTTTGGAATAACTCGCTTCGGTCCCTCTTGGTTCTCTTTAACAACCCCTGCGCTGTTTCGTCCCTGGGGTTTATTGATGACCCGCAGTGGGCTGCTTCCAGGCCTGGGCTTGTGGGGTGTGAGGGGGGTAAAGGGCGCTGCGCGTGCCTCACTCCCTGACCCGAGCTGCCCCGTAAATCCGGCCTGTGCTGGCCTGCCATGGGGAGCCAGATGGCAGCTGTTACGGCAGAGGCTCACCAGGAGTGGAGGCCTGTGATCTCTGCTGTCGCTAATAGGCCTGATTTTTTTATGGCTGTCAGCGTCCTCAGAATGGCTGGGAGAGGCAGAGAGGGAGGGCAGGGCCCCAGTGGCTGAGATCTGGGCTTTCTTCTCTCAAGGGGGCAAGCCACAAAAGGCCGGGGGTGGGGTGGGGCTCAGCCTTGACTCTGTTTCTGAAGAAGTCCCTCAGGGTGTGTAAAGGACAAAACTAAATATACTAAAAACTTCTAGAAAGGAAAATGGCCCCAGCTTCCTTTGCCTGTGAGGGGGAACCCCGCATCAGTGTCGTGGCTCCCCCGAAAGAGGATGGCTGGCCCTTTCTGCTGGAGCAGCGACCTCTTAGTAAACACTCTTGTTGCAAAAGCCCGGGATACTGAAATCAAAGCAACTGCCCAAAGCTATTTGGCAGGTCGAAAACTTGGATTTTTATGTTTTTAGACAGATAGCTGGGGAAGGACAACGGAGGGGCAGGAAGGGTAAAGATAAAAAGCTAAGGTCTTGCCAAACAAACAGAGAAACTCCAGCCAGCCCCGAGGTACCTGATTAGGGGTATTAGCTGCCCAGATCCGGTCATTAAGGTGGAGTAGACCACAGAGGGTGCAGTAGCCTGGACACCAGTGTGGTGTAAACAGTTTATTAACAGTCCTTGTGTGGTCCGGCAGTCGGCCTCCCACAGGCCCCACCTCCCAGCAAGAACAGAGCGCGGGGCAGGGCTGGGTGGTCAGCATCGGAGAGAGCCCACAGGAGTCCACAGCAGATAGCGGTGGGACCCCAGATGCATCCCAGTGCTTCCCGCTTCCCCGGGTGGGAGCGTGAATCCATTGGTATTTATTCTCTGTTCAGAGTGCTGGGAAGCTATACATGGGGTAGAGCAGACACACCCGAGAAGTCACATCCGGAGGCTCTCCCAGGAGCCTCAAGTTCTCAGAAATGTTTGCAGTACATCATGACTCCTGCTGCCTTTGCCACAGAGGGATTGAGCCTGTAGCCGAAAATCTAGGTTTCAAATTCTGAGTCCCGTGATAGACGTGTGTGTAAGTGGATCTCCACTGAGTTCCCAGGTATCCGAGGTTGTGACTCTTCGTTTCCAAGGTCTCACCCGTTCAGAAAATGTGCAAAATAGACTCAAGGACTGTTCACTGCATGTAGGGCAAATTCAGGTCAGGAGGCTGAAAAAAAAATTCAGAAGCCTCCCAGCAAGGACAAATGTACATGCTCACTGGAGACCGATAGCCAGGGGAGGGACCAGGCGTCAAGATCAAGGATTCGGTTGCTGATGAGGATTTCCAGAATCACACAGCGGACAGAGGCCCTGATGGATGGGTTTTTTTGTACTGGGGATCAAACTGACAACCTCACACTTGCCTGGCAGGCACTTATGCTGCTGAGCTAAATACCTGGCCCTGGATGTTTTTTTTAAAGTCACACTTTTCTTGGATCCAGAGCTTCTGGCTTCCTAAATGTACTTTGAGACCAGTGATTGACACGTCATATAGAAATGATGGGGGGACCCTGCCTGCAACCATCCTTTCTCCTGGGCTCATGCACTAGGGAATGGAAACACGGGAAATCTTTTCCTCCTCCTTGAGTCCAGTTACACTGATCAGGGCTCTGTCTGGGTCCCTTCTAGGCAACTGTCTGATTTTCAAGAGGCTCCCACGTCCCTATAGGGGACTTAATGGAGAGGTAAGAATTTAAGCACTCTTCCTACTGTGATGGGAGGTCTCACGTGGACACCAACCCAGGACCATACTGAGAATCCTATGGACCTGTACACCTCGGAAGAGGACCATGAGTTCAAGCGTGGGCGTGCTGAGGGTTGGGTTTGGGTTGTTTCTGTTTTTCTTTTGAGGCCTGGAGCTCAGAGGGGACCTCTCCAGCAAATCTTGCCCCGGCCCATGTGGAGGCACCCTGGCCCGTCCTACACCCACTCTTCTGTTTTCTTAGGGGTCGGGTACTGAAGAACCCAGAGTGAGTGGAACCCCTTCCAGCTTCTACTTTAGTCCGATGTCACTTCCTGCCATTCCATTCCCTTGCCAGGAATTGCTGAGGAGGAGGCTGCGTGCAAAGCTGGCAGAACAGACTGGAGGGGATGCATTCGGGGGAAGCTCTTGCTCCTCACGGGCTGGGGAAGGATTCTCCCTGCTCTTCCTCATTTCAGTGCTTCGATTCATGTTTTGTGAGAAGAACACGATGCCTGGTCTTGTGGTTGCCAGCTGTGACTGTAACGACAGAGAAGTCCTGGTTCTGTGATGCTGAGTTACATCCCTGCCCCAGGTGTGTTATACTGGGTGATAAAAGCCATTCTTGCTTAAGCTGCCCTTAGTTGTGTCTCTGTCCCAAATCATCCTGTTAGAGCATCTTGCTAAGTGCCTCATGGCCAGCTTTGACTTTTCCTTCAGTATCAGATGCAGGCCAGGGACATAGCTCAGCAGGACAGACACCTGCCTGGCAAGTGCAAGGTTGTGAGTTTGATTCCCAGTACCTAGAAAGAAAGAAAAAGGAATTCTTAATGCTCAGGGCTGCAAGATCGTCATTTTACTCCCTCACTCAGCTTTCTGTCACCCCTGAGGAAGTTATGTGGTCTACAAGGTTATGCAGACAAATATCGTCTACTTTGTGAAATGGTCTTTCTGTGGCTTAATCTCTTTGAAAAAACCCCTATTGTTTCCCTTGTACTCTCAGCTTCCCTGTGACTGGGGACCAGCTGTGTTCTGAACAGCTCAGGTAAAAAGGGAAGAGCCAAGGTGGAATTTGAGAACAAATTCAACAGCTATTCTGATAGTCCTAACAAAGATTTATATATGAGATTCAAGGTCAGGAACCAACAAGAAAATGTAATGACTTAGAGCCCAGAGAAGGGGCCATTTACTCCTACTCTGGGATAATTTTGCTAGCATGGGGCTCTTCAGGTTTCTCTGACTTATAGGTCTGTACCAGTAGCTGAGAGAGATGCTTAAGACATTTTCCCCCTAAGCAGTAAGTGTTTAAATTGCACACACACAATTGCACACAGAAATATGCACACAATTTGGTGCTTGCTGAGTTCCACTTCACACTCTACATAGTGAGCTCAAGTTTGTATACAAATCTATTGTATGAGACAGCTGAACTGTAGTGGAATCTGGAGTATGGAGTCAGAGGATTGGGCACATACATAGTTGGCCTCACTTCTTTCGAGCTGAATGACCTTGGGGAGTTCATTATTTTCTCTGAATCTCAGCTTCCTTTATGCAGGTGGGAGCATCCCCGGTGTCCACCTTAATGCTGCTGTGCCCTTGGTGCGGTGCTTGACACCTGGGCATGTGACCAGTGCCCTGCAGATGTGAGTTAGTTATTTTAATGAGTAATATTTGGTGGAACTAAATGCGCACTTATTTATGTATTCATTAACTCATTTTATAATGACCCAAAGGTGACAAAGGTGGTGATGATCAAAATAGCTAGCATTTATTAATTCCCAGACACTCATTTAATGCTTGACTTATGAAGAGGTGGAAGCTTGGGGAACCTGAGTCCCCTTGCTGATCAACAGCAGAGCTTAGATTTGAACCTAAGTAGTCGGCACTTGGAGCCCAAGTAAACACACAGCTGTGCTTCCATTTAAAGGAGACCTTGTAGGGTGGACCTGATGACCCAGCTGGACCAGCAGACTCACATCTGCCCGTGATTTCCACAGGTGCTTGTGGTCAGGGGAGGAGTGCCATGGGCATTCTCCTTAGGATTAAATGGCACTGGCAAACATCCTGGCAATGCCAGCCAGGAGAATCTTGGCTTCAGATGGATCTGGGAAGAGACACAGAAAGGAGAATCCATTCTTAGCTGAAGAACCTTGCCAGCACTGTGTTCCAGGGACCCCCTCCACTGGGGAAGGCATTTCTGGGAGCATAATCGAGAAGAACTGTGCTGGACCCTAGAGAGCTCGGGGCTCTGCTCAGAGCGAGCATGTCCAGGAAGAGCTGGCAGCTTTAGGGTGTGAGGGGAACATTCAGAAAAGACCAGGAAAAGTAAAAATCAGGAAAGGTAGGTAATGCCACATATCCTTGGCATCAGAGAACCAAATTATCATGCATCCTCAGGAAAGAATAAATCTTGGAAGACATGAAGAATCCAGTGCTAAAAACTGGGCTAAGCATGAAGAAAATGGTTAAAACTCCAGATTTGGGAAGAGAATGCGAGCAGAAAGTTTCAGAGATGAGCAGACTGGTTAGGCTCGGTGACCTTAGATGCCCTTCCCTGTGCAGGTCTATGAGTCTATCAGTTATCACCTGGAATTCTTTTGCTCAGGACAGCAGCTGCTTATTTGACCTGCAGGTAAAATATTTTTGAACTACAGCTACATCCCATCTCCTCTTCCAGTCCTTATTGTTGGAGGATTCTGTTTCTTCTGTTTTTTTTTCCAACTCCTCTCTTCTTTCTAGTCCTCTCTTCCTTTCCCTCTCTCCTACCTTTCTGGCTCCTGGAGTCATTTAATTCCAATAGGACCCAAAGCAAATGGCCTTGGCTTTGAAGCTTTACATGTGATTCAGCCTCATGTTCACACTCAACAGTTGGCAAAGTGGAGAGGGGGCCAAGATGAGGACCTTTTGCCCCGGAGAGGCTGCGTTATTTTTTAAATTTTTCCTGTCATACTTTGAGTTTAATGTTAAAATTTTTTGTTTTCAGAAAATACAAAAATTAAATGAGTTCCTTATGTATTCTGGCGTGACCCAAGCTGTACCCTGAGACTTAGGAAAAACTAATTCAGTTCAAGCTCGCGTTCTGTCTCCGCTGTGAGCGGGCTGCAGATCTGCCCTGCACAGTAAGACCACGTCCTCTGCGGCTGGGGAACCCTGGTGGGCGCTGCTGCAGCCGATGCTGCGATGCTGCGTGGAGGCCTGGGTTATGTTAATGTTTTAAAAATTTTATCTGAGCTCACAAATGCTTTAAATACCAGGAAGCGTTTAATGGAGTAGCCACAGTTATGTAGACTAAATGAACTGCACTGAGATGAGCCGAGCTTTTTCCCCTGCCGATTACATCAGCAGCAGGGCAGACGTCCAGTGCCCACAGGGGCTGAAGGGAAACGGGAGGCCCTGACCAGCAACGGGACCTGCGAGGAGCAAAAGGAATAGGACGCAAGGCCAGAGTGGGGAAAGTGAACGGCAGAACAAACAGAGAACTGACTTGACTCCTCTAGCTAAATGTCCTGTTCTAACTTTCATTCATTACTTATCATTTTCAGGAGGGAGATTTAGTTTATGGAACGAAAGCAACTGTCATGAATGAAAGGAACATACAGGTTGTACTTTAAGTGCTGAGGCTGGTGGAGAAGTTAGATACTGTTAGTTATTGCTTTTTTCCAGAGTCGTTTGTTGGATTCTTCCTTTCGTATAAAATTTATTTTAAAAAGTCAACATACCAAATTATGCATATTTATAAGAGACTATTTGGTACTTTGATAATGTACTCTATACATTGTAGAATGTTCAAATCAGGGTGAGCAGGTCTGGCTCCTCTCTTTGTGGAAAAATAGTCAGATTCCTTTCTTCTAGCTTTAAAAAGAATATTCAGTGCAGCACTGTTATCTGCTCACCCTACTGTGTAATGAAAACCCAGAACTTATTTCTCTGATCTGACTGTAACTTTGTACTTTTGTTTTCCAAGCATCATTTATTGAAGAGATTATCCTTTCTCCACTTAGCATGTTCTTAGCACCTGTTTGAAGACCAGTTAGCTGGAGATGTGTGGATTTAATTCCAGGTTCTCTGTTCTGGTCCATTGTCCTTGATGTATGTTTTTATGCTTATGTCATGCTGTTTTGATTTCTACAGCTTTGTAGCATATTTTAAAGTGAGTGGAATGCCTCTTTGCTTTTTTTTTCCCCTCAAAATGGCTTTGGCTAGCTAGTTTTTGTTATTGTTTTGTTTGTGGTTTCATATGGAGTTTAGTATTATTTTTGCTTTGTTGGGTTCATCTTCCCAGAAGATGGGCATTTCAGTTCAGGGTCTCTACCATTTCACAGATAGGAAAATAGAGTATCTCTTCCCTGACTGAAACTCACTGAATCCCAGGAGGCCGTTTAATGAGCCCTGATCAAACTGTGTTTTCACATCCACACTCCTCCCTGTGGTCAGAGGTGTGACGTACCCTGACTATTCTGCTTGGGG
The DNA here is from genome assembly GCF_034190915.1 of Cavia porcellus. Lineage (NCBI taxonomy): Eukaryota > Metazoa > Chordata > Mammalia > Rodentia > Caviidae > Cavia > Cavia porcellus. Next base: position 21,225,942 of record NW_026947500.1, read on the forward strand.
TAGACGCATGGAGGAAGCTCTTGTAGACCAAGCTGTCCCCTGACTTGGGTCTGTAATATTCAGTAAGTGGCAGCCATATGGAGTAGCAATAATAAAATGTAGTACAGAAAATGAAGACAAATGATTACTTTCCTTTACATTTTTATTCCATGCGTGGTTAGGAGAGACCTGTTGCTGGCTTTGCATCACAGTCCTATTCTCTGTCTGCCAGCTTAGAGGATTAAGAAGCCAAGTCCTGCCCTTGATAAAATTCAGTGTCCAAATCTGGCTTGTCCACACTCATGTGGACTCACACTCTTCTTTCTCCTGCCTACTCTTGTTTGACTAACTAAACGTGAAGTCCCACAAAAGTGGACATTGCAATTTCTGTTTCCCTTTGTGTGTTTATCTTTAATCATATCAGCTCCAAGTGTTTATGGAGTGCTTTGAAAAAATATACATGAACAAATGAATGAGTGAGCAAACTACCAAACAGCAGCCCTACTGCAAAATTAAACACTGTCAAAATTTTCTGTGAAAGCAACTCACTAAAAATAATTGAACATCCAGTTCTGAAAATAAGTCTTCTAGCCAACCTAGGTATTCATGGATGGCTGATTGGATAAATAAGATGTGGTATATGTGCATAATAGAATGTTATTTGCCCATAACAAGAATGAAATCTTGTCATTTGTGGCCAAATGGATAGAACTGGGAGAAAGAATGTTAATGAAATAAGCCAGACATGGAGAGAAGTATGTACTTCCTTATATGTGGAGGATTAAAGAGGTGATCTTAAAGTAGAAGCCAATAGAATGGGACTTGCTGGAGGCTAGGAAGGGCAGAGATGGAGTTTGTGCATAGGTTCCCAAGCCCAGTTATATAGGAGGAGTAGGTTCCATAGCACATTGGGTGGCTGCAGTTCATGATGACCTACTATGTGTTTCATGAAGGGGAGGAGAGGAGCTCAAAGCCTCCAAGCATGAAAATGTGATAAGGAAATGAACACAGCCACTACCTGGCTCCATGAATATGCATTACAACAATGTCCTGAAATATCACATTGTGTCTCATAAATAGGAATGATTATTAAATGTTTATTAAAAAGGAAGCGTAGAACTCCTAAGCCTCCTAAGCTAGGTGGAAATACTGTACACTTCCTGGATGCCCAGGGTATACACATCAATGTTTGGCAACCTCCTGAAGAAACAGAAGATTTAGCCTCTGAGAATGTTCCGATTAAATCACTTTTTAAAAAACTGACTTCTTTATTGCTTCCAAAGTCAGCTATTTCAACATTTCTTGGTTAAAAAAAAATTAATTTATTCTTTTGTACATTGATGTTGAGCTCTTTTTACTAATCCTACATGTAAAAATCTAGCTTGAAAGGACAGCACGGAAATCAATGCATTTACAAAAGTGTTCGCCAGCAAGGGGACATTGATACAATGTGTGTGATGAGCCAAGTTCCAGGGCCACAAGCAAAGGAACAGATTAATTCCTGGGCAATCAATTCTGAAATGTTTCCTGAAAGAAGTACATTTTGAGTCATATTTTAAAGGAAGTTAGGGCCTTGCATTTAAGTGGGGCCAGGAAACTGGGAAAAGGAATTATCTAGTCACAGGCATGAATTTTAAAGCCAGACAGATCCGGTCCCTGGGAGGATATATTACCTCTGAGATTAATGAGGGGCAGAGTGGAGGGGTGTGGGATCTGATGGGGAAAACTGGGTGGGAGGTTGCTCCAGGAGGCCACCTCCTTTGTGGCTGTGTCCAGAAGCAGGATTGGTGGGGAAGGTCAGCCCAAGAGAGGGCATGAGAAGCTGGGGTCAGAGTCACTGGGCTTTGGTTAACTCTTAGGCAGAGATAATCACTGAAGTGGCTCGGAGAGACTGTAGCTGCCAAAGGCTGCACACTGCATGGGGATGTGGGAGGACTGAAGGCAGTGTCAAGTGTTGATCTAGATTTACCAAGGTGAACACAGAGAGAAAGAAATGTGAGAAACAGAGATGGAGAGAGACAAAGACAGAGAGCTCAGAGAGAGGGAGAAAGAGAAAGTCCATGTCTAGTGGTCAGGAGAGTATAGGTTAGGCTTCAGTAACAAGCAATCCCTACTTCTCTGTGGTTGGACAATGGTTTCCACCTTGCTTGTAGTCAGAGATCAGAGTCAGTCAGGGATCTAGGCCTCCCGGTGTGGCATCTTCATACATGTGGCCACCATCAGCAAGACAACACAAGAGGAACTTAGAGAACTTCATGATCTGGCCCCTAAAACTTTGGCCAGCAAATGGCACACATCTCTCCTTGTGCTACGGTTTGGATGCAATCCCCAAGTCCATATGTTGGAAACAGAAAGCCCCATGTTAAAGGTCCTTGGAATGGGGCCTTGGGAAGATCATTAGGGTTGGATCAGGCCATGAGAGTGCTGCTCCCCTAAGGGCATCACGGCTTTATCTGTAGAGGAAGAGAAACCCAAGCTAGCAGGCTCACTCTATCATACCATGTGACCCTTTGCCATGCTGTAATGCAGCTTGAAGCCTTCATCATATGCAGGAGCCCTGCCACGCTCTTGGATGAGTAGCTTCCAGAACTGTAGGCAAAACGAACCTCTGTTCTTTATAAATGACCCAGTCTGTGGTATCCAATTACAATAACGACAACAACAAAACCCAAAGACACTCTTGCTGGCATTTCATTGGATAGAACAAATCAAATGGTCATACCTACCTTTAAAGGGTGTGTGTGGGTGTGTAAGTGGGGATGTCAGCCTGTCATGGATAAAGGGAGAGATTTAGTGGACAGTTTACCAAAGTGATGCATGTGTGGAGACCACTACGAAGCAGCTCTGAGCAAGATTTAAATCAACCGATTGGCTTTGTGTGTGTACCTATGAGTCTGTCCAAGGCCTAGACCCTCTGCTGGAGATGGGCAGCGGACTCATAATAAGTGAACCTCTATTGGTCACTGGTCTTGGCTGAGACCTGCAGTGGCTTGTGTTGCTGGGATGCCTCAAAGGACAGGATAAGGTCATGGCTGAGGACCCCCGAGTCCCACCCCAGTTAACCAAGGGCTGTGGCTGCAGGTGTTTCACTGCTGTGGGGCAAGTCAACCTGGAGACTTTCTCCTAAGATACTTCTCCTGAATTAACTTGGAAAAGTCCTTGAACCACTCCCATGTCCCTGCTTGGTTTCCCATGTTTTCCACTCTAATCCCCTTCTTGTTTGAAAACCAAATAAACACAGGCCACCCAGAGAAACTCCTGGTCTAAGCCCCCAGAGGATCTTAAATTCTGCTAGAGGGTTTTGATCCTCCTGGAGCCCTAAAAATCATACTACTTGTCTTATTTATTTAAGTGTTCACCATCAACTCCTTTGGGAAGCTGCGGGCCTGATTGGTTGGCAATAATGTATGGTGACTGCATACACCTCCTAAAATGTTGCTCATGCTGGGGATTTAGCTCAATGGCGTAAGTGCCTGTCTGGCAAGTGCAAGGTCCTGAGTTCGATTCCTGATACAAATAAAGAATGTTGCTCATGATAATTTGAAAGACTTCATGCTCACAGATTGTTTTCTGACTGTCTCCTTTTATTTGAATTTTTAATAGGACACACATCAAATTCTCAAGCTTAACACTTGAGGTTTTTAAATTTAATTGTCATCTGGATAAATGGTAATGAACCAGAAACTATGATAAGTGAAGAAGACCTGCTCTTTGTTCTCTGATGAGTCATCTTTGTTGAGTAAAGGGCCATGTTACAATTGAATAGTCTCTGAGGGGCACAGGTGTCAGACTGAGAGGCTGATGGACGAGGTCATACCAAGACCTGCAAGGGAACGGCCTGAACAGAGGCACCTTGGCTTTCACTAGGCTGGGGCAGGCTCCCAGCCAGGGCATGGCAGATGCCAGGGAAAGGACATCTGCCCCATAGAGCCCCCCACCTCGGTGCAGGCAAACAGCACCTCCTGGGGAGTGGGCTCTGAGGGCAGACTGTGGGGGCTCTTGCAGATTCTGTTTTGGCATAAAGCACTTAGAGCTGTGAAGAGCTGTCCCTGTCTGTTTATCTGCCCCAAGATTAATGAAATGTCCCATTCTTTAGGGGTTAAAGATTAGACTGGAGCACAATGACTTGGAATGGTAATATGCAATGGGCATTTGGGGACAGGATGAACATGATGTCACCAGAGCCTGCATGGGACTTGTTCATCTGTCCATCAAAAATGTACTGAGCACCTTCCATGGGCTGGCTGCTGTTGTAGGCAGCTGAGACGGAACGGTAGATAAGACAGAGGTGACGGCTGTGGGAAAGTACTGCTCCTGTCCCCCTGATGGGATGAATCCCCGGGGAATGCCCTATGCTCAGCCTCTTCCAGGAAGTGCTGCATCTCTCAAGATCATGGTCCATCTACAGAGGATCCCACATCCAGACACTGGCTAATGAAAGCAGCAAGGGTATAGCCCGTGTGTCCTGGTTCAGGACACCTGTGCAGAGAGAGCCCACCTACAGGACTGTCCTGGGCTTGCTGAGGTTTCCCCTGAGCTGCACTATGAGCTGGCTCCTCCTTCTTCCCAGTTCTACTTCCTTTCCTCCCCTTTCCTGCTGTATCCTTGTCTCCCTTCCCCTCCCAGGGCATCTCTCCTGAGTGTGCTCACTATCAACCCTTATACTTGTCTTGGAGATTTCCTTGCTGACAGCGCAACCCAGCCCAGTTGCAGCCCCTCCACCTGGAGCTTAGAGGCCAGTGGGTAAGGCAGACACTACACAAGTCAACGAACCAGAAAATGTCAGGCTGTGATAAGCATCATGAGGAGAGCAAAGTGGGTTCCAGGATGATGTTCAGGGGAAGATAATATGGGGCAGAGTCACAGGGGGTGGGCTTTAGAATATGAAATCTGAGAAAGGACCCAATGAAAGAACCCTCTCTACTGAGGTAGACAGAAAAGTTCCGAGGTGAAAATAGGTTTAATTAATGTGAGAAGAGGAAGAAGAGCCCCTTGGTTAGAGTGCTGTGAGCAGGGGGAAGACAGCAGGAGTTCAGTGACATGGGGAGACAGACCATGAATGCCATGGTCATCTGGGCAGGTACTGTGAACTTTATTTTAAGGGCAATGAGAGATAGGGAGCCTCTGGTCTCTATAGGGGCTTTCTGTGATTTAGACTAAGACATGTCTACTCAAGTACAAAAATCAATGACTACCTTAATCCATAATTTGGACAACCATGTATAGCTTCCCTACTCTGCATGGCGGAAATGGCTCAGTGGGCACGGGGCAGCAGGAGAGGACAGCGGAGTTAGGAAGAGCACAAGCCCTGGAGGTTGACCAGCGGCCTCCCATCTGGTTTACCCAGACAAAGATTCCATCATTCCAAGCGCTGTTAAAATCAGTGACTAGACAGATGCTTCCCATTAAGAACCAGGCAAAGCCCCTGTGATGAGGATGTGCCCCCTTGATTCATCCTGGTTATTCCAACCTGCTCCCTGGACGTGTGGCCCACGTGGGGCCAACAGGGTGCCCCACCTCCCCACACACGGCTCTGTGAGTCCCAGGTGTCTATCACAGCTGGGGCAGGCAGTGTTTCTGCGGATTCTTAGCTCCCTATCTTTAGGTAATTCACTTCATGCCCTGTATCAGTTAGGAACTGAGTTAGGCACCAGTACAGAGATTCAGCAAAAGCTGCTTAAACAAAATAAGGATTTGCTGACCTCTCACATAAGGGAATCTGGACATATGAAGCAGAACGACAGAGGAATTTTGGGTCTTCAACAATTATAGATCCAGAGAACAAAAACAAAACAAAAGCAAAGCAAGCAAACAAACACACAAACAAAAACCCAAGGAGCCCTCCTAGCTAGTAAGAGAGGCAAGAGAAAGGAAAAGGGAACGCCTTGTGTGTATCCTGACCTTTTCCATTTGTCTTACTGACAATGTAGGCTCAGGTTTTATTCCTCCTAAACTGATTACATATCTTTTCTCCAATCCTGTCCTCAGACAGATATACCGCCCTTCTTAGTTAATAATCTAAATTTCTATATTTATAGCTATGTGAATAATGTTTACTCTGGCTCCAAACGTGAAAGTTTCTTTTAATCTAAAGCTTTTGGTTTTTCCTAGATTTTTGACCAGCCTTTTTCCCTCCACACTATCTATTACTATTGTAAATTTCCCCCTCCTCTCGCCCCAGCTTTCTGAGTCTCTATCATGCCGGGTACTTTCTTTCTTTCCTCCTTTCTTTCTGTTTCCCCTAGGACCTTCTCTCCAGAGTCGGTCACACAACCTCTGCCTTTGTCGGTTGGAGGCATTGTTTCCTGGGTTCTCCATCTTCTTTCTTGGTTTGTTGGAACTTGTCTTTGCTCATATTTTTCTCCTGGATTATTCCTACATCAGCAACTGAAGAGGTACTGATCTAAGCATGAGACACCCTGAGATAAATGAAACTCAATCTGTGTCCCAAAGGCATTCACAGCCTTGAGATAGGGGCAGATCTGTAGGAAGGTAAGAGATAATTCTTCATATGCACTTGACAATACTGAATAATACATGAGAGGAAGCACTTAGCTACAATATGGGACTGCGTGTGGAGAGGAGAAATGAAATACGTTTGTGGGATCAAGGAAGGCTTCATAGTAGATGACACCAACTTTTGAAAGAAGGCTGTTTTCACAGGGGGAAGTGAAGGGAGGAAATTCCAGGCAGAGGTAACAGGGTAGGCCAATGTTTGGGATGTGAAAGACAAAGCCAGTTAAGGAATGGTGAATTCAGCAAATCTAAATCCCACCGGATGCCATAGCCCAAAGGTACAGGACCTAGTATGTTCTCCAGGAACCAGACAGCCCATTCACAAATTGATAAACATGTCTTATTTGCAAATATGTGGCCTAAGCAGATGTGTGAGCATGGACAGCACATTTCCAGACCAAAACATTTCCACCCAAGAGTCCAGGCCTCTGCAGTTCTGGCTGTGGAGTTTCAGTCCTGAGGTGTACACAGGAGGTCAGACCTAGCGATCTCTCAGTAATGGACTGCTTGAGTTTTCTCAAGAGGCTAAAAAGCTTTATTAGAATGCACTAAAGAATAATTGGTTTAGTTAATTAAGGTACAAAATCTTTGGTGTTCCTATGGTGCTATGAAATATTAGGACTCAAAACAATTTACAACTTCTCTACTAGTCCAAATCTCTACTGCCTTAAAACGCTAAACCATTTCTTACTTAGATGCATAGTTTGCCTTCCTTCAAAAGGCAGGGCCGACCAATGCCGTAGAGGATAAAGACCCCTCCTGCTTTTCTACCTTTCCTGATTATTGGTTTGTTCCATATTTGCAATATTCCTCAGTGCGTCAAAGGGGACTGGGGCAGACATAACCTCACCTCATAGACTCCTTCTGGCTCCACATCACAAGTCTCCTGAGTATTTTTACATTGTTATTGCTTGAAACATATTTAAAATATCTTTCCTCCATAAATACATGTGTGAATGGCTTCCCTGTCTCCTCGCAATATCCACTTTATAGGAAGGAAGTAGCCAATTGGACAACTGTTTTATGGAGAAGTTCATACTTTAAAAAATAGCCATGCCCATTAATATTAGAATACAGAATAAGGCACTTCATACTTACTCTCCTTTTAAATTATTTTTCCTTTATCAATCAAGGTATTTCAATGATTTTAACATAGGAGCTCTTTAGAAAAAAAGAATCAGAGAAGAAAATGGTCAGTTAAATTGGCTGGAGGACTTATCAAAGGAGAAGCGTGAGTCATGAGGTAGGGTGGGTAGTATAACGCTAATAATGTTTTGAAATACACATTTAAAACCAAGTTCATACATTTTGCTCTGAAAATTTTTAAGTATTGAGTTTATCCATTTTTCCAGCTGATATTGAATGAGCACTTGGTTAGCTGCTGGGGATTTGCTGGACAGGAGAACAGATGACCGAGGAGGCTATGCGCTTAGGGAACTTACTAGAAGAGAATTCCTTCAAACCTTCATGGCTGCATGGTGTGATTGTGCCTGGGAGAGCCAGTGCCCTCCTCCCTCTTCTTTTCCCTCCTCCCTTGTCCTTGCATTTGAGAGCTGAGCTTCTGCTCCCAATTACATCATCTTCAAATTCAGTACGGGGACCATTGGCAGGGAAGGGCGAATGGTCACTTCTAAAGCACTGGAGCCCTGAGCCCAGCAAGCTAAAGAGCACAGCACATGGGCCAGGCAACAGGTCATGTTTTGGGTGGTAGAGAGGAGAAGAGAAGGTGTATTTGGTAACCCGGGAACTGGTGCTGGCAAAGGAGAGTTAGAGAGGACTTTCAGTTATTATGGTTCCTTAAGATCTGTATGGATTGCAAGAAATCCCCCAGGATTTGCCTTTGTGAAGATCCTAGAGATGCTGAAGATGTAGTACAAGGACTGGATGAAAAGGTGATTTGTGGTTTCCAAATGACGGTAGAATTATCAACATGCATGCCTCGGAGGTCTCGCTTTGATAGATCACCTTCCCGGCACGCCTTTGATCCCAATGATATAAGTGTGGCAAAAGGGACATTATGCTTATGATCATCATCACTATAGCCGGAGAAGCAGGTCATGGTCCACCACATTCTGTATCCAGAGGAAGGCAATGCTCTGAATCACACAGCAGGAGCCAAGGATGGAAGCCAAGATCAGCGTCTCCTCTATGATCAAAGGTCTGTGTCTCTTTGTAAATCAATATCAGGTTCCCTCAGAAGACGTAGGGCTAGTTCTATAAAAAGGATCGAGATCCTAATCCAGGTCAACGTCAAGATCTAGGTCTCTTTCACAACCAAGCACCTGGTCAAAGTCTAGATCTCTATCTCTAAAAAGAAGTCCATGCAAGTGCAAGTTCTGGAAGAATGGCCTGAAGTCCTCAAGTTAATCCTTTAGGGAAAAATTATTTTGTTTCTGTGATTTTTAGGGATTTGTGATGTCTGCGAAGTGTAACTTAGAGAGGATATTTCAACCATCTAATCAAAATGGATCTGGAATATGACTATAATTTCATGGCAGTAAAATAATATAAATTTTTGTTGAATGTACTAACATCTTATGATTTGAAAATGTGGGGTTTTATTTGACACATTTAAATAAAGTGTTTCTGATTAAAAAAATCAGTAAGTTATACTATCATAAAAAAGACTTTCTGCTTGGGCCGGGGATTTAACTCAATGGCATAAGCACCTGCCTGGAAAGTGTGAGGTCATGAGTTGGATCCCTGGTACAAAAAAACAAAACAAAAAATATACCTCCTTAAAAAAAGACTTTCTGGTCACTGGAAAAATGCAAATGATTTTCCTTCATTCAGCCCACCATTCTATGGTTTTCTGTGACATAAGGACTCTACCAATCCCACTAAGAATTCTTGTTGCTTCTGGAAGAATGCCAACTGTACAAGGTTTCCATTCCAAGTTCCGTGTAAACCCAACGTCATTCTGGAGTTTTGTATGTGTGTGTATGTTGTACTTACATATATGTAGATATATAGCATGTATATGTAAATTTACATATTTACCTGTACATATGTATGTATACATGTTGTTATGGTTTGTGTTTGGATTCCCCTGCAAAGTGTCATGCAGTCATGGGGGCAGGCTTCTAGAATCTGTGATTGATTCGTGGTCCACTGCTGATGGGTGTCAGTGCTACAGCCACCCGAGGGTAGGTAGCCTACATACAATAGAAATGACAGAGTCTTCTCTCTCCTCCCTTTTTGTTCTTACTGCATTTGTTGTTTTTTGCTGCCTTGAACTGTTACCCCCTGCCATGTGCCACTCTGCTTTGGAGTCAGCTGAGTATGGACTAAAACCTCTACAAACTGTGAGCTAAATAAACCTTTTCTCCTTTAACTTGGGTGTTAGGTATTTTGCTCCAGCAATGAGAAAAAAGTAACTAAGATGTGTGTATTATGTGTGTATACAGCATATTACAGATATGCTGTATATACCTAAAAAAATTCAACTTAAAGGGAGTGAAGATTTATTTTGGCCCAGAGTTTGAGCTCTTGGTAGATCTGCCCTATTGCTTTGGGCTTATAGTGAAGCAAAATATTATCATGGGGAGAACGTGGGAAAGCAAAGTCACTCCCCTCCAGGCATCTGGGAAGCACAGAGAGTGTGCAGAGAGCAGGGAGGGATCCCGGGATGCCTTCATAGGCACGTGTTCCCAGTGCCCTAGCTCCCTCCCACTAGGCCCCAGCTCCTAAACTTGCCACCACCTCCCAGCACCACCATCAGATAAGGACATTGAAGATCCAAACCATCACAGTATGTGTGTAGTACATGTTTATGCTGTTTTCTTTACACTAGAAAGAAAGCAATGTTGACAAAGAAATTAAAACATAAAGTGTTTATGACTCTGGATGGCACTGTACAGTTTAGTGAATGAAAGGCATTTCCTGATGATCCAAGCAGGGTACCCTGGTATGGGTTCATGTCTAAGTAGGGAAGGGACCACCCTTTGGAAGTGAGTGATACACAATTCTAGTCATAAGCCCATTTGACTTGACTTAAATCTCCATGTAGTACAAAGAAAATATCTGCAGGGTGGAGAAATCTGCCCCACCAGTCAAATTCCACACGAGGCTAAGTTCTCTTAAGTCATCATTGGCTTGTCTTCTTTTTTTTTGTAGCAGGAATTGAACTCACCACCTCATGCTTGCCGGGCAGGCTCTGTGCCACTGACTATATCCCCAGGGTTAGCAAGTCTTATTCGGCTCCTTCCCTTCTCCAGTACCTTGCATCCTGGTGGAGGTGTCTTTCAGGGAGGTGCTTCTCATCCTTAGCAGCACTTTGGAACACCCCCGAAGCTCCCAGCAATCCCCCATCAGGGTCCTACCTCATCGGATTGGCACAGGTAGAGCCCAGTGCCGGATTGTGAAATGTGATTCAATGTTGGAGACAGAAAGTGGGAACCTTTTTCCAGAGGTGGAAGCTGGTGGCGAGAAAGCAGGCAGAACTGACTGCTGAAGTTGGCTGGGCGATCCCGGGTCTAGCCTGCCGCCTCTGCAGCTGCACATCTGGCCCCGCGCACTGCACAGGCTGCCGTCATGGGGTAAGATAAGCTCCCGGGAATGTGAAGCAGGCGGCCTAATCTTTCTGGGTTCCCCTGCCAGAGCAGGAGGTCTCGAAACCGCAGGGTGGGGGCAGGATCATTTGTGGACACTAAAAAGCCAAAGGACAGGAGGACTCTGTTTTAGCAGATTAAATTATAAGAAAAATATCAGAAGCAAGAGGCACACATGGGAATATTGTTATTGGAAAGAGCATTTGGTGAAAGAATTTTTATAAATGGAAACTGCTTTGCGTTCAGCTCATATTTAAAACACAAGCACAGGGGTGGCTAGAGGGAGGCCGGCAGCTGTGCGCAGATATTTTCCTGAAGAGATGAATACCCAAGCTCATTGAGCTGTGCACGCAGGGCCCGAAGGGGCTCTGTGTGGGCCCTGTTTACTTTGGGAAGTGCCGGCTTAGCCCCGCTGAGGCCACGGAGGCCCAGCAAGCTCGATAAAACAAGGTAGCTACTGGAGAGCTATCTCTTTGCAGGGTTACATTTCCCCACAGATGCCAGAAAAATTCATCTTGGAAGCGAAGAAGCAAAATAGAGACAGACTAAGTGTACATTAGAGAAAAAGAAGTCAAGGGTCCAAAATTCCTGCCAAACTTGCACCTGAGTCTCTGGAGGGGTGGTGCGGCTCAGCCATAAACTGTGAGCACTCTCAAGGCCCTGAGTTCGATCCCCAGCGCTGCACACACATAGACCAACCATCCTCAGCAGCGGCTCTCAGGAGACTTTCCCCCGTTCTGTTGACCCCTAGCAGAACGGAGTGGACTGGTTTGGGTGTTTTAGATGGTGGGTGGTGGAAATCGGGAGATTTAGAAAGGTTTATATAATAAACAGCTTTCTTACAATAAACCATGATAGCCACGGATCACCTTTCAAATAAAATAATCTGTGAATTTCTGTGATTAGAAATGAATAAATAAATAAGCAAACAAATATACAGAAGAGATTGTATTTTCTTAAAGACAAATTCTAGATTTATGGTGAAGTAGAATTAGATAATCACCCTGTGGATCCGTAGCAGAAATGCCTTTTTAAGTACCAGAAATTGAACCCAGGACCTTCCCACTGAGTTACAACCCCCAACCCTTTAAAAGTATTTTTCTTTTTATTTTGAGGCAGGTTTTCACTAAATTCCTAAATTGCTGCGTTGCCCAGGGTAGGATTGAATTTGGGATCTTCCTGCATCAGCCTCCCAGAGTTCTGGGATTATGGGTGTGCCTCCCCATGCTTAGCTGTGATAATAACAGATCTAGACAAGAATCAGCAAGATGCTAAAGTGAGTAGCTCCCTCCGGCATCTCAAAGTGGCATCCCCTCCCTGCCCCTTCCAGTTTCCAGCAGTGACCTCACTCAGGTCTCAGCCACCACCATACCTTTGTCCTCTCCTCTGCAGTAGATGTTGGTGCCTCCTCTGTGACCATTACTTACTCTGTGTCATGCTTTCCTTTAGGGACCACCAGGTAACCAGGACCATCTGCCTACCCCTTTCTGGTGTGGCCAGTACTGGAGCTAGGCAACACTTTCTAAAAATGCAAAACCTGAATCTCTCCACAAAAACACCCTACATGCCTTACCAAACTGAGGACATTTTACTGAACAATCAGATTTCTGAGCTCTTAATAAATGATGTTACCTAAGACAGATGTTGCTGAGGACAAATTCGAGATGCAAAGCCCCTAACAAAACCAACAACCAAAAGTACTGTGTGGGTATGGATGGGATCTTGGCTACGGGCAGAGGTGTAAATGGTATTATCAGAATTACAGTTAGAAGTCCATGTCATATTAAGTATTAGTAATGTATCAATGTAAAAACCCCTGAATTTGATAATATGTAAGAGGTTTTTTTTTTTTTTGGCCAAAATGCATACTTCAGGATTCAAGAGTGTAGGACATCCAGCTAATTCAAAAAATTTCTAGAGATACTGACCTCTCTGTTTGTCTTTATGTCCCTCCATCTATCCATCCATCTATCTGTCCATTATCTATTTATCCATCCATCCATCATCTATCTGTCTGTTTGCCCCTCCCTCCATCCATCCATCCATTCATCCTCTCTGTCTCTCTGTCTCTTTGTCTCCCTGTCTCTGTCTCTCTCTCCCTCTCTCTCTGTCTGTCATCTATCTACCACCTTCCAAGGTGTATGTGAAGTAGGTAAGCCCTACGCTTGACTAAAAATCTCGTTGAGGCTGTGCTTAAAACAAATGGAGGTGTATGGTTTTGAGTTTGGTACCAAGATGCTTTTGCTGTAGTAAGGAAATGAACTATGGACAGGCTGATGCTAAGAAGTCATCTTTGGCTCATTTATGTATAGGAAGAAGTTCTAATGTGTGCTACCATAGATGAACCTTAACGACAGTGTACTAAATGAAAGAACCAGACACAAAGACCATGTATCATATAGCCTCTTTCTCTCTTTGGTTGTTCTCTATATCTGTCTCTATATCTATATCTATATCTATCTATCTATCTATCTATCTATCTATCTATCTATCTACCAGTCTATCTATTTCCCTACCTATCTCTGTCTCATTCCTGGCTATCGTTGTTCTCTGTATATCGACATATATGAGAAAGAGAGAGAGCAAGGTGGTAAAATGCTAACTGGTCACCCTTGTGAAACTTACACTGGAGATCTTTGTGCTACTCTCATAAACTGTAAGAACACATTTACTTTGTCATCATTCACCCACCTGGATTCAGCTTTCGGGTCAGTGGAAAATCCAGACAGTGACGGTTTCAGCCGGGGACGGGAGTGTCTCTTGGCTAAAATTCAGGCCTGTGTCACAGTTCTTGTGGTAATACATTGTGAAAGAAGGTTGCTCTGCTAATTTAATATTATAACATCAATGCTAGAGAAAGCAGCCTGCGGGTGGCAATTTTTTTTGTTGAATTTTAATGTTTTTCATTTTGGAATAGCTTTAATTGAATACCATAAAATTCACACATCTAAAGCACACAGCTCAGTGGTTTTTATTCCAAAATTCACTGAGTTGGGCAACCACGACCACAGTAAACTTCAGAATGCTTTCATCATCCCTAAGGAGATGCTGTGCCTGCAGCCATTGCCCTGCCTGCCCCTTGCCCCACCCAGCCCTGGCCGCCACTGCTCCACCGCCTGTCCCTTACATTGGCCTCCTCTCTATGTTTTAGATAGAATCACATTGGAGGCAATCGTTTGGGCCTGGCTTTTTACACTTAGCATATCGTCAAGGGATTCCAGATGGTGTTGTAATGAGGGGTGCATCAGAGACACATAGAGCAAGGAGACCACCTGGGCAGGCTTTTTGTGTGAGCAATAAAGCTGTTTAATTCACTAAGGTGGGCAAAGGCTGAGTCCAAAAAGAGAGTCAGCAGGAAGCCGGGTGAGAGCAACCATCTTTAAGAGGGAGCAGGTGCTCCAGGTGGTTGCCAGGCATTGGTTTGATGAGTTGCGGCCTTGGAGAGCCTGGGGATAGAGACAGCATGGTCAGGCTCCTCAGGTGGTGGCACAGATGCACTTGGGTTCCCTGGAATGGGCGGGCAGGGTAGCTGAACCCAGACTTCCTGGAACCCAGGAGCTGGGACTTTTGGTGCTGGGTAGTGGTCTTTCCCACTGGCAGACTTGCAATGACCCATCACGCCCAGCGTGAGAAGGGGTCCTTTCCAGTTTATGAAATCAGTTCCAGTGTCACAGCCTGTCCTGGTCATCTCTTTTTCTTTTATCAGCCTCAAATCTTTCTTGCTCCTATCACTCCTTTTTATCGATGAATAATATTTCATTGTATTGATAGACATGTTTTGTATATCTCTCATCCATTGATCAACTTTTGACTTTTTGACCATTATAATTAATGCTGCTCTGAATATTTGCGCCCAGAAGTTTGTGGGAACTCTTGTTTCCATTTCTTTCCAGCCTTCACCTTGGTGTAGAATTTCTGGTCACACAGCAACACTGTGTTTAGCCCTCAGAGAAACTGCTAGGCTATTTTTCTACGTGGGTACCATTTTGCATTCTCACAGCAGTACAGGAAGGCTCTAATTTTTCCACCGTCTTTTCTACAGTTGTTATCATCTGACTTGACTCTAGCCATCCTATGGGTGTGAAGTAAGCACTTCTGATTCACATTTCCTTGATGTCTACAATGTCAAGCATTTTTTTTTATATGCCATTGGCCATTTGTTTATTTTCTTTGGAAAAAACATCTACTTAGATTCTTTGTTCATTTTAAAACTAAATTATTTGGATTTTTATTTTTAAATTGTAATAATATGTTATCTTCTTAACACAAGTCCCTCATCAGGTATGTGACCCGCTAATATTTTCATCCTTTCTGAGGATTATCTTTTCACTTTTTTAATGGTAATCTCGGCAACACAAATATTTTTAATTTTGATGGTGTCTTGTTTTTTCTTTTGTTGCTTATGATTTTAAGTGTTATACCTAAAATACAGACTACAGGTTGATGTTATGGCTGTGGCTAGCCATTCCCTCAGCTGCATATGGTCACAGGTGGGGCTTTTCTGAGGATCTAGAGTGTGTGATGCTGGGATCGAGGGTATGTGATTACTATGTTAGTACATTGATTCATTTGGGTGCCCTCTACAACTCCGCTTAGGGCAGGCAGTTTGGATGGAGTATTAGGGCGGGTAGCCTGGACGGTCTATAAGGGGCAGAAAGAGGGTCTCTGCTCTCACTGGCTGCTTGCTACTTCACTGCTGTGCTGCCTTCTGCTTGCTGTGACCTGTTGCTCCTCTGTGACGCCCTCTACCAGGCCACCCTCCCTGCCTTGGAGCCAGCCAACTGTGGACTGAAATATCTACAAACTGCGAGCTAAATAAACTTCTCCTCCTTTAATTTGGGGTGTTGGGTATTTTATTTCAGCAATGAGAAAAGTAACTGAAACAGCTGAGTATCCCTAGTGTAAAAATATGAAATCCAAAGTGCTCCAAAATTCAGAACTTTTTGAGAACTGATAGGACACCACAAGTGGAAAATTTCACACCTGACTTCTTGTGTAGTCAAAAAGGCAGATGCACCAATATGCCGCCCTCTGGAAGTACAGAGGTGTGTATGAAACATAAATTCCATATGCAGACTTAGTCCATCTCCACTATTCATATTCCCCAAATCGGAAGAGCTTTGAAATCAGAAATACTTCTAGTCTGAAGGATTTCAGGTAAGGGATACTCGAACTATATAACCTTGCTGCCAAATCCTGTGTCATGAAGATTTACTCCTTTGTTTTCTTCCATAAGCTTTTTAGTTTTAGGGCTTACATTTAGGTTTTTTATTAATTTTGAGCAGGTCTTTTTGGTGTTTGTGTGCTAGAGACAGAAGCCAGGGCCTTACAGACACTAAGTCCACACCCGTTCCCTGACCACACCTCAGACCTCTGCTAATTCTTTCCATGTGGTCTAGGTGCTCTTGCATGTGTCTCTCTCTGTATCTTCGCACTACTTGTTGAAAGACAGTATTTTTCCCCATCAAACTGCTTCACCACTCCTGTCCAAAATCATTGAGAGTAGATGCATGGGTGTTCTTGGACTCCCCATTCTGTCCATCCTATTGACAGGACGGTTAAATTCCTCCAATGGTAAGACCACACTATCCTGACTGCTGTTACATAACTGGCCCACCCTTCAGTGTGGTCAGATGGCTTTCAAGTGCCATTCCTGGAGTACTAGCCCTGTCTCTCTCTGCCCATGTCCCATGTTTCTTCTTTGTAGACCACTTTCTGTGGTCTTTGTCTTGGCCGCCGTACAGCTGAGGAATGTTTCTGTTTGACCACGGGAGTGCCTTGTGGCCACCTAGAGCAGTGCTAGATTCTGGCAGAGGGCAGAGATGGGTCTTGGAGTCTACAGGATGTTTCTGTCTCTGGTGTGAGAATTCCAAAGTTGATCCCAGGTATAACAGAGCCGAGGGAGGCATGGCAAAGAGATTCCAGAAACATTCAGTAATATTTGGAAGAAAAAGAGTATGTACCCCAGGAGAGCCTTTATCTGAGTCTCTGGCCTTCTATTTTAAAGGGAGGTTGGAGCGAGAGGCAGGGAAGTGAGACCACTTGCCATCCTTGGTGCTGTGCCTTCTAACCCTTCCTTTAAACGAAAGCGTTTCCCAAAATGCTAATTTTACAGACTTGCTTCAGGACATAATGCACCCCAGAACTAGAGAGCCAACTGAGAAAGGGGAAAGACTGCTGGCTTTAAGGGAGAAGAGTGATGAGGGGAGACCCTCCCCCAAGTCTGATCTCCACCCGGAAGAGGGTTGTTCACAGAGCTCAGGTGGAAAGGATGTAGAACCAAATTCCCTCAGGAGCTGTGTGGGGACTGGATGCCCTGGTGGTAAGCATAGGTTAATCTTGCTCATGTAGGCCAAGATAGGATGGGGGGGGGCAGGAGGAGCACCTAGTGACACCCAGAAGGGCCTCTTTATTTCCTAGTCTAGAAAACAGAACTGTTTTGCAAATAGGAAGTGAAACCTAAGGCAGAGATCCATGCCAGATTGCAGCTATATGACCAGCTATATGATTGCAGCTGTGTGACTGGAGGCCTTGTCCTCAGACATAAGGCAACGCTTGAAGGACAACGATAAGAGCTGTGGAGAATGTGGTCATGCACGGGTCTGATTCAGGCTGGCCTGGGGTATCCAGAGAAGCTACACTGGGTACATCAGCCTTCTCTGCTGAGGGTCAGGGCCAGTCCTGGTTTGCAGTCCTTTAGTGGTGCATATTTGTAATGAGCAGGCGAGTCAAAGGGAATCCGAGAGTGAGCTAGAGTAAGTCCCTTCTTCATAAGGTGCAGAGAGCACACTATGACAAGCACGCTGCAGCTGTGGTACATGGAGCTTCATGTCCATAGAGAGCCTTTCCTAGTCCTCATTTTGATCTGGAAAGTTTATATTTGCAATTCTATGGAAAAGTTATTGGAACTCCAATAAGCTAATTCCAATCTACCACTTCCAGTGCAACACACGTGAGAATAAAGACACTAAGACATAATTATAGTTATGGGGGGAGGTCCTAAGTCCAGCCATGATGAAGGCTCATCAGAACAAAGGCCTCAACTCAGGGCCCAACCCGGGGTTTATTAACTCCTGAAGAAGAAAGTGGCTTGAGGATGAGTGACTGTGAGAAAGGCAGGAAATATGTGAATGCTACGAGCTGGGCTAGACAGGTGGCCTGAGATTGTCTCTGCAACACGCAGAGGGAAGGGTATACAGAAAGAGTAATCTGCATGACACAACTGCGGCAGCATCTAATGTTTTGTGGGCAGTGCTTCGGTTCTGATGTGCAAACTTCTCTGCCTGGGAAGTCACAGCCTCTTATCTTAAGGTTCCACCCAGTTGAGAGCCCTGGCTCTTCATCCCACCTGGCTCAGCCATGTTTTTGGGGAGTCATGGGGCGAGGAAACAGTGACTGTCACCTGGCTTCAAAAATTACCCATCAGTACCTCAGCCAGCCCTGTTTACATTGCTTAGAGCCACTTGAAGGGAAAAGGAAATGGCACAGCCAGCTCTGCATATCAGTACATGGAGACAGGGCCAGGTTTGGCCAAAGTGGAGATAATTGCTCTTTATTCAAGGAGTCCTCTGGGTGGCCCTCCTCATTGGTCTATTCCCAAAGTGTAATAAACAGGAATTTTTCTTTTATGCTTTCACAGTTTTTTATATAATGAATACCTGTTGATTTTTAAAAAATACAAATAAGCAAAGGGTAATGATAATTACACAGAATCCAGCCCATAAGATAGTTTTGATACAATTTTCATATCTACTCCATGACAGAAACAGCGCCCCCCCATAGTTGATGTGGTGAAATGGGGTCTTACTATATAGTAATGGAGGTCTTACTATAGTACTCTTCTGTGAGTTTTTTAAAACTCAACTCTACATGTGTAATACCTTCCGGAGTTAAACAGAATCCTTTAACAGCATTGTCTTAAGTGTTTGCATTTTAGCATTTTGCATTTTTGCAACCATGCTGACATCTCACTGCCTGGGGGTGGATGGCACATTACACTCATTGTCACAGGCAGGACAACACCTTTCTGTCCCTCCACGCCCAGCCAGAGTTGGGCTTTCTGGTAGATGCGCTCCACGCACCTCCTAACTTTTCTTGCCTAGAAAAAGGCTAACCAGGGAAAAAGTGCTCCCTGTGACTCTAACAATGAGTCCTATCTATCAAATTCCTTGTTTCTGATGGTTCCCTTAAAGGCCAATGAAATCCAGAGCTCCCCTGCCATAGATCACATGTCAGAGAATACAGTGATGTGGTCTTTAAAATATGAAATTGCAGTATAATAGCATTGTTGATAGAAGGTGAGTGCTGGACTTTGGGTCCCCAGGGGAGACCTAGACAGGCTTCAAAGTCACATGAAGCAACAGGTGTGTGTCACTGAAGCCACAGATGTGCACAGAGGTTTAAGGCCAGGAACAGAGGTAGCCTTGGCCACAGTCAGCAGGAATCTGAGGCTGTCACCTCCATAGCGCTTAAATCACAGCCCCTTGAGGATGGCTACAAAGGCCCGGAAGCAGGTCCCTCTCCGGCTGAGGCTGCAGGTGAGGCCCAGCCGCTGCCTAGGCTGCAACCACGACCCAAGCCTGGCTGTTTGGCCCCACAGCACCTGTCTGTTCCTGACCCACAGGCTCCAGGAAATCACACATGTGTTTTGCTTAAGCTGCTTCACGTGTGGTAGTTTGTTCAGCAACAATAGATAAGGAGCTGCGTGACCCTGGACAGGTTTTGTCAGAGCAGAAAGTGCCTTGGTTTGAAGCATGGCCCTGAGCCTTCTCTGACATGTGTCACCACGTCTGTCACTTCCTCTATGGGCTCTTCTCACTGGTCTTCTCAGAAAGTCAGCTGGAATTTAGCTTGGCTGTCCTGTGGGGACCCCAGGAGCAGGGCACATTCTGGGTGGCCCTGTGGTTGTTTTTTACTGCACAGTGTCCCTGCAGGGGCTGCCAGAGCATCAGAGAACAGAGGCACTGGTGGCTGGAGAGAACCAATTTCCAGCTCTGCAGATTTCAGAGCACGGCCGTCTGTTTGTTGTCATTCACTGCTCTGCTCACATCTCCTGCCCTTCTCTTTCACTAGGGTCCCATCAACTTCAGATTCCAAAACACTTTCCAGTCAGTCTCCATCAGCCACCCCTTCTCCCACATAAACACCAACCCCCAGACCCGCCTTCCTCCAGAGTCCAGCAAGGCCTGGACAGCCTTCCTTTCTATCCCTGCACTGAACCCCTTCCTTCCTTCTCCCAGTACTTACCATGCTCTCCTTCTTGCCCAGTGAGGCCCCTGGGCTCTCCTTGTATTTTACCTCCTGTTCCCACCTGCCTTGATCTGGGGGACTTGGCTTTTCTCACTGCCCCAAAGGCCAGTCCCCCCAGGAAACACAGGCTCGCGTTCCCTACACAGGTGCCGAGGAGCAGTGTGTCCTTTATACTGTCCTCAAGAACGATTTGTAGCTGAAGAAACAGACCGAAGGAGAAAAACTAAGGTATCCTAAATCAGCCTCCAGCTAGTGCTAACTCCAGGAATAAAACCCTGGTTTCCTGACTCACGCTAGACAGCCCTGGACAACAGATCTGGCTTATTGGCTGGGACCCAGACAGCGATGCCAGAAAGGGGGCTCCTTTTCCAATGGCCACCAGGGTGAACCCCAGGGAGTTGGAAGCCTCAGGGGATGGGGCAACCTCTCATTCACATTCTTGACTCTCCTAGGACACAGGAGGTGTTCCGGAAATAGGGATGGAATCGGATTGACTGTTTCTTTCCAAGTCGAGGCAGGAGGCTGGAAGAGGTAGGAGGTAGCTTGGAAAAATCCTGGAGCAGCCTTTCCGGCAGGGTTGGTTGCCTTGGCTGCTCTGCTCCCGAGCACTCTGCAGGGGGCCGATGGCTCCCGGTGTGTCCGGTGCCAGGGGTGGGGATCCTCTCCTCTGCCAGCCGCAGCTCTGAAGGTGTGGGTGAGAGACTTCGCTGCCTGCTTCTTATTCTCCCTGTGCTGAGGAGAGAAGCAGCATCATCTACAGGTGCGAGCCCTCTCTCCTCTTCCCTTCCCCTCCCTCTCCTCCTCCCGGCCCTTGGGAGACACTGCAGCCCAGCGTGGGTGGGTGGGCAGACGGGGTTGGATAGACCGACGGAAGAGGGAGTTTCCTTCTTGGGATTCTCATAATTGGTATGTGGTTTACATTCCACCCATCGGGAGGGCTGTGATATTAATCGGAAACAGCTGCTGCTGAGATGCCTGCGGTGTCACAGCCTGCTGAGCTCTGGTGGGGGCTTCGGTCTCCTCCTCACTGGTCAACTCCTTCATTTCACAGGACACCCTCTCCCAATGTCCTTTCCCTACATGCAGGCCTTCTTCTTTAAGCTAAAATGACCACATACATAGAGTTTTAAAATAACAGTGTGAGGAACTGAACAAAGACAAGCCAAGTGCCCCTCCTCAAAGGAGACTTCAGTGGATGTACACTCGTAGGAGTTCACTTTAAACCAGCAAAGATTATGTACTTTCTATTTACATAAAAAGAGTTTTTCTATACCTCCAATTCTGGTCTTACTGGTTTTACCTACTACATAGTAGAGATAATTTCCAGTGGGCATGTGACCAATTCTAATTCACTCTTTAAAATGGCCATGTCACATTCCATTGTGTAGTTATATTATTTATTCAACCAGTTTCCTACTGATAGTCAGTCTGTCTTAGTCAGTTCAGGCTGTTATCACCAATACCACAGACTGGGCAGTTTTCAGAACGGAAGTTTGTTTTTCATAATTCTGAAGACTGAGAAGCCTGAGACCACAGTGCTGGCAGAGTAGGTGTCTGGTGAAGGCCCATTTGCTGGCTCAGAGAACGCCTTTTTACTGTTTCTCATGGTGGAGAGAGAGCTACTATACCTCTTCTTATTGGGGCAGTAATCCCATCTTGAGGACTTTACCCTCATGATCTAATTACATTTCAAGACTATACCCCCAAATACCATCACAGTGGCGATCAGGGCTTTGTCATATGACACACACAGTCAATCCCACCATGGTTGTTTCCAAGGCTTGCAGCTTTTCACTGAGGCTGACTTGTGTTGCAGCTTCAGAGGCAGAAGAGTCTCCTTGCTGGAATTTGAGGCCTGGAAGTCACTGGCAGGAGAAGTCAGCATGATGCATCCCTTATACATAAGCAGGATGCTGGACAAAGGCTGAGCCCGTGAACTGTGGGCAAGGTCCTTGCCAGAACAAGTCCATGAGGCCACAGGGCCCAAAGACTGAAGGCTAAAAGGGCACAAGGAAAAAGATGCTTGGTTCCGGGGGGGATGACACCAGCCAGGATCCTTCAGAGTGTAAGAAGGACACCCTGGTGGATACGTGTCCTCCACCTATGGTTCTGCAGAAGTGCAGGAAAGGTAAGGGCCTGGGGTACAGGGCTCACAGCTCCAGCTCTGTGCCAAGCCTTCCCAGCACCTGTATTTATCACCTTTCTGTTTCTGAGACAAAATAACCTGATTCCCACAATGTAAAGGAGGAAAAGTGTAGTTCGTTTGTGGTTTCTGAGGCTGCGGCCATGGTCACACTGCGAGGTAGAAATGTCATGGCCCAGGGCCTGGTGGAGGACAGCTGCTCACCGCATGGCCACCAGGAAGCAGAGGGAGGAAGTGCCTGGGGACAAGGACATGTCTTCCCAGGCTGTGCGCCAATGAACCACTCTGTCCAGCCAGGCCCAGTGTATTCACTGTGAACTCATCAGTGGATTGCTTCTATCTGTCTATCTGTCTATCTATCTATCATCTATATATTGATTGTACCCGTGCATTGAGCTATGTCCTACTTTTTTATTTTTTACTTCAAGACAGAGTCTTGCTGAGTTGATGAGTTTCTGGAATTTGCAGTCCCGTCTCAGGATCCCAGAGTCCTGGAATTACAGGCTTGTGCCACCATGCCTTGCCTGGATTAATCAATTGATAAGATTGGTACTCATGGCCTAATTACTTCCCAAAGCCCCATCTCTAAACCCAAGAGTCTTTTGGGGGACACTCTGGGTCTAAACCACAACTGACCCTTGCCTTTCCTCCTCGTCCCACGGCAAGTCATCATCTCGGGCGGCTGGAGGACAGCTGAGCTGGCCGCCTCAGATCCCAGGCCGGCACCATCTGGCCCTGGTGGCCCACAATGGGACTTTTTCTCTGATAAAATCTCAGTTTGAAATTCTTTCCTAGTGTGAAAGTCTTTCCCTCCCACTCCCTTTTGTCCTCTTTCCAGCCAGACTTTTGTGGCTTTTCTGTTCTTCAGAAAAAACGGAGGCTGCCAGGTTCTTCACTGGGCACCTACTCTGTGCAGAAAACATCGTGTTCTCATCCTACGGTTGGTTTGAGGGAAAGGCGGGTGGTGAAGCAGGTCCTCCCTGCTCCATCTGCTCCCGCTGCTGGCGCCCCCAGCACCACAATGAGCCTGGGCCCCTTGGGCTGCAGCTCTGAGGTGCCCCCAAGGAGTATTGAAGGTTGAAGCTCAGTGTCGCAGGGGCATAGAGAGGAGAAGCTTTGAGACCCCTGGGGATAAGGAGACGGTGGTCCAGGACAGTTTATTCCGCACACCTGCAGTTCAACATATGTGTATTTGGATGGAAAATACTGGGAAAAAGTTGCATCTGTGCTGAATATGTACAAATTTATTTTTCTTGTCTTTAGTCCCTAAACAATACAGCATGCTAGCTTTTTCCATATCACTGACACCGTAATAAGCCATCTAAGATGCATAGAGGATGAGGTAGGTTATACACAAACATTTGTGCAAAGCTCTCTTCTCTGCAGGGGCAAGGGGCACAGCACCGATCCCTGTCCTCAACTATCTGCAGGGCTGGCTGGGAGCTGAAAGAGGAGAGGATGCAGATGGAAGCAGGCAGACTCCTTCCCCTCACCTCTACTCCAACCCTACCATCCTGGTGGGATAGGGGCGCCCCCAGGCCTCTGCTGCCATCCAGCCCTAGGGCTGCCAGCGGAGCCTCCGGGACCTCTCCACACTGCTCCACAGTGTGATTCATACCAGTGCCAGCCGTGTTCTGTGCCCTTCTAAGCCAGCCCTTCTCCAGCCCTACTGCGTCCTAAATGGCAGAATCCACGGCACACACTGTAGACAGGTAGGAGGCCAGAAGCTCCCTGCTAGGAAACCCTATCACAGGACACAGAGCACTTAGAACCTCGGCAGCACAGAGGCTGTCCTGGAGGAAGGGACCTTGGTGGCAGCCTGGGGCGGCAGGAGGCAGAAGTTCTGGCTGGGACACAGGGAGGTGGTTGCTTTGTACAAGCCCTTTGGGCCTTGTCTTCTTTGAATGGGGCCATTTATCAGTGCCTTCGTAGTCCTGGAGCAGACTGAACTCCTTGGCAAACCCTTTGGCAGGCTTTCCCTGGTAGAGCCTCCAGAGAGAAAAAGTCCCCTGTCCTCCCCTACGTCCCTTGTCACCTCCGGCTTGCTCTGCTCCCCGCCAGGAGTCTGGTTAGCTCTGGCAGACAGGGAGCCCATTGAGTCCTTCGGGTGGCACTGGGGGAGCCTGGCCGGAGGCCTGGCTGGGCTCCCTGAGCTGAGATGCGGGCGGGGCCGCAGGCTTTGCTTTGGCCAAGGAAAATTCCTGACTTTACAGGTCTTGCTCCATAAACCAGAAAGCCACTTTCAGCTGTTGGGACAAGGTCTGGTGGGCTGGTGTCTGGTGCCATCCTGTCCAGGCAGGGAGGGATCCCTGCTGTGGAGGCACTGTAGTCTGTCACAGCCTTGGGCTGGGCTGTTTTTACAGGCCCCGATCCCTAGGGCAAGAAACCCAGCCTGGGCCCACAGGGATAATATTTGCTGTACCTGCTCCTGGCTTGGGATGCCCTCAGCTTCCCGGCTTAGTGTGGTAATTATGCTGCCACTGGGGAGCCTCTTTTCTGCAGGATGGGGCTGCCTGGACTTTTATATTTTGAAGAGGGGGACCCTAGGTCCAACTTAGACCCTTAGACCATAAGTGATTGCAACAGGGGTGTTAGGGACTCCCACACTGAGCTGCCCCCCAGCCTGCCCTGGGCCCCAGGCTTGGAAGCCACACCAGTCCTGGATCCTGGCTTTGGAGCTGGCAATGAACCTGGGAGCTGGGGGTGCTTCCCTCTAAAAGGAGGGCGACCCAGCTGGGGAAACCCTCGCTGCACTCCGTCCCTCCTGCCTGCCTGCCTTCTCTGCCACGATGCTTGTGAAGAGCTGAAGGTGATGGTGTTTAAATATTCAAAACTGCTTAGCTAAATATGCCAGTTGTTTGCTTTTGCTGATAGTAACCGTCTGCCCACAGGGCCCTTTCAAACCTCCTCAGTGTTTTGGAAAGTGGATAAGGGGCCCATTCAGTGACGTGTAAGTCTAACCCGAGCCAGGAATGAAGCATGGGTTTCATGCAGCAGGACAAGCCTGGGACCACACACAGAGCCTGTCTGAACGGGGCGCCTCCCCTCCCTTCCTCCTTCCCCTCACCCCTCCCTCTCTCCCTGGCTCCCTCCTTCCTTCCCATCCTTACCCCGCTCCCTTCCAACAAACCGGTAGTGGCAGACACCAGGAAACTGTCAGAGAGGAGCTTCCAGGGCTGGGGTTACGGGGAGGCTCTACCAGCCAGGAGCTGATGGAAAAATGGGTGACCCCAGTGCGTGCCCCTACCCCATGCTAAACAGGGTTTACCAAAAAAGCTAGGACGACCTCCCAACAGCTTAGAGAGAAGCAGCGGGAGCCAAACGGAATTGTTGAAATCAGCTGCATGTGAAGCAATCAGAAGAGGAAACCTGGGTTCCCTGCCTGTTCGCCAGTGACCCCCACCATGTTGTCACCAGAGCACCAGAGCACTGTCACCAGAGCCCTCCAGGCCG
This sequence comes from Cavia porcellus, assembly GCF_034190915.1. Classification (NCBI taxonomy): domain Eukaryota; kingdom Metazoa; phylum Chordata; class Mammalia; order Rodentia; family Caviidae; genus Cavia; species Cavia porcellus. The sequence goes on from NW_026947500.1 coordinate 21,251,832, forward strand.
CCTGAATATGGCGGTTGCTTAGATGCAACCAGTCATGGCTGGGCGCAGGGGAAATTATGAGGCTACAAAAATCAGGCCATCAGGAGCACCCTGCTTTTAGGAGACACCAGGGCAGAATTATTTACTCCCGCGGTTTCCGTCCTTGCCTTCAGACTTCAAACAGCATCTGAAGGGGCCGGGTGGAAGCTGGGAAGAGCTCAGCCTTGCCTTTTTTATTTTTCTTTGAACTTTTATTTCAATCTAAGCTCCAATCTATGCACGGAGAATGTGGCAGTTAAATGCAAGAAATATTTACGGCGCCTCCGAGATACAATGAAGAGGGGGAGATCGATGTGTGGCAGGCGCTGGGCAGAGTGACGTGGAGCCTAGCCCCAGCTCCTACGACCCTCAGGGCCTCTTTAGATGCTGCAAAGCATAATATGAAAGTTCCCCTTTGGAAAAAGCCAGTAAATATTTATATGTCAAGTCCAGAACGTGGCCCAATCCCAGGTACTTGATAAATATTCTGGAAGACATTAACTGAAAAGAAAGTCACTTTCTTAGAAATTGTAAATAAGTGGTAGGGCTAAGACTCAGTGTAGGCCAGGATCTGTTTCCTCTTTCTCCTATGTGTACCAAGAGAACTCAAGAATCAGTCTTCTTGGCAGAGGGATGGAATCGTAGGGCTGCGACCACTGCTTCTAGAGGAACAAGTTAAAACAGGAGCCACTTTAGCTTAGCTTCATGACTTTGACACGGTTCAAAGTCCATACTTAATTTCAAGCTGGCAACAGGAAAATTTACTCAAAAGATAGGGTAAAATCCAGCTATTGACAAGCAGATAAATTTGTTTTATAAGTTGTATAGTTGTTATGCTTTAAAAATACCTAGTGATTTATTAGTTCCATGGTTGAGAGGTCTTTCAAGACAGTAAATGGTTGACAAAGGACAGATGAGAAAGTACATTTTGATTGGCTAGTTTTTAAAATCAACTCAATATTTTTATACATAAAATGAATACATAGATGGTGCTTGATCTATAAAGAGGCATAGAAAGTAGACACATCATAACTGTATCCTCACTACCCAGAAATAAATCCCAGTAATATTTTGCTACATTCTCTTTGGTTCCATTTTTAATTGGTAAAAATAATGTATTTTTCACACCACAACGATGTCTGGAAGAATCCTACAAACACACACCTCAGCCTACTTGATCAATAGAAGACCTTTTAAGATTTTTAATCACACACACACACACACACACACACACACACACACCCTACATATTTATTCTTCAATATATCCAAATGCCTAGCAATATCTGCTGTGTCCCTGATTGTAGTTTCCATTTTTCCTGTTTCTAGAAATTTCTGGAACCTTTTAGTATTCAGTACAGCATTAGTGTAAAATGCCTATGGCCATTGATGTCCAAGGAATCCAAGGCCACTGAGGGTAGGGGAAGAAGGAGACATTCAAGGCCTGTTTCTTCCTCCCTGTCCTTGGGCGTTTACTTCACATACACGGTGGCACATGCTGCCTGGGGCTTGGTCCTCCTCTGACCTCTCTGATCCACAGAGGTGTGAACACTACACTGCCACGCTGTCTTATTCTCTGTAGCGTGTGAGTTTGAGTCAGTACCTAGGTGTGACGTCTGTGGACATCAGGAGCCCTTCATTCAGCTGCAGGGGTTGGGGGGGGGAGTACTGAGCATGTGTGATTTCTGGAGCCTGCAGCAGTGGTGGTTATTTCTTGGCACAGAAGAGACAGCAGCCCCTTTGGTGCCTCCGCTGGCATGGTGGGTTTGGGAATCGTCCACAAAAGCCCACCCTTGAATTGGTTTTCTCAGCCCTCTTACGAGTTCTTTATAATTTTTGCTAAAATTGCTGGAGTAGATTCAGTTCTGTGTAACTGGCCCGCACGCTTACTTGTAGCTCTGTCAGATCCATGTGTTTGGAGCGTCTTCCTGTGAGTCCACACGCACTGACTAGGCAGAAAAGGCCCATTAAAAAGTACGTGAATGGCTTGCACTATGCTACACTTAATGTCAATCCAAGCTTCCCATACCCCTAGGAGCTAAGTGCAGCCAAGTACCACAGTGACATTTCCACCCACAGCAGATCGCATAGACAGCAGTTGTCCCAGAGCAACCAACTCCCGTTGTGCAGGGACATCTAAGCCATCCTCAGGTCATGAAGCAAGGCATTTCTCACATGTTTGTGGTGATACTGCTGTCAACACACGTCTCCTGCTGCCATTCACATAGTACAGTGTGAACAGTTACACACAGTACACAATACAGTGGCACCTCAGTTCACAAATGCTTTTGTTTGCTAACAGTTTGGTTCACAAAAAGATGTGTCTGGCCAAATTTTGGTTTTGTTGGCAAACTCTGCATCAGGAGACAAAAACATGGTATGGCCACCTTTCTCCTGTACACACAGGTGGGGTCACCTTTTCTAAAATTGTAGAACAAATGGAGTTTGTGGAGCTAAGGCATCGCTGTGTTGGATGATGATGGAAAATAACCAGGTATTTATTATACTATGCTTCTGCTACAGTTTGTGTGTGGAGGTCCCCCAAAGCCTCATGCAGTCACAGAGGGCAAGCTTTTCAGAGATGGTTGAATCTAGAGTTTGTGATTGATTCATGGTCCAGTGCTGGGATTGAGAGTGTAAGAACTACATCCACCCTAGGGTGGGTAGCCTGCATACAATATAAGGAACAGGAAGAGGTTTGTGTGTGTGTGTCTTTTTCTCTCTCTGTCTCTTGGTCTTTCTGTCTCTGTCTCTGTCTCTCTCTCTCTCTCTCTCTGTCTGTCTCTCTCTCTGTTTCTCTCTCTGTCACTGCTTTTGCTGTCTTTTGTTGCCATGAACTGTTGCCCCTCTGCCATGCATCACCCTGCCTTGGAGCCAGCTGATTATGGACTGAAACCTCTACAAACTGTGAACTAAATAAACTCTCCTCCTTTATCTTTAGGTGTCTAGTATTTTTGTCTCAGCAATGAGAAAAGTAACTAAATCAACTTCTTATCATTATTTTAGACTTTATTCCTTCTACTTACGTGAAGCAGTTACCATAAAATAGTGTGTTAGCCACCTTTTCATTGATGGAATAAACTACTTGACATGCATAACTCAAAGGAAGAGAGGTTTATTTTGGCTCATGGTTTCAGAGGTTTCAGTCCATGATTGAAGGCTCCAAGGCAGAAACATCATAGCAGAAAAGGCATGGTGCAGGAGAGTTGCAGGGAGAGGTGCAGGGAGTTGGTCATGGTGACCAGAAACAGAAAGTAGTGAAAATTGCCAGAGAGCAAGAGGCCAGGGACAAGAATCTAGTCCCCAAGGTCACATCCATGGCCCACTCTGACATACCCAGAAATGTGTATAAATTGTCAATTAAGATTGATGATCACCACCAGTAGGCTGTGTTCTACCAGCCCAAGTCTCACACAGTCTATTTCCTATGCCTCTTGATGCATCAAGAAGGAAGTACCTCAAGTGTCTGACCTTGTGTAAGAACGTTCTATGATGTTTACATAGGAGCATCGCTTAATTCTGTGCCCCTCAGAATGCAGTGTACCCCCATCCTTAATGGATGCATAGCTGTACCATCATTACTCCCATCAGAAAATTAAATGACAAATGGATCAAATACCTTGTATGCGGTGACCCAGAGGCAAAGCCACAAGAGTGCACAAACAATCTGGTTCCAGAACTGGCAGCCTTCACCTGCCACCTTCTTCTGCCCTATGAATCCACCTGTTGTCCAAGCCAAGTGTGACAGTCACCGAATGATCCATTTCTTTCCCATGAAATTAACCGACAACACTACCAAGTATGCACTTTTAAAGTGGTTAAAGAGGAGGCCTCTGTGATTGTGAAAATATTTTGCTCCTCTGAAGTTGAAGATTTATATAAATCAGACCAGAGAAATTTTCAAACCTCTAAGTCTCAAACAAGAGGTCACAAAGATTTCACAGCTCCCGTGGTTCTCCTCATGGAGTATTCAGACTCATTCTAGCATCCCCATCCCTGGTCACATATCATGGTGAGAAAGATTCAACAAGCAGCCCGTTCAGCTCTTACGTCCTGCATCCATGGCCTGGAATACTTACCCAACAGTTGCTACTACTAAAGACCTTGTCAATGTGTCCCTGAATACAGGTGGGAATGTGAATCTGACACTTTGCCTAGTTCTTGCTTTCTTTCCAGGGGAGATTAGCCAGGAAAAAATGACTTCTCACCCTCCTTCTCCAACGAGATCATTTATCACCATCTGAAGAGTGGCAGGCTTCTGCGGTTACTTGCTTTGGCACTGCAACAGACACCCAGACTTCTGCAAAATTCCACTTATTTCCCACCTGGAATGCAGCTCAATGCGTGGATGCCTGCCTCAGAGCTGAATCATGGCCCTGTGAATGATACAATCCTTGCAGCCCACTCACACCTAAAACTTCGCCCTCAGAGGGAGGAATCCATAACTCAAGTTCACGATTTCACTCTGTATGGCTAAGGTCTTCTCCTCAGCCATGCCCTACTCTTTCCGGTGCAAAAAGAAGTCATGCTATCTAGGTAGAATTTGGTCTCACTCATAGGCTAAGTATGGAATCCCTGTCCAGAGTGCTCTCCAGAGCGGGCAGGTCTGTCTGAAAGCCAGCAGTACCTTAGCTAGGGAGGGGCGGATGGCGCCGGTTAACAACCCTAGCCCGAGCTTACCTCAGACAATGTAAATACAAAACTGGTGCTGGTGTTTATTTAAAGTCGTTGGCATCCACCTCACTCCCTGGTAGACAAAGATTATCTTGTTTACAGCAGCATCCAGATGATGGACAAGACTCTGTTTAATATAAATCAAGCTCTGCAGAGGGGGATCCGTTAGCATAAACAATTTCCCTCAAGCAAAACAAATCCTGCCAAGACTCAAGCTGCAATTCATTTATTACACGGCTTCGAGCTGACTAGTCTGGACATTAAACAACTGCGAATGCACAGGAATCAAGCTGAGGTCCGAGGGCTTGGTGTGCCCAGTCCTTTTGCACAAGGTGCCTCTCTCCGCCCTTGTCCTGGCCTCCTGTCTGTGTCTCTGCAGATGTTGTTGCTCATCTCACTTCCTCACTAGTGTGATTGTGGGCCCTGCAGGTAGACGAGATGCCAGAAGAGGCCAGGGACCACCCTGGAGTCACCACTGTCCTTTCCAAATCACGTGACCCTGGTGTGTAAACCCTGACACAGAAGCATATACCGGGATTTCAGGGTGAATGTGCCGAGCTCTGACAGCTGCCAAGCTCATCGGTGATGCTGCCTGAGCCCTGCTGCCCACCCCCGCCCCGGCCTGCATTGGGGGGTTGGTTCCCCAGAGCTGCCATGGAGAATCCTTTGGAGCTTTGGTGCGGTGTGGCACTGCTGCCCTAGAGGAAGCAGAACTGCGGAGCTCCTGGGCAGGGCTTGAGTCTAGCAGGCAGGCCAGATGTGAGGGCAGTGGTTTCAGGTGACCTCACAGGAAGGTCAGGTTTGGAGACGACGGAGACACCTGGAAAAGAGGCCATGATAAGACAAGGACAGCAGCATGGCCTGGCGCGGTTGGAGTCCAGAGGTGCTGAGAACCATGAGCTACCGTGTGTGTGCGTGTGACCTGGGGGTTGACAGAGGACAGGTGTGGCCAACAGGACCCTGCCTCAGCAGAGGGAGCCAATACCACTGCAGTGCATCCCCACTCTGGTGCAGCATGGCACGATGGGGGGAGGCAGGGAAACTGTGTCCTTTGAGGACTGTTTGCTGATTGCTTCTCCCCTAGACTAGGGCCAGGCCTTTGTGTCCCCAGTGCCCAGCGCCTAGTAGATCTGGCGTTGCTCAGTGGCCTGTAGCCTGTTCCCTCAGCCATACCTCCCGCACCTGTTCTGAGTCTCCTTGACTGGCTAAGGGCTGTGAGACCTTGGCTTTGTGTGACAACCTCCCTGCAGGCTCGAGCCACCAAAGAGGCCACCTCCGCTCTTCCATCTCTTGGCATGAACCATGCCCCACTGCATGCTGAGGCTTTTGCACCACAAGTAGATTTTTCTCCCAGCCTGAGCCCCCCTCTGCCTGGGTGGCATCACTGTCCAGGAGCCGTGACACCACTGGCTCACCTCCCTGAGCCTTGGCCTTGCCTGAGCTGAGTCTGCCCAGAAACTTGCCGTAAAGAAGCTTCTGTGTCATTACACTCAGTCACGCCACTCCCTCCCACAGGCTGCCTTCTGGTACCTCAGGGACCATCTAGCATGGTGGCTGCTTCAAGCCCTCACCTCTCACTTTGCAGAGTCCCTGTGACCTGGGGTTAAAAGGCACACACTGGGAGGCCTCCATTCTGTTCCCCAGCTGCCTGTCTTGGGACCAACCTGCATTCAGAGCCAGGGGATTAAACTCCACCTTTTGAGAGGAGGGAGGAGTACCAAAGGATCTGTGGACACATTTTAAAGCCAACATGATGCTTTTCCTCTCTCCACAGCAGTGTCTCTGCATTCCTACCTCCTTGATGCTAAGCAGAGGCAACTTGGGAGACCTTGACTTTGGGCCCATCGCTGCGCATGCTCTTGAGCCACAGAGCCCGAGATGGCAGAGGAAAATCCCACCGCTGGCCATGCTGACGCTGTCTCTCCAGCTGGCCAGCCCACGGCCCTGGACAACTTCGGAACCTAGGTGGCTCTTAGGGCTGCTTCCCCACGGCTCCTCTGATGTTCACCCTCTCCCTGGCCCTGTACACGCCCTCCCACCCTCCTCCGTGGGTGGTTTGCCGCTGACTCCACAGATGCTATCTGCTCCCTTCCCTCCTCCCACAGAGGAACCTGCAACAGGCACTATCTCCTCTCCCAGCTCAGGGCCAGGGGGCTCCACTTCTATCCCTGAAGATCCCTCCAGTCTTTTATCTTTCCATGGGCTCTGACCTTCATCCCTCCCCAACTACCAAGCAACTCGAGCATTTGATACAGCTTTTTAAAAATACAAGAGCCAAACATAATCCAGGTGCAACTCAATAGACCTCTCCCACACGGCACCTGCTGTGGCCCTCCAGGACAGTCCTCTGTCTCCTCTGCCCCATCGCTGAGCTCCTAGAGAGACTGGTCTGCACCCTTGCAGTCTTCTTGGATGATGCCTCTGCCTTCAGGGCCTCCACGATGTTGTCCACTCAGCCTTTGGGAAGGCCATCAGGGACCTCCACAGGGCCGAATCCAAGGCTCTAAGCTGTGGCCTCTGTGGAGACCCAGTCACACTACTGATATATTCTCTGCCCTCTCTCTTCCCAATCTTCTTTGGTTCCTCTCTCCCCTCTGGCCTCTCTGCTTTTTTCTAGACTTTTCTAAGTCTCCCTGATCTCATGCTTCTTCCTCATCCTCATCTCCTCATTCCAGCCCCAACCCTGTTCAGGACCTGAGAACTCAAGCCCTGTCTGCCATAGCCTCCGCTCTGACCTGGAAGTTATGGGGACCTTAGTGGGACTCCCCCAATAACCAGGTGACCACACCTCCTTCCAAATGTGCTCTCCTGGCTGTACTTCTGGCCTCAGTCACTGGCTGGGTGGTCCCTGAGGAGGGGAAGGCCTTCCTTCTTTCCCTCAGTTGTAGCTGATCTATTAATTAATCTTGGAAAACAAAACAACAACAACAAGAAAGGGCGGGGGAGGGATGTGAAAGATTGATTCTGGCATCACACAAGCTGCTGTGCTGGGATGGGCACCCCTGGATTCCTCCCTGGGGATCCTGTCTCCATGAGCCCCCTTTTCATCCTTCCCTGCTATGCTGCCAGGATCCCTGTCTTCCCCATGCCTCTGTTTCCCATCCACGATCTGGAGACAGTGGTGGCATCTACTTCATAGGATGCTGGGTTGATTGTATGTGAACACGTGCAGACTGCAGAGAGCCAGGGCTCAGTGATGCTGCCTCTCCCCGCCCTGCTCCTCTCCCCTAGGGACGGCACTGCCCAGGACTCACTGCTACTTCACCTCCAGTCCACCTGCAGGACCCAGGGTGGGAGACAGATGCCCTGGTGTGCAGTGAGATAAGAGCAGGAGGCGAGCGCTGTAGCGAAGAGGCAGGGTCGTGTCACATTTTTCACCCATCTGAACAGAACAACTGGAGCTTTGCACCTCATGCTTATTAGGATGGCTATTCTAAAAATATCTGGAATAATTACTTTGGTGAGGATGTGGAGCTGCTGTGCACTGTGGGCAGACAGATGAAACTGTGCAGCCACGGTGGCAATGGGACAATGGCTCCTCAGATTATTAAAGTGGAGCTGCCAGATGACCGAGTGAGTCCACTTCTGTGTGTATGCGTCCAAAAGAATGGAAAGCAGAAACTTGAAGAGGAGATATAGACGCCTGTATTCTCAGAAGCACTTTCCCCAGTACTCAAGAGGTAGAGCAGATAGATGGACAAATAAAATGCAGACTATTCTTCAGCTTAACAAAAGGAAGGGGTTTCCAACACAAGCTACAGTAGGATGGTCAAGTGATGGGGACCTTATGCCGGGTGAAACAGGCCCAACATAAAGGGACAAATACTGTGTAATCCCAGTGTCGGAGCTACTCTAAATGACCAAATTCATAGAGACAGAAAGCAGAATGGTGGTTGCCGGGCTGTTCTAGTGGGCAGCTTCGGTTTTGTCAAATAAAAATGTTCTGAGGATTGGTTCCACCATCTTAGAAGTGGAATGTACACTCAAAAATGGTGAGAATGGAAAATTTTATATTCTTTTACCCAATTAAAATAATGTTTTTGACATGTATCTTGTGTGTCTTTTTAAATTTTATTTTCCTGGTAATTCATTTGATGAAAGTTATTGGCCCAAGAGAACTGGAAACAAGATGATTCCTCCACTGCACAACATGGATGATTCCAGAAGCACAGTGCTGGGCTCCCCCAGTTCCTCACTCTGCCTCCCTCCAGTCCTTTTCTGTCTAAGACAGAAGCCTCCAGCTCAGCCAGTTCTAGAAGGTGCTGGGCTCCAGGCCTGCCTTTCCAGCCTTGGGCCTTCACATCATGGTGTTACCTGCCACCCCCAGGACCTCAGCTCTGCAGCCCCTCTATGCATTAGGCTAGACAGAAAAAGCTAGAAAAGCGAGAGTTCAGTAACAAGGAGTGGAATGGCTCACCTATAATCCAGCACTCAAAGAGGCTGAGGCAGGAAGGCTGAAAGTTGGAGGCAGCCCGGGCAATTTAGGGACTCAGTGAGATCTGTCTCAACAATACAGCAAAAATGGTTCAGATGTAGCTTAGTGTAAAGGGCCCGGGTCCAATCCCCAGGTGAGATTTCACCTGGCCACTGAGAGAAGCTTCAGGTACACAGGAGTCTTAGCACTTCTCAAATGACGCCCAGATGGTCCCCTGGCCATTTGTGCTGTGTTGTGTCTCCCACGTTATTTGCTGCTTCCCCCTTTAGCCACATATGCAAACCAGAAACATTGGGGTGTCTTTGAAGCCAGCACAAAGCAGTTGAGGTCATCAGACAAGGACGAGTGTGAGTCCTCTGGGACCAGTAGTCAACTGTCAACGTCTGTCCTGCTGGGAATACAGGATGAAGGTGGCAGCGATGTCTGTGCCTTCATGCCTGAGCAGGCTGATGGAGACCAAAGGATTCTGGGCCAGATTCCTAAGGGTCTCCCCAGTAGCCTTGGGAGCTGGCAGCCACCACACTGAGCAGCGTGGCCGCATGCATGGAACACAATAATCCTTCCTCTGCGATGCTGTCTGGGCTCTGGGCAGACCCTGGCCCCATGGCCCGATGCCCTGGTTGCTTTCTCTCCATCCTGCAGGTACAACTGCCCCATAGCTACCTGACCCAGGTCCTGCCCCAAGCATCTGGATTCAGTCGGTGTGCTAAACCCCCAAATGAATTCCGTCTTTTAAAATCTGCCAAGTGACACTTGGAGTCTTAGTGTGGATACACAAAGATGTAGCAAGCTCTGAGGCTCAGCTCTTCCTGCCTGGATATGAACTTCTCAGCCTCCTGGTGGTTTTTGTTAGTTTGTTTTAGTTTCTGTTTTGTGAACAGCAAGACCATCTTTATCAGACAGAGACCCAGTGTAGGAATTAAGCATTATTTATAGTTTTCCCTTAATACTTTGAGGTATGATATGTCAGATGCAGATTATTCCTGGAAACTATTCCTAGATATAAATCCTACTTGAAAGAGTTTATTGTGGTTCATATTAATGACTGGCAAGTTGGAGGTTTACACAGATAAATATTATACAGTAATTCGGTGGATAAACAAATAAATTAGGTTTAAGCCCTGACCACAAAAGCTTTGATTGATCCAGAGGTGCCTATACATAGGGCAGCTCAACTGCCCTCCCAGGACCCTCGAGGTCTGGATTAGAGATTAAACAGGAGGGGGGTCCTGCCTTTGCAGTCTTCCTGCTTAGATGGGGAAATAAAATTGCTTGATAAGTAGAGAGGTTCATTGTTGACATTTTCAAGACAGCTAGGAACCTTGAGAATTTGAGATTTGACCTACATACAAGGGAAAGGACCATTCATAAGCTGTTAAATGCCCGGCAGAGTTGGACAGAGCTGGAGTTTGGGAGGACAATGGCATTTTGGAGATAGCCAGCACTGTGTTCTGGCCACACAGGCATGCTCTGGCTCTGCCAGCCCTGGGCTCTTGGGAAGATAGATGTCTGCTGGGTTTAAACAGCTACAAGGTATGAGGGGGACTTCTGAGTTTTCCTAGCCCTGGAGCAGGACACCAGTGTCAGACAATAAGTGTCCCCCTATGTTTGTGTAAATACCCAGACATGTGTCCACCGGGAAGATTCGGGGTGCAAGTGTCAGGCAAAGATAAATATACAGGGCAGCAGCAGAGTGGAGAGGGGCTCTCAGGAGGAACTGTCCCTGGCACAAAGCTGTGGGAAGAGGACGCTGTGTCCCAGCGGAATGAACTGTCTACCTCTCCATTCAAGCAGGTTCTGCTCTGGGCTGCAGCAGCCCCAAGGGAAATCAATTTGCCCTTTCCTGGAGGTGCTCGGGAGATATGAGGCTGGCTTTTAGAGCTGGTCCTTCCTTGGTGAAATGAGATTGTGGGTGCTGGTTTTGGGATTCAGAGTATGAGTGCAAACTTTCCAGTGCAGAAAGAAGTGCTAGTGACCCAAGATATGTCACTGTGTGTGTGTCTTAAAATTTTCTACCCTTATTTTAAACTCTGTCCAAAATTAGTTTGATCGAAAAATGAAGATGGGACTAGTTAAGCCCTGATGGCCTCGGGGTGAGCAGCCCAATCCTCCAGCTGAAGGGCTCCCGGGTCAAGGGCTGGCACTGCAGTGACCCAGCTCAGGCTGGTGTTGCTGCAAAGCTGCACTAAGCAGCAGGTCCCAAGGAATGACCAGAAACAAAGACAGCCCAGAGACCAGGACACTCCCTTTAATCTGCACACGGTGTGACTGGGTATGCAGCTGGCTGTGCCGTGGAGGTGGGATGCAGCCAACGCGCCCTCTGTGTCCTGGTGCCTGGGTGCTACTTCTGCTTTACAGCATCTGGAAAGCCCGCTGACTGGAGCAGGCCAGGGCTGGGAAGTTTTTCTCTCCTGGATTTCAGCCCTCCCATGCATGCTGAGAAAAAGAGCTTATTGTGGCTGAGCATCTCAAGTGGATAACAACTTTCTAGTTGTGGCAGAGGTCTCCAGTGCAGACCTCTGGGTGCCCCTGGGTGTCCAAGGAACAATTCAGGCTTTGGCTCGAGAGTCACCTCCCGCAAGCGAACTTCTCCAACCACAAAACAAACCAACAAAACAAACTAAAACAACCCATCTGGATCTCTGTCTTTCCCTCAGCCACCTAACTGTATCTGGACACACTTATTTCTTGGCTTGTTAATGTTTTTTTCCACTATGGTGTGGGTTCCTCGAGCTCAGGGACCCTGTTTCATGGTCAGTGCTCTACTTCTACGATTTAAAACTGTGCCCGAATTATAGGATGTGCTTTAAAAATTGTGAAATGAATGAATGTGCTTTGCAACATATGGGAGATTTGTTTAACTCCGATATGGTAAAACATGCAGACGCAGAAATGATGTCAAGAGGAAAGCTGACACGGGTCTTAGAAGAGATGTACAGACCACACAGGAAGCACTAGGCGAGTCAGGAGGGAAGAGCGTGAGCAGAGCCTTTATTGTGGCCTCATGAGAAGGGAAAGACAAGGCATATGGCAGGCCCAGTACTGCACAGCTGGAATAATTTTGGTGAGCTTTGGGCTCAGGTCCCCCAGGTGTTTAGGAGCTGTTGATAAGGGAACAGGAACTTTGCTTCCTGGATGTGGAAAAGCCAGACAGAAGGAGAAGTTGGAGCTTGGGCTCTGGATGGGTACTCTGCATATGCAAGGCTTACACACTGGCAAATTTTAAGTAAAGTAGAATTTAACACTGGCAGAGACAGTTCCTTCTGGGTCTGTACGGCCTCTGAGTCAAAGCATTATAAAATCTAGAAAAGAGAAAACATGATTGGTACAAAATGTCTCTTGGACATGTGCAGACACGGAGAAGTTGTGGGTGCAGATGTTTAGACAAACATGAGAGCCAAACATGACTGAAGCGAGCTAAAATAACTTGGGGCGACATTCTGTTTTTATGGGTTCTGAAACCAATGTGCTCCCTTTGGATAGTTTTGCCAGTGGATTCCTCAGTGGGGAAGGATCCCTTCTGATAATCCCCTCCAAAGCTTTTATTGCAACATAATACACATGAAAATAAAATCCAAAAAACCATGCCTCTGTCATAGGGGTGGAGGGCCCACAAATACTTGCTGAACACACCCAGGCCCCAGAGTCAGCTCAGGAAACAGAAGGTTACCAGCAGAAGGGGCCTCCTTCTGTCCTCTCCACAGCCAGTAGTAACCCTCATCCTAGCTTCCACCAGCAGAGGGCAGTCTTCTGGTTTTTTAATCTCAATCTGTGCCTAACTTACTCCATTCAAATCATATACATGAAGTTCATGCAATTATTGCATATGGTTGACGATAGCTCACTCTTTTTGCATCACTATATTCCATCTTGTGAAGACACCATGATTTATTCATCCTTTCAAATGTTAAGGAGCATTTGGCAAATTTCCAGTTTGGGACTATAGCCATTTCCCTAGCTCTTGGCCTGTTGATCTGTGTTGGTCTTTTAGTTTCAAGCAATAGGAGTTCATTTGTACACCGTGATTCAGAAAGATGAATTTATTGCAGTCATTCTGAGGTGCTCACTGAATAGAAAAGGGTGGAAATTCAGGTTTTGACATGGATGGTAGCGTTCCATCACTCTGAGGAAACATGAGATAGTCAATCTAAAAGGAAGAAAGATAGATGTTGACTCACGGTTTCAGAGGGTTTAGTCCTTGGCTGCTTGTCCCTGTTGCTTTAGGTTTGTCGTGGCCCAGTACATCACGGCAGACAAGCTTAGTAGAAGAGTCCTGTTCACATAACAGAGACAGGGAAGCAAGAAAGGCAAGGTCCCATGCTTCCAGTGACCCATTTCCTTCCACTCAGCCCTGCCTTCTGAGGATTCCACCACCTCCCAAGAGTGCCACAGGCTGGTGACCAAGCCTTCGACACTGGACCTTTGGGAGACATTCAAGCAGATGGGAGCCAAGGCTAGCCTGTTTAAGGGATCCTAGCAGCAAGAACTTTGCATAATCTCTTTAAGATGGAACAGAACCTTTCTTGATCTACCTAGTGTGGGGTTCCCCACCTATGTTGAGTGGAAAGTTGACAGACCATAGGAGTTTTATAGTGTGGCATGGGAAAAACAGCAAAGATCCCAGCTAAATCAATTGGGAAAAGTGGTTTTAAAAGGCTACGCTTTTTAGGACATCCCATATTTTTTTAACCTTCCTGGAGGGGATATTACCTAAGCTGGACTCCTTTCATGTATGTATTCGTATCTCAAGGCACTAATGTTTCAACATACAAGGAAATACTGACCCCAAACAGCTTGTGAATGAATGGGAGTGAGCAGAAAATATGTCGCAAAGAGCTGTAATGCAACTATAGGGATTTGGAGTGGGATTTTTTTTCTCTAGAAAATAGTAAAGTCTGAAAGGAGATAATCAGGGTTACCCTTCAGGAATAATAGCATGGCAAGTATTACACTAACATTCCTTCCTGTGGGTTTTAGTTGACAAAGTACCTTCCCCCAATCAGCTCTGACAGCTCTGACCAATATACGAAGGTGATTTGGGCCACGAACTTGCAAAGAATTTGGAGAAACAGCAACCAGCTACATTCAAAGGAAAATACAGAGACACAGAGGCCAAGGAAGAGGATATCTCCAAAGGAGGGCAGAGGGGCAGTCTTGGTGCCCCAGAGAAGTGAGAGGAGGTGCTAGATTTGGTGTCTTAGTGGCTGTGGCAGCCCTGCAGGGGCACCACTTGGCTGTGTCTCCCAGATACCAGCTTGAAGGAATGCAGCAGGCTGCAGAATCTGCTTCTGCCCAGCTTTCAAGCCAAGTCCCTGCTCTTCCAGGGCAGCTGCTGGTTGTGACAGTGTGGGTGGGTTTGGGTTGCAGCTCACACTGGGCGGCATGAAGCTGGCCCTGCACTGTCCCACACCAGTGCTCAGCTTCCAGCTCTCTCCTCCTTTTCTCTGGCCTTTCCCTGGGGCCAGACCTGCATCATGTCACCAGGAAGCCAGGGCCTGATGCATGAGGAACCTATACCTCACTCCTTGGTTCTTTGTGGCTCTGATGAAACATTTCGGCCAAGACACATAGGCGACCACACAGTATAGGTAGAATGTATTGTAAATCAGATACAGAGAAGTAGAGGCCTTCAAGTGAGAATGAGGACCATGTCACAGAGACATCCACCCTGAGTGCAAGTTTGGATATGTGTTTACACACATGAGGCTTCAGCAAATGACCCTGTTTTTCATGTTGACATTTTCCTTAGAGGTTACTTGGAATGTCTCAAAAAACATCTTCCTGTTCTTTTAAAGCACCAAAAGTTTCCTCAAAGGCCTTAATCATGAGAAATCTAGGAAAGAAATTTATCACAGACAGCTTCTGATCTACATCAGATCTCAGCCCAAAGAATGGGCAGTCTTTAAAGAATGCTTCCCTCTCTGTATCACTGGGTACAGACCATAGTGGCAAGGAAGGTTGTGCGCCTTGCTTTGGAAACGACAGATGGCCAGGTATGGTATGATGAAAATTGCATACAGTGTGTAACCTTAACATGTCCTTGTGCTCTGTGGTGTTGCTTTGGGGCCAAGACCTAATGAATGATTCACACGCAGAAGTCTCCTTATTTAGCTACGGACAGTGAAGGGAAGCTTTCTCATTTATCTCTAATGGCTACCACATACCATTTTGGACCCTCCTTGGTCCCTCAGGTCTGCCAATGAGGTTACTTCTCTATGCCTTTCTACTCGTGTCTTTTGCAGGGATCACCCTAACCAGTCTCTCACACCTCTAACTCCATCTCGGACCCACTTACTGGAGGGCTGGATAGACACTGAGGGGCTCCCTGGACAGGAGGGTGGGGACTAGCCAGGGGGCAGCTGCAGCCCGAGTTATTCTAGTCTGGGCCTGGTTGCTGGGCTTTTGCACTCCTGCTCCAAGGGGTCAGAGCCACACGGTCTTGGGGATCCTGGGGAGTTGCACACCTACCACCTTTCCTCCTGTTTTAGGGCTCTCAGGCCATGATGATTGTGGAAGTCCCACTGCACCTCCAGATGGCACGGAACTGCACCCCACGCCTTCTCCTGCTTCTCTTGTTCTCTTCCCTGTATAGCTAGAAGTCTCCTCCCCTTTCTTCCTCCTTCCTTTCTTCTTTTACTTTTCTTTCTTTTCTCTCTCTCACTCTCTTCCTCTCTCTTCCTCCCTCCCTCCTTTTCCTCATCCTCTCTTCTTTCATGTTTCCTGTATGGTATGTGGTATGGAGCGTGTGCTGTGCTCATGTTGCATGCAATGTGTGTGTGGTGTTAGGGGTCTGTGTGGTGTGATGGGTATATGATGGTGTGTATTGTGTGTGTGTGCATGTGTGTGTATGGTGCATGTGGTGTGTGTGGTATGGGATGGATATGTGGAACATACATGTGTGGGTGTGTGGTGTGTGGCACATGTGTGTGTGGGGGTACATGCATGGTGCATATGGTCTGTGTGTGATGTGGGCTTATGGCATATGTGTGCATGGGTGTGAGGTCGGGTGTGTGGTACACGGCACATGTCTGCTACATGGTGAGTCACTAAGCTGCAGCTCATCCTCTTCTGCTCCTTGGAAGCAGGACCTCTCCAGGCTGAGTTCTGCCAACAGAGGGTTCTAGATGGCTGTGGGTTGAAACTAGGACCCAAACATCTCGGTAGCCCTGGTCAGCAGGGTCACACTCTGGGGGCCAGGGACAGGGGGGTATGAAGCTGCCTCCAACTCCTTGCTAGGACTGGGTTTCCCAGGATGCTAGTGGCTTCTCTTTGGTTCTTAGCAATGGAGACTGTTTTGCCCTGGTACTGCACCCAGTCCCTCTTGCTTTTCAACATCCATCCTACCAACAGTATTAAGTTCTTCAAAGCAAGGGGCATGGCTTGCCTTCCAGATTCTTCATTCCAAGACCCCCCATCTGTCTTCATGTCTCACAACACTGCTCACAGTTCCTTGTAAGCTGAGAAGTAAATCCAAGTGATTGGTTTTAGATTCAGTACCTAATGTGATAACATGACTATTGGTGCAAACAGCCAGAGGAGAGGATTTTGAGTGTTTCTGCACACAAGATGCAAAGCCAGGTTTTGGAGAAGAGCAGACCTGAGAGAGTGAGCTGGAAACTCTGGGTCTGATTGGTGTTCACTGAGCTTCTGCACCAACTTTCACCCAAAAACAGTCTTGTATCAATAACTTTCCTTTCTGGTTCAGTTGGTTTGGATCTTTTACAACCGATAATCTGACTAGCCACTGGGGGTCTAAGAAACTGAGGTTCTGACTATAATCATAAAGGAAGGATAACCATTAAGACAGGGAAGAGTGTCCTTCCCTGAGGAGATAAGGAAGAGACTACCAGACACACAAAGGGATCCAGGAGCACAGGAAAGGGGCAGAACATACAAGGACATAGAGCTGGGTACGGTGGTGCATGCCTATAATCCCAGCACTCTGGAGGCCATGACAGATAAATTCAAGCGTGGCCAGGGTGAGCTGTGACTCAGCCAGAGCCTGTCTCAAAAGGAAACATAAAAAAAAGGGGTTGGGGATGCGTGCAAAAGCGGTGGGTTCAATCCCCAGTATCTCAAAAGAGGAAACACCCAAGTCACTGTAGGGAGGGTATATGCATGGGTCGAGTCCAACAATCTTTATTACAGTAGAAGAGGCCAAGTGCGGTGCTCAGCACTCTGTACCCTATGGGACAAGTGGCCTCCACGAATCAGGGGTCAGGCAGGTGAGTCTTGCCCAGTACCCAACGTCACAGCACAGCACAGGAGAAGGGCTGTGAAACAATGAGGTGTGCTTGGGCCTCTGAGGCAGAGTGTGCTGGGGAGGACATGGGCATCTGCATTTTAAAATGCCTCTCCACATGGAGTCACTTGCCACTACCACCTTTGGGGTAAGAGCAACACAGCCTGGCACTGGAGAAGGATGAGCCTGTCTCTCCCTCTCAAGAAGGTAAATGCCAAAAGGTGGTTTTCGTACATAAACTCTTATGAGACTTTATGAGGCACGACAGCCCTCCTGGGGTTGCCCTTTCACAAAGAAAGAGTGAGCTGTTCTTGCCACCTGTGACAAATGTCATGTGCACCAGCCAGACAGGTGCCAGTGTGCAGGGTTGTCACCAGAGTCTTGTGGCTGCTCTGCAAGGCCTCCCAGAAGCACCAGGTGGAGGATGCACAAGCAGGTGGGGTGACACCTGGAGTGGGGTTCCCTCACAGGTGATTAAGGAGTAGATGAGGAGTTGAAAAGTGACCTGTACTCTGGGCTCTTGAGGGTTGACGCTTCTCATCGGACCTTATAGGTTCAAAGACCTCCTCAGTGAGTTCTAGATCCACTGTTAACTGGATCTGCGACATCAGAACTTACAGATCTCTATTAACTCATAGGTTAAAAAAAAGTGATCTTTAAGGTAAGTGGTGATCCCTACTTTGAGGGATTTTACAGATCGGTGAGTGTCAAAACTTGGTATTGATCTGTGGTTACCAACTTTATATTGTTAGGACAAAGAAGACCTGCAAACTAGGATCGACTATAATCATAAAGGAGGGTTGTAACATAAAGGAAGGATAACCAGAATTCAAAAACTACTTGCTGGACTTTAACTACAGAACAATTACAGTGGCTTTCTCATGCTGTGGGAACTGATGCCGAATTTATACCAACTCATTTCTACCAAGGTGCCTAGAACTTGGGTACTTCGGGGCAGCTGTACCACTTGCAAATGTTGCTAATTTCCTTGCAGAAGTGTGTTAGGGCCTTAAGGGAACCCCAGGAATTCAAGGGCAGTCTCTTGGTATTTGCGTCAGTTTCCACTGCAAAGAGCTATGCAGGGATTGCTAGCAGCCAAACAACCCTACCACTCCTTTAAAATGAAGTCAAGCAGATTGTGGTGAACAGGATCGTGGAAGCCTGGAATTGGAGGGTTTCTGAGCCATGATCTTATCCCCATGGCTTTCAGATTAGTGCTGTGTGAAGCCACAGCAGTCTGCTCCAACCAACAGACCCCTATTTTTAATAATTGAGCTTTTAAGATGGAACTCATTTACTTAAAAAAAAAAAAAAAAGCTTGGACCCCAACAGTTCAATCTATTTCTAATTTAAAGGGAAAATGGAGGCTGGAAAAACTAAGAGTTTCCTGAGACCACCCATTTAGTTGGCAGCACTTGGTCACATATTACCAGCGTCGTGTACGCAGGATCCTTACTGTTCAAACTTCATGGCATCCATTAGAGCAGTGGTGGTAAACCAAGGGCATGCCTGCCAAAGCCCACTGTTTGTTATCACTGAAAACGCTGAAAGGTTCACCATCACTGCACTAGCGTTGGGATCTTATGTCTTCCCCAAAGGTCCCAGGTGGTGCTGCTGGGTACAGTGGGGCATAGTGGGAGGTCTTCGGGTATTAGGGGGTGCTCTTCAAGAGGAAAGGTGGGGTTGTCCTTTTTTCTCTTTGTATTTTCTGGCCACAACAGTAGTAGTTTTGCTCCATATGTGCTCCCACCATGATGTGTTCTTGGCACCAGGATAAAAGCAATGTGGCCAATGGACCATGGGGCTGGAACCTCTGGAACTGTGGGTGAAAATAAATCATTTCTCTTTATAAAGCGATCACCTTGGGTTATAGGAAAGGAAAGCTGATTATAGGAAAGGAAAGCTGATTACTAACAGAAAGTTGGCACTGAGAAGTGAGTCATTGCTCTGACTATACCCCACAATGTGGAAAAACCTTTAGACATGGTTTATGGCAGGAGTTTGGAGAAGTAGGCTAAAGAAACCCCAGAAAGATGGGTTAATGGACAAGTCTGATGAGGGATGAGAGAATGTAATGTTGAGACTGCGGACAGAAAAGGTTACGCTGATGAGGTTGCAGATGGATGCGAGGACTGGATGGTTTATCCTTGTTACAGGGCAGCAAAGGATCTGAATGCACTTTGTCCACACTGAGACAGTGAGAGGTTGGTGACTAACTTCCAGGTCATGGACTAACTTCTCTGTGGGGGAAATTTTAAGGCAGAATAGCATTCAAGTTTCAGCATTGGTTTCACTGGCTTTTACTCACATTTATAGTGAGCATTGAGAGCAGAGGTGGAGCAGAGCAGAACGACTGGAAGAATTTACACGCTAGTGAGAAAATTTGTAGTCAATGGAGATTGGCACCATTAAGATGAAGCCAAGTGCTTTGCTCCAAGACAAGAGGAAAGAGATGGAGTGCATCTCAGGAAATTCACAAGGCCATCCCATGTCACAGGCTCAAAGGTGTGCAGGTATGAATTTGTTTCAAAGACTTCACTGAGAAAAGAGCCCTGGGGTGTTTTGCATGGCCAGAAGTGTCCAAGGACTCACTTCCCCATGTTCAACCAGCAAGGCACTCAAGGGCCCACCTGCACCCTCTGCTGGGGGCAGACCACGCATCATTCATGGGGTGCTGGTCTTGCAGACATGCGGAATGGAAGAGTTTTGAGGTCACAAACCTTTCACTAAGATTTCTAAGGAAAGCCTGTGGGAGCTAGGTGGTGCAAGACTCTGCAAGGACCCCCTGACAAGGCAGTACGTGCAGACTTGAGTGGAGGTGGAGGTGCAGTGCAGTGCCAGCAATGCAGACACCTGCTGAGGGAAGCTGCAGGCGGTGTTGCAAGGCCAGCCTGGCACCGACTGTGTGAGGCATATTCAACAAAGGCACAGGGCAGGGTTTCTCAAGCCCTTTGGAGTCCACAGACCATTATACTATGTTATGGGAGCTGGATGCGGAAATAAAAGACTTAGTATTTCCCTACTATGTTGTGGGTTTGGTCCAATCCCTCCTTTCCATGTCCTGAGTCCTCCCTTTGGATTAGAACTGTCTATCCTGTGTCTGTTCCCACTGTTATATCTGGGAAGCACACAACTCCTTGAGTTTTACAGGATATCTCAGCTGTTTTCTTTGCATCTCAAAGATTTGGACTTTTGGACAATGCTGAAAGAGCTCTTTGGGCCTCCTAACGATGAACTACATAAACGCATTTTGTACTGGGAGGTGGGTGTGAGCCTCTGGGGGCCAAGGCCGAATGCCAGAGTTTGGATGTGATGTGTCCCCCAAAGGGAATGTGGTAAAGAGCTGCTCCCCAGGGCAGTGGTGCTAGGAGGTGATGGAGGCTTTAAGTGAGGCCACTGCAAGGCCTTCAAACAACTGCAGGCGTGGTCTTGAAGGAGACGGTAGAACCTTGGGCCCCCCTTCCTTTCTCTTCTTGCTTTCTGGCCACATGGTGAGGGTGAGTGGTTTTGCCCTAACATGCGCTAGTGCTGTGAGGTACTTCAGAGCCACTGCGTTGATCATCTCAGGTATTTGTTACAGGAGAAAGAAACTACCCACCAGTGTGTGCTCCGATTCTTGGGGTTGAACCAGCCTTTCCCACCACTCCGCTGCAGGGATCAGTTCTGTAACTTTGCCTCTTGAAGCATGGACCGGGTCTTTCCACACCCCAGTGCCGCAGTGTCACTGTGTGTGGCACACGGTCCCTACGCAGTGACAGTGGCAATGGTCTCATTAACTGTTGAGAATACCGATTTGTAAGCTCTAGGTCTGCATTTTTGCTCCCATTTTTGAATACCACTGAAGAAAGTCTCCTTAACATTATTTCTTTATGTTTGAAGAGTGTAAGACTAATATTTGGATGACTATCATTTTGTGATTCCAAGACCATGTTTTAGTAACACACTGCAGAGGTGCTGCTGTATGAAAGACACACTTTACTGAAACATCTGAACACAATGCTAAGCGCACAGTCTGCAGTAAAGCGGTTACTCCTGCCTTCCCACCATGGCGGGTGGGAACAGGGCTCCTCAAGGTATCAGGGCTCCACAAGGTATCACAGGTGACTGCGCCTGGCGTCTCACACTGGATATGGACTTCTGAGCAGTGCCGCAACAGCTCAGTTTGGGGCTCTTTAGGATGGACTAAAATGTATACTGTACTGTGAGGTGGATGGGAATCAGGGGCCACGACAGAAGGCCAGGGCTTGGGTCTTTTAAAGACCCATGTGGTAAAGGGCCTTCCCAGAGCTCCTCCAGTGGTCGGCCACACAGTAAGCTGACAATATCGAGTTAGAACATAAGTCAGTAGCAAACAGTGACTAACTATATACCCTGAAGCAATGTTCTTCAAATTGTGTTCTGAGCTTAATGGGCCATGAAATCCATTCAGTGGATTATAAAGCATTAAAGTGTGTGGGTACACACACACACACACACACACACACACTCGCACACACAGGCACACACGCACGCTTCTAGAAAAGTAAAATAGCAATACATATTGCATCCTTTAAGGGTAAATACTATTTCATAAACCTTTTTCAACCACATATATGCATGAACACATGTATGTCAGGATATAAAATATCTTTCACAGTTCTCTGGGGTAAAGTATTCCAGCCCTTGAGAAAGGACTCTGTCTGTGTGTGTATGTGTGTGTTTCACTTCTGAGCAATGACTCTAAACCCTAGACAGTTCCAAGCCTTCTCCCCTAATAGCAATCTCTGACCACAGTCTGACGCACTGCCATTTTCTGGACAATCTCCCCTTGCCACAGTCCTGGTGGCGTCACTGAGGGAAAGCTGCAGAGCGCATCTGAATGTGGGTGGGAACCAGCCCCAGGTTCCAACCTTCGTGGTACCAGGCACAATGCCAGGAGCTTTATGTACACAATTCTTTACAGATCTGAGCTGCTTGCTTTTATTGGTAGCCGGGTCTCACCTGTACAGCTGGGGCTCCTCACACAGAACATGGGCTGAGAGACTGTTTAAAAATAAATTAATTCAACAAAATATTAGTTTCAAACTAAATAAAGTATTTACTCATTTATACCTACTTCAGAAATATAAAAGTACTATATAAAGCTTTACTTGTATTGATTAAATCATGACTTTTATACACAGAAAGGTGGAGGCACTGGTACTTGTGGTGATGGCAATATTCCTCTTACTTTACCACCATGTCTCAAGTAGGTATGCAACATTAACCTTTGACTCTGAGCTGCTATAAATTACCATTTTAACACAACACCACACGTTCCAATTTCATCTAAAATAACTTAATAATAATAATAATAGACATGATCCCAAGGGAAAATGAAAACAGTAACTGTCCAAAGGCTTGTCAATATGTCAATGTACATCCAATGTGGGGCATAGTTGGCCTGTGACTGAATGCAACTTGGGAGAGAGAACACAGTTTCCACACTGGAAGGACCTTCATGCTGATCTGGTTCAGCTCTGTATTCCTCATGGTAGGAAATGGATGCACAGGTGGGCAGCTGACTTCTCTGAGGTCACCCGCTTAGCCAGTAGGAGAGATGCCACACGTCTCCCAACAACAAATCTAGAATGCTTTTCATTTCATAACACAAGTTCATACCATAACACACTCACATTTTTAAGAGATCAAATCAGATATTAAGGAAAGCAAATTCATGGTAATATTTTATACTGAAAAAATCCTAAAGAAAAAATTTAATAAAATATATGTTGACAATGATGTTCGCGTTAATACAATGTGTGTGGAATGCCATGCTGTCTACACTGAGGGCAGTGGCTTGCTGGTGTACGAATCCATTAGCACGTTCGTGTCACTCTTGGGGACCAGCCACCTTCCCATCCGCGTCTCCTGGGATAACCGTCCTCCACAAGAACTTCTCATTTGGTTTCCAGAGAGACGGCTCCAGTGCTGCCGTCCTTCTGGAGGTGGCGGTGGGGGGCGCCTTTTCACACAGCGTCTCTATCACGGCCAAGTCTGTGAGTTTATTGAGACTGTCGTCATTCTGCTCATTCAAGATGTCCCAGAAATCTTTTGGTCTCTGCTTTGCTTTCTCTGCGGGCCCTGAAAGAACTTTCCTTGGCAGTCCTGTGGGACTGTTCCCTTGACTTTTAAAGAGCTCATCAAGAATAGAAGTGTCACCAAGCAAATCTTTCACACAAGAGTTTTCTGATGTTGGATTTTCTGTCTTGCTGTTTCCTAACTTGAAAAGGGGGCCATTTCTTGCAATGCCCTTTCTTGTGAGGTCCCGTTGGTCTTCCAGGGCCTTCCCAAATGTGCTCCCCTGGGCCTCAGACTTCCTGTGCAGCATGTGAGACACGGCAGTGCCCCTAGGCGTGTGGCTGTTTCTCCCACTGTCAATGTCTGGAGCAGAGCTAGGGGGTGACCCCTCAGCTTTTGCATCATTAGAAGACACTTCTTCTCTGCAGGACTCATGATCTTGAAACCTAACTGATTTTCCTTTATTTATTTTTGGGCTACAAGTCTGGGAAAATTTGTTGGTAGAATCAGTAGTCAGAGTTTTAGAATTTGACAGCTTTTCTTTTATCAGAAGTTCTCTTTCTTTAGATTTTTTCTTGACTCTCGTTTCTTCCTTAGGGGCAGATGTGATTAATTCTGAAGTCATGTCCACAAAAAATTCTTTTACTTCTGGATACTGAGAAGCATAAAAGTCTTTCAGCATTTCCTGCCGTTCTTCTGATGTAGCATCAGTTATATGCTTAGCAAATTCTTTTATGGAAGAGTTAAAGTAAGAGGCCATTTCTTCAAATTGCTTTCTAAAGAGAAAAATGAATAAAATCAGTGGTTATTTTTATTACCTTTTATCTTTGAGGAACTCATCATTAATGATAAGAAAAGTAGAAGCAAAACTAAATAGTTTTGTTCCTTAAACACATCTCTGCTTAATTCCATATGAAAATGCATTTTATCCTAGAGAATATTGGCCCCCTTTCCTCAAGTTAATAAAAAAGTTTTTAGCTCATGAAATCACTAGATTCTTAAGTTATTCTGATTTATACTGTTAGGTATTTCCTGGGAATTATGGGATCCCAGCATGCTACTCTTCCAGTGAGCCATTATATGACTGACATGAGAATCATAATTTATATAATATGTATTTGAAAATCTATATGGAATTCAACTCCCATGAAATAATAGTCAGAGAAAAGTTCTGAAAATGAATATATTAAGACATTTTTCTTCTCTCTCTTCTTTTCCTTCCACAAATAACAAAAATATCCCTGAAGGAAAGTTTTAAACTGATAAACCTAGATTCTTTTTTCCTCAATTGGTCCAGCTTTAGCATAGACAGCCGACCTTAGAAGTGAGAGATTATTTGAAGAAGTAAGCTACTGTCTTAGTATAAGACACTAATAAGAGCTGTTATATTCGTGGATGAGGAAATGGGCTTTCTGGAACCCTGTTGGACTCTGCTCCTTTCCCTATTCGTAGGAAAAGGTGCTACCAACTGAGTTGTGGCCCCCCACCCCACCCCAGAATCACCCTGAAGTATCTGAAGTAACAATATTTGGAGACAATACTTTAAGAGGCATAAGCATATATGAGGTCGTAAGGGTGGGGCCCTAATCCAACAGGAAGAAAGGCTATGGAGTTAACATGCAGGGTTCTTAAAGTATTTCACTGCACAAGAAATAATGAGATATTATCTTGTTTTTTAATCCTTCCCCTCTGTTTTTAACTCTTTTTCCTCTCCACCTCTCCATCCCCTATTCTCTTCTTCTCTGCCACACAGAGGACATAGTGAAAAGAAGGATCATCTGCAAACCAAAAACTGAACTAGCTGCACCTCCATCTCGGACTCCTGGATTCCAGAATGGTGAGAGATAAACTTCTGGGGTTTAAGCCCCCAGGCTGTCTTGTTTTCACAGCAGTCCAAGCAGAGCAGCACAGAGAGCATTGGTTTGCTGACATGGAGCTTGTGCCATGAATCAGGGAAGTCCCATGCTGGGAAATACTTCTCAAGCCACAGACGGTGTTGTAGAACATGACTGCAAGTCTCAAAGCTGCATTAATGCAGCAGACGTTCCTCAGGCCCTATTATGTGGTAGGTACTACCGCAGCAGCAAGTATACCACAGTACACAAGACCCAGAGTTCCCGATCTTCAAGGAGTTTCCAGTCTATTAGAACAGAGTGCTGATGAGTCCTGTGATAGAGAGCCCAAGTGCAGCTCACAGAAGGACACCTAAGCCAGTGACCAAGGGTGGGCCAAGTGGGTAGGGAGGGATTCTCACTGCCTCAAGTCAGCCAGGAAAACAGTGCGAGGACACCTTCCAGGGAGAGGGGACAGGTGTACAGGCTCAGTTTGGAGGGGACCTGGGTACAGAGGGTGGGGGAACCTGCTGATAGAGGCTAACAATCTTAAATGAACTGTGTGCCCAGCTGAAAACGTTTACCCACACTCAACAGAAAAAATAATGATTTGCTATTATTGCAGGAGTGTGAACACATCAGGTCTGTGTTTCCTTTGATGTCTGGGGCCGTCAGAAACGTGTGTTTCTGTCTGTGCTGGCTCCTGGAGCTCACCAGTGTCCTGTTCAAGGTTCTCAATCCAAACTCTAGCCAAGCCCTGGCCCGCCATCACCCTCAGCTCCAACAGAACACTCAGCAACACACACACAAGCTCCAGCCTTCGCCTTAGAAATCACCAGCATTATTGTTGGAAAGCAGGCAAGCACACTCTTAACAGGTTCCAGTTTCTACTTCAAATGAAGTAATGAGATTATTTTATTAATCATCTTCAATCCATTTCGCTGCTTTCAAATAAATACTTGCACAGATTTAGTGACTGGCAAGGTTACAAGCTGGCTTCTTTTATTTATTCAAGAGATGGTGGTGTCTCGGCAGCTGCCAAAGTGGCTTCACCTCTGCTGTGCTGACCCCACGGCCTCCCGTGCCCTTCATCCTGTCCCCTCCGGAAGACTGCTGCAAACCCTGGGATGTGCGTAGCCTGCGAGTAGATTATGCCACATGGCTGCCCCTAAAGGGCGGATCGTCATTAACACTCACTTTATTTCTGCCTTCTAACTCGCCTTCCTCATTCAGGGATTTCAAAGAGATTTTCTCTGCACTGTAACCAGAAGCAGAAGCCAGCACTGCAAGGGGAACAGGAATCCACAGTCAACTCCCGTCAGCCACTTAGGGAAACCGGGGAAGGAAAGCGACCTGCACCAAGGCTAAGTATTCCTCAGCAAGGCTTTCAGAAGGAGTTATGGGCAGATGATAAAGTTCGAAATCCCCTCTTCTTGAGGAGC
The DNA here is from genome assembly GCF_034190915.1 of Cavia porcellus. Classification (NCBI taxonomy): domain Eukaryota; kingdom Metazoa; phylum Chordata; class Mammalia; order Rodentia; family Caviidae; genus Cavia; species Cavia porcellus. The sequence continues at coordinate 21,278,513 of NW_026947500.1, forward strand.
CGGGGCAGAATGCAGCTGCAATCACTTTCTTCCTGCATCAGCTTTCTGAGGGATGGTGGGGCTGAGGTCTACACAGGGACAGTCGTGTAGCCACAGGGAGCTCCATAGCCTTCATTCTGGCCACCAGGCGGAAGGGAGAACTAACCCTTTCTCTTTATTTTACATACATGCTGTAAAGGCAATGAGGACACACAGGCTCTTCAAAGAGTGGTACAATGTCCATGGGCAGGCCCTCAGGGAAAGGGCACACTCTGCAAGACCCACTGCTGCAACTCTATCTGTGGCATGTGTCTGCCTGTGGCTTGTGTACACAAGTGTGCATGTGTGTGTGCGTGAGTGTTGATGTTCCCTTTCCCAGAAGGCATGGGCAGCTCAGAGCCACACCACCAGCCTGGTGATTGGAGGGAACATGTAGCTTGGCACTGCCAGTCCCCAGAGGGGAGCACCCCGACTTTGCACTCCAGACCCTGGCTCAGCTGACTCCTACACCATCTTCGGTCATCATTCCTAACAGCATCCACATCCGGGCAGATGTCTCACCCCACGGTTGAGCCTCCACTTTCTGTACCTGATCTCCACAGACACAATCCCATGCTTCTCCCCTACTTCAAGATTCCACCCATCAGTGTTGTTTCCAAATCCCGGAACTCAGCCTTCCCCTGCTCCAGCTCAGCTGCTCGACTTCAAGCCGTCCAGTGTACTGGCCCTCCTGCCTGTTCACTCTCAGCGTGGGTCTGCCTGTGTCATCACTGCTCCACAAGCACCTCTGGTCCCTTGCTTCCCCCATCCTCCAGTCTAAGTCCTGGTAAAACCCAGCATCTCCCCACCCTGTGCCTGGGACAGCACAACTGAAGCTTGCTGAATAAACCCACCACACTGGGCAAAAGGCTTTCCTGTCTGACTCCACATCACCTCGGAAATCTAATATCAACAAAGCTTGCTCTTCTGCTTTACAAATAATTTATTTCATAAATCCTACCCCTGTGAACTGAGGCCTTTAATTCTGATTCACCAAGAAGAATGTCACCACGTCTGCCCATTTCGGTCACTTCTCTTTCAATGCCTCTCAAAGGCCAGTCCTTGGGTGCTGGGCTAGATGCTGTGCTCATCTGCCACCAGGCCTCACTCTTCCTGGCATCATCCTTCTCTAGATCCTTCCCCACCTGCCATGCCCCACGTCTTTTCCTGTAGCAAAGTAGAACTTACTATCTTTCCAAGTATTTTTTTAATCTACCATGGACCCCACAATGTCCTCTAGCTACATGGTTCTTCCTCACATCCAGAGTTAGCCACTGCAGGGCTTCCCCATTCCCTGCTGGCTCCTGCCTCAGTGTCTGCCACTGTGCCATTCAGACTGCGTGAGCCAAGGGAGCAATGAACTCTCTGCCGCCAATGCCAGGCCTCTTTCCACTTCTGATTCTGCAGAACCTAACAAGTTCCCTTCCTCTTTGAAACCCTTACCTAGACACGAGGAGCTCACACTGTGAGCCCATCCTGGGACTACTCTGCACTTGTACCTGCAAAAGAAGCGGCTTCTCCAGGTCCTACCTTGGGGCTCCTCCCTCCTTCCTGTACTCTGTGCCCAGGCTGTTGGCACAGAGCTATGGCTCTGAAAATCATTTAACCTCTGTGCTGATGGCTCCCACGCTTGTACCTCCAGGCCCAGTCCCACAGTAAGCATACCCACTGTCTATAGTTCCATAGAATCTCAGACTTAGTATGGGAAAAACAGAACTCTCGACTTCTTTCATTCCAAACTTCCCTCCTGGTTTTTCTCATTTAGAAAACCTATGCTGGTCTCTTTCCTTCCCGAATCATTTGGCTCTGTCTCACGGCAACCACGCTACTGCAATCCACCATCACCTGGCTGCTTATTGTCTGCCCTTGTCCACCTGCCCTCTTCCACACTGACGCAGGAAGACGCTGTGAACACACGCCAGGCTGAGTCATTCTCCGTCAGCTTTCCACTGTTCCTGGAACACAATCCTGATCCCTTCCAGTCCCAGAGGCTGAGCCCACTCCAGCCCACCTCAAAGAGAAATTGGGCCAGGGACATAGCTCAGAGGCATAACACCTGCCTGGCAAGTACAAGGCTGTGACTTAATTCGTGGTACCAAAAAAAAAAAAAAAAAAAAAAAAATCAATTCATGAATTCTTTTTTAAAAAAATCTGGAATTTTTTTTTTAAAGTGAGAAAATTCAGCCTTTCCTAAAATATCCAGCTATCACGTGTGGTTATAATTAAAGCTTTACTATTTTATTAAGCAATCACACTTCTTTTGATAGCTATTCTTAAGGTCGAGAGCTGTCACTGAGGACATACCTGCGGATTCCTTTAGGTGTCTCTCCGATTATGAACGTAGCCTGGTCTGTGCGGCAGACTTTCTTCACCTTCTGGCGGACAGGGTGGGAAACGAAAAGGGGGAATGAGATACCTTCCCCACTCCACAGCTGGTCAGTCTTTTTGGGCGCCACGGTATCCACACTCGCTTTTACTTCAGATGGCTGAGAAGGGGGAAGGAAGCAAAACTAAGTCTGGGAAGAGCAGTCAGCTTTGTGTGGACATAAAGAACACGCTGCTTTTCCCCAATACATCCTAATTGAGGAGGATCACCTCTCCCAACTGAAATAATTGCTAGACGATGTCAGTCGAGACCTTTAAAAAGATACATAGGGAAAACATATTTCTCTTGTGAAGCTGTGGACATACTGATACACATGCCGACACCTACTACTCCAGTAGAAAAGTGTTAGTGATTCTATACACGATGGCATAAAATGCTATGGCTTTTTAAAATTTTAAAATTCAGTAACTGCAAATTTATTAGGTAATCTTTCAGTTAATTTATACAAATAGATATACAAAAAGGAATAATCTTTATGTGAGAAACTATTTTCTTAAGTATTTGTCAACATTTTCTTTATTATAAAAATATTTAGTGATTAAGATGTTAACTATAGTTGGGAAATTATGGTTAGAATTAAACTGATTTTATAGCTTATTTAACAGAAATTGTTACTAATTGTGTGTCAAGAAAAAATAACTTTAACTTTATGGTTCCAATTTCCTTGACAAGCACAAATGGTTGAAAGCCTCTGTTCCATTCCAAAAAGAAAACTACTAGGTATATTTTTTTCTCTGTACAACTTAACAACAACAACAAGACTACTTAAAATAAAAAGTAAGAAAGTCATAGATATCAATGAGGGATGAATGCAAAAACATACCATAGGTAGAGTTCCATAGCCCAGAGAATGCATGTGGTTCCAATGAATTGAGTTCAGATGAAATTATAAAGAACATATAAAACCCATTACCATGAAAGTATGCACATGTAACAAATATAAGAATTCATATCTGAGGAATTATAGATAATAAGCAATCTGAAGAAACTTCAAATCTTAACCAGGTCTGGAAAGATAAAGAAGAAATAGAATCCACGAACAAGAGGTAGACATTGTATAGGTAGCTTTGAGAAAGAACCAAATATAAACTTTAAAAAAGAAATGCAAAAAAGGCAGAAAATATGAGTGAACAAGTAGACTAACTAGCCCTGAATGACAGTTGATAAAGCAGAATTATTATTTAGAAGGTATTTTAGGTATTTTTTAAAAAAGAGAAATTAAGAGAAGACATCCACAAATTTCTAAAACAAAGAACAGAGAAAATGAAAGAGATGACATTAATAAAAGGACACAGAAATTAAAGAAAGTATGGGCATTTAAACTGAAAACAGGGGATCCTTATTAGCAAAATGACAAATTTCTTTTTCGTTATGTTACTGAAAAAACAAATATCTTAAAAATTATCAGACAGAAAAGACAAGAACATATCCACAAGGAATGGCAAATACCAGACTTCTCATTAATGTCACCCCATGAACAGTTAATGGCATAATATCTTCAACATGCAGAAGCAGACCTGTGAACCTGCAGTTCCATGCTCAGTTCACTATCATTTAAGACAATTTCAAATATACAAGGAGTATTAGTGTTTATGAGACATAGATACTTGATAATAATACACTTTTCTTTTTATAGTCCAATGGGATTGAAACAAGACACATCCAAAGAATACAGACAGGTAAAGGTTTTTCATTCCACAAATATTTACTAAATACCTATTATGTTGCCATTACCAGTCCACTGCATTTGAGAGACAGAAACACAAATATATTTACATATACAAAGGGGCCCCTACCATAAAGGGGGTTTAAATGATAAGCCCATTTTGGAAAAAATATAGCACATTTAGGCTTTTTTTTCTTCTAAGACATTTCTAACATCAGGTTTGTTTTACTGGAAAAGACTTACAAAATATATTCTTAAACAGTTATTCTTTAATAGGAAACCATTTCTAATGAAAACAAACTGACATCTTCGAAAGCCACTGTGGCTCACGTGGACAGTCACAGAATGCCAAGTGGCCAGGCTGAACCAGCTTTGCTTTGCTTGGTAACATTGGAAATCCTTTCCTTAAAAACACTTTTAAAAAATTATGTATTAACACATTATTAATAAAGAGAGGAAAATGTTGACTTTTACAGGCAAGTTTGAAGGAGATTTGATGTTTTTCTTTGTATCACAAAACAAGTTAAATGCTAGAAGTTCCTAAAGGCTAACCATCTCAGACAATCCACTAGAAATACTTAGTATCACAAGGAGAGCTGAGATGCTTACAGAGGCAAAGGGAGTAAACCCAAAGAGAGGGAGCCAGGCCAGCTAAGAGCCCTGCTGCCTTCTATACTGCAATTTCTGAAGCCACAGAGAGATCAAGGCAGGCAATGGTAACTGGCAATTATCTATGTGATTATGCTGGGTCTTTCTGACTCTGGCAGCATTACAAAGTTCATGTTTTGTACAAATGCCTTTTCTTAAGTCACTTTTATAAAATTTTCAGGGAAATTCAGTCTTTGCAGCCACAGCTCTCAGATACTTGGATCTTTTAACCTTTGCCGACTATGCCTCATTTTAAAAACCTGATGCCTTTAGATAGTAATAAGAGAAGAAAATCATCCTTCTCTTAAAAGGGCACAGCATCCTACCTTTTATTTTTGAAAAAAATCTATCTAGTTTCAGATTTTAAATTAGTTTTTTGGGGGTAGCCCTTTTTCCATGCTCATACCACCCTTTGACCTAAGCAGGAAAGGTTTTCTGTTTTTAAAAACTAATGTGATTCCACTAGACCATGGAGATAATCCAGGATCAATCCCAGCCAGCTGATTAGCATATTTGACTGCACCCATTCAATTAATTCAAAGTCAGTGAGTTTCAAATTTGATGGCATCTAACCTACCACTCCAATTTCCTTTTGTCAGGTAAGATAACGTGTCACATAAAAGGCTCCTAGGACTAGTTCATGGACATCTTTTGGGGGAGGCGTTCTGCTTTCCATTGAGGAGGTGTGGGGGGCTCCTTAACCTGGGTCCACCGAGCCTCCAGATGAGTTTCCAAAACACAGGTGCCTTAGAAACCCCAGGCTTTACACTCTCTGGAATACACAGCATTAGAGCTAAGTCAAGTTGCCTTACTTTCATTAAAGCAGTAGCTATTTATTGAAAAGCTCAGCTAAAAAAGAAAAGCTGTAGATGTTTAATATAGAAATGTAAGAAACTGACCAAAAATTTTGTGGACAGTGATACTTATTGATTACATTAGCATTTTTCTATTACTGTGCTATACATGGAATCTATGCGAGGGAACTGCACTCGAACAGTTTAGAGAACATTTAATGGGAAAATCCTACTAATATTCACTGACGTACGAGATGGTTTTGGAGATAAATTGCTAAAGAACTATAGAGGACGCCTCAGTAAGAGTAGCAAGAAAATGAGCAAAGTTGGTAGGAACACCTCCAAACTGTAACAAACAGGGAAGAGGCATTAACAATCTGGAGAGCAAGTTCCAAAGGTAAGTATTAGTAGCTGGTAGTTTTCATTTTGCAGGAGAAATACTGCTGGCAATTTCTGCTGTTTCAAACTTCCTTGGTTAATTCTACAGACATACCTGCTGCTGGCACAGATCATGTTATACCCTCTCCTCAGTGAATTCACATGCAGATTACACTTTGCAGCAGAAGCAGGGATGTAGTGAGCCAAGGTCAAGCAGCAACATCGCAACATTGCTTTCACTACGAGCAATTAGTGAAATCTCTTCTTGAGCAGATTTGGAATGGTTCTGCCTATCCAGCTAGTTACTCTACAATATGCCTTAGCGATACATGAGAATAAAGAACGGTGTATATTTAACAGCTATAGTGACTGCTTCTATAACAACCAGATGATCAGGCTTAGTTGGTCCTGGGAAAACTGGAAATGGAGATTTTTCAAAGGAACTGACACTTCTGGTTGTTCTGACCCATTCAGAAGCTGAGCAGAAGACTTGACTTAAAGTTCTGATCCGGCTGGGGATTTAGCTCAGTGGCATAAGCGCCTGGTTTGCAACCACAAGGTCGTGAGTTCGATCCCCTACGGGGGTGGGGGTGGGTGGGGGGAGTCCCGATTCGAAGATCATTCCTGAAGGTGGAAAACTAGTACAGAGCTTAAGGAAACGCTCTAAGGTCACCACTGCCTGTGACCACACCCTGAAAAGAGCCAGATCATCTCAATGTTGCAATAAAGCCTAAAAGGAAGGCGTTCCTTCACTTTCCTTCATTAAACCTTAACAGTGAAGTCTGAGGCAGTGATGTTTCTGCTTTACACATTTACACATTTGTTCAAATAAAAGATAAAGAAATCTCTCCTTGGTTCAGAGCCAAGTTGTAAATAGATAAAAGGCATAATGTGCATACCTTTGCAGCAGGGCATCAGTAACACAGTGAAAACAAATAGCACACTACAAGTAAATTCAATCAAATGGCATTTGAGAGAGTAAAAACAGCAAACACTTTTCAGTGTGTACAAGTGTGAAAACCCTCACAAGTAATGATTCAAGGTTTCTACCTGTTATTATAATGCCATTTGCATATTCAGCAAAAAATCTAATCACCTTCACTTATCCTCTTGGAGCAAAGCCAGCTGCTCTAAGTACTCGCCATGAGTACATAGCAAAGTCATATTTCTGCACATGTCCAAAATGACCTTGGAATCTGAGTAGGGAGGGGGGAGGCCTCATCCAGATTCAAATCTGAAACTTTCAGGAGAAGATTAAAGTTGGCAACTATGGTCCCGCTTTCCTCCTTGAAGGTGTAATAACTGCAGGCAAGCAAAACTCTTATAGATAATTCTCTACTTTCAGTGAGCTACAAAGGACTTCTTTAGACTAGCTGTGCTAAGCTTATTTTTAAAATCCACAACAGTGGAAGTATCTTTTCAAATAAGCACATACAAATAAAATCTGAAAGAAGCAGCTAGTGGAAATTCCAAGTCACTTAAATGTGTGCCTCCTGTCTAAGAAAGCCATCTAAGAGGCAAAAGAAAGTGAGAGCACTGGGAGAACAGATGAATATTATGGGGTGACACTACAGATACCAAAGGGTGGCCAAAAATATAGTGAATCTAGTTAAAAATTACAGCAAAAGACACAGTGACACTAATCCCATCAAAACAGTCCCCTTGCTTTAAACACATTTACCCCATTACTTATGTGACTTTCTGAAGCAGTTCTGGAATGGTCTTTCCTGAGTGTCTTTAAGAGGTCTAGTAGGGACTCTCACAAATATGGTGGATCGGTAAGCAGCAGCATACAGAGGCTCCCTGAGAGAAACAACTCAGATGCTGGAATAAAACATCCTGGAGAGGTCTGGACAGAGGGAGATGGATCTTCTCAACCCAGGAAGAAACTAAAGGGAAAAGAGCTGGTCAAATACATAGTCCTGGGGCTACCACTGGAGCAGCTAAGATTATTGGCCACAGCACTCTTGCTGGAGCAGCCCAAACTCGCACCGCCTTGACCCGCGGAATCTGCAGTTGCACTGAAGTTGGAGGTCGGTGAGCCCAACAGAGAACACAGCCAGTGTGGAGGAGAACTGCATTAACCTGTGGTGACTGCAGGGAATAAGACCCTCTCACGGGAAAGGGGCAACCAAATGGAAGACATGTTGGAATCAGGCAGGATGGCAGGAACAAGGAACGGCAGTGACTTCAGTTGATTGCTCCCTTCCCAGAGCAGATTGGTGGGATCTGCTAGGCCTGGGTCACACCCCTGGCTGGGACCCAATAAATCATTCCAAACCTATTCCGTAGGCTTGGCACTAAAGCAGTGAAGGTCCCCACAGGTTGACTGGCCTGGAGGGGAGAGGCCAGCATACGCCACCCCTGCTTGCATCTCAATGACCAACAGCAAACTGGAGAGGGCAAGCACGCTTCAAAAGAACCATAACCAACAAGGAAAGGGGCTGGGACCTCCACTATACACCTGTATGGAAGAAACCAAAAACATGACAAGAGAAAGAAATAAGAAATAGCCCCCAGCACCTAATCCTGAGAATGTTGATCCAGGACAGGTAAATACAAAAGAGACTGAGGGCAGCAAACATGCAATAACAGACACAGCATCAGTGGACATAAAGAGATATCTTCGGGACCTCATAGATGAGCTCAAAAGTGAAATATTAATTCACGTAAAGCAAGAAATAAATAGGTTAATAAAAGAAATGCTAAGCACCTCTCAAGAAGACACAGATGGAAGAATGGAGGAACACAAAAAAATGAGAGAAACATTCAATGAAGAATATAAAGGAAATCTAGAATACATGAAGCAGGTTCAAAGAGATTACAAGGAAATTAAAAACTATGGGAAGATGGAAAATCTGCTTGAAAAAACTAAGGATAGACTATCAAAACTTGAAGACAGGTTTGCAATATGTGATTATGAAAGGAAAAACTTTTAAAAATAACAAGGAAACAAGCAGTAACAATACAAAGGCTAGAAGATGACAAGAGGATCTATAACTTGAGAATAAAGAATGTCAATGAAGAAGCAGGGGTACAAACAAAGGAACTACAAAGGTTATTCACAGAAATAATTAAGGAAAACTTCCCAAACATAGGAAAAGGAAATGATATTCAGATGTATGAGGCATACAGAATTCCAGCCCCTACAACCAAAACAGAGCTACACCCAGGCATATAATAATTAAGATCCCAGATATTCAATATAAGAACAGAATATTAAAAGCTATTAGAGACAAGAAACAGATCACTTGTAAAGGAAGGCCCATCAGAATAACGGCAGACTTCTTGACACAAATCATTAAGAAGAGCCTAGAGTGAAATATCCAAGCCCTGAAAGAAAATAACCTCCAGCCCAGATTGATGTACCCTGAAAAACTGTCTCTAGAAATTAATGTGGAAACAAGATGCTTCCATGACAAAGAGGAACTGGGGGAATTTGCGACCACCAATACAACCCTACAGAGAATATTGAAGGACAGTCTAGAGAGAGAAGAAAAAATACCAGGATATCAAGAACAGTGGCAGAGAGGCCTCAATGAATCAAGCAAAGAGTGGAATGAAAGAGAAAAGTAGACAACCAAGGGCAGAAAAATAGCATAGCAGAAATGAGGCAGAAAAGTTTGGCTATAATCTCTAACATAGATGGCCTTGATATACTAACAAAAGAAACATAAGCAGAGTAGATCAGGAGGTAGGGTCCATCAAAATGCTTTGTATAGGAAATATAATTAACCTGAAAAAGGGTTTATGGACCAAAAATCAAATATGAGAAAAACAACGCTCTGTGTGACAGGGAACCAGAGAGAAATAGGGCAACTCAAGCAGCACTTGCAGATAGGTGGAAAAGACAGGATACTTATGTGCAATAGAGAACTACTTAGCTATAATGAAGGAAAACCTTGAGGCTTTTGTAGGTAAAGGAATACAACTTGAGATCAAGTCCAGGAGTGAGATGGTTCGGAACCATTTAGGTAAACAGCAGGTTGCCCCCTCAATCTAAAAAGTGAGGGAGTTGGTGGGACCCAAAATGCGTAGTGCACCCTGTGGGAGTGAAAGGGGAGGAGTAGTCTAAAAAAAGAAGGCAGAGGATATTGTTAATAGTGTATCAGAACTTAAAACCCACATTACACACACTGCTCTATTTAGATGGATTATATTCTGTTCCAGTTTGTCTACTTGTACTAGATTGGAGGGCACAGATAGCTATCCCCAAAATAGCAGGATATAGTATGGTAATCATCCTTAACTTCCTAGTAACTTAATCTGAAGCCTTGTATAACTTACACTGTTTTACCATGATTGATCTTAGCTGAATCTGGTTTGTTAGATTGTTGTTTTGTATTGACAGATTTTATTCAAATCTGTTATGATTGATAATATAAGCCTGAGAGTATAGGCAACTACACTGAAGATGACAAGATTCACTAGGATACCCGCTCTGGTTTATTACCGGCTTTTGAAGTTTTATACTGTCCACAATGTTTTGTTTTTATTAATATTATGTACTGCTATATTCAATTATACTATGCCTGATGATATAGACAAGTCTATTGAAGATAACAAGAGATAACACAGTAAACACTGTAGATCACCTTGTACTTAAGTTTTTTATGACTTTTTCATTTCAGGTTTTTATAGAAATTTGTTTTGTTTTGTCTTGCTTTGTTTTATTTTTCCTTCTAATACAGAAAGGCTAGAAATACATGTAGACACTCATGCATGTGTAGAGTGTCATATACCTATGAACATATAGAGTTCATATACCTATGAACAGTTTATGAGAACCGATTATATAACACATGATGAAATGAACAGCTACTTTAAAGAAAAAGAGACACTAAGGTACCCAGGGCTGATTCTGTAGCATCATGATGTGAAATCCAGCAATACTATTATTCTTTGTTCAGAGTGATTTTAGCCTGTTTTTTTTTGTTGTTGTTGTTGTTGTTGCTGTTGTTGTTTAATTTCAACATACATGAAGGTATGGACAGCTATTTTGAAGAGAATGAGAGACACTATGACAGCCATTGGTGACTTCCCTATTGTCTGGTCTTGAAGACCTAAAACATCTTTCTCATCTTGTTCAGATCAGTTCTATACTATATTGTTTCGTGTGAATTCTCTGTATGTTGAAGATATGGTCAACTACTTGGAAGAAAACAAGAGATAATACAGTAGACACTGAAGATCTCTGATTGTCTTGCTTTGAAATTTATGTCTCTTACATTGCTTTCCTATGTTCTGTTTTGTTGTTTAATTTTACCCTCTTTAAAATTAAAAAAAAAAAAGAGGTCTAGTAAAGAACACTGTGAATGCTGCTGCTGAGCACCCTTAAACAGAAAGGCAGGCTTGTAAAACAGTCAGGGGGTGTCCTCATCTGCCTCATTCCCCAGATCTGCCACCATGCAATTCCCAGCTCTTCCCTGAAGTCAAAATGGCCATGAAAAGTAAACATTTTGAATCATTTGAGGACACTGAGGCAGCCATGACAGTACAACTAAAGACAGTCATGAAAAGCCCTCCAGAATTGCTTCAGAAAGTGGCAAGAATGATGGGACAGTTGTGTTCAAAGTAAGGGGTGAGTCTTGAGGGGGATTAATCTCAATGTGTCTTCTACTGCAATAATTTTTAAAACCTTACTGTAATTTTCAATCACCCCCTGAAGAAACACATAAATTCCACTTCCCTGGGCTGTGTCAACCTGGACACTCTTCCATTCATGGCATGGCAGCCAAGGAATGCAAAGGGCCAGGTGGAGCCATGGCAGGGTCTTTTACCAAAGCCTGCAGACATGTAGAAGGGAATTTTAGCTAACACCCTCAGCAGGACCCCAGAGTGAGCAGTGACTCAGCACTCTGGGCCTGGGCCTAGGTCTTCTTCCACCTCCATCGGTGTAAACTTCGGGAGGCCGCCTACCTTATGAACCTAATTATCCATTGCTAATGAGGGACTTGGGGATTGGGCCTAGTGGGTAGGGGATTTGGGTCTGGTACCTTACTACTAGATTCTTTCATACTTAAAATTCACAGTTCAACCAGTCTCATAAGATCTCCAGTAGGCAGGAATGAGTAAGTCTAAGCATTTTGTATTCTGATCTCAAGTTCAAATCTTTGTATGTACTGAGTTTTATTTATACTACTATACTACTTTCTCTAGAGACTACTTGAGGACCCTAATGAAACACACCTGCCACATGAAATGATCACAGACTGGTGCTGGTGCCTTTTCTGACAGGCACCCCGTGTGCTGCCTTCTTCAGCAGGCCCACGTGGTCTGACTGGTTACAAGCCCTCAGTGGCCCTCCAGTGTCTGGGAAGAACATTCTGCAGACCAAGGCAGAGATGACACTGAGACCTTGCAATTAACTTGTGAGGTTCAGCGCAGATTATTAATAATAGATAATAAATACTAAGGTCTGAATGATTCACCTGCCGTAGTAAACTGCAGAGGGTTCCCTAAAATCATATCATTTACATCCCAATTCTGATATGTCTTCTTGAGTTACTCATGAGAGGAATGATGTTTTCTCCACGGAAACTGATTTTGATGATCAGGTGCCTCTCCTCCTCTCTCCTTTTCTTTCTCCTTGGAGTACTGGGGATTGAACCCTGAGGCCTCTGCAAGCAGCTACAAACACCCAGCTCTTAAAAAAATTTTTTTTTGGAAAAAAAATGGCGGCTTTCTAGGGGATCGGGCGGAGAGTCTCTCCGGAGAAATCATATTAGAAGCTAGAATATGACAACATGGAGAGGGCCAGACAAATGGATAACGATTCTTATTAACCAAGACAGTGCACCTAGAGGATTTAAAGTCGTGCTGAGACTGTGAAGACTGATAACAGGAGGCTGCAAATCCCGCGCCTTTAAATCAACAAACTGACCCGTGGACCCAACAGGAAAAGCTGTGTTGGCTTTTGGTGACTGCTGGAAACTGAGATCTGGGACCCTGAGAAGCAGCCAGGACTGCCCCGCTGCACCAGAGGAGATCGTGAAAGGCTCTGGAGCTCCGAAGCGGAACGCTGTGCAGATTTCTGACCGTTCCGCGTTGTGCCGGGAGCGTGGGAAAGGTGGGCAGCGTGGTGTGCAGTGGACCCAGGAGGAGGACCTGCGCTGAACCCTAGTGAGTCCTGGGGACCCCGCAGCTGCTGGGGTTGGCCAGAGAACATCTTGGAACTGGGCAGTGCCCGCCACCACGGGGACATCAATACACAGAGAGTCTGGCGGCAGACATCTTAGAGTTGGGCAGAACCTACAGCTCGGTGACATCACCGAGTCCCCCTGTAGGGAGGGCTGGTGGAAGACATCTTGAAATTGGGCAGAGCCTGAGTACGTGCTGGCTTCAGCGTCATACAGAGAACTAGTGGGAGACATCTTGGATTTGGGCAGATCTGCTGTTCTGGTGCTCCTGTCACAGAGAGGTCTGGAAAAGAACAGCTGGGATTTGGGCAGAACCCTGTGCCATAGTGACATTAGTCAGCTGCTTCTGGTACAAAGAGAACTGGCAGGAGCTACTGGGGCTAAACCAAGCCTCTACTTGGGGCCCAATAAGCAGATACAAAATAGTCACAACTCAGTGACATCCAGAAAGTATAGCCTATTTTACGGATTGACTGGCACAGAGGCTGGAGACTAGCCTGTACCGCCCCTGCATCCCAGCCTACCCCAGATAACAGCAAATTGGGGAGGACAGCAAAAACTCAAGTCAGCACGCTTCTGAAAGGCCCTAAGTAATTCGGAGAGGGCCAGAGACCCCCAGGACACTCCAGTCTGAAAGAAACCAGACACATGACAAGAGATAAAAATAAAAAAAATTCTCCAGCTGCCCAACATGAGAAAATAAGCCCAGGAGAAGTAAACACTGAAGAGAACAAGCACAGTAACCATCCATTGCTCGACACAGCATCAGCCAAAATTAAAAAATACCTTCATGATCTCATAGATGAATTTAAAGCTGTACTCCTGATCCAAGTGAGGCAAGATATAAAGAGATTAATTAAAGAAATGACAAGCCCCGTCCAAGAGAACACAGATGGAAGAACTGAGGAAATCAGAAAAGAGAAACTTCTGAAGAAGAATTTAAACATAACTTAGAATACATGAAACAGATCCAAAGAGAATACCAGGAAACTAAAAACTCCATTGAACACTGGCAAAATGCCTTGACAGAAACTAAAGACAGCCTTCTGAAACTTGAAGAGAGATTTATGGCATATGATTGTGAAAGAAAAAGCCTCTTAAAAATAACAAGGAACCAGAAAGAAACAATTCAAAAACTAGAAGATGACAAAAAGATACATAACTTAAGAATAAGAATGTGAGTGAGGAAGCAGGAGCAACCAAAAATGAAATACAAAGAATATTCACGGATATATTAAAGCAAAATTTCCCATGTATAGCAAAAAGAAATGATATCCAGATAAAAGAGGCATACAGAACACCAGCTACCTACATCCAAAACAGATCTACGCCTAGACATATAATAATCAAGATTCCAGAAATCCACCAAAAGAACAGAATATTAAAAGCAGCCAGAGAAAAGATGCAGATTACCTACAACGGGAAAATTATCAAAATAACAGCAGACTTATCAACACAAACTCTTAAGTCAAGAAGGGAGTGGGGAGAAATATTCCAAGTCCTGAAAGAAAATAATATGCAGCCAAAGCTCATATACCCATCAAAACTCTTTCTCAAAATTAATGGAGAAATAAGATACTTCCAAGACAAGGAGGAACTGTGGGAGTTCGTGGCCACCAATCCAACCCTACACAGAGTGCTGAAGGACATTACAGAGAAAGAGAGGAAGAGATACCAGGATTCCAGCAACAGTGGCAGAGAGGCCTCAATGAACGGGGCAGACAGTGGAATGAGGGAATAAGGTGGACAAATTATAGCAGAAAGTGGAGTAGCAGGCATGAGGCAGAGACGGTAAGCTATAGTCTTTAGTATAGACAGCTCTGAAACATTATAAAAAAAAAGGCAGAGGTCATTGTTAATGGTGTATAAGGATTTAAAAGACACACTAGTCTTATCGCCATATTTCGTTTGAATTTAATTTGTTCTGGTCTGTCCACTCATGTCAGATTTGAGGGCACAGACATCTTGACCCAAAAATAGCAGGTTATACCATGGTAACTATCCTTACTTTCCTATTAACTTAAACTGAAATCCTGTATTACTTACATTGTCTTACTATGACTGATCTTAATTGAATCTGAATCATAAGACTATGGGTTGGCCTTGACTGATTTTATTTGAATTTGGTATGCTTGTTAGTATCAAGCCTAAAAGTAGAGGCAACTACTCTGAAGATGACAAGATGTAAAGGATATCCATACTGATATTAACTAGTAACAGCTCTCAAATCCTACAATGCTGTCAAAGTTAAGTTTTTATAAAAATAGGTGATACTATGTTTAACTATAATAAGCCAGTGTTGTGGACAATCTATTGAAAATAACAAGAGAAAACATAGTAACTACGGAAGATCATCTATATTGTGGTCTTATATGTCTTATCCATTGCATGTTTTTCTAGGAAATTGTTTTGCTGTCTTGCTATGACTTGGTTTTCCCTATAATACAGAGAGGACAGATATATATGTAGAAATTCACATATGGGTTTTTAAAAAAATTATTTACGGGAACAGATTATATAATGCAAGATGTAATGAACAGATACTCTGAGGAAGAGATGCTAAGAAACCCGAGCCTAATTTTATAGCATTATGATATAAATTCTAGCAATACTATTGTTCGCTGATTAGAATGACATTGGACTGGTTTCTTGAGTTCAATTTCAGCATATGTAGAGATGGGGACAGCTATCACAAAGAGAATGAGAGATGCGATGGTAGTTATTATTGTCTTCCCTAATTTGGAACTTGAGGACCTAAAAAGCCTTCAGCATCCTGTAATGATTTGATTAGTTCTATAATATGCAATAAGTCTATAAAGTGGGTGAAGATGGGGACAACTATTTGTAAGAAACTAGAGACAGTTAGATAGACAGTGAAGATCTCCAGTGGACTTGCTTTGAAATCTGTATTTCTTTAAATTGTTTTTAAAAATGTTTTGTTCTGTTTTGATATGTTTAATCTTACCCTCTTTGAGATGTAAAACAAATGTGTAGGACTGATAACCATATTACTGAGCTTTTGTTCGATCATAGAGCAGAATGGTTTGTAGTGTCACTTTTTGAATGTCATTCTAAATACTTTAATTCTATAACCTGAACAGCTATTTCTAAGATGACAATGTGTAACTTATCAACGAGCAATTTCTTACTGTTTGTTTTCTGTAATTTTGTATTATTTCTACCCTTTTTTAAATCTCCATGTATTTTTTTGTTTCCTTTTCTTTAAATAAAAAAAAAAAATTTTTTTTTTTTTAAATTTTGAGATAGTCTCAATAAACTGCTAACTTGCCCAAACTGGGCCGAACTTGTAGTCTTCCTGCCTTTAGTGTTGAGCTTAGGAGTGTTGATACCATACCTGACTTCATACAGTCTTAAGACAGTAGCTGTGAAGTGTTTTAGTGCTATGACTTCTTTGTACTTTTAAGACTGAGGGCCAGGGCATGGCGGCACACACCTATAATCCCAGCACTCAGGAGGCTGAACCAGGAGAATCACCATGAGTTTGAGGCCAACTTGGACTACACAGTGAGTCCAAAGCCAGAACTACATAGTGAGATCCAGTCTCAATTCCACCCTTAAAAACACTGAGGATTCCAAAGAGCTTCTTAGTGTATTGGTAATAGCTATTTAAAGCATTAAATCATTAAAATAAAGATAAGGTCATTACATGTTAACATAAATTTCTTTTTCTTTTCTTTTTTTTGGTACTGGGAACTGAATTCGGGGCCTTATGTATCTAGGTAAGCAGTATGCCACTAAGGTACATCTCAGCCCATCAATGACTTTCTTAAAACAAAAACTAAGTATATTTTCCAAGGCAAATAACTAAAAAGTTAATGCAAGTGTAACAATGTTTTACATTTTTGCAAGTGTCTTTAATATCTGGCTTAATCAAAGACCACTAGTCTCAAACCTGTTTCTGCATTTGACCTGTGTTGATGTTCTGGTTGAAGGAGATGAAGAAAACTGGCTTCAGACAAATACGGAGTCAGAAAAAAAATTTTTTTAAGTAGTTTTTTTTCAGATAATTATGGACATTTCTTTTGGTACTATATAAAAACTCGACTAAGGCTAATTTCATGAAAAATCTAAAACCTATCAATAAAATTTTATACTGTTAAAATTCAGTTTCACTGGTGCACATTCTACTTTAAGAAACTCTTTGCCACACATGACTTTTAACATTCACTGGTTACCCAGAAAATAGGGATTAACAGAGTTATGTAGCTCTTCAGAATATTGATGCAATACACAATGCTGAATAATCATTTTGGTTATTATCAGAAAAGTCTGTAAGTCATGTGAAGTCATGGTGGCAAGCATGAGCTTTTCAGTATTTTAACTTTTATGTGAAAGCCTGAATTTTATCCCTGGCCAGAAAGTATGGCCCACTGTTTTCCCTGAAGCCAGATGCTCAGCAAGATTCATTGCTGAGAAAGTGCATGTGAAATACCCAAGTCTGAATGACTGGTTTTGTCAGTTATTTTTTGATGCACAAAAGATGTTCCATAAAAAAGTGGCAATTTCAGTTTGCAGCTTAAATGACTGCCTAACTGCTTTATGCATTCTTTTTTCATCACACATAACATAAAAAAGCCACTAAATAATGGTTGTTTGATAGAATTAATAGTATTTTTTATTTTCATCACGAATGTTTGTAAGAAAAGCTAGGGTTTGCCCCTGCTGCTATGGTGGGTAAGAATCCAATACTGGTAGAATAATTTGGGGCTACCACTTGATCCATGCTAAGCCACCAGAAGTTTGCCCCATGCTGTTACCCTGTCAGTGTAAACGCGAGCACATGAACATTTAGCATTGCTCTAAAAATAGTTACTTCTGTGCAGACCTCTGAACAGAGCCTTGGCCATCCCGCGGGAGCCACTAGTCCACAGTAAACTCTCATGCTTTCTTTTAGCAGATACTGGACACCTCCACATGAGGAAATTTGACCACAATGACCCAAGTCAACAGGTCTGAGCTTCCCCCGACTTTTGAAAGGGCTCTCTCCTTACATGAAAACAGCAGTCTTTCGGTCTAGAATAATGACTGTATCTACCTGCTCTAGCTCCGGTCCTTTGCTTTCTTGACCATGGAATGATTAGGTATTTGGCATGCTGCAAAATGTCACCTCTTAGGAGTTACCTGTGAGTATAAACTCTAACATCTTAGTCTCATCAGGGCAGTTAAACAGTACTGGTCACCTCACCAGCGCAAGGCCTGTCAGGATTCAGTCCCAGCAATCTACGTGGCTTTGTTGCTGCCTGTCCAACGTAAGTGCTTAGTCAGGGGAATCTTCTCAGTAGTTGCCAAACATATGCTCACATTCATCCCTGGCTCCAAATGTCTTCAGTCTTATTTTCTGCCCACACCATTTGCCACACCCAAGCTTGCAGGCTGAGTTTCATGGGATTTTTCCTGCATACTTTTTCTTGCATTATTTCAATTTTTCATACATTTATTATGTAAATGGAATCTGCTTCATCATACATACATCACACCAAGCAGCCAATAATGCTGCGTATAGGCTAAAGTTTCTAACTTTACCCAAGGGAATACAACAAAATCAGGGGGCTCTCTTTGAATTGGTAAGACTTCCTGTAAGGAATGAAACTCCTGATGGTGTTGATATTACCTCTTTAACTAGCCCCTATGTCACTTTAATCCAGAGGGCAATCATACATGCGTGTGAGTGCACACACACACACACACACATTATTTTTCTATTAACTCCTCAGTCTTATACTGGCTCTCAATAAATGCGTATTGTATGAATATAAACTTACACAATTATAACACAACTAAGAAAAATTAATTTTTGGAAGATATTTACCAAAACATTTTTATGAACAGGGTAAAAACTTCTTGCTAGCAAGGCACTCAGTATTTCAACTGCCACAAGGCAGCTTTCTGTATTACACAAAGCAGCAGGATATGCCTTTCCAATTCATTTTGAAGGATTTGATGCTAAATACTCATGTTTACAGATTAACTGAAATGTGATTTTGACAGTAACTTGGGAAAAGATCACTGACACCTCTAAAATAGAACATCAATTTACCAACAATCTGCTGTAGAAGCTGTAAGAGGATATTTTCATCAGAAAAACTGCAAAATGGCACACATTCCAGACACTTATCCTGATATCAGCCCACCACAGAAGATTTATGCATATACTAATAAATTAGAGCAACTCTCTACATCATTACTTATAGAATGTCTTTGAGCAGGCTTTACCTAGTAGCCACCAGAATTTAATTAAAATCAGTAATCTCTAATTGAACATCTAGCTACTATTTACAGGAAAAAAGACTAACGTTCATGGTCCAATACAAAAGACATTCACAGTCTAGCCATTTGTTGGCGGCCTTCCTAATAGGCACTGCCTTCCTCTCTTGTCTGGCTAAAGTTAGAACTATCTTAGAAATGTGATCAGGAAAGGTGAACGGTGCTCTCAGTTCCAGGGAAACAGTCCAGCCAATTACGTTCTTCCAGAAAGTTTCCTCCTTGGTAAAAGGAGAGATATGAGGAAAACCACACTCTTCTGTGTTTGAATGCATTTGTGAGAGGAGAGTTCTTGATGTGCAGTCATTATTTGGCAATATGAAGCAAAGGCCTAAGGACTGAAACTTAAAATTGCAAAGGATAATGGGACAGAAAATGAAAAAATCCTGAACCTATGGTATCATTGAGCTATAACACTAACCCTGAAAATGCCTCCTACAAGACTTGTTGCTACATGAATTAGTTCAATGATCTTTTACATAGCCCACTTTTAGAGATGGTTATTGTTTTTTGAAGCTGAATATTTTTGTGTAGATATACTCACAATATTGTAATTTATAATACTGTAAGTGCTATAATAGTTATGCATACACACAAGTAAAAATAAAGACAAACAAATTGCCACAGACACGTGGGAAGAGCTGTTCTAGATAACAAGCGACAGGCATTTAATAGGCAGACTCAGGTGAAAAAGGAATTTTAAGCAAAAGACACTCAGGAGCAGTGGCATGGAGGCATGAACTGTCTGGGAAGAGCTTGTCCATCTTTATACCCCCAGTGTCTAGCATAGCGATGGGCACGTAAGTAGTACTGACAACCCTGATGAATGTCTTGGACAAACCTAGAAAAGCTGGCTAGGGTCACACTGAGACAGGCCTTGTGTACCATCGAAAGGAAACAGTAAAACATTTCATAGACTTTATTTTTGTGTCACCAAGGATCAAACTCAGAGCCTTCTGCTTGACAAACACACACTCTCCCATTGAGTCACATGCCCGACCCATTTCACAAAAACTTTGGAGACAGAAAATTAAGCCACATAGTAGCTCTTTAGTTTTATTTTGCTAGATGACAATGGCTAGGTAGGGATATTTTTCTGATATTACTCTCCATGTTGCCCTTCTTGAGTGGGTTTCCTGTACCAGCACAATCATGAAAAGATGACAAATTATGAAGATCAAGAATACCGACACTTACACTGCTCAAACATAACTTTATTTACTAGTTTACATATTTTAAGTTGTGAGCTAAGACTACTCATAAAAACAGTTGTGGGGTCTGTCTTGTGCAGTATCTTCATGTAGGAATTAGAAAAACTCTTTCTGAACTTCTGCTGGTATTGCTGTTGTTAAGGGGGGTGCTTAAACAAATGTACACTAGGGTTCTAATCCTTCAGGAGTTTTAACACACATGAGGGAAGAACAAATTCAACAAGATGAAACATATGCCCCACCCACAGTGTGGCGAGCATATATAGTAGGTGCTAAAGAAGGCTGGGACAGAGTGATCCTTGAAGTCTGATTTAGGGAGGAGAGAACTTGGATTGAGTACGGTGAAGAATCAGCCAGTAGGTGCCATGGTTAGACGTAAAGACTGAGTGAATCTGCTAAAGACTAACAATGCCACTCAAAACCAAGGACACTTCTTTGTCTAGGAAAACACAAAGCATCTGTTATCTCAGGGTCATGGGTTCAGGCACCACATTGGGTGTCAAATGTTGTAATCCAAATATTGTATCTTATAATCCCTTAAAATATTGTAATCGTTTTTTTAGGGAGGGGTCTACTTCTCAATCTGGAAAGTTATATTTGTAATCCCACTGATACACTATTGGAATTCTGGCAAATTAATTTTAATCTATCAATTCCAGTGAAACCCACAGTGAGAATAAAGACACTACAATATATTTACAGTTATGATTAGTCAGAGGGTCCTGAGTCTGGTCCAGGTGAGGAGTCATGGAACAAAGGTCCTGATCCAAGGCCTCCCCCAGAAGTTATTGTGAAGAAGGGAGTGGTTTAAGGATGAGTAATAGTGAGAATGGCAAGAATTATATGAGCAATGTGAGCTGAGCTGGCCAGGTGGAGTGCAAACACCTCTGCAATATGCAGAGAGAAGGATATGCAGAAAGATCAGTGCGTATAACTCAACTAGGGTAGCATTTGAATGTTATAGGGGGCTGTTGTTTTAGTTTCTGATATGTAAACTTTTGTGCCCTAGGAAGTTATAGGCTCTTAAATTGAGGCTGGTACCCAACTGACATTCCTGGAGCTATGGCTCTGTTATTGCACTGTGCTCAACTGTTTATGGGGAACATGATGCGAGGAAACTGTTTGTGGGCCTGAAGGATTACTTATCAGTATCTCAGCTAGCCTTATCTGTACTGCTTAGAGCCAATCGAAGGGAGAAGGAAATAGCTTAGCCAGCTCTGTACATTGCAGTACATGGGGACAGGCCCTGGTTTAACTAATGTAGAGGTGATAGTCCTACACTCAAGGCGAGCTGTCCACTTGGTCTTCTACAATTCTGTTCTCACACCCTCATCAACACAGAAGACTTCTGACACCAGATGTGTGGGGATTTCTTTCCCTCCAACAAGCAAGCAACCAATTTTGCTGAGTGGTTCCTAATTTAATTTTGATATTGATTACCTGGAGACAGTGTAATCTCTCACAGCTTAAGGCTTCAGTCCCAAGATTTATGCTCCTCTCACTCAGGATATCAACTGCAAGCCCAGTTTATTTTACAGATGGCTACTCAGCTGGTTATAAATTAGGGTAACCATTTCTTAGATTCAGTTAAGTTTTTGGAGTGGCTCACAGAACTTATGCTTACATTGTACGAAGCTGAAAAGATGCACAGGGCAGTGCCCCTTCTCATTATGCCACTGCTGTGGATCTGGAATGTCCCACTAATGCCTCCAGTACTGAGGGGGAGATTTTAGAAGGTGGATTATGGGGTGCTGCACTCATCTATGAATCCATTCATAGAACAGATAAGAACTAAATATGTTATTAGAAGGTAGAGTCTGACAGAAAGAGGCATGCCACTATGCCATTTCTACCTTGTAGTCAACCAACAGTCTCATGGGTTTTACCCATAGCTACTCAGCTCCCAATCCCAAAGCTGGAGATATGACCTCTCTGGACTTAGGAGGGTCTCATGACCTATACTACACAACATAGGTCATAGAATGTCTTTATGGCCAGCTCTAAGACAAAGGGCATGGGTGGTAGGCATATTAGGAGTCCTTTGGCTCACCTTGGGGAAAAGAAACTCTAGTTTTATTGCCTGCCTTGAAGAGGAAGTTGTAAGTCAGGAAATGTGGCTGAAAATCAAAAAAATATGTATCATCATATCATCCTGGTTAAATCAAGTATAGCTCTATTCAGTATCATTTTCAGGGCAGCTATGAATGTTGGAAAAAATAATTTAAACCACTTAAAAATTCTTAGACCATGATAGTTGGATACATTGTACCCTAAAAAATACCAAACATCTAAATTTGTTCAAAAATTACTAACCACAGTTATATAAAAAATGTTATTTTGAGTTATCAAAGAAGAATCAGAAATACAGCTTACTATTTCAAAATTTAGGGTTTATTAGAAGAGAAAGAAATTTACATAAATATAACAGAAATCCAAAAGCCATACTTGAGAACAAGAAGGAAACATAAAGTACTAGTGCATGAAGGAGAAAAATAAGAGGAAAGGCAGCTTACTTTCACGCAAGAGAAGAATCAAGGCAATCTTTGTGGAGGAGATGACAAGGTGGTAGATCTTGAAACTAAGAGAGGTTTGGAATTATGGGGATTACTAAATGCAAGGCTGAAGGTTATTTCAAGTAGAGAGAAAGCGTAAGTGTACTAATCAGGATTCTCCAGAGGAACAGAATGAACATAATTACAAGAGTATTTATTAGGCCGTTATACAATCAGAGGCTTAAGAGCCTCAATGGCTATCTGTATACTGTAGAGCTAGAGCAACCAATGGTCACTCAGTCCAAGAAGCTGAAAGTCACAGAACAAGAGGGACCAATGATTGCAGCCCTAGTCTAAGACTGACAACCTGGAAGACACCTGGGCAGGTACTGGTTCAAGTCTGTGTTCAAAGTCTGAAAAGTCTAGAATCTGCAACAATAGCAGCAAAACCCTTATTTGCTCAAAAGCATGGACAAACTTGAGTTTCCTGTTTCTGCTCTTTCTGCTTCATTTGAGCCCCAGTCTACAGCTCCTGTAGACCTTCCTCACTCAGCTGGCTGCCCAACACGTCGGTCAAAGGTGACCTCACAGACACAAGTGTGCTTTACCAATTTCCTAGACATCGCCTCATCCAGTCCACACCAACAACCAAGATTAAACACCAAACTAAGAAAAAAAAATTAAAAGAGGAAAATTATGCCTTTGCTGAAACCAAAGGGTAGAACAGATACTGCCAACACTATTTTTTTCTCTCTTTCTTTCTGTCTGTCTGTCTCTCTGACTCCCTCTTTTTCTTTCTTTTCTCTTTTTGGTGTTTTTGAGACAGGCTTTCACTATGTATTGGAGGCTGGTCTTGCTTTTGCTAGGTAGGTTAGGTTGGTCCTGAACTTGTGGTGATCTTCCTGCCTCAGCCTCCAGAGTGCTGGGATTACTGGCATGCACTACAATGGCTAGCTCATCGTATTTAAGTCCAAATAGATAGAGCTTAACTATCTAAAAAAATGTGTTTTCTAAAGGGCAGCATGCATTCAACCCATCTGATTTTATTTATGTATTTTTTATATAACTGCTAAAGTAAAGGGAATTCTTCACAGACTAGATATCTTGGAAAAATTAAAAGACCGACTTGTGATACTGGGAAGGTAAATCTGAAATCTTCAAACAGAGACCAAAGGAGCCAAGAGAAATGCAGACAGAGGACACAAGGCTGGAAAGACAACCAAGATGTAAGCTGACTGCCCCTGCTGGGGCCTAGGGCAGTCACCTGACCTCTCATTTTAAAATTTGAGCGAAATGAGATGTCTGGGTTATATAGTCTGGGTTAGAAGCCTTTGGCTCTGCAATAAGATGGTTCATATCTCATTACTTTGCTTTACTCATCCTACGCAAACCCAGGATTCACCTGTGTGGGGGCAGCTTCTCAGCAGCAAGGTAACTGGCATTCCCACCAAGTGGCCACATCTAATTAGTAGTACCATGACTTCAAGAAGGGTGACATATAATCTGAAAAGGGCTGTTAAATGCTTAACATTCTTCAAGTCAGTCAGAGTTCCACAAGGGTTCCTCCCCCTCAACTTATAAAATGTTACCTAGAGGGCATTATTTGAAGGAATAGCATTTTATAGGTATTTAGAAACTTTGAACTATTCTAAACAGAAATTATTCACAGAAGCCATATCTATCCTTTATACCTTTGGAACAATAATGAACTAGGAGAAGAGAATCATATTGCTTGGGCTGGGGCCTTAGCTCAGTGGCCTAAAGTGCCTGCGTGGCAAATGTGAGGTCGTGAGTTCAACCCCTGGCAAAAAAACAAAACAAAACAAAAAAACCCCCAAAAAACAACATATTGCTTCCTATAAAGTAAAGATTATTTTTGGCAATCCAGTACATTGTTACATTAGATTATAATGTACATTTTTATAATATTCTTCATGGGAAACTAGCTACAGATTAAGGCAAGTCCTTCAACAAAACTAGAGGACTGGACTTCATACATTTTAAGGCATACTAAAATAGTCTATTATTGGTTCTGTTAGCAGTAAAAATAACAGGCACTGTGCAGACTTACAGAATTTTGCTCGTTACTATTACTGATAAGCAGTAATCATAACTGTGACAATAAAAATACACATTATCTTCTTAGCAGTTTCAACACTTTTTTTTCGCAGAGTTGAGAGTGTTTTCTACACTTCAGGTTGTCAGTTGCTACGCTGGTCCCTGAATCCCGCTAGTGTCACTGTGAGGAAGGGCACCATGACTCCTTGTGGCCTGCAATTTGGAGAGGGACAAGTACACGTGTTTACAGGCGACACCAGCTTTTTTACCTCTTGCTAGTAACAGGCATTTTTCACTTACATGGTACACTATCTTTCTGAAACAAAACCTGGTACAACCAATCATAGTTCCAGAAACAGAAATGCAAAAGTATTTTTCATGAGAATTCTAGTCACATTATTTCATGCATACACATACAACAATCTTACAAATCTTAATCTCTAAAATTACTTGAAATAATAACTTTATGATATAAATATCATAAAATTAATATCTAGAAGACAAATGATAAGATTGTGAAAAATACCACCGAGTAAGTTATTTCTGCTGCATGCTGAAACCCGTAAACCTCATTTAGAAGACTACTTCATAAACTACTCATTTGTGAACAATTACTTTAAATACTCATGTCATTCACTGTGCTGAAAAACAGGATAATGGAACGTTATCTCCCCAAAGTCTGCTCATCATAAGCAGTCCATTCCTCTTTGCTGACTCCATGAGCTGTATAAACATACTGCAATCCAGACCACTACAGTGCATAGAAATCCTTGCTTTAAATAATCTATAAAATGCCATCTAACACAAATACAAGAAAGGAAATTCTCACTAACACATTTGTATTTACAGTATTCTGAATGGCACCTAAACCTGCACTGATTGTAAAAGTCACTCCCCCTTACCGGCGTTCAGTCTAGGCTGACAGCTCATCTAGTTCTCTCATTTACACCACACTGCAGTAACATAAAGAAGGGTTTACTGTTAATCCAGGTTTTACTACAAAGCGGCCCGTTATTTCTCTGTCAAACACTGGCAAGAGTGCCAAGTGTCTGTCATCCAATTCAGAGGATTAAGTCTTCTTTTATAGTCTGATACTTGTACCAATTTATAAAAATACAGATATAGTTTCTTAGGGTTGGTCACAGTCTATATTTTGGCTTGGATTCAGGCAGTAGAGGGGACTATGACAGCTGGCAGGAAACTGAGGGGAGAATACATCCTCCCCCTCAGTCAGCACATCTCAGTTGCCATGGCGATTAATCCCTAATTGAATGCTGTCTTTGTACATTTCTTTTAGAAAAACTTTTAAGTAAACCTAAGCTGAAAACATGCAGTTGATTGAAAAAAAAAAGAGGCATCACATCACAAACAGGTAAAGTGAAGTTTCATGACATACTTCCATATATTAGAAGAACAAATTAACCCTAATAAAGGTATTATCAGTTCCTTCAAATGCTCAAAGTATTTTTTGTGGTCTGAGTTTAAGCCTAAGGCACACAGGTTTTCCTTCCAGATATCACAGCTTTTAAAACAAGCTATTTTCAGAAATGGTTTTACAATATTCAAGTATAATTTAAGGCAAAACATGTTATTTGCACATTATCTTACATAGTTTATGTTATAAAATAACAAAGGTATACTTAGTAATTAATTTTAGGAGAGACGGGTTTTAGTTTAGGACAACTATAAAATACTCTATAAATACGAAATTAATGCATAAAAATATAAACCATAAAAAAGAAAATGAAACAGAGAAAAGGTAGTATATATTAGGCCTTTCCTAAATACATGGATGAATTTGAAAAGCAGGTTCCTAGCTTCTGCCATTCTGCTTACCAAAAATTATACCAAAAAGACCAAGTAAAAGGTGACCAAGTTTTATCTCTCGTACTCAGTGCCCCAGGCTCCTCTCACTGGTGCTCCAGCAAGCAGGCACGCTGCTCTGCAAGCTCACTCAGGGCTCTAATTCATACTCGCCTAGGAGCACCTCAGAAGGTGAACCACACCGGCATGCAGGGGCTTTACGCATGTGCCGGCCTCACTTGCACACACCTGTGCAGGGTTCATGGGTGTTCCTGAGTGTGAGGAAGTGCGTGAGCATCTCGCTGTCCACACACACACTTGCCCACATGCTTACATGTACACACATGATTTGCAAACACAGGTAAAGTTCTTCAATCACTTGCCCACGTGCTTACATGTACACACATGCTTTGCAAACACAGGTAAAGTTCTTCAATGAAACATGAAGGACAGACAGGAAGCACCCAGAAAAAGTCTCAGCAATCGGAAAGATTCTGTTTTAGCCCCAGGTGAAAGATACTACACTGGAGGACTGGGGCTTTAGGAAGACTTTAGAAACATGAGATTATCTTCTAACACTGTGACTGATCTCTTGTTCTTGACTTACTGCCTTTCTCCTTTGTTTTACTCTCGTAACTATTTTTAACAGTTTCAAGATCTCCGATTCACTATTCCCCCCCCCCCCACCTTCACACTACAGGCTACAAAACCCCTCACTAAGTGACATAAGCATGCCTAAGGGAAGATGCAGGTGGTTTCGGTGACTCCCTTGTTTAAGGCACTGAAGTAACACAGTCGGCCTTTGCTCTGAAGTTCCCTGGGACGGCCTACGAAACGTTGGAAAGGAGTTTTACTCTTCTGAACTGAGTGTTCTTACACAGATTGCTCTTGGCCTGCTAGCGTTGGTAGCATGGGACTGAGCCTCCCCCTTAGGGCTTTAAAACTTCTTTGAACATTTATATCCACCATACGTTATTCGGTGAACAATACATTTCTGCAATATTCTCTGAAAAGGAGGCACAAAGTGGGCACATGCATAGGAGTGAGATACATGGCTGGGAGGACACATCAGAAACCCCAGGAGGCAGCTGTTCCAATTTGCTTCTGGTATGAAAGTGACCCTCATGCTGAAGATCACGGTGAAGAGACAAGGTTTCCAATGAGATTGTCTACCTCAAAAATGCTGGGGCTGAAAAAGGTTAGAGGCCACATATATTTGCATTTTTACAACCCTTTTGAGGCTGTACAGTGTCTGATTTGTTGCTTCTGTATGTAAGGGTGGCTTTTCAAGTTCATTTTTAGAGAATTACATACCTATAAATTTCTGCTCTGAGAAGTTTTTACATGAATTTAAACCAATATCAGGTTAAATTATTTTATTAAATTCTAGTACTGTGGTTGCCAAATTATCTGACCTTTCATGTTAACATCTGTTTGGTAAAGAGGATGGTTCTTTTTTTAAAATGCATTCTAATTTTTAAAAATCTGATATACAATGTGTGATTGCAATATAGTTACCATATAAAATTTTAAAAAGTAATTATAGTAAAACACACAGTGCCATTAACTCCGCTCAGAATACGCCCCCTTGCTTCTCAACACATACCCCACGGTGCGTGCCACTCTCTGAAGTGGCTCTGGAAGTCCTCTTTGGTGAGCGTCCTTAGTTGTGCTGTCACTGCTGCCCCAATGTCCCAAACTGATTAAAAATGTTCACCACTCACGGTCCTTTTGACTTTGGGGAAAAGCCGGAAGTCACAAGGTGCCAGATCTGGTCAATAAGCTGGGCAAGGACAACCATAACGTTCTTACACGCCTGCCTTTCTTGTGGTTGGCAACTGTCTTTATTGTAAAGACATTCAGAAGTGGACTTCCACAACCGCTCCAAATGTCGCAAGGACGGTGGGCTAAATGTGTCTGAAACAAGGGGAATTCTTGGCAACGTGCCTTTAACCGTAATACATTTTAAAGACTAAAACTCTCATTTTACCATCTAATTTAATCACACCTATACTCTATATATCCTAATAACGCAAATTCCTAGATTACACATTTCTGCCTTTTTCAGATGGTTCCCACAAGGCAGTCACACTGGAGAAGTGTTGTCTCGAGTGGCAGCAGAGTGATGGTATACACCTAATCAAACGAGTATCAGTCACCCTAGCTGGGTCATGAAAAAGTCTTTAAATTGCAGTTTAGCAATGGACCTTTCTAGTACATTGAAAAACACTGAAATGCACTGGCTTTCGAAGAGTGTTACTATATTTACTCTAAAGATATTACTCTTCATTAGTTCATTTAGCTGTTCCCAATTGAAGCTGGAAGCTACAAGTTCCCTTCCAATGAAGTTTAGGAAAAGCTTTACCTCTCCTGAAAGAACCGGGCTTTTGTTGTTGTTTCCTACTCCACGCTAAGGAGATCATTTTCCTCTGTGTTTCTAAGCAGGGTGAACCTGTCCATGTGGAACTGCTGCCCACTTCCCCTTCTTGCCCCTGTCCAGGACAGCTGTTTAGTAGCCCTGGCCTCCAGATATTAATGTCAGTTGGGTATTTGGTCATTTTGACCACCCAAACTTCCCTTACTTCCAAATGCACTAAATGAGAAATCACTAAATAGGAAGTTGACTTCCTTTAGTTTTCTACAGAAGACTCAAATTTGTCATGTTAATAAAATACCCAGGTAGAATATCACATCCTACATTTGTACATTCTAAGTTTCTCCCAGTCCTAAGTTTCCAGCTTAATTTATAGTGTATTTTCACTGGTCTTACATTTCGCTATGTACTCTGGTTTTATTAATATGATTCAAATCCTTTGGACCACAAGTACTACAAATAAATAAAGATCACTTGAGAGTCCAGAGAGAATTTTTCCATGCTCTTCCTAAATGTGATGCTAAGTAAAGACAAACTACCACTGCTATATACAGTACACATTTCTGACTTCCCATAAAGTGATAGTAAAATGACTCCTCAGATATTTAACTCACAGAGAATAAAAAATAACACACCAAAGAATATTTCATTTTAGTTGGGAGCTATGGCACATTCTTTATAATCCCAGCACACTGAGAGGCTGAAGCAGAGGGCTCCAAGTTCAAATTCTACCTGGACAGTTTATAGCAAAACCCTGTCTCAAAAACAAATAAACAAACAAAGGGGTTGGAAACATAGCTCAGTAGCAAACCATTCACAGATTTTATCCACAGCACCATAAAACAATTTTAAAAAAACTTTGATGAATGCAATCTATATATAAACAAAAAATAGCATATTTGTCTAAAGCTTTATTCATATACGATAGCAATTTTAAATTGGGAAGCACTCATAGCAAGTATTCATTACTTTTAACATTATAAAAATCCTCTTGCTAAAACTATAGATTTAATGTGAAGCTAGTTTTTTTGTATGTGTCATTTCAGATAAAAATTTTTCCAGAAATCTAATCATACATCCTTTTCCATATGTGACAAGCAAGTTTTATTTCTGATTTAACTTTATAGGTCGCTCAGATTATTTTGCATTAGAGGGTGGAGGTATAGGTACTGTTTTATCCTAGAAAACTATTAAGCAACTCAATAGTATAGTATTTTAAGATCTAGATGAATCATTTAATCCAAAACATCATCAGAGACTACAGTGCCCCACGGTGCTTTGTGTTTTACAATAACTTGTATGCCACAGTTTTGGTAGCTACTTTTGAAGGAAACACTGTACTTAGAGAAGTTTCTAGTCAGTAACTTCAGTGAAAACAGGGATGAAAATTAATGGGGATAAAGAGTATTACCCTGCATTCTTCTTACCTTAGAACTGCAGACAGCTACGTTGGCAGGGAGCTGGGAAAACTGCTGCAACTCAAACACATCCCGCGTCGCCCAGCGGCTCATGTGGTTTTCGGCTTTGCTGGAGCCAATCACATTCTGGTTGGAGTGAACGTAAGCCACTTCCCGAACGCCATCTGCGAGGCAGTTAGTGCTTGTTAGGTGTTGCGATATGAAGCAACAGGGCCTCACGTAGAATAACCGCCACTACATGAAAATGGGTCATCCGTGCTTCACTGCTGACGACGGAACTGGCAGCGCTAGGGACCAAACCCAGGGCTCTTGCGTGTGGGCAAGAAGGTGCTCTGCCTTCCGGGCTGTGCCCCGCCCCACTGCTTTACCTTTAATCCTCACAGAAAACATTCCACATTTATGTCAGTATCACAATATTCCTCAAATCCGTGGGTCTAGGTTAACCCTGAGTGACTATTCCCTGGACAAATGTGAGAAGTGCTGGTGACGCCAATCGCACAAAACAAATATAGTTACCCACTGTGATTAAAACAGTAAGGTGAAACACATTTTCCTTAAATTTCAAAATGCCACGTAGTGTGTATGGGGCACAGTTTCAAACTCCCAAAAGGATTCTTCTTGTAGGTAACAATCTTTCAATTTAAATCTGAAATGGGGCTTTGGGGCACAAGAAAGTCATGGCTCAGAGTCCTCTCCATGAATTCGTCTTCTTGGTTAATTAAAAAACAAGCTGTTTACTAACTAAAGGAGCAGAGCCAGCCTGCTTTGTTCCAGAAACGTGTCCTTGTGCGCAGTGACCGAATGGGAGTATGGGGAGGTGACCATGGGCTTCCGTTCGGTTGGCCTGGTTCAGTTTTATTACTCACGCTGTGTCTTTTTTTAATACCAATGCCCCAGACGGTCAAGATGTGGGTTCTTTAGGAAATGAAAAAAAAAAAAATTAAGTCATGGCTTTTATCTAAAAGAGATTTTTTAAATGGCTGTTTTTTATTGCTTTGCTCTTAGGTACCTATAAATTATTTTTAAATTGTGGTCATAAAAGAGAAGGCAGCCAAGAGGCCTATCTCAGGTCCCTCCAACAGCATGGGCCATGCACCTCTGCGGTGCTCGGGCTGGGGTCTGAAGCTCTCTGGGCCAGAAAGGGCCACCCCTGAGCATAACCCACTGTTACATAACGAGATTAAAAAAACTAAGAAAATTTTTTCTTAAATTTCAGAACACCAGGTAGTTTGCATGAACCACAGTTTCAAAACAGGAATCCTCAAAGGATTTTTCTGCTAGAAAAGTTATTCAGATTTTTCTTAGTTTTTATGGCATATTTTATGCATTATTCAAAATAGCGCTAGTTCCAAAATATAGTAGCCTTTTACCAGGGGAAAAACCTCCAAATCAACTAATTGTTTAAGATTTAGTCTGTCCAGTAATTCCTTTAACCTAAAATCTCACTGTGGCACAGCCAAAGGATAACCCAGTTACAATGGTACCAAAGTATGTAACAGAGACTATAGATGACAGAAATCTGAAGTATAAATCAATCAAACACAACAATAAACAAAGTATCTCTGCTTTTATATTAGCTTCCTTCAAATAGTCTTCTGGGAACAGGCCAAATGCTGAAAGTAATATTAACTCTTAAAAATCACTCAACAGATTCTGGGCCGAGATTGGTAGCCAGGGAAACAGATTTTCAATCTCTCTGAATCCTCATTTGCAAACAGCACCTGAACAGCAAAACTCATGCACAATATCACAGCAAAATAAGTGAGACAATAACTCCATGAGCCCTACAATATAAGTGGGCAGGGCCAACCCATCAACAGGATGAGTTCATGGTCTCAGGGTCTGTGTAGAGGAGAAGGAAGCCCAGGATGGCTCTGATGGCCCTAAGAACAAGTACTCTAGAGAGTCAGTAGGTGTGGGTGGGAAGCACGCTCCATCAGCCAGACATCAGCAGCTGAGTCTGAGTCTGGGCAGGTGTCCTGCTTACCAGTGTCGAGGGAGGTGGGAGGCTGTGGGAAGAAGGGCTGGGGAACTGGAATACACCACCTTCTAGGAACCCACCTGCTCGCTGGGGCTCCTGCCCAGGCCGAGACTCAGCAAAGAAGACTCTGCTGGGAGGGCATCACAATGTGGGGCAAGGGAATTAACCACTACGTACAGTGGTGGTTAATTTTACAGTTTTGTGTAAAAATAAGCATGAGAAAAGCATCAAGGTCAAATCTCAAAAATTATGATGAAAGAAAAAAAAAGGAGCAGCATAGTAAATTCCTATCATTGAAAATAAGCTTCAAGGATTGCTCACAAAACAGATCAAAACTCTAGCTGATTATAAGAACATAAAAGGACATGTAGGACAGAATTATAATGCAGAAATGGGTGAGGGAACCTGAGAGTCTCAGAAATTTAAAAAATTATTTCAGAAATAAAACTGAACTATGGTAGAAGGAACATAAGAGGAAATGAACACAACAGATACTATCTTAAGCGAAATGGGAGTTTTCAATAAGCAAAAAGAAATGAAGAAAAGAGATAAAATGGATTTAAGACAAATTCTGCAGACAGATGAAGTACAGCAAACATTAAATACAGGAGTCCCTGAAAAGGAAAGCAAAAGAACAGACAGAGTCACCACTCTACACAAGGAAGCTTTCCTGAAATGAAAACCAGAGGGAGGACACTGTGTCTATGAGAACACTGATCCAGAATAAGCAATACAAACATCTAATCAGGTAGAATTACTGGACAACAACGGAAAGGACATAGAGTTCCCTAAGCATGGAGGGGCGGGTAGGGGGACCTATGACACTACAGTTTGTACCAGAAGAAAATGAGGTGGCATATTTAAGATACTCTACAGAAAAAAGTGCGAAACTCAGTGCCTATCTAGCAAAACAGACTTTTACACATAAAAGCATGAACTGTTATCACAGTCATCTCAGGAAAAAATATCATTCCAGTGAACACTTCTTGAGAAATTTAGTAGAAAATAACTAACTTTCAGACAACCAAAAGGACCAGACAAACACTGCTACAAAGAAAGACTGTTGTGGAGGATTAAGTTTACAGCG
The DNA here is from genome assembly GCF_034190915.1 of Cavia porcellus. Taxonomy (NCBI): domain Eukaryota; kingdom Metazoa; phylum Chordata; class Mammalia; order Rodentia; family Caviidae; genus Cavia; species Cavia porcellus. Next base: position 21,312,248 of record NW_026947500.1, read on the forward strand.
AATCCCCAGCAAACCACAAGTAAGGGCCGAGGAAGAATATACAATGTCATGCTAGTCTCTCTGACACAGTATATCCATTTTGGAAATGCAAGGAAATGGGAGGGTATGTAGAAAAAGCCAATCAAGCCAAAATGTTTCCAGTAATCACAGCATGGCATTATTTCTATTTCTTCTTTGTTGTATAATGTGGAGCAAAACATACAAACAGTTATTGAGACATCATTCCCTATATGTTTTTAAACTACAATAAATACAAGATAGGAGAGGTTAAGCAAGAGCTCTACATTCTCAAGTTCAGTACCAGTACAAATACAGAAATATGGGCTAGGGCTTTAGCTCAGTGGCATAAGTGCCTGCTTGGCAAACATGAGGTTGTGAGTTCAATCCCTGGTACCAAAGAAAAACAAAACCCAAAAGAGTAAATGCGAGTTCCTAGGGTAATTTTTTGTCATGACATATAAATATCTATTTATGTTCATATATTCATAATGTATATATATACACATATAAATGTATGTGTAACAAAAATATATATAAGGAAAGTCTGACTACTAAAAAGTTTCAGAGATAATAACCGAGCCAATAGTTGCAATGATTAATCCCAGCACCAGAATGTGGTCTTCAAACACATTTTCTCTCTAAAAGAAACCCAAGTGTTCTAAGAGAGATGACTAATTCTAGGTCTTGGCCAGAAAATACATGACACAATTCTGGAACATCCTGCAATACTATATAACAACGAAATTTTACGAGAAGATCTTAGGAACAAAAATGCTATGTAAAAAGCATCAATGGGCAAAGATGGCATAAATGAACCATAATAATAATATTAATTATAATAGATTGAGACCATTAAGTGTGCTTAAATTAATTCATTATGATTAAGGAAAGAATAGGCCCTCTTCTAAGGATGATATAGAACTAATTTATTATGTTGCTAACTGATAAATAAAGAAAGAAATTAAACACCTTCCATGCCTTTCCTATATGAACCACAGCATGGGGGAAGCAATAGTTGACATGGGAAAGTATTTGAAGATGCATTCTAATAAAGAAATGACAGAAGCAGAAAATATCATTTTCCCATACAAATAAATAAATAGGCATAGGCATTAAGAATGAGTGGTTGCTAAGATTATAAAGACAGCAAAGCAACATTTTGTGTCTCCTACAGCCTTAGGAAACACGAGCTTTTGTTTTGCCAAAGGAAATAAACCTGGGTCTGATCCAGTCTTGGGAGCCTGCTGCTCATTTGTAGGTAACAGAGGAGACAGAGGCACTTGCTCAGGTGCAGAGAATACGCAAAATCCAAATTGAGTGAAACACCCTAAATGGCTTAGGTACTTCGACAGGGAAACTGTAAAACTATAAATCAACGAAAAGGACGAAGGAGCGAGGATTCCTATAGATTTAAGAGAGTATGTAAAATTTTTTACAATGGGACCTGACTAAACTATAATATCTAGGGATGCATATTTGTGTGATAAAACCATTAACAATGTAAGTAGTCACACTACTGAATTCAGAATGGTATTTATGGGGACAGAAAGGATGGATTAGGACACAGCTCTCTATTATGATCTAAGTGTCTACCCTTCTGCCACTCACCCTCTTATTTGTGCCTCAATATAACATCTTGATGGGAGAGCTATTTTATAAGTTAATTCAATAATCTTTCCACGGAGCAATTAAATGCACTAAATTACCATTCAGAGAACAGGTTTACAGTGTGTCTGCAGTTACCTAAAAGCTTATCCATTGATTCACGTATCTGGTCCGGATGGGCAGCTCTCTCATTCCCAAACTTCACTGGTCTTCTTGGGATGGAAGCGCTACTTTTCTTGCCATGGCTAGGTAATTCTGAAGAGAAACTGCTTCTGTCTTTTACGGTTCCTGCTCTACGGCTCTGTTTAGATGAATGGAAGTGGCGAGCAGGCAAATCATCATCGGAGGATGAAAATTCATCAATAAGCTGAGAGTGACAATCTTCCTCTGTTGTACAGAGTGGATTTGTCTTCCTCAATGTTTTGGGGAAACAGTGAAGTTTCCTTGTTTCCTTTTTGCTCTTAAACTGCAGTGAACTTTGCCGTCTTATTCCTGAGTTGGAGGAAATGTCAATGTCATCAGATTCATCACTGACATCACCAGTGTCTTTTCTTTTCATAATAGACTTCAGGGTCATGCTCTCAGGACTCAAGATTTTTGAAATTAATCCATTTCCTGTCTCATCAATCCTTCTGCCATCACTACTGTTTATTTTTACAGGATTTTCTGTGTGAGACCCTTCAGCTCCATTTAAGGGTAGCTTAAGCCTGATACGACTGTTAGGAAGCCTCTGAGTTGTGTACTGTGTGGGAAAGATGACGTCGCTACCTTCTGATTCTGTGTCACTCTGTAAAACACTATGATGTCTAACTGTAGTTTTAAAGCTTTCCTCATCATCAGACTCAGAAGCAGCATTCTGTCCTAAAATCTCTCTTTTATCAGAAACACATGTTTCACTGGTACTGGGGATCCGATCTGGCTGCTGATGCCGGGAAGCACCAGCCACATCCCGAGTCTGCTGCCAGCCGGCGTCGCTGGCTTCCATGGTGAGGCGTGTGGGCTGCTCATCCAGACTCTCCTCCCCAGAGGTGGCATGTCCATCGCTGCCCTCGGCTGCTTTACACATTGCCTCAAATAGTTTAGAGAAGCCACACTGGAGTAAGGTGAGCTGTCCTGAAGAGGCCGAACCTTTGCTTGTATCCGATGCTCTGTGCTGAGCAATCTTTGTTCTTGGGGCTCCCACAGACTCATTGTCACTAAGGTCACCACAGAGATCACTCCCTGTGCTTGGTCCATTCTGTCCTCCAGGTTGGTGACAGCCGGGCTCTTTGGGCTATATAATAAGCCATGACAGAAACAGAAGAAAACATCAAGATGATGTTACTGGAAGGAAACTGATTTTGGTCAGAAAATTTAAATACAAGTACTTGGCATTTCTTAAAAATACATCTATAATAAATGTAAAAGATTTAATATTAGACTCTGAAACAGTCATTTTTCTTTCCAAAATAAATAAAAGTTCAACCTAAAATATTGCATGATCAAGTCATTTTCAAGGAAAATGGCTTCTAAGATACAGGGACCTGAAATTTTAGCTTCCCAAGTGAAAAGCATGCTCTTCAATGCTTAAGAATTATTGGGATTTACTGAGGACCAGCAGATAATTCCAATCACCCTTGAAGAACAATACAAATTTATAAGTTAAGAAAGTAAAGAATTTATAGCTGCAGAAAGGATCAAGTTGATTAAAAATAAGAAAACAGGATCTTAATCACTAGAAAACAAAATTTTGAAGTAAAATTTGCTACATATTTAAGCCCAGTGTTTAATTTTTTTCACATTTATTACAGCAAAATATATCCTTCAGATAACTGAGGCTTAACAGTAAAAATCTTTGGGAAAGTGTTACCTCGTGATTTTCTGCCAATATTTGATATTCATATATTTTGTTAAATTTAAAAAATGTTCTATTTTGTTTTGCTTTGTTGTACAGGGTTTCACTCTATAGTCCAGGCTGGCCTTGAACTAGTGGGAATCCTACTGCCTTAACCTCCCGAGTGCTGGGATTACAGGTACGTGCCACCACGTCTGGCATAAAAACTTTTCAGCTCAAATTCAAGATCAGTGTTCTGGAATAAATTCATAGTTGAGTCTTGGTTATGGACTGTGTCTAGATGTCCCTCCAAAGCCTCACGCAGTCGTATGTGGGGTTTTTCAGAGATAGCTGATGCTGGGGTTTTTCAGAGGTACATGATGCTGAGATTAAGGACACCCTATCCCAGGGTGAGTCCTATCCACACTTACCATAAAATGCAAGGGACAGAAAGAGAGTTACTGTGGTTGCTTGTGGCTTGCTGCTTGCTACCTCTACTGCTTGTCTTCTGTCTGTTATCTCCTGCCTGCTCTGCAATGCCCTTCTGCCACCCCACCACTGAAACCTCTACAAACTGCAAGCTGAAACAAACCTTGGAATGGGTATTTTGTCTCAGCAATAGAAAACTTAACTAATACAATCTCTAAAAAGAAAAAACTGGTAGTAATAATAATAAAAAACCTTTCACGTGTCTTTTACCTCTAGAATGACCTTAGGATAACAATATACATTTCATGGTATGTAAGGTGAGCAGCTACTAAATATTACAAGATCAAGGATTCAAGTGAAATACATCATCTGCCTCGATTCAGAGAATGATTGTACATAACAATAGCTACTTTTCCCGTTAATTTGACTTTCAATAAAATGTTATTTATCTGGGTTGGGCTGGTTACCTACAAGGTACATTTAGTTTCTGATTTAGAGACTGGTGTAATTAAAACTGCAGTTAAGATGCCTGATGCCTGCTCCTGAATTTGTTCTTACAATATGGATATTAAATAGGTATAAATTACTAATGAGAGGATACATTGTGTGCCCTGGATTTTTTAAAAAAGGATTTTTTAAAAAAAGATTTTTTTTCTTTTACACAGTGAGAAATGGAAGAAAAAGGAAAAGAAACTTAGGCTTGTCAGAAGGGGCATTTTCCAGGAACGGTGGGGCTACGCAGTCATACATCACTGACCGTTTCCAGTTCCTGGGCTGCAGGTCCTGCTTTCAGCCATGTTGTGGCTGTCATGATGCCTGCTTCCACTTGGCCTTCTCTCTACAATGTCAGCAAGAAAATACACAAATCACTGTGCAAAATGGGGAAGAGAAACAAAAACAACCAAACAACAGCAATCACATGTTAAATCCTGGCACTATGAAAGGAAAACTAAGTGTAGCTTGCTTTAGCATTCTTAATATTATTTTTCATTGCTAGGAAATCATATACACTCTTATTCTTAATTCTTGTCTTAAAATTTATTTAGACATAGAGAGCTAATAGTACTTTCTAGCTATTAAAGGCACTACTAGGAAAGACAGAGGAATAAAAAAATGTTACCTATTTACCTAAGAATGACATGCATACTTATCATTCCTATGTACTAATTATGGTAAGAACATATTAGTAACATTTCAAACACCAGAGACAATGGTGAACATTGGAAAACTGAAACCTAACTTACATCACTAGTACATTTATCATTCATATTTGTTTAGAAGTATTTATGAAGCCCTTAGGTATAATAGACACAAAAATGAAAAGATCCAACTTAATATGAAACTAAAAATGCTACCTTAATTATATAAGAGGTTGCTACAACTTGTGGGAAAGTTTTAGGACTTTGGTACAAATAGCCTAAATACTAGAACAGTAAAATTTTCTTCAAAAGGATATCCATTCTTTCTCTTTCTAAGGCTGTATCTGCTAAAACTAGTAGAACAAGGGGAAATATTGCCATCATTAGAGTGCCCAATTTACACCTAAACAGACACACCACAGCATGAGCCAGCCACGTGGTATCCAGGGTAACAAGCAAGTCTCCAAAGAAGAACAGGTCCTCTGTCTCACGCTTGGAGGCCATTAGGTGAGGAGATGGGAACCCCAATCCTAGCACTGCCACTTTCCTCTTCAGCACATACCAAGTGGCAACCACAGAAACAACGGGCAGGATCAGAAGTCCTCCAGCTAGAGGACCCCTCTGTGGTAGGCAATGACAAGTTCAGTTTTCAGTTGCTCAGCCACCCATAACTCTTCTTTTTCTTCTACCCTGTACATGATCCATCAGCGAACCCCAACTGTCCACTCTTCATAATGGGTGCAGAACTCCACCCACTTCTCATGCAATCTGCCACTAACCCCAGTCCAACCCACCGCCATTTCTGGACTTTCTTCCTAATTGGCTTCTTGCTTCTGCCCTCCTGATATCAAATTCTATTAAGCTTCTATATTCTAATTCTCAATCATCAAGATAATGCAAACCAGGCTAAATCTTCCCTTTATAACCCTCCAGTTGCTTTTGTTTCATTCAAAATAAAGGTCAAAATTCCTGCATGGCCCAGCCCACTGACATCTCTTCCGCCTCATCTCTTTTTCTCATTTGTCCCCCTCCAGCCTCACTTGCCTTCCAATTTAGAATTGTACTTAATATAACCTAAAAACTCAGCAACAGACATCACACACTGTGTAACAGTTCAAATGTTCCCAGGATACGAATAATGTACACCTTCTTTTTTCTCCTTGATCAGTGACCATGTCAAACTACTTCTGAACTTGCCCAGTGTGACATTCCATACTGCTTGCTCCTTGTGTAAATGTCTTCTTCCACCTCTCATTAACATGCTCTAAGTTCCTTAAGTACATGGACCAGCTTTTTCTTGAACTTGCTTTATGGTGCTTATAAATTAAATGAATTACATTAAGGTTTTACAACAAAGTTCTCAAGGTCGAGGGAAATAGCTTGATATTTTCCCAGACTCAGCTTTCTGATCTATATTATAAAGAATTGAAAAGAGGATGATTCCAAGACTTTATGAAACCCATACTAATGTCAATTAGAATAACAGGTTAATATCATTAGTACTCTGATCTATTAAAGAATTTAAAGATTTTTCCAAAAAAATATAAATATCTCATTTGAAGAATAAGAAACATCTGAATGTTGAGGATGAACAAATGGAAGAGTGTGAAATATTAGTGTGGAATTTTTATTAGGAACAGAAAAGAAAAATCTCTATGAGAGATGAGAGTACATCTTAGGGAGTATCTGGTAACTTTTAATCAAAACATTTTGTAGTTTCGTATTTAGAAATTGTTTTTTTCAAAATAAACTTCCCTCTGTAACTCAGAAAATAGCTTGGAGTTCATACTCTCCTCATACATGTATCTGTATACATATGTGCATTATTTATAATTATGCATGGGAAAACTATTTTAAAGGTACCGCAACTCATTTGCTATTTCTCTAAAAGTAAAATGTCTAAGCATAAACATTTTTTATAAGGAGAACTGAAAATTTCTCTGAAAAGTTACCAACAACTGTACTTCAAGCTTCTTGATAAAGCCATATTTAAAATACTGTGTTATTGAAAGGGTTAGAGAACAATTTCACACCTCCAAGATGTCCCTTGTAAGACAAGACCCCTGGGATCTCAGCGTGAAGAGGTTGTGGGTCCCGAAGAGCTCTCCTCGATGCTCTTTTGATCCTTGAACTGCCTCGAAGTATCTCTTGGCATTTTCACTTCCAACCACCACACAGTGAAGTTGCTAAAACAGAAAAAACACAAGGATTGGAAGTGTTTGTTCCAATAATATGTCAAAATTTCCTGGCATTCCCTGGATATACACAGCCTTAGCTGGAGCAGACCGAAGTCTCCTTAGGGAGGAAATTTTGTTTTAATTTCCCTGGCAGATGTTGCCATTATGGTGAAATATAACAATAATCTGGTCAGTCGTGCTGAAGCAGAGATCTTATATTTTCTATTTTATCTGTTTTCTAACAGCTAAGTCAAGATTACATTTTCAGGGACTATCTACCTGATAAAATGTTTAATAGTAAAAGTGTACACTTGAATATATATTTCTTCTTACTGAACTAGAAACTTAAAAATGGAAGAAATAATCACTATAACAGTAAAGTTAAATGACATTCCAAAGTAATATATGATAACGTTGTTGCTGTCAAACTAATCGTACCTGATTACACTGTAACTTAACAGCAAAAGCCTTGTCACTGTAGAAATGCAGCATTTCTGAAACAATTCTGAGTATAAGAAAGAACACTAACATGAAAACCTTAAGGATATAGACTATCTTAGTGTCAACATTAGTGTGTACCTTGTTTGCTGGACATCTTAGTAAATGGAATGTAAACGTGTAAAATTAAAATATAATCTGATTAACCCTACATACACTTTAAAATGTGTGTAAGAAAAAAATGCACAGAATGGAAAATAAATTTATTGTCAATGAAAATGGTGAAAAGCAACACAACTATTTTGATTATCAGAGTTGATTTGCACTGCAATATGTTACTGAGTACTAAAATTCTTTGTGTGTGTATGCGCGCATGTGTTTGTGTGTGTGAGAATATAAGCGTGTGTAGTGCATATGTTCTATGGACTGGGCCTCACATGTGCTAGGCAATTACATTCCCAGCCTTTAAATTCTTATTAGTAACTGTTAGTATAAAATACTTAGTATATCCATTTTGTTTACATTCTCTCATTTCACCTCTGTAACTTTATGTAATCTCCATTTCAAAAATAATAAAACTGGAATTTCTCCATTTTAGAAATAAAAACAATTTTAGAAAAACGCCCTGCCTACCTGTGCCAGCTAAGAAGTGCCAATTTTAAAATCTGTACAGGGGTTTGGCTAAATCAAATATACACTCTTAATTCTTACCTACAAGATACCTCTCTTAAAAGAAGACTGTTTGGAGCTTAGTTTGAAAAGTTATCCATCAGCATAGCAACTTGAGCAGCTCAGTATCAATGTTCCAGGAATATGAGGTTTAATCTTGGGAATATAGAATCACAACTGCAACTGATGGCCCAGTGTTTTACTTTACTCTTGCTACTGACTAACACTGATATTGTCAGATTGTAGATCTACTAACTATAATCACTAAGGTAATTTGCAAGCCCTAATGTGGCTTTGTAAGTTTCCTAACAAATATTTATCATGACATTTATAAAAAGCACATTATTTTGTACTTCAGGTAAGTTTTCCAAAGTGGCTTCAGCGAAAGTGAGAACCAGGTGCTTTCATCAGTAGGCTAGTTACGTCTGAAATTCAAATGACAGAGGAAGAAAAATAAGTGTTGGAACTGCAGTTTAAGAAAAAAACCACATAAAGACACAAAATACTTGAATTTCATCATAACACTAGATAAGACAGAAGCAAAAGAAGGAGAAAGAAGACAATATTCATCAAGTTAAGAAGTCCAAGGCCCCTTCCTTCTTGAAGGCCAACAGCGTATCTTCCCAACTTCCATGCAGCTTCTGCCTTTACATCTCCATCTTTGCCTCCTCTGCCCCTACTGTTTCTTCTTTATAAGGACTCTTGTGATCTCCTGGGCCCACCCAGATAACCTACATGGATGGGGGATTAGGATGTAGACATTTGGGGGGACCATTATTAAGCCTACCACAGAGACAGGTGCACAAAGGAAAAAGGGTCATGTCAAAATGACACAGCTAGGCACCTTGACGGGGTTCCCACTGGCCCAAATGAGACAATTTGAACTTGAAATTAATGGTGATATTCGATGAGCTATAATCTGTTACTAAAGTAGAAACCCATGAGTCCAGATTTACATAAAGAAAAGAAAAGCTCTCTTTTGTGGTAGAACACCAAAGAACAAGGAGAGAATAATGGAAATAGAAAAGGCACACCTGAGCACCATTATGACAGTAGCTAACTCAGACAGAAATTGTTATACCTTGGATCCAGATTATTATGCACTCCTAGGTGGGCTTTCTGTAGGTGGTTGGATCTAGGGTGTGTGATAACGGAGTTCAGCAAAGTCCTGGGTGTAAATGATGGAAGTCCCAGCCTCGGTGTGGGTGGCACCGATCAACAGGCTTACAGCCTGGATGGAATATAAAGGGAGAGAGGAAAGGCAGGCTGGATGCTGCGGCCTTCTGCCTGCCACTCCATGAACTGTTTCTCACCGGTGATGCCCCTCTGCCATGCCATCCCGCCTCACAGCCAGCTAACTATGGACTGAAACCTCTACAAACTGTGAGCTGAAATAAACCTTTCCTCCTTAAGCTTTTGTGTGCAGGGTACTTTGTCCTAGCAACAGGAAAAGTAACTAAAGAATCATCAATGAATGCTAAGGATGGATACAAATTTGATGAGAAATCAGATACTGGCAGTGTCTTAGAGGCTTGCTCATGAATTGCTTATTAATCACAAAGTAAAAAAAACAGCAATGTTGCAGGGGAGAAACCTGCAGGTCACCATCCTGGGAGTTCTCAAGGACACCGTAAGTAGAGTATAGTTTGTGGCCTGCATCTGAAATGAGGAAAACCCAGTGAGAGACATACTGCACAAAGGAAGGCCTTTCTCTTTCACACTGTTATGCTCATCAAAGGTGAAAATTATTCCACATTGAAGAGCTGAAAGGCCCCAGTAAATGGACTATGATTCTGATTAGTTTTTCGCTCCAAAAGGAAAAAGGAGACACTGTGGGGGAACTGGGGAAATTCCAGTGGGTTAGCAATGAGATAATATTAATGGTCTGAATAACTACATTCTGGAGAACAAAATGGGGAAACAAAGCTAAGCTGTAGAACACTAGGCATTACTGTTTATAATGTATAAAGCTTTATTTTAAAGTTAATTAGTTGGTTATTTTTGCAGTACTGGGGACGGAACACAGGGCCTTTGCACTGAAGCACAATCCCAGCTTTTTTTTTTTAAATTTTGAGACAGGGTCTTGCTAAGTTGCCCAGGCTTCACTTTCAGAGTGCTGGGCTACAAGTGTGCATGACCACACACAGCTAAAACTACGTTTTTATATGATACACAAATAGAGAAGTGTCCTTGTTTGAAGAAAATACACACTAGTGATAAATCTATAATATTCTCCCAAATGGTTCAGAAAAAGGATGATAATGGCTAAGAGAAAGAGAAAGCAAACATGTAAAATGTCATCAACTGGGGAAGCTGGATAAAGTCTGGGGATTCTCTATGCTTTTCTTACAATTCTTCAGTAAATATTTCTCAATATGTCTGAGTGTGTGTGTGTGAGACAAACTTTCTGAATACTAAACTTTAGACTTCATATAATGTTCCGAACATAAAGGAGTACAGTTGGCATATAAACGATGTTATTTTTAACAGTGCATAGTATCTAAATGCATTATCATAACAGATTCAAACAAAACACATCAAAGTGAAAAGTTCCTCAAACTGCACAGATCTCCCCTTATCAGATCCCTCCTAAATCTCTATCATCAGTACAGTTATAGCTGATTAAATAGCCTTATATGCAAATGGAGCTGATATGCTGTAAACATTGTTCTCCACATTGCTTCTCACCCACGTGAAGATATATCAGAGATCTTGTGGCATCAGTAATTTGATCTGACTCTAGTTTCATCTTTCTGTTGCGGAGTATCTATCACTGGTGTAACAGAATTTGTTATTGTTCTGTGCTCAGGCTGTTTCCTTTTTATCTCCCAAACAAACACTAACAACACTGACTATAAATCCCTGTCACCATCATTCCCTAGACACATACAAGAGCATTTACTTCTGTTCAGTTGGTATGGAAAAGGTGCTACAAATTTTAAAATGCTTCAGTCAGCTTCTAGACTAGTCATACACCAGTTGTATTACCAATGATCATTTGTGAGTACATTTTTACAGAGGCCTACAATAGTGAACAGCATTAATCTCCCTAACCAGCCCCAAATCCTGCAAGAGAAGACTAAAAAAATTTTTAAAAATTTCTTTTGCAGAATGTGTAAAACACATTATATTTTATTTCATGTTTCTAGATTACCAGTATGGCTAAATATCTTTTCACATCTGTATTAACCGTGTGTGTGTGTGTGTGTGTGTGTGTGTGTGCTTTCAGAGAACCGTCTACTCATGGACTTTTATTGTCTTACGGGAGTTTTTAGTATTTTATAGCCGCTTCGCCTTTATTGCATATACAGCAAACATGTCCTCCTCATCTCTCCTTTAATTTGATTTTCAGTTTTGTGGCTGTACAGAAGTTTCATGCAGAAATTTAGCCAGCTTTGGCAAATGCCTATGTGGAGTCCTAAGACTGCTGTAACAGAGTATCACAACCTGGGGTGGCTTAAAACCACAGACACCCCTCCTCCCAGGCTGCAGTGTGAAAGAGCCAGCGGGCACGTGGCCCTGCATTTCCAGAAGGTTCTAGGCGCTGACCTCTCCTCATTGATTCTTGGCCCCTGGAAACGAGCAGAAACCGGAGTGTGTTCTGGCTTGTAATGGTGCTGCTGTAGTCTTTGCCTCCACTGTCTATATCCAGATTCTGTCTTCTTAGAACCGTGTCAGACTCCGGTTACAGAACAGCCTGGGGAGGAGTTCACTTTAAGCTCATCTGCGAAGACCCTGTTTACATACATAAGATCAAATTCACAGACACAGGCTCCAACACCTCTTTCCAACAGGAAAGGGCACAGACAGACTCACACGGAGGTTCCCTACGGACTCGGGTTTATGTTCACGGGAGACACTGACTGCTGGGTAATTTTTTGTCCCTGCAATAGCTTCATCAGGTTTTGGTACAGGATTCTCCTGTCTTTGTAAAATAAGCTGGAAGTGTTTCCTCCTCTATTAAATCTTGAATAGGATGCATCACTGAAGTCAGCTGGACTAGGACCTTTCTTTGCAGGAAAGCTCTGAATAAAAAATTCAGCGTCTCTTAATAAAAAAAAGGCTATCTTTTCCCCTCATTTGAAGAGACTGCCCTTAAGCATTTAGAATGGCTAACAGGAAGTGAGATGTCTGTTTAATGCTACTACTACTGCATATAACGATTTTGTGAGTGGTTATCTCTGCATTTTTAAAGGATTTTCCGCTTCATACTCGGTGTTTTACCCTTAAAGATGGCATAAATGTGACTATTTCCATTCATCTTGTAGTGCTTAGTGGACCCAAGTGGTCTATAGACTCTTGCGTTCTGTATGTTCTCCCCATACTTTTCTTCCGTTCTTCAGCGAGGGAAGGCTGATCCTGAAACTTCCGGATCTGGAGTCCCTTTTCCCTAACATCTCTTACCTGTGTTCTAGCTCCGTCTTTTTGCTCTGCAGTCTAGACTTACTTAGCCTTTTCTTTTAAACAAAAAGTCTGCTCTTTGCTACTTAGTCTATCTCAGAAAATTTTGATTTTCTGAATCTTTCTAATGGATTCTTTCCCTAGTCGTCCATTCTTGTTTTGTGGAAACTATCACCTCGTTTACCCTTTGAAAATATTTATACTTCTTGAAACAATCTTTCGTTTTATTAGTTCTGTTTTCTCTGATGTTAATTCTTTGTTACAACTGCTTGTTCTAAGTTTCCTATAACTCCCATAGCAACTTATTTCTCACAATTCTGGAAGCCAGATATGGGAGATCAGTATCACTAAACTGGAATCAAGGCGTGGACACAGCCATGCTCCACCTGGAGGCAGGGTGGCTATCCCTCCTCTCTTCCAGGAGGCTGCTGCAACCCCTCAGGTTGTAGACAGATCATTCCAATTTCTGCCTCTGTTATCATACTTCCTTCTTCTCTCCTGTGTCTGCCTCTTCCTTATAAGAATATTTGTGGACCATCCAGTATACACTCCCCTTCTTAGAATTCTTAATTGAATCACATCTGCAGTCTCCTTCACATTAAGTGGTGTCCACAGGTTCCAGGGACCAGGATCTCCTGTTCTTGAGGGCTGTTACACAGTGCCCTTTTCACAGTACTTACTGTCTGTCACTGTCTAGTAATTACTTTTGGCTGCTTGCTCATCTACCTTTCAATACCTTACATACTATCTCAAGCTTACTCCCCTGGTTATGTGAAGTGTGGTGGGCAGTGCAGGTATTTAGTCTCTTGGGCAATGGGAGAGACTTTCTTCTGGATACCAGGAAAAAACTGGAGCTTTGCAGACTTTCTTTGCTTCCACTATTTCTAGCAGAGTCAATATCTCTGTTGACTATAATTTGATACAACTTTGATAAGACCATAAAGAGTCCTCCATCAAGGGATGCCCCAAGGAATCACCCCAGGATCCCTTCTTCTTGTAGCAAATGCTGACTCTTAGATGGAGACACTGTTGCACCTAACGTTTTCAGTATTCTTCTGTGTTCAGGTTGGTTTTTCTTTAAATCTAATCCCAACTGCTTTCTTTCCAGATTTCTCACAATTTTTGTGCCAATGAGAGAACTAGTCTTGCTTTCACATTTATAGTTGCCTTTTTTGGTTGGGTTTAAAAATTCTTTCCTCCAAGGATTTGAGGACTACTTGGGAGGTGGGAGTGTTTCTCACAGGCACCCGCGGCTCAAATTTCATGTCACCTTTCAATTATCTTTAACATTCCAGCTGGCCTTAAGCGCTACAGACATGTTTATTCCACTGGTGGTTCAGTGCTGTCTGTCATGAGAAATGTAAGTTATGGACCCATCACCCACCTGTTAATGCCTTTCCCTTAAGTGACTGCCACCTTATCCTTATTTGTATTATACAAAGCTCTGACAAATTACTTTGTCTCCTGAAAACTTTTATTGCATATTATTATATGGCAAGCCATTTTATTTTATTAAATGAGCCAAGACAAACAGATAAAAGGAAATGTATGTAATGATGGGTTGATAAAAATTACATGATTGAGAAAACACTCTTACTTGTGACAAGTCAGGCATATTCTAAAGATCAGCTCCTACGGTGAAACTACAGTAGCACCTTGCTTCATGAAGGCTTCTGTTTGCAAGTGATTTGGTTCACAAACAGAAGCGTTTGGCAAAACTTTGTTTTTGTTTGCAAACTCTGCATCAGGTGAGGAACATGACCGTTGCCATCTTTCCTGCATGAACACAAACACTGCCATCTTCTCCAAAATCATACAACAAATGAAGTTCATGAAGCAAGGTATCACTTGTGTTCTAATTTTTTCAAGACTGGTTAAGTAGATTAGAAAAAATAATTTTCAAGTAGCTGTGTTGCACCAAAGAACAAAAAGATGATCCATTTCTTGTGGAATTAAATAGCTTAAGGAAAAAACCCAAAATCTGCTGTGTACAATTCCATTTTTAGAATGAGGAAAACAGCATAAATTTAAGATTGGATCATTCTTGGGTTAACTACCACCACTTGTGGCAGATGTTTGCTCTTAAACTGATGCCAACCAAGTACAGGGAGTAATTTAAATTTAACATTTACAATTAAATGTGAACCTCATTCCAGATCTTGTCAAGTGAGCAGTTATAAATGAAGTAAGTGTTGCTTATGTAAAAGGATAGATGGAGCAGTAACTGGTGTCTTAAGCACATTAGAGACTTAATGTCACGTTAGAGAAATACTAAAACAGCACCAGCAGTCAGCATGCGTGAGTCCTATCCCTCTACAGTTTGGTGTACTGGGCTTCTCGGTGCTCTCAGTTTCACTGTGTGTAGTACCTATCTCTCCCGTCACCTTCACAATCCGGCCCACATAGGAAACGGTAACACACAGCCGTCTATTGGGAGCAGGTAGGGGAGGTTCCTCAAGACTGGACGCTGGCGCAGGCACTCCTGCTGCCCAAAGCTGTGGGCCAGCCAGCATCAGTGCACCTGTAACCCACCACAGTGGACCACTGCATCCTGGCCCGCCATTCAGAGAGGTGTCACTTTGCTACTCAAATTATGATCTGGGGACTAGAAATACAGGTAGCCCAGGGGCCAGATTAAAAGGTTCAGATCTTGGGTTCTACCCCAGACCTACTAAAGCAGAATCTGTGTATTAACAAGATCCGTAAGTACTTCCTATTAACGTTACACACTAATGTTTATGAAGAACTACTCTAAGAAACTTTCAGTACCAAAAAAAAAAAAAAAAAAAAAAAAAAAAAAAAAATCAATGAACCTAAGAATTAATCTGTTTCACAGAGGTATACTCAAAAGTATATTCTATAATCTTTATTCAATTTCATAATAGAGTAAAATACAAAAATTCGTTCACAAATGTTCCTAAGTTTTGAAAACAGAAAAATGCTTACTTTTTAATTAGAAAATGGGAAATATATTTACCTGCTTGTACACCTGTCGTAAATACATGATTTCTTCCACAGTTCCCAGGGATATCAGTCTAAACACTTTAACATCCCTGCATTGTCCAATCCTATATGCTCTGCAAAAGAAATATAAAACAAAAAACAGAAATTAACTAAAACAACTTTCAGTTTAAATTAAGTCAGTTTTTAACATAACAATGGAAAATTTTAATTTAAAATTAACATTTTTTGTTGGGTATGTTGTGTCATTTATCAACAATATATCTTTATATAGACTATTGAGGAAAAAATTAGGGAAAAATAAAAGTGCATATCAACTTAATTTCTTTTACCATCTTCGCCTCCTAATATTGGAAACTTTTCCTGAATTCAGGTGTTTCTTTTACGGCACTCCATATGAATAGATTGTTATGCTCTACGCTTATTGCCCTAGTAACCATGTACCTGGAGTACTGATCACATTGTTATAAATTTGTTATAAATTAACTGAGGCATTGCCATACTGTTCTGTATGTCATTACCTTAGTAACTTGTTTGCTGTGTCAACCATTGCTCCCTTTGTGAGAGACAAATGATACTGTGTCAAACTTTGTTCACTTTGTGAGAAACAAATGTTCCTGGAATTAGCAGACCAAGGGCTATAACTTAAGAAAAAAAAGGGGGGGGGGCGCTAACCACCAACTTCGAAAGGTCTCTGACCTCAAGCAAAAGAAAACAAAGGCCTTCCTAATTCCTGCTCTGTCACTTACTTGGTTAATGTGATATAAAAATCTGTCAGAATTCTGACTCAGTTGCACAGCTTTGCAAACTCCATCTGCTCTGTGCTGCTGGGCACCAGCTAAAATAAAGCACTCCTTTACAGACATCTTACACCCACCCCCCCTTCTTGACAACAGACAACATCACGGGGCTTGTCTTTTTGGGGGGTATAACAGGATTATTCCCAAATGATTTCATTTCTACCAAATTCCCCCAACTGGAAACTAATCCATAGTGACAGAAAGCAAATTAATGGTTGCTTGGGAATAAGAGGTGGGGAGAAACAGAGGGAGGGATTACAAAGAGCAAAGGAAAAATTGGGGGTATGGTGGTTATTTTCATGATCCTGATACACAAATAAGTCAAAACTAACAACTGTGGGTTTTCAATACATCCAGTTTATTGTAAGCCAGTTAGAATTCAGTAAGACTAGATCCATAACTATATCGCTTAGGGAAAAGTACTTAGCCAAGCGGAAAGTGCATTGGAGATGCAGATTTAGTCTACTTCCGTAGAGATTTCTACTCAGTGAGTTTGACTGAACGTTGACTCGAAGCCCAGGTGTTCTGACATGGACCACAGCAGTGACTCCAGGTCTCACCTGACTCACTGCAGTGATTAACCATGGGTCTGCTCCCTGCAGTGTTCATATGTTCAGTGTTTACTGAATGCTCTGGGTCAGGCCACCTGTTACAGTTGCTGACGGGCAGATGGAGACAGGGGCAAGGTTACATTACTGCAAGTGTTACAGTTAGAGGAAATTTATTTTGCTGTTTGGAGGGTCATGTGTAAGTCGTTATATTTAGTGGCCCCGATTCCTCCTCACAGAGAAAGACTTACACCCTGGATCCTGCAAATCTTCTATCACCCAGGAACCAAAGGCTCCAAGGAAGAAGCCCAGCCCCTCAGATCACCTGTGCATTCTCTCCCAGCATGCATCTGGAGTGGCTGGAAAAGGTTCCCACAATATATTTGGGCTCGAAGAAAGCCACAAATGGATCTAACAAAGTGTCCTTTGGTTGGTTGCTAGCCAATTGCTTAGCAAACAGAAGAGATTGTTAAAATACATTTCTTTAATATTTCATAAACAATACTTTTTAATAGTTATTTTGCACCTACACTTAAGGATTTGTGAGAGATGGACCTTCCAGCTTGTAGGGAATGCCACACAATATGTAGGCCCCATTATGTACACACGCCTCCTTCACTCAACTTCTTGGTTTCTCCTACCAAAGACAGGAGGAGAAGAGGAAGGATGGGGAACAGGAGTGCACTGTGCCTTGAGGGAATAATTAGAAAAAACAAAATACTAGGTTTTGGTGACCTAGATGAAAATGTAAAATTATAGCAAATGTCCTCAGATGAGAGGACAGGGTGCAGAGGCTGCTCTCCAGTCAGACCAAGCAGACGCTAATCCTGCTGCTCACTGGCTGTGAACACAAGCGAGTTACCGAGCCGGCTGCATGGTGAGATTCTCAAAGATCAGCAGGGTACGCGAGCCATTTTTAACCATACTGCATGCGGGCAGAAACTCAGAACAGTTCCTGGCTCACAGTGAACACCATAAATATAGCTGCTGTCTTTAGTCTCCTAAAAGTATTTGCATAAAGCTGTACATAAGATGTACTATATGATAACTATAAACAGAATTACTGACTAGTAAGTCTTTCTGGTTAAGCCTTTGTGTATAACTGCTTTTTTCTTTCAGAGTAGATTTTTTAAAAATTTCCCTCAATTAGTCTTTCTTTTTTTACTTTTTCTAGTTTTCTGTACAATCCCTTCATTCTCATTTTTTCAAAATTAATTTAAAAGTTCAGCAGGACTTAAAATGATCCATACTGATTTTATTTCATGTCTACATAACCAGTTCTTCTCTTTTGATTTTTCTTTACCATAATATATATTTAAGCATTTTAAAATTTATAATTCAGTGTCATTAATTATTTACACCCTTGTGTAACCATCATGACAATATATTTATGCAACTTTTTTCATCTTCAGAAATAGAATTGCTTACCCATTAAACAGTAACTCCCTCCCCTGGTGACTACTACTCTACTTCCCATCCCTAGGAATTTGATTATCCTAGGTATAATAGATGAGGGAAACCATACAATAGCTGTCATTTTCTGCCAAAATCAGGACTCCTTTCCTTATCACTGATAGCAGAGAAAAAACATCTTTAGGTCTTTTACTACTGATCATTATTAGCTCAGTTTTTCAGAAGTGGTCACTGTGTTGAAGTAGTTTCCTTATTCAAAATTTGTTAAGTGTTTTTTTAAATCATGAAAGTCTAGTCAAATGGTCTGTCTGTATCAATTGAGACAATCACTGTAGGGTTTTCTTCCCCCCTCATTGAAGCAATAAGCTATACTAACTTGTGTAAAATGTTAAATACCTTGTACTCCAGGAATACATACTACTTTATTATCCTTTCAACATTTTCTGAGTTTAGTTTCCTGATATTTTATTGAGCATTTCTGCATTAACCAAGAGTTAAATGGGCTATAGTTTTCTTGTACTGTCTTTGACCCTGGTATTGCAGTATTGTTGGTGTCACAGAATGGTGTTTCTTCCTCTTCAAATTTTCCAAGAGTTTGAGAAGAACTACTGTTAATTATTGTTTGGTAGAATTCACTAGCAAAGCATCTGGTCTGGAGCTTTGCTGTGGTGGGAGGTTTTTAATTACTATCTGTCTCCTTGCACAGTTACAGATAACAGGTTTTGCTATTTTTTCATGATTTAGTCTTGGTAGGTTGTGTATTTCCTGAAAGTTGCTCATTTCACCCAGGCTGAGTTATTTGCTGGTATACAAGTGTCCACTGTAATCTCATAACCATTTATATTTCTGCAGTATTAGTAGTAGTGAGAGCAATGTCCCCTTTTTGATTTCTGACCTCATGTATTTTAACTGTATCTCTTTTCTCTGTGTCAATCCAGCTAAAGGGTCAATTTTCTCAACATTTTCAAAGAACCAACCCTTGGTTTAACTGAACTTAAAATTTTTTCTATTTGCTTGTCTCTGCTGCAATCTTCATTGTTCTGTTCCTTGGTAAGCCCTGGATTTAATGTAGTGGTTTTTTCCCAGCTAGCTCCAAAGGTGAAACAGCTTACTGATCGGAAATCATCCTTTTCTAATGTAAGCACTGATGGTTAAAAATTTCCCTTGGCCCTTCTTTCATTTATTTTGTAAGTTTCAATATGTTGTGATTTCATTTATCTCAAAACATTTTTAAATTTCCTTTGCTGTTTCCTCTTTGACTCGTTAGTGGGTAAAAAGTATGTTGTTTAATCTCCATGCATTTGTGACTATTCTATTTTTTCTTCTGTTGCTGATTCTAGTTTCAGACCATTGAAAATGGGGGAAAATACCTTCTATGATTTCAATCTTTTTAAATTTACTAACGCTTATTTTGTGACCTAAAGTAGGGTCTACCCTAGAGAATGGGCCACATGCACTTGTGAAAAACATACTCTGCTACTGTTCTGTTAGGAGAGCTCTATCGACGTCTGCTGGTCTAACTTGTCTGCAGTGTTGTTCACATCCTTTATTACTGATTTTCTGTCTGGATATATTACCTATTATTGAAAATGGGACTCTAAAGTATTCTACTGTTATCGTAGTGCTGTTTGTTTCTCCTTTCAATTCTCTGCTTGCTTCATATATTTCAGAGTTCTGATGTTTGGTACATTCATGTTTATAACCGCTGTAGTTCCTTGATAAACTGAGTTTTAACACTCTCACAACAGAGCCTTGAGGTGCTTTCCTGGCAGGTGGCAGGTGGCTCTGAACCACCAGTCCAGCAGCACATTAATGACTGGGCACCATGGAACAGTCCCATCAGGTGGCTTGTTGCTGACAGGACTGCCATGCATGTACCTTCATCTGCGGTTCAAGCCAGTGGGAACATGTTAAATCATGGTACAATGTCCACTTTTTTCCTTCCAACGATTTTTGATTTAAAAACTATTTTGTTTAACATTGATACACCTATCTCTGTTCTCTTTTGTTTAATATTTGTATTGAGTATCTTTTTTCACTTTCACTTGCAACCTATGCATGTCTTTAGATCTAATCTGAGTCTCTTATAAAGAGCATACAGTTGGACGCTATTTTTTAAATCTGTTCTGCAACCTTTTACCTTTTGATTTGGGAGTTCAATCCACCGATATTTAAAAGTAATTAGAGATAAGGAAGAACTTACTTTTGCCATTTATTTGCTTTCTCTGTGTCTCATAACTATTGTCTCATTTCTCAATACTCCTTTCCTCTACATTGTTATATTTTTAGTGGCTCACTTTTATGCCTCTTGGCTCTTTTTATGTATACCCTATAGATATTTTCTTTGTAGTTTCCCTGAAAGCAATTACATATAATATCCTAAAGTTATAAAAATCTGCATTAAATTGATACCAATTTAGCTTTAGTTGCATTTATGATCTGTTCCTGTACAGTTTCAACCATATCTTTATATTATTGATGTTACAAATTATATCTTTATATACTGATATTTATAAATTATTTATGCATTTGTCTTTTAAATCTATAGAAAATAGGGGGCTGGGGATTTAGGTCAGCAGCATAAGCACCTGCCTTGCAAGCAGGCAGTCGTGAGTTCGATAAAAAGGAAAAAGACAAAAAAAAAAAAAAAACTATAGAAAATAACAAGTAGAATTATAAGTCAATTACAATACTGATATTTCTATTTGTCCCTGTACTTACCTTTGCTGGAGAAATGTATTTTTATATGGCTTTGGGTCACTATTTAGTGTTTTTCATTTCAAAGTGAAGGTCTCCTGTCAGCATTTCTTCTAATGCAGGTCTTGAGGTAAGAAACTCCCTCAGATTTTGTTTAGGAATATTTGATTTCTTCCTCATTTCTGAGGGACAACATAGCCCAATATTAAATTCTCAACTGAATTTTTTTGTTGTTTTTGATAGGCTTTTTCCTTCAGTATATATATATTATTACACTGCCTTCTGGACTGCAAAGTCTGCTGAAAAAATCTGTAGTTAAATTTATTGAAAATCCCTTCTATGTGATGTGTTTTCCTCTTGCTACTTTCAGATATTCTCTGTCTTTGATTTTTGACAGTTTGATTTTAGAACATCTTGGTGTGGGTCCAGAATTTTAACTTTCTTGGCTTGCCATACCAATGTTTTTCCCTCAAATTTGGGAACCTTTTCAGTAATTACTTCTTTCAATAACCATTCTCCTTTCTCTCTCTCTTTGAGAACACTGTAATATGTAAACTGGCTCATTCAATTTTACCTCCTAAGTCTTTTGGGATATGTTTATTTTTTCTTTTTTTCATTGTCATACTTAATAATTTCCAATAATCAGTTTTTAGGCTTGCTGATTATTTCTTCTACCTATATGCATTTGGATTAAATCTCTCAAGTAAAATTTTCAGTTCCAAAATTTCTGTATACATGGTCCTCTTTCTTCCTTTTTCTCTCATTTCCTTCCAATGTCTCTCTAATATTCTCATTTCTGTTCACATGTCCTTTACCTGATTTCCATTTCATTCTTTCTCTATGTTTTCCTTCAACTCAAGTATTTAAGAAAGCTTTTAAAAATGTTGTTTAATAAGTTCACAATCTTGATTTCTACAAGGACAATTTCTAGAGAGTTTGTTACCTTTAATATGTCACATTTTCCTGTTAGAACTTTAAAACAGAAAAAACTCCTTATTGTTGAATACCTGTAAAGTGTTTTTCAAAATAATGATAACTTTTAATAGAAATCATAAATGCTACATCCCATAAACTCAATCTTCCCAAATATGGCCCCATAACTTTTAATAGACATTATAAATGCTATATTCTATAAATCCACTCCAGCTAATGTGGTCTTTGTTGACAACTATTTGGAAAAACAGCCATCTCTTCCAGTCTATGCAGACTAATGTAGAAGACCTTCACCAATTACTGGGATGAATCTGTTTTGTTTTTTTGTGAATGTTTTTTGTTTTGTTTTGTTTTTTTGGTACCAGGGATCGAACTCATGACCTCACACTTACTCCACTAAACTAAACCCCTGGCCCACTGGGATGAATCTTAAACCTTAGTAATAGCTTAGGGTGGAGGATTCAAATTCTCCCAGTTCACTTCTGGGTATATATCCTCCTAGGATGTGCAAGTGTGTATGTGTGTGCATTTGGATCTCCCTATATATCTCATTACTTTTAAATGTCATAACTTCCCAAAAAGTTTCACATCAAATTCTTCTCAAAGGTTTACGTGTTCTATTATAGTCTTCTTCCCTAGCACTTGCCCAGAGTTCACTATTGGCTCTGACAGTTTCTGCTGTCCGAGATCCAAGCAATGCCACCATTCCCAGCTTTGTACTGAGTCATCTAAGATAGAAATGAGTTCCCTGGGAGGCCCACAGATAGGTCAAAGGTTGTACAGGATTCTGCACTGTGGTTTTTGGCCTGAGAGGGCACCAGGAATAAGCCACCTCCTCTCAGCTGAAAAGCACGTGATGGGGTACAACAGGGAGAGTCACAGCACTAAAACACTTCCTATGGCTTGAAATTCTTGACTGGGACTTCACCTGGTCACTGGAGATCTCTGACTGGTTTACAGAGCTCCTGTGAAATCATTCTGCTCAGGCACCATTTTCTAATGCTACCAAAAAGGAATGAAAACACAGGTTTATCTAACCACTCCTCTTTCTGTGTCCTGAGGAGATCTGGGATTGCCTCAGGCTTGGCACACTTTATAATCTAGTTCCAATGTCAATTCAAGGAACTTTTCTACTGCAGATTGCCTGCTTGTCTATAAAATTACCAAATTATTCTTTCAGCTTCAATGAAGGAACACTTGTTATAGATAACCCCTCTGTAAATATAAAGCATGAAAGGGAAGTTACATTAATTAATTAACTTCCACAAGGGCACACTATGGTCTGTTTCTCAGGTGAGAATCTCTCTGTCTTCCCTGCACACTTTCCCGGATTGCAGCTTTTCTCTGTTGATTTCTTGATCTTTGCATTCTATCTTTAAGGAGTTTCTCAAAATGTCTGATCAGCCAGCAATGAACTGTACTATTTTACATTAGTGTTATGGATTTGTTTTTTCTTCTTTAGTCATTTCTGTCATATTAATAGATTTGAGAATGACAAAATAAATAGCTGTTACTGTTCTGTTATTGGACGATAGAGGATCAGGGTTATCTTACACAGAAGCTTCTGCTCCTTTAGTATAACCCTGCTATAAGCAACCTAAAAAGTTAAGGAGTATTTTTAAATTAAAAGAATTTGCAGATCATTTTAAATTTTGCCAGCATTATACCTGTCAATAGCTTGAAGATCATTGGCTGGATTCCAAGTAGGATCAAATAAGATAACAACATTGGCACCAACAAAATTGAGGCCTAGTCCACCAGCCCTGGAAGAAACAGAAAAGAGCTCATTAAAAAAGCATCAACTGTTGCACTAGAGCTAAACTGTGCCAAGTTTCTGCAGACAAAACAGTAAATCATACATTAACATCATAAAAGCAGGATGATTAAACCACTCAAATAAGATACCTATGGCATATTCTTTTTCTACTATTCTAGAAAATCCTTGAAAGAGATGATCATTTGAACTGATGCAAATAGGCTGTGCTTGCTACAAGTTTTGGACACTCAAGTACTATTCCTGTAAGCTTTCCCTACATAATTTAAAAAAAGTTTTATTTACATAAAATAACAGAGTGGTACTTAGGTTTACAAACTAATTTGTTTTATGATTCTGGGAAAGACAGCTGCGTTTGTGTTTGTGTCGGGAAGATGGCCATGGTCATGCTTGTCATTCAATGGGAAGTTTGCGAATGGAAGCAAAATTTTGCCAAACGCTTTTGTTTGTGAACCGAATTATTTACAAACACAAGTGTTCATGAATCAAAGAATTACTGAAATGTGTTTAAAAATCGGTCCAGGAACAGAAGGACATAACTATTCCCCCCATGCAGCCCAAACCCTTAAACATTATGCACAACATGAACAGAGGACCTGAAAGGTGGAGACAAGTGCCTCCCACACTGACTCTTCTTGCTTTGTTTCTCCTTAGTCTAGCCCAAGTTGGCTTCTGCAGAATTTAGGAAGCAGGCATTATCCACAGTCACAGGCTAAAAAATGCTCCCCAAAAAAGGGCTGATGCCCCTAAATAATTACATTTTAAAAAGAGTGAAGCCCAAATCAATAATATGAAGACCTATCTAGAATCTAGAAAAAGGCAAAAACTCAGCAAATAGTTAAGAGTTAACAGCAGAAATAAATACAACCAAGCATAATAAAACAATAAGAGAAAAAAAAGGAAATGAAAAGCACAATCTTTATTAACTTTTATAAAGAATGTCACAGATAGACAGAATACACCAATTATCAATATCAGGAATAGAACAGGAGCTATCACCAGCCATTCTGCAACTCCTAAAAGGGTAGGTGAACACCATGCACCATTTGATCTTCATAAATTCAACAAATTAAAAATGGACTAATATCTCAAAAACTACAAAGTATTAAACCCAACTAAATAAAAAAAAAAGACTTGAATAGTCTTGTAGCAACTAAGAAAATTAAATAAGCATTTAAAATGATCATAGGGGAAAAAGTAATCCAAGCCTGATAGTTTCACTGGAGAATTTTATCATTTACCAAAAAATGTGCATCAGTTTTTTGTGGTACCAGTGATCGAACCCAGAGCCTCATATACGCTAGTCAAGCACTGTACAGCTGAGGGAAATCTCCAACCCTTTCCAAATATCATTCTAAGGTAGGGTCTTACTCAGTTACCCAGGCTACTACTGAATTTGCTATCCTCCTGCCTCAGCCTCCTGAGTGATAAGATTATAGGCTTATGCCAAAATGCTCAGTGCAATATCAATTTTCACAAAATCTATTCCACAAAATAAAAAAGAACAATTAACATTCACTGTATAAAGCTAGTACCACCCTGTTCCACTTACCAAAGCCAAACAATTAAAAAAAAAAAAAGGGAGGGGGAGTGAAGAAAACTTTCCATCAGGATTTGCATGAATTTAAATTTTGAAAAATCCTAAAGAAAGTATCAATAAATCTAAAAATACATAAAAATAATTGTATACCACTGCTGATTAGTATTTATTGCAAAAATTCAGGGCAGGTTCAAGATCTGAACCCAATGAATGTAATCTATATTGATAGGCTAAAGAAGAAAAGCCAGCTCACATCAATGGATGCAGAGAAAGTAGTTGATGAAATCCAGTACCAATTCATAATTTAAAACTCTCAGGAAGTTAGAAATTCCTCAGTTCAACAAAGAACATTCCCAAGAAAGCCATAGCTAGCACCACAGTTAGCAGTAAAGGGCTGTACACCTTAAATCTGGAGAGGAAAGCGCTATGTTCCTGCTCATCGTTCTTTAACACCACTAGTTCTAACTGCTGCAGCAGATGAGAAGAAACAGATAAGCAAATCAGGCAGGAAAATTACTTGAGGAGGAACATCTATATAGAAAGTCTCAAAGAATCTAGGGGAAAAAACTTGCTAGAAATAGGTAATCCCAGAAATGCAAGAAGGTACATGATTAATCTAACCACTCCCCCTGCCCAGTTTTTGTATGGTCAGATTGAATATTCCTTATCCAAAGCACTTGGGGCCAGAACTATTATAAACTTAGGAGTTTTTCAGACTTTTGACTATTTGCACATTAGAAGATATTCTGGGGATGGAAGCCAAGTCTAAACCATGAATTCATTTATGTTTCAAAACTACTTTACAAAGAGCTTGAAAGTAATGGTATACATTACATTTTATAATTTTGTACATGAAGCCAAGTTTGTCCATGATTTGCTTGCTAAAGGGGCTAAGGGTTTTTTTTCCCCTCATGTTAAATAAACTAGATGTTGTATATTGTGTTTTGACTGCAATCTGTCACATGAAATCAGGACTGGAATTTTCTACTTGTAATATCATACTAGATTCTGGAGCATTTGTGCTTCAGATTTTTGGATTAAAAAATGGAAAACCAAAAATTGAAAGCAATACCATTTACAACCACACAAAAGAAAATGAAATGCTTAAATATAATATAAAGGAAGCAAAATACATACAGCATTTGTAGGTTGAAAATCACAAAATGTTGATTAAAGAGATCAATGCAGATCTGAAGTGGAAGATCCACATGCTTATGGATTGGAAGGATCAACATAACGATGTCAATTTTCCCAGACTGAGCTATGATAAAATTCCTATCAAGATTATGACAAAGTTATTTTTGTACATTCTAAAATTCATGTCAAAAAGCATGTCACAGAATACCTAATACAATATCGGGGGTAAATAACTTGAAGGAATTACTTTACCTACTGCAAAAAAAATGCCACATGTTCTCTGTTTCCACTAAGCAGAGAACAAGCTGCCATCAATGCTGATTTTGCAGTGAGCTCCCTCTTATACTTTTCTGGCCTCAGAGGGTTGCTTTCTCCATATACTTTTCCCTAGGTTGCTACCTACACACTCACTCATCAAAATGAAAGCCATTCTAGGTATCATTTTTTCTTCTCCATCACTACTCCCCTTTCTCTATGAGTCAATCAATATTAAATCCCGCCAAGTTTATCTGGAAAATGTTTATCTATGAGTCCATTCTCTACTGTCTTATGTCAAACTGTTCTTACACTGACTTACAGGTATTACACTGGTCTCCTGTGATCCCTTCCCTAGGACTTTGAATTCATTCCCACTTTATATAAAAATAGTTTTAAACTTACAGTAAAAACCCCAAGTATAATGGTCCCGTTTGAAAATTCTAAAGTCTTAAGTTCCTACTGATCAGAAACCAACCTATTTCCTCTGCAGCTACTCTGATATTGGTCATTCTGGAACTTCAACCAAAGAACCAGTAAAATATTAAGTTGCCTTCATACACCACCTTCAGATAATTTTCTCTGCACTCTTTCTTACCTGGCTCACTTTGTCCTTCTGGAGTAATTTATAAATTCTGAACTGGATATTCCTCTTCTCTCTGCCTCCTGCTACCCTGCATTTACCACAACGGACAGAAAACTTCCTTTCACATATTTCTAAACAACTCATCCTCTATGTCCATACTTCTTTGGCTATACACTTTAAAGGTGCAGTGACCAAATCTTTTACATCTGTCCTTCTCTACAACCTGTCATCGAATAATCAGTTTCTTAAACCGAACTTTGTACAATCAACAAATGACTCCTACTTTGCTACTCCTAATTAGACCTAGCTCTTCTCTACATGAACTCTAAGCTCCAGCCACTTATATTCTCTGGACATTAGTGTATTTATGTCACTCTCTCAGCCTAAATGTGTTTCTCTAAATCTATTTTTTCATTTCTCTCTCATGAAGTCTTACCTAGAAGGGGCCAGGTTAAACATATGATTCTTCTATAATCTTCATCAAACTTTCTCATAAGGTTGACATGAACCTAAACACTGAATTTGATTTGGTTCTCGTCCTATTGGACTTGTTACCAGAATTGTGGAAAGAATTAAGATTGTGAACCAAGGCACCACTGTAAATGTAATTCACTGCACAATGAGAAAAATGAAACAATAACTGAACTTGTCTTTTGCAAAACATAGCTGAAGAAAATGTATTAATTATATTATTTAAGATTATTTATGTAATGACTTACATAAAAAGTTACTTCTTGGAAACAGTCACAGTAAAACAGGAGTCCTAAGCTTCTTTCTTTGCCTCAGATGGGATTCAGTACAGAAGGCAAAGCCATATGATACAAATAGTCTCCAAAGGATTTCCACAAAGGAATGTAAGAAAAAATTACAAAATACACAGATAAACAACCTACCTGGCAAGAGCCAGAGGGGATACCAACAAGAAAAGTTAGCATCTCCAAGTACAGGAAAGACAGAGCAAAAGTGCCACCCAGAAGGAGGTTTTTTAAAAAGAGTGATTAAAATTACTAAAGAAATGAAAGGCTAGAAATCATAAAATCAGAATGCAAGTAAAATAGGGTAGATTTGGAAAAAATAGGATTCCATAAATTAAAAATACAATCTTTAAAAATTAAAATTCAATTAGGCAGTGGTGCACACCTGTGATCCTAGCTACTCAAGAAGCTGAGGAAGTAGGATCTTAGATTCAAGGCCAGAGTGGACAACACAGCAAGACCTCACATTGAAAATAAGTTAAAAATTCTCTTTATAGGTTAAAAACCAATTTTCTAAGGCAGGCGAAGAAATAACCAGGATCTTTATAGCAGTTCTCAGCATACTGAGCTGAGGGAGAAGGGATGAGGAAGAGATTACCACCTCTATTACAGTTCTGTATTAACACACTTCTTGCTCTGAAACACAACATGCCTTTGTGTGCTTCATAAAACTGAAGGGAAGACAGCATTCTATAATGCATTACGTGAAAGAAGTCATGTAAGAAAAGACTTTTCAAATTCATTGATAGGAAAATGAGAATCCGAAGCTTCTCTTCTTTTGATTTTGTTGTGGGAAATGATGAATAATTTTAGTGGTCCACAGCAGAGTCTCAGTACAAATATATCTTAATTCTCATTTTAAGCCAATTTTTATTCTGCTTTTCTTCATGTATTTTACATGTTTATTTTTAAAGTCTCTTGAAATTCTTTTTGAAAGACAGTGGGAATAAATCTGTAACATTCTTATATGAAAAATTAGGGGTTTATTACTCCTCAAAGGGGTTCCTATAACTTAAGTATTTATATTAATTTAAATCTTCCTCCAATGGGTATTTTCTTTACAAAATTTGAATTAGAGATTCATAAATAGGTGCTAACCCTTGTTTGCCTTTGTAAAATGCCTATCAGTGGCGCTACCCCGTGAAGACACAGTGAAGGCGGAGGCCGAGTTCCTCGAGCTCCCACAAGCTGCTGCTGCAGCGACGCCCAACAACCAGCAGAAAAAGAAGCCTGACAAGATGTGTCCCAACACTACTCCAGAAATATGGGAGGTTGCCTCCATTTTTAAAAAACTGTTATCTTTATAAACCTATATTTAATATAAAGGGAATTCAGTGATAAAGGAAATGAGGAAAAACATTACATGAGACTCAAGATACTGTATTTCAGTTATAATTAATAGCGTTTTGGCTGCCTCCCCTAAGTCAAATAAAACTAGCAGAAGCATATCCACCGAAATTAATCCAGAACAGCTCTAAAATTACTCTAAATCTTAAACACAACTAGATACAAATCAAGCTATCGAGACTGATTTTCTTACATCGTTGAGACAAGGCAAATGTTCACGTCTTGCGTACTGTTGAACTCTTTCACAATCCGGAGTCTTTCCTCCGACTTCGTACTTCCGTCCAGCCGCCGGTAGTCAAGCCCGGACGCCATGCAGTACTGCTGCAGCACATCGAGCAGCTGGAAGGCAGGCAGCGGGGCAGGCAGACACATTCCTATAAGTCCGTAAGCTTCATTCCGTAACAGAGATTGGATTTGCCAACATTCATTAGTGGTGCTCATGATTGCTTTCTTAAAATTCCATGAGCAATCAAGTATTTGGGGGCTGGGGCTGTGCCTCAAGTAGACCACTTGGCTACCACGCACAGGTGATTACTGGTGTGATCACGGGCACCACAAAAAATAAGTATTTTTCATACTGCTGACCCACTGTTTCTCTTCATCATTCTGAAACTTGCTTTAAAATTTAAAAACTTTTGATTTAAAAAAAAATAAAAATAAAAACTTCAACTAAGTAAAAAGAAAATTACTGGTCAAGTCATTTGTAAGAATGCATTTTACTACTCAGGCTATTTTCTTAATCCCCTAAAATATTTTAAATGTTCTACAGAGGACCTTAAGTATTAACAAGAAAATCAACCAAAAAAGTCTTTCTTTGCTACTCGACAGTAACCCTCTGAGCTAACCGATATGTAAGTGTCTGCTTGAAAATTCTGAGTCGCTAACCTCATTGCCACTTACTATCATGTGGTTAAGACAAAATGTGGCTGTCGGTCACTTTGTCCTTTCTGATCTATGCCTCAGGAGTCAGGGCTGATCAGTGAAGAATGCACTCAGATGAAACTCACCTTGGTGGAAAAGGAGAAGAGAAGAACCTTATCTTTGTTTTTCCTGAAATGATTTAAAAGCTGCTGAAGAACCTGGAAATGAAGCACAGATCATCAGTGAACCTGTTCCAATTAAAAGTGTGCTTCATACATATAAATATCACTTGAGTTTTTTTTTTTTGGTACCAGGGATCAAACTCATGACCTTGTGCTTGCCAGGCAGGCACTTATGCCACTGAGCTAATGCACCCAGCTTGAGAATTTCTTAAAAATTATTTGTTATAATGCTAACTGTAGTCGCCTTCACTAATTCCTTTTAGTTTTTCCAAGTTAGAGAAATAAAGCATTAGGTATTACATTAAATGTTATTCAATATCATATTATCAATAAGAAAGTAAAGTTCCTAAAGACTTTATTTTACCTCGTCTGATTTTAGCAAAACGAGGTGTATTTAAATAGATTAATTAATTTCCAAAGTACATTTTCTTTATATCTATAATATGTTAAGCAGCATACCTTTTAGGAAGTATTTAAGTTGTCTCTGGATAAATGTAATAAAGTGAGTTCAATTACATCTATGCTCTAAAAGTCCTGATATTTACTTTTTTTGGAATAATCAGTCAGATATATACCTTTTCTCATTTTCTCCCCTTTGTTTCTATATTTATAGTAAGCCCTGCCTTCCAGATTGGATTTTGACCTCAAAATGTCAGTAACTTGGCCCCACACACAGTGCTATTAGAAAGGAAGCAAACAGTCCAAGCCTTGTATATAACAGAAATACTGTTATTTTTAAACAGCCATTTCCACATCTGGCAATGACAGCTCCAGAACATGGTAGAAAAGCAATCCACAAAGAAGAAAAGGAATTTTCTGTACTAAGTCTAAATGAAAAGATCACTTAAGCAATCTTATTTAATCAATGATAAACATTTAAACTTGCTTTTCTAAGACAGGGTCTCAGTATGCAGTCTAGGCTGGCCCTGAACTCACTATGCAGTCCAGGCGGGCCTTGAACTCTTGGTGAGCCTCCCACCTCAACCTCCCAAGTTCTGGAACTAAAAATGTATGCCGCCATGCTTGGTTTAAACATTTAAACTTCCAAATAAAAGTTTATACCCAATATAACACTCTTTCTTAACAGTTGAGCAAGTGAAGACCTCATGCTAAGCTGGATTCTTACTCTCAATCCCTCAAAAAAAGCTAGGGAGTTTTTTGAATTTGTTTAGGTAAGCAATCAAATGGCAAATGGAACCATCACAACTCAGGTCAACATGTTAATATAACATATAAGGTTTATTTGCATTTACTTTTACATTTCAATGAAATAACTGGTGTTTTAGTTACTTTTGTTGTTGCTGAGACAAAATACCTGGCACTCAAAGTTAAAGGAGGAAAGGTGTTTTGGCTTAGAGTTTGTAGAGGTTTCGGTCCATAGTCATCTTGCTGCAAGACAGGGCAGCATGGCAGAAGGGCATCACAGAGGAGAAATAAAACAGTTTTTCACAGGCAGAAGACAGCAAAGGCAAGCAAGCGACAGCAGCAACTCCTCTCTGCCCCTTTCATGTTCTATCTAGGCTACCCCAGTGTCACACATTTTAGATCCAGTAACCTCTGAAAAAGCACTACCT
The DNA here is from genome assembly GCF_034190915.1 of Cavia porcellus. Lineage (NCBI taxonomy): Eukaryota > Metazoa > Chordata > Mammalia > Rodentia > Caviidae > Cavia > Cavia porcellus. Next base: position 21,344,282 of record NW_026947500.1, read on the forward strand.
ATGACAAGTAGACACAAGCCACAACAACTGGTTCAGTAAAGTATATGAATGTGAATTTCACTTAAGACAGAAACTTTTAGCTGGGGATTTAGCTCCGAGGCATAAGCACCTGCCTGGCAAGTGTGAGGTCATGAGTTCAATCCCTGGTACCGAAAAAAAAAAAAGGCAGTAACTTTTACATTGATGAGACTTTAAATAACTGAGTAGAAACTACAGAAAAGTTCCATATATATTTCCTCTCCTACCTCACTCCTGCCCCTTTCTCCTATTAATATCTATACAATAAAATTAATATTAGAAAAAGAATCACTTATTTTATAATAATAAAATTTGATAACTATTTGTACATTATGATTAAGTACAGTCTAGAATTCACAATAGGGCTCACTCCTGTGTCATACAGTTCTCAGGGTTTCAACAACTATATCATGACACGCATTCATAATTGTGGTACTATACAGAAAAGTTTCACTGTCCTACAACATTTCTGTGCTATACTATTCATCCTGCTTCCCCCAGAACCTCAGAAGCCACCGATCTTTATATTGACTCCATAATTTATCCTTTTCCTGGGTCATCTAGTTAAAATTGCACAACATGTAGCCTTTTGAGACTGGCTTCTTCATTTAGCAATATGCATTGAAGATTTCTCCATTCTTATCACAGTGTGATCCTCAATCTTCTTATTGCTAAGGGACTTGGTTACTTTTCTAGCTTCTGAGATAAAATCCCAACACCCAAAGTTAAAAGAGGAATGGTTTGGCTCAATTTGTAGAGGTTTGGGTCAGTAGTTGGCTGGCTGTGAGGCAGGATGGGATGGCAGAGCAGAAATAGTTCCTGGCTGGCAGAAGTCAGGAAAGCAATGAAGTAGCATCAATGACCACAGGTCTCTATTGTCCCTTAAATTCTACCCAGGCCACAGGTACTTAGGGTGAGTAGTACTCACATGGGGTAGGGGCAGGCTTCCCCTTATCCACACCTAGAATTATGTCAAACCAATCAGTGGACTTAATTTAGTAATCACACGCCCTGCATGCTAGCACCACACCCTTAATCCCAGCTTCACACATCCTGGAACTCCTAAAAAGTTACACCTATGAATTCACAAGGCTTCAGGAGGACACAAACCGTAACATTCTGGCTCTGCCCTCCCCCAAGCCTCATTGCATCCTTTTATGCAAAAGGCATTTAGTCCATCCCATCTCTCAGAGTTGCCCATGTCCTGATAGTTTCAGCACTGCTGAAAAGTCCAAGGCCAAAGTCTCCTCTGATATTTAAGTCAATATCTTAGCTGCAAGCCCCTGCACAACAGAAAATAAAGTTAAAGACTGCCAACATTCAAGGGCACAAGATAAACATTACCACTCCAAAGCATACAAATAAATATGGAGATACAAAGGAATGGGACCAATGTCATTCTAAAATCCACAGGGTGAGCATTAAATCCTGCAGTTCCTCATGTCCAGCATCCCTGGCAATCTGTGGCAAGTTATGAACTCCAAAGGGCTTCAGTGGTTCCACCCTATGGTACTGCGAATGATTGTAGTTCCATGGTTTCTCGCTTAGGCTGGCTCTGCTCATTCTTCGCTGCTTTCCTCAGATGATCCAGATTCCTGCTTTCTCCAATCTTCTGAGGTTCCCACTGTACCTTGGGCTTCACACTCACAGCTTCACAAAATGCCCTCTCAGGAGCACAACCTCTGGCCTCCCAGGTCTCCTTCTGGAATTTGGGCAGCAGCCATCCTGACCCCATAATTTTTGCGTTCTGCATACCCCTAAAATTAGCACCATGTCAATGACACCAAGGTCTGATGCCTGTTGGAGCAGTACCTAGGCTTCTCTCTCTCTTGGTTGTAGGTTCTAGTGCTTGACTGCTGAGCACTCTGAACTCAATCTCAAGGAACAAAATCTCTAGGTTTCCACCATTCTGCAACATAGTCCTCTGGGAATCTCTTCTCAAAGTGAAGTCTTTCACTTCTGCAAATGTGAAGCTGCATAGGGTGGAGTTCTGTTGGTTCTCATATCCTCACACTACCTTTTCTATTGTTCTGTTCCTTCTCAGCTCCCAAGTACTCTGTTCTATCTTTACAGTCCACAGCTTTCCTGGACCTTCCTTTCTGGCCAAACTCAAAACATTTTAAATAATTCTGCTGGGCTCTCTGCTCTTGAATCTCAACACACCTGGCTAAAAGCTACTAACAGTAGTAGTCATGCTATCACCTCAACATCAGACTGTCTTGAAATTTCTTCTGCATTAAATATTCTTTGATGAGAATATTTTGAGGAGAAGCTACCAAAACTGTCTACTAAGGTGCCCCTCTTGCATTCTCACCAGGAATGAATGAGCGTGCCTGTGTCTCCACATCCTCACCTCCATTTTGTGCGGCCAGTGTTCTGAATGTGCTGGCTTTTGGCCATTCCAATAGGTGTACAGCAGTATTCTGTATTTTATTTTGAAATTACTTAATGTCATATTACATTGAACATCTTTTCATGTGCTTCTTTGTCATCTATATTTATTTTTTGATGAGAAATCTGTTCAGATCTTTTGTCCACTTTTAAATTTTGCTGTGTTCTTACTGCTGGTTGTAACAGTTCTTTATATATTTTACCAATTATTTTGATACCAAACTTATTTTATCAATCTTTTCTCCTGGTCTGGGGCTTGTCTTTTCATTTCTCTGAAGACAATAGCATATTAAACCAAGGATATACTGCACAGAAAGCTACTTTTGTTGTTTGAGATGATACAATACATCACTTGTAATCCGAGATATTTTCAAATATTCCATAGTAATAGTATTGTACTGCGGGCAAGTAGCTGTGGACTGATTCTCCTGTCACTGAGAACCAGACAGCCCTAGACACCACTGAGTTTGTAAACAGAAAGGTGACAACTTGGCAGGGGGCAAAAAGGGTGAGCAGGATATGGGCTCTGTTGAGCTAGAGAATGAGCTATGGGCATGCTCAACTGGAGTCCTAATGTCACATGTATGTGGGAGGTGTCTGTAGATGAGAGAAGGGGAGTGAGAATTAACTTGAGCAAAGCAGGGTAACCTTCACCAGAAATGTGCATAAAGGATCCAAACACAAGGTAACTATCAGCATTTAGCTGGCTCAGATTTTCTCATAGCTTCCCTCAGTCTCCGATTACACTTCCTTTCCCTGTATCTTTTCTTCTGCTCTCACAAATATTCATTTAAACCTCCTCTATACCAGCCCTCTGCTCAAAATAAAAAAAAAAATATAATATCACAGTGATATGCTCTTCACTCCGAGTGGTGTTGGTGTTTGTCTACCTCTTCCTCTAATCACTGTCATTGTTCTTTCTGTTTTATCTGATTGACCCCCTGCCTTCTCCTCTTCCCTCTCCTCCTTCCACCCATATCTCAGTCTACCTGTCAGTAGTAGTATACTATGATATATATAAGGGTGAAATTGTTAAAGTAATTTTCAATGTACATGAGAATGTGCAGCTAGATCTGTTGAAACTGACACAACAGATAGGAATTTCTCTTATGAAATAGTAACCTGGCCTGATCCTTCCAAACTGAAAAAGGCAAAAAGGTAAATAAACACCAAAAAGCAAGATCACATCACTAGAAAGAGACATTAATGAAAGATACCATACTACTACGAGAATTGCTCCATTCTAATTGATCCCCTGTCCTCAACACACATGCACACACCAACCTATGAGGAAACAAGACAACACATGCCCCCCCAAAATTCCCAACGCTTCCAAAACTGATCCAGTGTCACTCAGGGGAAGAAAATCCAAAAGCTACTGGTTGAATTGTATGACATGATTAAAGAAGCAGCAGAAACTCAGAGAGCCTGAAGATGATACACCAAAAAACAAATAATGGACTAAATAAACAAACTGATCAGTGAGTTTAAAGAAGATTCAAATTTAAAAAATAGCAGGGCTAACCAAAATAATTTACAATATGAATGATCAATTTAGCAAAGAATTAAAGAGTCCATGAAAAGGTACCAAAAAGAAATCCAGGAGATGAAGAATTCTATTGAAAGTAAGGGTGGAAAAATGATCAAAATGAAAAGAAAATGTCAAAACTAGAAAAGACAGGTCTGACGCATATGAGCATATACTCAGACATATCTCAAAAACAAAAATAGAACAAAGAAAATGGGCCCAATGGCTTCTAGAGGATGCAAATAGTAACCTAAGACTAACTGTTCCTAATTAAAGAAGATAGCACAAATGGCATAAAATTTGTTCACAAAAATCATAGCAGAAAACTTTTCTTCAAGTATGAAGAAGGAACTCAGCATACATTCAAGTGAGGCATATAAAACCCCAAATATCCACAAGCAGAAAAGAACTTCTCCATGACACATTGTAGCCAAAATTCCAGAATTCCAACACAAGGCCAGAATCTCAAAAGGAATAGAGAAAAGCAGGAAATCATTTACAATCCATTAGAATTATAGCAAACTTCTAAATGCACATCGTAAAGGCTATCCTTCTATGACAAAAAACATCTTAAGAAACTCATGACTACTAAACCAGTTCTCCAAAAAATTTTCAAGGCTTTCCTACACAAAAAGAAATGAAGCCAATGATTCCAAAAAGTCTAATGGAATAATAAAACAAGGAAGGAAAGCAGTTAAGCAAAAAGGAAAAACAAAGAAATTGACAACAGAAAAATAGTCCAGTAATTGACAGGAGTAAGTCAATACCTTCAGGAATAATTCTAAGTGTCTCAATTCCACAATCAGAAAACACAGAGTGGCAGACTAGATCAAAAAAGTAAAAAGAACAGAATGTTGTACACGAGACACATTTTAACCCAAGTAGCTATCCGATTTTCAAGGAAGAACAAAACTCATCAGAAGGGGCAAAGAATGTCACTATATATTGGTTAAGGGAACAGTTTAACGGGAAGAGGAACAACTATCAATACATACACACTGAATACCAGCACTCCCAGTTTCACATAAAACAAATACTACTGGACATAAACATTAACACCATCATGTGAGAGACTCAATAATCACTTTCACCAAGAGACAGATCAACCACGAAAAAAAGGACTATTACAGTTGAACCAAACCTTCAAACAAAGATATCTACAGATAATAGTTATCTGTGTTCTATCTTAGAACAACAAAATACACATTCTTCTCAACAGCACATAGAACTTCCTCCAAAATAGACCACATACTAGCTCATAAAGCTTGTTTAAATAAATTCAAAGAATGAAAGTTATCCCATATACATTATCAGACCACAGTGCAATGAACTAGAAATCAACGGCAAAAACAAAAAACACATAATTTTCCAAATAGAGATTAAATAATATATCCTTGAATAATCAATAGGTAACAAGGAAGAAATGTAATGATTCTTAGACTCATACGATAGTGCCAGTATGACATATTGGAACCTATGGGACACACCGAAACCCATCCTCGGAGGACAGTTTATTGCTGTGAATGCCCACACTGGCAAAAAGGAGCGAGTTCCAAAAAATAACCATATGATATACCTCAAGTCCCCTCAAAAACAGGAATAATCAAACCCAAGCTAGTAAAAAGGGAAAAAAACCATAAAGATTGGAGCATAAATTAATGAAATTGAGATTAGGAAAACAACACCAAACAAACAACCAAAAAAAATCAATGAATGAAAGAATTATTCTTCAAAAAAATAAGGAAGAAGGAAAGAAAAGACCTTATCAATGTAATGAGAAATGAAAATGAAATCCACAAGACACCACTGAAATACAGAATATTATCACTATTTAAAAGCCAAGTTAAGAAAATCTAAAAAAGACAAGTAGATTCAAAGATACTAATGAAGTACTAAAACTGAACAAAGTAGAATAAAAATTCCAAACAGTCCCATAATAGGTAATGAAATTGAGATAATTAAAAAAAAAAAAACTAAGTAAGAAAAGCCTAGAACCAATGAATTCACTGCTGAATTCTGTAAGAGCTTCAGGGATGATTTAATGCCAATATTTCTAAACCTCTTTAATACAATTGAAAGGGAAGGAGTATTTCTAAATCCATTCCTAGAAGCTAGCATTACTCTGATTCCAATACCAAACAAGCACTCAAATAAAAAAGAAAATTATAGACCAATATATTTAATGAACTTGGATACTAAGATCTTCAACAAGATACTGGCGAACAGAAGACAACGAATCCTTTAAAGATTTTACATCATGGCCAAGTAGGCTTCATCACAGGGATACAAGGGCAGCTCAACATACACAAATCAATAAATGTAATTCACCACAACAATAGAAACAAGGACAAAAATCACATGATCACTTCCATAGATGCAGAACAGTCTTTGACAAAATCCAATATTCATTAATGAGGAAAAAAACCCCAATGAAAATAAGTACAGAAGGACCTTATCAAAAATTTTTCTTGGTGGGGCTGGGGATTTAGCTCAGCGGCATAAGCGCCTGCCTTGTAAGCAGGCAGTCGTGAGTTCGATCCCTGGTACCGATAAAAATGAAAAAGACAAAAAAAAAAAATTTTTTAAATTTTTCTTGGTACTGGAAATCAAACTCAGGACCTCGTGCTTGCAAGGCAGGTGCTGTGGCACTGAGCCTTATCCTCAGTCCAAACCTTATCTCAAAATGGTGAAAGTCATGTATGACCATCACACTGCCAACATTATATTAAATAGGGAAAACCTCAGAGCTGTCCCTCCAAAAGCAGGAGGAAGACAAGGACATCATCATCACCACTCTTCTTCAATACAGTGTAGAGGGGTCCTTTTTCCCTGCAGCCTCACTAACATTTGTTAATATTCAATGTCTAACAGCCATTCTTTCTGGAGTAAGATGGAATCTCAGTGTTTTAATTTTAATTTCTCTCATGGACAGTGATGCTGAACATTTTTTCCTGTGCTTCTTCTGAGAAATGTCTATTCATTTTGGTTGCCCATATTTGGATTGGGTCTTCTATTTTGAGGGGTTTAAATTTTTTGAGTTCTTTACATATTCAAGATGTTAGTCTTCTATCAGAGGAATAGCTGGCAACATGTTTTTCGCACGCTATGATTCGTGTCTTCATTCTGTTGGTTGTTTCCTTTCCTGTATAGGAGTTTTTAATTTGATATAATACTATTTGTTGATTCTTGATGTTATTTCATGTGCAACTGGGGTTCTGTTCAGAAAGCTTTTACCTATGCCTATGCCTTCAGGAATCTTACTTGTTTTATCTTCTGGCTGATGAAATGTCTCTTTTAATATCCAGGTCTTGAATTCATTTTGATTTTATTTTAGTACATGATAAGAGGTCCACCTAGAGACAATCTTACGCACATATATAGCCAGTTTTTCCAGCACCATTTGTTAAAGAGGCTGTCTTTCCTCCAGGGTGTGGGTTTTTTTGTTGTTGTTGTTGAGCAATATGGACAGCAAACATATATTCATAAATATAAAAAATACAAAATTTTAATCCAGTCTCTTGACTACTTGCATTCCTAACCTATTTCATTAAAGTTAGAGGTCCTGATGAGCTTATCTAGATTAAATACTATAAGTATTTCCAGAAAAAACAGAACTGACTACTTTGAATTACTGTACTTTCTTTTTTATTCCTTTTGCCAAAAGAAATAACAGATTCTTTTCTTAATTGTAACATGAAGTTGAGAACTGTTATGTAAAAATCTGTCAGTCCATAAATAAAGATTGCAGACAGCTGTTAAGGGGTTAAGCAAACTCACTTTGGTGCAAGAAGGCAAACGGCTGCCAGCTGCTGTCACCTGCAACACCAAGGAGTCAGGGTCAAAGCTGGAGAATCAGACTCATCTCCAGACCCCTTATTCACAAACAGATCATCAAGAGCAGCACAACAACAGGTCACTTTCCCTGTCATACGGAATATCCCCTTGCAAACTTACTACCTCATGGCAAGGAAAAGCAAGAGGTAGAAAGTGTCAGTAGAGAAAGGAGGCTTTGACCACTTGGACGCTACAAGAAGTCCCTTTTTCTAACTGTAGGTGCATGCTTTACCTCACCCTGCTGGTTAGCAGGAACACGTAAAAAGCTTCTTTCTTAAGGACAAGTTATTACTTATGAAGAAACAGCACACACTTTAAAAGGGCACAAACCCAACACACTAATAAGGAAAGTGAAATACACTTGAGACAACCACTACTGAGAACCAGCTGCACACACAACTGAACCCCGGGTTCAGAGTGAACTGGTCAGCCTGCCATCAGCAATGCCTGCTATCCAAGCCACCACCCTGTCCTGACCTCAGGACACCTGTTCAGATGAGCAGACATCCAGCCACATCTCTACATGTTTTCTATAGTGTCTGTCCATATGAACCCTAAAAACAAGAGCACTTGCCTTCATTTTCCCACTGTATTTAGGATCAGAAAGTGTTTCAAAGGCGGCATCTTTGCTCTTCTGAACAAAATCTGGGAATCTGGAAAATACTTGATCACATATCCTTTTGATAAGAGTTTCCTTGTGCGAGAAAAGAGAAGAAAAGATTTCAATTTAACAAATTTAAACCTGCATAAATTAAAACCATGTATTTTTTTAAAATGTTACTTGGAAGATTTGGTCTTGTCTAAGATTAATAATTCAGAAAATCTTTAAGTGATATGTTCAACACATTTGACTTTGATAAATTCTCAGTAATATGGCTACTAATTTTTTTTTTTTTTTGTCTTTTGCATCTTTATCGGTACCGGGGATCGAACTCATGACCGTCTGCTTGCAAGGCAGGTGCTTATGCTGCTGAGCTAAATCCCCAGCCCCTACTAATTATTTTTTTAAGATTTCCAAAATAAGGAGGGCAAATACTCCCAAAAGAGTAAAGACTACTATCAAAAAAATTAAATTCTTATTAAATTTCATTTTAACAGAATTGACTTATAAAAAATATGAAATCATTACAAAAAAGCATTTGAAAGGACTTTTTACTTATGTTGTATTCTAAATATGACACAACTAAAAACTCAAGTAAATGATTATATTTAATCCTAAACTTTGAGATTATGATTTTTGCCAGTTTGGGAAATAGGTATAAGATTTAGTATATAGATTACTATAAGATCTCTTTTTAACCAGATTAGATAAATGAAATTACATACCTATTTACTCAAATAAGACTATAAGGGAAAATAAATATGTGAACATTATTAGAGGCATATAAAAAAGTTACTAAGCTTAACTTTTTTCTGTTTAAGAATATAGGGCTAGGGATACACCTCAGCAGCACAGCACCTGCCTGGCAAATAAGAGGTCGATTTCCGATACCAAAAAAAAAATGGAAAAAAATGAATATAATGCTACACTTTCCCTAATATCTAAATTTTTATTTATTTATTTACTGTGCTGATGATTAAGTCTAGGACTTCCCCTAACATTAAGCTACATCCTCCAGGCCTCAGAGATTTAAATTTTTAAATTAACAAGTCAGTTTTCTCTTAAATTTAATACATAAACCTCCAAGATACTTAACTAAAAATTTTTACAGCAAGTATCATTTATACACCAGCAGCCTCACAAAGAAATGTGGAAAGCCAGTCCACACCTGGTGTCTGGAGGTGCTGGCAGCCTGCAGCAGCGCAACATGGTTTGCCACCTTCTGAAGGACTGCAAGGTAGCTGAAATACAAGGCTTTCACAGCTTCGCCATGTGAATTAGTCTGTAACCGAAGAAAAAATAAGAGAAGGCTATATTATTGTTTTCATCATGACATATACCACTTATAATAACAGTTCTTACTTTGAGCCAAATAAAGCCTAAGAAAATGACAGTCAACCATTTACACAAAGTATCTGAGTCACAAATGTGGAATCATTTTTGGTGAATCACTGGACAGTGTTATTTTTAATAACAGTGGAGACAAGGTCCTCATTCTGGAATGTGTTGATCCTGATGGTGCACTGTAATGGAAATGCTGCCACTACATGGTTATTGGTGACAGAATATGATGCAGTGGCAATGCTAAAAGGACTCCTCTCTCTGTACTAGTTTTTATAGGAAACGGGGCTATTATAAAACTGGGAAGTGGCTAATCACAGTAGAATAAATGAGGTGAAATAAAATCTATCTACTGGATCCCTATATATACCTGGGTATGTGACATGAAACAGGTGAAACAAAAGAGCAGAAAACAGAAAGTAGAAAAGTATAAGTGAACTTTGTTTCTAAACTTTCTCTATTGGTAACAGCACCTGTTAAACTGCAGTATATCTGTCGGTATCACAGCTTACAATGCAAGAGTGAGTTATTTTACTACTAGTACAGAAGGGCCAAATCCCCGAAAATGAAATTTCACGATACAAGTAGGGTACTCCCCAATAAAAGCTAAAAGAGAATATATCAATTTGAAGTTTAACTACAAAAATTAATTTCTGAAGCTATATTTGAACACAAAATTTGTATGTGGTTGCTATTTAATACTGTAAAGAGTTTTTAAAAAACTATTCTTTTTAGAAATTTATAGCTTTTAAAGTTAAAGTGCTTCTTTGCCAAAAGCAAGATGGCAAAGATAAACTGAAACACTTGCCTTATAACAACAGTTTCTCCTTTTCCGGCCACTGTTACAGGTACAAGGCTTAGAAGATTGAAGGATCAAAGTCACATCTTCTGTTTCTAACACTGTTTGGTAGACAGCTTTCTGGAAGTCTGTCAGAGAACAATAAACCATCTGGCAAGATAAAATACAAGGCAATCACTAGTATGTTTTGTTGCAATAAGAATAATACAATGTACATAGGATTTAATAGACTGTAATAGTGAGAATTGTTCATAAACTATTTTCCCTCTAGTTATATTATGATAATTTTTCCCAATTATCTCCTTTTTTTTTTTTTGCTTTCTACTTCACTGTAGGCTACACAACTTATAATTTAATTTTCAAATAAAATCATACTTTGTTTTTAATCAAAAGAAAATATTTAGAAAGTTAATTGTGTCCTTTTTCATTTCTCAATATGCTCTGGGTCTTCATAAGGTTCTATTAGTCCATCATGCAAATAAATGATTAAAGTTTAAGATAAAAAATTGATAAGGAAAAAGACAATACTTCAGAATAATGCTATGAATAATAAATGCTTACTGAAATAGCTGGAAAACTCCTTGATTATTGCAAACTAAAAATACAGTTATCTATATTTAATATCTTGCTATAAATTTTCAAGATTAATAAAGATAATGATTAATAAAGTATACATAAAAGCACAAGCAGGTATTTTATGTCTAAATTCAAAATAAGAAATTTGATAGAGCAATACAACTAAATTATTATACAATCTATTTTGTATTTTTCATAATACTACAAATTATTTTTTCTCAATAATATTCCTTCTTATATGTATCAAAACTCATACTGAACAATGAGTTCTGGGTTGCAAAAGAGGTTTTATGTTTTGCACCTGTTCAGTAAGTTTTTAGTCCACCAAGTTAAGACAAAAACATACTCAAGTGCCATAATACTATAAATTATTAATACAACTATTTGTAATTACAGCCATAAAACTAAACACACCCATGGTAGGGCTTTCAAGAATGTGAACAAGAAATAAAAATCATCTACTTGTAAGTATTTATATGCCACTACAAAGAATATTACTGCAAAAAATGACAAATGTGCACTGAACAAATCTAAGGATGTCTACCTAAAATGATACTAGATTTAAACATGCATAAATAAAATATACTATCTTGAATCTCAATCTTGAATATAAAAGTACATATCAGAACAAAAAGAAACAGTGTAACATGGTATCACTGATTAACGTAGGGAGTTTTGAATTGCTATTATTAAACATTTTAACATTTACTAAACATCTCTCTTGCATCATGCATTTCAGAGCAGTCAAGCAAGGTAAATCATTTCCATTTAACAAGTCAAAGTATCTGTTTGACAGTCAGCAAACTGCTTCAAGTTACAAAACTTTTAAGTAGAGAAGTCAGGATTCAAACTCATAGTATTTGATTTCAAAGCCCATGTTTTAAAATGCTATGCATAATTTTCTTCATATATTCATATTTTTATTGTTCCCACATTAGCAAATAATATACACATAACTGTGCAAAACACTTTATGAAAGTATGTATTCATGAACTATCTCAATACAGTATTTGCTTTAAATATCAAATGTCATATATACTATCAATTTCCCTAACTTGTGTATTTATATCAAATCTCTTTTTAAAGTAATAATCCACAAAATATCCTACATTAGAAGACATTTGATAGGATTACCTTTACTTGGGGCAACCTTAATTAGATTCACTCACAGCACTTTATAGAACCATTATTCCATTGCATTATCAAGAAAAATCACAAAATTTAAAACTAGGAAAGAAAAATTAGGAATGAGGCTCAGGTCAAGTGACTGCCTATCATGCATGAAGCCCTGAGTTTGATCTGCATAAATAAATTAATTTTTAAAATTCACTATTAAAGAAAACTATTTTTAAAATTCTATTAAAGTTAACCCAAATTTTCTTAAGCAATTAATCAGCTTTTTCACAAAATTCAAAAACTTAAGTTAGTTTTATAACTGTAAATATCACTGTTAGTAAAACAAATCTAAAACTCAAGCTCTTAATCCCTTTGGTCCTACAACTAGATTTATGGCTACACATAACGGGTCACAGAGGGCAGACCATACAGAAAGGACAAAGTGAAACAGAAAACACACTAAGGACAGAAGTTTTTCCTACTTCCTTGAGGAATAACTATACCAAAAGTTTTAAGAAATGAGTCTAATGTATGCTGTGGTTTGGATCTTAAATGCACCTACAAAGGGTCACACACCAAAGGCCTGGCCCCGGCCTGGGGCACTGCTGGGAAGCAGCAGAACTTTCAGGAGGAAAGCCTCCTCGAAGGAAGGTCAGTGAGGCCCGGCTCTTAAGGGAGACTTTGGGAATCTAGCCCCTCCTGTGTCTTTTCTGCCTGGCTGCTCCCGACCAAGCCGCACTGCCCATCGCAGGCAGGGTTTTCACTCACCAGCCCATAACACACCAGAGCAGCTTCATGTTTCCTGAAGGATGGGCCCAGTGAGTAACACAGCCAAGAGACTACAGACCAAAACGTCATATACCAAGAGCCAAAAGAAATCTTTTTAAGTTGAGTTAGATATTAATTGTTCATTAAGATATTAAGAATTAAGCATTTGTTACAGCAACAGAAAGCTGACTAACACATACACTAACAATAAATCTGTCAACAGATCAGTAGCCAACAGATCAGTAAAGTTAGGAAAACAACTGGGCTAACAACGTTTCCTGAAATTTTGCAGATAACAAACTTTTTCCACAAAAATAACAACACAAAATTACAGTACAAAATACCAGATACAGACTTTCTCTTAAAAAGGAATTTTTCAAGAAGAAATAATAAAATGTGACAAAAATTGATTACACACACAAACGCAGCTCTTACCCGATCTTCCTTCTTGGGCAACTGACCACTGATGAGCGCCTTGGTGCGCCGGAGGAGACAGCCAGACATTCGTGCTGCAAGTCTGCGCATGGCCCTCCGGCCAGTGGCCAGTTCTCTCTTTGTCGCTGTGTGCTTCTGACCATGTTCTACGGGGTCCGAAAACTGCTTCTGAAAGTGGATCCTGCTACCTAAAAGTCCTGGCACAGCCCTTTATAAAGGCAGATAGAAAAATTGAGAGTTTAATAGGTTACCTAAAAAGAAAAACATTCATTTATCTTCTAAGAAATATACCCAAGTCACCTGTTTATTAAGAGCAAAATCAAAAGTCAAGAAAACAGAATTTTTTTCTCTATGAGTTAAGCTATAAATAAAGATGATGATGGAATTGGCATCTTCTGATTTACTTCAGAAACCAAACTAACATGAAGACAGGTTTTCATGGGACTGTCTACTTGGTAATATCATCAAGTATTTGGTATACTTGATAACAAATACCATCAAGATTTGGTATACTTGGTAACAAGTCTTTCTGCAAACAGTTAAATGATCATTGCTGTTTTTGTTTTCAGAAACTAACAGCAAACACGGTAGCATTAAGCTAAAGAAGTATGTATTTAGTAATTTTAAAAAAGAGTAAAACCAGGGCTTTCACTCACCAGTCCATAACACACCAGAGTTCCTTCATGTTGTTCTGGAGGATGGTCCCGGTGAGGCCGATGCGGATGTCACACTTCAAAGCTTTCATGGCCTCTGTCACTCTTGCCTTTGGATTCTTGATTCTGTGAGCTTCGTCCACGATGACGGCTGACCACTCCACACTGTCAAGGAGTAATGAAAGGCAAAATAAAATTCAGTCTAATGGGCTTTAAGTGAGCTGTTTTCTTTACGCAAGTTTTGCAGGCTCTTTGTTCCTTCTTCACTTGATGATTCTTACATCTAATTAAATTAACTAATCATAGCCCACAATAATATAATGCGTATGAAGAATATACAAGGTACAGAGATTATGTTTAAATACAGAAGAATCAAACAATTCTCCTTTAAATATCATTAAAAACAACAAAGGAACTTTTAAAGTAACAATGACAGAAATAAAGAAGACGTAAGCTTTGCAATGTTAAATCTGAATGAAAAAATACCAGTATAGACTTACGATGTTTTTTAAAGTTAGCATACATCACTCTGTTTACTACAAAGATTTAGTATCAATTGTCATCCTAGTAGCAATCAGCACCAATACTGGTTCATCTCCTAAAATGATGCAGAGTACCACAGCAATATAGAGAAATGGCTGGCTTCGGGCAGGCAGCATGGGAAATACTGAAGAGTGAGACAGCACAGATGTGTCTGGAGACAAATGAGGACACATCCAGAGGATGCAGGAACTAACTCAGTGCACACACTTCAGCACTGGGAGTAAGGACTACCACTGTGTGTAGAACACTGAGCACACAAATGTTTTAGGAGCTTCACAAAAACAATGTAGACCTTACCTCACACTGTACATAAATGTTAACTTGACACAGATAGGAGATTTAAATATGAGGCAAAATTACAACACTCACAAAATATAGAAATAAATCCTTATGGTTCTGGGTTAGACACAAACTTCTTAGATATGATACCAAACTCATGGCCAATAAAAATATTTTTGCCAAAGTTGAGCTTCATCAAAGTTAAAAACTTTCTCTTCCATTGATACCATTAGAGGACAGATAGGAGAAAATATTTGCATATAACACTCAGATAAAGAACTATTACATGGAATATATAGAGAACTATCACATCTCAATGCAATACAAGACAACCAAATAAAAGATAGGCAAAATATTTTTTCTTTTTTTGGTCTTTTTGAGACAGGGTCTTGCTATGCAGTTCAGGCTGGCCTTGAGCGCACTTTGTAGCCCAGGCTGGCCTCAAACTCACAACAATCCTCCTAAGTCAGCCTCCCGAATGCTGGGATTACTGGGGTGCGCCACCACACCCTACTAGGCAAGATTTTAATAGACATTTTCCAAATGTCTTTTTGAAGATACACAAATGACATAAGCATGTCTACAGTAATATTCAAATTCGTAAAACGAAAGAATCAAGAATTCACTTTTTAAATTTGTAGTTAATCTAATTAATGACATGCTTTCCTTTACAAAAGAACACCATCAAGTAGAGAAAAAATAATAAATTGGAAAACCCCGTTTGTAACACTCAGTAATATAACCAATTTGGCAAGAATAATTTGCATATGCTAATACTTCTAAGTAAAAGGGCTGAGGGATCAAAAGACTTAAAAATATCATCTCATTTTTCCTGCAGGTTTTATAATTTTCTTAAAGTTGAAAAAAGGTGAAGCCTTCAAGAGCAAAAGGAGAAAAGAGCTACAAAATTGCAGAAGTTGGAAAGAAAATGGACAAGATGAGTTACAAAAGTGGAGAAGGCGATATCTTTGCCAGCGGAGGAGAAAGCAAAGAAACAATCTGATTGGTTATTCAACTCTTAAAAAGCTACAAACTTGCAAGGCAGGCGCTTATGCCTCTGAGCTAAATGGGGCTGGGATTTAGCTCAGCAGCATAAGCACCTGCCTTGCAAGCAGGCAGTCGTGAGTTCGATCCCTGGTACCGATAAAAACAAAAAAGACCAAAAAAAAAAAAAAAAAGAAAAAGCTAGAAACTGGTGGTACCAGATACCTCAACAGCGACAAATCAGTGACAACAGTCTGTTTAGGGAGCTCCTAGACACCCATTCCCACTCCACAAAACACTTGGATCAAGTTATTGTAAAGCTCAGCAGCACGAGCACCTGCCTGGCAAGTGCAGTGTGAGGTCCTGAATTTGGTTCCTGGTACCAAAGGAAAAAAAATTGGACCTTCACCTACCCTAATGCCCCAAAATTCCAAACCCACATATTTACCTGAGAAGTGAAAATATAAGTACACAAAAGGATTAGATACAAATATCTCTTAAAATTTTATTTGTAGTAACCCCAAACTGAGCATGGAGTGAGCTGGTTTCCCCTGTAAGCCCTTCATCATATCTGTCTCTTTAAATCTTATGCATATATTACTTTGATATAAGTTGAAGTAAAAAGAATAATGGTAATAACAAAAAGATATATACTCCATCCTATGTGGTATGTTTATTCTCTGGATCATCTGTGATAAATGTACAGAGCATTACTCTCACAAAAATAATATTAGTCCTCATAAAATATAAATTATTTCATGTATCTCAAATTAATGCCATTTGAGCTAACAAATGATAAAATAAATATGAAAAACTTGTAATGTTCTCTCTTAAAAATATATGACTCATGGTTATATAATTCTTGTTTAATATTTATAAAAGTCACAAAATAACCACTGGAAAAAATATCTTCAGCAACTATTATGTGCTAAATTTATAATAAGCACTGTACTATAAAATTAAAGATAAAATGTACATTAATAAGCTTATAGTTTAAAAAGAATTAACATATAACTGGTACTACAATAATTTATTGTATTTGTCTAACTGCAAGCCATCCTTTTGGGTGGTACAGTATACTGGCTAGAGTTAGATGGTTAATGTTTAAATCTCATGTCCATCATTGACTTAACTGTGTAGTTTTGGACAAATTACATAACCTGCCTGACTCAGATTAAACTGTCTTCTGCCAGCATCTATTAAACAGTAACATGCTAACTTGTTGGTTTATAAGTGGTATAATATCAAATCTCAGACTTGACAAAAAGGATAGCTCTATATTCAACCTTACCAATGTGAATGGTCTAAATACCCTGGTTTATATAAAGGCAATGCTTATCATTGGGCTGGGGATGTAACTCAGTGGTAGAGCAGTTGCCTAGTAAGCACAAGGTCCTAGGTTCAATCCCTAGGACCGTGGGGGAAAAAACCCAACACTTAAACAAAATGAACAAAAGAGCAAGATTCAACAACAAAGAGCTCCATTTCAAAACTAACAGGTACGCTGAAATATAAAAATAAGGATTACACATGCAGCATGCATAAGACTTTATTGGTAATGTTGACTTTTTAAACAAAACATCAAGACAGGAATTAATACTAGAAATGAAAAGGAATACATCTTTTTAAATAGAAGAGTTAATTCATCAGGCAAACACAATCATAAATGCACGTGTACCTAGTAACCCAGCTTCAAAATACATGAATTGAAACCTACAGAATGGAAAAAAGAAAAAATCTATTTCAACTCTTCTCTCTTAGAAATTGTAAAGCAACCCAATACAAAATCAGTAAATACAGAGAACATCTGAGGAACCCTTAATTAACTAGATTTATTGATATTTACAGAATACTATACTCAATATGTAGAATCGAGTATTACACAAATCAGAAAACACAAGTTACATCAAAATGACTAAAAACAGACTGACAGTAGTAACACTGATAAAGACACACAGCAACCGAGCTGTCAGGAAAATGGTACGGTCACTCTGGAAAAAGACTTGTCTGCTTCTGTGAATTTAGACCTTTGCGGGGTCAAGGATAAGCGCAGTGGTACAGGCGTCTGCTTGGCATGTACAAGATCCTGCTTTTGGTTTCTGGTATCAACAACAACAAAAACTTTAAACAGTCGCTTACCCTAAAACCCCAAAATTCCACTCCCACATATTTACCCAAGAGAAATGAAAATGTAAGTACAAAAAAGGACTAGATACAAATATCCCTTAAATTTTTATTTACAGCAACCCCAAACTACAAAAACTAAATACCCACACTCAAATAAAATGAAATACAGCTTAGTTTAAGGGAACAGTTGGTGGCCCCAACATATGAGCTGTATGACTCCTCACAGAAAATGTTTTCCCATCCCTGATCAAGAATAAGCGAACCATATACAGTTGTCTGAGTATCTGAGAATGATTGACCCAGGGTCAAAATATACAGATGACTGAGTCATATAAAATGTCATGGTATTTGCACATGACCTATGTGTCTCTTTCCTTTAATCTCTAAGAAAAATGCAATGTAAATAGTTGTTATAGTGGTGTAGCGAATAATGGAAAGAAAAAAAGGACCTACATGTTTAGTACAGATGTGTTTATTTTTACAAATATTTTTGATCTGCATTAAATTGAATACCTGGATATATAACTCAGGATCATAAAGAGTCAACTATACTTAAAATCAATATTACTGCCTACAAATTAAAGTTTATTCAAGTTGATTAATAAAATTCTTCTAATGGGTTTGATCACCAAGTTCTGGAAAAGCCTGATCTTATTCATTCCATCATTTTCTATATAAGCTGCTTTATCCAAAGCCACATAGCTAATTAGTGACCTTTTAACTCTTAAATATATTTCCAGTTTATAAAATCTGTGAGACACATGCTGAGAGTTGTTCTTTATTTTTATGTTATACCAAAGCATCTTTATGCTGAACTTGAAGGATTACCTTCAATGTATTACCTGGTTGTCTGCCATTAACTCTCTCAATGACAGTAATTCAAACTGATTGTAACTGTGATACTTTAGCACTTCAATGATTTACTAGGTAATTTTTTCCAATGATACCCTAGGTATAAGTTGTATCCTTTTAGGGAGAAATCTAAGCTTATAGCAGATCAAAGTTTATGGCTTTACCAAGCCTCAAGCTGTGGCTAGCACAACTATGAATAGTTTAGACTGGACAACCATTTCCCCGTGACCAGGCTATTACAAACCCTTGTACCCACTCACTAATACTACCAAATAAAACACCACACACTAGACAACATCAGAACTTTATTTTCTTACAATCCTGTAAGCTAGAAATCCCAGATCCAGGTGCAAGCAGGTTGGGCCTCACAGGTCCCTTCCTCTGTGTATAATTATTCTCAGTGTCTGTTTATCTTCATATAAGCAGACCTGTGGGATCACATCCCCATCCAAACCACCTCATTTTACCTAGCTCTTTAAAGACCTATCTTGAAATACGATTACATTCTGAGGTACTCGGATTGGGAACTGTGCATATGAATTTGGGGGTGAAGGGACACAACTAAGCCCATAATAAACCTCTATCAACCTAGCTTTCCACTATCTGTCCATCTAGTACACAGGTACTTACCAAACGCAAATCTAATCATTTACATCACACTTGTAATTTGCTAAAAACTCTTCAGAAACACTCTGCTGCCCTAGAGACAGAGACCAAATACTCTAGGTGACTTTCAATCCTACTTATGATACGTGTAACTCATTGAGTTGTCGTCTAACTACATCCTTCTTACATTCTAGGCTACAGTGACAGTGTATTCTGCCATTCTATATTCACAACAGATACTCAGAATTCAAATTTTTTATAAAACTGCTATCCTATCCAGAGACACCATGTACATAAAAGGTTGTGTATGAGTTATGGGAAAAGTTTTATTATTCTTTCACAGGCATTGTACTGGTTTTACCCTCTACTGATTTTAACACAGTAAGAAAATGTAGAAAATCTGATGTGGACTTTTGTCAGAGAATAAATTATTACAAACTACATATTTCAATAAATTTGAAATGAAATGAAATCAAGCTGAAGGCAATTTAAAGTTTTCTTTAAAAATCACACCATAGGGGATACTTTTGATACTGATGTTTCTTTCCCATTATTCTTATTACCTGTTGAGCTCATCCAGACATAAGCGCAGCGTTTCATACGTTGTTAGAGCAATTTCACATTTCCTTTGCCTTACACGAATCAATTCATTGTCTTTTTTGTTACCATGCACAATAGTGACTCTGAAATATCCCCAGGTATCCAATTCATCCTTCCAGTTGTAGAGGACAGAAAGAGGTGCAACTATTAAAAACATCTAAAAAGAAAAAAAATTTTTTGATGATTCTTAGAAATTAAAAAGAACTACCACGTGAAATCTAGAAAACTACCAGTCTTATTTTTAGATGCTGATAGTGTGGTTAATAAGAATAAATACAAATTAGTACTTGACTATATTTGGTCATAGAAGGCTATCAAAAATTACTTTGTTGCTTAGTTTTTTATTAGGATTAATATTAGGTAATCACATTCACAGGATCAATTATTTTTTATTCTCACTCCCCAAAACAACTGAAAGATTCATCATGTTTCTCACTTCTGAGACGAAATACTTAACACACAAAGTTAAAGGAGGAAGTTTATAGAGTTTCAGTTTATAGTTCAGCTCTAGAGGTTTCAGTCCATAATCAGCGGGCTCCATGGCACACAGGCATTGCAGAGGAGAAACAGTTCATGGTAGGTAGAAGGTGGCAAAGCAAGCAAGAAGTGCAAGACCAAGCCTCTTGCTGTTCCTCATACCACATCCAGGCTATCGAGATTAAGGTGGTGCCAAACTAATCAGTGGACTGATTTAGTAATCACACATCCTTAATCCCAGCATCACACACTTTACATTCAGCTGCCTCTGTATAAGCCCTACCTATAACTGCGGGAGGCTTTGAAGGGACATCTACAAGCCATCACATTCCACCCCAGTTCTCCAAAGACTCATGTACACTGCGCTTTACACAAAAGCCATTTAGTCCATTTCTTCTCTAAGCATTGCCAGGTCCTAATAATTTCAACAATGCTTAAAAGTCTAGATCCCAAGTCTCCTCTGAGATTTAAGGCAAATTCTTAGCTACAGGGCCCTATACAAATGAAAAGTAAACACTTCCAACATTCAATGGCACAAGATAAACACTACCATTGTATAAGGTACAATAAAGAGACACAAAAGAACTGGACCAAAGCAAGTCCAAAATCCACCAGGGCGAGCATTAAGTCCTGCAGTTTCATGTCCAGCATCCCTGGCAATCTCTGACAAGCTGTGAATTTGCAAGAGCTCAGGTGGCTTCGCCCTATGGCACTGAGAGTAGTTACAGCTCCCATGGCTTCTCTCTTAGGCTGGCTCAGATCCCTCACTGAAGTTCTATCAAATAATCTACATTCTTGGCTTCTCCAAACTATTGAGGTCTCTACTGCACCTTGGGCTTCACACAATGGTCCCTCAGGGGCAAGCTCTCTGGCTTCCCAGGTCGGCTTCTGAAATCTTGGTGGAAGACTTTCTCGTAGGGAATCAACCCCCATTAAGTGCCTGTTAGGGTGCCACTCATAGGAACCCAATCTTACCCAGTCAAGTACTTGTTCAGGCACCCTAGTAGGGACCGAGTTTACTATTTGTCCCTGAGGGAGGCAGGGACAGGATATGATGAGGGTGAAAGACAAAAGGACACAGTTAGTTTAGAATGTGGGAGATAGGAGTCTGTTATCAGTGGACAAAGAGCCCTGAGTGTCTGGCTAACCTTGCTTTTATTCACTTTGACACAAGCAATCAGGGCACACAAGATTCATCTTCTTTCTGTTATCTGAAGTACATGCCCAGGTAAATAACTGGTTCACAGCTGTGTTGACCCTTACCTAGAACCTACAATATGTCAGCATGTCTGAATATCACCTTTCCCCTTCATGCTCACAGAGGTCATTTAGGCCTCAATTCTTATTATCTGGTCTCCCACACTTCCCAACTCCACAACTCTTGCTTTCAGGATACACTTAGAACCAGCACCATGTGGATGATGCCAAGGCTTTACAAACCTAGAATAAAGGTTGTAGAAACTGTCCCTAATCTTGTCCTTATGATTAGCTTTCCCTTTTTTATGCAGTTCAGGCTGGCCTTGGGCTTACTTTGTAGCCCAGACTGGTCTTGAATAGCTTTTACTTTTTACTGGACCACTTCCATTTATAAGCAAATATAGTATTTCCCAGGGTTAAAAGAAGCAAACAATTCAAAAAGCAAAATAAAACAACAAAAATAATCTTCTGCATCTCTGTACCTCTCTCCAGGTATCATGCAATTAATCTACTCTCTTTATAGCAATGATGCTCAAGAATTATCAGTTATCAATATTATTTTGACTATCTTCCTGTTCTCTTGAACTCACGAGTAGGACTTCTGCCCTAATGCCTCCGCTGTAGTTTGAATGTTTTCCAAAGGTTTGTATGTTAAGGCCTTGGTCTCTACCCTGTGGCATGCCTGGAAGGTGGAAGAACCTGTAAGAGGTGGGGCTAGTAAAAGGAAGCTGTATCTTGGTGTTACCCTTGGAGATTCCTGGCATCTCCTTCTCTTTCACTTTGTAATAGCCTTGAAGTGAGCAGCTTCCCTGTATCTCACTCTAGGTCGAAAAGGCAGCAGGCCAACTGACCAGGAATATACCCTCCTCCTTATAAGTTTTTATCCTAGATATTTTGTTATAGCAATGAGAAGCTAACTCATGCAGCCTTCAAACAAAACAGTCCTTATTAAAAGTACTAGTATAATTATTTAATTTTTGTAAGAATTCTTTGGGGTTCCACTGAACAATTTTCTGTAGTAACCCTGAAAACTGCTGCCATTTTAATGTTTTTATTTCTCATTATTACTAATACTGCTAACCTGTTATGTATAACAGAGTTAACAGTAAGTTTGTTTTCTAAAGTTTTATACTTGTCCTACGGGACAGAGATGAACTAATTAAACATGGTGAAAATTTTCCAACACACTGCTAAATCCTGCCCTTTTTTCTGAGAAACATTTCGTCTATTTTTTCAGCCATTTTTTTCACCAGGACAAAGTCAAATCTATGACTGTGTTTTGAAAAGAAAGAAGAAAACAAAGATTAATCTACTGAATGTGAGAGTTCCTTTTCCCTACCCTACTATGAAATGTGTCCAAGTACTTTCTTGTCCTACTTGGTTCACTTAAATACTTGGCTCTTTGGAGTTTATCACTGTGATAGTTTACCCTATGGTTCCATCTTTCTCCTACTTTTAAATATAAAACCAGGACAAATATAGTGTCTCCCTTTGAAATTTTGTATATTAAAGATGAAATTGGTGGGTCCAAATTCCATCTGGGTACTCTCAGTAGGTTTCCAAAATTCCAGTAGTACCTACTATACAACTGCAATACCAAGAATTTATCCTACAATTATAACTGCAAAGTTGCCAAGATATATACGTAATGATGTGCATTGTTGAAATTAGTGGTTTACGAAGGAATAGATTTGTTATAGGACACATACATTTATAGGAGTATTTTATAATATTCACCCACAAAGTTAAATGCCAAAGAGTGCAAGATTGCTGTCTGTAGAATAGAAACCCAAAGAATCCAGCTGAGGGCCTGGATCCCACAGGAAGGTCCTGCACAAGTGCAGCCAGGGGCCTGCATCCCACAGCAGTGTCTCATGCAACTCTGTATCTAGTATCCACAATAGGAAGATCCTTACAATAGACAAGAGTAAAATCAAATTTGTTGGCAATCCTGTGTAAGATCTGCTGAAAAGAGGCTGTACTTTAAAACTTGCGATAGAGTTCAGTATCATGGGGCTGGGGATTTAGCTCAGCGGCATAAGCTCCTGCCTTGCAAGCAGGCAGTCATGAGTTCGATCCCCAGTACCGATAAAAAAGAAAAAGACAGAAAAAAAAAAAAAAAAAAAAAGAGTTCAGTATCATAATAAAATAATGAGTTGCAAAAAAAGCACTTCATCTTTATTCCTATCCAGTCTCCTGGATGCTGAAGGTAATATAAAAGACATGTAAGTATAATGTACGGTTTTTGGATAACATGTTTTATTAGAAATCTCTTTTTATAAGAATCACATATATAGGGTCTATCAAAAAAAACTGTATATATAATTCAGGAAAAGAAAACTAGTATGATGTTTTTTTCAGCAAATCGGGTTACCCTCACCCTAGAGGATATCCTTTTTGCAGAAACTCATTACAATGGTGACCCTTACAGAAGAAATTGAAAATGCATGTATTGTAATTTCAATGACCAAGGTTACCTGAGCAGCAGTTTGCCATACTAATAAATGACTGGAATCCAGTGGCTACCACTTAAGAGCACCTCTTGTAATTGCAGAAGCTAAAGATAACTTGAATTAAACTCAATGTTTCAATAAATCTAACATTAAAATATTTATCCAAGTTTTTCTTTTCCTGAAGTATGTATACATTTTTGGTGGGTTTTATATTTATAAGCGTAAGTTCATGAAGCTAAAATATGCATAATAATAGGACTCAGTCACATGGTAAAAGCAAAGACATCAAGTCTTTCTAATTTCAACTTTCTCAAACATGTAAAATTTGTTTCTTAATTTCAACGATTTAGTTGCTAAGCAACTTTAAATATTAATGAAACACCTTTGCTGCTAGTATCTGCACCTATCTTTTCCTTCTCACATCTATAAAAACAACCTAAAGAAGTTTTGAACTAACTTTACATGTACACCCATGGAAGTTTAACAAACTGATCAGAGCAAATCATGTAAATCCAGTCTAACAACAGAATGACACTCCAAAACAAGCTGAAGCTGAAATTGTATTTTGCCATTCTGGAGACAATTTAACTAGTGGATGAAATTAGTCATCCTTCAAAAATTAGGACTATGATATAAATATTCTAATGTCATTAAGCTCTTATGTTTTAAAAACTTATACTATGTGGTATTAGATGCTTCTTGGGGAACCATCTCAGACTGCCTTCAAAGCCCGGGGACATGAGGACACCTGAGGACATGACTTTACTTGTCTAGCACAGGTGCACAGTGGGATACAACTATGTAACTGTGACGTAGCACAGGTAAACACTCATGCGCTGTGAGGTAAACACTGAGCACCATATGAGAATGTAAACATGAGACAACCACCAGTATAAGAATTATACAATGAAAAAAAAAAAAGAATTATAGAATGAAGATGCAGGCGGCTCTTGTACTCTCTCTGCTCTGCTTCATGCTGCCTGCTGCTGTTGCTGATGTCTTGCACTCGGGTGTTTATTAATCTGGGGATCTATGACCATTAATCTGGGGATTCCACCTATGAAAATCTGCCCTCGAGCAGGCAGACAAATACCATCTTCATAAGTTGAGTATGTGTAGATACTTTACCTTTTTTATTGTAGACGAAGTGGGTTCTTTTTTCACACGTCTTAGTAAAAACTCTGGCATGTTATTTTCAATATCTTCACGAGTTCCCTTTTTATGCAAAACTGCAGCCAAAAATGAAATAACCTGAGGGGAAAAACTGTTTCAATCATTGTTTATAAAGTATCATGATATATAAAATTTCACTCTTGTATGACTACCCAGTAAGTGATAAAATAAGTAAAAAAATATTTTAGGAATAAAAATATAGGGCTAGGGATATTGCTCAGTGGTGCAGCATCTGCCTGGCAAGTATGAAAAGTTCAATTCCCAGTACCAAAAACAAAACACACTGAGGATTAAAAATAACACAAAATATTAGTGCTAATTTTAATTTTTGTGTTACCAAATAAATGTGTAATAGTACATTATCTGTGAGCACATTAAAAAGAAAACCTTCACATTACAAGCTATGTAGTCAATGAATTCTTTCTTAATTCTGTCAGTTGGACCATTGCCTTCTGATTTGTTTGTATTCCTGGAAACTATCTCTACATATTCTTTATTAAAATAAAATACACATATTCTTTCCTTAAAGGGAGTAATATATGATCATAAATTTGTGCATTTCTGTTTATCTAATAAATATAGGTGGGAAGATAAAATGTTATCTTAATATAGTCTAATATAATTGATCACTATGCCCACCAATTTGAATAACAGTTGTTTAGCAAAAATCAAATAAGAAAGAAAAAGAACATGTAGCCACATATAATGAACAGCAAGAAATATTGCATCAAATAAGATTTTGGTTCAAATTTTAGCTTTGACTGCTAGACAACTATATGAACTTGGGGAAATAGCCTCCCTGAATAACATCTATAAAAATGGTAAAAAACAATATTGATTTTACATGTAGAGGATGAAATAATTTCATCCCAACAAATGAGACACTTTTGATGAAATGGAGAAATAGAACTTACCAAAATTGATGTAAAAAGAAATAAAATTTATATTCTCATTTATCCATAAAAGAAAACTGAGTACATACTTATAAGCTTTACACAAAGAAAATTAAGGTCTAGATGGTTTTACTGACAGAGTGATCTAATGCTTCAGAAAAATATTATACCAATCTTAAAATGCCAATACATGTATTCAAGGAAAGCTGACAAACCAATCAAAACTTTGGAAATGGAAAGTTAACAAACCAATCAAAACTTTGGAAATGAAACTGGCCAAAAAAGTTATCATAAAAGGAATATAAAGAAATGATCAAGCTGGGCCTTTAGCTCAGTGGCCTAAGCATCTGTCTGGCAAGTGCAAGGTCATGAATTTGATCCCCAGTACCAAAAAAAAAAAAAAAAAAAGGATCATAAATATAAGAACAGTCAAGTTGAACAATGGTACAGGATGAAACGACCATAAACAGATCCACTCACATCTGGACACTTTACTTATAGTAGAAGTAGCACAGCAAAATGGTAGAAATAATCTTCAATAAAAAGTAGGACAACTAGGCATCCAAAGGAAAAGGTTGCCTTCCTACCTATGTCATAGCATGCACATACACATGGGCGCGTGCGTGCGCGTGTGCACACACACACACACACACACAATCAGTGTCAGGGAAGAGGCAAACCTAAAGGTGAAAGTCAAAAGAGTAAAGTGATGACAAGAGGGAACATCTTAATGACTCAGGGTACAGAAAGACTTCTTAGACAGAACCCTAAAAATGCTAACCATGAAAGAAAAGACTGATGACCTCTAAATTAAGCACTGTCCTTAAAAAGTATACTGGGAAATGGAAAAGATGAAACCTTCTATCGTTTAATGTCTCTGGAAGGCAGGTTGACAGTCTCCACCAAACTTCAAGACACAAACACATTTGACTTAGAAATTTGACTATCCTACATATATTTGCTATTTGTCATTAAACAGACAAAAGCCCTCTCCCTAAAGGAATGGTTAAATAAATTACAGAATATCTATTCTATCAAATGTAGTAATTTAAATGAATTGTCAATCTTTATGCAGAGATACAGAAAGTTCTCCAGGATTTACACTTACGTGAAATTACAAAGAGGCAGAATAACATATAGGAAGAATGACTCAGTTTCATTTATTAATATATACACATTCATTAAAATTAGCATTTATTTGACAAAATAAGAAACAAGATTGTACCTCATAAAAATTAACTGTGTGTTCAATTATAGTATTAAGAAAGTGAAGACAAAATATAGAATGGTAAACAGTATTTATAAATCATATATCTGATAAGGGTTTAGTATCTAAAGCATACAAAGAAGTACTATGACTGGATAATAAAAAAAAGACCAATTAAAAAAATGATAAAGGACTTGAACACACTTTCTCCAAAAAAAGATAAGATAGATATACAAAATGCCTATGAAAATACATTTAACAGTACTGGTAATTACAAAATAAATACAACTCATATGCACAAAAAGATACTATTCACGGTACTAGAACAGATATAATGAAAAATAGAAAATAAGTGTTCACAATGATGTGAAGAAACAAGAAACCTTGTACTGTACATTATTGGTGGAAACACAAAATGATATCATTACTATGGGAAATGGTATGGCAGTTCCTGAAAAGATAAAAAGAAAGTATTGCTGTACCATCCAGCAATTCTACAGCTAGATAATATACATGAGAACTGAACATATGTCCTCAGAGAAACTTGGACACTAATATTTTATGGAAGCATTATTCCACATGACAAAGGTTAAAACAGCCTAAATGATAAAACCTATTACATACAATGTAATATTACTCATTCATATAAAAGATAAAGGAATTAAGTACTCATACATGGTATAATTTGGATAAATCTCAAAAATATCACAGTGATAGAAGCCAGACATTAAAACTCAGGCATTATATGATCCCTTTTATATGAAATATTTAGAATAGTCAAGTCCTTGAGAGAGAAGAAAAATCAAGGTTGTCAGAGGAAGAGGAAATGAAAAGTGGTACTCTTTTGTGGGGGAGCCACTGGGAACTGAACACAAAGGCTTCAGTTCTACACCGTGCACATGCTATAGGACTACAGTGTCCCAGTCCTTTACTTCTGTATTTTTCAGACAGGGTCTTGCTAAGTCACTAAGTTGCCCAGGCCAGCATTAGCTCCTCTGCTTCAGCCTCCCCAAATGCTGAGATCACAAGCATGCATCACTGCCTATGGAGTAGTCCTCTGTTTTGATGTAAAAAGCTTGAAACTAGAGAGGTGCACTGTGTATGCACTAAATGCATTAAATGTGTCTTTAAAATGGATTCCACCTAACTAAATATGATAGGTGGCATGTTTATAAGAATGTGTTAGTGTACTAAGGTATAATCCAAATTGTTTTTCTTAAAAGGGTAAAAATTGTATACACAGTGTCAAGCTAGTACATATTAATGATTTAATAAATAGTATCTATTTTTGTGGCATCTTCCCTTAAAGGAAGTTTTGTCCCTTATACATACTTTCTATATTCCAAAAAAGTAGATTTTGAGAAAATTATGTTGTAAAAAAGATCATAAAATAATGATTTACAAGAATGGTCAAAACCTGTCTTGAGCTTTAAAATATTCTCTAAAAACGTTGCATCTTAACTGGCAGAAGTTACGTGAAACTTTGAAGTCTGACCAACAAGGTTTATATCAGCTATAAGACTAAGGCAATTTACATAAATAGCCTCTAGAAATTTCAATTTTTTAGCCAATAAAATGGAGGCAATGGTGTCTAATTAACAGATGTTTAATGGCAAATGCCTATCTTAGCCACTTTCTCTTCACTGAGCTACAAAGCCTGACACCATGGCTTCATGAGAGGTTTACTTTGGCTCAGCTTCAATCCATGGTATTCAGGCTCCAAGACAGCAGTGGCATCGTGAGAGAGGAAAGCTGCTCCAGTCATGGCAGCCAGGAAGAAGGGACGGAGGAGGAGGCAGGAAGGGAGAGGCACCCTTCAGGTCACACCCTCAGTGTGTTCTCTTTTCATCAAGCCCACCGGCTACCCACACATTCAGCCCCTCAAAGCTTCAGTCACCTCTGGACACATGAGACTCCTGAGGGACAGTTTAGATCAATGTCTAGCATAAAGCTTGGCAGAGAGAGTGAGTTAAATATAATCTATACCCACAGAACCACATCCTTACCGAATTCAACTTACAAGTCACTAATAGATTGAAAAAAAAGTTTATTCCCTACCCCATGACTGGCACTGTGCTGGGTGCTGGAATAGTCTACCTGACAGGCTATTTTGACTTCCCAGTAATGCGAAATCCAGCAGAGCTGGGAGTGAGGAACAGAAGGATGATTAGGAGATGTACTGTAAGAAGCATAGTTAAGGAAACAGAAGGAAATGAACAGAAAATAAAGTCATTAAAGAAATCTGGAGAAAGATTAAGGTGAGCATTAATCTGGTACTGAATACAAATTAGAGGACACAGCATATCTATAATCCCAGAACACTGAGAGGCTGAGACAGAAGGATTACAAATTCAAGCCCAGCCTGGACAATGCAGCAAGCTCCTATCTCAAAAAAGGGGAAGGAACCTGGGGGTATATTCTAGTGTGAAGTCCCTGAGTTCAATCCCTATGCCACACAAGAAAAGAGCAAATGATTGACTTGGAGCATTGCACAATTTAAAAAATTTAACATCACCTAAGTGAAAGATCTTTGATGCATGCCTAGAATTTACACTTTACAAGTGTTTTAGTCAGTTAAGCTTAAAGGTATTTATGTGTTGTGTTCAAAAATATGTAATGTGAGTTTAGCATACACTGAATTTCTCAATGATATAAATATTCAAAATATTTCAGGTTACTTCTTCAAATATTTAATATTGAATTACAACAAATCTATAAATAAAAGTTCAGGTAACTAGGGTATTCCCTGGAAAGGAAGATGTGGAACTTTCTAGGGTAATAAATATATTCGGCACCCTGATGAGCATTACTGGTTACTCAGGCACCCATATCCATCAAAATTCACTGAAATATAATTAAGATCTATAAACTTTATTGTTAGTAATTATTCCTTAAAGAGACACACACATTAATATATATATATATACACATATATAATTGTATACATGTATTACTTTTAATTTTAGATAACTAGTCATAGTTACTGAAAAGGCAAAAGATACCTGTTAGATACCAAATAACCATTTAAGGTCCCGCCCCTGCTTTACTCTTACTTGTCTATGAGTTTTTTAAATTACAGAAAAACTATATTCCTAATTATAGTAATTAATAATTCAATCTGTTCATGTATCTAAAATAGTATACAATCTTAACTGTAACTTCATTTGTCAAATTCTGGTATGTGAACTATATCTTTTATTTACTTAAGAATCTCAGAACTTTAAGAGACATTTCACAGAAACATGACATTCTATGAAATGAATTCTAAATATGAAATTCCATGAAATTTGAAATTGAGAGGCATTTCATTAAAAGTGCCTAAATTTATTAGCTCTAATTATGAACTAGCTTTACTTCACCAGCTACCCTAAGGTTGTTAATTTGAACAGATTTGCAGAGTTGTACATGGCACTCATCACTTCTACCTTATTTCTGCCTGTCAAATCCTGTTGTAAGCCCTGTCACATACGAGGAGACCCAGGAAATAGTCTGTCATTGGTCCCAAATGCTAAGGTAAAGTGTATAAATATTTTCAATGAAAGCCCATCTATCTCTATCGCACTGTATTGGTACAACAGAAGTATATCAAAGTCTTAATTCACACAAGATGCATAGTAAATTTATAATGAAGACTTACAAAACTAACCTGCAAAGAATAAAAACAATGCAATTTATTGTGGAATAGTTCCAAAATTGTTTACAGATGAAAAAACATAATTAAGTATTCAAGTCAGTTGCCTCTAGAACAGTAAAAGGCCCAAAACTGCATTTCAGAAATGGAGTAGTTCTCTGGGAAAGCTTTCTGTTTTTATAGGCATTCCTTTTAAACGCTGTCAAGGAAACATTTTTACAGGCTATCTTTCCTCACATACAGTCAGCTCAAGACATTCAGAATAACTGTGAGGCTGGGAAATAGTGCAAAAAATCTTCTCTCAGACCCAAACAGAGGGCATGGCAAAAACTGTCTATTTTTATAGGACAAAAAAGGAAAAAGCACCCACATTCCTTATCTTTCATCTCTCTGGAAGAAAAAAATGTGTACTCAGAGTTCTTTATAATCACACTTCAAAAAGTATAAAGGTATCATGATTTTTGCTTGCTTAAAAAATGCTGTTTTTTAAAAAAGGCCTACTGTGTTTCTCTTTACAAAGCCCTATTCTTAAAATCTGCACTACAAGCCATAAAAAACATAATTTTATCTTAAAATACTTGGACATTTTGTTTCTACTTTAAATGGCTTGGGATTACAGTGGCAAATTTCACACCAGATAACATGGCATTTTTCCATGTGTTAAAAAAATTAAATTCTCACGGGGCTGGGGATTTAGCTCAGCAGCATAAGCACCTGCCTTGCAAACAGGCAGTCGTGAGTTCAATCCCCGGTACTGATAAAAATGAAAAAGACAAAAATAAAATAAAATAAAATAAAATAAAATAAAATAAAATAAAATAAAATAACATTCTCTTCTATATTACTTTATTCCTGAGTAAACACCATGAAGTGATCCAAAGAACTTTCAAAGTTTAGCACAGCTTTGAATCTAATAACAATCACATCATGCAAAAAAAAATAGTATTGAAAATAATCTAAGGAAGCTCTATTTATCAGTAACCCTATCACAGGCTTCAGGTTTACTCTATCTTTTAAAAATGCGAAACCTTAAGTAATGACATCTTTGATAACGTAATACCTAACACTACGAACAGAGTGATTAAAAACATGGTGAATGTTGCTGCCAGGTGCCATGCAATGGGATCTTTAATATAAGAAGGCAAGTGTCCAACTCTGGTAACAGCAAATGACAAACGTGAACTTGTTTAGCAGTCACTTGGTTGTGAGCTATGTTTGAGAGAAAGCGGGTTTTAAAGCCATAATCATCAACCGCAACACACTTCACTGGAGTTGTAGAATTGTGCAACTTTACATTCTAGCTTTTTAAGAAATGTCATTATGGAAGAAGAAATTTGGATCTCTGGGTTTTTTTAAGCATGCAAAAATCATGATCTTGAGATGGAAATCACTCTGTTCTCCTTGTATGCAAAAAATGTCAACCCAGATTCAACAACAAAGTTATACTGTGTTTTTAAATGATGACAGAATTGTGTCAGCTGAGTCTATATCCAAAAATACTTGCAAATGCTAAATATTTTAAGAGGTTATTAGAACATTTAAGAAATAGTGCACATAGAAAATATTCCAAGAAATTGGCAATTTCATTTTCCATCATAAAACCCCATGTCATACACAGCTCCTGGGATGGAAATTTCCACCAAACAAAAACATTACAGCTGACCCTCACACTTTCTACACTGACTCTGGCACCATGCCACTTCTGGCTCTTCCCCACAGTCAAAGTGACCGTGAAAGGTAAACATTTTGAATCCATTCAGGACATTCAGGCAGCTAAAACAATGCAAATAAAGACACAAAAGAAGACTCTCAGGACTGCTTCAGAAAATGGTATATAATGGGAAAATGGGATAAGTGTGTTCCAACAGAGAAGTAGTATTTCGTGCAAAATTAAAGATCACGTTTTATTGTAATAAAAATTTAATTTGGCCCCTCCTCCTTGACCCATGGACCTGACCTCAGAGGCCAATTGGAGAGTCTTGTCTTCCCTCCTCCTCAACCCACAGACCTCGAGTGGGGGAAGGGCATCAGTCTCCCCTTCTCATCCCACAGACCCTAGAGGCCAGCAGGAACATCAGTCTCCCCTCCTCCTCGACCCATGGACCTCAGAGGCTGGCAGGAGCACTGGTCTCCCCTCCTCACCCTAGAGACCGCAGAGGCTGACTGGCTCATCAGTCACTCTTCCCCTATACCTAAAAGATCATGGCAGCCCACAATCAGCAACCCCTTCTACCACCTATAGAACCTTGGTGGGCTGGTGGGAACCTCTGCAACTCCTCACCCACACAGAGGACCTGAGCAACAGGGTTGTGAGTTTCTGCCTCAAATAGAGGATGTCAGTGGGTAAACAGGAGCAGCAGCAAACCCTCCCCTCCAGCTGTAGGACCTTGGCAAACCTAGCAAGAATGAGGGGTGAGTTCTCCCCTACAGAGACACCAGGTTGAGGAGAATGCCAATAAGGCTTCCTCCAACCTGGAGGAGCTCAGAAGGGCCACAAGACACCCAGTGACAGAACAGGTTCCCAGCTGAGGTGTACACTATAGCCAGGTAGATCTGGAGGCCTGGAACAGTCTGAAGCCACAGTAACAACAGGAGCTAACGATTGGTTTAAGCTTACTCCTAGGCTAATTAGCCTAGGAAGAATATTAGGACTCACCCAACAGAATCTGCAGTAGCAATTCAGGCGACTGGCCCCTCCCCTTCATTGTGGGACCCAGCAATTAGACAAACATCAGCCACACAGTAGGACCCTAAGGCACACAAAACCGACAGGTGAGACTAGTGGGATTTAAAAGACCAAACTATTAACCCACGAGGTGAAAATGACAAAACAAAAAAGCAAAACACAATCTCAAACATCTAGTCCATTTAGGAACAAGGGACATCAAAATAGAAGACATTATAAGTCATACACCTGAAATTGCTGAAAAGATAGCAAGTGAAATAAAGAAACAAATCCATGAGGCAATAGAGGATCAGAAATAATCTCTCATGTAAAGGAAGAAATTACAACCTTAGTAAGGAGTTGCTCAGCATAGCTAGAGAAAACATAGATTAAAAAAAAAAAGTACAGGAGCATGGAAAAATGATGGAAACCTTGAATGAACAATATAGGAAAGAAATAGAATGCATGAAACAAATGCAAAGAGATATTCAGGAAATAAAAATTCCATTGAAAGTTGGCGAAACTGTTTGAGAGAAGCTGAGGATAGACTTTCAGACCTCAAGGACAGTATTGCAGCTAGCTATCATGAAAGGAAAGAACTCTTAAAAATAACAAGGGAAAATGAAACAACAATAACTTCAAGATGATGCAAAGAGAAACAATATAAGACTAATAGGTGACAATGAAAATGTAAGAGTCAATGCAAATGACATAAAAACATTATTCACAGAATAGCAGAAAAGTTTCTCAAACATTGGAAAAGAATCATATAGGACACCAAACAGTCAAAACTAAAATAAAATAAATCTACATCCAGATATATAATAATTAAGACCTCAGAAATTCAGCATAAAAACAGAATACTAAAAGCTGTTAGAGAAAAGACACAACTTACGTACCCAGGAAAGCCCATTAGAATCAGGGCAGACTTCTCAGCACTAACCCTCAAGTCAAGATGAGCTTGGCATGAAGTATTTCAAGCCCGGAAAGAAAGAAACTTTCAACCCAGACTGATGTACCCTATAAAAATTTCTTTGAAAATTAATGGAGAAATAAGATTCTTCCATGACAAAAACAACTTAAGAAATTCAGTTCCACCAAACGAACCCTAAAAAGGTACTGAGAGACATACTAGAGACAGAGAAAATGACTACAATTCCCAACAACAACAGAAAGAAACCACCAGCCAGGGCAAGCAATTAAACAAGGGAGAAAAGCAGGAAACCCGTAACAATAAAATAACATGACAAAATTGCCAGTACATATTAGTTATATCCATCAATGCAAATGGCCTCAATTCACCAATTAAAATAAATAAGTTTACAGAATGGATCAAGAACCAGGATCCAAC
Organism: Cavia porcellus; assembly: GCF_034190915.1. Classification (NCBI taxonomy): domain Eukaryota; kingdom Metazoa; phylum Chordata; class Mammalia; order Rodentia; family Caviidae; genus Cavia; species Cavia porcellus. The sequence goes on from NW_026947500.1 coordinate 21,379,380, forward strand.
AACATGGTGTACATAAGTAACGCATCTAACTCAAAAGGAAACTCAAAAACTGAAAGTCAAAGGGTGGAAAACAGTATATAATGCAATAGAAATCCAAAAAAGCATCTGTTTACACACAATGTGACCTTCAACCAAAAGTGATCAAAAGAGATAAAGAAAGTCACTACCTACTTGTTAGGGAAAAAATTCAAGAGGAAGAGTTAATAATCATAAATATATATGTACCAAAAACGAGCATCCAACTATATAAGACAAATACATGAAAAACCAAATATGCAATAACACAACTATAATAGAGTATCTTAATGTCCCATTGTCACAAAGAGATAGACCCAACTAGACAAAAGATGGCAAAGAAATAACAAAACTGAATCAAAAAGGTGAACAAACGGACTTAGTAGATGTTTACAAAGTGTTCAACCCAACCACATCAGAATATACATTCTTCTCAGCTGTACATGGGACATTCTCTACAACAGACCATATATTAGCCCAGAGAACATTCTTAAATAAATGCAAACAGGTTGAAATTATCCCATGCATATTATCTGACCATAGTGCACTGAATTGGAAATTAATGCAAAAGAAACTGCAAAACATACATAAACACATGGAAATTAAGTAACCTCCTGAACAACCAATAGGTTACAGATAAAATTAAAGAAGATATTAAACAATACCTACAATTCAATGAAAATACAAATACAACATACCAAAACCTGTGGGATGCAATGAAAGTGGTCCTAAGAGAGAAATATATAGCAATGAATTGTCACATCAGGAAAACAGAACAAACACAAATAAACAATCTAACGCTCACCTCAAGCTTCTAGAAAAACAAAAGCAAGCCAAACCCAAAGCTCACAGAAGAGAGGAAAGGGATCAGAACAGAAATTATTGCAATTGAGACAAAGAAAACAATATGAAGGATTAATGAACTGAAGAGTTGGTTCTTTGAAAGAAAAAATAAAACTGATAAACCTCTAGCCAATCTTATGAAGAAAAATAAAGAAGAAACTCAAAGTCATGCAATAAGGAATGAAAAGGGTGAAATTACTACAGATCTCATGGAAATTCAGAAGATCATGAATGCCTACTTTGAAAATCTTTACTCACATACGGTGGAAAACATAGAGGAAATGGACAGATTTTTAGAAACATATGAATTACTAGAGCTGAATCAAGAAGATATAACAATTTTGAATGACCTAATATCGGGTACTGAAATTGAAAATGTGATTAAAAACTTACCAACAAAAAAAAGCCCATATCAAGCATAAATATATATGCACCAAATACAGTACGATGAAGGATACACAGCTGAATTCTTTAAGAAATTTAGGGCAGATTTAACGCCAATACTCCTCAAACTCTTCAATGAAATTGGAAGGGAAGCAATTCTCCCTAACTCATTCCTAGAGGAAAGTATTATTCTGATACTAAAACCAGAGAAAGACCCAACCAAGAAGAATAGGCCAATCTCCCTAATGAACATTAATGTAAAAAGTCTCAGTAAAATACTGGCAAATAGAATGCAGCAAATCATCAAGAAGATTATATATCATGAATAAGTGGGATATATCCTAGGAATGCAGAGATGATTTAACATACACAAGTCCATAAATGCAAGACACCACATTAACAGAGCCAAAGACAAAAATCACATGATCATCTCAAGAGACACAGAAAAAGCTTTTGATAAAGTCCAACATTTGTTTATGATAAAAACCCTGAAGAAACTGGAATAGATGGTATCTAACTCAATCTAATAAAAGCCATCTATAAGAAATCAACAGCCAACATCATACTAAATGGACAAAAACTAAAAGCTTCCACTCTAAAATCAATAACAAGACAAGGATGTCCACTATCACCACTCCTACTCAGTATAGTTCTAGAAACATTAGCCAGAGCAATTAGACGAGAGAGAAATAAAAGGAATAAGGATAGGAAAAGAAGAAATTAAATTATCACTATTTGTAGATGACATGATACTCTACATAGAAAGACACTAAAAATTCCATCAAAAGACTACTGGTGTTAATAAGCAAATTCAGCAATGTAGCTGGATACAAAGTCAATACTCGAAAATCAATAGCATTCCTATACACAAACAAAAAACTCACTGAGAGAAAAATTATGGAAATGACCCCTTTCACAATAGCATCCAAAACAATGAAATACCTAGGAATCAGCCTAACAAAGGATGTAAAAGACCTGTATGTTGAAAACTATAGTACTCCAAAAAAGAAGACTGAAGAGGACATCAGAAAATGGAAATACATCCCTTGCTCTTGGTTAGGACGAATCAACACTGTGAAAATGCCAATACTCCCAAAACTATTGTATAGATTTAATGCAATTCCAATCAAAATACCATTAACATACCTTACAGATCTAGAGACAGCATTCCTAAAATTCATTTGGAAACAGAACAGATCTAGAATAGCAAACACAATCCTGGGCACAAAAGGTGAGGCAGAAGTCATCACTGAAATTATACTACAAAGCTACTGTGATAAAATCAGCATGGTACTGGCAACAAAACAGACCCGAGAATCAATAGAATAGATTAGAAGATGCAGACACAACTACAAAGACACTCAGCCACCTTGTCTTTGACAAAGGGGCTAAACATATTCACTGGAAGAAAGATAGCCTCTTTAATAAACAGTGCAGGAAAAATTGACTTTCCACATATCAAAGACTGAAACTAGACCATGTCTATCACCATGCACTGAAGTCAAAATGGATCAAAGATCTAAATATTAAAATAGAAACACTGAATCTACTGGAGGACAAAGTAGGTAGAAATCTTGAAAATATCGGGGTAGACAAAGAGTTGATGAACAAAATGCAAACTACACTGGAAATACTTCCCAGAATCAACAACTGGGATCTCTAAAGTTTTTGTGCTTCAAAAGAAATCACCAACAGAATGAAGAGAAAACCCACAGAATGGGAAAGAATTTTAGCCAGTTGTCCCTTGGACAAAGGACTTATAGCTAGAACATGGAAAGAACTGAAAAATAATAGGCCCCCCAAATTCAAAGACCCAATACATAAATGGGCATCTGAGATGAACATGTACTTCTCGGATTAAGAAATACAAATGGCAAATGAATACATCAAGACAGTATGGAGAGTCCTCAAAAAACTAGGATAAAAGGTTCCATTTCACACAGCTTCTGGGTTTCTTCTCAGAAGAATTAAAAACACTGTATCTCAGCAATATGCTCAGCCATGTTTATAGCAGGATATCTTAACAGCTAAATATTGGAAACAACCCAAATGCTCATCAACCAAGTAATGGATAAAAAAGATCGTGTTTTTTTTCATACAATGGAGTAGTATGGCCATAACGAAGGATAAAAATCAAGATTTCTAGGTAAATAGGTGGACTTTGAAATAATTCTCTTAAGTGAAATACATCAGTCACACATGTAAATATCTCATTGCTTTTCTGGTGTGAGAAACAGAAAGTGTAAATAAAGACCAAAGGGTATAATAGGAATTGTTAAACAGGAAAAAAAGAAAGGGGAATTAGGGAAGAGAGCTGCAGACAGGAAGGAAGGGAAAGGAAAAAGATAAGAGAAAGAACAAATGGAAACAATACTTCATAAATAAGGAGCGGAAAAGGGGTTGAAACGAGAGAGGGGAATGGAGAAAAATAAAGAGGAATCAAGATATATTATATACAGGTACATTCCCTATAATGAACACTAACATCTGGCATATCTTTATTGTGACAATAAACTTAATTAAAAAAAGAAAATGGTAAAAGGAAGAGACTTTTTTTTCTGAGATTATGTTAACAAAACAAGACTTCTACCTCACTATCACTCTCTTGCTCTCCTATTTCCTCTCCCTGCTGACACACACTTCAGTGTTGAGATGCCCCATGAAGCCCACGTGGAAAGGAAGTAAGGGAGGTATCAGTCCACGTGCCCCCAGGAGAGTGAACTGCACCAGGGCCAGTGTGAGCTAGAAGAGGCATCTTCTCCGTCCAACCAGTCTAGCTAAACTGGACCTGTATTCTCGACCCACAGAAACAGTGAGGTGATAAATGTGTACTGCTTTAAGCTGCTACTTTTGGATGCAATCTATTTTACAGCAACAGATAACTAATACAAATAATCTCTGCATAAAAGTACACAAGTCTACAAACTCTAGTACACATTTTAGGGAATTAGAAAGCCTCTCTAAAGTCTACCAATAGAATTAGTAACTCAAGGATTCCAGATTAAGAAACTTTTCATATGATAAACTCAAAATAATGTACACAAAGGCTAGCATGAAATTAATTTAATCATGCTATACAGGATATTATTAAGAAATTTTATTTCAATCATAATTGATATCTTGTTCAAATACTACCAAAGGTAAAAATCAAGCCAAACTATGTCAAAACATTATTTTAAATAACACATTTTATAGTTATTAATTAAGTACTGAGGATAAAATAATAAATGAAAACTAATCCACTTTGAGACTTTACTGTCTCTTGGTAAAACAAAAACAAAAACATAGGGACACACACAAAACACCTGTACCACAAGAGTTGGTAATATGAACAGCCATTTGCAAATAATATCCACTCTATACACAATGTCTTTAATGAATTTTAATTTTAAAATAATTAAAATAAATACCTGTACTGTCTTTCCAAGACCCATGTCATCACCAAGAATACAACCTCTTCCTTGAATGTAGTGCCTATAGAGAAACTGGGCCCCTTCTCGTTGGTAGTCTCTCAAGTACCTATTAATAGTATAAGGAATAACATCTCCATCTTCAGATAACTTAAAATCATTAGAAGATAAAGGAAATTTTCTGTCTGGAAAATACGGTTTTTCCAAATCTTCATCATCAAATATAAAACTCCTGGGGCAATCTTTAATAGCTCTTATTTCCTGAAGTTTTTTCAATGGTATTTTCCTTTCTTGAAAATCTGAATATAAGACAATTGCAAATGACTTCCCATGTTCATCCACTGTGATAGATTTTATGCTTGCCTCACAAAGTTTTTCATTATCTGGAAAAGGGGCGAGACATCTCTCTCCTGGATGCCATATGTCTGCAATAATAAAAAAGAAAAGGTTAAAATCTAGCTTATATAGTAGCACCTCATTTATACACTGAGAGGGGGAAAAATGTACCACATAAATATTTTTGCCAAAGAACTGAAACAAGATCAATTATATAATATGTGCATTTTTCTAAAATACATTATCAGATGATCTACAATAAACAAAATAAAGGGTGCATAATTTCTTTCCTGTGGTTCCTATCTTAGCTCTGTATCATAATCTCCCCTAGAGTTTTAAACAGATTGCTTAGGGGCTGAGGATGTGGCTCAGTGGTAGTTCTTGCCTTGCTTGTGCACAGGCCTGGGTTTGATCCTCAGCAACACACATACACACAAAATAGTAAAATATACTGCCTAGATGATTTACCTCTGATGAGTCTGAATCAGTGGATATGGGCATGGGCATCTGATTTTATTATTCTATCTGGCTGTTACTGTTGAAATCTCATGAGTCTTGTGCACAGCCAGAGTCGAGAACTCATTTAAATATTCTTAACAACTCAGAATACCATACTTACATTATTCATAATATGATACAGTAAGAGTGAAAAAGACTTGGTAACGAGTAACCTGAATTGCTCTGGGCAGCAATGCTTTTGTGATTCATCTGCTTTTCAAAAATGATTCCATCTCCTTTCCCTGGAGAGAAGTGTTTCTCCTCACTGTCCCTATTGCTGCTTTTAAACCACTGCATCAAGTGATGTACAACCAGCCAGGGAAACTTCCAGTCTACTTCAGAATGATGCCGATGATTAGATGATTTCAAATATCTTTTAGGCATCCTATAAGTCTTTGAAGAGTCTGATCTCTCTATTCTGTACTTACCCGTACAGTCATTTATTTTACTTTCTATTCCCAAAACAGTGCTGTGAAAATGGGGAGAGAGGATCCCTATAGAACATAACATTAGTAGGAATTAAAAGGTACCAAACAGAGGAAGAAAAATAAAAATAATTTTCCAAATGGAATTTCTTCTGGCAAAAATCTAAGAATTACAGGGCTACGAATGTAGGAATACTGGGGCTTATTTTTCTTACATGTGAAACCAGATGGCCAACAACAGTTTCCTAGGGTCTCTCTGAGGCTTCAATTAGAACTTTCTAACATTCATGATTATAATATATGATTATAACACATGCTTATAGTCTCATAAGCAAAAATAATGTCATTAGGATGTTCCTCATCAGTAGTTCTTCAGCAGTACTTTGGAAGGTTACTTTATAGTAACAATCTTAAGTATTTAGGAAAAAAGAAATCTGTTCTCCTAGTTTAATCCTGGTACCCAAATTGTTTGAGAACTATTATATTACTCCAAAGGACAGAGTTTTAATGCAAAATTAAAACCTTGACCTACTGGGTAAGTAAAGCAACATGTAGACCAATGTGATGTACATTCATGTCCTAACTGAACTAAAATCTTGAAGTTGCCTCTAAAGAAATTCCTCCCACTTTGTTTTACACGTTTGTCTGTCCAGTAAATTCTTTCTCATTTTTAAATATTTTATTATGTATTACTCAACATACATAATTTAAGCACCAATTACTCCAAAGATATTGATTGTACCACTAAGTGGGTATAAAATGAAGAAAACTGATACTATAAGTGATGATTAGTCTTTCTGCAACTCATTAACTGGAACCATTTATAGTCAACTTTTCAAGATAGAAAACTAGTCAGTCATTAATCTTCCTTTGATATCACTTCTACATCCAATCTGTCAGACTATCTTTCTGGTTCTACTTCAAAGATGCATTACTTCTCCAAAGCATGCATTCTCTCTAAAGGAAAGTTTGGCAAACTTTTCTGTAAAAAGTCAACACAGTAGCTATTGCCACAATGAATGGAAAGATAATGGTGATTAGCTTTTTTCTAAATTACTAACCCATTTCTACTCCAACCCATTACTAACCCATGGTCCACCTTATTTAAAGATACCCTACTACTCTCTATCTAAGCATATTGTTATCTTTGTGGAACTTCTTGTAACATGTAATTACCATGGCTACTTGTTTTTGTCTGTGTCTTACACAAGAGATAATTTCCTTTCCAAGAAAAGGTCTGTATAGTTCAAAATTTTATGCCTACAACATACCAGACACTCAATAAATATTTGCTGAATATTTTTAACAAGAACAGAGTCTTTTTTTTTTTTTTAATTTAAGGAGAAAAGAAAAAAAACCTTGAAGGGGTACAAGTTATACAGATTTACAGAAGAAAAAAATGCGCAGTAGGAAATCACTAGTTAATGGATTACATATTGCCATCTTAGAAATAATTGAGGAACAGAGTCTTGATACCTAGTGAGACACACACTAAAAAAATACATAAACATATACCTAATTGTAAAAAAAATGTTTTGAAGTCTAGAACACAGTGTTATGAGAAAGAAATATCGGGAAGCAATTTAGACAGGAAAGAGTGTTTCAGGAGGTACAGCACTCGTAAAAAAAATCCAAAGGGCATCACAAAACATTTGATGGGTATCTTTTTGGTTCCTCTGTTTGGATAAACCCTATCAAATTTAGGTTTGTAGCCAAACAACAGGCAAAACTGTTGAAATTGGGAGGATTTCCTGTGGGGCTGAATGGTGAGAGTAATGTTTCTTTAGATCCTGGCTCCCTCTCCCTTTTTTATTTCAAATTGCCCTCCTCCTTATTTTCAATTTGTATTCCTTTTCTCTGCACTTTCCCTAAATGCCAAAGTGACGCTGAGGAAACAGCATTCCTCCATAATCTCTGCCAGGAGCTTCATCTATGTTTTTACCTGCCAGGCTACTCTAGGTAGTTGTATGTGTGGTCCTTGAATTAAGTGATCAATTCCTTGCTCTCAGAGTTCAAACTTGCTACTTACCTTCCTGAAACTTACTTCTACTTTCACTACCTATTGTAAGTGACAGACAACTTCCTCAAAGGAAAAGCAAGTAGATAAACAATCAGTATATTGCTGGACACCGAACACTCAATACCAGGTGGCCTTGAAATATAACCATTACTCATGGAACCTATTACTTAATGAGCAAGAATGTGTCCCAGATAATGTGGCAAATAACCACACCCACCTGACAGAGGGAGAATATAAATCCCTATCTCAGTAACTACGTGTTAAACTTTGTGCAGTGAAACTAAACAACTCAAATCTGCGTTCATCTACATAACAAACTTCCATTTACTAATAACTGGGGCATCAGAAGAATGAAGAATAAAAATACCTAACGTTTACTGAACGCTCGCTGGGAATCACTCGTGAAGTCACAGAAATGTTTTGCATACATCCGATCTCATTGGACAGTCACGCGAACCTTGCTTTATGTACGGCCCAGGACAGAGCCCGAAGCTGCTGCTCTGGTCTCAGACAGCAGTAGCGCCAGGGCCAGTTGGACCCTGCCAGGAAGGGGCACGCGACCCGCAGCTGTCACTCACGAGCCCTCGCCCAGGGCGGTCAGGACCCGCGGAGTTGGGCAGGAGGCGAGCTCACAGCTCATACCTGGGCCGGCGGCGTCTGCACCGGGGCTCGGGGCGGCGGGGGACTCCATCCAGCCCGGGGTCGGCGGTCACAGCCAGCATCGCCCCGGAGCTCGGAGCGCCTGCAGGTGGGGGAAACGGGGCGGAGGAGTCCGGGCCGAGGGGTACCACTATGTAGTCTCAGACTTAGTAGCTGCTGCCGCCTGGGGAGGCCAGGAAGCTGACATCTCGACCCCTAAACTTTCCTCACGAAGCGCAGCCACTCCGCGACGCCCATCACTTCCCACCCCAACAGGAGCCGCGAAATTCCCGCGAGAGCTGAATCCGGGTGGCGCCGGGTCTCGCGAGAAGACGTCTAATCGGGACAAACGGGAGCGGAGCGCTTTTCTCCAGGGCTCCACCTGCAGGCTCGTAGTGGAAGCCCCGCGAGATCAGCAAGTCTCGGGAGAGTTGCGGCTGCTTGCAAGGAAGAGTGCAAAACCTTGCAGGAGGTCGCAGGTGAGGCCAAGGTTCCCCGACTTGCAGGTAGTTCCTGGCTCCTTCGTGTCTTCGCCTCAGAGCGCGCTTTTCCGGGTCACATCGTTTCTAGTAAATCTTGAGAGTAGGAAATCAGCAATGCTCGCTGTCAGTGGAAGGCAGGCACGCGAACACTGGCAACATCTAAGAGGTTTCCCTGCCTCCTGTCGCTGCCCGGAGTCGTGTGTGTAGCGTAGTGGAAGGGCCAAGCCACGCAAGTGCAGGACCCCAGCCACTCGCAAAGGGAAGCAAACGAGACTGCCTGGGTACGTTTGCGGACGCTTCAGACCAAGCCTCGCCGGCTACGGCACGTGCTAGCATGGCTGCTTGTTGCCTCCAGATCCCATCGACCGAGTTATAGCCAAAATACGCCTGTAGGAGTTTCCTGTTGGTGCTGAAACCAATTGTCAAAACGTTTTTTTTTTTTTTTGTTTTGTTTTTAATTAAAACAGCCCAGATGTGTCACAGGTAACCCTAACGTAGATCAGAAGCCCTACACATGTCTCCTTAAGCTAAAATCCAATGTCAGAGTTCTGAATTCCTTTCCGAAGGATATAAGGATTTCCATTTTCTTGCCTTTTCGAGCTTTTGTATACCTTGCTGGCCTCTGGCCCTCCTTTCTCAGAGCCTGTGATGTTTCTCTGAACCTTGCCTATCAAAAGCAACCACCGATAGAAGTAGGAAAAGATTGTTTTTGTTTTGAAGAGCTCAGCTGAATAATTGATAGTAATCTCATTTCCAGGCCTGTACCCTTAATCTCAGCAGCACAGTCTCTGGATGTTTTAGGTAATAGTATGGTTTGGAGTCCAGGAAATAGAACACAAACATCTTTAGGGGCAGTCTGTTCTGCCTACCCAGTGGCTTTAATTAGGAAAACCACATGGCTGTGTGTTCTACAAATAGATCACAATTCTTTGACAGCTACTAAAACTTAATAGCATGTTTTCATAAAATGCTTTATACAGAGTGTCATTTGTTTTCTTATCAGCAGATAGAAACATTTAAGAGAAACATCCAAGTCATCATCACAGAATGAGATTTTGCTCAGTTTAATCTGTCAGTGCTTTTTTGTTCTCATCCATGACCATAACAATGAAGCTAATAACAGTGTCCTATCTAAAAGGGGTTAAAAAATAATATAATTAAGTAAAACTCCCAGAATAGTGCCATGTCACAGTAAGAAATGTCAGTGTTGCTATAGTAGTGAAGGAAAAAAAAAAAAAAAAAAAAAAAAAAAACGGTTGCATGCTACAGAGCCATTGTCTCAGTATTTTGGCTAGTAGTTGATATCGTGTTACTAGATTTGATTATTTGATTGATTTTTTGAGGCAGAATTTCTCTGTGTAGTTCAGGCTGGCCTTAAATTCACTATAGAACCCAGGCTGACCTTGAACTCCAAACCATCCTCCTGCCTCAGCCTCCCAGGTGCTGTCATTGCAGGTATGCACCACCATACCCATATAAAACCCCTGTATTAGGTTTTATACTTGATTTTAACTTCATATTTTAACTTCAGACAATGTGTAGTATAGGAAGTGTTTTCATGTATAGCTAAAAAAGTAAAAATTCAGCTGATTGTAACTGTAACCTTTAATGTGCATGCTAATATTAGAAATCTTAAAATCTAGAAAAATCACCTTGGAATTGATGAAGTACATATGTTTACTTATACTTTTCACATTGTCTTTAAAATCAAAATGGCAAAGAGATTTAGATTAAGCTTTTTACTGTAACTACCAGAGAAGTTTGATTCCCTCCCTTGTGTAATAAAATCTTACTATTCCAGCAGTCCACTGATTTAAATCGTGGATCCTTACAGAGATGATATCTATCTGGAAGTGATAAAACAAACCCAAAGTTTTGATTTAAATAAAAGAGAGCATCTGATTGAAGAAATACACTTGTGACTTAACACTAGAGCACACAGTGCCTCATTCTATGAATATTCATTATTGATATTCACTGCCATTAGTATGTAAGTTAAACAAATAATTAGGCTGCTTCCTCAAATGTTCCTTCCCCTACTTAGCAGTACCTTGTGTCACTGCCACTTGCCTTCACTCCTTACCTAGGTGCTGATATGGACATTTAACACTATAGTGCTAGTGACTGCAAAGTGAAATTTTAATGTACTCAATTCCTGAAGTCATTGTAAGTGACATTGGATGACCCAATCACATACCAATCCATTGGAAAAGGAGGAGCTAGCAAATCTAAGCCAATTAAAATTACAAAAATGGAAGTAGAGGTGTGGCTCAGTGATCATGCCCAAATTTAGCATGTGTTAAACTCTTTTGAGTTCTACCCTACCACCAGAGAGAGCAAACAATATAATGATGATACCATAAGCATTTCTAAAGACTGTTACTTGACTATCAAAGAAACTCAAGAAAAATGATAATATTTTTTAAATAGTTTATGTTCATTCTGCAGGAGTCCTAAGGTTTTACAGGTGTCCAATATTATGAATTACTTCAGCAAATGCTCAAGGAAAACAAATGAAAACCTAAGGGAACACAAGGTTGTAGTGTTTCTCCTTTGATATATTGTTCCAGCCGGTGGACAGAAAGGAAAAGGCAAGTTAGAGAAAGGAGATAAAGAGACTTATTTGCCTAAAACTAACCTGAATCTCAAACTATAAAGTTTAATTTGCATAATAATGTGATTACTTGATTCTGATAAACCATAGGCTTAAAAATGATAAAGGTGGGGAGGCTGAAACAGAAAGATCACAAGATCTTATCTCAAAACAAAAATGAAACAGGTCTGGGAATGTAGCTCAGTTTGAGGACCCTGGGTTCATTCCCTAGTATGGTGAGTGATGAAGGTGATAAATATTATGCATTTTTTAAACCACAGTTTTATGCACACAGTACAAGGAAAAACTCAGGCCAAAAAGAGGAAAAATAAAGGCTTGAGCCAGGTATTATGAAAATTAGTGTTGAAAATATGCACAGATCCCATCTAACAAATATTACATCTTTAAGATTCATCATGTCATTTTTACCTGTGTCTTAGTCACTTTCTTATCATGGACACAATACCCAAACACCATAACTTAAGAGAGAAGAGTTTATTAGGCTCACATTTTTACTCCATAGTTAGCCAGCTCCAAGGCAGGAAGGCATGACGCAGGAGCCTGGGTGGAAGAACCGTTCACTCCTGGGGCCAGGAAGTAGAGAGAGAGTGAAGGGAGGGGCTGGGAATGGAGGGTGGACCCTTCCAGGTCACATGCCTTTATTGGTCACAGCCCACTTACAAGCAAGTCTACTATATTGCCTCTATAATCTACTCATCTTCCAAACATTAGGCTTTGCAGGGACTGTTTTAGATCTAAACCATAATAACCTCAGAATCAGTGAATATTGGAATCAAGAAGTCTTAGTTAAGGGTCACTGGGTTCAGTTCTCTAAGGACAATTAAATTAAGACACATGGGTAGATGATTTATCAAAAGCCACTAATGGCAACTGACAAGGTCAGGGCTAGAATACACTTCCTGACTCTTGTTCCAATCTGATAGGTCTATAAAATAGTATTGCACTGAACAGATTTTTAGAATTGAAAAATTTAAACCTGTGATTTTATTTCATGTAATATTTGTATCATATCAGATAACCTAAAAAAATCTACAGCAAAACACCAAGTAATACTGGTTGAAATATTTTTATAATGCCACTCAAAATGCATGACTGAGCTTTCAAAAAGACATGAAATGTTCATAGGCCACAAATAAGGAACTGAAAATTATCTTAAGGTGGTTCTTACTCCACTATTCTGGAAGCCTTTGCCTATTTTAGTTACAAAAAGTTTGAGTTTTAACATTCTTATGGGCACATGGCCTCAAGCTCATACAAGGCCTTATGTTGAAAGTGAGACTGATTTGAAACCAGTATTTGAAAGGTATTCTTGCAATGGAGGCTCAAGGAAGAATCTGGACAACAGAAAAAAATGATGAAGAGGAACTTGTCTGTCTTGTCATGGGACTTTTTTTTTTTTAATGTTCTTAACTCAGAATTTGAGTTTACAGAATCTGCACAATATAGAGAACTGCAAGGTAGTTACAGTTCACAAAATAGAGACAAATGCTCTTAATGTGTTTAAAATACTGTATTCAGTTTTTAAGAACTGAGCCAAAGGGCTGGGGATTTAGCTCAGCAGTATAAGCACTGGCTGACAGGTGCAGGGTAGTGAAATTGATCCCTGGCACCAAAACCAAAACAAAAAAACAGCCAAAAACATGAGAAAGGAGATAAAAATCAGTATCCAGAAACCAAATAGAATTTTTAAAGGGCATCTAGAAATGAAAAGTTTAATGATAGAAATTTAAAAGTCAATAGTAAGTAAAAGAGCATGCCGAACACACTTTAATAAAAATTATAAACAAGATCTAAAGAAAGGACCCCAAATGCAGTGCAAAAAGTCATATAGATGGAAAAACACAAAGGAAAGGGTTAAAGAAATGGCTAGAAGAAAAAAGTCTAAAATTCAATTGGAGTTCTAGAAATAATCAACAGACTAGAGGGAAAAAGTTCAAATAATAGCCAAATTATATTCAGGAAGTGTAATGAGTTACGTGCATATTTAAAAAAATAAGACACATTGAATTAAGTTACAGAAGATAATACTCTTGAAAACAGACATTTGAAAGGACCCATTTCCTATCTTAAAGAGAACAGTTTAACTCAGGACAGCAGACTCTGCTGAAGCTAGAGACAGTGGGATAAACTTTAGTATGAAGTAACATTTTCAGGCAAAACCAAAGATCAACACCCATGAATTCTTATTGAAAGGATTTTGAACTCAGAGAATCTGAAAAGTGAAAATGAACAATTAGCCTAACAAAACTGGTAAACAACCATTGAGTATATAACACAATAATCCCCCCCAATGTTTCAATAGGTATATTTAACTATATAAAACAATAGTAAATGAGTTAAGAAGGCAAATTAAATACTGTGTAATAATAACAGAAAACGTGAAGATAGTGCCATGGCGTGGATAGTAAATGTCCCCCAGAAGGCTTGTGTATTGGTAAAGAATTAGTCCCAACGTGATGCCCTTGAGAGACAATGGAGACTTTAGGGAGGCAGGGCCCTGGAAGTCTTAGGTCCCTGGGTGCATGGGCCTGAAGGGGATATTACAACGCTGGGTCCTCCTCCTCTTCTCCCTTAGCTTCCCAGCCACCGTGAGGAGAGCAGCTTGCTCTATCATGTGCTCCTGCCCTGATGGCCTGTCTTGCCTCAGACCCAAAAAGCCATGAGGCCACCCATCCACAGACTGAAACCTCCAAAACCTTGACCCAAAAATATACTCTCTCCTTTTATGTTGATTTTTTTTTCCCAGTAATTTAAGTAACACAAAGCCAGCTAACACAGTGAAAGAATTTGAGTGCCTTAAGATGTTTTGATTGGGAAAGAGAATGAAATGTTGCTCTTTTTCTCTAATGAAGTATTCACAATGTCCACAATAACAAAACATTAAATGAACATATGCATAATAGAAAAAAGGATAATAAAGAATAGTCAATCTAATACAAGAGAAGAAAAGATAAAAATAAAGCAAAACTATGATTGATAGAAAATAAAATAATAAATATCTGTGTTTTGGAAAAAGCAATAACTATGTTGGATTAAATTTGTCTGAAGAGAACCATGGGTAAATGGAGAAGGGGGGCCCTCCTAAGAGAGAAGGATATACCGATTCATTCAAGATTGAAAATAAGTCCAAAATACAATAGAAACACATGGGAAAATTTCAACTACCTCAAAATACATCATACTCCAAGACGAACAGCCTGAGATATATGAACAACATTCTTTTTTTTAACTGCAGAGGTAAAAATCCTCAATTTATCACCCAATAATCACATAAAAATAAAAAAATTCTGAATTACAAGGGGAAACTGGTAAGTCCACAAATAAGGGGAAAATTTTAATATGTGTCACTAATGATTATCAAGTTAAAAAGAAACATTGATTTGGACCATATAATTAACTGTCTTGAGCTGATGGGTGTATTATAGAACATTCCATCCTACTATCAGAATAAACTTGCAAGTCTAGACAGATCATTTACAAAAACTGAACTCTGTCTTTAGCAAATCTCACAACTTTGCAGAACTCTGCTTTATACAAGTCATAAGCTCTGATCCTTTGAAATTACCTAGAAGTCAACATTTTAAAAATACTAGGTAAGCATGATGTATTTGAAATGTAAAAACAAACTCCCGAATTATTTATGGGTCAGAGGGAAAAAATCATAATGGAAATGGGAAATTAACACAGCAAAGTTAAAAAGTAGAACTTTTTAGCCAAGGACCTAGTTAACAAACCTCACATTTTTGATGTATGATGTTAAGCATTTCAAAGGAAATAATTAAGCATAGATTTCATTTTCATTGAATTTGATGATGAAATGTTAGATGCACTGTGTTTAAAACCCTGAGCATAATGATGTCTGTCATTATTCTGTTCAACATTTGTCCTAAGCATTTTAATGAAAATGCTAGATATAAATTACAGATATCAGAAAGGATGAAAATATTGCTACTATTCACAAAATGATTGTGCACACACAACATGTAGATAAATTTTTAGGATTAGAGAATTGCTTATGAATATGTGAGCAATTCATACAAATAAACTTCCTGTACAGTACAAAATAAAATAGAAAATCCAATTTTAGGGGCCAGGGATTTAGCTCAGTGGTGTAAGTGTCTGCCTGGCAAGTATGAGGTTGTGAGTTTGATCCCCAGTACTAAAAAGAAGAAAATACAGTTTTAAAGAGATGCTTTTACAGTTGTAATAAAAATATCTCATAAGAGCTAACATTTATCTAAAATATATGCAAGGTGCTTAGAGAATTAAAATTATATAAGAAATGTACCTAAAAGAGAGATATACTATATTCATGGAACAAAAACTCAGTATCACAAAAATGTCCGTACTGAAATTTCTTGCCAAATTACTGGAATTTTTTGCCCAGGTCTTGACAAGGACACTTGTAACACTAAGATGAAAGTGGAAAGTGCCAAGAATGTTCAAGGTAATCGGAAAAACATCAAAAAGGAAAGGAAGATTGTTCAGTAAACAGTGCTGAAAAAACTGATTTTTCACGGGGGAGATAAATGGGGTTAAGCTTCTCTCGCCACACAAAGTTAGATTCCAAGAAGTTAGAAGCTAAACGTAAAAATGCAAAATTTTTAGAAAGGTTTAAATTAGAAAAGAAAGCGCAACAAGTTCCTTTCACATGTTGAAGTTTTTCAGTCAGCCAATAATCAAACACCAAAGCAATGGTAGACTACCAGAAGGGTGAAGGAAGGAGTGTGATTATGCCATCTGTGGGACTCCACGCAAAGCAGCTGCCTGACTATCCGCGCTTTATTCTAACTCTTTAAATGAATAGGACTGCATTTGATTATTTACATGTCAAAATTTGCATGTTACTGATGCATATGTGGTTAAGTTCAAAGCATTCTTTTTGGCATACTTTTGTTTTATTTAACATAAGATTTTAATTTAATAACAATTAAATGAAAAAGTTATAAACATGAAACATTTATAAAAGGTCTATAATATTATAATTAACTTAGGGAAAACAATCAGAATGAAACACTAGCATATCCATGTAAGAATGTACTGCATAACTTTGTTACCAGTACAGAAATAAAGGTAGGTTGTTCAAAGCTAAAATGTAAATTAATAGATTAATATTGCTTTAAGTAAGTACAAAAAATTCAGACTTAATTAAAGTGATTTTTTTAAAAAAATTTTTTATTAGTACTGGGGATCAAACTCACAACCACATGCTTGCAAGGCAGGCACTTATGCCACTGAGCTAAATCCCCAGCCCTAAAGTGGCATTTTAAAATGTCGAGCTAGTTTTTGAAAGCTAAATGGAGAATGAATATCATTTCAGATAAAATTTCCACAAACAAGGCTTGAACTTACTGTTTATCTCTCTTCTATCCTGTATATTCAGAAGCACCATAAAAAATTGGCTGATGTAAATTCCATAGAAAAACTCTTGCTCAACTAGAAAATACTAAAAGTGTACTTTCTAAAGAATTAAGCTTCCAAAAATTCATTATATATTCATAATAGAATTTTTCCCAAAATATTTTAATTAATATGCATTATATTTGAATAACATCAAGATAATTCCAGCAGGGTAGATACAATAACTCTCTAGAACATATTAAAACTATAGGGTGAAAAATGTTTTCTAACCTTACTATGGATTCCCAGATGGTCTTCGAGTTACATGATCTCTAAGATCCATGTCAAGTCTAGACTTCTGTGTGATTCTGTTGAAGATAACTCTGAAGTTATTTCAGACCAGATTGCCTCATCTTTGGTGACTTTCTTTGAATTTTCATTTCCTGAATGCTTCAAGCAATGCAAATGTTCAATTGGAAAAGCTATGCACTCCTAGTTTTAAAAAAGTTTTAAGGTCAGTTTTACAGTGTGTCAATGCACTTTGTAAAGTGTGGTTGTCAAAGTTTTACTTTTCAAAAATGTTCCCCAAATGAGCAACACCTTGGAACCATGAAACAAGGGTTTTTTAAAAAAGGAGTTCTGTGGTCATTACAAGTTGTGAAGACTTCAGTAGTTTATTCTGAATACAAATACAATATACATACTTCTTTCATAAGGATCATTTTTATTACATTGCCCTAAATTTAACACTATATTTGAATGAGATAGTATAATCTAAGCATTGACAGTGTTTGATTGAAAATAAATTAACTTGAAAAATTCATTAAGGCATGAAAATATGAAAATCATGTAAAGGTAGTGAGTTTATTTTTAAACTGGATACTATTTTTTTTAATATAAAGCAACTCTTTCAGGGGAGCAGTTCTCTCCAATTTATGCATAGATTATTTGACAGAAAGGTTGAAATATCCCACACCACTTTGCACAGTGGAAATGCAAAACCCAAAGAATTCATATTTTCAAAACTGTTAACACCTTCTCGAGTTTCAATAATTCATTCAATTTCTGTAGAAAAACATGGGCTTTATTTTTCTTACTGTTAATTATTTATGTAGCTCAGTTTTACAAATAGGTTCTCAATATCTGATAGCCTACAAGAATTTCACCAACCAAAGCATTTTCTTCAGGTCTTTTTGCAGTGTCTCACAAGAATTTGTCTTATGGGTGTGAATTGCCCTAAAGTTTTTCACATTTATAGTCATGAGAAGAATTATCTTTTTTTTTGTGAATCAACATCATATTTTTTACAAGAAAGATTATTTTTTTGGCACTCTGCATATTTGAATGCCTGTCAGTGCCATAATGTTAGGTTAGCTAACATAATGATAGCTAAGAGAAACATACTCTGATGATGTGGTAAGATTCACACATGGCTGAACATCATGAGAAAATAATTATTACCCTGAGCAGCATAAGCAGAGCACCATAACAAAGCTGTTTTTAACAAAATCAGGTCCTACTCTTCTTCCACTTCTGCTTTTTAACTTAACATTTATTGATGTAAGTGGATATTCTTCTGGGGAAGAAAAAAAGAATTACCGCCTATTTCTGATTTTAAACATTTACATATATATTGGTTCATATCATAAGTCTGAAGGAGTGCTTTACAAATTTGTCATCTACGTTATTTCTACAAAAATGTGTAATATCACCACATAGGTCACTGCCCAAAGGAAGAGAAAGGAACATAGGCCAAGAATTGTGTGATACAATGACTTGTAAAAAAGCTGCAAAGTTTTGACTGGTATTGTTGGGACTCCAGATATGGATCTCTAAGGAAGTAATCATTTGCATTGTTCTTTTCCTGTGTATTTTCTTATGTTTTTGTAGTGTGCAGGCCATTTAGTGAACTAACTCAGTTGAATGTAAAATCCTAGTGTCTCTGTCTTTTCTGCTGTAAAAATCCCTAGCTGTTGAGACAAATTATGAAATAATTAACTTTAGAGAGTTGCAGAAAGTTGGCAGTCCCCACAAAAGTTGGCAGTCCCTAAAAAAGCTGGCATTCCCTCAAGGGCCTATTTTTTATTCGATTCATTGATTCCACAAATGTTTGTTTAGCACATGTAACTTATGCTGGCAGCCCTACTAGGCACTGAACATACAATCATGAACCGAAAAGCCAGGTCCTTGCCTTTATAAAATAGAAAATCTATGATGCATTTAAAAATTTTGGCTAAAATATAGAGGTTGCATAGACTCTTACACTGTTGAATCTAGTTTGCTATTTGGGGAAAATTTTTATACTTAAATCCATTAGAGTAAAATTTAAGAATATAAAAGACAAAAAATTTGGGAGGCTTTCAAAGGGAAGCAGCAAATCACTTGCTAATCAAGTTATTGTATTCATTGGAAACACTTTAAAAACTTCTGCAAAAGAGAACTGAGAAATATATATTTGAAGAGAAGAAAAATCCTCAAAGTTGGAATTCTGCATTGATTGTCATTTAAATATGAGAGTGTAGTAAAATATTGAAAGAAACAATAAGAGACATTATAATCGCACTTCAATATTGGGTAAAGCAACCAGGCAGGAGATCTTTAAGGAACACTACTGTAAACAAATTGGATCTAACAGACATTAGAACACTGTCCATTCACCCACGGTACTACACACTGTCATTCTCCAGGACAGACCAGAGACTTGGTCACAAAGCAAGCATTACTACCTTTGGAAAGATTGAAATCACACAGTGTATCTTTTCCAGTCATGGTGGAATAAAGCTAAAAATCAGAAAAAAGAACTAAAAAAAATTACACATATGTGGAATTTAAATAACATTCTAAAACTGAATAATTCAAAAAAGAAATGACAAAAATTAGAAAATGTCTTGAAACCAATGAAAACACAACATTCTAAAACTTCTGGAGTGCAGCAAAAAGCAATGCTGTGAAGAAAAGTTAAAGCTGTAAATAATATTAAAAGGTAAGAAGAGCCTTACATCAACACCCTAAATTTTTACTTCAAGGGACTAGAAAAAGAAGAACAAACTAGATCTAACTGTAGCAAAAGAAAGAAAACAGTCAACATTGGGGCAGAAGTAGAGAATAGATAAATAAATGAAACCAAGAGCTAGTTCTTTGAAAAGGTAAACAAAGTTGAGGAACTTTTTGTTAGAATGACTAATAAAAAAGAGAAGGCTGCAGTAAAATCAGAAATAAAAGAGGCTGCTAATTGCCAATTTTATGGAAAAAAGCATAAAAAGATTACTGTGAACCATTATGTACTAAAAGTCAGATAATCAAAGTGGGCAAATTCCTAGGAAACATTTGACTTACCAGGACTGGATCAAAAATAAAACCCAACTAAATCTATAATTAGGACATCAATAAGTCATCAAAACCTTTCAACAACAAAAAATCCACAATCAGCTGACTTCACTGGTGAATTCTGCTAAACATTTAAGGCAAAATAGTACTGTCAATATCAGTCCTTCCTGGACTCTTCCAAAAAAAGGAGAAAGAATACATCCTAACACATCCCATAAGGCCTCCATTAGCTTTATACAGAGACACTATAAGGTAAGTACCAACCAGGATCCTCTGTGAATATTGATACCAAAATTCTCAACAAAATACTATGATAACCAAATTCAACAGCATAGTAAAAGGACTATAACTCATGAATGATTCAGTTTATGAAAATAAACCAATCAATGCAATACATCAAATTCATAAATAAAGGGGAAAACACATCAAATCAGTTGATGCAAGAAAAATACCTGATACATTTCAACATCCTTTTATGATTAAAAAACACCCTCAACTCATAAGAGCTAGATGAAATCACTTCAGCCTAATAACGGCAATATATAAATAAACTGTAGCTTAAAATCACAATGATGAAAGACTGAGAGCTTCCTCTAAAACAAGGACAAGGGTAGGAAGCCTGCTTTTGTTTCTTCTGTTCAATAGGGTAGTGGAATTCATGGCCAGGGTAATTAGACAGGGGAAAAATAAAGGCCTCCAGACTGGAAAGGAAGAAAGAAAATTATTCCTGTTGACAGATGACATGACTTTATATGTAGAAAATCCAAAAGGTTCCACTACAAAAACAAAAGTTAGAGCTGGTATACCGACTCAGGAAAGTTTCAGAGTCACAAAATCAGCATGTAAACATCAGTTGCAATTCTTTACACCAGCAGTGAATGAAGAGAACATTGGGGAAACAAATTCATTTATGGTAACACTCTCGTCTCTAACACTAAGGGAACAATGATAACCAAGGAGGTGAAAAACTTGTATAGGGAGAACTACAAAAAGTTACTTAAAGATATTGAAGAAGGCACAATAAGTGGAAGAAAAAAATCCTATATTCATGAATTGGAAGACTTGATATTGTTGAAATGTTTACATTACCAAAACAATCTATAGATCCAATGTATCATCCATATTCTAATGATGTTTGCAGAAACAGAAAAATCCAACTCAAAATTCATAATATTAAGTGAAATAAATTAGAAAGTTTACTGGAAAAGACAGTCTTATTGGCATGCAATGATAGAAAAACCACTGAGGTCAAATATTAAAGATAGATATAAATGACTAAACTCACAGTACACAAGAAACACACAGGAGAGTTAAATGATGCTGTGAAGAAATACTTAAACTTGGAATGTGAAATATTATACAAAACAAATGGCCCGGATGATTTACAAATGTGGTGCCAGAGAAAAGAAAAGAGAAAGAAGAGAAGAGAGAAGGAGAGGAGAAGGAAGGAGGGAGAGCGGAGAGGGGAGAAAAGAGAAGAAAACAAAAGAAAATGTGTGTGTGTGGTGGGTGCTTGGGTGCTAGGATGCTAGGGAGAACATTGTTTTAAATTAAAGGAATCTAAAAAATTATAAGACAAAACAGTATCTAAATCTTGACTTTTTTTTAAAAAATAAAAGCCATATATTACACAAAACATATTTGGGAAACAAGCTGTGCACAGTCTAGGTATCAGCTGATACTATAAAGTTGCTATTCCTGAGTGTGTTGATGAGTTTGTGTGATTCTGCTGTAGAATGCTGTTTTAAGAAGCAGCCTTGTGCTTGCTAGCCAGGAGCTTGTGCCATGAGTATGGAATGATGTCATGAGGTTTGTGATTTATTGCAAAATACATTCAGCAAACACATACATAAACTTTTATAAAACACATACCATTAAATGGTAAAATATCAACATTTTAACAACCTTAAATGTTCTTAAATCTAGATGGCAGGCCTATGAGTGACATGTTTTTTTCCTAAATTTTCATAGTTTAGAAAAAGCAGATAATCAAAAGAAAAAACAAAACTATTAAAGCATTTATAACAAAAGATCCTTTAGAATTTTTCAGGGTTAGGGTTCTCTTTATGACAGATACAAATAGAAGTTCAAGTCTTGAGAAAGCTCATTCTTTACAGCTAATGCTATTAGCCCAATCCTAAGTAAAATCCCGAGAAAACAACAGTGAATATTCCTAAAACCTATGCCATTGGCATTATCTGTGCTACCAATTATCTGTCTTTCTAAATATCCCATGTGTTCTCAGGGTAATGTATAGGCAGTGGGCAGGGTGCTAACAGGTTAGAGCACTACTACATGCGTGCTTAGTTCACAGCACTCGGTCTGCTCTGTTATTTTCAGGGTCCTGGATATTCAGTCTTTACGTAGATGTTAGAAAGGAGTCAGGTGACACTCTGACTTAGCATGAAGTTTAATTCTTTGTAAGCAGAATGGCTGAGCAGCTGTTCGACTCTAAAGCTGAGATGAAGTGGTAGGATTTACCTGAATAAGTGTGGATCTCACGGAGATTGCGTCTTGGCATCTTTGTAATATTGCAGTCAGTGCAAAATGTTTCACAGTGGATGTTACTTTTTTATAGCCCACGCTGGGAAACAAACTTCCTCTTGTTCTACCTGTTAAACATAAAAGTGAAATATCTGTCAGCGTTGCACAGGATGAAAAAATTACCCTCTTATTCGGCATGGACATGTATTGCTATACTACTTGACAATATGATCAGAGATGAGTTGGGGCCTTTTGGTAATGTAAAGGTGATTAATGATAATTATATACTTTTAAGATAAGTTTACGAATCAACTGCTTTTTATGTGCTATGGCCTAAGTTGGCCTGAAAATCTTTAATTAAATAATTGATGTTAAAGAATTTTAATTATCCCTGTTCTTTATAATTAATGTTGAATTATTTTGGGTTTTTTTTCTGTTTCCTTTCTATTTCCTTTTATTTTACCAATGAGTGTATGTTCTTTTTCACTTTTCCCTCTCACTTTAACTGATTTGAGTCCAAGGATTTAGCTCAGTGCACAAGCTCCTGGCTGGCAAGCACAAGGTCATGAGTTTGATCCCTGGTACCAATAAATAAATAAATAACTGTTTTGCAAATCTATTATGCTGCCCCTTGGTTGCCAACCTGTCATGACAGCATAGACCAGTATTCAGTCACAGTCCCCATCTCATGTCCTGCAGCCCAGGCCTGTCTGCAGCTCCTTTGGTAGCAGAGCTTCCTGATACAAGGATCATCGACCTCAGTCTCTTAAGTGCTTGCACGAGCCAGGTCTGCTTTGACACCCACCCCGAGCAATGCACAGAGCCCTTCCAGGGTAGGTAAGAAGGTAAACCTGTGTTTTAATTGGTTTTCTCTAGCTACTAACACAATGTTACAGACTGGGTAAATTATAAGGATGCTAATTTTGGCTCATGGTTCAGGTCCAGAGTCGGAGCTGCCTTTGGTTATGCTGTCCGAGTACAGAGGGTACCGTGTCTCACATGGCGAGTGACAGGGACACAAGTGTCCCCTTCTTCTAAAGCTGCCAGCCTTCAATCATGGGCCTTATCTAGTCTGAATCACCTGCCAAAGCCCCAGCTCTACATCGCATCCTCTGATTCAGTTTCCACAACTCAGTACCTTACAATGGGGACCCAGTGGAGGAAACTAATCATGCCCAAACCACAGTCACCCGTGTCTCACAGCAACCTAAAATGAAGTATTGGCTTTCTATTTACCTTCATCCGGACGTGGATTGTCCTCGTGCCTGGTTTTCACTCAGAGACTTGGTACAATGACGGCTGCTTAGGACCACGTTTCTTTGTGTGTGCGTGAAAATCTGAAACACAAGAAATGAGTATTATTCTTCAGCACCACATAAAGAATTCTTTAAAGTCCTGACGGTAAAGGAAAGTCAGTGTCATTGTGCTGTCTCGGAGGGGAAGCCGGCAGCAGCAAGTATGTCACGGTCACTTAGGTTCTGCTCTCTCGGGAACAAGTTTCTAGCTAGAGACTTGGCGAGCTGTTGTCACTGAGGTGAAGGCCACCTGGAGGGAAACTTCAACACGGCTACTCATTTCTTCTATGAGAAGATGCCAAAAGTAGCAGCCGGTCTGTCATAGTGAGAGTAGCCATGGCCAGTGAACCTGTCCCCTGAGTCATCTGAGGAGCAGCTAAGAAGGACTTTCCAGAAGTTACGAAGCTTGCTTCTCTTGGTCAGCAGAGCAGGGAAGAAAGAGACCGACTGGAAAACAGACTCAGGAGAACTGAAAGGCCCCTGCGTGGGGAAACCAGGCAGCAAAGCATGTTTTCTTCTCCTGCAAAGCATGTCATTCTGTTCGCAGGTCCTCTCTACTGCTACGACTCAGAGAGAAACATACGCTAGGAATAACAGAAGCACAGCATGAAGGTTTTCTTTAGGCATCTAATTATGGTTTTATGAATTCTCCACCTAGATTTGTCCGTAGTGTCCCAGACCTTTTGCAAACTTGTGAAATGGGTGGTTTCCAGCAACCCTACTGGTTCCTTCCTTGTACCAGATCCCCTCTCCAGTCCCCGTCCCTTCCTTTTGTGTGCCTTGTTGGACCCTGTCTTCTCTGCATACCTTCAGGCTGAGGTTTATGAGTGCCCTGTTGGACCAAGCCTGTTTATTCCAGGATTCAGTGATGGGGCTGATAAACTGCCTTGAAAACTACTCGAAGCCTTCCAGTTATATTTCGCGGTGTAGTTGCTTACGAAATTGGAATTTCAACTGTAAAAACATAAAGCGTATCGTGCAAGTGAAATCTATTTGGGGCTGTCGTTGTTGACCTTTGTGTGAATTAGAGGTGGACACTGGGCTGACAGGATCTGAGTGACAGGATGGGTCCTGGGCAGCAAAGTGTAAGAGTCTTCAGCACAGCTTCATGGATTTTGTGAATGCACCTGTGTAACCACCACCCACATCAAAACACTGGACATTTTCCTCACCCCAGAGGTTTCTATCACACGCCCTTCTGATTTCTCTCACCATAGATGCTTTGCCTGCTACTGAACTGCAAGGGAACCGTATAACATGTCCCTTCTTATGTCTTCTGAGTGAGATTTATCAGTGTTCGATGCAGCCTTACCTTGTTCTTTTTCATTACTGTGCTATATTCGTGTGCCACCATGTATATTACTGTTCTGTTGCTTTCTGATAAAATGTCATTTGATGCTCATGTATTCTTTTTAAAATAGACTTCATTTTTTAAGAATGATTATAAGTTTACAACAAAATTGAGCAGAAGGTACAGAATATCTACATAATCCTGCCCTAATAAATACACAGGTTCCCATCATCAACCTTCATGCCAGAGTGGTTTATGAGTAACAGTTCAGGAAGCCACACTGAAACATGATTATCACTCAAGGTGACCCTTTTATTATTATAAATCCCTGATAACTTCCCTAACTCTTCTCTGTCTGAATTAGTATTATCATTCCTTTCTCTGTTTCCTGTGAACAAGGTATTTTTCTCCATCCATTTTCTTTTCATTTATATGCAATTTTATATTTAAAGTCAGTTTCTCATAGACAACATGTAATTGGGTCTTACTCCTTGATGCACTTTGAAAATCTTTTAATCAGTGTATTTAACTATTGATATTTAAAGTGATTATTGAAAATTAGACTATTGGCTAACATAATTGTTACTGTTCTCTATTAATTGCTCTTGGTTTTTGTTCCTATTTATGATTCCATTTCTTTTGCACATTTGGAGATTTTCTTTTCTTTCTCTGAGAAAAAGTCTTTGTTTGCAGCCCAAGCTGGCCTTGAATTGAAGGCAATTCTCCTGCCTCAGCCTCCCCAGGTTCTGAGATTACCTGCATGTGCTGTGACTGCCATGCTTTTAAAGTCCTTTCTTGTCCTTGCCTCTGGGGATTTCTCCCAGGCCCTGTCCTTCCACATCTACCTCAGTCTTCTGACCTCCTGTCCTGAGTCTCCTCCGGTTCACAGATCCCCAGCTCCTAATCTCAGTTACTGTCCTCTGTGAAGATGCTGTGCCCCATGTGCCTTTGATCACTCCTGCATCCCTGGCCCAGCTCCTCCCTTCCCCAGCCAAGGGGACATCAAGGCATTTTCCAAAACAAAGCCTCCTCCCGCACCAGCATCCCCTCCTTCTGGCACCAGCATCCCCTCCGTCTCCTGCTCACTGGTTCATCCAAGGCCACAGCTGAGACCAGGACTCCTGCACTCCCGCAGCCAGGCCATGGGCAGAGCCAGGTCAGATGTGAGGGTGGGGAGGCTGCGGGCTGGGGAGCCTGAGGCAGGAGGTCCTGGTACCCCAGAGCCCCTGGGAAGTCAAAAGGGAAACTGAAGTGGGTGTGAGAAGGGACCAGGCCTCTGGTTGCCTGCCAGGCGAGGGTCTGCAGGGCCTTCAGAATTTACCTTGCTTTGAGTGAGTGCTGACCCTGCTCTGGGCACAGCACTGGGGTTGGGGGTGGGGGAGGACACCTTGCCAGCTGTGTGTATGCGAAGCTGCTGGATCCATGACAGGAAACCAGGCCCCAGGTGCCATTCTAAGCAGTCCAGTAGTTGGGGTTTTCGTGGTGGGGTTTGAACCCAGGGAGGACTAAGCTATAAGACTAAGCTTGCCTATCTATCATCTGTCTATCTATTATGTCTCATCTGTCTATGGGATTAGTTCTCTCTTTAGTCCGGGCAGGACTCAAACTGGAGAGCTTCCTGCCTCAGCCTCCCAAGTGCTGGGATTGCGGGAACATGCCACTGACACAGGACCTCCAAATTGATATAGGGGAAATGATAAATGTCAGATACACCAAGTTTGGGTCCCCTGAAGTCAAAGAATGAATTCTAAGAAACAGTGAAGGTTAAGTATAGGAACATTTGGGCCAGGAAACCCTGTACTCTGGGAGGCTGAGGCAGAAAGATTGCCAGGAGTTCAAGACCAGCCTAGACTATATGGTGAGTTCAAGGCCAGCCTAGACTACCTAGAGAGACCCTATCTCAAATAAAAAAAGAAGTAGGAAAATGTACTGGAGCAAAGGAACGGGGAGTAGAAACAGCTCCTGCGAGACAGGAGGAGGCCGATTGGGCCTCCCTGGAGGTTTTTACTGAGTAGTCCATTACTCTTCATTTTTTCTCCTTTTTTAGGGTACTTTTTGAAAACTTGCTTTAGTGACTACCCTAGACATTGCAGTGTATATTTACCTATACATAAGTATAGATCCGTAAACATGTATGTATAAATATAGATAATCTATATATTATTGCTGCCATAGATCAATAGAGAATAAATAAATAGACAACCCAGTGGTGGGGCCATGGCTTAGTGACTTTCTAGGTTTGATTTCTAGCAATTCCCTCCAAAAAAAGCAAGAAAAATTACAGTTGTTATTTTCCTTCCTTACCCCTTTTCTAGTGCCCTTCTTTCCTTACACAGATTCCCATTTCCAACTCATGTAATGTTCTTTCTTTCCAAAGGACTTCTGACATTTGTTATGAGGCAAAACAAATGGCAAAAAAACTCCCTGGGTTTTATTAGCCTGAGAAAATTTTTATTTCTTTTTCATTTTTGAGGAATAACTTTATAGACTATAGAATTGTTAGTTGGTGATTATTTTTCTTAACACAGCAAATACTTCATTTTATTTTCTTCTTGCTGAGCAGCTTCTGAGGAGACTCTGACATAATCCTTATCCTTATTTCTTAATAGGATAAATAAGATCTCTTTATCTTCCATTGTCTGCAGTTTAACTATGATGTACCGGTGTTGTTTATTCCTTTTAAGTTCTCCCAGCTTCCTAGATCTCTCATTTGGTATCTGATACGAATTCGGGGAAACCCAAATTCTCAGTTGTTGTGTTTGTCCTTTTCTTTCTTGTATTTACATTATGCACATATCACACCTTTTTAAAATTCTCTGTAATTCCCGAACCTTCTGTTCCTTCTCCCCCCGGCCCCTGCTTTTTCCTCTGGCTTCTCAGTTTTGAAACTTTCTACTGACATATCCTCACACTTAGAAATTCTGTCTTCAGCTACGTCCAGTCTAGCAATGACCTGGACAAAGGCATTCTTTGTTTCTATTCGATCTTTGTCAATTCTGTTTTCTTTTTTCTTCTTCTTTTTCTTAGAATTTCCATATTTCTGCTTCCATTGTGTACCCATTCGCCTATATTATTGACCTTTTTTTCATTAAAGCCCTTAACATATTTATCATGGTTGTTTTGAATTTCCAGTCTGATCATTCCAGTGACCCCACCATATCTGAATTTGATTCTGATATTTGTTCTCCCTTCAAACCATTTGTCTTTGATCTTTTAGTGTGCCTTATAATTTTTGTTCTTGTTGAGAGTGAGTAATGGTACACAGGGCAAAAAGGAATTTTAGTAAATTAGCTTTTAATGGTGAGATATAAGCTGTTAGGGGAGTGGTCTCCAGCCCACTGAGAAGGCCTCTGCCTCTGGGTTGTGACATTTACAAGTGTGGCTTGGGTCTTCCTCCCAGCCTTAGGTCAAACAGGACAGTTAGAGGGAGCTGGGCTGGGGATTTTCCTTCCCTCAGGAGAATTAAGCTTTGATCAACCTCAGTAGGTAAATGTCTGGTTGACTAGTTTCTCCTAACAGTAGTCCTTTTAAGGAACACAATCCTCTGAGTTATTTCAAAATAGTTCCTTTCCCCCTGCTCCTGTTGGAAGCAGAGGAGAATTTGTCTCCAGTGTCACTGTGAGAATTTGTAGGACTCTTGGAGGTAAAATATTCAAAAGTGTGGAATCCCCCGTGACTGGGTCCCCCTGGAGTTTTTAGCACTAAGACTGTTCACTCAGCCTCTAAGAATTTGTCAGCTACTATTCAGGTCTTCCTGACACAACACTGTTTCCCCCTAGGTTTCTGGTCTTCCTTCTGTTCTAGCATTTTTGTTATCCAGGAGCAGGGTTGTTGGGTCATTCTGTTCCCACTATCTGTGAGAGTAGTTAAGAAAGAATCAAATACCAATATCCTGTCATAACATTCCTGTCATAACATTAGACACTCACTAAGCTGCTCAGACACCCTGCGAGAAGGATCTTGGAGCCTGTGAGCTCTCTTGACAAATCCAGTTACACCCAAGTCTCTTAGTGAGAGCAGCAATACTTAAGTAAATCACGGGCACCATTAAAGAATTTTCATTCTGTTGATCTTTTTTATTGAGCAGAAAACACTAGAAATAAAAACTGACTTCTCTTTGTCATGCATATAGACTTCTTCTAGAAGTCAATCCAAACTTGCCCTCCAAAGCCAAATTCAACTGATGTGACTAACATCCACTCCTGACCTGGGAGGTCAGTTACTGCAGAGCTGCAGATTTGATGAAGGCCTTTTGACCAAAAATACTGCATTTTGCCTTTGCGGTACAGAAATACGTACTTTGCTTAAAGATTCATCTAGTTTCAGGAAGTTCATAAAAGTGAGGAATAGAAATTGGCTTCATTTGGAATGAAGTTATTCCCAGGTGTAGGACTCAGGCCTCGCGCTAGTGACTCCATTCAGTTGAGAGTCTCATATTTTTGAGCAAGCTCAAGCCCACACACTCCCCACAGTTAATTATGATAAAAACCATAAACATTACCACAAACAGGCAGTGTGTAGCAAACACGAGCTGAAAGGAATAGAGGATAATGCAAGTTTTGAAATTAAGCTACCAAAATCTTCTTAAAAGGTGGATTCTGGATTGGAAGGCTACTTTCAACAACAGATTCCTCAGATGACTCCTTAAAGAAAAATGAAAGAATTGATGTCAAACCTGTGATAGTTGGCGTATCATTTCTCTTTCACTACGTGTAGAACAAACCCACAAAAATCAATCACTGCACATCTTTGAACTATAGAAAATTGTTTCTTTGAAGTTGAAATTAAATCTTACGAATTTCAGAAGGACTTATTCATGCAGATTCTAACAACAGTTTCTCAAAGAGAGTTTTCAGTTATCCTCACATAATAACATGCACCTGAAGCTCTTGTCAAACTGCAGATAGCTCTCAAGGTTCTGAACTTTAGCAAAAGCTCTCAAGAAACGTTGATGTTTCTGGTCCACAGAATCACAGTGTTAAGTGGTGGGAGTTGGTCACCCTGATGAGCCGTCATTATTTATGAAAACACAGCTGGAAATGGTTAGGCAGGTAATGCTTGTAACATGAGGAACAGTGTCCCAGGATCAAATGACAGTGGTTACAGCTGAAATCTTGCCACTTGCTAACAATGCCATTTTAAAGCAGTTTATGCTGTGATTCTGAGTTTTACTTTCCTTAGCTATAGATATTTTAAAAAATATATATTATCTACTTTGTCTCACTCGAAATAACAGCAGAGTTTCTTCCAACTTGAAGGTAAGGTTCTAAGGAAAGGTACCACAAGGCAAAAACCTAACAGTGTCATATGAGTATGTATATATTTGAAATTACCTTTACTGTCTTTTATTAAAAACATGATTTCAGTAAATACAGCATAGGCAGAGGTTTTGCATACAGAACTTGAGAGTTGGCATCATGGTTTGTGGGCACATCTTTCAGTTCCACTGAAATTTGACTTCCTTTATATTACCAAGAAATAGTAAACAGTATAGTAATCATCCAAATCTCTCAACAGTTGTGCCTAGCTTCTCAAAAACATAAAAGCAATTTCAAATTAACTCTAAAATACATTTGTGTAAATGGTGTATCCCTTTTCAGAAAGGATAATCCACAGCATTCACTTATAAACAGAACCTTAAATTGCAACAGATGTTTTGCTTTTTGAAAAGGTTCTTGAATTCATTGACAGACCTTTGGCTAAACTGATGAATTAATTTGTTCAGGCCAGATTTCATAAATCCTCTAATAATTCTTCCCTTTAGACATACTGACTTGATTTTTGAGATCGGCAGCATGTGGTTTAAATGTTTTAACCTTTGCTACTTTAATCAACTAACATTTATTTCAAGGTTGAATGATGACCAACCATTGAAAGATATAGTTAACTAAGAAATAAAGGCCAATTTGTCAGTTACATGAACCCGGATATCTAGATAATAAGTGGAAATCAGTCTGTGTCACTTAATTTTGAAATGTTTGGCAGCTTTTCTGTAATCCTTTTTCTTCCAGGGCTGTGATGAAGATAAATTTATGGGAATTGCTACAAAGCTTGGACGTGCTTAGAGTCACCATCCTTAAATGTGGCTCATTTGGCTCGACTGTACACAAGCCAGCTTTTAGCGATAAGGATTTATTATGTATGTTTGGCTCACATTTTTC
The DNA here is from genome assembly GCF_034190915.1 of Cavia porcellus. Lineage (NCBI taxonomy): Eukaryota > Metazoa > Chordata > Mammalia > Rodentia > Caviidae > Cavia > Cavia porcellus. The sequence continues at coordinate 21,410,944 of NW_026947500.1, forward strand.
ATTAATACAAGAAGGCTAACTACCAATTTAGCATGGTTCAAATCAGGATTTAATACAAAACTGAGCCCAGCTTCCAAATTTACTGTCGTTCCCTCACAGGGCTATACTTGAGATAAATAGTTCTTATCATTAAGAAGTCTAAGCTCAAGTTTAGTAGAAGTTTTTGTCAGTATACTGTATGTAAAGCTTTGTAAGAGAGTTTCTTAGTTTACCAGATTTCATGGGTCTTGCATGTGTGTGTGTGTATTGGGAGGGTGTGTGTGTTTAATTCTAATGGGACCATGAGGGAAATTCAGAGGATTGCTCACTGGTTATAATAAGAATAGATTGAATTGGCCACTTACCTTTTGATATGAGTGCTATCATGGTCTGAAAACTGGCCATAACCTCAAGATAAAATTCATTCCATGCACTGAGAAGACTGTTTGATTATGACCCTCTCAGTCTTAGGCTCGTTGAGTGTAAGACAAAGGGCAAAGCACACTTAGAATAGCAGTTTGAATGTGCATCAAATTACATGCATAGCTAGTAAAACTCAGATTGAGAAAACCAAGCCCAAATCATGCAGGGGTAGAAAGAACAGGCTTTTCAACAAATGGTGGGAAAGCTGGATAGCCACATGCTAAAGAATGAAATTGAATCTGTATTTCACACTGTGTGGAAATATAAAAATTAATTCAGAATGGATGAAGAATCTAAATATACAAGCTGAAATTGTAAAACTCTCAGAAGAAAATGGGGAAAGTCTTATGGCATTGGATTAGAAATGACTCCGTGGAGATGACAAAAGCAGGGACAACAAAAGAAATAATAGGTAAGTGAGGCTTTATCATAATTTAAAAACATTTGTAAATCAAAGGTCCCTGCTAAGGAGGGAAAGCACATAAACGGGAGATAATGTTGGCAGATTATGTATCTGATAAGAAACTAATCTCCAGAAAACATAATAAACACCTGCAACTCAATTCAGCAACAAAAGGGCAACCAGTTCACCAATGGACCAAGGACAAAAATAACACCAATAGCCCAAATGAACATGAAAAGATACTCAGGTCATTTGTCATTAGGGGAGTGCAAATGAAAACCACAATGAAGTATCACTGTGAAGCAGCATTTAAGGGAAAACAAGCTTTCCCAGCCTTGAACAATCCCTTCCAACTTCTCACTTTCTATGACTATAACTCCTTGTTCTTATGCAGATAAGATTGGCAGTATGACCTGAAAAAGTTTATGACACTGCTCTCACTGGATTCATAAGGCTCTGTCTTCTTTCAGGGCTAATTTATTAGTTACTAATTGCCTCATCTTGCTTCTGTAAACTTGCTTGTATCCCACTGCCTCCAGTTTCTTTCCACTGGAAAGACCAACTCTCTAAGCAGCATGCATGAAAACTGGACCCTTTCCTTGAAGGCTCCCTCAGTCATCGTGGACAAGCTGGGCCAGCGTGCAGCTAAAACCTTAAAATAAAGCCCTCCTGTTTCTCCCATGGTCTCTCTGACCGCTTGGATTCTGTGACAATTTCACATCACAAAAAGCAAATGCTGGGGATTTAGCTCAGCGGTGTAAGCACCCGCCTGGCAAGCTCGAGGTCATGAGTTCAATCCCCAGTATGGTCATTCGTTGGAGGGGTATCTTTCCTGTTTTGGGGGATTGCAGCTGTTGCCTGTGACTTCAGCGTTGGGTAAAAGAAAATGGCTCGAACTAAGCAGACTGCATGTAAGTCCACTGGTGGGAAAGCCCCCCAAAACAGCTGGCCACTAAAGCTGCCAGGAAAAGCGCTCCCTCTATTGGCCCGGGTGAAGAAGCCTCATTGCTACAGGCCTGGAACCATAGCACTTTGAGAGATTGGCTGCTACCAGAAGTTAACTGAACTGCTCATTGGGAAGCTACCTTTCAGAGGTTGGTGAGAGAGATTGCCCAGGATTTCAAGACCAACTTGAGGTTTCAGAGTGCACCTATTGGTGCTCTTCAGGAGGCTAGTGAAGCATACCTGGTGGGCTTATTTGAAGATACTAATCTGTGTGCCATCCACACTAAGACAGTCACCACCATGCCCAAAGACAGCCAGTTGGGGCCAAAACGGGGAGAGAGAATTTAAGTGAGGGCAATTTTTATGGTGTTTTGTAGTAAATTCTGTAAAATACTTTGGCTTAATTTGTGACTTTTTTGTAAGAAGTTGTTTATAATATGTTGCATTTGTGCTTAACTCATTCCATCATTCACTCAGGAAGAATGTGAAAATGACTGTTCACAGACCTCAGGACTTGAGTGCTGGTGCTCAGGAGGAACAAGTAGCCAATGAGCAGCAGGGATGGGTGATACTTCTTTCTTCTCATGATGCATGTTTCTGTACGTTAATGACTTGTTGGGTAGCTATAATAGCTACCCAAGGTACTAGCATTGATAAATGTGTACAGGGTCCTTTTGCAATAAAACTGGTTATGACTTGATCCAAGTGTTTAACAGTTGGGGCGGTTAAGTCTCACCATCCATCACTGTGATAGAATGTAGGCTTTTTCAAGGGTGAGATACAAGTCTTAACCACAGTGTAACTTGCAGTTTCCTAAAAAAGAAAAAAAAAATAAACCTGGCAGCTATAAAATACACTATGTGCATTTATAGTAGCTATTTTATATATTGTAGTGTTAACATTTTTAAATTAAATGTTTTACATTCACAAAAAAAAAAATTGGAAAAGGGCTGGGGATGTAGCTCAGCAGCATAAGTGCCTGCCTGGCAAGCACGAGATCATGAGTTCAATCCTTGCTACAGAAAAACAAAACAAAAACAATGAGTGTTGACAAAGATGTGGAGAAACTGGAGCACTTGTGTCTTGGTGTTGGAAATGTGAATAGTGAACTAACACCCAATTGCCATGTAATCTAGCAATTCTACTTTTCAGTACATATACTAAACACCCCACAAAAAATCTGAAAGCAGGAACTCAAACAGTACTTGCATGCCAATGTTCATAGCATTGTTAGTGACCTACCAAAACATGGAAACAACCCACATGCCCATCAAGAGATGGATAAACAAAATATGCAGTATATAACCATTCGAATATTATTTGGCCTTAAAAAAGAGTGAAATTCAGGCACAAGCTTCAACATGGATGATCCTCAGAACATCCTAGTAAATTGTATAAACCATGCATGAAAAGACAAATTAATATCTCCGCTTCAGTGAGGCACCCAACACAGAATATCAAGGCAGAAAACAGAATCAAGATAATTAGAGGTGCCAGCATGGGATGGTAAAAGGGGAGCTGTTGTTTAGTGAGTATAGTTTCCATTTGAAATGAATAAAACTAAGTAGTGGTGAAGATGGCATGGAACTGTGAAAGAATGGAGAGAGAAAGAGAGAGAGATTGCTAGGGTCCAGGCTTAGATTTTCAGACCCCGTAAGTCAGGGTTAGAGCTAGAAGACCTATGTTTCTAGTAAGTTTCCTGGTAAAGCTGCTGTTGCTGACCCAGAACCCACATGTCTATAGAGAAGGATTCTCTTCCCAACAAGAGAAGGAATTCCCAGGAAAACTTTAACAAAGATTCCAAATTGTGGACCAGCTCTGATGAAGGTAGTAAGCAGGTCCCTGTCACTCAGTATTGACAGGAAGGACCCTTAACTCCATCCACACTCAATGGGAAACAGCTCTGGAAAACTGGACAGTGGTGTCCACCATGGGGGCAGGAGGAGCAATGCACAGCCCAGACCCCACATGCTTCTCACCTTCAGGGTTGGCTGGTTTCTATCTTGTTCAGATAAGGTTGTAATACAATCTTATTCTTACCTTTGACTTTAATGCATATCGGAGAATTACATGTCTGGTGCAAGCCTTCAGCAAAAGTTAAGTGAATTTTGCTCATCCGGGATGTTGAGTTTCTTTTTTGTTTATTTTTTGGGATTTTTGGTGGCCTTGGTGGGGAAAGTAAGGAAGATCAATATGGATATGTGTGTGGAGGAGGAGAGGACAACATTGGAATAAACAGAAGAAATAGCAAAAAAGATGACAGAGTCAAGTTGGAGAAAAGAGGGAAATAAAACGGGGTGTGCAAAGATGCCGTGTGAATTCCAAAGCACTCAATTAGAAGTGGACCAAAGTTTAAGAAGTGAGTGGAAGGCTAAAGACTATGAGGGGAGCCAGGACAGGCAGTGTGCTGTCAAGGACAGTCCCATTCCTAGCTCAGAATCTCCTTGGTGTGGCTTTTCTTAGACCAACCACGCTGGAAACCTGGGTCACATCTGGAACTCTGGAGTTCTCCATCTTTCCAGCACTGTGGAAAGTATACATGTGCTCCACAGCCTGCATTTTTTTTGCCACCCACAACTTTGGGCCCCGCTTAGAGGAGCCAGTGAAAGAGTCAGTCTGCTGAATCAGAACAAAGCTCAGTGCTCCAAATAATGTTATCCCAACAGGCATTCATCCATGTTGCCATATTAAGCATTGCAAGTGGTCCCATAAATAATACATTCTTTAGGCACAAAAGGCATGCATGTCACAAATTATGTTGCAAGTTATAAATAGAGAATAAAATAGTTGGAGATGTGAAGTCAGGAGTTTTCGATGCTGCTGCTGGCTCACACACAGGTCTTAAAATGTCATCTGCCCCTCACTTTGGCTCAGTTTCACAGCATTTCTCATAGACCTATAAGGTGCTTACATATGAAGAAGTTCCTGTTTGCAGAAGTACTCAGAATCCAATGAAGCGGTCAGGCCAATACACAAGTCAGTGCAAGACACCTTATAAAAGATGTGATGAGCACAGTACAAGCCAAACACCAACAAATTTTGAAAAAGAAAAAACAGAAAGGTGTTAATTCCATTTGAATATTCTTAGAATGTCCTGTTCCCAATACAAAATAGGCATTTTTTAAGGTAGAAATAATACATATGTTCAGAGGAAAACAATAAACAGTAAGAAATCACTAGTTGATGTTTACATATTATTGTTTTACAAATAGTTGTTCAAGATACAAAAATGGAACGTATAAACTGGGAATTCAAACAGCGAGACTTCAAACAGTTCTGTTCAACTGTCCAACAAAAGCTTAGTAACATGATTGTCAATCCTATACACTTAAACATACATGCAGTTATCCATATCTTCATTTATGTTTAGATTAAACAAACTAAAGCAGGTTAAAATAATTCTGAACAAAGAATAATAGTATTTTTGGATTTCACATCATGACACTCTGTGATCAACACTGGGTACTATAGTGCCTTTTTTAAAAAACAGATATTAACAAAACAAAACAGAAAATGGGTAGAAATACTACATAATTTCAAAGAAAAAATAAACAGTAAGAAATAACTAGTTGATGATTACAGATTGTCTTCTTACAAATAGTTATTCAAGATACTAAAGTGGAGTATATAAAGTGGGGATTCAATCAGTGAGATTGCAACCAGTTCTGTTCAACTATCCAACAAAAACTTAGAAATAGGGTTATCAATCCTATACATTAAAACATACATGCAGTTATCCATATCTTCAGTTGTGTTCAGACTGAATAAACCCAAGCAGGCTAATATCACTCTGAAAAAAGAATAATAGTATTGCTGGGTTTCACATTATGACACTGCAGGATCAGCCCTGGGTACTTTAGTGTCTCTTTTTCTTCAAAGTATCTGTTCATTTCATCATGTGTCATAACATCAGTTCTCATAAACTGTTTATAGATTCTACACATGCGTGAGTCTTAACATGTGTTTCTATCCTTTCTGTATTAGAGGGAGAAACAAAACAAAGCAAGACAAAAAAACATATTCCTATAAACACATGAAATGAAAAAAACATAGGACTGTTGTAAAAAGAGTTCTGCCATGGTTCCTGTGTTGTCCCTTGTTATCTCCAATAAAATTGGCTATACATCAGACATAGTATAATTGAATATATCAGTACATAATAGTATTAATAAAAATACAACTTTGTATATAGTATAAAAATTCAAAAACTGGCAGTTATCAAACCGGAATGTGTATTGTAGAGTCTTGTCATCTTCAGTGTAGTTGCCTATACTCTCAGACTTGATACTATCAATCATATCAGATTTGAATAAAATCTTCTCTGCCTCATGTGGTCTTTTTTGCCATCAGTTGTCTGCTTATCTTCTTCATTCTGTTTTTGGCTCCATTCATTGAGGCCTCTCTGCCACTGTTCCTGGAATCCTAGTACTTTTCTCTCTTTCTAGATTGCCCTGCAGTATTCTCTGTAGAGTTGGATTGGTGGTTGCGAATTTCCCAAGTTCCTCTTTGTCTTGGAAGCATCTTATTTCTCCATTAATTTCTAGAGACAGTTTAGCAGGGTATTTCAATCTGGGATGGAGGTTTCTTTCTTTCAGGGCTTGGAATATTTCACTCCAGGCTCTTCTTGACTTGATAGTTTGCATCAAGACATCTTCCATGATTCTGATGGGCCTTCCTTTATAGGTGATCTGTTTCTTGTCTCTAACAGCTTTTAATATTCTGTTCTTATATTAAATTTCTGGGATCTTGATTATTATATGCCTGGGTGTAGCTCTGTTTTGGTTGTAGGTGGCTGGAGTTCTGTATGCCTCATATATAGAATATCATTTCCTTTTCCTATGTTTGGGAAGTTTTCTTTATTTCTGTGAATAACCTTTGTAGTTTCTTTGTTTGTACCCCTGCTTCTTCATTCACATTCTTTATTCTCAAGTTATAGATGCTATTGTCATCTTCTAGCCTTTGTATTATTACTGTTTATTTCCTTGTTATTTTTAAAAAGTTTTCCCTTTTATAATTCCACATTGCAAAACTGTCCTCCAGTTTGAATAATCTATCCTTAGTTTCTTTCAAGCTGATTTGCCATCTTTCCATAGAGTTTTTAATTTCCTAGTAATATCTTTGAATCTGCTTCATGTATTCTATATATTTTTTATATTCATCAAATGGTTCTCTCCTTTGTTTGAGTTCCTCCCTTCTTCCATCTGTGTCTGCTTGAGGGGTGCTTTAGTATCTCTTTTATTAATCTTCTTATATCTTGCTTTACTTGGCTAAGTATTTCACTTTTGAACTCATCTATGAGTTCCAGAATATATCTCTTTATGTCCATTGGTGCCATGTCTGATATTGCATGTTTGCTGTTCTCATTCTCCTTTGTATTTACCTGTCCTGGGTCAATGTTCTCAGGGTTGGGGCCTGGGGACTTTTGGTTGTTGCTTCCTCTTCCCATCTTCTTTGCTTCTTCCAGGAGGCCCCAGTTTCTTTCTTTGTTGGTTACAATTCTTCTGAAGTGCGCTGTCTAGATGTTCCTTCCCACTGCAGTGTGCTAGTGAGTTGCAGACAGGGACAACGTATACTTGCCCCTCCCCTCTGGATCAGTCAAGCTGCTGGGGCTTGCATTGTATTACTATGTGCCGCCTCCCCTCCGGGTCAGTCAAATTTCTGAAGCCTCACTGGGTTAGTGTGATTAGTGTGCCCTACACTGTAGGAACTTGATTTCAGATAACCTATTGGGTCTCAGCCAGGTCATGTGACCCAGGCCTACCTCACTTCACTAATCCTGTTCGGGAAGGGAACAACTGACTGAAGTCACTGCTTCCCCTTGTACTTGCCAGTCTTGCTCGGTCCCAGAATGTCATCTGCCAGAGCCCCCCTATTTATGGAATTGCTCCACTCCTGTCACTCACCACTCTCCATTCGGCTTGCTGACCCCCAAGCTCAATGTAATTGCGCCTTCAGTGAGTCAAAGTGGCAGAACCTTGAATGGCTTGGCAAGTCGCGGTGGGACCTCGGCAGGTTGCGGCGGGACCTCGGATGGTCGGCAAATCACCTGCTGCACCAGGAATACTGAACCTTTAGCTGTCCCAATAATAGCACCAGGACTGTTTGTTTGGTTGGTTCTTCTCACCTTAATTTCTTCTTGGGATGAGAGAACTCATCTCCCTCTGTTCGGGGCTCCCCACTCTGTATTATGTTGAATTCTAAGTTGATTATCTCAGGGAGCCTCTGTAGCCAGTTGTTATCTATCCACCATCTTAGTTGCTATCCCCCAAAATAGGCATTTGAGAAGTGGTTTTGTGGATAAAGTTAAGCAAGCAGATCTAAGCACCTTGCTGTGACCTACTCTACAATGTAGTCACTCTTCCTTATCCTCCTCTTCCTTCTCCCCATCTTATTCCTCCTCCCCATCTTCCCCTTGCCTTTCCCCCTTCTCTTTTTCCTTCCCCTTCCCCTTTCTCCTTCTCCTGCTCTTCTTCCTCCTCCTCCTCCTCCTCCTCCTCTTCTTCCTCCTCCTCCTCTTCTTCATCTTCATCTTCATCTTCTTCTTCTTCCTCTCCTCCTTCTTCCTCTATTTCTCTGGGAGTCGAACACTGGCCCTTTTCACTGAGCTATATCTCTAATCCTCTTTTGTTAATTTTTGATTTTGAGACAGAGTCTACTAAGTCAATTAAATTGCCCAGGCTGGGTTCATACTTGTAAACCTCCTGCTGTAATCTCACAGAGTACTGGAATTAGTGATATGTGCCATAGCTGGCTTGCACTTACTGTTAATTGACATAATTAAAGCCGAATATCTGCTTCCTTGCCACAAAATCATGTATCAAATGTTTTATTAGCATTCATGAAATGATTTTAGGCCTGGAATCTTCACATACATGATGAACAACTTTGGGACAATCTACTTAATGAAAAATAAAGAAGCCAGGTGTGGCAACATATGCCTGTAATCCCAGCACTCGGGGAAGATTGCTGCAAGTTTGAGGCCAGCATGGGCTACATAGTGGCCCGTTCAAGGAACTCTGAACTATATGGTAAGACCTACATGGTGACACTCTGATTCCACACACAAAAGAAAAGAAAAAGAAAGAAAATTTTAAAAAGGAATTGAAATAGAAGAGGATACTGTGAAAGGCATTAATACAAATATATAAAAGAGAATTGAAGGAAATTATTTACCTCTGAAATTTAAGTTTGCTTTTACCAGAGAAGCAGGAGAAAACTTATTTTATTTTTATTTTTTACATTTTTAGGTATTAGGGATTGAACACAGGGCCTTTGTGCTGAGTTATGTCCCCAGTCCTTGCGCTGGGACAGGGCCTCACTAAATTGCTAAATTTCCCAGGCTAGGCTGGAACTTCCAGTCCTCTTGTTTCCGCCTCCTAGAGTGCTGGATTACAGGTATGCAGCATCAGACCTGGCGGTGGAAAGTCCTGCTGGCAAGAAAGGAGACTGACAGCAAAATGAAGAACTAGGTGGAACCAGTCAGCCGTCTCACTACCCAGTTCTCATCAGGTGTCGTCTTCCATACGCCGACCCATTTTTGCAGGAGTCTAAGGTAGAACACTCCTGGCCACTGAAATCCTTTCACTTGCCCACTGAAGAGTAATTCCCGCAGCTTAGGCATCACATGCTGGGCAACAGTGAGTTCATGATGCAGAGGAAGAGCAAAATAAAGTTGAGCTGCTTGGGATTTCTTGGCAGTGGCAAAATAACTTGAAGAAATAAAAAGCAATTTCAAAGTAGTGTCCTTAAAAGTTATGAGGTTCTAACTGTTGTACAGCAGCATTTTTTTTTTAAAAGAAAGAGTCCAAGATAAATATGCCGTGATTCTTTATCTTCTGATACAAAGTCAATCTTAGTAGAGTGAAGCAAAATCAGGCCTTTGGGCAGGACATTATGATATGATGTTGCAATATAGGACTTAATTATCTCAACAGTTTTTATAATAATGAAACCATTTTCCTTTTACTTTTCTGGATGCAGTAACAGTGCTCCATGCAGTACTATGAGACAAATAACGTGGAAGTCTGATTGATGAACATAATGACATTACAGCTTACCACATAATTTATTTGGTAATAATAAAACATTCTTGCAGCTACTGACCAAGTGTCCACACACAGGAAAACTACTTAGTGTCTTTAGAGTGCAATTTCCATCTGCCTTTTTACTCCCCTAACAGTTGGTCCTGCAACCAGGACTCCTGTGCAAGAAGCTGTCCAGGAGGCACAGGGAGCAGAGAGCTAAGGCCGCTCGTGCTGGCGGCAGGGCTCTGTCCCATCCAGAGCCTGAAACAGGGGTGTCTACACCATCCCCAGGCACCGTGTACTGGGGCAGCTCCTATTTTGTTGCCGTTTTCCCATTTACTAGAGCGCTATTGGTACTGGAAGCATCACAGAGGGGCACAGGAGTGAGACAGCAGGAAATGTAGGCAGTCAAGGGACGTGATTAAGCCTGCAGCCCTGAACTCGGCTTCCCATTCCTTCAGTGAGGAAACTCTGGGAGACGTTAGAGGACACACTGGAAAGTTACCAGGCCTGAGGGTGTCGTGGAAGCTGGGGTATTTATACACCAACTGCAGTGAGCTGCTGTGAGGGGTGCTGAGTTGGAGAAGACCAATTCCCCAGCCTCTTCTGCCTCGGGGGAAGGGAAGGACAGCCTTGCTTATCCTCAGCAAAGAGATCCAGCTCTGGCAGCTGTCGTGCGGCAGGCCAGCACCGAGGTGATAAGGACCCAGGAGTAAGTATCCAGCACCCACAGGATTTTCTATGATTATTTTTGCATGCATCATATCTATGTATATATGAAGTATGATAAAAAAAACTATAGCAAGCTATTTAAAAACATATTGCAGAAAAAGACATTGCCTTTAGACTCCCTCAAAAATACTCACTTTAAACACACTGACTCAGTCCTTCTGGCCAGCTTCTGACATGGTTGCACTGCAGGGACTTTAGTTGCATTGTCATGGCTGCCTCAGAGTCTTGGATCAGTTCAAAACCATGACCTTTCACGGTCATTTTGTCTTCGGGGACAAGTCAGAAGTTGTGAGGTGTGTGGTGAGTAAGGTGACTGAGGATTCACTATTGTGTTTCTGCACGCAGAGTTTCTACTGAGTGGCCCTGACAGCAGATTTCACCATATTTTTGACCATACCTTGTAAAGACACTCACAAAAAAAACCTTTCAGAGCTGCCTCTGAAAGAAGCAAGAATGAAGCTGGGCGTGGCGAGGAATATCTACAATCTCAGCCCTCAGGAGGCTGAGGCAAGAGAATCACTGTGAATTTGAAGCCATAGTGAGTTCAAGGTCAGCCTAAATTACATAGCAAGACTCTGTCTCAAAAATAAAATAAGGGTGGCAAAAAAAATGAGATAAGTATTCAGAACAAGGGGGAATACTTTGAGAGTTTATAAGAATGTTTGTTTTACTGTAATCATTTTATTTAAACACACATTACTTGTTGATTAGTCCTTGTATTTGCAATCTCATCTCACCTCTCAATGGAAACATTCTGATGAAAAAATAAATGCAATTTTATTCTTTTATAGAAAGTATTTGGCATTCTTAAAAGAAAGGCAAGATGTTCATTGTATTATTGCTGTCAAAAATAACAAGGAATAACAATGACCCATCAATATAGAGGATGAGAAAGACAAAAGAATGAGCAATTCTTGCATCAGTCAACTTTCCATCATTGTAACAAATACCCAAAGTAGTTCAGCTTTAAAGAGAAAAGGGCTATTTTGGCTCATAGTTTTAGTCCATAACTGGTTGCCCCCAAAGTCTTGGTCCTGTGATGAGGCAGCAAATTATGGTGGGAGCAAGTGCTAAGAAAAACCATTTACCTCATGGCTGGAAAGCCAAAAGCAGGAAGAGGGTCTCTTGTTGGCAAACCCCCAATAACCTGATGAATGCTTTTGTTTGTGAACAGAATTATGTGCAAACAGAAGCATTTGTAAACCAAGGTATTAGTCTACAATACTTGTAACAGATCATTATAGAAAATAAAAAGTGGCTGGGAGTAGGGGCCAGAGACCAATAGGAATATTGCAGGAATCAGGACAGAGTTCAAAAAGTGGAGACAGACAGGCAGGATCCAGACTGCCCTGTGAAACTGAGTAGGCAAAATTTGCTGAAGGTTAGAACGTGGGCTGTCAAAGGAAGAGAAAAAATGAAGACTGGTGCCTACAGGCAGGGTCGAGGGCACATGCCTGCAACCCCAGCCTGAATCAGGAGCATCACAAGTTCCAACCGAGCCTGGCCACTGAACAACTTGTCTCAAAATAAAGCAGCAAAGAGGGGTGCGGATATAGCTCAGTGCAAAGGCTCTGCATTCAGTCTACAGTCTATTAAAACAAACACACACACTGTGGTTTGGGCAGAGTCACAGGCTAGCATTTGCTCTAGCGGGAAGACTTTTGTGGTCAGGGTGGCAGAAGAGAGCTCTGTTTAATCCTGGGGATACGGCCTGTGAATGGAGGTGTTCAGCTGACAGTTTGCCTCAAAGAGCTCAAGAGCCTTGTGTCTGTTCAGGTGACTCAGGACATAATACTGTAAACTACACTAGGGCTGAATCATGTCCTTCCCAAAATTCACATGGTAACGTCTTTAGAAAAATGATTAAATTAAAATGAGGTCATTTATATGGGGCCTAATCCAACATGATTGGTGTCTTTGAAAGAGAAGATTGAAACACAGGAAAAGTGATCATCTAGAAGCCAAGGAAAGAGGCCTCAGAAAGAATCAACATCCTGATCTCAGACTTCTAACTTCCTATGAATTATGAGAAAATATAATTCTGCTGAAGTTTCCCAAGGTTTAGTACTTTGTTATCATAACTCCAGCAAATTTACGCACTCATTTTGGCCATTTTTTAAAAATTGGTATTTTTTTACTGTAAGATATCTGCTTTTAACCAAAATAATAATTTATTCTCCTTGCTCATCCAAACACACAAAATTGACCTACTCAATGGAATTATTTTCCTTTTCCATCTGAATCCAAAAGCCTTTGTATAAAATTTTTTTATGTTGAGCACTTTTTCTACTAATAGTTATCTAATGATTTACTTTCCCTGATAACTACTGGATTAAATTATTAAAATATGACATGACTTAGACATATTGCATTATTATGCAGATTTTACCATAACCAAAAAAATAGAGCTGGAGAGCTAACCTATTTTATACAACTTAAGCTTGAAATGGTATTTTTTATTATTCTGAATTGTGTGCTTCAACTAGTGGTGTAATCATGCAGGCCTTGACTGAATATCCATATCTGGAAGCTCCTGAGATCATATAGTCTAGCCTAAGGCACCAAATTAATGGATACTGAAGAACATATCAACTACATACTCAACGAGAAAATTATGAATACTGAGGAACACATCGGCCATTTACTCAATGAGAAAAAGCCAAGCATAGATAAGGTCTAGGAAACTTGCTCTAATAGGGCTCAGACCTTGAGGATCCCCCAAAGACTCATGTGTTACAGGTTTGGTCCACAAGGGGTACTACTGAGAGATGGTTGGACCTCAGAGAGGTTGGGCTTGGTGGAGGTCTTCAGGTCATTGAAGTGAGCCCAGAGAGGGAAATGCAAGTCCACAGACTCCTCAATCTTTTGCTCTTGCTGGCAATGGGGAAATGGTTTTGCTCCTTCACTTGCTCCACCATAATGAGCTGCCTCACCACAGGACCCAAAGCAATGGAACCAACAGATCACAGACTGAAACCTCCCAAACTGTGAGCCAAACTTTTCCCTGGCTGATAATGATCTCAGGCGTTTGTTGTAGTGGTGGGCAGCTGACCAACACAAGCCTCAGATAAAACAGAACATGGAGAGGACTGTTATGGTAGAGAAACAAAGTGGAGACAGGGATTCTGGATTCCATGTGACCAAGGGAGGACAGGAGAGTGCTTCTGCAAGTACAACCTGGAGCTGCATACTTATGAGTCCATTTTGAAGGAGCAATGCCTGCTCCTTCATTAATGCAGATGCAAGCCTGTAGATGAACATAAACAGCTCTGGAGACATGGATGTCTTCACTGAGTGCTTTTCCTCCAGGTTTTTACTAATAACCATTTCTGGACACTGAGGATGCACGGAAGAGAGCACTTTCAGATCCTACTCATGAGACCCCCGTGGCCTCACCCTGGACTCCTCTCATGTGCCGCTGTCCCCAAATGCTCACTCACTTTTAGCAGCCTGTGTGACTGTTGCCCACTGAGATTTAATTTGCTTCTGTGTTGAAAAGACTGGTTTTTTTTCAAAAGAAAGTAGTTTTCTGCTTGTTTTTAAGAGTTTTAATTAAGATGTCGGTTCTCTTGCCAGGTTATTTGTTCCAGGGGTGTCTATGAAATCAAGAGATGAGGTTCCCAGGTGTGGGGCAGCCACACCATTAAATTGTCCACTCATGTGCCTAGCCAGATGCCGCTCCATGAAACAGCTAGACTGAGGCTCGTGAATCCTTTGCTTCACCAAATAAATTTTAGGAAATTAAAGACACTCTCATTTTATTTCTCATTTTATATTCTCATTTTATTTATTTTTAACAGCACATATTTTATTTCACTGTTGTTTTATTTTTATTTATTTTTATTATATTTACTTAGAGTCATTATCTATTGCATTTGTCCTTCATACTTGATTAATAAGACTTAGGAATCTCAATTTTCAGGGATGTTTTTAATTAGAAATTGATGATTTTCAACCCAAGTTATGGAGTTATTGGTCAATGATCAGCAATCCCCAAATCCGATCACCTTCTAAGAGAAGATGGTGAAAGCACTTCTTGTCAAGGAACAGGAGGACTTTGTGATTTCACATGAATTTGGACATTTTTTTCTTCTCCAGCCCCCTCCTCTTCTGATACTAAGGATGCCTCGGTTTTCAATTTAGATAACTTATTAGTAAGGTTTGGAGTATCACTTTCCCAGGATGCCTCTGACTTGTCATTAGTCAGCCTGACATTTCTACAACTTTGGCCTTTTAACTCCAAAAAGATACAACTATGAAAGGTAGCTGCCAATTCCAGCTTGTTATTTAAAGATATGTTACAGACAGTTTTATAAAGATCAGTTAAGTAGCCTGCGCTGTTCTCTAGGCAAGAGGTAAGATTAAATATTTTTCTTTGAAATCTGTCATTGTTTCAACTTTTTATCTTTTAGGTCTCCTGAAGGAGGGAGGTAAGGAAAGTGCAGGTTTCTGGGAGTGATAGGATTGAACATTTTTCTTTACTGGAGAATCTCCAACAGCTTTATTGTCCTAGAAAAATCTAAGGCCAGAGGAAGCAAAATTGATAGGATGGGTTCAATAAAATAACAAAAAAATATTTTGCTAGGAAACTTCAGTGAGTATGTTAGTTTTACTCAAAGTGGTAAAATAAATTATAAATTCTCCTTGGTGTCCCCATATTTGCCTTCCCTTCCAAATGTAGACAATTTTGATGTCTGCAGTTGGGAACAAAATACTTTTAAGAGATAGGTATCATTAATTGCTCTAGCCAAGGCCCCATCATCCAAGACGATGAGCTTGCATTCTGTCAGAAAGGCTATGTTCAGGAGTTACACCTCAACTGAGACCTTATTTTGGTTTTTGAATATGTAGCTTTGCCATGTTGCCCAGACTGGCCATTAATGTTGAACTCCTAGGCTCCACACATTTTCCTGCCTTAGCCTCAATAGCCTCAATGGAGCGGCATCTGAAGACAACATTGCTGCATGCCAAACCACCAGGCTTACCCAGGGCTTTTCTAATCAGACATAATGAATGTCACAAAATGAATTTTTATTTGTGAAAGTGGTATCCTATTTACTATCATGACAAACATCTAATTGAACTCTAAATTTTAAATCTGTAGACATTCAAAATTCATGGATTAACAAAATATGTGTGTGTGTTGTCTATTTGTGTTAAACTCACCCTCTTGAAAGCAAAAGATGTAAAGATTTATTCTGAGTCATTGTTTCTCAGTGAACTCACCTCAAAGTACTTGGCCAATAGTATGAGCTGTTTGAAGGAGTAAAAGAAGGAATCAATGAATGTTTGCCATGCACTTTTGATCAGGTCAAATATAGCAACATGCAGACTGCAGATCTACGCACACTATACCTCAGCTCTAGGGCTCTTTGTACCCAGATAGCCTGATGACTGCCTTTCTCCCTGAAAACATGGCCATAAGCACAGAAAGAAACAGCAGCTCCAGACTGCAGACACTGTGTGTGTTTGCAGACACATGCTAAGCATTTACTTTACCTGGGAGCTGAGGTTGCATGAGGTGAGTTCCAGTGCACTGGCATGGGCCTGAAAAGAGTCTAAGATTATCACTCCCAGCAGGTAAGTGGCTTTCCAGCTTCCAGACACACTGGACTAGACTGGGAAGGTTTCACAGGCTTCACTAGACCACGCCCAGCTACCTTCTCTCAAGCAGGGAAGCTGAGGGCATGTGAGGTGAGTTCCAGTGCATTGGTGCTAGCCCCAGGAGAGCTTTGGACCATCACCCACAGTGCTTAGGAGCCCGCCCAGCTTCCTGGAACACTGGAGGTGACATAGGTAGCCTCGCAGGCCTGACTAGACCAGGCTCAGCAACATTCATTCAGTCCCAGGAGCTGAGGGAGGCAATTTCCAATATGCCAAGGGGAAGCTTTGGAACATCACTTGAAACAGGGAAATATAGGGAAATGACAAGACCAAAGACCAAAATGCAATCTCAAACCTCCAGCCCATTCCAAGAAAGCCTAGGAGCCATGTACATAGAAGAAAATATATGCCATACACTTGAAATATCTGAAATAATAGCAACTGAAATAAAGAAGCAACTCCAGGAAACTTTAAAGGAATTCAAATTAGAAATAATCTCCCAGGCAAAAGAAGAAATGATAAAAGTAATGAAAGAAATGCTGAACACATCTAAAGAAGACACAGTTTAAAAATTAAAGGAACAATACAAAAGCATAGAATCCCTGGATGAACAATATAAGAAACAAACAAAATACATGAAGCAGATTCAAAGAGATATATAGGAAATCAAAAATTCCATTGAAAATTGTCAAAACTGCCTCAATGAAAGTGAAGATAGAATTTCAGACATCGAAGACAAGATTGCAGCTAGTGAACGGGAAAGGAAAGATCTTTTAAAAATTACAAGGAATCAGGAAATAATAATTCAACAGCTGCAAGATGATGCAAAGAAAAACAACATAAGATTGATAGGGATAAATGAAAAAGAAGGGGGCAACCCAAATGATATCAAGAGGCTATTTACAGAAGTAATAGCTGAAAATTTTCCAAACATGAGAATGGAAACTGACATGTGGATTAGTGAAGCATATAGAACTCCAAACAGCCATTATCAAAATAAAACTATACCCAGACATATAATAATCAGCATCACAGAAATCAGACATAAGAATAGAATATTAAAAGCTGTTAGAGATCACCTATGAAGGAAAAGCTATCAGAATCACAGCAGACTTCTCAACACAAACAATGAAATCAAGAAGAACATGGAGCAAAGTATTTCAGATCTTAAAGGGATGCAATGAAAGCGGTCCTCAGAGGAAAATTTATTGCACTGAGTTCCCACATCAGGAAAACAGAACTAAAACAAATAAACAACCTGATGCTGCACCTCAAATATCTAGCAAAACAAGAGCAAGTCAAGACCAAAGCCAAAAGAAGGGAGGAAATTATAAAAATCAGAGCAGAAATTAATGCAATAGAGACTAAGAAAACAATCCAAAGAATCAATGAATCGAAGAGTTGGTTCTTTGAAATAAATAAAATTGATAAGCCCCTAGACAACCTAAGAAAAGGTCAAATTCATGCAATAAGGAATGAAAAAGGTGAAATCACTTCAGACTCTGTGGAAATACAAAAGATCATCAACACCTATTTCAAAAACCTCTATTCTCATAGGTTCGATAACATGGAAGAAATAGATTCCTAGAAATGTATGAAGTACCAAAGCTGGGTCAAGAAGATGTAAAACTGCTAAATAAACCAATTTCTATTAATGAAATTGAAAATATAATTAAGTCCTTACCAACAAAGAAGAGCCCAGGCCCAGACAAAGAAGACTTAATGCTGATGCTCCTCAAACTCTTCAATGAAATTGAAAGGGAAGCAATTCTTCCTAAGTCATTCCTGGAAGGATATTATCTGTGATGTTCCTCAAATATTCTTTGTACCTGGATCAGTGTGACAAACTTAACTTTTAGGGACAGTCCTAAGCAAGTGTTTCCCTTCTGATGAATGAGAATTCTTCCTTCTATCACATGATGAAAGCCATATAGTGTGTCTTCCTTTTGATCTTTGCTTCTAGGGAGCATCCCTCTGCTTTAGCCAAGGGCTAATCACAGAGCCATAAAGAAACACAGAAAGCGTATCTCCTTGGGTCTACCCAGCACATAGTTGATTGACTATCTTGGCAATTATTCCGTTAGACCTGTCCATTTAAAATCTAGATAATTAAATTTGAAATGAAAACTTTTTACTTGAAATTCGTCAAAAATATCCAACACAGTGGTGAGTATAGACTACCTAATAAAACATTAGTTGGTACAACAAAGAGCTATTGATTTTTATGTTAGCATGAGCTCCAATTTTTTAATGCAATTAATGATAACGAGATTTAGATCTGAAAAATAAAATCTTAGTTTCTGATTTGAAGACAAATTTATATTTGACTTTTGATTTTATGTTAATTCTTTTTACATGAATTAACCCTTCCTAATACTTATAGCTAGTATTAGTGAATTCTTTACACGGATTAGTCTCCTTTTACTATTATCTTTAATGTTGGCAAACTTAATGTTTTATAAGCAATCAACATGCGTTAGTACTCAGTTGCAAAAATTGCCGCTTTCCCTGAAAAATGAAATTTACCCTTTTTCAGTGTTACACCCACATCAATATTTCCTTTCTGCCTCTACATTTGATGCCATGTGCCAAACCTATATGCAGGATGAGTACACATCTGTGTAGAAAACAGAGGTGCCCAACCCCACCCCAATCATAAAATTCTGCTGGGAGAGGAATCCTTAAGCACCTAGAGCATCAGACAGTGCCCACAGACATCACATGAAGAACAGGATTCTTCCGATTAGTACATGGGCCCTGACGTTCTGGGAGTTTGAAGGAAGCTTTGTCTTATACACTTTTCTCATTGCTTTCATTTCTGTTTTGCAATCTTTTTCTCCTGTACTGTTTCACTGGAGGCTGATCTGAATAAACTTCATTTCCCAAAGCCCCCTCACCAATTAGTGTCCTAGTGGGTTTGGTCAGTGAGAGATGGGGGTTTAAGATTGAGGGTTGCTGTAACAACATACCTGAGGCTGCTTACTTTATATATTAAAGAGATTTGCTTGCCTCACAACTCTGGTGGGTGGAAGGTCCAAAAAGCATGATGCCAGTATCCTAGTGAGGACTCTCTGGCTGCATCACCACCTGGCAGAGAAGTAAAATGGTCCACATGCAGAAGGGAGCAAGTACAGAAGGGCTTTCTTTATAACAACCGCTCTTGAGAGAACTAACCCAGCTGTAGGAGCCCTGGCCGCTCCTGTGACAGGGTTAATCGCTCCAGTTAATCTGCCCTACCTCTTAAAGATTCCCCCATCTCTCAGCATCACCAACCTGGGGCTAAGATTCCAGCACATGAACCCGCAGGGGAGTAAGCCACTTACAAGTTGTGGGTGACTCACATCTTGTTAGCCATGGCAGTGGGTGAGGAGAAGGGAGAGGCTGCAATAATCTGCCCCACTGTTTTGGCTGCTTCTCCTCTGTCTTGTGCTGGCAGCCTCGGGTCCTTAGCTCTGCTCCTGGCAGAGTTCCCTCTTTGCTAAAAGTCTTCCCACACCACAATCTCCCTGCTTCCCTCCCGCCTCTCAGGGACTCAGCTCCCCACAGCTGCTAATATCTGAGTCTCCCTCACAGTTTGCACTGCCCTTTTACCTCTTGCAACACATTTGGGGCTAGAATTTTATTCTGTCTTTTGAACTCTTTGTTGTTGAGAGCACTCCAGCTGAATTCCTTGGCCTGGCTTCTGTTTTCTGGCTCGGGCTCTGATTTATGGGATTCCCACACACAGACTGAGCTGGGTTCATAGAAGAACTCCGCCAAATGTGGTGGCTTGACAGAGTGAAGGGGGTCTCTTCTGTGACATCTCAAGCAGATTCTGAGAAAGCCTGGAACCTCTGAAAAGAAAGAATGCACGTTAGGTCTGGGTCACAGAGGAGTGGTGTTAGCTAGGGTTCCCTAAAAATAAAGCTATCTTCAAGGCGCAAGTGTGAAGAAAAGGAGGAAAGGAGAAAGGGGAATGAGACAGGGCAAAAGGAATTAAATAAAAGGTGGAGCTTTACTGAGTGACGACATCTTCACAGATGAACAGCTGTTTTCCAGAGAGGACCCAGGCAGCCTCTGGAGGACTCTCGGTGGGTAGAGGGGAATAAAGAAGAAGAGGGAAGTGGCCTCCTTTCCTTCCCCATCTTCTGCTTCTGTGCTAGAGTTTAAATATGGTTTATCCATGCTCTTTTTTTTTTTTTTTTTTTTTTTTTTTGTCTTTTTTCTTTTATCCATGCTCAAAAAATTGGGCTTCTATACAGCAGTATTGAGAGATGATTGGATCTTTGAGAGGTATTAGATTGTTAAAAGAGTTAAATGTGTGATGACACACACCTGTACTCCCAGCACTCTGGAAGGCTGAGGCATGAGGATTGCAAGTTTGAGCCCAGCCTGGGCAACCTGGCAGTTGAATGAGACCCTATCTCAAACTTAAAAATTCAAAAGGGCTGAGGATATAGCTCAGTCAGAAGGCCCTGGGTTTAATATCAAGTACTGAAAAACGTAGTAATAGTATCTTTCTCAAACGAGTGAGTTCTCACTCCCACAGAAGTAATTACTGAGCATGTATTGTTATGAAACAAGTCCAAGGCCATCCTTGTGCTTCACTTCTTTCTCATGTGCCTGCTTGCTTTCCACTTTCCACCATATGCTGAAGTAGCACAAGGCTCTCACCAACAGTTGAGCATCGTATTCTTGGACTTCTTAGCCTAGAGAATAATAACCTGAAAACCTCTTTTCTTCATAAATTACCCACTTTCATATTCTATTATAGCAACATAAAAGGGACTGAGACACTCACATTATTCAAAATTTGCTAGGCACCAAGTTGTGCTTCAAGAGAGAAGGAGACAGCAAGAGTGGCTGGAGCTCGGCTCTCTATCTAGCAAGTGGCTGAGGGTCATGCCTGAGTTGCAATGGGCAGGTGTCACATGAAAGGGTATAAAAAAAATACTGTTCCACTAAAGCCTTCCTGAGTCTAGAGATAAGCAGGCCACCTTCAACTTTGCTCCTAGCAGTACAGCAGCATTGAGATAGCACTAGCAGCCACAGATGCTGTATTGGTTGCTTTTATCTCACTGCTGAGCCAAAATATCTGACTCCCAAAGTGAAGGAAGGAAGGGTTCATTTAGCTCACAGTTTATGGAGGTTTCAGTCCATCATCAACTGACTCCCAGCAAAGTGGCACATGGTAGAGGGCAACAAGTCATGGCTGCAGGAAACAGCACAAGCAATAAGAGCTAAAGGGGAGGAGCATGGAGAAAAGACTTTTTCTGACCTTTATATTGTATGTAGGCCACACCCACTTGGGTGTAGCACTCACACCCACAACCCCAACATTGGACTATGAGTCATTCACAAACTCTAGAAGCCTGCCCCCATGACTGTATGGGACTTTGGGGGGACATCCAGACTCAAACCATAACAGATACCATGCTGAGGTTTCTGCAGCCACTGACGAGATCAGTGTGTAGATTAGCTTGCTATATTTTAAATGTTTCTCTCTTGCTCAGGTCTAAAATACAAAAGAGCTAAGGAAAAAAGATGTAGTCAGTGAAGAGCTGCCAAGTTCATTGGAATATTAATATGAAATAACAACCACAGCCCTGATGTGGCACACACCTGTAATCTCAGCACTCAGGAGATGAGGCAGGAGGATCACTGTGAATCTGAGACCATCCTGGGCTACATAAGTGAGTTTCAAGCCAAGACTGCACTACATAGTAAGACTCTGCCTCAAATAAATAAATAAGCAGTAACTGTATACATCACTGAAACTATAAGCCATCTTTTATCATGATTGGAAAAGCCAGAAGTGTAATTCTGACCTCTGGATATATGAATGACTATAAAATAAAGGAAAGCAACAGAGTCACATTGTAGAGAGCAAACAATAATTCAATACTTCCCAGTAGTACAGGAATCTTAGTAGACAGCTGTTGTCTTATTCTTGTCTGATCACTCATTTGCAGTGAACTCTCTATGCTCTCAGAGTCTACATCTGTGAATTCAATCCATCATGAACCAAAAATGTTTAAAAAAACTAAGTTTGTACTTGATATGTACTTTCTTCCTTATTATTATTCCCTAAACAATACAGTACAACAAATATTTACATGGCTTAGTTACTTTTCTCATTGCTGAGACATATCTGACACCCATAAATTAAAAAAGAAAGATTTATTTCAGCCTCCAGTTTGTAGAGGTTTCTTTCCATAATCATGTGACTCTAAGGCAGGGTGGCATGGCAGAGGGGCATCACAGAGGAGAAACAGTTCACGGCACAGCACAACCCTCTTACCTACCCAGGTCCCAAGCTTTTTGGGTGGTGTCCCTCACATTCAAACTGGCCTTTCCTATTACCCACAGTAGAACAATGCTAACCTAATCAGTAGACTAATTTAGTATCACACAGCATTAATCCCACCATCACACACCTAAGATCCAGTCAGCTCCCAAAAAACCCCATCTATGAGTGCATGAGGCTTTGGGGGGACATCTAGACATAAGCCATTGTTTTAGTTCTTATAAGTAATCCAGAGATGATTTAAGATAACTAAAACTCACATTGTTTTAGTTCTTATAAGTAATCCAGAGATGATTTAAGATAAGCAGAAGGATTGTGTAGGTTATATGCAAATGCTGCACATTTTATACAAAGGACTTGAGCATTTATAGATTCTACCATTCCCTGTGGGTCCTGTAATAAATCCTCCAAAGATACCAAGGAACGATTACACAAATATATTAAACAACTGTCAGTTGCTTCCCTGAGCACTGGGAGTTAACAGTGAATAAAGCCCTTACTTTCATTGTGCTTTACTTCACAGAAGAGGAATAGACACCAACTGGCAAACTCATAAACAAAAGGATTAACTTGAAGAGGTGAACAGTGTGATGCAGAAAATGAAGTAAAACCAGATGGCAAGATGGCAAGGGACAGAGGAGGGGTCCCCAGATAGGGTTCTGGGGAGACTTCTACGTAGAAGCAACTTTTTTTGTGTGTGACCTAAATGGCCACACATGAGCCTGGAGCAGCTGTGATGGATGGAAGTTCTGGGCAGTGAGAGCAGTGGGTTTGTTCACCCTCAATGCGGCTGACTACAGAGACGACACGACTCATTCCTTTGGGCAGCTTTCTATGCACTACAGCATGCTGGGAAGCAACCTGGGTGCCACCCTCTGGATCCCAGCAGCAGACCCCACCCCCTCTCCAGCTGTGGCTGCCCAGCCTCTGCTGCTCCCAGCATGAGTCTCCTAGGGGTGGGGTGGGGTGGGGGGATTGCTCTTTTGAGAATCACTGAGCTGGAGTGAAAGCCCACAGTCAAGGCCAAGCTTGATGTGTTCAGGGAACCAAACTGAGGTCAGAAAGTGTTCAATAGTGCTTGCTTCCTCCAGCACTGAAAATTATCTTCTAGGATAATCACGTACCAATCCAGATCAATCAACATTTTATTTATCTCAAGTTATAAAATTGTGATTTAAAAAGAAATTTTGGTTTTATATTTACCTGCAAGTGTGCCAAGTGTAGGGTACATGCCCATAGTCTCAGCTACTCAGGAGGCTGAAGTAAGAGGACGCCTTGAGTCCAGGAGTTCAAGACTAGTGTGGATGATATTGCACGACTCTATCTCAAAAAACAAAACAAAACAAAACAAAAACTGTTTCAAGTAGCCAACTATAAAACAGAATTGAAGCTAGTCAACTTCTGTTCTTTGTCTTTAAATTGCACACCTGGGTTGGATAAACAGTGTGCTCAAAACCACCTGGATGACCCCAAATACTTCAGTGTTTACTCTTGAAACCACTCTGTATATCTGTAGCTACCCTGGTCACTGTAGCAGGGAAGGCAAGATCTCCAGATTAACTTTCACACAGACACAATGCATACTTAAAAAAAATAATAAAAATGTGCTACTTTAAAGTTTACCTGTGTATTTTTTTTAAGGAGAAAAAGAAAAAAACAGAAAAAGGGTACAAGTAATACAAAATTTAAAAAATAAACAGTAAGAAATCACTAGTTAATAGATTACATATTTTCATCTTAGAAATAGTTCAAGTCACAAAATTAAAGCATATAAAGCGGACTTTTAAACAGTGAGAGTGCAAACAGTTTTGTTCAATGATCCAAAAAAACTCAGTAATATGGTTATCTATCTTATACACTTAAACATATATGCAGTTATAACCTTTAGAGCACTTTCTTTTCTTTTGTACAATGACAATTACACACATTGGGTCTTATTATTCCCACAGTTCTTATTACTTTTTTTGAAGAGAGTAAAACCAAATGCGACATATCAGAACAGAGTCAGTCAAATCAAAAGGATGGACATAATAGATAATGTAAAAACAAAATACAAGGTGATCAACAATGGTTACCATACTGCCTCTTGCTATTTTAAGAAGAATTGCCAGTTATAATAAAATCGAACAAAACAGTAAAGAATAAAACCAAAGCATTGGAGACATTACAGGACTTTAAAAGAAGATAATAGTCAACCAGAATGGGCGGCATAATGGATCTTACTGTCTTCACAGTTTTGCCTATACTTTCAAACTTAGCACCATCAAGCAAAGCAGAACAGGGGAAAATCAGTCAAAACAAGATGGTGAGGGCAATACAGGATTTCAAATCAAGTTAATAGGAAATCAAAGTAGGTTACTATAATGTATCCTGCTATTTTTTATTTTTCCCTTAATTAAAAAGATAAAAATAAAAAAGTAAATAATTTTAAAAAGGGGGGGGATTGAGATAAGAGAGGGCATAACAACAGAATAGCGCAGGTCAAAACATAACCATTTAAGCAAAATAGTGTTTCACCACAAGATACCCTGACATAAAAATAGTTACCATAGTGTCTCTTTCCTTGAAATCTTTGAGTATAACTTCGTATACTGTAGCACCAAACATATCAAGACAATGTAAAACCATTCAAGAGAATGACATTATTACAGGGTATTTGGAACCAATTAACAGAAAATGAACAATGGTTTCTGTATAATCTCCTTGTCTATAAAAGTTTTTGCTTATATTATCATATATAATAAAATCTAATAAGATACAACCTTTTAAGACCGATGGAGGCAGAAGAATACAAGTTTGATGGGACTTCAAAACAAGATAATACTAAATCAGCACTAGTTATTATGATGTCTTTTCTCCAAAATAGCTGCTCCTACCATCCGATCTTCTCTGCCTCATTTCTGTTGAGATCTTTTTCTGTTGTTTGTTGTCAGTTTGTCTTCTTCATTTTGCTTTCTGCTCCATTCATTGTGGCCTCTCTGCCACTATTTCTGGAATCTTGGTATTTTTGTTTTTTAGAATATCCTGTAGTAATCTCTATAGAGTTGAATTGGTGTTTGAAAATTCCCCTAGTTCCTCTTTATCCTGGAAGCACCTTGTTTTTCCATCAATTTCTAGGGACATTTGTTCAGGATACCAATCTTGACTGGAGGTTATTATCTTTCAAAGCTTGAATTATCCCCCCCCCTACCATGCTCTTTGTGATTTGATGGTTTGTGCTGAGAAGTCTGCTGCAATTCTGATGGGTGTTCCCTTGTAAGTGATCTGTTTCTTGTCTCTGACAGCTTTTAATATTCTGTTCTTATATTGGATTTCTGGAATTTTGATTATTATATGCCTGGGTGTGGCTCTGTTTGGGTTGTAGGTGGCTGGGGTCCTGAATGCCTCATATATCTGAGTATCTTTACCATTTGCTAAATTAGGGAAATTCTCTTGGATTATTTCTGTGAATAGCTTTTGTAGTTCATTTGTTTGTGCCCCTACTTCTTCTATGTTCTTAATTCTTAAGTTATAGATCCTCTTATCATCTTCTAGCCTTTGTATTGTTGCTATTTGTTTTTTTGTTATTTTTAAGCAGTTTTCATTATTACAAATAAGTTTCCCATATTACAAATCTGCCCTCCAGTTCAGATAATCTATCCTTAGTTTCTTTCAAGCTGTTATGCCAGTTTTCGATAGAGTTTTTAGTTTCCTGGTAATTTCTTTGAACCTGCTTCACGTATTCTATGTTTTCTCTATTTTCTCCATCAAACAATTCTCCCCTTTTTTTTCTGTTCTTCCATTCCACCATCTGTTTTTTCTTGGGCGGTGCTTAGCATTTCTCTAACTATTCTACTTATATCTTGCTTCAGGTCATTAATAACTTCATTCCTGAACTCGTCTATGAGGCTCTGGAGATAGTGCTTTATGTCTATTGATGCCGTGTCTGATATTGCATGTTTCTCAGGATTGGGGGCCAAGGACCCTTTCTTGTTGCTCCCTCTTCCCATATTTTTTGTTCCTTTTATACAAGCGTATATAGGAGGTCCAGTTTCTTTCTTTGTCAGTTACAGTTTGTTTGAATTGCACCAGCTAGGTGTTCCCGCCCACTGCAGTGTACTAGGGAGACAGAGACCTGGGCAGCCTATGCTGGGCCCACCCCTCCAGGTCAACCTACCAAAGGCTTCACTGCTAGGGTACATCTCCAGGTGCTGGGACCTGGTTTGGGCTAGCTTACTGGGTCTTAGTCAGCGGCATCACCCAAGCCAGGCACTCCCCACCAATCCCGCTTGAGAGGGGAATATGTGACTGAAGTCACTGCAGTGCCCTGTTCCCGCTAGTCTGCCCGGTCACAGTATGTCCTTTGCTGAAGCTTCCTACTCTATATAGGAAGGGTCCCCAATCCACTCACTCACCACAGGTCAATGCAGGGCTCCCGGCCAGTCCCACTCTCAACTCCATTCACCACTTCCCACTCTCAGAGCTTTCATGCCTCTCTCCTTGCCGTGCCGATTGGGACACAGCAGCAGCTGCAGGAATTTCAAATCGTGGCTTCCAGTGGTGCAGGCCCCAGCTTCAGCACTGAGACCTTATCTGTTCCTGTTATATCACTGGGATTGCATTTCTAGTTGGTTTCTCTTAGTTTAGTTCGTTCCTGGGTTGGCAAAGTATATCTCCCCTTGCTTAGGACTTCTCGCCTGGCATCATTCCTGGATTTTAAGTGCGGTTTCTCAGAGAGCCTCTGAAGCTTCTGCTATCTATCCGCCATGTTCTCCCAGAAGTCATCCTACCTGTGTATTTTTAAAACTCTATGTACATTGTAGAATCATTGCTATTGTTCAGAATTCAAACCAAAGGATTCTTCTTTCATCCCTGAGATTTTTTAGTATCTCTGGCTTAGAGTGTTAATAGATTGGCCAAGGCCATTTTATCATGTGTCATTATTCTTTAATTTTCTATGGCCAGAGCATCCCTTTTGTCCCTTCCCAGGCCTAACCACTCCCATAACACTGCCCCTGAGAGGTCAAGGCCAGGCTGAGGGTGAGGTCAGAGGGGTGGGCAGGGGCCAGGGCAGGTGCAATTCTGAAAGCTATGCTGAAAACTCAAGTTTTATTTTCTTTTAATTTTAAGTGCAATGGAAAGCCAGTGGAAGGTAGGAACCAAGGGAGTAACATAATCTGAACTGTGTTTTTCTAATAAAAATAATTCTGGCAGGAATGGGAGCAGGGAGCTGAGAAAGACACTGACGCAGGAGCCCAGGTGAGCTGTGTGGTAGCTGCGACCAAGGCAGGGGACTCCAGGGGAGCTCAGGATGGAGGGTGGGACAGGAGGATTCCATTCAGGAGCCGCTGGCATGGAAGCTGCATGTGGTGTGAAGGAAGCCCACAGGGCCCACTCGAACTTTTTAAATTATTATAGTAAAATATGCATTGGCGTTAATCCTCCTCAAAATGCTCCTTCTCACTTTGCACACACTTCGCCACTTTCTGAAGCAGTTCTGCCAGTTCTTTTTAAGGGGTGCCTTTAGAAATAAGGCGGTAGTGGCCTTAAACATTGACCTTTCATTTTGACTTTGGAAAAGAGCCAGAAGGCACACTATGTCCCATCTGGTGAGAGGGCAGATGAGGACACAGCGGGCTGATTTTGTGAGCCTGCCTTCCTGTGGGATGACACTCAGTAGCAGCATCACCCAGGGGAAGACTAGAAGTAAAGAAAGTGGCATCTTCACCTTAGCTAGGACTCTGGTAGATCGTGAGGAGCCAGCAGAGGAGCAGGCGGGTCAACCTGGTGAGAAAAAGAGAGCAAGGAAGGCAGGCTGGAGATGCGGCTGTGCGCTCTGGTGGTCAGCAGAGGTCATGGATGGCCACGGAGAGGCGCCGTTTGTGGACTGAGGGGATAGCCCACCTGGCAGGTGATAAATTGTATGTTTTAAAAATAGGAATTTCTTCTGAGAGATTTTGTTGTGAAGGGGAATAAAGAAGTAGGACAGAACGTGGAGGAAGGTGTGTTCTGTTTATTTTCCTTTCTTCTTGTTATGCCATGAACATTGTGGTAGAAGCCTCTCCCACGCGCAGGGGATGTGGTTCCGGGACTCAACTTCCAGCTCCAGGGAGGCAACCCCGCTTCACCAACTGGAGCAGCACAGGTCACGATGATCATGAGATGGTCACATGGCTTGAGTTGGTACAGTCCAGGGAGCCCTCTCTTTTCACCTGAATTTAAACATGGGAAGATGATTTTTTGGAGCTGCAGTCTCTACAGGAGTCCTTAAACTAAACAAGTGAAATATTCTGGAAAGCAGAACTGAAAGACAGAATCATTTGAACTCCGAAATCCATCTATGCCTGGATTCACCTACTGTTTAGGTCAGTACATTGTCTTTCTTTACTTAAGTCAATTTGAACTGGATTTTCTATTTTCTTGGAAGAGAAAATAGGATACAAGGCCCAGTAACCTAAGGCAAAGTGCCGTAGTCATGTGTGCACACACATGCACGATTCCTCTGAGAAAGACAGAACAGTTATTATTTGCTTTGGCTTCGTAGGGCTGCTGTAACAAAATACCACACCTGAGATGGCTTAATGAAATGATTTACTCTCTCCCAGTTCTGGAGGCGGGGAGGATGAGGTCAAAATGTCAGCACAAGCCTGGTCCCACTGAAGACTCCAGAAATCTGTTCCAGGTCTGTTCCAGGTCTGTTTCCTAGTTTCTAGTGACTTAGCAATCCTTAACCTTCCTTGCCTTGAAGATGTATCACTGCAATCTGTCTCCACTCACACAACATCCTTCTTGGGTGTCTTCGTTCTCTTCTCTTCTTATAAGGGTCCCATCATAAGACACATGGGCCCAACTTAGTGATTTCCTTTTAACTTCTTTCATCTACAGTAAGAAATTCCAAGTAAAACCATATTCACAGGTAGTAGGGGTTAGGACTCAACGTATCTTTTTTTTTTTTTTTTGGTGGAGGGAGGGTGCAATTTAATTTATAAGATTATTATTCTGCATAGTTTGCATATTATTTATGTTTCATATATCAGAAGTTAAATGATTTTCCCAGAGTCATTTACAGGCAGGGAATTGTGGAGTAGAATTCAAACCTAAGTATTTTGATTTTAGTGACATATTCATAAGCAATAGCAATCGCTTCTTGGCCTTTTGGCTAAGGTCAAGTATAAGTAATAGCATAAAATATTTCATCTTGAATGTTTTAAAAAGTATATGTTATTGATAGTTTCCTGATCAGCTCTCTTAGACCGTGAAAACTATATCACATAGCTAGATGTGATAAATCTGGATTATTACTAATTCTTATGAACATACTTAGTTGAGGTCCATTTGAGATCTTTCCCTTACACCAACGCTTTCCTTTGTGGCAAGTTAAATTCACTCTTCTCTATGGGTCTCTTGACAGACAAGTCACTGCAATTACACTGGTGCACCGCACATGTCAGAGCATGGTCTCCTGGGCAGCACAAGTCCCATCTCAGTGTTCTTAGGACATTGGCGCATGTAGGCTGAGCTGTGACACAGCTTAACATACAATTCAGATTTCTCCAAAGACCTTGTGAAGGACAGTCTGAACAAGAAGTCATTCAAAAGAACTAACATTGACCTCAATGAGAAAATTAGAATGCTGGTGAGATATGCAGGCTGAAAGGATCTAAACTTCCACAGTGCTGAAACGCAGTAGGGGCTCTGAATCTGAACACCATTCTTAGAGCTTGGTTCTCTCCAGTTAAGGATTATATTCTTAAATTAGATAGAATTAGGAGTGTATAGCTTAGTGATAAATTGTATGCACTAGACTTTGGGTTAAGTACCCAGCACCAAAAAAAGAAAAAGAAAAAATTCATGTGGCTGCCATTAGGGATTTTAATAATGCCCTGGCCAATAATAAAAGCTTGCATTCAGTAATGAAGTTTTAAAAAGAGATAAACATTGCTAAAATATTGCTCTATTTAAAATAATAACCTAACACTTTAAAAGAATTCAGGAAAAGGCCAAGAAACAGACAATAGACCTAAAAGGGTATAATCATTGATAGGCTGTAAAGGGTGTGCACCGAGGTGTGTTTTACATGGATGTTTGGTTTGGAGCCAGAGGGGGAAGGGTCTGAATATGCTTGCATGATGCCATCTCTGACTATCCAGGATGAAGTGGAGGGAAAACTGGAACACTGATCATACTTGAAGAGGTCCGTCACCACCAAACAATGTGACCAATGAAAACCCAGTGCATGCAGTGCACTCTCCGAGACGTTCCCAGGTATGGTGTCAGGCTTATGTCTCTCTCCAACCACCTCAGGTTTATCCTAGGGGTACAGGATCATTCACAGACTATGTGTTTTGTATGCCTAGTCTCTGTGTCTCCAAAGCTAGCTCATTGCCTACAGCACAGAAGGCACCCAACAGATACTTGCTGCATGGGAAGTTGAATTAATGAACACTTGGTCATTCAGTATAGATTGAATCCAGCTAATTTTTTGTGATTCTCTTATATGGTGAAAGGGAGGATTGCTGAGGGGAGAAAAAGTTCTACTAAGTGAAAACGTAAGGATCCCGATTCCCTTGGTTAATTAAGACGCACACTTCGTTCAGGGTCTAGTCATGTGGGGAACTCCTTGACTTGGGCTTTGAAGAAAGGAGCAGTATGGAAAGGCTGTGGCATCTGGGTCTGCTGATTGCTGATGGGAGCCCAGAAGTGTACTCACACTTTGCCGTATTTGAACATCTATATGGCAGATGGCAATAAACAAACTCAAAAATTCTTTTCAAATCTTGAACCTCTCCCAAATTATATTCACACTGGAGAATTTTATTGGTCCTATTTCCCAGGGGCTCCATCCATGGCATGAAAGCCCAGCTTGTTTACTGCCGGCTAACATAAACTCTGACACCAACCCCTGCACACACACACACATGCACATGCACACACACAAACCAGATGCAGTTTGAGATAGCATCCTTCTGTTGTATAAGTTAACATGGTCAGTCAGTCATCTTTTGTGGGTGCTGGGGATTTAACCCAAGATCTAGTACATGTGCCTTGCCACTAAGCTACAGCTCAAATCTGATTCTCCCCTCCTTTTCTCTTTCTTTCTTTCTTTCTTTCTTTCTTTCTTTCTTTCTTTCTTTCTTTCTTTCTTTCCCTCTTCCTTTCTTTTCCTTCCTTCCTTTCTTCTTTTATTTTTTTTCTCTTTCTTCTTTCATGGTGGTGCTGGGAATTAAACCCAGGACCTTGCACATATACTAGGCACAAAGGTTTATTTGGCTTATGGTTTCAATCCATGGTCGCTTGGCCCTGTTGCTTTGGGACTGAAAGAGCGCAGTACATCATGGTGGGAGCATGTGGTAGAAGAGACCCATTCACTTTCTGGCCACTAGGAATCAAAAGAGATGGACAGAAAGGGGACAAAGTCCCAACTGCCCCTTCAAGGCCCAACTTCCTCCTGCTGGGCCCCACCTCTTACAGTTTGTGCCACTTCCCAATGACACCAGAAGCAGCAGCCAAGCCTTAAACACACAGGCCTTTGGGGGCCTTCTGAACCACAGTGCTCTCCTCTCTTACTCACGCCTGGCCAGTCTCCATGGGAGGACTCTCTTTCTTTCTTTTGTTTGTCTTTTTGACACAGTCTCACTGTGAAGTTCAGGATGGTCTTGAGCTCACTTTGTAGCTCAGGCTGGTCTTGAACTCACAATGATCTTCCTGCCTCAGCCTCCTGAGTGCTGGGATTACAGGCATGCACCACCATGCCCAGCTCCATGGGAGAACTTTCTTAATCACTACTCCCATCCTCATTTAGGCTGTTTTTAGGGAACTTGACCTTGCACAAATCCTTACTACCCAAAGGATACAAACCTGTCTAAAATCTAGTAATAACTCTCAAGGTGCTTTCAGCCAGGTTGACCTTGAATGGTATCCAGCTTCTCATTGGAAGGTAGTCTTCCTGTAAGCCCAGATCCAGCATGATTGTACAAGTGTTCTTAGCATTTTGAAGACATTTCTTCTGTTTTCTTAAAAAGCTGCCCACCTCAAGTCTGACTTAAACACAAACAAGCAGCACAAAATATTTAGGTTTCTTGGAGCCTTTGGCTTCCAGCAGCTTGATGATTCACTCCTGACCAGCTCACAAAGCAGACATCTCCCTCTGTTAAAGCCATGAGCTTTGTGGTGGTGGTGACAAGGTGGGGGTGGGGTGGTTTTCCATGTTTTATTTTTAATCTAAGAACACAAGCAATGCTAACCACACTAATTAAAATGAGTAAAGAGTTAACGTTCCGAATGGCCCCAGTCCAGATGGCAGCATGGGAGTCATCACAGCATTTCATCTTCCAAGAGATTTATCACCACACTAACCCAAGTCTTTCATGTGGGTTTCTGCCACAATCCTTCGTACACACTCACAGAAGGAATTTGGAGTTCATGGGTATGACATAGCACCCATGATCACAGGTTTGTGCAATACAAAGGATCCTTGAGGCAGAAGGGTTTGCAGGAGAGTCTGCTGGTCTTTTCCAGAGGGACTGGTGAAGACAGTCACAGCTGGTGACAAGAATACTAGGGCTCTGGTGTTACTTCACAATCACTCACAGCTTTGTGCTTGTTCTTCCTCCTCCCATCTCCATTCTTAGCTCCTGCCAACCGCCTCCTTTTAGCTATTACATATTCTCTTTTCATTCAGTTCCGTTCCAAATGGCTTCCCAAGTTCTATTCCAAACACCTCAATTTCCCCTTCAAGAATTTTCGCTCAAGAAATCATGAGCTTTCTTGTCTCAGTTTGCTGTGCTGGAAGTCTGGCCAAAGTTCTGAGTGTGTAGCCTGACTCCCCTGAGTCCTGACCCTCAAATCCCTGGCCCGTGGCAGTCTCAGAAGCTTGCATGAATCTTGTTTGGGATGCACTGAGTTCTAGCATAAAAATGCACTCTGTACGTCCATGAACTTCCAGAAAATGCTACTGAGAACTGAATTTGGAGAGTACAGCCATTTTACTTTCAGAACAGTGTATTTTCAGCTGAGGGAGGAGTGGTTCAGAGGAAAAACATCTTTATTTAGGTTTACGGGATATCATGCTTGTCAAACGCAATTATCTAGTACACAGAGCCCTCCAAGAAATATTCAAATGTAATCTGGACATGGTTTGGGGTTTTTTTGAACAAATATCAATTTGACCAAAGTTTCTTGTCTAAAAAACATAGCTCCAAACTTTACTTTTAAAAAAATGGAAGCTACTCAATGGTCCGATTTTAAAATTACTTCCACCAGCTGTTGATTTAGAAATGTCATTTGCCATGTAATTCCAAATGACTTAACAGACTACAGAGCATGCAATTATTGTGTCAAAGGAGCCCTTAATTATCTTACACAAGCCAGAACGACTTTATTTAGACTTTGTGTAGGAAGATGTATTGGTTGATTGGCCTTAGAATCTCTTATTTAAATGACAAATTTTAAGACACTACATGACATGTGTATAAAAGTGGGCCAGGGTTGATAACCCATGGAGTATTAATTTGTTGTTCCTGTGTTCACTGTATCCCATGGCATATGTTGCTTATTTGTACCAGATCTGTGATCTTAGATCTATTTATAACAAGTCAGCACCAGGAAAATTGCTAGTCTGGTTGTCTATTGCTGTATAAACAAGTATCTCACACTCCATGGCATAAAACTTGTGGATTCTGTGGGCTGAGAATTTGGTCTCTGCTCAGTGATGTCTAGAGTTTTACCTGGGAGCACTGAAAAAGCTGGGGATGGAAGATTCACTCTGACAATGACTTCTTTATACTGACACATCTACCTCCTGAGCTGGGCTGTGCATCCAAGCTGGACTCACTGGGACTAGTGACCAAGACACTGACAGTATGTGTCCATTCCATATAGTTAAGGTTCTCCATGGCATGGCAGGTAGGGTCTAAGCAAAAGCATCCTGAAAAGGAGCATTATAAGACTGAGCATCTCAAGAACAAGGATTCCAAGATATTATGGCTTGTGTCTGGATCTCCCACCAAAGCCCCATGCAGTCATAGGTGGTGCTTTTTCAGGAATGGCAGGATCTAGAGTGTGTGATACTGGGATTATTTTGTGGTGCAATGCCAGTATCAAGGGCACTAGGATTAAGGGTGTGAGTGCTACCTGCTCTAAGGATCCTGGATAAACTAACTGTAAGGAACAGAAAGACACTATCTTCTGTCCTCCATGAACTGCTTTCCTCTTTGCAATGGCAGTCTGCCATACCATTCTGCCTTGAAGCCAGCCAGTTATGGGTTGAAACCTCTACAAACTGTAAACCGAATAATCCTTTCCTTCTTTAACTCTGGGTATTTTGTCTCAGCAAGAGAAATGTAACTGTGACACAAAAGAACCAGATGGAAGGTTCATGGCTTATTCTGACATAAGTTTGGAAGTCATATAGAGTAACTTCAGTTATACTATGAGGTTCAAGGAGTCATAAGTTCACACAGATGAAAGGGGAGGAGTTTCTGGCAGTCACTAGGTCAAAGGCTATGTGGCCACATTTTAAAACTTCACCAATGTGGCTTTTGCAAGATGGAAAAAATAGGAGCTTTGTTTTGAATCCTGATTCCTCTATTTCTAAATGAGTCACCTTAGATAATACTTCATCTTTTTCTTTGCTTTATAAATGCATGTAGTAGTCACTTGGTTGCTGTGACTAAGTACAAGCCTATATTTAAATCTTGGCTTCATAAATGGTTGGGAATCCCAATATTCCTTTTGTCTTTAAATTTTTTATAGCTTTATCAAGACATAATTGTTATATATATATATATATATATATATATAGAGAGAGAGAGAGAGAGAGAGAGTACAATTTGATAAATTTATATGTAAAAATACACCCATGAAGCCATCAGCACGATGGACACCATGAAAATAATCCAGCAACTTCCCACAGTTTCATCCTGCTCCTCTGTAATCTGTCTTCCCTCACTGTTCACTGCCTTCCTCAGCCCCAGGCAACTACCACCTAACCTGCTGGTTCTGTTACACATGGGTTACATCTTCTAAAGTGTTATGTAAATGGAATCACATAGTATGGACTCTTATTTGACTGACTTCTTTTGCTTAGCAAAATTATTTCGAGTGTTCCATGTTACTGTATCACTAGCCTATTACTTTTTATTCCTGAGCATTATTCCATGGTATTCATATACCAAATCATTTTTATTCACTTATTGCTTTTTCCCTCTTCCTGTTGTTTCTTTATCACCTTTAACTCCCTGTTCAAGGCAAGAACAACACGCACCGCCCTTCCTTGCCTCCTAAGCCATTATCTGAAGGTAGAATCTTCTGGTCCCCACCATGCCAAAGTGGAGACGGTGAGGTGTCCCCTGAAGTAGCTCCTCACTGGGGCCACTACTGTATCCCGCCTGACTCGAAACCTGGCCCTCCCTTCTCGCTCAGCTAGAATTCCAAATCTCCTCTCTTGGGACACCTGTAAGAGTCATGGACAGACATTCTTTAAACCCTCAGGAATTTCCTTTTCCTGTAAAGAAAGCGTAATGGAATTCCAGGTCAAGGGTCTGGGAGGTAGACTTTTTCTGCAGTGTGCATTTCTTTTCCTTGTATTCCTGTCCCCACCTGGTGTCAGATCATTTGCATCTTGAGAAAGCGGAGGCCACTGTCAGCTTTGGCTTCGTCCCCTGCCAGTTCTTTGGGCACATCACCCACACTGACGGTAGCTGCCAGAGTGTGCCAAGAAGGCTCCCAACACGGGAGGTGGTGAGGGATGTGTTGTGTCCAATTATGGCCATAGAATCATGCTCCGGGGACATTTTTCTTTATGAAATCGTTGCTATTGTACAACCACCTGTGGCCTCCTCACTGCCAATATCGTCCCCACACCGAACTCAGATCCTTCTAGAAGCTTCTCAGGCCTTGCTGCCTCCCCTACTTTGGACCTGTCAATGGCTTCTTTTGCACTTGGATCCCCACAGTGGCTTGCAAAGCATCCGAAGAGCCTCAGTGTTTCTCAGACTTTGCCACACACTGTGCTGCTGCTCTTTATAGCCACCAGGTCCATGTCACACTTGTGCTTCCCACAGTCTTGAATATGGCAGGTGCCGCACTTGGTCCAGTTCTCCGCTATTGTCCTTTAGCAAGTTGCAATAATTTTTCAGTAAGGGGTCTCCTACGTTTCATTTCTGACTCCAGGCCCATGAGCGTCCAGCCGCTCTTCAGATGGGCCATGCACATCCTCTCTCTCACCTCAGCAATCAGGTGGTCACTGCTCCTTCCATCCACTAAGGCAGCTCACCTGGCTGGTTCTCCCTGCACTCAAAGCTTGAGTTCAGGTCAACTATTGCCTCAGCAGAGAAATCTTCCCTGACCACCCTACACATGCCCTGCCCACTACCATCACCTCCCTTGTCCATGCTGTGAGACAATTCCTTCTTCAGAACACCTTCATCTGCCTGGCTTTATGTCTGCAAACGCTCCATGCCTTAAGACTGAGGTTGGAAATACACCTAGTAACCTGACCTATCAGACATCACGGCTTAGCTTCACACCCCGTAAACTTGCTCAGAACACTTG
The DNA here is from genome assembly GCF_034190915.1 of Cavia porcellus. Taxonomy (NCBI): domain Eukaryota; kingdom Metazoa; phylum Chordata; class Mammalia; order Rodentia; family Caviidae; genus Cavia; species Cavia porcellus. The sequence continues at coordinate 21,447,872 of NW_026947500.1, forward strand.
CATTAACCTACAGTTGGGCAAAAATCATCTCCACAGTTTATTTTATAATAAACTGTTGAATAGCTCATGCAATTCAGAGAATACTGTGCTGCAAGTGAAGAGCAGAAAGGTTATATGGGTACACTGCCCCATCATCCAAGTTCAACTCGGAACACTGTAAGCCCGAGCCTGGCTGAACACTGATTAACACACAGTTGTTTCTTGTTTGCTCCGTGTATGGTACTTGAAGGCAGGGACATTGCCTACTTTGTTTATTTCTTGGTCTCTTAGGCCTAACTCCCAGGCTTGTAGATATTTCTCCACACCTTTTAATGGAGTTCATTTTTTCCCCTTCAATAACACCACAAATGTTAGCCATCTTAGCAGGAGTCTGTTTGAATCCTATGACCTTGGTGCAAGGAAAGTTCCGAGGATACACTGGGCGGGGGTCATCTGGCTTTTCTCAGACTGCCGTGAATTCCCATTCCTCTTGGTCTCTTTGACTTTGTTTTGTCCCCTATGTGCACACACACACACACACACACACACACGCACACATGACCCTTTTTCCTTTCTCTGGTATTCATGGCTCTAGTTCTGAGTTTTGAACATTCAAGTATGCAAAAATGGAGATTATTAATTTTTTTTTACTTTCAAAGGGAAAAATGAGAAAAAGCATGGGAAATAGCAGAGTAACTCTCAAAACGCCCTGAACGTCTTGTTCATGTCTCCTCTGGGCCTTGCAGGGCTCAGTGGCCCCACACCCATCACTGCAGTAGCAGAATGTTAGAGCCAGAGGAGTCTGATGGATCACCCAGCCCAAATCAGGAGGCTTTTGTGCTTTTTCAGACTGGGAAGGATGTTTCAGGTTAGAAAAGAAAGAAAATAAAACAAAAATGAAACGGTAGAAGAAAGGGAGGAAAGAAAGCAGGTGGAAGGGGAGACAGGATGCTCTAGAGGGAAGAAAAAAATTTTTCTAAATGTGCAGGTTATTCTGGTTCCTGAATTAATATCTTGAGATTGTAAAGCTGTTTAATTGTAGGTCAAGCCCTTAAATTCACATTTTCTGATTTTCACTTTGATACTAAATGTACATTAATTGAAGAAATAAACAAGGAACATGTACATTTCCCATGCTGGCTGATCATTACTGTCCCGCAATGTTCATTTTAAGTGACACTTTCTACTCCTGTTCACTTCACAGACTTTTCCACAGGAACTATATTATCTGCACGAGTGAGTATCCAGGCCTCCCACACCGAGAAGGCTGCAGATGGCAGCTGCGGGGCTGTCACCTGCACTGGGAGGCTGCTCAGGAAGGTGGGAGGGGATATCTGGGATCCTGGCCTGGGCTGTCGTGCAATGTCACTTCTTCTGTTATGTTTTGTTTTTCTTTTTGTACCTTGGATGAACAGAAAAGGACTAATTAGGTCATTGGTTCTTGACGTATCTCTCGTTGGCCCTTGCGTGCCCCTCTACGGTTTATATGTAGATTTGTCTCTTTTAAACATTGTGTCACCTCCCTAACTCAAAGGTAAGGACATGGTCAGCATTCTGTCACCCTGGCCTCCTGCCCTAAGCCTGCGGGAGCCAGCTTCCCTTTGTCTTATGTTGTTTACTCCCTGTGCGGTTAAACAAATATCGTTCTGTGAAATACAAGACACTCCTGTGCGTTCTCGGAAAGGCTATTGTTTAGTTTGAATTCCTTGTGTACAGATGGATCATGTTGTAGGTGATCTTCCTGGCTTTGTTCAGGAAGGGGAACTGATCTGCTCTGGACCAAACCCCTCTGCACCCCTCTCTGGTGCAGAGTCCCAAACCACCAGCTGAATCTATCTGACCCTGAAAGACCCAGGGACACGGTGAGGACCACCTTGTACTCCTGCCTCCTCTGTACCAGGACAAGCTGCCTCTCGTTTGGTTTGCTTCTCCTTGGCTTTGCTTCTCTTTGGCTGCCCCTGCCACGCTGGAGCAGGGCGTCCAGCCACCCACTGTGGAAGGCTGCTAACTGCTCCACCTGCACAAACACAGGGCTTCCTGTCTCCACGTGACCAGCAGTGCGAGGCTGTGGACGGGGAGCGTCGCGTTTTTAATTTCCTAATGAGAGTGAACGTAGACCTGGGAAACAGCTGTTATCCCAGGGGCCACAGCACAGTGTAATTCAATTGTGCCTTTATGATTTCTGTCTTGTCCTTTGCAATTTCCCACAAACCTGAAACATATTTTGTGGCTCACTTTCCATCTCTCCACCATGGTGAGATCTGGTGCTCAGGGAGATTCATAGAGCAAGGAATGGCTTCTACTCAACAAATCCCCAGGCCCTAAGTAGCAGGCTAAGGAGTTACTTATGCAACTATGGTGCTCTGGCAACTCCAAGGTTGCCAGGGCAACCCTGTCCTAAGTGGGACCCATTCTCCATTGTCTGCCACTGCTGTTATTATCAGTCATTTCTTAAGAAAGAGGGTTTCACTGATGCATCTGTCTTCCTCACTGTCTCATCACTAGGACAAAAATCCAACACCTGCAGTCTAAGGGAGAGGCTTATTTGGGCTCACAGTTATAGAATACAGTCAGCTGGCTCCAGGGCAGGACAGCATAGCAGAGAGGGCACAGTGGAGGGAATGTTGCTCATTTCATAGCAACCAGGAAGCAGAGCGAGGAGGGAGGAGCCAGAGAGGGCGATACACAGCGCCAGGTCATGCCTCCAGCGACCCATCTCAGTGGACCAGGCCCCACCTCCTAAAGCAAGTGAGCTACACCATCCCATAACTCAGTCATCTTCCTAATGCACTCTTACTTACTTTCTTTTTTTTTTTTTTTTGACAGGGTCTCACTATGCAGTTGAGGCTGGCTTACTTGGTAGTCCTGGTTGGTCTCAAACTTACAAGAATCCTCCTGCCTCAGCCTCCCAAGTGTTGGGATTATAGGAAAAAGCCCTGTCTCTTGGAGGAAAGATAGCCTTTTTAACAAATGGTGAGGGAAAACTCCCTATCCATTTGCAGAAGAAAGAATCTAGACTCATACCTCTCACTATAAAACTAAAATCAAAATTAAAGATCTAAATGTTAAAACAGAAAGACTTAATCTGCTGGAAGACAAAATAAATAAACCTGTTAAAGACATAGGCATAGGCAGGACTTTCTGAACAGAATTTTGGTTGCACAAGAAATAATACCAGGAATCAACTAAAATATGATCACAACAAATAAAAGGTTTCTGCACAGCAAATGAAGGCATCAACAGAGTGAAGAGACAACCTACAGAATGGGGAAAAAATTTGCTTATTACTCTTCAGACAAAGGACTAACATCTAGAATATATAAAGAACTCAAAAAATTAGACTCCTTCAAATTTAAAGACCCAATTAAAAAATGGAAGTCAAAATGCATAAACACTTCTCAGATGAATAAGTGCAAGTGGTTCATAAATACATGAAAAAATATTCAACATCCATTGGTCATTAGAGAAATGCAAATTAAAACAATGTTGAGATTCCCTCTCTCTCCGGAAAGAATCTTGGTTGCACAAGGAACCATCATTAAGATATTATTAGGACATCAAACAATAACAAATGCTGGAGAGGCCGCAGGGTACAAGAATCCCTTCTTCACTGTTGGTGGAAGTGTAAACTGGCACAAACACTATGGAAATCAGTAGGGAGATTCCTCAAAAGATTAAAAATAGATATTTCAGTCTGACCAAGCTATTTGACTTATCTTTCCAAAACAATTAAAGATATCATATGCCCATGTTTTTAACAGCCCAGTTCATGGATAATTCTTGGAATCAGCTTATACCTCCAACAGCAGATGCGTGAACAAAGAAAGCAAGGTATCCACCCACAATGAGTACTACCCTGCCATAAAGAAGGAAAATGGGAACATCTTGAGACCACAAGGTAAGAAGAAGAAATCAGACACTCAAGATTAAACATGGCACGGTTTCTCTTTTGGGGGAATCATAGTATACAAATAAATTGCAAAATGAAAGACAGTAGGGAAAAAGATAAAGCAAATGCTATTGTAAAACAATATAGACAGTGTATCTAAAATCGTACCTTGATTTAGTATAATTTTATCATGTGTTTTATATGCTTTCCGGCTTGTTAGTTGGGCCATTAATCTGTGTTTGTAATAATTAACTTGATAAGCATCTAGAAAGTTTATAAATGAATCTGATGCTGGGGAAAAATCTTTTTAAAAAAGGAAAGGGGAGAAAGCAATTGGGAGATGTTAGCTACATGTACCAATTCAGCATATGATTATATGGTACTCCGACCATGTACTAATGAAATTTTAAAAAGCTCTTAAAGGCTCCATCTCTGAGTGCATGAGAGCTTGGGGGGGGGGCATCAGATATAAACCATAATAGTATCACAGCAACAAAAAATGTGACTTTTGACATGAGGAGCAAAGAATGAGTTCAAACCCCATTTGTGTCTCTGTGGTCTTGGACCCCACAGGCCTCCTTTGTAAGTGGAGCATGGTGAACATTAACTGAGAGAAGCTGCAAGGAATTGAAATGCATAGTCCCAGCAGCTTGGAGCTTAGGGTGCAGCCTGGATGCCTGGTACCTGCTCGGGAGCCCCAGGCCAGGCTCTCTTTTCGTCAGCCCCCAGACTCCCTGCACTTTCTCTCTCTGCCCCAACCCCATTCTGCTCCATCACGTGGTCGCATGGATTGTCCCAAAGCAGCACTTGGTGTAAGTCACATTTCCTTCCCTCCCTGACCAAGCCACACCCTTAAACAATGACAGAAGCCTTCTGGGGTTTCTCATGCCTTCAGGATGCCCAGATCCTTTCAGCTGGCATTTAAGCTTGATCATGACTTAGAAACCATTTCCCCACTTACAGAGGCCTTTTAATCACCCTTACACCTGGTCCTGGGCTCCAGGCCAATGTATTGCCCTCTGCCTGTGCCAAGTTCATGCCAGGTCTGTTTCTATTCTTCTTGCCATTCATTCTGTCTCTTTTGTGTAGATGGCTTGTGCCCTCCTTTACACTGATATGCACTCTATGCTTTACATGAGAGGGTGGGTGAACTTGCATCTCTCTACCTTCCCTGAGCCCTTCCTGTTAGCTGTTTAATGCATTCCGCTTTGCTTGTCACTAGTCTTGTGTGTAAGTGGCGGTCAGCACCTGATGCAGGTCATTATAGAAGATGTTCTAAAACACACGGTGAAGACCGCAAATAGAAAAGCACAAATTTTAAAGTCATTTCCAATCAGAAATTCCTTTCACAACCCATCGAAATTCAACCTAGGACAATTTCCTTCGATTTTCATACAATTTTGCAATGTGAACAACTAGACTGGAATTATTGAGTGTTGTGTACTGGTGCTGGAGTGTGTGTGTGTGCGTGTGTGTGTGTGTGTGCACACTCATTAGGGAGCTGTACCTTTATCTTTTCTTTAATCCCATGTAGGAAATGATGTTCCTCACTTCCTTCTCCTTGGCAACTCTTGATTGACAAATTCTTAGCACACTGCATGATCACAAAACATCCAAACTCATCCTGGAATTTAAGAAAGATACTCGAAGAGATAACAAGCCTGGCTGGTTTTGACCAGTTTCCTCTAGTTTTCTGCCAAACTCTGCACAATTTAATCTTGGAATAAAATATGCCAAGGAACGTCATCTTCCTAGGATTCCCTGGCACTGGGGGTGATGCTCTGGCTGTGCTGATGGGAAAGGCAGTAAGGATCTAGGCTCTGGTTAAGTGCTCAACTTGGCTGTTTAGATTCCAAGCATTCTCAGTGAGAGTTATATCCAGACCTATACTTGGACACAAATCAAAAGATTATGCATTAATACCATACCCAAAACATTTGGGGATCCTGTCACACTGAAGGTTGGCCAATACCCATGTACAGCGATGTAGCCTGAACAATATTGAATGTAAGGCAGTTAAACAATAATACCTTGGATCTGTGCTCTTGAAGAGGCCATAACTACTGTCCATATGTCTGCTAGAAGGCAGTTTTATGTCTGAACACACAGAAAAGGAGGAAATTCACTGGACTTGGACATTTCCAGAAGGATGCTAATGCTGCCAGGCGAAAGTCTCCACCAAGAACACTGCCAGGCCAGAGTACTCCTAGGTAAGACTAAAGAAAGTCTGCTGTGTCCCATGGCCCAGTAGCTCCTGCAGCAGTGAAGGGAGCAGAGCTCACATAGCAACTGAAAGGTGTAGACTGGCATGGTGTCCAGGGTGGCAGGCGGAACACACACTGGGCTTAGCAAGCAGCAATCCAGGTGCAGTGGGTCAGAAGGCCTGGGGATATTTCTTAATGTATAAAACAGATTGCGTCCCAAGTGTGTTTGAGTATACTGAGAAATCACACAACTGGGAGAGCTTTCAGGACCGAATTAATGCTAAGTCGGTGGGATGCTAAACAAATGAAAAAGATTACAAGCTCAGTATCATCTGCATGGGAAAGTAAGATGTGTTTGTAGAAAGGAAAAGCATCTGCAGCAAGCTGAGCATACTTGCTTTGTACGTGTTCTCCTAATGAGATAGGCACCAAATATCAATTTATTTATCCAAAATTCCAATATACCTATTTTTGGAGGATGGAAGGGTGTACACAAGTGCTGTGAGGGTCAGAGGAAAAGGGAGAATGGAATTTTCATCTTTCAAATTAGAAAATCAATGAATAGTGCCTAAACACAAGATATCAAATAGAACTAAATTGGTTTTTTAAATAGTGTGTCACTATTTTAGATATGTTATTTATGTATATGGTAGTTGCTCCTGGGAGAAAAAAGAGTAGAAAAAACTGTTCTTTTTTTTTTTTTTTTTTTTTTACAAAAATATGAAAGCACAATGGAGCCCCAGGTCCCAGGGGAGATGAGTGTCATAGTCTCTTGATGAAACCAAAATTTCCAGCTGTCCCAGTCCCTTATATAAAATGGCATAGTCTTCACACATAACCAATAAAATTCCTCCTGGACTTTAACTTATCTCTAGATTACTTATAATACTTCATACAGTACAAATGCTATGGAAATAGTTAACATGCTTAACACAGACACAATTTTCAAAAACAGTTTTGACGCGTTGCTGGTTAAATTCATGGATGCAAAGCCAGTGGATACAGAGGAACAACTCTACAGCTACTTTAATAGACACCAAAATAATGACACCTAAATGGGAAACTCTCATACTTGATATGGTCCAGGGAAAAGCAATCCATGTTGGAAGTTATCTTTATATTTCTGGGGTAGGCAACCTTCACTACTTTTGTCATCTCAGCTTGAAGGAAGGGAAACTGGGCAGGGAGCTCAGATGCATAGCTGGCAAGAGTATGTTCTAGAAGGGACACACATCCACTGCTGGAATGTGGGCCCGTGATCCCACAAGTTGGAAGGAGCCTATGAAGCATGAGCTGGACATGGACTTGGCTAAAATGTCTAGTCCTACAATTGAAGAAGGTGGGAATTAAGGCCAATGCTTGACCAGCAGTCTCTGTCAAATTGATTTTGCAGAATTATTTGATCCTTTCAACTAGGTACATGTGCAAGTTCAATACAAAAAAAGTTCCCAAAACAAAAAGATAAATATAAGATATGGTCCTTCTTTGAACAAATGAATATGTGATCAAAACCTAGACACAACAATCCTGAAATGGAGCACAGGTATCACCAAGCTAGACAGCACTAATAGTGTAGAGCCTTGAATGTTCATGCCTATCTGGTGCTATAGCTTGGGTATCAGTATTCAGGATACTTACAGTAAATTTTCACATGGTTATGCTACACACCCTGCAGACTGATGGGCATCCTTACTAGACTATCATTTTAGAGTGAAAGATTCTAGAAGAATTTTCAACCTCAAATAAAGGGGGGGAGCAAGAGAACTCTTAGAATTAGCACCTGTGGGCAGAGAGAACAAAGCAGAACTGAACAGACAAACAAGAAGGAGTGTGGAGGTGGGATGCTGTTATGGTTTGTGTCTGGATGGCCCCCACAAAGTCTCATGCAGTCCTGGGGACAGGTTTTTAGAGTTTGTTAATGATTCATGGGTTCATGGGTCCAATGCTGGTATCATGGGTGTGAAAGCAACATCCAAGTGAGTGTGGCCTACATACAATATAAGGGACAGAAAGAGTCTTCTCACACCCCTCCATTCTGGCTCTTTCTGCTTTTGCTGTCTTCTGCCACCATGAATGGCTGCCCCTGTGCTGTGCCAGCCTGTCTTGGAACCAGCAGATTATGGACTGAAAACCTCCACAAACTTTGAACTAAATAAACCTTTCCTTCCTTAATTTTGGGTGTTGTGTATTTTGTCCCAACAATGAGAGAAAAGTAACAGACAGAAGGACCATATCACTGGACTTTCTCATTAGTAAAACACCATACCTGAAACCTACAGTTTTAAAAGAGGAGAGGTTTAATTTGGCTTTTGGTTTTGGAGATACAGTTCATGGAGAAGCTGGCTCCAAGGCAGAAACATCACAGCAGGTCATGCAAAGAAAAGCTGTCAGGTTTGTGGTGACCAGGAAGCAGAGCGGAGAACAGCACAGAGAGGAAAGGGCTAGGAATAGATATAGATGCCCAAGGTCACACTTCGTGACCCACCCAGACACACTCAGAAGTAGGCTCCACTAATGCCCTGGGCAGGTCCTGAAGCCAATCAAGTCGACACTCCACCCTAACCTCCTCATGGACTTCAGAGCTGCTGTGGCAAAGACAGCTAGACCTTTGTAGCCCAGCACTGATCAGTTTTTAGATACAAAATGCCCCCTAAGAACTGGTAACCTTGAGGCATAGGCTCAGCTGGAGTAAATGTCTTCCATCTGGGTCAAGCCCAGAGGGGACTGACTGGGCAGGCCTTCCTCCAGCAGAACTCCCAAGAGCTCAGAGAAAAAGTCCTTCTTTCTTAAAGTCCCATGTCACAATGTCTATCTATGGATCCAAGAAACATCTCTGTGCCTGTGGAATCAGTCATCTGAGTTTGGATTTTCACACTGATGGTTTTTGTGATTCTGTTCAAAAGAAATTCAATGATGGCAGTGTAATTATAAGAATGGAGGCTTTCAAAGAGGAATTGTGCAGAAGTTGCATGAATGCAGCCATGCATGCAATTTAGCTGAGCTTGCACTTTTACTCCAGGTAGCTTGTGGGGAGCTGTTGGGGACTAAAGGAGGAGTACCTCGGTGGAGTTCATGCCAGCCAGATGATAACCATGTCAAACTTTACTTTCATGTGTGTTTTATTGGTTAACACGTAAAAGATCTTAATTAGGAATTTAAGCTATAAAATGAACTAAGGCACCGACTTCAGGTAGTCCTGTCTCTGCCTGCCCAGGGAGCTTATTATTATCATAGGTGATGTCCTAGTAACCACTTACTCCCTTAATTTGGCAAACTCAGTAACGAATTCCCTTTAGACTAGTGCTCTGGAAGAATGATTCTGTCCTAAGCTTCCCGACAAGGGAGGATAAACTTTGCCATTTTTGTGGACTCTTCCATGTTACAATTTTGTAATGGCTGCATCCAAGCTAACATTTCCTGCAAAGTACTTGTCAGAGCATCTGAAAAGAGGAGGATGTGGGAAGAGGTCTGATTATTTTGTGCTTATCTGCTAAAAATGTTTGTGTGTCTGTGAAAGAATTTGGCCTGAGACTTGCTTTCATTTAAACATAGAATTGACTGGGAATTGTATGGGAGAGGGGACATAAACTTCCATTTCTCCCAACTCCTAAAAGCTGCTGAGAGTTTTCTAAAGAGTCTAATAATTATGAATATCCGAATTAGCCCAAAGACTCAGAAAGTGAACAACACCTTGTCTTACTGCTGGTTAAATGTTCCAATAATTAACTTGAAAACCAGTGATATCTGGAAAAATATGATTAGGAACATATTGATTGCTCATAAAAATAAACTACCCTGAATTAGAAATTCAGCACAGGATATGTTATGAATGCAAATCAAGCTTCACTTGTTTATTCCAGGTGTTTGTCACTCTTGTGGTATCTGCTCCTGGACTTGGCCTGGGGCAGCCTCCGATTGAAGCTTTTTGTGTATCTTATGATCCATGGCATGACTGGAGAAGGTCCTTGGGCTTGATTCTTAGATGTGAACTTCTAGAAGGTTCTAATAGGGAGGACACACAGAAAAGTAAAAATGAAGTCTTGGGGTTTGGTTGTTGTGGTTGGAGGAGGAGCTGTTTGAACAATGCAGTTAGATAAAAATCACCCAAAAAAAAAAAAAAAAGATAAAAATCACCCATGTGTTAAATGCAAGAGGATTAAAAGGAGACAGAGAACAAAACCATTGTGGATTTTATAGGACTGTTACAACTCCTGAAGTAACACATGATTTCCGAGGGTTCTTTCACAAACCCTGCACTGGAGCTAGGCTTTCTTCCTCCTGGCCTCAAGAACTTTCCCATAGGTTTACTTCTTGGCTCCTGAGAACTCAGTTACCCTTCTCCATTCATGAACCCCCACCATCCTTCAACCATCCTTTCCTTTATATATGTGCCACCCATTTGGTCAACCTTATAGGCTGATGTTGATTCCTTTGTCTAAGCTTTCCTAACTTGGCTACTTTTATATTTCACATTTTGTCTTCTTGAAATTCTTCTGCAAACATCTACGAGAGGAAGATATTTCAGTCCTGGAGGACTACAGGCAATCATGTGTCTCCGGTGCTACTTTGGTACCTAGCACTGAGCTGAGGGCTCAGAGGGTCCTCCACAGATGCCTGCTCTGACTCAACAGATTGCAGAACTTGGGCAAGGAACAGTCAGGCTACAGCAAATTGGAGACAGCATATTGAGTTGACGAGATTTTTCAAATACTATTAAAAACAGGGCTTTTGTTGACTGACACACATCAGGTTTGTAGTTCTGATCTTGCAGTGGGATGAGAGCAATACCCAGTCCCCTGTCCTGGGAGAACATTTGTAAATGGGATGGCAGAGTGGCAAGATCTGTCTCATTCTGGATTTCTTTCCTTAGTCCAGTTTGTTTCTGAGAAGCCTCATTGAGATGGTGGAAACACATCCTACTGAAGAGACCTTGAGGCTTGTGGAGTGATGTCTTCCATGTCTTGTGCTGAACCCACAATGGGTTCTTTCCCCCTTCTGCAGTCTACATCAGGGTTCTGCCCAGCACAGTCTGCCCTGCTGCTGGCCAGGGCGTGCTCATAGACACCGGCAAAGGGTGGAACTGAGCCCTGTTGTTCACAAAGTGCCATCAGGAGGTGGAAACCAACCTGTGCTCCTTTCCTAAGGACTCAGGATGTCGATGTTAGTGTTCAAGACCTGGAATGTTCTAGATCAAAAGCCAGACATGTCTCCCAAAGAACAGGAAAGTAAGCATCTTTATAGTGCAGTGAAAACAAAGAATGAAAGATAATTGGAAGATGGATGTAAATTATCTTTCAGTTTGGTCTTTTGAAGATACTTGCCTAAAAATAAGATCATGAGGAGGAGGAATGACATGGCTGGTGCTAACGACAACCCCTCTGGGGCCTGGAGACGCCAAGGAGAATGTACTTGGAGAGAGATTTTCCTCTGGAAACCATTCCCGCTGCCCTGCTGCCAAGGCCATGGAGCACTGGAGTTTCACTGCTGCGAGACTGTTTACATACGAGGACACACAGGGACAAAAGGTCACAGGAGGCACTCAAGCCCAGAGTCTCCAAAGTCAAAAGACAATAAACACACCAACTGTCAGGGCTTTGAAAGAAGCACAGTTGGGCCAAACAAATTCTCTATTTTGGCTGCAGCTATGTTACATTTTGTCACAGATGGAGAAAGGAATAGGGTGAGGGTTGGTTTAAGTGGAAGTAATACGAAGTTTATCACAACCAGTACCAACAGTGGAGGGTTAAACCCGAAACAGAACTTCAAACTCATCTGAACTAAACACTGAGCTAGCGTTGTGGGAAGGGGTAAAATTCAGACCTTTCCCAGCTTCACTCTTGTGTCACTCAGAAACGTGACCAGTAGTGGCTTCACGGTACATCTAAGATCACAAATGTGCAGCTTTCACCCAAACAGGTCATTTTCCTCTGCAAATATTTGACTGTATTTCATTGAAATGTATTGATGGTAAAAATCAGCTCCTACAAAAGACAGTTGCAATATTCCCCCAAGAAGCTGTGCCCCAAAGTTCACCATCAAGCAATCTGAATAAATTTGGCAAGACTTGGCATGCCTCTGAGGCATCCGTGGCTAGAAGGAAAATGCTTTAGAATGTTCTAAAATTTTCCAAAAATGTATGGAGTCCTTTACTTAGTGGATGCCCAGTTTCCCTGTCCAAAGTACACCCAGTTTCCCTGTCCAAAGTACTCCCAGCTTCCTGCTTTTTCTCTCACCATTAGACACTAAAGATCTTTTTTTTTTTTTGTACCAGGGATTGAACTCACAAACACACGCTTGCCAGGCCAACGCTTATGCTGCTGAACTAAATCCCCAGCCCTGGCACTAAAGATCTTCATCAATCATGAATGCAAATCTGCTTTCTTTCTGAACTATCATAGCAACTTATCTTTGAAATTCAAGGAAAACAAAAAAGTCTATTTTTAATCAAAGAAAAACCTCAGGCTGAATGAAAACGACTTCCCAGGGCCTGTGGCATATAAAGTAAAACTAGTTTTGAGGCGATCATTAATTTTATGGAAGTGATATACACCAGAATCAGCTTCTACCCTACTGTATCATCAATCAGTTAATCAGCAAATTCACTCAGTGTCTGTATGCTTTGGGTTATCTGCAGGGCCACTTGAGCTTATGGGAGAACAGAATGTCACTGTGTATTAAGTGAATGCTCAAGTAATTTCAACCACAGAACTAAAACTTTCAGAGAGCAGGAAGAAGCCGTAGAATGATCTCAGCAACTACTTCATGGAGGAAAACATCCAATATACGTTATAACTCAGCATCATTAAATGTCTTGTATGTTGATATTTCCTCTTTTAAAATGTGGCAAATTATGATGTCTTTGAGTAAATCATTAATAAAAGTTTCTGAAGGACATGTACAAAGAACGTTGAGATATGCATTTTGTCTATAGTTTATACTTGTTTATTTTATATATTTTCTCCTCAAATTACTATGCATTTTAAAATTTATTTCCAGTACACTTTTTAAAAGCCTTAATTCTAATATATATATTTTGAAACAACTTTCTGTACCAAACTCAACAGGATTCTGGAGCCAACCCATTTCACACATTAAGCCGAAAGTTTTCTTGCCTGAACATTATTTCTGTTAGACTAGAAGAGTTTGGAATTTACGTTATTTTTAAAGAAACAAACTTTGAGAAGTCCACAAGAGGCTAAGATTTCCTGTGAATGGCACCATGTGTGGGCTGGCAGGGGTTCAGCCAGATGCCAGCTCCTTCCGTAGTGCAGGTTGGGAGACAAGAAGAACCAACATTCCTCCCTGCCCACCGAAGGCTGATCCAGACAAACACAGGCTGTGATGATGGCTAATGAGGTAAAATACAGCTTGATGCTTGTTTGGTGTCTCACTGACTTTGCAGGTCTAAAGCTGGTAGTCTGATCATCTATTCAGAGGACAACAGTACGCAGCGTTGCATCTACAGGGGAATCTCCTCCTGAAGGTGGTGGCCATTGTTAATTCCCTATTATCTTGTTTCAAAATCTTGTATCATTCTCATTGTTTTTTTGGTTGGATTTTATTCTGTTTTATCTTGTTTGGTTTTGTTGTATCCGATGGTATAGGCAACTATTTCAAAGGTAACAAGTAATATTATGATAGCTATTTTGGATTACTGTTATCTTGTTTTGAAGTCCTGTATTGCATTCATTGTTATGTTTCTGGTCAGTTCTATTCTGTTTCTGTTTTGATTTTACTATGTCTGAAGATATGGGCAGCTCTTTTGAAGACAAGAGGCATTATGGTAACCATTGTTGATTTTCTATTATCTTGTTTTGAAATCCTGTGTCATTTACACTGTCTTGTTTTGATTGGCTTTATTCTGTTTTATTTGCTTGGTTTTCTTTTCTCTAAAATAAAATTTAAAAAATAAACTAACTTTTAAATTTAACCCCCTTTGTTGGTATTATTATGATTATATTCTGTAGCTATAGCTTCTAAATGTTTGTTGTTAATGTTTGTTTCATGCATAAAACTATAGAGTATGCTAATGTCCTATGATCCTACCACCTAGAAAGCTGTAATAACATACTTTGGAAAAATTCATTAATGTGTGCAAACGACAATTCAAGCAGTATGGAAAATTTTAATGGAAATTAATATTTTATCCTTTATTCTTATCTGGCCACTTATTTTAATCACTAACAGTTTTTTGGAGTTCTCTTAGAAAACATTTTCACTAATATACTGACTAACATACTTACACTCATACATGCACATATGCATATTTTAAAATTGTCATAGAGGAATTCATGTAATCAATATCCGTAAGGGATCATCTGGCTTATTTCACATAATATGTCTTAAAGAATTTCCCATGTTAGTACACACAGGCCAATCTTACTCTTTTTAACAGTTGCATAGAAGTCCAATTTTTTGGATGCCACTTATGTGTGTGTATCTGTATGTATATGGATATATGTCCAAAATATTCAACAGTATATTTCAACAGTCCTACTTGATTTGTGTGTTCATAGTTTCTTTTTTCTTTCTTTTTTTTTTTTTTTTTTTTTTGTCTTTTGGAAACAAGGTCTCTATGCAGTTCAGGTTGGCCTTGAGCTCACTTTGTAGGGCAGGCTGGTCTCAAACTCACAACGATCCTCCTGCCTCAGTCTCCAGAGTGCTGGGATTATGGGCGTAAGCCACCACTCCCGGTTTATGTTCATAGTTTGTAGAATGATTTTCTTTTCCAATTTTAGTTTTTGTGGGGGTTGTTGTTGTTGTTTGCTTGTTTGTTTTAAGAGGTCTCACTAGGCAGTCCAGACTGGTCTTGAACTCACTATGTAACCCAAACTAGCCTCAAACTCACATCAATCCTCCTGCCTCAGCTTCCCAAGTTCTGGGATTACAGGTAGGTGCCCCCAAGCCTGGTTCATTTTTTTCCAATTTTAAAAAGTGCTAACTGAAAGTTATCCTGTATAGCTTGAGTTTCAAAAGAGAATTAACCAAGTAAGTTCCTAAAAGTAGAATTTCTTTGAAAATGAAGTTTTATTTTCTGGTCGATTCCATCCTTTCATACTGCCTACAATTTAGGGGAGGGGGCTTTCTGGATTTTAGAGAAGGGGAAGACCTATGACCATACCACCCTGAACGTGCCCAATCTTGTTTGATCTCAGATTAAGGTGACACTCAGTGTGCTTGGTTAATTCCCACGCAGAGGCGGAGGTGGTCACCTTGAAGCAGCCTCTAGAGTCCTCTGCTCACTCCAGAAAAAGATGCAATGAGAGGTCAGTGGGTAGCACCTCCCCTGTAGGGGGCGGTGGAGAGGGTCCGTTAGAAACGCCATCGTTTAAAAATTATTGATGCCTGGTCAAAGGCTTGTGATGAAGTCACACTTCCAGGAGTGTTAGTAGCCACACGAAACACACGAATGCCAGCTGAAGGAAATTCTCACTTTCAATTATTCCCAAGGAAGATTTATGTGACTGAGCTTGAGCCACAACTGGAATCGCAGAAGAGTCCTTTGAACTAAATAACTCACCCCTGTATATCATTTAAGTGATCCCCAGGCCGTGTATAATTTTACACGATCTATAATTTTATAGATGTTGCAGACTAGGAGCCAATTTTTACAATCTTGCTTTCATTAAGCACAGAATGTTCATCTTGCTGCAGAAATCTCAACTCTTTTCGCCAGCATTAGCAGCCAGACCAAACCTCCTGTATATCAGCACCATATGACAGACTCAGATTATGGCATAAGTCACTCTGGGTGAGGAGAGGTTGAGGGAAACTGTGTTCTTAAAAAGAACAAAATAGCTGATGTCAGCCTGAATAGAAAGCAATATTTCTAGGGAACAGAGAAAATTTTGCCAGATTTGTTCTGTAAATTGAAATAGACATATTTCTACAAGATCAAAGGTTTTGGTGATGTTTGTAAGAGAGGTAAACCAGGGACACACTTTGTCCTTACCATCTCCCTCCTGCTCATCTCTGCACCCCAAAGAAGCCAATGGAGGAGAGCCCTGAGCTCTCTGAGGTTATCTCAGACTGTTCTCACTCTCTGAGCTAATTGTCTCCAGGCTGGTCCTGTGAGTTTAACAAAACTGACACTGTGGGCATTTTTTAACTTAATCATCAATGGAAAGAATTCTTCCAAAGGTTTACTGTGCTTTTAGCAGATGAATAATTAGAATTTGGGTCGATTAAAATTTGAGCAAAACATAAATTTAATGATACATTCTTGTACCTGAAAATATCCTACTAAAAATGAGATATTGTTCTTAAATAGATAATGGAAATAAAACAACAAAACAATTCAGACGAGGAAAATGAGAGAAGGGTAATGAGATTTAAAATGATTTAAGTTTATATATGTATAAACATACATATGTAATTTTTTTTTTTGAGACAGGGTTTTACTATGTAGGTCAGATCGGTCTTGAACTCATGAGGTAGCCCAGGCTGGCCTCAAAATCATGGCAATCCTCCTGCTTCAGCTTCCCCAGTGCAAGGATCACAGGTGTGCACCACCACGCCCAGTTTTAAATGAACAAGATACATTAAATGCAAGTGCCAAACTCCGCAAATGAATCTCAACACCCTACATTACTAACATGCGTTAATTTAGAAATGGTAAATCACAGAACTAATGGAGATATACGTGAGGTGACCAGAACTGAACTGCTCTGCTTAGCTGTGTTTTCCCATCTTTTCACAAGTATTTTTGAGCACCGAGGCACCAGACTGTTCAAGATACAGGCACACCAGAGGTTTTACATCATAAATGTTTCAAGTAATGCTGTGGGTTTAAGTGGCTTTTGTGACAACTGGCGTGTGTAACTGTGAGCTATGAAAACCAAGCAAAAACACAAGAGAAGGAATATACCAGCTAGCGCTAAGAAAAATAAAGGAACTGCATTCTAAAATTTAATGTGAGTATTGATAGAGTGAGGAAAAAAGTACTCCTTTATTCTGACAAAAGAATGTAATTTCCAAAATCCAAGCAAGAAACATTTACAAAATTGACTACATTGTGTGTGTGTGTGTGCAAAAAGGTATAAACAGTGCAAATTAAGTTCCCTCACACCAAACACCAAAGTAGGCAGAGTGGGGTGGGAGGAGGGAGCCAAAGACCATATGCCCCTTTGAACTTCTGGATCAAACTACTCCTGAGATCAATTCAACTTTGGACCAGAACCCCCTATCTTCCCTTAAAAAAAAAAAAAAAAAAGCTTGGTAACACTTGCAACAAGAACATTCTGACATCATTGCATGAAAATGCCGTACTCAGCCTAACTATAAGTCAAATGTGAATAAAGATAAAAATATTTCCAGACCAAGTTTAGCTCCGATCTAGACTTTTCCAGGCCATTGTGTTTCAGGATGAGCAGCCAGGACCCAAGACACTGTGTTCTGAACCTGGGAGAATCATGAAAGGAAGTAGCTAACTCCGGAAAAAGTTGGGGTAGTGAATGGTCGCCTCCAGTCATAAATCCCTCCGAGAACAAAGTGCTTACTTACATTCTCTTAGTTACTTTTCAGGAAGAGCCTTCAGAACCCACTCAGAGACTGCTCAGACCTGGTTTCTCAAGAATGAACATGGACGCAAGAAGCCAGCTCATCCGGTCCATGACCTTTGGATGTCACAAGCTCAAAATTCCTCGAGGCAGAGCATCATGATTGCCTTTCAGAGAAGCACAGGACCTGTGAAGAGGCACAGTGACTACCACCTTCTCACCATTCGACAAGCAAGCAGCATCTCCATTCCCCTGTTACACACTAATCATGGAGGCAGATCTGAGCTTATGTGTGCTTCCTGGTCTCCTTGCTGCTCGGTCACACAATGAGCTTTTTCCTTTTTGCAAAACACAGTGCTGTGTATTGACTTCACACTGCATTGAGTTAGCAGGTCCTTGTTCCCTAATAGGAAGAAATTACCTTGGAAAAGGGCATTTTGTACATTTGATAGTGTTCTTTGGAAAATGGAAAATTTTTGAAGATGCAATAAACCCCACAATGCCATTAAAAATAAGCAATTAAAGCTTCAGGAAGAGGAAGAAAAGGAAATATAAATAAGTCCATTACTTGGGTCTGCAGTAAATGATATTTATGTAGTCATGATAACATAAAAACTTGCTCAAATTTATATGCAAAGAGTTGATGCAGCGCAAGTAATTTTACCATTTCAGATCAAAATATAAATAGCATCAACCTCAGTGACGGAGAAGTTGTTAGGTATGTGTGACAGAACATGGGGAGTAGAAAGGGAAAATGACAGGAAAAAGTTGGAAGCCGGACCCAGCCTGCGGGTAAGTCCACAGAGATCCTAGCGAGGGAATGGGGATGAAGAAGGGACAAGAGACACAAAGGATGGAGACAAGATGAAGAAGTCCAGTCAAGTCTCGTTTATTCAAGGAAGGAGTAACAAATATATCGGGTATTGAGGAGGAGGGATTTGGGTCCTGAGATGTCAGGAGGTAACTTAGCAACAGTGGCAAGACCAAGGGTTATAGGTCAATTCAAATTTCCCGCCCTCGGGCTCATAAGGCGGGCTGATTAACATAATCCCTGAATAGATCAAACAAGCTAGGTAGACAAGGTGCTGCTTTAACTACCAAACTTAACTCCCAAAGGGAGTTAAGGTGGTGTGGCCTGCAGATATAAGGTGGCAGCCAATTACGGGGCTTCCCACAGAAGCCCAGAATGCTTTTCTTAGTAACTGACATGGTTACATATACATCATTCACAGTTACAGATACCACTTGTGATCTTAATTATCAACTTGATTGGCTGGAGAGATGCTTGAGAGGACACTTCTGGGTAAGTCATGGTGATGTGATCTTTTCTGGACCCTTCCTCTGTGGCTCTTCCCCTGTGCTCTGCTTCCTGGGTGCCATGAAGTAACAGCTTTCCTCTGCCATGGCCTCTGACATGATGCTCCTGCCTTTGCAGCCAGTAACCATGGACTGAAGCCTCTGAAACTCTGAGCCGACGCAAGCCTTTACCCAGTTAGGCTGTCTATGTCAGGTATTTTTTGCTAGCTGTCTAATATAAATGGATAAAGGTAAGATAATGACATGACTGTGTGAACGATGGGAAAAGAGATGAGCTAAATCCTTTCTTCCTATGGCGGGAAGTTGAGAGAGCTTGAAGGGATGAATTCAGAATAGTGGTTGATACGTAGTAGAGAGGGTGAATAAATATAAAGACACTAAGAATCAAGTAAAGAGCTGAGATCAGAAGATGATCCCATGGCCGACTGTGGGGAACAGGACTGAGATGGAGTCATAGATGGATGAGCCTTGTTGTAAATTCTTGTGATCTGTTTGGATACATAAACTGTATTTATTTATTTTTACTTTGTTAGAAAAAAATTAAATGCTTAAAAAAAGGAAATCATACTCAAGTTCATACTTTAAAGATATTCAATCAGATTACTTCAGATTTATCACTCTTGCAAAAATATGAAAAATCCAGTGACAGCAAAAGTGACCTCAGACTGGGGCAGCAGGTAGGAACTGACACCAGGACAGCAGCTACAGAGAGAGCAGACACCCTCATTCACTGCTGGTGAGTGTGCAAGTTCAAAACGTTCACTGAGTGGAATATTCATCTATGGAAAGCATGAAAAGGATATAATTTTAACAGGTTTATTGAAATAAAATTCACATGCCGTGATACAGCTCATACAGTGTCCAAGTCAGTGGATTGTAACGCATCGCCAGAGCTGTGGTTCCCCCACTAAAATCAGCTTCAGAGTCCTTTTCTTACGCAGAAGTAAAATTATGCACCCTTTCACTCTCACCCTGTTCTTCCAATCCCTGCCCAGCCCTAGACCATCATTCATTTCCTTTTTGTCTCTATAGGTTTTCTAGTCTGTTCTTTGTGTAGAAAATCTGATCATACGTGGTCTTTTGTGATTGCTTCCACTTAGCTTAGTATTTTAAAGCTGTGTCCAAGTGCACCAGGCATCTGTATTTCACTTCTTTTCATTGCAAATAATTTTCCGTTAAGGATAACGCCACATTTGTCCACTCATCCCTTAATGGACCTAAGGTCCTTTCTACCTTTGTGAAGTTGGTGATGTATTCTGTCATGAGTAATGGTCCTATGAACGTTCATGTAAAAATTTCTGGGTGGACATATGGTTTCATTTTCCTTAGGTATAGAACAGAGTGGGTTTGCTGGATTAAATGGGAACTCTGTGTTTAACTTTTTAAAGAACCAACAAGCTGTTTTTCCAAAGTGGTTGCACCATTTTACAGTCCCATCAGCGGGGTGTGAGGTCCCAGTTTCTCTACACACTCTCTACTATATGTTATTATTGAGTTTTTTTTAGCAAGTCTGGGCATTGAACACAAGGCCTTCACGTTGAGCTACATCCTCAGTTCTTTTTTATTTTGCTTATGTATTTATTTTTATTTTCAGGCAGTCTCTTACTCAATGGCTAAGTGGCCCAGGCTGGGCTTAATCTTGTGTTCCTCTGTCTCAGCCTTCCAGGAATTATAAGCGTGTGAAACAAAGCTTATCTGATTTCTTGATATTAGTCATGTTAGTAGGTGCATAATAATATCTCCCCTGTGGTTTTAATATTTCTCATGTGCTTATGAATCACTTTGAAAAAATATCTCTTCAAGTATTTTGCCTATTTTAAGATTGACTTATTTAATGAATTGTAACTGTTCCCTGTATATTCTAGATATAAGCCCTTGATCAGATACATAAATGTGCCAGTATTACTTTCTGCCATTGTGTGGGTCATCTTTCTTGATAACGACCTATGAATCACAAAAGAGGCAGGAACACATCTTCAACAGCATAATTCACT
The DNA here is from genome assembly GCF_034190915.1 of Cavia porcellus. Lineage (NCBI taxonomy): Eukaryota > Metazoa > Chordata > Mammalia > Rodentia > Caviidae > Cavia > Cavia porcellus. The sequence continues at coordinate 21,468,753 of NW_026947500.1, forward strand.
TCCTCCAGGCTCCATGTCCTAAAGTTTCTGGCACCTCCTAATAATGCCACAAGCTGGTTGCCAGGCTTTTCTCATGTAAGTCTTTGGGGACCATTCCAGAGCTAAACTAATGAGTGGTTACCTTAGTAAGAAAAAAAGTTGGAAAAGTGTTTCTTTTCCCTTGAAACCCCCCCCCTGCATTATTTGGATTTTGTTACATATACATGCACTATTTTTTTTTTTTTTTTTTTTTTTGTCTTTTTCATTTTTATCGGTACCGGGGATCGAACTCACGACCGCCTGCTTACAAGGCAGGTGCTTATGCCGCTGAGCTAAACCTCCAGCCCCTACATGCACTATTTTTAAAAAATCAACGAGGGTGTCTATTGTAAATTATGAGCTGGTTTTATTATTTTAATTTTTTAAAAAACCCTACAAGTCAAGAAAGCAATTTACGAGCTACTATTTCTAGAAAAAATATCTTGTTATCTTTTGAGCAAATTTTGCTTGGGTAAAATGATCAGAATGTACCTTTTGGGTGCATATGTATAATAACTGACTGACTACTCACTAACCATAGGAAGAGCTGTGTATCACCACTAGGCTTAATTCAGACGTTTCATATTGAGAGTTTAGAGTTTAGTAATTGAAGGTGTAATTTTTAGGATTATTCTTTTGTAGCTTTAGGGCATATTTTGCTCCTAAATTTGAATTTAGAGTGAAATATTATTTGGCTCCCTAGGAGGCATGAGTGTATATAATTCTTTAAACGTATATACTTAGCTCTGGTCTCATGCTGGGGGAAATGTTGAAAAGAAACTGAGCTTAGCTTTTCACAGCACAAAATTGACCATTATGCTGATGCTCACATATGGCACTAGACTAAATGGAATGTTCTTAACTCAGGGAAATGTATCACTGTTTACTGTAATTGCCTGTCTGGACCACAGAATATCCAGAGCTTGGGTGGATAGGGGAAAACACCCCAAACAAACAAAACAAAAGACCTGTCTTTAGGATTGAGGGCCTAGACCTCAGATCAGGAAGATTTGGCCATTGGCATGTCTTTTGACTAGAGGTCAGTTGGCCCCTGTAACCTGCTTATCTATTTTCATGTGTAATGGCTCAACCTCTTAACTTGTTTTTTAAGGGTCTTCCCTATGTTGCCCACCATGAAGCTTCTTTATAATGGTGAAAACCAGAAACTAATCTAAGAAACAAAGAACTGTCTCCTATTTTCTCACACCTGCTCAGTTTTTCTCTACCCATTCTCTTTGCCAGCCTTTGCAACAAACTAAACTAAGCCTGGTGAAGTTTTCACTGGAAAACTGGGAGGATGCAAAGCAGATCAGGCAAAGTCCAAAGCTCTGGTGGGGTCTGAACAGAGAGCAGGCTAGGAATTCTCAGAGCAGTGAATCGCATCTCAGGGGCATTAGCGTGCTGATAGTACTTCCTATATTCTAGCTCCCTTGGTGGGGACTGAACCCAGGGACTTCATAATGAGCTACACCCCCAGTCCTTTTGTACTTATTTCAAGATGGGGTCTCACTAAGTGGCTAAATACTGCTTAAGCCTCCCAGGGTGCTGGGATTCCGGGTGTACTTCCTGTCTTCGGCACTTGGTCTCCTATCTTAACTCTTAAGGAGCATAAGAGTCTTCTTGCCTCTTCTCTTTCTGGATTATAGGCTCCCGGGGTCATCCTCAGAGCTGTTCCTCTAGCATCTGTCATAAATACTGTCATGTTTCCAATGAAAGCAACCATCAAGTGACACTGGATAATACACAAAATGTCACCAATGTTTAAGCACCACAAGCACAGCACATTTGCTTTGAAAAAGAAATTTTTTTTTAGAGATGCAAGCTGTGAGTATCACCTGAAACTTCTAGAGAAGTTGGAGATGCTTGTCCCGAAAAAGAAATGAGAAAGATTGGTGCAAATGAAGAACAATGATTGCAAACACATTGGATTCAGAATCTAGTGGCTGCTACCATGTCCTGTGCAGATCTCTAATTTCAAGATGAGTGTTTAAGTACATGGCTGGGTTAGGTTAGATTAGACTTGTTATGGTTAAACATTTATAATAATGTGTATTTCAAGTCTTATCTTCTCGTGGCTATTTTCATACAAGTTTGTTTTTATTGGAGCAGCAGCAGCAAATTCCTGCAATTTTATAGCCATGTGACATTGTTGTCATTGCTTTTAGCACAGGCACTGTTACATCTGTTAGTAAAGAGACTAACAGTATTCTCTTATGAGTCACTAAAATGCAATTGCCAAAACCAATTAAACTAGTGCCAAATATGACAAGTCACCAGAAGACTTTTAGCAATTTACAATGTTTTTACTGGGAAAGGGAAATAAAGAAGAGAAAGAGAGGTAAATTTGCATAACATACTTCTTTCTTTCTTTTTCTTTTCAATGGTAAGCTTTAGAAATTATAATCACCAAGGTTTAGCGATGCTGATTCTATTACTGTTTCATCTGGTATTTTGCTCACAATAATCCAGAAATGATCATTTGAATTTTTGGTGTTTGGTTCTGTCTGTCTTCATACTACAAAATATTTCAGTTCTTCCAGACCTGGGAGGGCTAAGCAAAAATCATTGTAGAGTATGGAAGAAGCAATAACCAGATTTGAGGTTAAATAACCAAGCCCTGGTCATAGATTTAACCAGCAACAGGATAAACTAGCAGTATAAATCTGTATCTACAGCACCGTAGGATTGAATATTTAGTTCACAGAAAGGCAAAGGGGAGAGGTGTTTTGTTTTCCTTCCCTCACTGAGCTCAAGAACAGCAACTAGCTGTCAGGATGTGTAGGGAAGAGGGCATCTCAGTAAGCGTAAGTTTTAAGAGGGAACAGTACACATTTATTCCAGCGTGGAACATACAAAAGTAAGTAGTTTACTCATTTACTTGATATCTTCCCACGTGGATCTTTGCAGACTCATTACACTTCTTTCAATAACACTGAGAGTGTAGTATTATTTTTTACAAGATATTCTAAAACAGAAGAAAAGATGTGCTCCATCAAAAGGTATGGTTTGATTGTGTCTCATGTCTTGTGACATGTAGCACAGCCTGTACCTGAAGGGGGAAGGGAATGTGTTCAAGCAGATTCTCAGGGAGCACATCCACAAGCTGAGGATAGACATGGTCCACAAGAAGTTCCTGGATGACCAGGCCGAAGCTCGCGGGTGGAAGACCAAGGAAGCACACATGCCCATGAGGAGCACCTGTTGGCCAAGAAGGGAGAGACCATCGAGGGCCTGTCAAAGGGGGAGGAGATGAAGGAGTAGTGCCTGTGTGTACGGAGTGGACTGGTGCTGAATAAAAGAGCTGTTGTCCATTCCAGAAGAAGAAGAAGGGGCTGGGAATTTAACTCAGTGGCATAAGCACCTGCCTTGCAAGCAGGCTGTCGTGAGTTCGATCCCTGGTACCAATAAAAAGGAAAAAGATCAGAAGAAGAAGAAGAAGAAGAAGAAGGAGAAGGAGAAGGAGAAGGAGAAGGAGGAGAAGGAGAAGGAGAAGGAGAAGGAGAAGGAGAAGGAGAAGGAGAAGAAGAAGAAGAAGAAGAAGAAGAAGAAGAAGAAGAAGAAGAAGAAGAAGAAGAAGAAGAAGAAGAAGAAGAAGAAGAAGAAGCAGCAGCAGCAGCAGCAGCAGCTGGGTATGATGGTAACCTTAGCACTTGTGAGACTGAGGCAGAAGGACCATGTGTTCAAGGCCAGCCTAAGCTACAAGGTGGGGGGAGCCTGCCTCAAAAAAAAAAAAGAAAAACTTTGGTTAACTAAAAAGAGAATAGACAAGGGAGAATCCTTAGAATTGCAGTGGTAGGTGCACACAGAAAGATAGGTGAAAGCCGGGAGCCTTATAAGTAAAGCGCCAAAGGTGGAAAGGATTTCAAAAGACACTAAGGGAGTACAAATGTCCCAGAATGAGGTGATTGTAGTGGCTGATTGATGGTGTCAGTATGAGAGGTTTAGAAGCTTACCTAGGTGGGCCTAGCAATTCCACATCCTAGGTTATAGAAGACCTGCCCTGGGTGGCTCCTGGCCTGGATGGTATCAAAGGGAAGGAGGAAGGGTGGGTGGGTGGAATTCTGTTCTTCAGAGGAGCTCCAGTCTTTGCCTTTGGCTTGGACATCACCCCTGGATTCTAACACAGACTCTTCGGCTTCTGCCTTGGCATGGACTCTGCAGCCTCCCGTTGCAGACCCATCGGCCTGCTGGTGCAGATTGCGTGGGGCACTGTGGTGAATGCAGGCTTTGCATTGAATCCTTCGGCCTCCATCGTGTGGGCCTCCCTATCCAACTCTGTGACTGACCATTGTAAGCCAGTGTTGTCATTTCCCACACATTTGGATATCTTGTGTTCTATCTGTTTTCTCTAGTAAAACCTTTACTGATACAGTGTTAATTGAAAACAACACCAAATTTACTAGTAAGAAGATTGTAAATAGTCTTGGAACTAGTCGAATGATGGGCCAGACTCCAGGTCCAGTTAGTTCCAGAGTGAATGGGGTTCTGGAATCAGAGTTGAAGAATATTGGACAAGCTTTTAAGGAATTTAGCTATATAAATTAATATTAGGGTGACGCTGTGCTTCATGTAGTACATGTCTAAGATGTAAGTGAATCTGAGGAACCCCTAACAAAGTGCTTCGGGTGGACCTGGAGAGCTTGCAGGGCATGGGAGTCCCCATGTGGGGTGACTGGCTAGTAACCTTGCAGTCCACCCCTTGTCCCTCTGTGCAGATTAAACTGGGAGGGTCTAACTCACTAAATGTTCATGCTGGTCTGTCCAGTAAGCTGGAATAATTTTTCTTTTCATTTTTGGTAGCAATAAAATGAAAGGAATTTGGTCCTTTTTGAACTTAAAATGGAAAGATGCACCTCACTGATGGCAAGAAAAAAGGCATCATGTTTTGCTTATTTTCTTCTTCTATTGAAAAAGATATGAATCATGTATTTAATATTGTCAAAGAAATACATTCTCTGGAGTTACCTCAAATTAAGATGCTTCTGCATAGTAAAGGAAGCAATTGACAGAGTGAAGATGCAGCCCACAGACTGAAAGAAAAACATTTGAAAAGAAGACATAAAAAAAGGGGCTACAGAAAGCAGACGTCCAAAATGAACAATGAAGACAAACGACGCCATACCAAAACAGACAGCAGTGGGCAAAGCATCTGAGTAGACATTTTTCGAAAGAAGACATGCAGATGGCCGATCAGTATATTAAAACGTGCTCAATATTTCTAATTGTCAAATAAATACAGGTCAAAACCACAATGAGATGTTGTGTTCCACCTGTTAGAAAGGCTATTATTTTAAAAGGATAAAAGATAAATGTTGGAGAAGATGTGGGGAAAAGACACTGTTAGGAGGAATGGAAATTGGTATAGCCGCTATGGAAAACAGTATGGGGCTTCCTCAAAAAATTACAAATAGAAATACCAGGTGACTCTGCAATCTCACTGCTAATATGTCTCCAAAGGAAATGAAATCAGTCCAGGAAAGAGACATGTGACTCCTGTGCATATCACACCATCATTCAAAGTACTTAGCAAATAGGTAAAGACAATGATCTGTATAGAATATTGTTCAGCCTAAGATGGAAGGAAATCTTAATATTGTAGCACCATGGATAGACCTGAGGATGCTACACTGAGTGAAACAAGCCAGGTCTGACAGGTGATACTGCACGATCCCACACATGGAATTGAAGTCAATAGGAAGTGGCAAGGTGCTTACCAGGAGCGGAAAAGAGGATGAAATGGGGAGATGTTGATCAAAAGTAAAAATTTCCATTGTGAAGATGGATAAACTCTTGTGCCTTGACATACAACAGGGTGACAATTTGCTAAGGGAATGTTTTTTCTCATCAACACACACACACAAAGAAAAAAAGATGGTAGCGACATGAGATGATGGATGTGTTGCTTAATTGTTTGCGGTGATTATTTGGCAATCTCAAAGAATCCGTTGTACAACTTAAATATAAAAAATAGAATCAGGCTAAATAAAAGACCTTATTTAAAATTTAAAAAACATTTTCCAGTCAGGGACAGTGTGCATGCCTATAACCCAGCACTCAGGAGACTGAGGCAGGAGGATCATTGAAAGTTCGAGACCAGCCTGAGCTACAAAGTGAGCCCCAGGCCAGCCTGAACTGCATAGCAAGACCCTGTCTCAAAAAGACAAACAAAAAAAAAGTATTTTCCTTCATGCTGAGAAGTGTAAGGTTTTAAATACTTCTAAAGAACTAGAAGGCAAAAGGAGATAAGTAGGCAGAGAAGAGATATTTATTTTTGTGTATTGCTCTCAATTTTACATAACAAACCTGAGCACCTTACATAACAAACCCCGTGAGCACCTGCTTGGGTAAGGACTTAGCTGGACACCACCACCTGTGCCAAGTGGCTGGAAATGCTTCTTCCCATGAGCAGGGAGACTGTGCAGACAGCCCATCACAGAACTGATCTTCCCCATCCGATGAGGATGAGACCTGAGCTGGCCCTCCCCTTTGTTCTGCGGTGGGGCAAAAGCCTTTGAAAGTGCATTTCCAGCTGAATGGAGGCTCATTATGCAGTGACCTTGCATAGGGACCTTTTGTTCAGCAGCAGAGACAAAGTGGACACACTGGCCAGAGCCTAACTGTCCACCTATCTCTCCACCAAAGTCTTTTGAGCCCTTCTGGCTCCAACTCAATCATGGCAGCGGTTCAAGCTTGACAGAGCTCTAGCCCCTGAATGAAGATCTGGCTCCGGAATCTTGCCTCAGACATACCGTGGTGCATTTATTTCACGCATGCTGAAAACCCAGGGCTGACTTCAGCTGGGCCCGTGCCTATTTTCAACTCCTTTCAGTTCTGTATTTGAAACAATTCTCCAAGAATAACATGTACCATATTCCATCCATGAGCACTTGGTGATCTAAAACTCTAGGCCCTTGCGAGGGGGATTCCCCAGTGCCTCTAAGGCTGCGAAGATCTTAAATCTGCCTTCAGTTTGTAATAGCAAGCTATACTCTTCAAAAGGCTTTAGCTGTTCTTTGCCAAAAGCAAGGGAAACGTCAATAAATAAAACTGTTGAATGTCCAGGGGGAGGGTTGAAGGCTGAGGCGGAACTCTTTTGGATGTGACCATGTCAATCATCCCATAGCTGCTAATCCTCCTCTGGGACTTGCATTTTTCACATGAAGCATTCTTAGTCTTAAGACTGGTTTGCTTTAGAAGGTATCATACCATAAACCGAATCTTAATGATGTGCCAGCTATGGTTTCTGGGTGCTAGCAATGAGCTAAGCAGATAAAACTTCCTCTTCTCACAAACCCCAAGCGATGCATCCTTCAGAATCATGCAATATTATTCATGCATGTTCACTGATAAGCTATTATTTCAAAATGGGACAGCTCGATTCCAGCATCATCTTATACAATTTTAGAGTGTTATTGTTTATTAGCACCAAAGGAAAAAATATGATTTCTTATGAAAACTGAGAACACATGCTAATGTTTATTAATCATTCTTATGTACCAGGAGCTACACTAATTTTTTCATAAATTATCTTGTTTTACCCTTGTAGCATTTCATGGATTGGGTACTATATTACCCTTAGTTTATACAAAGAGAATGACAATATTGGGGGGTAATAAACCAATGACTTAAAACTTCACTTCAGGGAGGCACGCCTTATGGACTGAGAGTGGAGAGATGCTTCCATGGCATAGAAAGACAGCTCATGAACTTCAAGAAGTGAAACAAACAACATAGGGAGCTTCTGTTAGGATAAGACAGAGCCAGTGAGATGAAGGAACAGAATCATCTTGGCCTGGGGAGAGGTCTTGGTTTTTTTGATGACCTTAACTATAAAATAAAGCATGTTGGTTTCCACTGGCAGCTGTATGATGGCAGAATTCTGGAAATGAAGTAGCTTCAGGATATAGAAATGAAAGAAAGAACCTATTTCTTGGTGAACACAAGGTTCGTGGAGTCCAGTCTGCCTTTGGGTTTCTTGATGTGCAAGGTAATAAATCTTCCTTTAGCTTCATGCAATCTGAGTTGAAGGTCTGCATTGTTACTTGAAGTTCTAAAGTCCCCGGCAAGTGGTGGTTTCTCAGAATCTGCAGGCCACGCACCTGAGCCAAGAGCCCAGGGGAGGCAAGGGGATGGGCAGAAGGCTCTGGGCCTCAGCGAGAAGTGACGTGAGGCCAGCCTAGGGAGAAGTACAGTGTCTCAGCCAAGCTAGGAACTACCTATATGTTACCCTGAAAACGCCAGTCACGGCGGCCTGGCAAGCTCAGGCCAGAAGTCCAATACTGACTTCCAGTCTGCTCCAGCTGAGGCTGCTCCCTTGGCCACATGGTTGTGACCACTCCTTTTGCCACTGCCATAGACCCAGGTGCTCTCTTTGGAAGAACAAGGTAAAGAGGAAGAAATAGAAAGACCAAATTGCTCACCCACTCCCAATGTAAGATTGGTTACATTCCAAAAATTGAAATACAAAAATATGGCTCCATGAATCCATCCCTCAGTAACTGCTGGAGACTGATTCTAGGACCCCCCGCTGATAAAAAATGTGAGGGTGCTCAAGCAAGTGCCTAATATAAAGTAACACAGTGCTGGGCGTGGTGGCACACTCCTGTAATCCCAACCCTTGGGAAGCTGAGACAGGAGGATCATTGCAAGTTCAAAACCAGCCTGGGCTACAAAACGAGCCCAGCTGGAACTGCACAGTGAAATCCTGTCTCAAAAATACAAACAACAGGGGGCTGGGGATTTAGCTCAGCAGCATGTGTGTGCCTTGTAAGCAGGTAGTCGTGAGTTCGATCCCTGGTACCGATAAAAAGGAAAAATGCAAAAAAAAAAAAAAAAATACGAACACAAAAAAACACAGTGTCTGCATACAACCTAGGCACATGTGTTACACTTTAAATCATCTCTAGGTGACTCAAAAAGTCAAGTCACGTAGGTCCCTCAGTCATGTAAACAAGAGTCGTATTGTATTATAGCATTGAGAGAACAATGACAAGGAAAAACACGGCAATATTCAGTACAGACTCAATTTTTCTTTCTCAATATTTTTGATCTGTTGTTGATTGGTACAGAATCTAGGGATACAGAAGGTGACTGAGGTTCCCAACCATCTCTCTCCTCTCCTTTCAACCCAGCTTGTCTAGCTATGTAACAAAGTAAGGGCTTGCAAGGAAGATTAGATCCTTTCAGAAAATGAAGAGGCGAAATCTTCTGTTCTTGTTGTTCACCTGAAATGTGTAAAAATGTAAAGCCATGGTCTCAGGTGTGAGGAAATCCCCGGAGTACAGTAGGGCTTGTAAACAAGCAATGTTGCTGTGATCTTCACTCTCCACCTTTGGTTTCTTCTGCAGAAGGTGACAGATACCTTGCCTAGGTGCTGTCTCTTTTCCCTGCTGGGACCCATGGCAGGAATTGCTGACGGCTCATCACATTTCCCCCTTCTGAGCCTGCACGGAACCTCAGAAGCCTCCTCTATTGATCGGAGTTGGAAACTAAATGGAAACTCCTTGCAAACACCAACTTCATGAGCATCAAGGACCAGGGGACCAGGACCGTTACTTCCTATTGGAGGTAGGATTGCTGTAACCCAGGAGCCACGACTCACTCTAAAGGACATCGGTGCTGCTCTGATGCAGGCAGAAAAACACGTGTCACTCAGCACTGGGCTTCAGAGAACTGGATTTTCTTTTTTTTTTTTAATTTTTTTTTATTTTAAAGAGATTAAGATAAAAGAGGACATAACAAAGCAGATCAGAATGGATAAATTTAAGCAACACAGTATTTCACCACAAGACAACCCAATATAATAATAGCTACCATACTGTCTCTTTCCTTGAAATGGTTGATCATACCTTCATACATAATAGTATCAAACATAACAAAATAGTATAAAACCATTAAACAGAATAAAAGTATTACAGGGCATTCAGAACCAAATGAAAGAAAATGAACAATGGTTACCATATTATCTCATTGTCCATAAAATATTTGTTTATACTATCACACATAATACAATCTACTAAGATGCAACATCATAGAACCAATGGAAACAGAAGAACAAAAGCATAGTAGGACTTCAGAGCAAGATGACATTAAATCAGCACTGGCTATTATAATGTCTTGTTTTCTTCAAAATAGCTGCTCATACCATCACAGATAATAAAATCAAACAACCCAGGATAAAACCATTCCAACTAATGAATAGAAACATTATAAGGCTTCAAAGCAATGTAATGGGGAATCATGATTACCATAGACCTTTATGTACTCTTACCATTTCTTACGCTAGGGAGACTATACAGTATTTATACATGTGAGTTTGATTTATCTCGCTTATGAGTATAGTCTCAAGTTGCATCCATTTATTTATAAATATCTCAATGTGATCATTCTTTATAGCTGAGTAGTACTCCGTTGTATAAAAATACCACAACTTTTTATCCATTCCTCAGTTGATGGACACTTAAGTTGTTTCCAAGAGCCGGCTATTACAAGTTGTGCTGCTATAAACATGGGTGCACATATATCACTGTGGTATGATGTTTTCAGTTCTTCTGGGAATATGCCTAGAAGTGGAATAGTTGGATCAAATGGGACTTCCAATCCCAGCTTTTTGAGAAATCTCCAGACTGACCTCCACAATGGTTGTACCAGTCTACACTCCTACCAACAGTGCAGGAGAGTTCCTTTAGGGAGCTGGATTTTCATTCTGACTCTATCCCTGCAGTAAGCAGCCCTTTTCATACCTCCCTCCTCTGACCTTCTTCTCAGGCATAAAACACACAGGATCTCTGTGTCTCTCTGTCTCTTCTCTCTCTCTCTCTCTCTCTCTCTCTCTCTCTCTCTCTCTCTCTCTCTCTCTCTGTGTGTGTGTGTGTGTCTCTCTCTCTCATTTTTCAGCTGGTTCCAGAGCCATACGCATCCCCGCTGTTTTAAGACCCTTGCAGCAGCCGGAGGTTCAGCCTTGCCAGTGTGGGCTTTCGTTCACTCTCGGTGTGGCCGAACATCTGACAGCCATTCGGCGGGATTAAGACAAAAAAACCACCTTTTGTTGGCTTTTCTGCTGACCCATTGGAAACTCAGTCAGACCCACCAACGCGCACCAGCCCTTACTTGAATATTAAAACACCAGTTCTGGCAGAAGTCCGTTCTCATCCAAGAGGTCATAGGTGGCTGGCACCACAGCCCTCTCTCGGTCTGGTCACCACCCTTCGGATCTATCCCAGCATTCTGGAGAAGACCTGGCCTCAGCGAATGATAGTACTTGTCCATCGGGCAGTTGCTTCTCCAGGCCACCGGGTCACAGCCTGAAAAGCCGCCTTGCCTGAGGAAGCAGCTGCCGAGAACGGGAAAGTCACTGTTTGTGGCTGCATCGCGGACACTCCACAGTTAGTTTCTTCCACGTTGCCTCCTGGCCTTATCTTGTTTGGTGAAGTCTGCAGTACTTCTGCAATCTAAACTGTCAGATTCCTGAGCATGTCCCATCTACACCTCCTCATACAATCTCTCGCCCTTTCCTTAACTCTGAAAGATCCACGCCCAGCTGGTATAAGCCCCTGGACAGTTTTCCAGCCTAACCAGCATGTCCCACAAGGAAACAGAGGCAGGGAAGGATGTGGGTTTGCAGTCAGGCAGTCTTGAGTTCAAGTCTTGGTCATTTCTAGCTGTGTGTCCTTGAATAGATTTCTCCACGCTTTCAGCCTCTGTGTGGTCAAAGGACAAAATTACCACACTGTAAAGATCTTAATTGGCTTAATTTGGAATTCTAGAATCAGGCAACCTTTCATCTCATAAAATAAAATAGGTGAAGGGGGCTGAAGAAAACAGAAACAAAGAATGAAGAACAGATTGGCCATTTCAAAGTTATTTTCTTTGTAAGACGGGGACGGGTATCAGAACAATAGAAATTGACTACTGTCAGATCAGTTCGGGTTCTCTCCTTTATATGCTAAGGCAGAGAGAACGTCACTATCATGCCAAGTGACAGAAGGCAATTTGGCTATTTCTAATGCTGAGGGTCCATTAAACAGTTTAGTGTCAGCTTGATGGAGTAGAATTCTAACATGAGTGACTCCATTTTAATTTTTAGTTTGGTCTGTTTGTACCCAGTGCCAGAACCTGGACCAAAACATGGACTTCGTGTAATTTTTAGCTAACAGCATCTACAGCTGTGAGAAGCAGGCAGTAGCTGTACATGATGGTGCATACCTGTAACTCCAGCACTTTGGGAAGCTGAGGCAGGAGGATTACAATTCAAGCCCAGCCTCAGTAATTTAGCAAGACCCTGTCTCAAAATTTTAAAGAAAGGTTGGGGATATAGTTCAGTTTGGAGGCCCTGGGTTCAATCCCCAGTACCAAGAAAGAAAAAAAAGCAGTGTAGTAAAACTTGTTACTTGGGTTGTTAGGATAACAGCAACATAGAGGGAAATTAATATCTTTTCATGGTATGATGGTTAATCTTGGTTATCAATTTGATTGGCTTAAGAAACACCTAAGAGACTAGTAAAGCACACTTCTGGGTGTGCCTGTGGCTCACGCAGGTGACCTTGCCCTCCCTGGCCTCTGCTGCGCTGGTTTCTTCCCTGCTCTCTGCTTCCTGACTGCCATGAGGTGAACAACTTTCCTCCACCGTAGCCTTCTGCCATGGCATTTTCCCCATGGACCCAGCCTGCCGTGCACTGAAACCTCTGAAACTGAGTCAGAACAAACCCTTCTTTTTTAAACTGCCTATGACAGGAGGCAGTTTTGCCTCAGCAATGGAAAGCTGACCCATGCATATACTGTTGTTATTTGCTTCTCTCTTTCTGAATTCTGGGCTCATATACATTCATCAGGAAATTTTCCAGAAGGAAAGCCCTGTATCATTTCCTTGTCCTTCCTTTCTAGACATAAATAAAGTGGCTCCTGTGGTGGCCAAGAAGACATGTTTGCAGGAAACCAGAATATGGAGCCTCGTCCACTGGAGTCTGCAGAGCTGGTGTGCTTAGGTCCTGAGGCCACTGCAAAATGGTGCCTGAACTGTTCACTGACAGACCCTGGGGTGGGATGGGTGGTTCCTGTGTCCTACCCTGGCCTGTCATGCAGCCTCTGGGGAAACCTCCAGCAGAGCGCACTGTGGACTCTGCTGTAGGGTTTTCACATAGGTTTCGTGTTTAGCAACCTGGGAGGGAGCAGAATTGGCGACCTCCAAGCAACAAGGAAAGGCTTGGTGGTGTTGCAGCCGCCTTCCACAACCTTCCAGCCCTGCTCCTCCAGTATCTCCAACAGGGGTGGTTCCACCAGCCATTTCCCTCCACGAAAAGCAGCTATGGTTCCCCCTAACTGTATGCTCCAACTTCCACACCCTTCACTGGAGCAGAACAGGTAAGGCAGGGGAGAACAAGGGAAAAGCAAATGAGAGGTCTGATCAAAGAGCACAGAAGCTGTTCTAAGTAAAAGAAACACTGCCATTAATCTCCCTCAGACGGTCATGTTTGCTAAGTGTACAGGGCTTGCAGGGAGGGGCGGGGGAAGTTGTTATCTCCTCGTCTTCCAGATGTTAACACTAAGCACAGTTGCTGAGCTAGCAAGGGTGTTAGTGAGCTTCAACTCACTGTAACAAATAACTGACAAGCAAGAAGTTTTATTTTGGCTCATAGTGTTTGGGGTTCGGTCCACTGCCAAATGATCCTGTAGCCACAAGATGCATCATGGTAGGAGTGGACAGTGGAGCAAAGATAGTTCATGGCTGGGAAGTGAAGAAGAGAATGAGAAAGAGTAGGCTCCGTAGTCTTTTCTAAGGATGGGCGGCCAATGACCCAAAGACCCATCACTAGGCCCTGCTTCTCCAGGATTCCAATGGGGCCATGATGAAGCTCAAGCGCTAACATAGGAACCTCTGGGAGAAGATCTGAGATCAAACTATAGCAGCAAGGGATGGGCCTGGGACCCAGACATCTTGCTTTCTCATGCCTATTCCCTTTGCTTCAGCATCTTTCAAAGCGGGTTTTGTAGACTGCATACTTTCAGGGAGGGATTGCAGTGGGAGGTCTGGAGAAATGGACTCTGTGGCCCAAGAGCTCAAACTAGGAAGCAAAGCCCCTTAGCCTGTATTATGTCCCAAATATCGGGACTAGTTTTAGCAATATCTGCTGACATTAGCAAAAACTTAAGAGGTGAACAAATGAGCAGCGCCAGGGCCCTAGGTAGGCATCTGCTAACAACCCTCCAGTCCACTGCCCAGCCCTCAGGGTTACAGGACAGCAGCCACTCTCCAGGCTCCACAGGTCCCTTACATTACCTGTCTCAAAGGAGGAAAACAGAGAGAGATCAGAAGGGAAGCACATTTTCTGCCCCCACCGTTCCTCTCTCCACCACTTTAAGTCTCCCGGAGCAGAGGCAGTGAGACACATACTCATCTAGATGCCTCCTAGAAGAGTGAGGACCCATTCCCTGCAGTTGGGCCCATTCTCTGCTGAGCACAGCTGTGTTCTGATGACAGGATGGGAAAATAAGTACTAACGGTCTCCAGGACTGCTGGGTAATGATAACTTACAACAACTTATTATGCATTTTATACAGAACTAAAAGAGAGGAGTTCAAACGGTCCCAAAGAAATGCTCAAAGTTAATGCAATGAAAATGCCAATTAATTTGACCATTGTATATTGCCGGACTGTCCATATTTCATAAACATCTCTAATATGTTTTTTAAAAATGTAAAAAATTAAGGAGAAATAATTAGTCGGAAGCTACTGATCAGATCTGTCATTGATGATTTCTTCACTTCTGGAAACTCTGAGACCCTAGGTGGCTGCACGTTTATCTCAAAAGGTACTGTTAGGGCAGTTTCTCAAACTTGTCTGACCTTGGAACCCCTCCGGCACTAAACGTCTCATAAGACTTGGATTCCACGGGACACACATTGAGAAACTCTGCCTCCTCTGGTCTCTCAGTCTTTGCCTCCCTGTTTTGTGTGACATCAGTTTTAGACGAGACAGAAACCTTCCCTTCGGCCTTGAGTAAATACAGTTTTTCATAAGTTTCTGTCTTCTTGATGTTTTTCTAAGTCATTCCCTATCCAAGTCAAACCTGGATCCAGAATGACAATTTTTCTGTTTCTGCCAAAAGCCTCACATTTAAATGTTTATCCTGAAATATTTTCAGTCTCCTCAAAATTCTTCAAAGTTTAGGAAAAAGGACAAGATGAAGCCTTCACACTTAAATTCCATCAGCTGTTCTAAAACGTTTTAACAATTCCACCCACCCTCAGACACCAGGCTCAGCCTTAGAATATGTTCCATGTGTTTTTGTGTTTTCCCCCTCGCTAATTAGATGTTCGAAGTTCCATTCCTCCAGGAGCCTGAAGGCGGTGTATGCTCAGAAACAGTTTTCATAAGTTTTGTAGCTCAGGCTCAGAGGGGAACTTTGACTTGTACAGGTGCTCATCCTCTGCAAGACAATTTAGGATCGATTGTGGCTGCATCTTCCTCTGCTTGCCCAGGGAATATAGTGGGCCTGCTTTATTTCCATTCTTATACCATCCCGGGAGAGGGGCATTCCTCCTGTGGATCACTCTGATTTCACAGGTGAGAATGCTGAGCTCGGGAAGGCTACCCCCAGCCTGTCTGACCCAGGCCTTCAGCCCTGATACTCACTGGTTGGAAAGAGGGGAGTCACTGGGGGTAGATGGGAATGAAACCTTTCTCTTCAGGAAGTAAATTTGGGCCCACCAGTCCTCTTCAGGAAGCTGTGACTGCTAAAGGCTTCTCACTGTGTTAGAGAACTTCTTTTTATAGATATGAGTTGACACAAATTGAAAAAGTATAATCCAGCTCTAACCGGGAGACTTGGGGTGCACGTGTGTGTTGGCACAGGGGGAAATCGCGGGTTTCCCCTATTAGTTAAAGTCAGTTTAAAATTCAGTCCGGCGTGATGGCACATGCCTGGGGATCTTAGCACTGGGAGGCTAAGGCTGGAGGCTCAGGCCTTTGAGGCCAGCCTGGGGTTTATAACAAGTGCAAAGCCAGCCTGGCCTCAGTGAGAGGCTGTCAAAATAAAACAAAGATAAGCTTAAAATTTACATTAAGGGTGGTCTTCAAAGAATAAAGCTTTTCTCAAGAGGTAAATGCCTGGTGTTTACAAAGCAGGGCAACACCTCCTCTACTGATTAACCACTACAAAAAAATACGTAAATCCAACATATTTGAACATCGACACAGGAGACACACTGCTATAAACTTCACATATTTTTTGCAACCAGCTCGAAAAATGTTGGTGACCGCTTCAGTTTAATAAAGCAAGGAACCCACATTCCAAGAGATTTATTAGCAAGATCATGTCCCAAAGCTAGATGTGAGGGCAAATGGTGAGTGGGAAGCACAGGATAATGTTCCAGCCAAGAAGCCTTGGCCCTCAGTTCACCTTGGCTACGCTGGTTCCAGCCGTCACCTTTTCCTGCAGGGCAGGTGGCCTCACTGAGGACACAGGGTGTGAACAGCCTGGCTCTCCCATTTCCGTAACCAGGCTGGGAGACAGAAGCTTCGAGGGCGTCCCCCTGAGAACACGGTGCCCATCTGTGCAGAAATAGAGCCATGGCTACTGCTCACACAGGGATCAGGAGCTTGCCTGGGAGATCGCAAGGCTTTTAAGTCACAGAGAGCTTCTGGAAAAGAGGTGCCGTTCCACCAAAAGCACCACTGCACGATCCCTCTGCTTGCTTGTCCCGTTCAGCCTGCATAGCGAAAATAGAGTCTGAAATGTCAGTTTAACTTGGAAGATCCCTTTCAATGCACCCATAAGACACCCATTGTCTTGCTTTCTACGGGAACCTCAGTCTGTGCCACAAAATCTCTTTTGCAGAAACAAAACACAAAAGAACACAAATGCAGCTTGTGGTGGTGAAATAAAAGACACCGTCTCTCTCATATGACCATACTTAGGCTCTGCTGCTTTTAAGACTTTTCAAGAGATTTTCTTTCTTTCTTTTCCCTCCCTGTCTCCCAAATGACCTTCTTTGTTTGGGATCCCGGTTTGCCCTCCTGCCTTTTCTACAGTGTCATTTACTGCTCTGCCAGAAATAACTGAACTCGAGGACACGAAAGGACAATGAGGCTCGTTACCCGAGGCAAGAAGCCACCTGCATGCATTTACAGAGGCCCCTTCTCATGTGTCCTGCCAGTTGGTACCAGAGGCATTAAGCGGGGGCCACCCAGGCTCTCTGATGATGAGCAAGGGAGGGGTGAGCACGCAGCACCCCACACTGATGAGCTCTGAGGAAGCCAGGGAAAGGCACCCGAATTATCACTGTTATTACTGTTGTTATCACTATTCACTGAATTCATTCTACTACAAAGAAATAGCAGGACCACGAACCTGTCCTGATGCATGGTAAATGCAGTACTTACATAGTATTTCCAAGTCTCTAAAGAGACTGCTAGTGTCACTTAGGCCAGAGCGACAGGGTAGAGCTGTTAGTCAGTCTTCCAAGTTATTATTCAGCTCTTTAATCTGTAGAAAGTCAAAGCAATGTGAATAATTCAAAATGCTTTTTTCCCAACACGGAATCCTAGCTAAGAAGTTTGCTGACCTTTCTGGCTTTTTCCACCAAGTAGTTGGCTTGGTTTCGTTCTTTTCCCTCCTTATTTCATTAAGTGTTGGCTCAGTTCTACAGAAATGAAAGTTGGGGAAAATGAGGCAGAAAATACCGCACAAAGGCCACCCACTATGTACACTCATAACTGATGTTTTCAAAGGTAAGAAGAAAGGAAAAGGTAGCACAGAATCTCAGCATACTTAAAGGCAGCACAGCTAAGAGTATGCAGCCAGCAAGCCACGACTTTTCACATGGATAAGTGAATGAATTGTTTATGCAAGAAGCAGGTAGCACAGACACAAGGAGACAGAGGCTGCGCGGTTTGCTCACTTCAGATTTTACCAAGCGTGAAACACACCTGCAAAGTCCGATCGGGAGGCACCGGTGCCCTGAGTAGGAACAGGTGGTCCTCACAGGCCCTCGACAGCAAAAATTGCCCCAGATAAGGATGCGTTCTTGCCTGAGCTGCCTGGCACCTGGCCAAAGTTCTCAGTTACTGAATTACCAAAAGGATTCCTAGTACATGGGGTTTGCCATAGTAGGAGCCCAAAGATGATGGATCAAAGAGGCCTGTCACAGCTCTCATTTGGACACTAAATGGATTCTCAAAGGACTGGCATCTAAGATGAGCAATCTAGTACCACCATGGTGTCTGATTCATAGAAGACATTGACTATCTACTGAATGAGAGGATAAATAGGTGACCACAACTTCATGAAGGCATCACTTGGGCTGATTGTTCCAGAAACTAGATGTGTCTTAGAAATTGCATTGCTGGAGCTGGGGATTTAGCTCAGTGGCATAAGTGCCTGCCTTGTAAATGTGTGGTTGTGAGTTTGATCCCTGGTACTGGTAAAAAAAAATTGCATTGTCTTCCTTTATCATTTTATAAGCTGTCACATAGTTGCTATTTTTTTCCTTGGTGGTGCTAGGGATTGAACCTTGCATACGCTAGACAAATGCTTTCCCAGTGAGCTACATTTTCCAGGCCAGATGCTATTTTCTAAGTGGAAGGAAGGAAAGAAAAGGTATCGAACAAAATAGTACTCAATTCCTCAGACGAGGGGAGGGAGAGGAGAACCTTCCCAGACAGTCAGCCCATCAGGCTGTGAGGACCAGGACTGTTACTCACAATCAAATATCTGTGTGGGGAGCTCCAAGTCCAGGGTACCCGAAGCTATGCATCAACGTCCAGGTTTAGACCCAAATGAAAGTCAAAAATTATTGAGGCAGAAATATGGAGCTGGTGTGGGTGTTAAGAGTAAGGAGAAGAAAAGGAAGTGATTCCTGCCTGGAAACCAGTGTCATGCACAGGCTGAAGTGGAGACAGCCAGACCCAAGCCTCTTCCTGTGAGTCGGCGCCATTGGTGGACTGCAGGGGAAGAGAACCAGGCCTCACCAGGAAGTGATCCGTATCAATTTCATTGTTTTGTTGGGTTGGGTTTTATTCTCTTTTGCTTTGTTTGATTATGTTAAATCTGATGGCAAGAGCAGCTATTTAAAAGATAGCAAGACATATCAGGGTAGCCATTTTGGATTTACTATTAGCTTATTTTGAAGTCTTTTATTGCATTCATTAGCTTATTTTGAAGTCTTGTATCACCTTCATTGTTTTGTTTTTATTGTTTCTACACTATTCTGTCCTGTTTGATTTTTACTGTGTCTGAAGGTATCTGCAGCTATTTTGAAGACAATAAAAGGCATGATGTTAACTATCGCTAATTTCCTAAAGTTTTGAAGTCCTGTATCACTTATACTAATTTGATTGGTTTTATTCTATTTTATTTTCCTTGGTTTTATCCTCTTTAAAATAAAAAAAAAAGAGTAAGGAGAAATTTTCAAGTTGTGAAGAATTGAAGCATTTTGGGTAAAATTTGAAAACTTGAGTATAGATATGAGCAAAGCAAAGTTCTTAGGACAGACAGGCTACAAATTTTAAAAACACTTTTTAAAAACTGTTTTTTTTCTAATCCTATTTCATTTCAACATTTTGTTATGAAAGTTTTCATATAGAAAGAGGAAGTCGAAAATGATATATGAACTATCATCTAGATTTTTACAATGATCATTTTGCTACATATGCTTTACCATGTATTTGTCTATCCTTTTTCCTTTCATCAATCTATTCTATTTCTAATATTTTCTTATAAAAATATATCCCTCTTGATATTGCATTTTGTGGTTATTTATATCAAGGTGAAGATGGCTAATTACCTTTCATTATTTATTCTTTGTTTTGTCCATAGTGATACAATTTTTAAATTTGTGGATAGAAATTTTTGTATAAGCCTACAGGCAGGCAAGGCGGCCATCCCTATAATCCCAGCACATTGGGAGGCTCAGACAAGAGGATCACAAATTTGAGCCCAGATGGGTACTAGTGACTTCAGGAGACCCCATCTCAAAATAAAAAATAAAAAAGGGCTAGGGATGTGGTTCAGTGCAACGCAGTCCTTAGTATAACAAAACAAACAAACACATTTCCCAGGTACTTTTGCAGGAGGATGGAGCCCTGTGGCTATGTTCTGGCCAATAAAATGTAAAAGGAAGCATCATATGACAATTTCCAGGACACTTTTTCTAAAACGTGGCATGCAGGAAGCTATGCCCACTTTACCTACTCTAGCATCTCTATTCTGCTGCCTTGAACCTGCTGCAGCACCAGCCTGGATCAAGAAGAGGGGGGCCCCCAGCCTAGGGGTGGCATCGTGGTTCTATGAGCTGGAGGAAGCCCAGATAGCAAGAAGTCTATAAAACAAGACCTTCATACACACACACACACACACACACACACACACACGCAGTCCTGGACTGCTCACTCCCTGCACTAAATTTACAAGAGTAAAATAAACATCTTCCCTGTTTAAGCTGTTATAGTGGGCACTCTGTCATTTGCAACTATACCTAATTCTAACTAAAGTGAGAGACTTAAAAATTAAACAGTACCTCCAGGGCCGGGAGGCAGCCCAGCATTAAAGAACTTGCCTGGCATGCGTGAGGCCTTGGGTTCCAGCACAGATGGCGTTGGGGAAGGAGATGGGATGACAGGGGATGACAGAGGGCATCTAAGGAAAAGCAATAAATCCACATGCAGTGATGGCGAACCTTTTATATCATTCAGTGACACAAACAGCCTGCTACGGCACGCCATGTGCCAGAGGTTCGCCACCACTGCCCTAATGCCTCCCCAGTCCCAGTGAGCTCCCCAGAGGCAAGCTTTTCCAAGCTTTCACCAGGTTACTTCCACATCTCTTAAACAATGCGCTTCCATGATTACTTCTTCATTTATGCTTTGTTGTTCACTTCTAACTTCTTAATTCTTTCTGTCAATAAAAATGTTTCCTGGGCTGGAATGTAGCTCAGTGGTAGAGCATATGGGATGTCTTGGATTCAAATCCTAGCTGTATGATAAGGACAGGATTGATCCAGTCAATAAGGTGCATCACTACGGGCTGGGGTGCAGCTCCAGAGGAGGAGGCGTGCCTGCAGCATGCTCGAGTCCCTGTAGCACAGCTACAGCTTGGGTGTGATGCCTAGCACGGCAGAAAAACAAAGTACATCACTAAGTTGGTTTCTCTGCTACTTCCGTTTGCAAGTATAGTATTATTCTCACGGTCATTTCTCCTTCCCTTGCTCTTTCCTCCTTCCTGCTGGCTGGAACCCTAGGCCATCATTCCCATCAGGAAGCCACACCTGGAAAGGTAGAATGACAAGATGAAGGGGCCACCCAGCTGCCACTGCATGGAAGCACACAAGTGTCCTTGAGTAAGAGGACAGGGTCCTTTCACTTCAGATAGGGTTTGTCTTGGTTCGGCCACCACTGTTGAGCCTCCTTGTTATTGCCGTCTGCCCTGTATCTGAAAGCCACTCCGCTGTGATCACCAGAAATCACCTCCAGCTCCATCTGCGGCCACCTCCTTAGCACCTGGCTGCCCCACCCCCTGGGTTCCCCTTAACCATGTCCTGATTTGCCCTCTGCTCGTTTTCCTTACTGCCCTGAAATTAGATTCTCTGTGCTAGGATCGTGGGTGGTAGTGTCTGGTCAGGCTGGCAGCTCTTCACTAAAGAGAACCGAAAGGAGTTTGTGGATTTGTAAAGGAAAAAAGAACTCCTACTAGGTTCTTAGTTAGAAGGGGACCTGTATTTTTTAACAGGCAGATTAACAGAGGGAAAAGAAAGAATTTATTAACGTGTATTTCATATACACAGTTGAGACACCAGGAAAGGAACAGATCTCAAAAAGGAGGCTTTGAATGCCCGCTTCTTTATCTAGATCTTCCCAAAAGAGCAGTCAGGCTGGAGGGGAAGCTCGGTGGTGAGTGCTGGTCTAACGTTTCTGGGGCCCTGGGTTCCATTCCCAGCACTGGGGAAACAAAAGAGCGGTTAATTTTGAGAGAAGTGGCAAGACAAAGGAAAGGGACTTGGAGACTCTTGGGTGGCAATTTGAGGAAAGGCAAAGGAAGAGGAGCAGCAGAGCCATTGATGTAGGTTCTCTTCCAACCTCCAGGCTAGACGAGCCCACAGCTGTACCCGGGCTGCCCTTTGTTCTCCTGGGGAGCAGTGGTAGAGGATACCTTTTGTCTTTGTAAACCTCACTGTTGCTTTCAGACAAACAGAGGGAAGGCGGAGAGGAGAGCTGGCTGACATCTGCTTCCTCTTAATTGCCTTTGGCTCCGTAATCCTTCATCTTTTTGGGGTGGAATAGCCTGGTCTCCCACAGACTTATGGGATCCAGTAAATGGTTGCCAACTGACTGCCCAACCAACAGAAAACCCCACCACGAAACACAAATGGACTAATGGGAATTTTTTCCCTCAAATTCTTGGAAATAGTTGTCATCATCGTCATTCAATCACTGAGCCCATGTGCAAGATACCTCATAGTAAGCACTTTGTCAGGGTTGTCTTTTAACCCCACCATTCTAGGAACTGTATCTCATACCTATTTTACAGATGGGGAAACTGAGTTTGGAAAAACGAAGCAACTTGCCTATTGCAGGGCCAGGGTAGCTAGGATGCCACCTACATCCATAATCCTGGAGACACCAGGTGGCTTAAGACAAAACACAGGGAAGTGAAGAACACTTCCCTGCAGCTTCTGGTGTTTCTATTTGCTACACTGCCACGACCCCCAAAACCTGAGCCCCACAGGAAACAAGCAGGGATCCCAAGGCTGATCACACTGGGACCACTGCTGGCCATCTGAGAGCAAATGGTCCGAACATTCAGGTTTCTGCACAGCTGGACATCCCACAGCACTTGGTCCTCCTGGAAAATCATTTCAAAAAGCCCAATGATTCACATGTATGTAGTCCTTCATGGCGATTACCTATTTTTATAAACATTAGTGCACTTGATTCTCAAAGCCATCTGTGACATAGGCGGGTGTGTACTATGACCCTTCCTGTTCTTCGGAGGAAGAATCCCAAGCTCAGAAGCACTGTGCCCCACCCCACCCCCGGAAGTCGTCAAGCAGGGACCTGAACACAGGATTTTTATTTTCTTGTTGCCCTGTGCTCTTCATGGTTAGCAAGTTACCTTTCATACCTTTCCCATTCTGTTACCCAAAGCAAGCTATGGACAAGTTATGTTAGGTTAGGGAAACACAAATAATGCTGGATTTATAAAGAGTAAGAGGTGGGGGTGCCGGGGGCTTGAACGCAGGGTCTCTGGCAGGCTAGGTAAGGGAACCAGTGTAAGTTATGTTCCTGGCACTTAAAACTCAAAAGGTTTTTAAAAGGCATTGAGTCCTGTTAGCTCCGAGACTGGAAAACAAAACAAAAAAAAACCACACACACACACAAACACAGAGTTTCATGGTTTGAATTCAGCTGAGGCCAGGAAAAATGCCACAGTGGCTTTTACCTAGGTGGCCAAAGCTGCCTATATTTTTCTAGCAACGTCAGGAGCTAGCCAACATCCACACCTGAAAAACTGCCGTGGGCCTGAGAACTTGGGGTACCCAACTCAGCAAAGAGGCCTGTGACTGTGCCAGGCCTGTAACAGGATGGGCTGAGATAAAGATCCTGGAAACCGGCACCCACGGGATGTCCAAAACACATAACCACCCTGTCCCTTGAACCCTGTCCTTTGTACTCAAACAAGTTGTCCCAGAGACCACTCTGCTGGGCTCTGCGCTTTTTGGTTGAAAGTGTACCATATGCAGACAGGGAGTTTTTGTTCTGGGTCTTTCTTTTTTTCCTGGTCCAGAGGATCCAGGGGTTTGGAGGTGGGAGAAGGAGGACAAGGGAACAGCTGTCCACCTGTTAGAGTTGTCTAGCCAAGGCCATTAGAGAGGATCACCCAGGTGCTTGGGGCTATCCTGAAATCCCAGGGGAAGTGCACAACCACAGCGAATCCACTGAGAAAAGAAATCGGTGCCCAGTTCAGAGAGGACACAGTGGCGGTCAGACATGTCCGGGGTTGTCTCTGTGAGCAGTCACTTGGCATAGGCTGACTGGGTCCGAGGGCTGACTGGGCCGTAAGCATAGAAATCAAGGCCTGGTGCAAACTTGGTTGGCCAAACTACCCTCATAAAATCATAGACTCCTCTTAAAAAGTAATAGAAGAAGCTGGGCTGAGGCACCAGGCCAGGGCAGGTCATGGGCAAAAATATAAGTCAGAGGGTGGGGGGAAAACAGCTTCTGGAGAATCTCTCTCTCTCTCTCTCTCTCTCTCTCTCTCTCTGTCTGTCTGTCTGTCTCTCTCTGCCTCTCTGTCTCTCTGTCTCTCTCTGTCTCTGTCTCTCTGTCTCTCTCTGTCTGTCTCTCTGTGTCTCTCTCTCTCTCTGTCTCTGTCTCTCTCTCTCTCTCTGTCTCTGTCTGTCTGTCTGTCTGTCTGTCTCTCTCTCTCTCTCTTCCTCTCGGTGATGCTGAGAATTAAACCCAAGGCTTTTACACTGAGTTACATCCCCAGTCCTTCTTCTTTTATTTTTCATTTTAACACAGGAACTCCAACTGGCAATCCTCCTGCCTCAGCCTCCCCAAGTTCTGGGACCATAGCTCTGTGGGCCCACATTTGACTGGGAATTACTCTTGTAGAGGAAAAGCTAGGTGAGGTGACAGACCCCAGCGGAAGCTAACATTAATGCCACTCTCAGGGGACCCCAGTTGTGGCCCAGTGCCCAGCCCAGGCCTTCAGCCTGCAGCCCAGTGTCTCCTCCACCCTGCTGCTCCCCACCTGCACTCCCCGCCCCAGCACTCCAGGGACCCTGAGCCCGGCTCCTCCCACCAGCTGCAGCAGCCACCTCCTGGTTCCCAGCACTGTTGGAGAAGCCCAGGACCCTCCAGACAGCTTTTTGGGCACCTTCCCAAGCCAGCGTGTAGAAAGCAAGAGGGGCTGCAAAGGAGACCTTTCACAGCAGAGCTCCCTCACCTTCCTGAATAGGAGCCGCCCAGAAACCTCCTCTGCGGCCTCCTCCTCCTCCTGCTCCCCTTTGGAGAGATGTTTTCCCCAGCTGTCTGTCGGCAGTGGCGGGAGGGAGGCTTGGAAAGCCTTCAGGATAAGCAGCAGTGGGAACATTGTACATTCACCCGGAGGAGGCCACACACGGAGACGGCGGGAACACACACACACACACACACACACACACACACACACACACACGTGCGCACAACAAATACATGCAAACAAAAAGAAATTGCCATTCAGTGCATCTTTCAACATGAAGCAAACTCACGGCAATCACTGCAAAAATCTCAGCTTTGCCAGCAGTAGCCGCGGTGTCGCTAGCCCGGGTCTTCAGAGCCCTGGTAAACGGTAACCCTTCCTGGGCTGCCCGTCGTCCACCCACCGTCCCCAGAGAGAAGGAACAAACCTGGCCTCAAGCATTTAGAGCACAGGGACCAAACTGAAACCTAAAATAATGCTGAAGCCATTTTAAATGTTGGCGATCGTGGTGCTGATCGCTGGACTGGAACCCCAAATTTAACAGGAGTACAAAGCTAGTGCCAGGAAGTCCACCGAGTGTGAGGGCGGCTGTGGGGTTGCTTAGCAAGGGGTCTGGTAGCAATGCAGATTCTGAGCCCCGGGCCTGGAGGGGCGGCCAGGTGACCAGTATGGGGCGATGCAAATGAGGCTGTTTCCTCTTTATGCCCTCAGTATTTTATAATTTTTTGGAATGTGCATATTACTCCTTCGCCTCACTGGGAAGCTGTCCCTTCCCACTAGGTAAAAAGTATTCATGGATGAAACCCAGGAGCCTCCTCTGACGGGGCCTCAGGATGGGACTGAGCACCAGGAGAGGCGGCTCTCCTCTGATTCTCAGCCTGGGGTGGGGGTGGGGTCGCTGGGGAATTCCCGGGGAGCTTGACAAAGGGGGTTTGCCCCCTGGGGACATGTCAGAATGTGGGGGAGGGGGCTGTGTAACTGGAGCCTCCCCGGACCACACACAACGCTGGCTGTCAGAGGAGCTCAGAGCTCTTCTGCGTGGTCTTTCCACAGCGCTGTCCTGTGTCACATCCCGTCACCCAGTCAAAGCCAGGCCTACTCAGCGGCCGTCGCAGGGGCAGTGTAAGAAACATGCTGTGCCTTAGGCTCTCAACTAGGAAAACCAAAGTTTCTCGCATACCTACCTGGTAGAAAAGAGGTTGTGTTTGTGCTACAGAAATCAGCCCCAAACTCGCATGGAATCAGTGACAGAGAAGGACAGGGTGGTGCCCTGCTGTCCTGTCCTTAAAACAGCATCCAGGTGGAGACACTAAGAGAAGCAAGCCGTCAGCCAAGGGTCCTGAGGCCAAGGGTCCTGAGGCGTGCACAGAGGGTCAGTGGCACTAGAGTTTGACAGCTGAAAATCAGACACCAGGCAGGCAGGTGGCTGGTCATGACCAGGTCAGTGGGCTACGATCAGGAGTGTCCCTGACCAGGTCATGTGTCACTCAGGAAGCGGTGGAAGATTCAATATTAACTGAATCATCAGGAATACGGGCGGTGACATCTGCATTGAGGACCTGAAACATGAGACAGCCTGGTTTGCAAGCTGTTCTCTCTGTATGTTATTGGATTAGGAGTCTTTCAAATCCAATTGGCCTAATAAGAAAATGTAACACAGGGGCGTGGTGTTGCCTAGTAAGTATGGGGCCATAAATTCAATTGCTGTTTTCAAGAAAGAAAAAAGGAGGAGGAAGAGGAGAAAAACAAGATGGTGGGAGAGAGTATTTGTTATCTAGGTAGCTGAAAAATCTTACTTTCAGGTACAGCTGGACGCACGTACCCAAATGGTGTTGTCAGAACTTGGTCTCACATCTTTGAGTTTAGCTTTTCTTTATGTTGATCCCTTTATCAGGCAGGCTCATGGTTGAAAGACATACCAGGAGTTTGGGGCTGATTCTGCATTCTCCCAGAAAACCCAGAGACAGGAAATAGTCTCTTTGGTAACAATTCACACAGGCATCCCTGAATTAAGTCCTATTGGTTAGCCTTGGGTCACATGGGAAGCTGGACCAATCACTGTAACATAGAGGATCTGTCCCACACTGACACAGAGCCCACTCCCTAGTCAACTCAGAAGGCCAGGAAGAGTCCACACTCTGATTGGTCAGATCGGGTCAGGTGTTCAACATGAACCAATCACTGAGGCCATGAGAAGCCCCTGCTCTGATTGGCCAGCTTGAGTATGGTTCCCATCCCAGACACAGAAATGTAGGTTTAAGAGCAGGGAAGGAAGAAGTCGTCTAAAAACCCGGGAATTCTGTGACTAGAAGAAAGGCCAAAAAAAAAAAAAAGTGGGGGGGGGGAATTTAGAACATAATTATCTCAGACTAATATTCACAGATAGTCACTGTGATCTTCACAACCAAAGTTAATTAGCTGAGCTAATGCTTCTCAACCTTTTCTGTGTCTTCATTACCACAGAAAATTATAACATGTGTAGGTACCCAGGGATAAGTAGGAGGAGATTTGGGGTACCAACAGGGGCTTAGTCTGTTGATACCCATGCATTCACAGAACTCTAGACCTAGAATGGGCCTTTGAGGTTGGCATCCACCCCCTTGGGCTGCTGATGAGGGCAAACCCCAAGATCCCTGGATTTCATGGTCAGATTTTTCTGCCCAGGGACTCCTTGGTTCCCTCCACTCCATTTTCTACTAGGTACCTCACGGCCTGTCCCCAGCACCTTACTCCATACTGTCTTTTGTTCTGAATAGTTAAGGACACTTTTCTTTTCTCTCCTTCCCTCTGCTCCCCGGGCTTTTCCCATCTTAGTGACTTTCCCTGAGGAAGCCTCCTTCTTTATCCTCTCATAGAAGGTGCCTGCATGCCAGCTAACCCACATGTCATACAACTGTCCTCACTTGGCTGGTTTTAACTGCATTTCAAGCCTTCAAGCCCCTGCCAGACTCAACACTCACCAAACCCCTGAGACTTGGAAAGGGGAGTTTTCACCACAAGGAATTTGGAACAAGAATTATTTACCAAACCAAGGAGAGGTTCCAACAGGGAGCCTCGACAGAGACAGTGTTCACTGTCACTGAGGCATTTCTGAGAGAGGATGATGGTTTCTCAGGGATGACCCCACAGTAAAGAAAATTCTAGCAGCAGTGCTCCTGCCTCACCGACACAGGATTGCTGCAGTGCAAAATGGAAGGGAGGACTGGCCTTTCCTTCTGAGACTCAACTCTACGGTGAGCAAGACCCAGAGCTAGGGTGGCTTCTGTCTGTGTCACACGGTGAGACACTGCACTGTTATGTCTACACCGCTCTGAAAACACACAACAGAAACCTTGAATGTGCTAACACGGACCTCTTCTGCCCCTCTTCCTGTGTCTGTTTTTATGTTTTGTTACATAATTTTGGCATCTACCTTTAGTGGCCATTTTGAAACTGCTAAATATTTGAATCATATATGTTTTGTCCTTCCTCCCTCCTCCCTTTTTTTCCTTCCTTTTTCTTTTCTTTCCTCCTCTCCCTCCTTTTCTCCCTCCCTCTTTCTTTTTCATCCTTCCTTTCTTTCTTTCTCTTCCTTCCTTTTCTTTTCCCATGATGCCATTCCTCTGCTAACTTTGAACACACATTGTAAACACAGCCGGATTTTGCAAAGCAGCTGCAAACTCTCACAGGAAGGAGGTGGGCAGTGGCCCATCACACTCCACGCCTTCTCAGCGTCCCCTGGGCCTGGGGGCCCGAGTGGTGGGCAGCCTTCACCACAGGTAGGATGCATGGAGATGCCCCTCCCAGGCATCCTTGTTTCTTGAAAATGATTTCTCCTCTTATCTTTACAACTACTTTTCACAGAAAGCTTCTGACTCTACTTGGCATCTCCAAGATGTTGACAATTTTTCCTCGGGTATTCCTTTGGAAGAAATTCCACTGTTTTTGCCCTTGGCCCTTGGGGTTCTGTCCTCTGAGAACGGTCATCACACGAGGTTGCTAAAACAGGTGCCATGGACTAAATGGTTCAAGCAACATAAATTTATCCACGATTTCAAAGGCCAGAAGTCTCAGAGCAAGGCTTTGGCAGGGCCGGCTTCTTCCCTCTGTTTCCTCCTCGGCTCTCCTCCCCCTGGGGACACTATTCTTAGTAGATTATGGTTCCCACTAATGACCTCATTTTCATTCAGTCACCTCTTAAAGATCCTACCCCAGCTAGCCCTTTCTGGTGATGCTGGGTGGTCAGGACTTTGGTGATTTGGGGTGTACAATTCAGCCTGCAGTCACCATGTGTTTTGAATTCATTCTAGATCCCTGGCTTCTCCCAGTGTACCTGCCCTTCCCTCGCTTACTCACCCCCTCCCAGTGGACCTCTGGCCACTCAGGCTTCTCAAGGTTTGTGCTGCTGCTGTCTTGTCTGTCCCTGTCCCTGCTCCTGTTCTGAGGCCTTCTGGTCCAGGTAATGAATAGCACTGAGACCTTGCACAAGCCCTGCCCAATGCTGCTCTGTCTCCAGCTAGTCTGCACAAGGCTGGGTGATGCTATGTATCACAGTAGGTTTAGCATCATCCTTGACTTCTGCCAACCAGATGCCAGCAGCGCTCATCCAGATGTGACCACCGCAAGCTTCAAACATAGCCAAGCCACTCTGGGGATGCTGGCTTGCTGCTGTTGGAAAAGCATTGTTTTAGGGTAGACCAAGGTGGTGAATTTGGGGTCTCGCTCTCCTCATTGATTTGGGGCATGTCAGTGAATTCCATCAGCTAACATGAGCTCCTTAGTTCACTGAGAGGAATCAATGAGACAGTAAATGTCAAGCACTTGGAGGAGGCCCGTCCAGAGCAGCGTCTCTCTCACATCACTGAAGCGTCAGCCTGCATTGTGCGGCTGTATTTGCCTGTGTCTGCTTCTTCCTGCATCTCTGAGCACCACAAACAGGAAGACCATACAGTGTGCAGCAGACACTTGATCAGTGTGAGGAGGGAAGGGGGTGCCTGTTCCAAGTCTGCAGTGCTCGGAGGCACATCCCCAGTGCAGGCGACATCAGGCAGGCACACAGCAAGAGTTCATCAATAAGTACGTTTGTCATCGAATGCAGAGGAAGAGAAGGCTGACTGCACGCTCTGGGTCCTACAGGTACCTAGTCCCTCGGTTTGCCCTCCATCATCCTTTCCTTCTTTCCTGCGAACTTTCGAGGAAATCAGAAAACAGATTTGGCTATGTTCCCTCTTCTGATGGGATTCAGTGTCCAGGTGGCCACCTAGGTGAGCCTTGTCTGGCCTCCCCTTGCCCCACAGCCTGTGCTCCTCCCCTGCCCAGAGGCTCCATGGCTTCATCACCTGATCCATCATGATGAGCTCTGGCCTTTTAATTCTGTGGCTCACAGAGCATCTGGGGTCACATGCCATCAAGAGGTACTCACCATGATTCTTGCCCATGGGAGACACACCAAGCATCTTGCCCATCAGCCATGCAAGAAAGAAGGTTCCAGTGGACCCTGAAAAGCATCCCAAAGTGATATCTGCCTCTGGGCCCCTGTCCCATCCCATCACTGTGCTGCAGTGACTCTGACTCATCTGTAAGGTGACAGGTGGACCTTATGCTCACAGTGACAGAAAACAAGCGAGGCTGGACAGCAAAACTGTAGGGATCAAACAGGGAACAAAGCTGAGTGTTCCTCAGTACCTAAAGTTACCGTTTGCTGCCTCAGTTTCCCCCCTTGTTATCTGCCATAAAGACCAGCTACTTGTCACCTTGATCTTAAAGATGTCTCTGTTTCTAGAACAATGGGTCAACAACCATCAGGTGTCAATATTAGGTGAGCATAAAACGCGCCTGGCATTTTGTGTCCCCTGCATCCCATGCCCGACAAAGTCACATCCCTTTAGTATTTCCTTCTGCAAACAGGATTGTTTCTGTACCCTACAGTGCTGGCGTGGGAGAGCAATGCAGGACTCAGAGGTCAACTTTCAGACTGAATTTAGATCTTTTTTTAGGAGGGATGAAAAAGAACTCCAGCTAAGGTTAACTGCTGTTACTTGTTTTTGTTTGTTTGGTACCAGGGATTGAACCCCGGTACACTGAGCTATACTCCTGCTGTTTATATAGACAGTGTCTCATTAAATGACTATGTTAGCCAAGATGGGTTTAAACCTGCCGTCCTCCTGCCTCAGCCTTCAGGGAGCTGAGATGATGCCACCATGCCTGGCTAACAAGCCCTGAAAATTTCTGTGGGAAATATGTTTTCAAGATTTTTTATTTTATTTTATTTTGTGTGTGTCTTTTTCCTTTTCATCGGTACCGGGCATCAAACTCATGACTGCCTGCTTTCAAGGCAGGCGCTTATGCCGCTGAGCTAAATCCCCAGCCCCTATGTTTTCAATCCTCTTTCCCACTATCCAGCTCAATCATACTGAAAAGATCTGTGTATGCTTTTTACACTCCAGTATTTACCTTATTCTTAAATTGTGTATTTTTGCTCACAAGAGTAGGTGAGATGAATAAAATAATTCAATTTAAATCCCAGATTAGTGGTATCTCAGTCCACAAGTTTAATTCTTTCCAAGATTCAAGTTGCAGAATTCTTTCCACCGAAGGTACCATTGCAGTCAGAAAAATCTCCATATCACTATACTTTTCACTAGAAAAAGTTACTAAGTATCTGTCAGCATTTAATCAAAGAGCAAATTATATTCCATAACACAGTTAAAGAATGGAGACAATATTTGGAATCAATTATAAATGCGATCTACTGGATTTTTTTTTAAAAGCACATGTAGCAAATCATCCAGCTTTAGGCTTCATAGCTTAATCTGCACAAGAATCATGTGAAAATCTTGCCAATATGCTAACTGTGGGCCTGAGTTCAGTTGGGGGTCCTGTATTTCTTACAAGTGCTACCAATGCTCCTAGGATAGGAAAAACACTCCAAGAAGGTGAACTATTGGCACAGAGTCAATGAGCAGGTCTCTAGGTTACTAATAATCGTTCACATATTAACATTTTTTTAAAAACCAGGGTGATGATACGCACCTATAATCCCAGCATGCTGGGAAGCTGAGGCAGGAAAATCCAAGTTTGAGGTCAGCCTGGGCAATTTGTCAATTTAGCAAGACTGTCTCAAAAATTGGAAGGAAGGAAGAAAAGAAAGGACGGATGGAGAAAGGAAGGAAGGAAGAAAGGAAGGAAGGAAGGAAGGAAGGAAGGAAGGAAGGGAGGAAAAAAAAAGAAAAAGGGAAGAAAAGAAAAGAAAAAGATTGTCTGGGGATGTGGTCAGTGAGTTCTGGGTTTAAAGCTGATAGTTCCCCCATTATCTAAAGTTACCGTTCACTGCCTCAGTTTCCCCCCATTGTCACCAACCCTAAAGACCAGCTACTCCACTGGTCATTTTGATCTAAAGATGTCTCTTCCTATAACAATGCATTGTGATCTCAGGTATCAATATTAGCTGAGCATAAAACACGCCTGGCGTTTTGTGTCCCCTGGTCCCAGGCCTGGGTTCAATCCTCAGTACCTCTCCTAGCCAAAATTTACATTTTTGAATGGGAGGAACTGTATTTTTAATTTTCTTCATGATTTCAAGCCAAAGGATGATGCTCTGAATGACACCCTCTTTGCTATTATTCCTAAGCAAGGAGTTCATTGCACTTTGATGCTTCCTGAACTTGGTCCCCTTTTTCCCATTCTGAGTAGAGATTGTAAGGTTCGCAGCTCAGTCTTGGACTCTGCGTGTTCACACTGTCATCCGCCGTCTCTGTAGGGCTAGGGCTAGGGCTAGACTTAGCCTTCGGTAGTGAAGGGTGATCCCTCCCCGGATGATTAGTCTCCTTATGAAGAGGACGTTATCCGCCTGCTTTCCAGTATGAAGGTCCCCAAGCCCCAGCCAGCTCCACGAGCATGTGGTGTACACACACCGACAAACACGCAGTCCCTGCACTTTAGAGGAGGCAGAAATACTCCCTAGACTCTACACACATTGACTTGCATTTAATGCCCACCAAGCACCCAAAGATAAGATGATTCTGCCCCTGGCCCCAAACTTTGCAGTCCTAGAGGAGAGGTGGGCAGGAAGAATAGTAAACTAGGTTGTGGGGTAAAGGTGGAGTAGAATAACATAAGAAGCCCAGTGCAAAACTGCAACCCCAAATTGCTGGGTCCTAGAAGGTTTCTCAAGGCTACTTTTGAAAACAATTTTTACTATAGCTCTTCTCTGTGTTCCTGACTCAGTTTCTCCTCAGTCTTATCTAGCAGTGACTCGGGGCCTCAGCTCACCTCTATGTGCTGCCCAGGGGGCAGCTCCTCGCTGAGACCTCCTTCACTGGTCCTCAGACTGCTGAGGACCTACCCGAGGACCAGCCACCAACCGCACCCCTTAGAATCAACGTCAGACGCCGACTTGCAGACCACCACCAGGGGGCAGTGTGGCGATGTTGGCCTTCGCGGGCTCAGTCTTGGTTGGCCATCAACCTGGGACTGAGAATTGCAGAATTGGCCACAAAATCAATTCTTATTTTTAATTTGTACAAAAAAATACATATTACTTCTGCCACAGGCTACCTCATCTTCATAGATAGGCTTAAAATAAACCCTTTCTTACTGGGTGCAAAATTTGTTACATTATCCAAACCACCAATCTAACCTTGCTTATGGGTTTACTTCCCGCCTTTAGAGGCGTAAAGTCCTATTTGTGATATTCATGTAAAAAGTTTTATCACTCTGATTCTAAGATAAAATAAAACAAGAAATTCTCTTTATAGTTTAACTTAATTCTAGCCTTCTGTGGACGTGTTGGTTTTTGTGGCCAGGCCCATGCAACGAAACAATGACCAGGCCTTCGACAGTGGCTTCAAAGAGCCACCTATTTGCCACTTTTGCTCAGAGCTGCTCTAAAAAAGCAACGTGGCTTGACAAAAAATGCTAAGGCCCCAGCAATTCATGGAGACCCTTTTTTTGCCCACCAGTTGGTTGTGGAGGACGGACCAGCTCACCAGTGGTAAAGATCCTGAATTGCTCTCTTTTGTTACACAGTTTCTTCTTTAGGACAGTTAGCATTCTCTCGTAATTCAAATGAAAAGGCAAGCAGGAAGAGTTGAAGCCAACTGATTATACAAAAGAGGATCCAGGTGAGAGTTTTAAAAAAAAAGAAAAAAGCCAGGTTCCTGCCAAAATTCCCTGTGGAGAAATTCCTCTCTGAACCCAAATTTGGCAAAAACTTCAACACTATAAAAATCACCATAGCTGGGTTTCTGATTTCATTTTCCCCTGAAACTATATGGGAGGTAGCTTGGCTCTGGTGTGGGTTTAAGAGCAGAAATGATAAATACTAGTCTTAAATTCTAACTTCCAGTTACCTTGAAACCTTGCATAAACTGGGTACTTTCCTCCCCCAGCTAGGTAGGTAACATTTTAACATGTGTAAGGATCCCTGAAAGAGAGGTAAGTTTGACTTGTATTTTTTAAATTATTTTTTTCTGTGTAAGATTTTAAATTTATTTTAAATTTTAAAAATTTGGGGGGCTGGGGATTTAGCTCAGCGGCATAAGCGCCTGCCTTGCAAGCAGGCAGTTAGTCATGAGTTCGATCCCTGGTACCGATGAAAAGGAAAAAGACAAAAAAAAAAAGACAAAAAAAATTTATTAGTACCTGTTTGCAGTACATAATGGTTCCATTCATCAGGGGAAGTGGGTACATCTTTATTTTTATCCTTCTCCTTCTCCTCTCCCACTCTCCCATCCCTCCATCTCTGGGTCCCCTGCCCCAAATTCTACTTTTAGAAATCAGTAAAGTTTTTTCAAAGAATTATAGCAACAAAAACTGCCAGATAAATATTTTGCAATAAAGACAAGACATAAATTTATATTGTCTTTTTCGGGGAGGGGGCTTCAGAAATTCCTTTGCTTTGCCAAAAGAAGGGGAGGGACATCGTTTGATATTTAGAAATAGCATTTACTTTGATGTCTTTGATCTCTGGGCTTTGAGGAGAAGAGGCCAAGTTTTTTGTTTGTTTATTTGTTTTTACTATTTCTCAAAGTAGTGAATGAATAACATTTAGATCTTGTAAGAAATTTGGTAGCAGAGAGAAAGGTTAATATTCAACATACATAAAAAACTTAATCTCTGTGTCCCAGGCATTGTGTTTGTTCTAGAGAAGCTAAAGCTTCCCATGGAAGAAATCCTGCTTAAAGAAGGCAAGCTAGGAAGCGAAGGGGAGGAGGAAAGGCCTGACCTTTAGCGTATTCTGCACCTGACTTTGAATTTCAACCAGCCAATTTCAAGCTGCGTGAACTTAGATTCTCTCTTTCTCAGTCTGTTTGTCTGCCTGTCTGTCTGTCTGTCTGTCTGTCTATCTGTCTCTGTTTCCCTCCCTCTTTTTCAGACAGAGTCTCGCCATATTCCAGTCTGGCCTTGAAATTATATTATATCCCAGGCTGGCCTCAAACTTGCAGTTCTCCCACCTCAGCCTCCAAAGTGCTGAGATTACAGTTGTGTGCTGGGTACATTTCATAGTCTGTCTGAATCTCAGTTTTCAGACCCGAAAATTGAGCACAAGAATAACCACAATTCCACTGTTTCAGGCTCGCGGCCTCACAAGAGAGCATCCTGGGAGAATAGCTGGTTGTTCATTCCTTAAGTGGCTCTCACCGAAAGGGAGGTACATCCTGCCTGAGGGGTCACTCTTGACCTGAAACTGCTCTATTGGGAAGTTTCCTCCAACTCAGAGCAGCACTGTTCCATCAGTCCTGAAGTCTCACCTGTTTCTGTGAAAGGTAGTTCACTTCCCGGCACCTCCAGTTTCATGGTGGCAGCTGCTGTCTCCAGGGCTGTCGCGGTCCCCTCCACCTTCAGGTTGTCTCTCAGCTGCCAGCTCCTTAGGTCAGGATCTGCGCCAGTCTCTCTCTTGGACTTCTTACCTTTGCAAAGATTCTGACCTTTTCAGCAGATGCCCCTGGCTAAGTCACTGCCTGTCAGCCCTCTCTGGTTGTAGCTTCAAGGAAAAGGCTGGCTTCTGCGCCCAAGACTCACCTCTTTCACACTCTGCCCAGTACTTGCCTCTAGAAGGGCACAGTTCCTTTCTGCTCTTTGGGGGCCAAAACACAGTCCCTTTAAAAGCCGCCAAGGACACCCTTTACTGAGCCCTTGGCTGTGGGCCTTACCTGACTGCGACAGACCATGGAGGCTTCTCTCATCCATGTCATGTGGCTGTCTTCCAGCACCCTGGCCATCCCTGGACCAAACCCCAGCCACATGGATTCCCTGGGGGCAATGCTGACCTTTCTCCTCTGGCCTTGAATAGTGAATTATCTCCCCCATTGGTTCTAATCCTTATCCAAGTATGATTCCTCATGTGGTTTCTAGGTCACGCTTCTGTAGTTTTCAGCAGTACCTAGAGCCAAAGTATCTCATGGGGCAAATAAGACTTGGATGAAAGAGAAGTTAGCTAGGTTGCTTGCTAATAATCATATAGCACGGGAAGAACGCAGTAAGCCCAGAGCTTGGGATCTCACTAGCATTGCCCAGCGCCCTCCCCACCTCATCACCCTGCCTGAGATGAGGGACTTCCAGTGTTGGGTTCTCAGCTTACCATCTGGAGAGTCTTTGGTCTTACAGGGATCTTTGGCATCCTGGGAAGAGAAAGGCAGAAACTCTGCCCTGAGATCAAGGGCTGGACCAGGTGGTTCCGCGCACCTCCCAGCTCCCCAGGTGAAAGAATCAGTGTTCCTTTTGTAATTCAGGTGTCCAGCATTTGCCTTCCTAAATGCTCACTTTATTTCCATTCCCCAAGTCCCTTCTGGCCTTTTAATCTAGTATCTGCCCACCCAGGCTAAGAAGGTTGTACTAACCAGCTATCTGCTACTGTAACCAACTCAGAGAATCAAGTTAGAGAAAAGGTTTGTTTTGGCTCACGGTTTGCAGGTTCTGGTCCTTGAGCAGTTGGCCCTGTTGCTCTGGGCCTGCAGCAGCCCCTCAGGCTAGACAATAGGTTGTGGAGGAGGCTGCTCACCCCACCAGGAAATGAAGGAGCTGCGACCAAGAAGGGCTAGGTCCCCCTATCTCCTTTGAGGTCACACTCCAATGACCCAACTTGCTTCCTTCAGGTGCCACCTGTTGAAATTTCTACTACCTGCCAGTAGTGGGACAGGCTGGGAGCCAACCCTTAATCCTTGGGCCTTTAGAGGATCCTTACATAGACTGTAGCAAATCTTCAGTCACAGTTTTATTTAGGAATCTACCACTAAGCCTCTCCAGCCATCCTGACCCTGGTTCTGCAGCCACCTCTGTCAGTTAACAGTTTAGAGGCTGTGTTCCCATCCTCCCCTTCTCTCAGCAGAAAAAAACAAAAAAATCTAACATGAACAGAGCACAGAAAAGCTCACTTTTTAACCAACTCCATGCCCGAACTCTGTCCCCATGTTTCAATCACTGAGGTTTGTGATTCCAAAGTGCATGGAATACTTTAGGGAATTCTAGCTTTAGAATTTTCCCTGCACTTTCAAATGGTGAAGGGGCAACAAGAGAGAGAGAGAGAGAGAGACAGAGACAGAGACAGAGACAGAGACAGAGACAGAGAGACAGAGAGAGACAGAGAGAGAATGAGACAGAGAAAGAGACAGAGAGAGAGCGAGAGAGAGCAAGCGAGCCAGGAAGGCTGAAAACCTCCAGGGCAGTTATCATCATGATCTGCGGCCTGGATCAAGAACACAGCCAGCCCTTCAGTAGCTGCCGCTCTGGCCGCCATTGGCCACCAGCGGCCATTTTGATGCTCTGTAACCTGAACCAAGGCCTTTCAAGCCCTTGAGAGGAGTGCAAATGACAGTCAGCTACACAAATAATTTGCCCCCAAGTGTTTATCAACTCCCTTCCATGGCCACTTCCATTTATAGCTTATAAACGGTTATTAACTGACTCCTTCACATCTGATAACCGGGCCCCAGAACAGGTGGCCCGCAGGGCAGGCCATTAGAGGCCTCCCTGGGAGGTGCAGCGCACTGGCCTGTGGGTGGTCTTCCTGCCTGAGTCTGGTGCCCACAGGAGAAGACATTGTCGAAAGCCTCCAATTTAGGAGATAACAGTCTGTGTTGTCTGTTTGTGTAAAGTTCTGTCCAAGTTACAGCTGGCTTTCCTTTCTGACCAGCAAACATTGCCAAAGGGTTGAAAGTTCAGTGTACTCGGGGAAGGGGCCCCCCCAAAACACATTCCCTTCCCCCTTCTGGTCTTGGGCAAACAGTCCTTGCCGCTCTCAAGGATTCTTTAGGAGGCTTGAATCTCTGAGGATTGCACAAACCCCATCCAGGAGGCGGAAGCCAGAGGGCTACACCCAGGCAGAAGGGGGGAGTGTTTTTTCAGTGCTTTGGTTCCCTGGGATTTTTTGCTTTACTAAAAAAAGCTTTGCAGGTCCCACAACTTGCTTTTCTCAGAAATACTTCCTTGTCGCATAGACCACAGAGACACCAGATCTCTGTTTTCTTGGTGTTTCTTAAGAGGAGGCAACGTGGGGGATAGATGTTAGGCCAGGGTTTCTTCATCTCAGCATTGTTGACATTTGGGGCCAGCTGCATCTTTCTTGGGGAACTGCACTGCCCTATGCATTTTTGGAGGTTTATGTAACATCATCCCTGACCCCTTCATCCATTGGGTGCCAAAAACAACCCCCTCTTCAAAAGGAAAAAAAAAGTCCCCAGATATTGTTGGGGACAAAGTCCTTACCAGTTTAGAGTTTATTGAAATATGAATTAACTAAAAAACAATATCCTAGCTACTCTAATGGAGCAGTAAAGATTTCAGAGCACTGGAGCAGCCTGCTGAAGCACTGTAGAATTGACTCTCGATGAGTATTTATCAATTAACCAAATACAAGTTTTCTCTGATTACAAATGGTCATCAATGAGCAAATCAACACCTAGGTAATCCTGAAAATAAAAATTGAAAAAAAAAACTTTTAATGACTTTATGACTTTTAATGACTTTCCAAATTTTAAAAGACACTGGTAGCGATGAAGAAGTGATTGATCAGAATGATGAAAATATTGTGAATGTTTTCAAGGACTTTTTAAGGCTAACTTGTACATGATTTTCCTCAATCCTGATTGCCATTTAGGAGGTAGGTCTCATCTCCATTTTCTACATGGAAGACCTCGGCCCTGTCCAAAAGTCTTCCAGAGTTGTCTCCAGAAGGTTCTCTGACCACAAATTATTTCCCATTCTCTGGTTGCATGAAAGGACTGAAGACTTGAAATTTACTGGGATGGTAAGCATTACAGGGTAGGCCAAGGTCCTAAACTCAGAATACTACTACTACTACTAATTTTAATAATAATAATGGTGTTTAGTGATTGGCTGGTAGGAACATTCTCTCTTTTAACCACAGAGCTGTCCTGGACGAGCATGGCCTTATCACACTGGGAACTTGGTGGAGATCACACAGCACAGCAGGATTTCAGCTCATCCACGTTGGCTCCAGAGCTCCAGAGCTCCAACTCCCACTCTTGGCAAAGGGCGGCTTGCCCCTCCTATGACAAGGATCTGGGGGTCCTTCTTAGCCCACAACCATGCCTGTTCCCCTGTGTCCTCCTAGCCACCTCAGGGCTGAGCATCTCAGCGGAGGAACCCAACGATGCACACGGCGTTGCAGTCTCCTTCCTCTCAAGTCTCATACCACCACGAAAGGACAGTTAGGGTCACCTGACGGTCGCTGTGTCCCCGCAGTGCGTGCCTGGCCTTCTCCACTGTGGGGAGAGTTGGTGCTATGTGAGCAGCACTTCTTCTAGAGGTGCTTTCGAGAGGGACTGAAGACTGCCCCTCGCGAGTGGCCTGATCGGTGTCTGTGGGCCTGGCTCTGTGCAGTAGGGGTCGAGATCTCACACCTCTGCCTCAATCCTTCTGCTCTGAAGACTCTGCCACCCTCCACAGGGGCCCAGGCCCTGCTCAGTCCCTTCCACAGCACACTCCCTCCCATCGCTGGCTGTAGATCTGGCCCCTCCTGAGGTTAAGTCCCTCAGTTCACTGTGCTCCTCTGTGTTCCATGGGTTCCACCTCCATGGCCCAAAAATGTTTCTTAAGAAAACAGTCTCTACTAAACATACACAGACATTTTTTTCATCATCCTTCCCTAATCAATGTGGTGTAACGATCATTTACATAGTGTTCTCATTGTATTGGATATAGCAAGGCATGTAGAAATAATTTAAAGTGTACAACAGGAGGTGTACGAGTCCTCTGCAAACACGGTGCTATTTTATAGAAAGGACATGAGCACCCACAGATTATGGGATCTGTGGGGACCCAGTGACTACCTAGGACAATTTTCCCCTTACTTTCCATCCATTGTTATTTGAAGCCACACATAAGAAATCCACAGATACAGTACCTGACTGCAGTGTTCTTGGGGCACCCAAAAGGGAGACTGGGTTAACAGCGTGTTTTGAAAGCATGTTATTCGGAGAGCTGGAGGAGCAGGTTGCACCTGTGGCTTCTCACTGTATCTGGGAGCCATCACAGGGGAGCTGCCCATCATCCCAGGGGCACCGCTGTCCACACATATCCTCCTGGGGAGCTCCATCCGTTCACCAGCTCCCATTTCCTCCAACGACACTCCTCAAAAATGCTAACCATGACGTTCTCCATAAAATAATTTCGACTGTCCAACACTGTGTCACATCCGGCCCCGGAAGCTGACTTTGAGACTCAAGTTTTGGTACCAACAGCTCCTTTGGAAGTTTGTCTCAGGGACCGTAGGTCGCAGAATGGGGAAGTGAGGCAGAGAAAATGCCAGGAGTCCACAGCTTGCTCTTCCAGACAGCAGGGGCTGGATCCCACTGGGGACTTCCCTGAGACAAAGCAGGCCTCAGAGCTGTCCTCCTGCCGGGCTGTTTATCCTCCGGCTCATCTTTATTGATGAGGGCTGTCCCTAGGGTGTCTAGCCTGCCCACGCGTGGACGCAGCCTGTTCTGGGTGCTAGAGAAATCTCCAGGAGAAGCTGGGGGTGTCCTTGGCAGAGCCAAGGAGAGCGAGTTCCGAGGACCTTGAGTTACCAGTGAGAGTCCTGGTATCTGGTGGTAAGAGACAGCTGAGGTAGTGGGGAAGCTGGTGTCTCCGGGATGCCAGGCGCTGGGGAAAGTTTGGTCAATCCAGAAGCCTGCTTCCACCTATGACCAAGTTTTCCCAAGACCAAGATTATCTTTAAAGACCTAAGAAATGCTGCCATTTTGGCCCCAAAGACTCCATTTGTGATCATTTTATGAGCAAAAGTGTTTTTAGGCATTGTATTTCCTATTGCTACAAACATTTTTAGTTCTGTAGATTCACCATCTTTTTTATTAGAACCAACATGTACTTTCTTTTCATCACTAATGAAAGCAGTAAACATCACTTCTTTTGCTAAGCAATGTGGCAGAATCTTCTTGAATACTGACCAAAAGTTGGAACAACTACCATCTGTGCTAATCGGCAATAGAAACTTAAAATCGTAGCTCTGTGCACAGAAAGAGCATAGGAAAAGTAGTTAGCAGGTAAAGGAAAGTAAAACAAAACAAAAACCTCGTAGATATAGACATTTCATGAGTGAATAACAGGATTGATTTTTTTCCCCTGCCATTAAACTACATCCCCATCCCCAGCTGTTTTTTATTTTGAGACTGTTCTACTTGGTTTGGAGCAGGAGTGGGGCAGGGATGGCAGTCTCTGGTGGCCGAGCACCGGGCACCCATGCTCCTGGGGAGGGAGGGCCCGAGGGGAGGAGAGGCCAGGTCACAGTGGAACTGTGTGTTGTAAGAGGCCAGGAGATGCTACGTTCCTGGTGGCTCTAGAACTCCAGGGCCAGAAAACCTTGAAGGCAGCTGGGCCCTTCCCCTGGAACCATCCCAAAAGCTAGAGCAGAGGCTTTTTATGCTTGCAGTATGGACAAAGCAAATACTACGCCATGTGCCCACACTCCAGAGCTGCCTGCCCCCCAGGAAGGAAGTGCCACCTCTGCCTCTAGAAATCTGTCCCCACATCTTCCTGGGACCAAACCAGCAAGCAAACTGAGGCAGGACAGACCGTTCCCAGCATCTCACAGGCCTTGAGTCTTCCCGGCCTCCTGCAGAGCAAGCCTACCTTCCAAGGACTGTTACTGCAGGAAGGCTGGCCCTTTTTCCCACAGATATTCGGCTCTTCACAGGTCTGAACTATCTTTTTGCAATTTTTTTGCCCATTTTTCCTATAAAAGCATTTGTCTTTTTTTGGTTGTAAGGGACAGCTGAGGTAGTGGGAAGCTCTATGAATTGCTAAGATCTTTTCCATAAACGTTCATCGTGAATTACTGTCACAAATACTCTCTCAGTTTTGTATTTCTAGAAACTGCTGCACTTTATAACATATAGAATTATATATTTTTATGAATTAATAGCTAGGGGTCATTAGTTTTATGATTCCTTTCTCTATTTTTATGTGACTAATGAATATCCACCTATGTTTATCTAATTCATTTAGGTTTTTATTTTACACTCTTCAAACCATCTAGAATGTATTTTGGTGTGAAGTAGAAAATGCAATTTTTTTCCCAAATAGTTAATTGATAGTGTCAACCATCAATTGCTGAATAATCTTCCTTACTGATTTGTTAACACGGTGGAGAATTTTGCTCCCTAAAAACAGCTCTCTTTCTGAAGGCTGACCATGTGTGTTTGTCCACAGGGAACCAGGGAGGACTGGGACGTGAAGTCTGGGAAGCCACGGCTGCCCAAGAGGGGCTAACAAGGGGCCAGAGGGGACAGAAGCCACTGTGCCACACAGTGGGGAGGGTGTGGAAATCACCCAGGAAGAGACACAGCAAAGCCACAGGGAAGTCACACAGTGAGCAAGGGGCAGACATCTGAGAGGTATGCTAGCATTAGACTTTGGGGTGACACATATCTGTTCAAGCAGATATTAGGGAAGTTTCCTACAGATGAATTTCTTACAGAAAATCTATGGTAAGATTCCTCTAACTCTTTGTAGCATATGAAATGAAATACAATTCCTTGCGGTCTAAGGACATTGCAGTCAGTGAGACCAAATCTGTGGCAGTGGTCCCAGGTGCTTAGAACAGAGCCGGAAGAGTCCTATGGGCTAATGATGTCATTGATTGACACTCACGGCAAACTACCTCTCTGGGATACTAGTTGTCCAAAGTGCGTGAATTGCCTATACAATGCTTGATAATCATGGTAAGGCGCTGTGTTACTGGTTTGCATATTTACTGTACTTTTACTCATTGGTTGGAGGGAGTCCGTGTCACACTGGCACCAGTTCCATTCAGCTGGTGTTCACCATGTCAGCTGACAACTGCTACCACCTGGGCATGGGGAGTGACACCCCCCATGCCAGCACACCCTGAAGCTGCCCAGTGGCGAACTTCTCAGAACATAGCCCCTTTGTCCAGCGATGGACACTGTTTTTCTCCTACTTAGCATACATTACTGAACTCTTAAATATACCAGAGTCTATTTCTGAGCATATTTTCTTCTTGTCTCTTCTTGTCCCAGCCCCTTGAATTTCCTTCATGAGCTTTCTCTCTTACAGTTCATAGAGGAGCAAAGTGAATCACGAATGGTAACTCTGGATTGTAGTAGAACCTAACCCTGAGGACAATACCGAATGAAAACTCAGTTGTCCATGATCGTTAGACTTGCTGATGAGAGCAGAGTTGGATACAGTAGGCACTGATCATAGAAGAGAACTGGGTGCCTGGGTTGCTGGACCTCACAGAAGCATGTTTACCTGGGCTGGGTGAAGGTTCATGTGAGCTGCACTTGCACCCGAACAGCAA
Source organism: Cavia porcellus (assembly GCF_034190915.1). Taxonomy (NCBI): domain Eukaryota; kingdom Metazoa; phylum Chordata; class Mammalia; order Rodentia; family Caviidae; genus Cavia; species Cavia porcellus. Next base: position 21,512,490 of record NW_026947500.1, read on the forward strand.
AAGGCTTGGATGATGACTAGATGGATGGAGCTACACAGATAAAAGGTCTCAGGATACTCTGGGACTGAAATCTCAGAAAGCAAAAGAAAAAGTCATATTTTCTATTACTGTAACAATAAGGAATCATCCCAAATATATTATGAACTTGAAGAATTTCTGATTTTGCTATGATCTGGAGTTACCTGTTAGTATTTTCATTGCAGACTTTTTGCTGTTGCATAGGACTTTGTTTAGCAATGTTGAAACACTCAAAGTCAGGATTTTAAATCTGTGTTTAAAAGAAAGTATGGTGGCAGTCAGTGTAGAAAAAAGAAAGCATTTCCATAAAATTCCAACAAGTCAATGCATATCAAAAGCTTCATCACATTTATTGGCCTGGGCTATTTTATTGGACAGATACTCAATGATTTATGGAGTATGGTCTCTGATTGTGGAGAGCTGATTTTTTTCCCTAAGTTTTTGCTATTGTAAACAAAGCTGGACTGAACACTTTTGTTTATAAGTTGGATCACATAAATCAACTGCTTTAAAATGTTTGTTGGCTCCCTGTTGCCCTCGGGGTAATCCATCCCCCTAAATCTGACAAACAGAGCTCATGGTAACCAGTCCTAGTGACTTTTTCTTTTTGTCTTTTTGAGACAGGATTTCACTATGGAGTCTAGGCTGGACTTGAGCTTGTAGCGAGCCTCCTGGCTCAGCCTCCTGAGTGCTGGTATTACAAGCATGCACTACTACACCACACCCATGTCTAGCTGACTCGAATTTAGAATCTAGAAACTCTTACCAGCCAGTTTCATGTCTCCCAGCAATTCAAGAACTCCTTCTGAAGTGTGATCCCCTTAATGAGCTCTATCTCGTGGTTCCCAAGTCCAGGGATATACCCTTGCTCTAAGATACCATATTCACACATCTCTAAAAGCAAGAATCACATGATATCATAATTCTGTGGGGAGATCTAATCATTTGAAGGGGTCACTGTCTTTTAGCTGGAGGGTAATGAATTTATTTCCTGTTGTCCACCCAGCCTAGTGCTTGGCAACTTAGTGTTGAGGCTGACCCAGAAAAACAGTTGCTTAATAAATGTTTTTAAGAGGGGCTGGGGATTTAGCTCAGTGGCATAAGTGCCTGCCTTGCAAGTAGGTAGTTGTGAGTTCAATCCCCGGTACTGATATAAAGGAAAAAGACAATAAATAAATGTTTTTGAAAGCATGTACGATTAAATGGTGGGATGGAATTCAGGAAAGGCATTTTGTTGTACCGCTGATCTTTTAACTTAAGCTTACATTCTTTCTTGGGCTTGGAATGATAGAACTTCAGGCATACTTTAAAAAAATAAGTAGACAATTATCTAAGAACGAGCAGAATGGTCAAGGTTGTAGCCCTTTGGGGAATTTCCTGGCCTACACCCTCGGCAATAGTCCCGTACTGCTGCTACCAGAGCACAGCAAGGTCCTCTCACAGATTCCCAAGACTTGGTGTCCAGGGCTAGAGATATGACAGAGCATGCTGGGAAAAAAATGAAGGACACAAGTCTTTCGGTGAGACCAGCTCCATCCTCCCCTGTTCAGGAGTTTCCTGGCCAGCAGAATCGGATGCCAGCTTTAAATTGCCTCACTGCTGTACCAGCCAGGGGTCTCTCTAGGCAATGCCTCCCTGAGTACTGCAATTGTAGGGGGAGGTGGGTGTGAGGGAGGCCGTGAGCAGCACTTTGAAGAATTGGTGGTGATTTTAAGAAACTAGAAACTACAGACAGACAAAATTGGGGCCCAGTGGGGACCCTGGGCACCACCCTGGAGGGGCCACATCTTCACGGCCAAAACCTGCCCATGAATAGAGGGCTTTGCCCTCAATGGCATGGTTTCAGTGGCTTCACACTTTTGCAATGACCCAAGACAGGAGATATTTTACACCACCTGCTAATATACAAATAGATTTTTTTTAAAAAATCCAGAGTCCTGCTATGCATGTTAAGTATGCAGCATGGTTTGAGATTTTCAATTCTACCCTATTACATTGTTTTTTAAATGCCAGTCATCATTCGACCCTGGTTTCAGGACCTGTGATATAAAAACCACTGTTCAAGAATAATAGAAGAAAGGACGGATTCTGAATCTCATGAGCTCAGGAGAGGGTGTCCAGCTATCGAGGCAAGAAACTCTGGGGGGGTGCTGTCATAGGACCCCAGGCACCTTTGGTGGGTGGGGAAGGTATGAAGTTCTGGGTTGCTAGGAAAACACCAGCCACAACCTGTATACTGTTAGTTGTATGTGAGGAGGAAGAGGAGGAGAGTTAAAGACAAAAACAAAGAGAGGGGGCAATGTGGTTGGAAGAGGAACCCCCTCCCCCAGATGTGTGTCCCTTTGCTCTGCATTGTCATGAGTCGGGTGAGTGACATCCGGGGAAGAAAATGTCAAAGACACAGCCAAGACCCAGAGCCTTTGGGAGAGAGAAATCTCTCAAGACAGCCTTTCCTAAACCACACACCGTCAACCGCATCAGCCTGATCCAATGAGTTCATTCCTGGTCTCGGGACCTGATGGGATTATAGGTAAGAGCTAAGCAGACAGCATGAACTTTTTAATAACACAGAGTTCACAAATATTTTTTCTCCCACTCTTGGGAAAGTAGAAGGAAATAAATTAGAGGCGCATGCCAGGACCTTCAACCCCTTTGCCTCCCACCAACTTCTAGAACAACTAAACATCAAGAATCCCTTCGTGGTTTCCTCTTCGTGTGAACATGCATGAGCGATGGGAAAGAGATATACTCGGGGCCAGTGCATTTTTAACTCCCTGGGAGGTATTTTTTTTTATCTAAACATGCCTTCATTTAGCCCTTCAAAGATGAAATAATGAGCAACTTTCCCCCAGTACCGTATCTTATTCTATCATCAACGTTTTATAGACTTGAACAGCACATCAATTAACACCTTTTAACTCGAGGCAAAAATCCTCCTTCGGGAATAGTTCTATCCTAAAGGAAATGCAGATATGAGAAGGGTCAAAGCTGTACTGTAGTTTTGAATTTAAGCGCTGTTCTCTCCATTCAAAAGAGCAGCAATAGAATTTGCTGTGATTTCAGAATATGCCACTCCCAAAAGCAGGTGTGTGAAAAAAATAAAATAAAATTTTTTGTATGTAAACGTTTATGTCTGTGTGAAGACTCCATTCCCCCAGTTCTCAGGGTGGTCTGTTTTGTTTTGTTTTGTTTTGTTTGTCTTTTTGAGACAGTTCAGCCTGGCCTTGAACTCACTTTGTAGCCAGGTTGGCCTTGAATTCACAGGGATGGTCATGCCTCAGCCTCCTGAGTGCTGGGATGACAGGGGAGTGTTATTACTCCTGGCTCAGTTTAACCTTAGTCAGTTCAGGATAAATTCATTTCCACGCTTTCCCACTTCCCCTCTCTCTCCAGAGCTGTCTCTTACACGCCGGAGGCCTTGTGCGGGATTCCTGGCTAAGGTTGACGGGCGCCACATCTCCCTGCTCCTGCAGGGGGTCCACACTGCCTGCCCTGTGGCATCATTTCAGCAGAACAAGAAGTCCCTGGCAGTCCTTTATCCATCTGTGACTTTTTGGTGTCATGGGACTATTTCAGTACTCTGCATAGAAGCGGAAATCCAGGATTTCCACTCCAGGATCCGCCTGTAGTCTGATTTCTTTTTACTCTAAAATTTGTCAAATTACCCTGATTGGGTCATCACACATAGACACGTGTATCAAAACATCACATTCTACTGTGTGATATGTACATTATTGTGACAAACGTTTTTTAATATGCAAATCACCATCAGTAAAGAAAGGTTACTGTTGGGGCACAGTCACTGTGCGTACCTTGGGGCAGCAAGACCCATGGAGGGTAAGCTGGTGTGCTGAGCACCCTCCACTGCCCTACCTGGGGCCTGCTTTGTCTCCCTCCTTGGTGTCCTGCACACTGGGAGAATGGGACCCAGCCCTGGGGCTCCAGCCAGGCAGTAGATTCCAGGGCAGGGGGAGCTCCAGGTGCAGAAGTTGATCTCCCAGCTCCTCCCTCTGGGTCTTGGATGCACAGAGGCGGCATTTCCCCACAGAAAGCCACATGCCTTCTGTCCACTCTCCTAGAGAGCCGGCTCCAGGCGTGGCTCCAGCTATCTGGGTCCCAGTGACTACTCGCTGCTGCCTTTTAGGCTCTCCAGCTCTCCAGTGCCGCCAGCCCTAAGAGGTTGTCAACATGCCTTGCTGGCTTCCCTTTGTCCACGCACGGCACTGGAAATTGGTCATTCAGCTTTCAGGCTTTGGTGGATTCATATAGAGACGTTAACTGCTACAGGCCCTTCTGCCTCTAGCTGGGAGTAACTTTCTTTGGTTCTGGAGAGGTCAGGTTGTGACGGGAATAAGGACATTGTCTATAGCCCCAGCAGTGTACCCAACGCATTTGTCCTGGTGACTGCCCTATTTGCAAACCCTCTGAAAGAGCACACCTTGCCTGTAGCCCCTGCAACAGGGGCAGCCGGGTGACAGCTCCTTTCCCCACCGGCCTCTGCCCTGTTCTACTCTTCATCTGTCTTTCTAGAGAGCTCAGGTACTTATCCAGAGCCCAGGGTAAGTTCATAAAGTGGGCGGCAGCCTATGTCATCAAAATTAAAGAGATGAACCAGGCCTCTGAGCATCCTCCTTCCAAAACAGAATGAGAAAAAGTGCGAGGAATAGAGAAGGTAGGAGCTGAGACTTGAGAGGGGAGGATGGATAGAGACAGTCAGGTCCACATGTAAGGGAAGCCACGGGGCCCTGCCGATCTCAGGCCATGGAGAAAGAAAGTGGGAGCCGTGATCAGCAGAAGCCACAAGGTAGAGGAAGAGGATGTGCCTGGGGGAGTTGGAGGTAGTGAAGCGACTTACAAAGCGTGACTGAGCAGAAGTGGCAGAGTTCTTGTGAACAGGGCTATTCCAGAATGCCCACTTAGAGGGCTAGGGTGGCCCTCTTTGCTGATTGTCACAAAGCTTATGGTTGCATTGTTACTCAGGTATCGCAGGGACTCAGTGTCTCAGGGAAGGTGGATGGGCATTCTGGACGGCCCTGGGTGTGGTCCTTGAGAACCCCAATTCCTCATGCTCCTGCCCTCCTGATCCTGTCTGAACAGCTATCCTGTCCCTGGGTTCCTGGGAGGCTGCCCAGTAGGGTCGTTAGGAACTGGTCTTTGGAGCCAGTCTGTCTGGGCTTCCACTCCAGATTTGCCACTTCTTAGCTGTGTGCCCTCTGGGCAAACTCCTAACCTCACCCCTCTCTCCTCTCATCTGTGAAATGGGGGTGATAATTGCCTCACCTCACAGGGTCATTGGGAGGATTAAATGAGTTGATACACAGATTAGTGAAGGACACACAGGACTTCCTAAAATTAGTGTGATTGCACCCTACTCTGCCAAGGTGGTGGGAAGGGGAGATATGGAGATGACAGCACCAGACCTTGTGGCTTTCTGCCACCTACACAACTGGAAATCATCCCACCTGCAAAATGGGAATAATAATAATGCCCACCTCAAAAAGCTTTTGGAGGAAGCCCGATAGACGGTGCATGGGGAAGGCTTAGCAGTGCCTGGTTCGTGGTCTACAGTCAGCAAAGCTGAAGGCTTACTTAGTACTCAAGAGGTTCCCTGCAGTTCTGTCCCCCATGAGTCTATCTCTATTGAACAGGAAGTAGGAACTGGTTGCTGATGCAAAGTTCCTGGCCCTAAACGGTGGCCCCCATCTGCACTAAACGGTGGCCCCTATCTGCACGATAGCTCTCACGGTGAGTTTACACTGGTATCTATCCCCTAAGGTGCAGAAAACTTACATACATTATTGATGATTTCAATACATACTGATGATTTCTTCAAAATCCAAAGCAAGGGGCTGGGGATTTAGCTCAGCTGCATAAGCAGCTGCCTTGCAATCAGGTGGTCGTAAGTTCGATCCCCAGTACCAATAAAAAAAAAATCCAAAGCAAACCAAAAGATTCAGGTGGAATATTCCTTAGGCAGAATGCTTAGGAGCAGAAGTATTTTGGCTTTGGGGTTTCTTTGATTTTCATATATAAAATTTCAGGCTATATCCCTGGATAGAACTGAAAGTTAAGCACAAAATTCATTTATGTTTCATAGATATACTATGCTCACAGCCTGAAGGTGAATTTAGGCAGTATTTGTAATAACTTTGTGCATGAGAGAAAGTTTCATCATGTGGAATTTTCTACTTGTGACATCTTGTTGTCATGGCTTAAAAGTCTCCGAATTGGGGCATTTCAGATTTCAAATTAGGGAGTATATTTGTCAGACCTGAGAATTGAATACATGTATTGAGTTCTGGTTGGCCTTAATCTAGGAAATAGCATCACTAAGGTTTACTCATCTTATTCCTGCCCAGGAAGACGTTATAGCTTAATGAGAGAGGTCGTGGGGCATACAGTGATTACCATAGGTGATTACCCTACAATGTGATACTTTCTCCAAAACAGAAACTCATGAAGAGATGGAAATTGCTCAAGGTGAGGAGGAAGAGTGATTAACTCTGCCTTGAGGAAGAGGCAGGAGCAGCCTCAAGGGGAGCCTTGGTTGTACAGTGTTACATTAGAATTGGGTCTTGAAGGATGCATAGGAGCTCACCAGAAAGAAGAGAGATGGAAAGGAAGTACAGTGATACTTGGGTCACGAACACTTTTGCTTAAAAACAATTTGGTTTGCAAACGAAGCATTGGGCAAAATTTTATTTTTGTTTCCAAATTCTACATCAGCTTAAAGACATGACCTTGATTATCTTTTGTGTACAAATGACCCTGGCCACCTTTTACAAAACTGTGGAACAAAAGTGCATGCATAGTTTGAACCAAGGTAGCTCTGTGACACATTGCAGGAGAAAGAGCAATATACAGTGTCCTCCCTATCTGGAATTTTTTGGGAAAGTGGTAAGGAGAACTATAGTGGAGAAGAAGGCAGATTTAGGACCAGAAAACTCTTCAGAGCCAGATCTGAAAGCACTTCCTTGAAAGCTTACAGACACTTGGGCCTCATCCGTAGGCAAATAAGGCATCTAGAAGCAAAGGTGGCCAGGTGTCTGTGCACTCTGGCAGGACAGTGAGGAGACAGAATGGGAGAAGAGCACAGAAATAAGAAGGTACAGCGCCCAGAAAAGAACCAACCCCTGCACTCCCACAATGCACCTGTGAGAAGAAGCAGAACTGTCAGAGTCGCAAGACATATAAGACCAGAATGCTGTCTGGAAATATGAAATGCTTTGAGGAGGGGCAGAGAGATGGTCAGGCCGAGACTCCCATTCTACAGACTTGCTTTGGTCTGGTGTTGCCCACAGTTTTCACACACATGGCAACCGGGAGATGGTGGACTTAACTCACATTCACGGACGCTCACCAGGATAGTGGTGAGAATGATCAATGCCCGGCCCTCCTTTCCCAGGCTTCGTCTTGGGGATATTCAGTCCAACCCCATTTTCTACACTCTTCTCCCAAGATATTGCTTAAGAGTTTCCAGGTGCACAGAGGTGAGGGCAGCCACAGAGAAGAGGAAGCCTCTGACAGGCACCGAAGCCACCAGATGGCGAGGAGCCAGTAGCACTGAACAAAGCTGTCAGCCCCGCGCTGGTTCTTGGGAGGTGTCCTCACTGGGTCCAGGTCCTCACCGACACCCAGCACACTAGGAAGCCAGCACAACAACCTGTATTATCCTCTGGTGACTTTGATGGGTGAATCCAATAAAATAAAAAAGAAAGGGCCAAACGCCAGAGGCGCCATGCCCAGGTGTGAGTCTGACCAGATCTCCACCCCAGATACAGCCTAGGAGAAAACCGGAACAACTTATTCTTCAAGTATCCTGTGGGCAGTATCACATGACTTCTTCAGAGGGGAAAAATATGCACCTTTGCTGACTAACAGCAAATGTCTGCTGCTGGGATGAGCTCTGGGTGCTTACCAAGGCGCTGTGGTTACCATGGCAACCTAATTCCAAGTGATCAGGGACCACCTAGGACTTTTTTCTTTCTTTCTTTTTTTTTAATGCATCTATTTACTAATTATCTATCAGAGACCTACCAGGTCACCTCTCAATGTCTGAGGTGCAAACAGCAATTTCAAAAGGGAACAGCCTCCTAGCAAACCAGGCCCCTCATTGAGCTTGGATCTCTCATCTAAAGCTGCACATGGGTACCACACACACACACACACACACACACACAGCTGTGTCCCCATATCACAGCTGCATCAACAGAGGCACACAGCGGCTAAGGGACGGGCCCGGATCACCCAGAGAGACCCTGTCCAAGCCAAGAATAAGATCTGGGCCTCATGACTCCTGCTCTGCTCCCTTAGTGCTCTCTGTCCTTATAAGGTGATTAAATGGTTCTTTTTCTTCCTTAAAAGAAGGGTGGGGGAGGGAGCAGTGGAACTTGGGGAAGGGAAAGCGGGAGGGGGCAAAATTAATTTGAATGCAGCTATTTTGCCCAAGCCAGAGAACACTGCAGCTCTTTCACTGGTTTGGAAGGAGTGGGTACACAGGACAGCTCTGTTTCTCAATTCATTAACTTCCTCAGAAAAAGACGATCCTTTCTGTTTATACTAAAGGGACTGGAGGTCCGAGCCATCGCCATGTGTGTGGTGTAAATAAGAAAGGCCACCAATGGAGATCCGTCCCTTTCATGATGAGAAAAATAAAAGTCAGTTACTCGGGTTCCAGGGGAAGTTGCTTACTTACCAGATGTCAGCTTTTATTTTTTGTTTTCAAGAAGTAGGTAAAATAGCTGTGGTTTTAAATTCATTCCCTTTAATTTGTAGAGCGCTGGTAAGTTCTAAGGGACTTCTGCGCACATAAATGCTGGCATGGAAAAAGAAGGTACCCAGGAAAGACAAGAGAGCTGAGATCTCTCAGAGCAAGGAGCACCCTGAGCTAAGCACGCTGCGGCCCTTGGGGCCCAAACCAGCATCGCTGGCCCCCAGCAAGCCAGATCTCTTATTGCCACTGTAACATTTCAATGGTAGAAGAATGTGATATGTGAGTTTGCCTGTTGCAAAAAGATAAAACTATGTCCCCTGGCCAGAGGTGACAAAGGGACATGGATAACAGATTTGAACTTCTGGAAGGTTCCATCTGGACATTTTGCTTCAGTCCTTGTTCATCAGCCCCCCAGGCCCACACAGCAATTTTTAGCTGGGTTTGCAATAAACACGGTAATGCTGCTCACTTCATCCATCTGGAACATTCTAAAAATGAAACTCAACTGCAGTGTGTTTATTATTCATCTCCAGTTCTACTTGCATAATTAAATATATAGCACAGAAAACATTTCGATCGTGTCAGGGGTGACCTTCGAACTAGTGCTTTGCTCCATCAGTGTTGTTTGATTTACAAGGAAGTGACAGCTTGTTTCTGTCTCAAGCTTGTAATTGTCACCCGAGTCCAGCAGTGACCTCAAAGGCACAGGCCAACTTCTTGGGATCAGGGGTGGACCAGGGACTCTGAGAAACAGGCTTCATGTCCAAGTAAGAATTTACGGAGCTTTGATGGGCTTGAACTTCTTACAGTCTGAATCTTCAGAGAACCTAATGGCTCACTGTAAGTTGTAACTCAAATCTGGAATAAATCCAGTGGCCACCTTGGTCTCAAGATGACCCACCACCCAAGGTGGGCATGGACCAAAGGTCCAGAGTTCTTCCTTGCCCCTTATCAATATCCATTCCTTCCATTTTCAGCTCGTTTTGCCTTGGTTATTCTTAGCCAGCCAAAGTGGTTTCTCAACTGACAAGTACCCCTGTGGAGCTCCATTAAGTGTGGACACTAGAGAAACATGCTCAAGAAACTCACCTGATTGCTCAGTGATGCTTCGTTGTGATCAGTGAAATGGAAGCTGAATTGGCATTGGGGCTGTTTGTCAAGAGTGAGAGTGGGACTCCCCCACCCTCCCACCCCCAAGAACAGGACTTCTTGGCCAGCGGTACTGAGTTGATGACCTCCTCCCTTCCTCGGCGCAGCCCTTTACCAAATGTTTGCGGAACAGAACGCACAATAGTTAACTCCTAAGCTCTGGGTCCCCTGGTTCCTTCCACCTTCCCAGCCTTTCTGTTGTGCTTACTGTAGGCCAATTATGCTGGACCATAGTGAAGCCAAATTCTCCCCAAGCTCATGGTAGTGCCCCTGCCATGTCACCTGCTGAGATCCCCACCCACCTGCCTCTGTGCTGGAAGGAAATATCTACAACACCCACCAATCCAGAACCAGCTAAAGGTCACTTCAGAGGGCAGCTTTCTTAAACACTCCCTGCTCCTTGAACATACAGATTTCTATCACGCCTGTAGCGCTTGGTTTCTTTCACAGTAGCCCTCTAGTCTCATCATTACAGCGTGAACATCTTTAATCCATAAATGTGAGATTCCTAAATCCAAAGCTTTTTGAGTGCTGACCTGACGCCACAGGATTCTATACCTTACCCCACGTGGCAGGTCACAGTCAGAACGCAGGTGCTTTACAAATAGTGCGTGAAATTGCACCTTCAGGGTGTGTGTAAGTTATGGGAAACATAAATGAATCTCATATTCAGATTTGGGCCCCATTCCCAAGATATCTCATTATGTTCAGGCAACTATTTAAAAAAATCCCAAATCTGAAACACTTCTGGTCCCAGGCATTTTGGATCAGGGATAATCAACTTGTATAATTTTATGTTATTATTAGATTAACACTTCTCTCCCCTCATGAATTCCTCTCAGAATCCATTATCCTTCTCTTCTATAGTAAGAGAACACCAACCTTTACCAGGATACCCTTCCCACTCTTTTCTGCTGCTAGTTCTTGCCAGGTCCTAAATTCTGGCTACTGATAGTAGACCTGATGGCTGAAACGTGGGTAGCTGTGTTGGACTATGAAATGTGTAGAATGTTTTGGAGTAAAGAAGCTGGTACTGTAATCTGAGTATTGTAATTTCTTTTCTAATCTCCATCACAATTCAGAAAGTTGTATTTGTAATACCACTGAAACGTTATTGGGATCCCAGAAAGTTAATTCTATTCTACCATCTCTAACGTAAACCATGGCGAGAGTAAAGACACCAAGACATATTCAAAATTAAGGGCAGCCAAGGGGTCCCAAGACAGATCCAAGTGAGGATGTATGGACAAAGGCCTTGATCCAAGGCCTCTCCCAGAATTTATTATCTTGTGAAGAAAACAGTGGCTTGATGATGGGTGACAGGGAAGATAGCAGGAACTACATGAGTACCTTGAGCTGGCTATGCAGGTTGGGAGAAAATCGTCTTTGTAATATGCATGGAGAATGATATGCAGAAAGACCAGTCTGCATAACTTGACTGGGATACCTCATGAATGAATTGAGGAGGCTGTTCCTTTGGTTTCTGATATGTAAACTTTTGTGCTCTGGGTATTCATAGCCTCTTACTTTGAGGCTCCTATCCAGTCAACATTCCTGGAGTTGAGTGGCTCTGCCTTCCTGCTGTGCTGCAATCTTTTACACAGAGCACTATGTGAGGAAACAGGAAACTGTCGGATTGCCCTCTTGAATTCCACAGCAGTACCTCAGCTAGCCTTATGAGCATCACTTAGACCCAAGTGAAGAGAGAAGGGAAGAGCACGGCCTGCTCTGTACATATCAGTATATGGAATTTATCTCATGTTGCAGCAATTGTTCTGCACTCAAGGAGAGGTGCTCAAATTGTCTCCTACAACCTGGGTCCTAGGGGATACTGAATAACTTCCATTGGAGTCTGGGGCTGTCACACTGCAGCCTCTACTTCACATGAGAGAAACAAGCTTTCATGTTGTTAAAGTTACGTTTGCTGCTGTCCTGAGTGACATCCCAGAGCTTTCCTATGCTCATCCCAGAGCATAAGAAAGCTTTTTCTTTGGTCTCCTCCCTCATCTACTCCCTTTCCTCTCTTTTCTCCCCTTCTCTTTCTCCTCCTCCCCTTCCCTTCTCTCTCCTTCTCCTCCCTCTCTTCTCTTCCCTTTCCTTCCCTTCTTCAGCTTTCCCAGTACCTTCCCTGCTTGCAGGCACCTTGAGTTTATTGCACAATGTCCTGGAGGATTTCATGTGCAGAGGCTGTGGGTATGGAGTTAAAGCTGAGGGCTGGCATCACCAATAGTTCTGTTTGGCCCTGTTTCTTATGCGCTTCTGTTTCCAGCAATGGGCTGGCTCATAAGGTGCCTTCTGAGGTGACAGGGAAGCAGTCTTATTATTCGTCCACTTTCTTAAGTCCACCTCTCAGTGGCTTCTCCCAGCCATTGTCAGCCCCCTTGACTTCAGGAGGTGGCCCTGGCTGGAATACAGAAGTCAGGTTTGTGGATCGCTGGCACTTAAAGACCCCAGGATTATTATGAGCATGTATGCAAATAGTAATAACAGTGACGACAACAACAGCTAATTTTCATTAAATGTGTTTCATTAAATATGTGTTGTTTTATATATATTCTGCCCCTGGGCCAGCAATACACCTTTATAGTGTAAGAACTGGTACTATTCCATCTTACAAAAGCAGAGAAATTAAACAGTCTTCCAAGTGTGCCTCAGACCCAGGCTGACCTATGGTGCAGCTGCTCCAGCAGACGTTCGAGTTTTCACCCAGATTTCCCCCAGGTCCTCTACTGGGTATGCCAAAAGGCCTTTGGACAGCAGTTTGACCCCTCAGAGCTTTTCCAAGCCAAATAATCCAAAGTGTTGTAAACATGTATGTAAAAGAATGTTCAAAAAATGTTCATTGATATGGAAATCTAAGAACAAACTGCATGTCCATCAATAGGGAATTAATTAAATCCATTGTAGAATACACTTACCATGGGTTATCAAAAGATCATTGACCACTGTGGTGTAGGAGATACTAAGATGAGATAGTACTTAGTCTGTATGGCTAAATGAAAACACCATATTTTAAAGCAGAATTCCATGATCATAGGAATATACATACACACACACACACACACACACACACACACACACACTCTGGAAGGTCATGAGACCATCATATTATGGCACCATATAATGTTTTTAGCCATGCATCATCTCTAGGTAATAGTATTTGGATACTTTTTTAGAAAATGATGTTCTGCCAGGCATGGCGGTGCATACTTACAAACCCAGAGGATCAAAGTGAGTTCAAAGCCAGCTTGAACTACACAGTGAAACCTTGTCTCAAAAAAAGAAAGACGAACACAGTTCCATGCTTTCAAAATTTTCTGAATTATAGTTAGAAAGAAACAATGAAAATCTTTATAATTGACATGAAGTTCTCTTCTTCAATGTCTTACACCATAATGGAATTGATATATCTCTCACTTTTACATCCATATAAGTATTAATATACTTCACATAGGGGAAGATGAATCTTTGGATCCTTTGGATTCAACTTTGAAAAAAATAATAGAAATAGATTTCTCACTGGCTTACACAACATTACAGTTGAGTTTGTAGAATAAAATCAAATAACCTCCAGCACCAGACACATGATATCACCCATCTCTACCTGGTCTAGGTCAGCCAGAACTGGAGTTAATCAAAAATAGCGTCATCTATTCACACAAAAAGCAATATATGCAGAAAGAGAGACATAATTCAGAGCAAATCTGAGTCCAATGCCTCTAGATCTCTAATACTTATTTCATAAATTACTATTGTACCACCAAGTTGCTCTCTTTGAGGAAAACTTCAAGGTTGAGTGGTTGGAAAGGGGTCCTTGGAGAGGATCAAACTCAAAGTAGAGTTGGTGGAAAACAGAGGAAGAAGCAGATGGGAAGGCGAGGGGAGTGAGGAGGGATAGGAGGAAACATGGGGGCTGGGAGAGTGAAACTGAGGCGTATCTATCTGATGATATTAATCTTTTCCAAACCAGCCTGTCCTCTAGCGCATTCAGCCCTCTGGCCCTAACAAAACTGACACCATCTGGAAATTTGTTAGAGATGTAGACACCTGGATCCCATCTCCAATGTATGGGGTCATAACCTGCCCAGAAATTCCAGGCTGCCCATATGCGAATGAGGCCTGGTGTTGTCCAAAGCTCATGGTGGTTCCAGAACAGCAGGCAGGAGATGGTCCCTGTCTCTCTTTAGTGACCCTTAGTGGGAACCCAAATGGTAGCAGGACGTGTTCCATTGGATGGCAGAAGTTTGATGTCCAGCCTGAACCAACAACTGTCCAACCTTCAGCCAGCTGAGCCCTAGGAAGATAAGAATCCTAGTTGGCTATAATGGTGTAGAAAATCCAATGACATCTGATTCAAGCTGCACAGTGGTAATATTCTTTTGCCTACTTCTGCTGTTGGAACTCAAAGATAGCATTCCTGAATGGAATTCTTCTCTGTGAATGTCCAAAAAAATGATACACAACTAACTTTACACCTCTTGAATGGAAATTCAAAAAGACTCGTAAGTGCACCTCACAGAGTGCCCTCACTATGAAGGCAGTATGGGAAAAAGTCTTGACAAGCTGACCAGTATTCAACTGGCCATTCAATTTGTTTTCAATTTGAGTTCGAGAAAAATGAAAAATTTCAGGGCATTGTAGAGATAAAATAATTAACCTAGACATTATCTAGGCCATTTCCTAAAGTATATTTAATCTGCAGACTATTAGTAGAAGTTACAATAAAAGGTTTCAGAGATGGATTAGTACAGGAAACATTAGGTTGAAAGAAGTTGGAAAGATTTCTGTATGCTCTGCTTTTAAGACATTAAGGAGCTCTGTGATTCTCTCAAGTTATTGCTTCATAGTACACATATGTGCACACATACACACATAGTTTTTCTCAAAAACTCCTGGGGAAACTTTGTCTACAAAGCCCCAGATCAGAATAGTTTGCCCTTACACACCATGTGTTGGAGGAGTGTTCATGTCCCCAATTCAATCAATTTTGTACTTTATTACATTGCACCCTAAAATCACTTCCCATTTTCAATTCTGATTGTATCATTAATCCATTTACCATTTTGTGCTCTGTAGATAAATGGGAGAGGGGGCAATAAAACAAGGGGAAAATAACAAGAGAAAAAGGAGAGATTGTAATGGAACTTTGCACCAATTGTAAAATACAACGATCAAGTGGAGACGATTTTTTTCTTTGATGATTTCTTTCTCAATCAATGAGCCACTGTGATTGGTAACAGTGATGATTCACATCAGCATGTGTGCACTGGTTCACATAATCCACATTGTTACCCAACACTGATGGTCACAAAGCATCTTTTTCTTCAATTCATAGGCAGGCTTTAGACATAGTTTTTACATATGTCACAGTCTCTGGATGTGTCCAGCTTTTCTGGACCATTGGTGACACGGTTGATGATAGGGCCTGTGTTCTTCAAGGAAATCACTCTACCATAGCAACTTCCAGAATTCTTGGGTATTGAGAATACTGTGTTTTCTGGCATTGTTACCTTTATTTGAGCTAATTCCCATTATGTGCTTTTGGATTTGCCACTAGATACTGGAATATTCAGCTGTCAGTGATGGATTCTTGGATCTACTTCCCTGTATAATCCACAGTATAATTAGCCAAAACCAGTATTGCACGAGGTAGAAGACAGAAGAGAAACCATAGTCATTATGTCCTGTATGTTATCATTGAATGTGGGATGGAAGATGTGTCCTCACCCTTTCCCACTCCTATCTCTGACCACCAGCCTTGCTGCCTGTCATGGTTTATGTCAGTGCCCCCAGGCCTCATGTGTTTGCATTGTGCATTTGTGATTGGTTCATTGTCTAGTGTTTGGATTGATGGTGTCAGCGCTACACCCACCTACGGGTGGAGCCAGGATGTGATGTAATGGCAGGAAGAAGGTGTGTCTTGCTCTTTTGCCTGTTTTCTCCTTGCTGTTTGGAGCCGCAATGAACTGCGGCCCAGCCATGCCATCCTGCCTTGGAGCCAATTGAGTATGGACTAAAACCTCCAAAAACTGTAGGAAATAAACCTTTCCTTTCCCAACTTTGTGCATCAGGTATTTTATCTCAATGACGAGTAAAAAGTAACTAAGACACTGCCCAATGGCAATGCCAGGCCCAGCACCAGGGTCACTGGCTGTTACTACTCAAAGAAGCAGTAACTGCAAAGCACCCATGACTTATGGTTTCATGTGCCTTGATTCAAGATGTCCTACAAATTTGGACTTTTTTTTTACCAGCACCAGGACTGTGTAGTGACTTTCCTTCAGTCCTCAGGAACCATTTTCAGGTCTTTGGGTCCCTATCTCTGCCTGCAATTGCATAAAATTCAGTCTCTATTAAATTCTTAATTCTAAAATATTCATAGTGGTTCCATCTCTCTGAACCATAACTTCAACACCCACAGATCCTGACTTTTTAGTTCCTCTCTATATGTTTTAAGGTGTCCTGTTGGGATGCCCCAATATCTGATTCAGGTTGTACTTTACTCCTCTTATTGGGACAGTGTTTGACAAATACCCTAGAGAAATAAAAGGAGAAAAGGTTTATTTTGGTTCACAGTTTCAGTCCACGGTCACTAGGCCCTGTTCCTCTGGGTCGGTGGCGGCATGGCACGTCAAGGTAAGGACATGTCACTAAGGAGGCCTGATCACCCCACAGTGTGAGGAAAAAGGAGAGGGTGTGGCTGAGGTTCCAATATCCCCTTCAGAAACTACTGACGTGGCCTCCCTTCCGTCCCACACTCTACCTTCTACAGGTTTCCCTTTAGGAATGTTCCAGATCAAACTACAGTAAGGCTCCTCTGGCGTCTTTCTTGTCCTTCATTTTTGATTTGAACCTCCTGGCCTAGAAATGGCATCTCGCATTTCTCCCTTCCTCCACAGCCCAGTGTTTACTCCATGTTTCACTCTCTCATCTGTGCCTCTAGAGAAAGAAAAAGAGGTAGCCAAACGGTACGTTCATCCTACAAGGAACTCAACAGCTATGTGGAGAAGGCTTTACTCCATCACTAAAAGTTTAGTCAGGTGTTTGTAGGGGAAATAAAGGTAATAAAATGTGGTTGAAAGAGCATGATCTTTCTAATTGGGTCCATGAGAACATCTAATTACAGGTTGTAGGTTAACTTGCGTCAGGTGCTAAATTTTAGCTCTTCATACGTGATGCTAGGAAGACTACTTTTCAATCTTGGTGCGATGGCAGAATGCTAGTTTGTAACCATCAACCTTGAGATGATCATAGGTCATAAAATCCTTGAGAGTAAATGAGTGCTCTGGCCTCTTTAGAGAGAATGCACTGCATATGGTATTTTTAAAAAGAGGGAGGATTATAGTGTGTTTTATCAGAGCAATGCTTCTGGATGAGGTCTGTAGAGGTAGAGGGTAACTTGCAGAAAATTGACAATGCCAGGGAATTCTTGCTTGAGAGCTATCCCAAAGATTCCTGCTTATCATAATGCAAATAAATTTTGTCTCGCCCAAGTGCAATCTGTTACAATCTAATAGACAAGACAGCCCCAACACTCTGAGGCCCAGCACTATGGTTTATTTCAAAATAATAGTTATATGTGTCTTAGCAAGTTTATTTAAGCATTTGTTTATTAGAGGGATGAAATCTGTTCTTCAGATTCTCCTTTCAAACAGTCTTAATATTTTACTGATCCCCTCCGCCATTAATGAGTTGCACACAGCTTGGTAGTTATATAATTTTATACTTGTACAACAGTTGTTTTTAATTTTAAAAATGTATATCAACAGCCAAGGTGCTAGTTGTTGTTTCATTCACATTTGCTTTATGGTATTTGTGTGACATTAATATAAACCAACTTTGAGGTTTGAATGTTGTAAAAAATAATTTCAAGAGGCAATTCCCTTATCATCTCTTTTCTGCATTCAAAAATGTTTGGTATCTTCCCACCTAGTCTCAGTGGTTAAGTATCAGGACACACACTTGGAGAAGTTAGAGAACCACCTGAGAGGGCTGAGACATCTGTCTTGACTCTAAATTCATTACACTGATAAAGATAGGAACAGACAGAAAGGAGTGCCTGGAGTTTGAAACACCTGAATCTCTCAACAACTCTTTTAGGATCAAGTGGTCAGGAAAGGACACAAAGTACCAACAATTGACATGCCAAAGGGCAATCAAGAGTGAAAAAGGATCATAGTACTTTTTTAAAAAACCAAAAATAAATGAAGGAGACCCGGCATGGACAGAGAAAGCTAGCAGACCCACCTCTGCCTGCTAGGCCACTGAAAATAGAAAGCTTCTTCCTGCAGGCAGCCAGTGGGAAGAGGGACACACAGCCAGGTAAGCCCCATGCACCCCACCTGCAGGCCACCATTGGAGGCCCTAGCTTCCTTCAGGCTGCCATCACCCACTGGGTGAATCAGACAAACACCTGTGTATCTGCCACCATCAGGGGAGTCCTAGTGTAGACACACAGGTGAGAGAAGCAGCCCTCCCACCATGCACCCTTGGCCATTGAGGAAGCCCCAGTGTAGCTGGACAAGTCTGGAGAAGCCTGTGCCACACCCTGCTACCTCCCTGTAAACCTTTGGTCAGAGGAACACAGGTGCCTGTTTTGTACCCCTACACCATGGAGCCCCTACAGCCAACGTGGGAAGTGCCTGGGACCCCACAACCAGTTTGTCGGGAAGAACCCAGGAAAATGTCAAGATGAAGGAGCAAAAGGCAATCTCAGACCTGCAGCCCACACAGAAAAAGCCTGGGAGATACAGTCATGGAAGAAAATGGAAGTCACGCACCTGAAATCTCTGCAAGGATAGCAACTAAAGTGAAGAATCAACTTTATGAGACTTTAAAATCAATCAGATCAGAAATAATGTCTCAGGTAAAAGAAATGAAAAACATAATAAAAGAATTGCTCAGATATCTCAGAAAGACATAGATTAAAAAAAAGAGGAGCATAGGAAAATGATGGAAACCTTGAATGAACAAGATAGAAAGAAATCACAGTGCATGAAACAGATTCAAAAAGATACCCAGGAAATGAAAAAGTCAATTGAAAGCTGGAAAAACTGCTTGAAAAAGACTGAAAATACACTTTCAAACCTTGAAGACAGGATTTCAGCTAGCAACCGTGAAAGGAAATATCTTTTTAAAATAATGAGGAATCAGGAAATAGCAATTCAACAGCTGCAAGACAATGCAAAGGGAAATAATTTAAGAGTGATAGGTATCAGTGAAGAAGCAGGGGTCAACACAAGTGAAATAAAAAGGCTATTTACAGAAGTAATAGCAGCAAACTTCCCAAACATGGGAAAGGATCTGGAATACAGATAAGTGAGGCATATAGAACTTAGCCACAACCAAAGTAAATCTACACCCAGAAATGTAATAATCAAGATCCCAGAAATTCAGCACAAGAACAGAATATTAAAAACTGTTAGAGAAAAGAAACAGATCACCTAGAAAGGAAAACCAATCAGAATCATGGCAAACTTGTCAACATAAACCACTGAGTCAAGAAGAGTTTGGAGTAAAGTGTTTCAAATCCTGAAAGAAAACAACTTCCAACTTAGATTGATCTACCCGGTAAAACTATCTTTCAAAATTGATTGAAAAGTAAGATACTTCCACAATAAAGAACAACTGAAGGAATTCTTGACCACAAAACCAACCCTACAGAGAGTGCTAAAGGATATTCTAGAGAGAGATAAATATGACCATGGTTCCAGGAACAGCAGCAGAGGAGGATCGCCAAACAGGACAGGCAACCGAAAGAAGGGGAAAAGAGGAGGGCCAACAACAGGAGGACGGCAGGGCAGAGACAAACCAATGTATGCTGGTTGTAACCATTAATGCAGATGGCCTCAGGTCAGCAAAAAAAAGAAACACATGGAGAGTGGGTCAAGAAACAAGATCCACTGATATACTGTACACAAGAAACATACTTCACTGGAAAGGAAATTCATAGACTGAAAATTAAAGGAGAGAAAACAATTGTTTCATGCAACAGGAGACCAGATAAAAGCAAGGGTAATTTGCCTATCAACCACAAAATAAACAAGAAAGATATGGTATTTTCATACAGTGAAAAACTACCCAGTTATAAAGTAGGATAATCCTGAGGCTTTGTAGGTTAATAATGCAACTGGAGGTCATGTTCATAGGCAGAACGGTTTGAACTCATATAGGTCAACAGTAGCATAAACAACAGAAGTTAGAGGGATCCAAAAACACAATAGGTGTTATAAAAGTGATAGAGGAGGAAACACTTAGGAGGGGAAGGTGGTAACCAATGTTAATTCCTTAATGTCTTGTCTTGAGCTCTTGCAATGTTTTCACAATTTTGGTAGATTTGGTTCTGTTCTGTCTTGAATTGTTAAATTTTACTATGTCTGATGATATGGGTAGCTATTTTGGACACAATGGGATATATTATGGTAATTATGACTGGTTTCCTATTATCTTGTTTTGAAGTGCTATAATGCCTTCATTCTTTTAACTGATTTTATTGTTTTGTTTTGATTTTATTATGTGTGAGGTATGAACAGCTGTTTTGAAGAAAATGAGACATTATAGTAACTATTGTTCATTTCCTGTTATCTGATTTTGAAGTCTTGTAATGCTTTCATCCTTTTGTTTTGATTGGTTTTAGTCTGTTTCCTATTATATGATTTCATTGTGTATGAGGGTATGGGCAGCTATTTTGAAGAGAACAAGAGACATTATGGTAGGCATTGTTGATTTCCTATTGTGTTTTTTTGAAGTCTGAAAATGCTTTCGTTCTTTTGTTTTGATTGGTTTTATACTATTTTGTTTTGTTTGATTGTATTGTGTATGAAAGTATGGACAACTATTTTGAAGAAAACGAGAGACATTATGGTAGCCACTGTTGATGTCTTGTTATCTTGTTGTGAAATCCTGTGTTACTTGCATTGTTCTGTCCTGATTTGCTTTGCTCTATTTTGTTTTGTTTTATTCTCTTTAAAATTAAAAAAAAAAACTTTAAAAAACAAGTGGAATAAATGAAGCACATAGTTACACAAGTTAGTTAAACCTACGGGGAGTACATTCATCTTGCACTTTATCATTACCTAGTGGCTCTCTTCACTCAATTCCTCACTAGATTTATTTACAATCAAGTGTCCTCCGCGCCTCTCTGGAGCAAAATCCATCGAGGCTTGGGACATTTACCATAGTGCTTTGCACAAAACAACTTTGCTTTTGTTTTTCCATCCTCTTTTCTTACATCCTGACCTTCTCTGTGCTCTTAAAGGTGACATGTTCTTCTTTTGTCATCTGGGATATTCCATGTGCACACAGGCTTGATACATACATGCATGCACACATGAACACATGCACTCCCTGACTCCTGCTCATCCTTCAGGTCAGATGGCATTTCTCAAGGAAGACTTTGTGGCCATTTCGGAGAAGGGCAGGCCTCCTGTTTTGCACCTCACAGATTCTGTGCTTTCCCTTCTGAGCTCTTTTTTTGTCATTATTTCTCTCCCATTGTCAATAAAATCCGGGATCATTGTATCACCACTGTATCCCCAGACCTGGCCCAATGCCTGGTACATAGAAGGTGTTCTTGAATGCATTAATAAGAACTCAATGCGTATTTGTTACATGGATGAATAGATGGTTGTTTGGCCTGTTCTAGTCCCTAACAGCAAAAGAAGCTGTTAAAATAGTGTGACTTTGACTTACTACTACTGTCTGAATAAAGGAGACCATTCAGATTTGGGACGGAGTTTGATAATGTGCTGTGCTGGTGAGCTGTGGGGAGCATTCTCACGCATTCCTGGGGGTGAGCTGGTAAATCTCTTGGGGGAACAATTTGGTAAAATCTTTAAAGATTACAGATTAATAAACCTTTTGACCCACTTGTATATATTTGCACATTTGTGAAATAACTTGTGTTTACTGATGTCTATTATTGTAGCTTATGTAATAGTGAGCTGTTAAAATAAAGATGGGGGCTAATAAAAGCAGGAAAGAAAAATAACAGGCAATGAAATACACTGCAGTCATTAAACAAAATGAGGAGGATAAGTATATATATATGTGCATATATATATATACACACACATTCAGTTACTATATATATATTCAGGTACTATATATATATTCAATACTATATATATTCAGATACTATATTTATATTCAGGTACAAAAGGTTAAAAGATTATATGTTTAAGTGAAAGAAAATTGCCAATTATTTATGTACATTTATATATTTATAGGATGTTTCTGAAAATATCTATGATATACTGGTAATGGTAATTTGTTCGTTTGTTTGTTTTTACTGGGGATCAAACCCAGGGCCTTTGCATTAACCCACCTTTCTTTTTTTTTGTTTTTTTTTCCCGGATCAAGTCTCCCCAAATTGCCTAGGTTGGGCTCAAATTTACTATCCTCATGTCTCAGGCTCCCAGAGCTGGGATTACAAGCACATGTCCCATACCCTGCCAGTAGTTGCTGCGAGCAGAAGGCGATGTATGGTTGAAAGACAGGGCAGGAAAGAGGATTATGCTTTATAGTACAAACATTTTTTAACTTTTAATTTTGTGCCATAATCGTGCATTATATATTATAGAAATTAAGAGATGAAGTCTAACAAATGTAAAAAAACCATATATATATATATATATATGAATGAGATTCAATGTAGATTAAGTTTCATGGATGCTTCTTCAATGTTTTTAAACCCAGATTTCACCTGTGAATGTTCAAGTCACTGTTGACTTAAAGTGTTCCCTGCAATCATTCCTTCTCTTCTGTCTCCCCCAAACTTTCAGCTTCCCAATCTCCCCCAAAGTCTTACACCATTTGGATTCAGGGGACTCCTGCTATGGGAGGTCCAGAAACAGCACTGTGTCTGCGTGGACACTGAGACCCAGGAGATGAAAGCTCACCAACCTCGTGGAACCTGCCTGGCGCCTCCTGGCCCCCCGTATTGACTTTGGCAACCCTCATTGGCCTTGTCATGCCAATAACGTTTCTGAAACTAAATTGAATGAACATGTGGCCATGTCCTCCAAAAGGTTTTTGATAGACTTAAATGGAAAACTGTAGATTACATTTATTTATATTGTGATAAACTCTTTGTTTATGTTGCTAGTGATCCAGAAAAAGTGGTCTCCTCCAACACACCATGACCTAAACAACGACAAGTTGAATTACTATTTCATTTACCATAGGAGACTTTCCACCATGTGTCTTGCAGCAATGGGTTCCGACATAGCTTAAGAAATGATAAATTACACCCAACAAAAACAAAAACGAACTCAAGGTTTCATAGCAGATAATTGTAAAGAAAACAGTTATTTGCATCTCTGTCTCCCACATTTTCAAAAAACCCATGTACTTGAAACAAAAAAGACCCCAGAATTATAAAAACAATTTCATTTTCATCTCATAATTGGAAACATTTGGGGGAAACACTTTGTGCACTCAAGCTTCGTGTTCATGCCTGAATTTTACATGGGGAAAGTTACCATAGCTTCGCCTCCTATTTCACCATTATTTCAGTTTCCAGAAACGACTGATGTTACATAGTTGACGCTAAAGTAGCTAGGAAAACAGCATTGCAGAATGTTCAAGGCCATTCTATGAAGTGTTGACCTTGTCTGCAAGTTCATAGGAAAGTGGGAGACAGGGAGAAAAATGCTTTCCACACCCATTCAGTAATAGTAACTGTGAGCTCATTTAGATAGGGACAATGTGAACTACAGGCCATCATAGAAGTCAAGATTTGGTTTGAAATACTCATAGGCTATTGTACCTCAAGTAGTAATTTAATTTGTTTTAGACAAGCATATAATATTCCACATTCTGTTTTTGTCTTGAATTATCTTCTCAAGTATCTGAAACCTCTTGAAAGAAATTCAGTACTGGTTACCTGGTCTCTGAGGCTGTCATTGTTAAGAACCAGTAATGGTTTCTACTTTTCAGAAATAATAACTTGAGAGTTATAGTAGCTCTCTGAAAGCTAAAAGTCATTATTTTTAAGTTTCCAGAATTCAATCTATTTATATGAACCAACCCCAATCTAGAGATAAATGAATTAAGTATCTAGGGACGTTGTCTCTGTTATGGTTTGGTTCTGGAATATTCCCCCAGAGGTTCATGTGGTGCAATCTTGGTCCCTAGCTGGTGGTGCAGTCAAGGAGGCTGGGACTAATGGGACTAATGGGTCACTGGAAGTAAGGTCCCGAAGGGGATACTGTCACCCTATGTTCTCTCTTTCATTTGTTCTCTTTCTCTCTGTCTTCTTTCCTCCTGTCTGCCATGATGCAAGCCATTTTTCTCTACTACATGCTCTCAGCCATGATGCTCCTCCTTGCCATAGATCCACAAGTGACAGGGCCAGGTCACTATAGGAAATCTTTCCCAGACCTCATTGTGGTCTGGGAGGTTTATATTTGTAATCCCAGGGGAAAGTTACTGGGATTTCAATAAATTAATTCCAATCTACTACTTCCAGTGCAAACTATGGTGAGAATAAAGACATTAAGGCATGTTTGTAGTTGTGGGGAGTGAAGGGGGCCCTAAATCCAGCTAGGATGATGATTGGCTGGAATAAAGGCCTTGACTCAGGGCCAAACCCAGGTTTTATTAATTCATGAAGAAGGGAGTGGCTCGGGAATGAGTGGCTGTGAGAAAGGTGGGAAGTTTGTGAATACTATGAGCTGGGCTAGGTAGGAGGCCTGAAATCACCTCAGCAATATGAAGAACAGAGAGAGAGACAGAGACAGAGACAGAGAGAGAGAGAGAGAGAGAGAGAGAGTAATCTGCATATCACAGATTGGGGCAGTATCTAGTGTTTTGGGGTCAGTGCTTCAGTTTTTTTTTTAGTTGTTGTTGCTTATTTTGTTGTTGTTTTGGTACTAGACATTGAACTCGGGACCTTGCATTTGCCAGGCAGGCACTGTGCCACTGAGCTGTATCCTTGACCTCAGTGCTTCAGTTTTGATGTGTGATCATCACGCCCTGAGATGTCACAGCTTCTTTCTTGAAGCTCAACTTCAACTGGCAGCGTGGCATTTCTTGGACTCATACTTCTTGGGAACTATAGGTGGAGTATCACTGACCTGTGGCATTACTTTAAAGACTACACGTCAGCACCTCAGTTAGACCCATTTGCATTGCTTAAAGCCAATTGAGGAGATAAAGACAAGTCTTAGCCAGCTCTGTACATATCAATACATGGAAATAATGTCAGGGTTAGCCAAAACGGAGACAACTGCTCTTCTTTCAAAGATAACTATCCTGGTGGTCCTCCACAGGTGTCCATAGACCCACACTTCTGAAACTATGAACCAAAATAAACTTTTCCTTCTTTAACTTGGTTTCTCTTAGGATTTTTGTCATCATAATGGGAAGCTGAGCTGCAACACATTCTCCAGTTCAGTTCTTCTAGTAAGTTCACTGAGAAGCCATGTTTTCTAAGGCACTTCATCATCGCCGTGAATGCCCCACTTCTGTTCACATTTGAGTTTGTGTCCTCGAGTTGGACACCTTACATTCACCACAGATATGTTTCCCCTTTGTAGACACAGAAATAAAACCTATGCCCTCGCACACGTGAGGCAAGTGCTCTACCACCGAGCCATACCCCGTGCCTCTCCACAGAATGTTCACCTCAACAACCATTTATTTTTTAAACTACAGATTGTCTTCTCATGAAGATTAACTGTTTATAGCAGCAAGAAAATGAAAACCCTACTATGAGTAGCAGAGGCAGCAGGGCTGTTTTGTTTACTTAACAAGAATTTGTAGCTAGGGTATCTCAAAATTGGACTGAGAGCTTCCTCAATGTCAGCAAGGACAATGACTTCTCCACCTTCTCTCAGAACTGTCAGGAGTTCTCTACAGCCCTTTAGAAACTCCAGATCTGGCCTGGAAAACTCCAATCACAGAGAATGTACATTTTTGCTCCTGGCAGAATCATTGTCACTTAACTAAATATTAATTCTCCACCTTGAACTGTTATGCAGTCTTTTATACTGCAGGACCCAAGCCCACAAGACCCATTGACACCGTGAAGGCCAGTTTCCATGCCTCACTTCCTGCTCCTAGTGGGAAAGCCTGTGAGGTGTCCTTTAGAGTTCAGGGCTGGGGACGATTTCCTTGCTCTAGGCACCGTGGCATGCTTCCTGCTTTCTAATGAAATAAATAAGGTAAGAGGAGGTCGTTTCTGCTTAGCCTTGCGTACCAGGAATTGTAGAGCTTGACAGGTTTTTCCTCTGCATAGTAGAAAAGCAAGAGTAAAGAAAGGAAAAAAAGAAAAAGGTCTATTGCGAGCAGGGCAAAGGGGCAGTAAGATGCCCTAGAGGCAGACAAAGGATGGGGGGCTTTTATTCAGTTTGATAGTGGGTGGAGCTTGAAGGGATGGGCGGCATGACGTATTGACAGCTGATCTGGGGAATGCTGGCACAGGTGCAAAAAGCAGTTCCGTTCTTCGTGTTTGGAAGAACCCCAAAGTCAGCGTTGGAGGGAGGTGCTGTTCAGTAGCTTGTTGGGCCGGCACCACGTTGAGCCTAGAAAGGTTTCACGTGGGTGGAACTAGAACCACAGCTGCAACAAGTGCACAGCCTCCAAATTTGTCTCCTTGTTATGCGTGGTCTGTTTTTCATTTCATTTTGCTTTATTGCCTGTGCTCTGTTGTGACCCACCTTGGATTTCTGGATTTTCTGCAGAAGAGGAGTAAGAGAAAGCCTAAGTCCCTGATGTTATGCTGGATCTTATCATGGCTTTGGAGGATGTAACTCTGAGCTCGAGAGAAAAATAAAGCTTTTATAGTTTAAGCCTAGGTTTCTTTCTGAGTAAAGCTAAAGTCAATCCTGAGATATATCCCAAGTAAAGCCACACCCTCCAGAATCGGCCTTCCCGTGGCCCAGGACCTCCACCAGCCTCCGCGGTGACTGTCTCCCTCCAACTCAGTCCAGGCTCAGGGCCTTCTTGGTGAAAGCTGTCCACGGGACTTTCTCACTTTCGGTTTTCTAAGTTTCCTGGAAATCAAGCAATATTGTTCTTTCCCACACATGGTATTAAAAATAAAACCCCTAAACAGCTGAGTTCATTTGAGTTCTTCTTTTCCAGATTTTGTATTAGTCAGACTACAGTAAGCGATATAACCATCCCAAGCTCTCAGTGACATATGACTGGTTACAGCATTGTTTCTTGACTACATCACAGCCCACTGGCCCACTTTGGAAGCATCATTTATGGAAATGCTTGGAACACCAACGAGAGAATCAAAAACATTCTAGAGAATGCACAGGGTCCTATGAACATGTCCCAAAGGCCTCCCCCAGAGGCCTCACACTGCTGCCTGTACATACACGTACCTTGTTGGTCCATACTGTACTTTGTATTGTAAAAATTTCTGGCTCTTAAGACTTAGAAGAATGTATGTCTCACAAAACAGTTCTGACTGCTCTTGAAAAGACAAAGCTATGGTCATTGGGCCAGTTTCTTTCATGTCATTCCTGGCTCCATGCTAGATCCTCTATAGTGGCCTGTTTCTCACGTAAGTCACACGCGGTGAAGCTGAGCAGGGAAGGCCCTGCTGGGACTCCTTGAGCCTGAGTCTGAGATCCTTATGGCTGTCCAAGGAAGCATGGTGGTGGCCACTGGCTGGAAAGAGTGTGATATGGACACCTCAGTTTTGTGTTTCACAGAATGCCTTCCCAGCCCCGGTTAATTATGAATCGCTTTTTTGAGGAGTAGAGATCTAGCTGACACAAGTGAGAGAGGGTTGGTATGTAAGGAAAGAGGAGAGGGCTGGCTGGGAGGTCAGAGAGAGGCTCCTTCCTCTACAAGATGAGAGGCACCTGCTCTCCCTTTCGGGGCTCATAGACTGGCTGGACTCATAGACTGACTCATAGACCATCAGCATCCCAGGTAAAGAGACCCGCATGGATCACAGATGGGCTTAAAGTGATTGTCAAATGCTAGTGTTGGTGGCCTAAATTCAAGAGCTAAAAGTCAAACAGAGGCCCGTTTGTCATAGTAGATAGTAGCTTCTTTCTCACACATTTCTCCTTTTGTAGCATTCCTCATAATCGTTTTACTACCTATTAAATGCAAATTTCCAGATCTTAATCTTCCCCCATGACAGCATTATTGGCACAGTGTGTATTTCACCCCAGCTGCCTGCTGGAGGGGAGTCCTTTGTGTCTGCTCTCTCAGGCTTCCTACATACTGTCCCGCAGCACCAGAAAAGCCAGATGCTTCTAGAACTGCAGCTTATAGCTTGGGCATGTTTTCTCTGGGTTTTGGTTCTCGCCTTGGATTGCCAGCAAGAGCAGCCCGCATGTCTTTACAATATTCAGCGGGGGTAGAAGGAACGCCATAGTGTTCCTGTGGATTCAGCGCATCCAGAACTGCTGAGCCCAGCTAGGCTGGGGACACCCTGGGAGACACCTGATTTGGGCCTTTCAGATGCGCAGGGTGTGAACCGCGCTCCTCCCCGATGCTGCTTCTGCCCAGTGTTTTCCTTGCAGCTGAGAATGCTCAAGCTCCAGTGGGACCCAGTAAGGGACTGGCCTTGTTCCCCATTTGGTGGTTGTGCTTCTACCATCTGCTATCTTTATTTTCTTCTGTTATCTGTCTCCTGTCACTAGAACATAAGCACTTCAAGAACAGGTACCCAGATACCGCTGAATACTGTACTTCTAACACCTATAACAGTACCTGGCACACAGTAGGTGCCTAATATATGAGCTGAGTGAAGGCTTTGCTCCTTAAAGTACAAACATGATTGTCTCATTTGTTAGCCACAGTGAAGACATAGAGAACAGAAGATCGGACAGGAGAGGCTTCCTGTCTGACAATGTGACTATTCTGTCCCATGCATTCAGCCACTGTGATGCCACTACCAGGAAGGGGTACAGCCATGGGACTCCTCACTCACCAAGAACACTATGCTGTTTGTACTTTTGGCTTTCACAGCTGTGAGCTAAATAAACCTCTTTTCTTTGAAGTACTCAGCCTCAGGTGTTTTGTCACAGTAAGGGGAAAATGGACTAACACCAGTGAGATAGCACCTTTTGGGTGTTGCCTTTCACTGTGAAGAGGAGTCTTATGTGCCTGTCTCTCAGTTTTCAGAGGACTGATCTGATTTAATTCATACAACTCAAGTTTTTATTATTTATTTATTTTTGCTACTGGGATCGAACTCACCACCTCACACTTGCCAACCAGGCACTTACACCATGGAGCTAAATCCCCAACCCAAAACTCAGCTTTTTAAACAGCATTTAAAAATGCCATATCCCAGTAAGTTTATCAAAAAAAGTTTGAACTGAAAGCCTTCATTATGCATGCAAATATTCACTTCAAATTCACTGGCATATCTTATTTTTTGTCATTGTTGAAGAGGATTTTTTTAAAATTTTATTTAAAAGGAAAAAGAGAAAAAACAAAACAAAACAAAGCGGTATAAGGGTACAAGTAATACAGAACTACAAAAAATAAAATAAAAAATAAAAAGTAAGAAATCACCAGTTAATAGATTACACATTATCGTTTTAGAGATAGCTGCTCAAGTATTGTTGAAGAGGATTTTTAAGTCAAATCTGGGTTCATGGGTCTAGCCCACATTTCCTCCTCATTCCCAACATTTAACTAACTCCCTGAGTTCCAATCAGTATTTGCTAAGGGTCTACCGTGTGTCTGTCTCCGGAGCAAAAGGTATCAGAAGGTGATGACAGAAGTCAGAAGAGACTTGGTGGTGAAAAATGGGGGCTCCGGAGTCAGGCAGGGATAGGCTGGGATCACTGCTCCCCCCGTTCCTTCCCAGGAGCTAACTCTCACCTGGCTGACCCACTTTCCTCTTTTCTCAGACAGGACCCATCAGATCCAACTTGAAGAGCTGTTGAGCTATTTAAATGAGACAAATGACGTAGAAGCTTACCCCGTAAAGGATGTTCTATGCAAGGAAAATGGGGCACCCTAGTTTCTGGGAACCATCGGGAGTCTGAAGTGTGTCCGTGGCTTACTCTCTTGAATGGAGAGCCTGTCCATTCTTGAATGGGGAACGTGGCACAGAGGAGGCTGAAATGTCCAGTTTCCCAGAACAATGGAACAAAGGAGACCATGGGGGTGACTGATGGTGGCACGTTCTTTGTGCTTGGGATGCAGACACCTCACTTGGGGGCAGTCGGCTTCTTCAGATGCTATGGATCCCTTTGGGCAGAGTTACTACATTTCCTAACAATATGGAAGATCTAATAATAGTGATTTTCTACCCAAGAGCAGCAGAGGGGCTGGTTTGTATGTTTTGTGTCCTTTGCAGCGCCCTAAATCATCTGGTAATGTGAGACATGTCTATGGAGAAACTTTGTATTGTTTGTTCTTATGGTTTCATGCAAACATTGAGCAAGAGGAATTTGTTACAAACAGCTTGCAATTATTTAGTAAAAAAAAGTATAAAAATAAAGTTGGGTGGGCATCAGTCAGACTTCTAGGCAAACCCAAGCTCCCTTAGCAAGAATGGTCAAGTAGATGGCACCCTATGGGTTCTGGCTGCTGCCAACACTCATTCTAACAATAGTCAGAGCTCACTGCTCCCATGGTCTGGAAGTGAGTGGCTTGGAACCACAGTGTGAAAACAGCTCCCCAGAGCCTACCCCCAGGGCCACACTCACACACATGGAGGGTCAACTCTGGTAAGAGCTGCGAGAGGAATTCTCAGCTTAGGAGGCCAGAAGTGGGGAAATTAAAAAATTCTGTGAGAGGGATTGTGTGGAACCTTTCATCTGGGGTTTTTTCCCCTCCCTCTCTTTGTGTACTTTCTGGTTTGAATTTTCATGTTTAGATGTAGCAAGTTCAATGTGGCATGTGAAAAACCATCTATTCTTTTAGTCACTAACTTCATCTCCAGGATTCACTGTTGGGAAAGGGCAAGTGGTGTGTGGATGTAGGTGAGGGATGGATGTGTGTACTCTTGTGTTGATGGGAAAGCATATGTATGCACGTGTGTGTGTGCATGTGTCTCTCCATGGGTGTGAATGTGTGTATATGTGTGCATAGGCGTATATGCTTTCTGCCATGATTCCATTACATGATAGTTCTGGAGAACAACCACGACTTCAGAAAAAGCATTAATTTGTGCATTTTCTGGGCCAAGATAACAGAAGAGCCACCCAAGAGAGCTCCTGTTTCTAGAGGACAGTCAGACAGTCTTCATGCAGAGATCCTTTGCTAATTGTGTCCACACTGTGTTTGATAAACAGGCTCCATTCTTTGCTTTCCCTGACACAATGACTGCAACTTGCTCATGACATTTCCATCATTCTGCTGAATTTATTAAGTTCTGTCTTTATGAAGTGCATTATAAATACTCATACAGACCAAGAGTGAGCCCTCCTCTCAGTGCTGGTATCTGACTTTCTGGTCTTGGTTGGAACTTTCTCATGCACATTTGATGCCTCTTTTGGACATATTTAAGAACAATGTGTTCTGCTGCTTCTGAAGCTGCACTTTTTCTTTCCATGAATGGAAACTGAGCAGGGTCTTTCCTCTACATTCTTTTTCCAGGGGAGACACCAAAGCAGCCCATCTGAGTGACCTGCTCATGCAGTATGCTGGGGGTAACTGTATATTTTGACTATGCGTGGAGACACTGTTCTAGGATTCCTTAGATTGATGACTTTTACTCCCAGATCGTGCTGCTGGAGCTCGCCCTTCTGTCAGAGGTCTTTGTGGTTGAGTGAGAAATGGGAGAACATGTGCCTTTTGCTCACTGATAAGGAAAGGGTCTGCCAAAAGGCTCTGTCATCCCAAGATGACAATGGGAAGACAAAACAAGCATGGTTCCCACTTTTCTGATATACCTGTTGGCTTTCAAAAATATGTCTTCTGAAATTGCACTTTCCATACTTCTGCCATCCAAACGAAGGCTCTTTCCAAGAAAAACAGCAGTGGTTCCAGCTCTGCCTCCCTGATCTGGCATGCAAGGTCTCTGTTTTAATAGGGGTGTTTCAACATTTCCAAGAGTGGAATGAGCAGAGCGCGGGCTATCAACCTTATTAGTAGTTGATGACAGGTATTTGCAATCCACAAAGAAATAAGTAAAGGTGGAGGAGACCAGAACACGCTCCAGTGATGTTTAAATAATCACATATCCCCAGCGCCACTCACATATACACTGAGTTAGGCACCTCCTCTGCTCCCAGAGTTCCATATTTATGCCTCCACTGTGGAACTCATATGTTAACAAGACGGCTGAGGTCACTTAGCTCTGAGTTTCTTAAGCTTAACGATATGACTTGCTGACTTGATCTTCTATGCCTGGGACAACCTCTAGGACATAAAATAGATGTCTGCTGTCTCAGTGACTAAACAGAGTTTTTCTGCCTTGGCATTCTATGGACTTCCACATACATCAACGTGTCTGATGATACGTTGCTAGATGTTTGTCCCTTTGGCTTTTGCTGCAAGAGCTCTTCGGTTCACTCACATGCTGACCACAACCAGTATCTCAGCATGGTGACCACCCAAAAAATAGTCAGTTAACCTAGCTGACCACTATTTAATCAATTGCCTTAATACTTTATCTAAGTTGTAAAGTCAACATTTACTATGCACAATGGCTCTAAATTTGTGTTTGCATTTAGAGTTTTAACCTCTGATAAAAATAGAATCATCTTTGGAGCGAGGAAGCAAAGATGGCAGATAGATAACAGCTGGCTACAGAGGCTCCTTGAGATAGTCAACTTAGAATTCAACATATACAGCATGGGAAGCCCCAAACAGAGGGAGATGAATTCTCTTGTCCCAAGAAGAAACTAAGGTGAGAAGAACCAACCAAACATACAGTCTTGGTGCTATTACTGGAACAGCTAAAGGTCAGTGCTCCCTCTGCAGCAGGTGACTTGCTGAGCAGTCCAAGGTCCTGCTGCTGTGAATCACTGGAGGTGTAGTCACACTGAGGTCCAGGGTTGGCCAGCCTGAGAATGGAGAGCTGAGCTAGCAGGGAGCCTGCATAAACCTGTGGTGAGTGACAGGAGTGGAACCATTCCACAGAAAGAAGGGCTCCGGCGGATGACATTCTGGGACTGGGCAGGACTGGCAAGTACAAGGGGCAGCAGTGACTACAGTCAGTTGTTTCCTTCCCAAACGGGATTGGTGGAGTGAGCTAGGCCTGGGTCATGTGACCTGGCTGAGACCCAATAGGTTATCTGAAATCAATTCCCTACAGCAGCAGTGCACACTAACACAGGGAGGGAAGGGGCCAGAATGCTACTCCTGTTTGCTGGCCCACTGCAGTGGGAAGGGTCATCTAGCCAGCGCACTTCAGAAGAATTATAACCAACAAAGAAAAAAATTGGGGCCTCCTGGAAGAAACAAAAAAGATGGGAAGAGGAAGCAATAACAAAATGTCCCCAGGTCCCAATCCTGAGAACATCGACCCAGGACAGGTAAATACAAAGGAGAATGAGAACAGAAAACAAGCAATATCAGACATGGCACCAGTGAACATAAAGAGATATCTTCAGGACCTCATAGACGAGTTCAAAAGTGAAATATGTAGCCAAGTAAAGCAAGATATAAGAAGATTAATAAAAGAGATACTAAGCACCCCTCAAGCGGACACAGACAGAAAAAGGGAGGAACTCAAACAAAGGAGAGAACCATTTGATGAAGAATATTAAAAAATGTAGAATACATGAGGCAGATTCAAAGAGATTACCAAGAAATTAAAAACTCTATGGAAAGATGGAGAATCTGCTTGAAAGAAACTAAGGATAGATTATCCAAACTGGTAGGCAGTTTTGCAATGTGGGATTATGAAAGGAAAAACTTTTTAAAAATAACAAGGAAACAAGCAGTAACAATACAAAGGCTAGAAGATGACAAGAGGATCTATAACTTGAGAATAAAGAATGTGAATGAAGAAGCAGGGGTACAAACAAAGGAACTACAAAGCCTATTCACAGAAATAATTAAGGAAAACTTCCCAAACATAGGAAAAGGAAATGATATTCTGATATATGAGGCATACAGAACTCCAGCCACCTACAACCAAAACAGAGCTACACCCTGGCATATAATAATCAAGATCCCAGAAATTCAATATAAGAACAGAATATTAAAAACTGTTAGAGACAAGAAACAGATCACCTATAAAGGAAGGCCCATCAGAATCATGGCAGACTTCTTGACACAAATCATCAAGTCAAGAAGAGCATGGAGTGAAATATTCCAAGCCCTGAAAGAAAATAACCTCCAACCCAGATTGATATACCCTGCTAAACTGTCTCTAGAAATTAGTGGAGAAACAAGATGCTTCCAAAACAAAGAGGAACTTGGGAAATTCACAACCACCAATCCAACTCTACAGAGAATACTGCAGGGCATTCTAGAGAAAGAGAAAAGTACTAGGACTCCAGGAACAGTGGCAGAGAGCCCTCAGTGAATGGAGCAGAAAAGAGAATGAAGAAGATGGGCAGACAACTGATGGCAAAAAAAAAAAAAAAAAGAGCATAGCAGAAATGAGGCAGAGAAGGTTGGTTATAATTTCTACTATAGATGGCCTTGATACACTAAATTTAAAAAAAAAAGATCCACACATAGAGTAGATCAGGAAGCAGGGTCTACCAAGATGCTATTTATAGGAAATATAATTAA
Organism: Cavia porcellus; assembly: GCF_034190915.1. NCBI lineage: Eukaryota > Metazoa > Chordata > Mammalia > Rodentia > Caviidae > Cavia > Cavia porcellus. The sequence continues at coordinate 21,546,994 of NW_026947500.1, forward strand.
CATGAAGAAGAGTACATGGGCTGAAAATCAAATATGAGAAAACAGTGTTCTGTGTGACAGAGAACCAGAGAGTAATAGGGGCAACTAGACTAGTATTTGTGGATAGGTTGGAAAGATAGGCTTTAATAGGAAAAGGAATAAAATTAGAGATCAAGTCTAGGGGAGAGAAGGTTCAGAACCACTTAGGTAAATAGCAGCCCCCCCCCCCAATTTAAAACCAAGAATCTTGGTCAGACCCAAAAATGCACAATGTACCCTGGGGAAGTGAAAGGGGAGGGAGAGTCTTAAAAAAGATGGCAGAAGGTATTGTTAATAGTGTATCAGGATTTAAAACCCACATTACTCGCATCACTCTGCCTAGATAGATTTTATTTTCTTTTTTTGATAGATTTTATTCTGTCCCAGTTTGTCTACTTGTATTAGATTTGAGGGCACAGACAACTATCTCAAAAACATCAGGATATAGCACAGTAATCATCTTTAATGTCCTATTATCTTAATCTAGAGCCCTGTATGACTTATACTGTTTTATCATGACTGATCTTAGTTAAATAGGGTTTGTTTGATTGCTATTTGATATTGACAGATTTTATTCAATTGATATGATTGATAGTATCAAATCTGAGAGTATAGGCAACTACACTGAAGATGACAAGACTGTATGATACACATTCTGGTTTGATAACTGCCTGCTTTTGAAGTTTTATACTCTATACAAAGTTGTGTTTTTATTAATACTATTATGTGCTGATATATTCAATTATACTATGTCTGATGATATAGCCAATTCTATTGAAAATAACAAGAGACAACACAGGAACTATGGTAGAACTCTTTGTACAATGGTCTTATACGTCTTTTTCATTTCATGTGTTTATAGGAATATGTTTTGTTTTGTCTTGCTTTGTTTTGTTTCTCCCTGTAATACAGAAAGGATAGAAATACTTATGCATGTGTAGAATCTATTAACAGTTTATGAGAACTGATCTTATGACATATGATGAAATGAACAGATACTTTGAAGAAAAAGACACTAAAATACCCAGGGCTGATCTTGCAGTATCATAATGTGAAACCCAGCAATAGTGTTATTCTTTGTTCTGAGTGATATTACCTTGCTTGTGTTTGTCAATCTCAACATAATTGAAGATATGGATAATTGCATGTATGTTTAAGTGTATAGGATTGATAACCATATTTCTAAGATTTTTGTTGGATAGTTGGACAGAACTAGTTGCAATCTCACTGTTTGAATCCCCACTTTATATAGTCTCCACTTTAGTACCTTGAATAACTATTTGTAAGAAGACAATCTGTAATCATCAACTAGTGATTTCTTACTTTTTATTTTTTTCTTTGAGGGTATGTATTATTTCTACCCATTTTCTGTTTTGTTTAGTCTTTCTTTAAATAAAAGTTTTTTTAAAAGACACTACAGTGCCCAGTGCTGATCTCAGAGTGTCATGATATGAAATCCAGCAATACTATTATTCTTTGTTCAGAATGATTTTAACCTGCTTTAGTTTGTTTAATCTCAACATAAATGAAGATATGGATAGCTCCATGTATGTTTAAGTGTACAGGATTAACAACCATATTACTAAGTTTTTGTTGGATAGTTGAAAAGAACTGTTTGCAGTCTCTCTGTTTGAATTCCCTCTTTATATGTTCCACTTTTGTGTCTTGAACACTTATTTGTAAAACAACAATATGTAAACATCAACTAGTGATTTCTTACTGTTTATTTTTTCTCTGAGTGTATGTATTATTTCTACCCATTTTATGTTTTGTTTAGTCTTTCTTTAAATACAATTTTAAAAAATAGAATCATCTTTGAAGAAAAGGTAGAAGAAAATATTTTTTACAGTCTCTGTATATCTGAATTTTTCTGATGCAAAGTATTTTTTTTAATTCACTTATTTTGACAAAAACAAAAGAAAGAAGTGACTAAAAGGAAAATGGGGTATTGGGTTATTTACCTGGTTCTGAAGCCATAGAAAACATCAGAAACACATGAAACCACACCGGGGTCTGGGTTGGGTCTGAGAACAACTGTCTCTAGCTAGCTCCAATGTGGTGCTGATGGTGTGGGTGATGATGGTGATAATGGTGATATGATGGGGTGGGGTGGTGGCGATGGTGGTGACAGTTTTTCTACTGGTAGTGGTAGTAGCGGTGATGGTGGTGCTGATGGTCATCATGATGATAATGATAGTGGTTGTAATAAGCTGGAATTGGATGTTTCTCAAAGGCCCATGCGTTATAGGCCTGTAATGTTAATGGGAAGTGATGGAGGTTTTAGGAAGTGGGGCCCAGTGGGAGGTCTTTCCCACTATCACATGTTGCCTCACTGTAGGCCCAAAAGCAATAGGGTCTAGTGATCATGGACTGTACCCTCTGAAACCGTGAGTCAAAATAAATCTCTCTTTAAAAATTAATTATCTCAGATATTTGTTACTGTAATGGAAAACTGACCAATGCAGTGGTGATGCTGGTCACAGAAATGCTACTGGTCTGCAGACCGCAATTGGAGAACCTTGAATTCAATCAGAATTTGGTCTTAATAATTTGATATTGAATTTATCAGTAGTTTGATTCAGTGTTAAGAGGTTGATGCTCTATCATTTGTTATACAGAATCTGCATTCCTTTATGTCTTGTTGGCTTTCCCTAAACCAAAAAAAAAAGTATTTATTTGATACAGACACTGAGTGAGTAATATGATTGAATATAGTAGTAACAAGTAGGTGGCTCCTAACAATGACAAAAGCCCTGAGTTGTTTCATTTGCTTCCTTGGTGTGAATCGGTTTTCTTGTGGCCACCTTCAAGCTGCTGGCATGGATTTCTCGGGCTGAGGTTGGGAAGAGCCATCAGCACACCCTCTGAATTGGACACAGGCCCAGGCTTGTTACCCATTAGCTGTGTGTTACCTTCTAGGCATGTTGCGTAATCTCTCTAAGACTTATCTTATCTGTAAAACAGAGATAATAAAAAGCTCCTGGAGGGTGGAATAAGCAAACCATGCAGCAAACCATGCCCCTGGGCTCTCCACATGGGCAGCCGAGGTGACAGAGGAGCCTCTGCTGGCTGCCGCTTCAGCTGCTGCCCAGGGACCTGTGAAATGTGGTCTTCCCCAAAAACCCAACACTTGCCTGTATCTTCTCCATGAAACTTCCTGTGGGATGTTCACTGGCTCATTGCTTACAAGGGATTGCTGAATTGCTTTAGCAATGTATTCCCTGTCTCGTCTCAGCTCTGCAGTCTCAGCTAAGCATTAATTTCCCTTAAAAGTTTGCCCCCACCAGGTCTGGTGACACTTTCCTGCCTGTAATTCCAGCACTCTGAGAAGCTGAGGCAGGAGGACAGCAGGTTGGAGCCCAGCCTAGGCAACCTAGCAACTTAATGAGGGCCTATCTCCAAGCAAAAATAAATTAAAAAACACTGGAAATTTAGCTCACTTCAAAGGTTCAGCCCCCTCTACTCTGGTCGCCCTACTGAGGTTTCCATTTGTCCTGGCAGTGTTGGCATGGTTCTTCATTCTGTGCCCTTGAAGATTTTTCTCTTCTGAGTTAGCCACCATGTGAAGAATTCAAAGGGTTTAAAAATCCATTTATACCTTGGCTTTCTTGAGAAAATTCATAATCTGAATATTGGTCTGGTACTTGAATTGCACATTCAAGTACAATGCATATGCATTCCTTCCCCACAATAGCATACTAAGGGGTTGGCAACCTGTGAAAAGTAGCTAAGAGCAGGTATGGGGTTTATAATGGTGAGAGAAACTGGAAACAGCTCAAAGGTCCAACAACAGGGGGTTGGCTATAAAAACCTGTGGGGTCCCAGGGTGCCTTTTGGGCAGTGATTAAAGATGACATGGGCAAAGGGTTTCTAAGAATGTAAGAAAATGTAAGAAAACCCAATGACTTGTCTATGACAAAACCAATGTGTTTTCCTACCTGTGCACATGTACACACACACACACACACACACACACACACACACACACACACGAGTTCCACACTGGGAACTCCACTATGTACAAACAAGATTAGGACACTCCTTGCTCCCCACATGCTCCATCTTCTTATTACTATTTCCAAATTTTATTGAGTGCAGGAATCCCAGGTGCCACAGTAGACCTTGGTACATCTTCTAAGTCAAGTTGAATTTGATTCAAGCCTCGCAGATAAGAAAGCTGAGGTCCACAGAGACTGACCAGCTTCCCAATGTGGCAAGTGAGTGAATATGAAAGATGAGATTTGAAGCTGCATCTGTTTGGCTCCGAAAACCCAGGCTTTTCCCACCACACCTCATTTTGGAGATGATGCATGGCTTTTATGATGTAACAAATGTAAAAAGTGTGGTGTGCAATGTAAGAATAGCAATGATGAATGCCAAGGTCAGGAAGAATTAAGAAATTGCCCTTTCTGCTGTCAGCTAAGTCAGCTTCACGCAGAGGTGGGCACCTCAGGGTGCTGCATGAGGCTTGATGCACCTCTTTTTCCTTCTGCAGAATGCACCCATGCAGTCATCAACCTGTCCCACAGGGTTTGGCTACCATGGCTGGGCATCAAAGCGTCCTATGCCCAAGGGATAGAGGCCAGATCCACGTTCACACTCCACTGTCATCCCTGTCTCCGGGCTCCTCACTGCTGGGGCACTTGCTGTATGTCGCTCTGCAGGACAGCTCAGCGGATGACAATTTTGTGTTTGGCTTTGAACAGCAGGTTTCTGGGCAGAGCCTTGCAGTGTTCAAGGCAACAGTTGCTTACCCTGAGGACAAGATTCAAGAGTGTTCTCCACTCACCCAGGAGTCTTGCAGAGCTTTTCTGCACGCCCCTGATCTCGGCTCCATTATTGTATGCTCAGCTTTCAGGGTAGGGACTTGCTTATGTACAAGCCATATCCCCAAACTCTTTTGTCATTCTTGTATTTTGAGATAGGGTCTTGCCAAGTGGCCAGGGATGAATTTGAATTCACTCCTCCTGTCTTAGATTCCCAGAGGGCTGCAGTTACAGGTATGTGCCACCGATCTGGTTTCATTTCTGCCTTCTAAGCATTGTGTGCAGGTGGAAGTCTCCCTGGAAGTCATCGTGCATCTAACTGGCTTCTTTCTTCTTCAGTGTGACTTGTTGGATCAGAAGGTTTTATTTTCTTTGTCGTCCTGCAGACCGATGGGAGGAATAGGAGTCTTCGAAAGGGGAGGAGATAAATTACATGGCGGTCTGAATTGTTGCCTAGGACGGGGTGCGCTGGTATGGTAGGGAATGCACAACGAGCCTGGAAACAGCATGAGAATGCAGCACACCCCAGAACGGCCCCTGGAGGACCCCTACCTTTGCCTCTACCCCATTTGCCAGGAGCACCCAGAGTTGGAAGCAAGCATTTCAAGCATTCAGTTTGGTGTCCTAGAAACCCCAGGTGCCCCAAGGAACTTGTTTGGCTCTTTAGAGGAGAAATAGTTAGCAGCAGCCTTCTTCCCAAACCTAGTTGTGGAAAAGGGAGCAATAAAAGTATGTGAACTATATCAACTCTAATTAAGCTGCTGCTAGAGAAAGGCTTGGGGTCTTCTGGCTTTGTGGGCTGAATCTATGAACGTGCATCAGGCAGACTCCGTCCTGTGGTCAGGAGGTGAGCATGGGACTCAGCTTGGTCAAAACTTAGGACTAGAGGCACACTCTTCCCTCTACACCGATGAGAACAGGCAGAATCCATTAGAAGCACCGGCCCCCAGAAATGGAGAGATGGCACCCACCTTCACCCTCCAACACAGGGCGGGGCCTTGGGTCAGTGTTCTTGCCTTTCACATCAGCCAGCACTAATTAGACGTCTGCTGTGAACATCACTCTTGGTAATGGGGCCCTAATTCTAAGGACCTGTATTGGTGAGGGGCCAGGGACACTGTTACCAGCAGGAAATCCCCCGTACAAAGGCTTTGCACTGCACCGGAGTCTAGAATATGGAGAAGAGTAATTGCAAGAGCTCCATCCTGAAGGAGCTGTCTGATTAGCGATCAAGACAGCAACAACAGTGGTACAGGCAGCCGAGCTCACAACGGCACAGAAATTGGGAAGCCACCAGCTCTGCCTGGGAGGCTGGAGAAGGTGCATAGAGGAGATGATGGCTTGAGCCAAGAGGAGCAGGAATTTGCCAAGATCACGGCCTGCAGGAAAGCAGAACAGGAGAGCAAATCACAAGTGCACCCAGCAGCAGGGCCCTTCTCTAGACAGATGTTCATTAAGCATTCCTGCCCCCTGGTTTAGGAATTCACCATGGAATGAGATAGGCACGATCCCATGGTGTGACTGTTTATTATCCCTTTGCCTATGGGAAGGGAAGACTGGAAGAGGAGACTGGAGAGGGAGTCTGAGGCCATTTCATGGAAGGTCTTCAGTATCACACTGTGGAGGATGGGGCTTACTCAAAACCCATTCCCCCTCTGTTAGGATTCACGTCATACCACAGAACCGCCTCACAACAGGAACACATCAGCCATGTCCCTACTGAAGACCCAACAGTAGCACCAATTGCGACACAAAGGTGGCCAATAACTATTCCCTGTCAAACTGTTTTTCCCTCTATTTTTCTTTAAATTTTTTTTCCCAGTGTATCTAAATATTTTCTAAGACTTGATAAAGGAGAAACAAAACAAGCTAAGCAAACAAAATCAGAATCCTAAAAATTATAACAAATGTGGCCAAGCTAAGTATGGTGGTGCACACTTGTAATGCCATCTCAGGAGGCTGAAGCAGAAGGATCACAAGTTCAAGACCAACCTGAACTACATAGTGAGACCCTGTCTCCAAAAAAAAACAAAAACCAAAAACAACCCTCTCCAAGAAAAGAAATGCAGTTAAATCTTTGGAGTTCTTTATAAACTTCCTGTTGTGAATTGAAAGAAACAGATTACTGCATCACTCCCCAAATGAGGCAGTGGACACCATGGACAGCCAGCCATGGTAATCAGCTGAAGTCTCTTCCCCTGCTTTCTGAGCTCAGGGTAAGTTTGAACTTCCCGGAAGCCAGGTTCCCTCTGCATACTGGCAATTCATCCATTTCCATAGAGACTGACCTGGACAAAACTTCCTCTTCAATTACTCTCTAATTTCTCTTACCAGTACTTTTTATACAAATATTTATAGCTTTTATTTTTAATATTGCAACTTCTCTATTCTTTTCTGGTTAGGAACTGTGCCTGCTTCTTGGACAACAAAGACAAAAGACAGAGTCGGTGCTTCCAATTGAGCTCTTGACAGGGTGAGGGAGGCTTCAGGGTGACCACATCCTCCTGGTACATTCAGTGTTAGCAACTGGTTGAGAGGGTCAGCATGAGTTCTTGCTGTAGGTGAGAAGAAGCAGGAAGCTTGTCAAAAAGGGATTCCACAAGGGGGATCTCCAAAGACGGTGTGGGTTTCCTATCCCCTTTACATGCAATGGAAATTCTTCTCTCATCTTACTGCTCTCCTTCTGTGTCTATTCAAATGCTCACTGATCTATTTAGTTCAGTTACCAGTTCAACAGCTTCCCCATACAGTCTTTTATGAACAACATGCATGCAAATGACAAAAAATTAACCCATTAGTGCTTAAATATGTCCTCGGATCTGTAAGAAGCAAACAACTGCTTATCCTGACCTTAATTACCAACAGACTGGAAATTCTCTGCAAAGCAAGTATGGCTCATAGAAACATTTATACATCAAGAAAAAAAAAACACACAAAGCACAGCTTTCACACTGTCTACCTAACAATAATAAAAAATTAAGATTGTTAATGATAAACCAAGAATGCTTAACATTGCTGACACTTGTGGCTTTTCAACTGAGTGTCCAGCCACCAGGGATGCAAGGACAGAAGAGCATATTAGGAAACGTTCAGGGAAATACAGAATTATTTCACATCTGTCAGACACTGAGTGAATTAATCACTGAGAGGCACTCACAATTTCAACATCAAATTGCACTGCATTCCTTTTGATGATCTCATATCTTTGTAAAGCTGGGTTTTCAGTAGTTTCTGTGATAAAAAGCCAGTGCTTCACGAAAATCAGCATGGAAAAGGAAATGTTGGGGTGGGGGTCATTCCAATTCCAAGACTGAGAACTCCTTGGGCCCCGACAGGCACCCACATCTCAATAGTGATGGTGGTTATTTGAAAATGAAATAAAATATTTTCTTCCTTTGATTTATGTGCTTTATTTTTGAAACAGCTACTAGATTGTCAGAATATAAATATTATTAAGGTATTTGGACTGATTTCATAAATAGAAGTGTTCGGTGTTTCTTTTGGCCTAGAGTGCCTTGAAAAAAAATTACTGAGAAGTTAAGGAAGCTGTGAACTGAGAAATTTGAGAACCTCTGATCTCCACTATTATTGAATTGACAGTGGTGTTGTTCTGTTTTATAAATGCTTTATCTGGAGACCACTGAATAGTTTTGGTTCCTGAGGACCTTGTGAACCTCTACGTGTAAAGACAGAAACATAAAATTCTATTGGAAGGAAACTCCTTACATCTTTGAAGGAAACGTAAAGGGCCTGTCCCTAGTGGGGTCCTACAACATATTAGCTTCCCTAGTGGGGTCCTACGACATATAATGTGCCCATGCTACAGAACCAGGTGCCATTTCTTAGCCTCATCAGCAGACCATGACAATCAGTTTGGACCATCTCCTTTGGTCTCTGTGTGACAAAACAAATAGACTTGTCAATTGGACATCAGGGTTTAGGATGGCTTTCTGTGACTTTATTTACTTCTTTTTGCACTAGAAAAAATTCCTGAGATGAGCTCCTTACAAAAAGCAAAAGTTCATTTTGGGTCATGATTCATCAGGTGACAGCCTTCTTGATGCACCTTTGAGGCCACGCATGGGATCTTGCAGCAAGAGACAGGCAATGTGCAGGTGTGTGAGGTGCACTGGTCTGTCTCCCTCTTCTTATAAAGCCACTGCAATTTAGTCATGGTGACTATTTCAAGTGCTCCACTCAAAGTCATGCTTTTAGCTGCCCTGTGTACAATGACACTACAGTGCCACTCTTGATCACAGCCTGAAGGATCCACTTCTAACCATCATACCCAGCTTAATTTAAATTTCCACTTCTCAGTGGGGTTAAGTGTCAACCCAGGGACATTTGGGGGACCCATTCAAGCTATATCCAAGCCATAGCAGCAACTGATCAAAGTACAGTAAGATGTTTTCTTTCTTTTCTTTCTATGGATTACTTACTACGTTAACCTCATTGGCACTGCGATTGTTGTAAGCATGACTAGATGAACTAGTCAGCTCTTTGCTAATGCTTCCCTTCCAGACAAAGAGGAGGGACAGGGGTGAGAGGGGAAGAAAAGGGGAGGTAAAAAGAATTAAGATGTGTTATGTACATGTACCAGCTCCCCACGATGAACACAATCATCATGTACTGAAAACACGTATAATAAAAATTTTTAATTTTTTTAAAAATTAAAAAAAAATTAATCTACCCTCCTCAGGAAGCCATAAGTGGGCATGATCTGTCACTGGATGGGGGCATGTTTGGAACTGGAGAGGGAAGGGGGATACTAAAGGTATTTGTTTCACCAAAAGTAAATTAAGAATAGTATCTTTTTCCTGGAAAATTGAAAATGAGCAAAATCACAATTTTAACCAAATAGTTGATTAATGAAAGTACCCGGTAGTGTTGGGATTTTGGGGGGAGGGCAATGACAGGAATGGAACTCCAGGCCTTGGGTGTAAGTGCTCTGCCACTGAGCTGTACCACCCCTGGCCCTGAAAGCCCATTTTAAACAACAGACAAAATAAAAATTTCAATGGGTGAAAGACCCTGAGTCTTAGTGGAGCCTTCACACCATTAAAGGCTAAATAAATCATCATCATCAACGTCTTTCTGGATATTCCTACTAAGGCTAGCTAACGTGAATATGCAATTTTTGCTCCCTCAATTTAGTTACTCATTCAGATCATCTCTGTTGCCAGCCACCCATTTAATAACTGTGCTGATCTTTGCCAAGAAACTGCCATGGTCTACACAAGCCAGTGGTGCAGCTGGCAGATCTGGACCAGGGTGGAGGATGAACCCAAGTAGAGTAGCTGCATCTTTCTTGCTCAGTAATGAGAATGTTGGGAAATACACCTTCTGTAGGTCAAAGAAAGTCTCAGTGACACACAGATTTGGGCAATGACAGAAACAGAAGGACAATGCTCTTCCTTGATTTAGAAAGGTCTGCTCAAGTGTCTTGGCATGCTTGTCATGAGTGGCCACCACTGATGAATTCTAAGATGGTTGGAACCACATCCTGTTTCTGAAGAATGAGGATGAAAAACAAATGAAGAGCTCTTAATTTAACTTTCACTGGGATTCTTTTTTTGCTTGTGTTCCAATTAGGAGTGCTAGACAATTATGCATAATTGATAGTGTCTAAGAATAACCTTTAGTCCTTGATAAAATGGGTAAAGTGCACTGTGTCATCCCAGGTGATGGAAGCCTAGAGTGAGTTTCTTAAACTAGCAAGAAGGGTAAATGTAATACTTACTACACTACTGAGAAAAATTTATTTGGCAAATTCCCAGTTATGCAAGAAATGGCTCTTTTTATTTTAGTGACAGAAAACCCAATCCTGAATGACTTCAATATAAAGGAAATACACTGAGCTGTGTAAATAAAAACCCAAAGACAAAACTGAGCATCAGGTAAAACATCAAAGTAATGTCAACAGGCGCAGCTGCATCCTTCCTCTCTTTGATCCACCCTTATTACTTCTCCATATTTGTGCTTTTGCAGTAGCGAAATAGCCCCAGCAAATCCAAACTTACATGTTTGCAATTCAGTTCCAGTGGACAGTACAAATGTCTCTGTCCTAGAAGTTGTGGCAAGAGTCCCATGTGCTTCATCCATGCCAAATGGATCACATGTGCAAGAACCAGTTGCTATAGACACAGGAAGATGATGCTGTCATTGGCTAGGGCCTATGTGACATACAGTACTTTCATCTCTGAGCCGAAAGTGGTCCTTGCTCAAAGCTCTGGACTGCTGATGAGCGAGGACCAACGAATGACATACAAATAAGGGGGGAAGTTGGGGAAGGGTACTCAAGGAAGGACAATTGGAAGAGAAGAAATGCTAAATATTTTTTCCTGGAGCAAAACCCTCTCCCTTCTCCAAGAAGAGCTTGTCAAAAAGGTGGTCTTCATACACTGTGGGCTCTAAAAATTTTGTCTTAAAATAGCCCCACGGCCTCAATTGATCAAGTCTTGAAAGCGATATGAGGGAAAGGGCCAGGAAGAGCTTGATAACAAGATCTCTGGATGGCTGACAGCTCAACTGATTTCTATCATGGTTTATTTCAAGCATCCAACATGGTGGACCTGACTGTTTGTTTGGGAGCAGGTGAGCTGTTAAGAACGCACACTGGGTCCAGCACATCACTGGCAGGAAGTGATGTTCATAAGGGTTTTTATACATTTATATCTTTTGCATGCTTCTAAAGTAACCAGCAATATCTCTCAAAACTTCCCAAATTAAGACATAAGTAAAAGTCGAGATGGGGAAGTGGTCAGTTATAAGCAAAGGCTTTATTACAAGTCAAAAAGTATACATATTTTCATGCTTTGGATGAAAACCATGCAAATAAATCTGTCATCTGGTTGGTCATATAGCTGCATTAAAATAGCCTTCCTTACTACATAAAAATTTAGGGGGAAAAACCAGCAATTATGTGGCCATCATTGCTTCTGTTACCATGAAACTCTGCATAGTCAAACATTTCTGCACACATGTCCCCCGAGACAGCCCTGACTCCTCAGGGAGGTCTCTCAGGCTCAAAACTTTCTGGCCACAGAAGACACATCAGTTTGTTGATATTTTTTCTAGACTGCTAATTACAGAACCCTATATTTTCCACGCTGGTGAATGAACAAAGACAAGGCTCACAGTCAACGCTGCAGCTCAGAACACTGGGGACTTGTGGCGAATGAAGAGATGACCACAATGGTGGAGGCTAACGTAAAACTCTCCCTGAGCAAACACGATGCAAAGGTTTGGGTTTGCCCTTTGCAGGCAGGCGGCACAACATGTGGAAATGCTACGCCATGCCCATGGGTGGTTCTGGGAATCAGAATAAATTGCCTTTTCACATTTTTCTAGAAAACCATCTTTCTATGGCATGACTGGGAGTTCAGGTCTCATCTACTGGACTTAGGCACAGGACTGACTTGTAATTCCCTTGGTCCACCTCTTTGTCATGTTGGGACCTGCAGAAGGGACGTTTGCCTGGGAGTAAAAATTAGTTGAGTGTTTGGTAGGAGACACGCCTCATGCAGAGAGGACTGTTCAAGGTATATAGCCCACCCTCACCCCTTCCAATGAAGGCGGATAGTTTATGAGTTGTCCAAATGTTTGTACCTTTGGCCTTCAGATTCCAGAATATAAAATACAGTAAAATTACCAAATTCTGCCCAAATGTTAAGTAGAGCTACATAACTTTTTGAAGTTAAACTGTAGAGTTAAAAAAAAAAAAAAAAAAAAAAAAAAAAGATAACATATACAAGAATGCCATCTAGGGAAAACTCTGAATTAAAATAGCTTTCACTTATGAAAGCTAAGTATTAATAAGCCTCTTAGGATGTCAAACTGCCTAATATATCCATCTCAGGTCTCTCAATGAAGTTGGAGTCAGTCTCTAAGTATTTATTAACCGTAATAAACAACTTATGTTTATTCCAGACTTCTTCTGTACCGGGCATCAAGCCATGTTTTTTACAAGTGTACTAAAAAGGATGGTCAAAATAGCTTCACCTTCCCAGCAATTTCAGTCTATTTTATAGACAAAAAAACTGAGGCTGAAAAATCTTCTGCGATTAAACAAAAGGTCATAAATCTAGTACATGTCAGAGTCAGAGACTGAAGTCTGAGCTCTTAATTATAGTGAATTTCCAGCTCAGATTCCAAAACCTGCAAAATACAAAGAAAGAGAAAGAATGCCGAGAAAATATTTGGTGCCAGTACAGCTATAAACATGCAGATGAGGGTCTGGGATATAGCTCAAGGGTAGAACACTTGCTTAGCGTGCATTAGGCCCTGAGTTCAATCCTCAGGACTGCAAACAAAAAATAAAAACATACAGACAACCTCAGCCTCTGAATTTAGAATACTATTACTGCTGCTAATACTAATTATTATTATTATTATATTTGTATAGCATGTTAGAATTTCCATGTTGACATCATGACAGTTTTCATCATTCACAATCTGGAAAGCAGGAGAAAAAAATCTGTGATTCTCATTTTACAAACAAAAGTGAAAGCTCAGTCAATGTTTTATGAAAACAGATCATTTGGTTAATCCATCTCTCTAGTCTCTGGAAAATATGAAAATGTTTATAGTTAATTTTGTAGTCTAAGAGAGTTTACTGCCAAAATCAGACTCAAAAAAGGAATGTTACGTACAAATCTCACGAATCTAAATCAAATACTTCCAAATAAACATATGTATGGAAATTCCAAATAAAGTATTTAGAAATATAATCCAGCAGACTATAAATAATTGTTCACCGTGATTCCTCAGGATATCTCCCAAGAATTCAAGGATAGTTCAAGAGAAGGAACTTTCTCAACACAATATAGCATATCTCCAAAATCAAGTAGAAAACTAACTACAACATCAGCTTCCTAAAAAGATATTTGAAAAGTATCAGTGACCATTTCTGATAAGTTAGGAGAAAAAAAATCCATGAAGCAACCACTCAGTGCCCAGCACTGTGTCTTGTATTACGCAGGTACTTTTGGACCCAGAACATACAATCTAAAATTAGAGAAGAACAGGAGCTGTTTGGGCCCACATTTTTTGGGAATAAAACTCACAATGGAGTGCTGAGCTATTTCCCTAGCCCTGGGCCCCTTTTTAATCAAATCTGGAGAGGCACGTGAATTGCATTTCTGACACATGTACACAGTTCATTTGTATGGGAAGCCTTAAGCTAACGGGTTACCACTTTGCTCAGCTCCTCCTTTCATGACCCCTGGTGCAAGAAAGCATCCAGCATGATTTTAGACTCTTTGCAGATGGTGATCAGATCAGGCTAAATTCTAATAGCCACAACAAATGGGTGCTCATCCGTGTTTCATGTCTTGGTGAAAGCCCAATCAACTCTTACTGGAGGCAGGACAAGCATTCTCCACTGTCATTGTCACTAAAGTCTAAAGTTAGGGATGGCAGAGAAAATGGCAATGACAAATTTCCTTCCCTGATGGAGAGTGGAAGTACCTCCCACCAGGTGACATGGCTCTTCCACGCCGTAGTATCTTCCTTTCACCACAAAACAAGGGTGGAAGCCCCACCCTCAACTCCAATCTCATCATCATAGCTGTGCCTCAGAGCAACCAGCCAGGCCCCAGGGGTAGATGACCAGAGCCACATTATCTACACATGTGCTGCAGCGTTGGCATGAATTGGAATCCACAATCTTATACATAGATACTTTACACTAAAGTCTGTAAATAAAACAAGTCATTTTGTCATTCCTTCCTGGGATTAGGAATTGGAGGGGGGGGGTCTTAAGGGGTCTGCAGTGGGGCTTGCGTTCCCCAAGTTATCTGTTGTCCATTTCTATAACAAAAGTACCTGGAACTGAGTGATGATGAACAAGGGCTGATTTATTTCATTGTCTTGGAGTCTGAAAGTGCAGAATTGAGAAGCCCCCTTTATTAATGCTCTGGTGAATTCCTTCCTTGTGAATGCCATCATGGGAGGACAGAAAGCAAGAGGAAGAGACCATGAGGCAAAAGATCACAGAGGAAGACCACAGCACAGAGAGAGAATGGTCTTGCACTTTTATAAGAACCTTCCCATGAGCAGTACAAGGGTCCCATGAGAACTACATTAATCCCTTCCAAGGGCATCACCTAATAAGCTAATTATCTTGCACGAAGCTCCACCTCTTAAAGCTTCCACTGTCTTAATATTGCCACACGGGGACCATGCTATCAATATAAGAACCTTCGGGGATACATTAAAACCATCTTCAGACTGCAGCATCCTCTTAGGACGCTAGTGAGCTCAATAAAATATTGAAGAACTGGGATAATCCCAACCCTAACCTAACCCTCCCACTGGGCCTCACCTTTTCAGCAGCATCATGTTGGGGACGAAGCTTTCAACTTACAATCCTTTGGGAATGGCTTAAGGCCCAAACCATGAAATTAAATGCTCTAAATCATCTGGATAAAAAATCATCTGGGATAAAAGGGATTACGATCCCACTCACATGTACAGTCTTTCATTCACACAGTTAGTTTCTTCCTTAGCCTTCCAGGAGCTGTACAAAAGCAGCCATTAAGCAGAGCTGCACACTCATCCACACCTCTAACGAATACTGGACACCTACCATCACGCCTACTCAGGCAGGCTCTCCGCGGACAGAGAGGACCCAGGGGAAGAGAGGGCATCTCTGATGTGGATAACCAGCAGAAAAACTAACAACTCTCATGTGGTGGAATAATTTGTTATTGAATGAGAAACAAGAGAATTGTTAAATGTGTCTGGGTAGAGGACAGGAGTTGTCCAGGGATGAAGATGCATGCAAGGGAGAGCAACAAAGATCACCCTGAGTTAATCTCTTGAGTGAGGAGCAGGGGCCCATCAAGAAGAAGTCTCTCTTCTGAAGAGAGGACCCTGGTTGCTGTGTTCTAATCAAGAGCAAATGCACTGTGCAGAAAGGGCAGCGAAGGATCCATAACGATCTTGGAGAGGGAAGATGGCTCGGGATTTGGGAAACAGGGTTACAAGTGATGCAAACAGGCTACGAAGTCTAGGAAAAGTTGGTTCATCAAAAGTTTGTTGTTTCATCGTTTTTTGTTCTCAGAAGAGCAACTGGCCTGCTGGTATACACTGACTGCACCGGTGACGGTAGCTGGGCAGAGCACAGAGCACCTTCCACCCTCTCTTCCTGTCCCTCGGGTCTTTGGCGTCAATAAAATATTTGAAGAGTTGGGATGTAGCTTAGCAGTAGGGCAGCAGCACAAAACAATAAATACACAGAACATTTGAGATCAACATTGCACACGGAGCTCTTTCAAAAATCACGTCAGAAATAAAGAAAGGAGAAATGGAAGAGACCTTTCACGCCATGTCCAGGAAAGTAATGAATTCTCTTTAGACTGCACAATTATTCATAAATTTGGTGTTGAGCTTTTTGCTTTCATCTTTCTGTTAGTTTCTGTCCAATTTTAAGACACTTGAATTTGACCCAGTAATTCCACTTGCTTATGGCAAATAATTTATGATAAAATGCATTTAAAACAGCCAATGAATAAGAGAAATGAGAAATGCTCAAATAAATTATACCATCATCTGGATAGGATGATATGCCATCATTTGAAAATTATCTTCCCTTTAAAGAAAAGAAAAACAGATGATAACATGAGGAAAATAAAATTTACAAATTACCTACCACTTTTGCAACATCAAAGCCTCCCCCCCCCAAAAGACTGGAAATCAATGGCGTGGGGTTAATGGTAATTATCTCTAGCCAGTGAAACTACAGACGAGTTGTATTTTCTTCTCCATACTTATCATTTCCTGTTTTTTGGCAGTTGACCTTATAAACCTCATAATTAGAGAAATATCTTAAATTTTTAACTAACTGAGTAATAAAGATATATATGTATATTCAAAACTCTATTTGCAAAACAAGTTCTGGAATTCTGAAAACAAAAACTCTCTGCGATTCTGTAACCCTCATGCTAGGTTTCTATATGCAATACTAATCAATCCATAGTATTGATCAGGCCATGACATACACCATTAGGACAAAAGTCCTCCTGCTTGCATTTGCCCAGGGTTGAGGATTCCCAGCACATTGTGGTGACTGATGGCAGTAATATTGGATGCCACCTTACATCCCTTGAGTAGTGAGGAAATCGTCACATTCAGAACAGGCAGCGTGAATTCTCTGTACAAAATGGACTTTTAAATGTTTCAATTTACCAGACTAAACACAGACTTGCAAAACCTAAGAGGTGGCCTCAGCACACCTACAGGTCCCTGCCTAAAACAGCAACACTGCCTCTGCAGTTCTTTGGTAAGACCACAGGACATTTTAGGACTTAGTTGACAAAGAAAGCTTTTAGGGAGCTAAAGACTAAGTGGGAATTGTTCAGGGAAGGGGGTTAGAAATGTGAGGGCGTAAAACTGAATGGAGGAAGAAGAAAAGGGCAGAGAAGAAAAATGGTTATTATCCGGTAGAGAAACTACTTCACATGGTAGAATCAGCTTGAGGAAAAAAATTAAAAAGGCATATCACAAATAAAAATGACAGAAATCGATACCAGAGGCCAAAAGAATCAAGACCCCTAAGTATGAACCAGGAGTGGAATGGTTTTCTCAGAAATCAATAAAAATTAGAATAAAATTCCATGCACTGAAGTTAATTTATTAACCTCTAAAATCCCTTATCCATAATGAAATTTATGGCACTGGCTGACTTTTCATGGAGTTGCTGGGGCCAGGCACAATCAAAGCTGACTTTCTCTTGGGAGCTGGGAGCCTTGACCAGGACCAGAGAAAGACACAGAAAGCTAAAGCCCCAGGGCAGAAGGGTTGATCCCAGCTCTCCCCCGGAGGAGGTCAAACATCTGGCAGCTGCAGCTGGCCCCAAACAGAGGGCAGGGGCAGCAAGGCCACCTGCAGTTGGTTAAGTTGTGCCTCCCAAGGAGAAGGCACCTGGACAGAGGGGTCTGTAGTTTGGAGACAGCTCCAGGGAACCACAGTGCACAGTCACGGAAAGACAAGGACCACAGCTTCGCGCGGGAAACAGCATCTTCCTTCTCAGAAATCTCAGTGGAAGATCTGAAATCCGACTACCAGACTGTTGGTCTCATTTTAAACAAAACATGTTCTCATTATATTCTCTATGCCAATAGCCTTTCCTTCAGTTAAAAAAGAAGAAGAAGAAGAAGAAGAAGAAGAAGAAGAAGAAGAAGAAGAAGAAGAAGAAGAAGAAGAAGAAATAAAATCATCTGACTGATTTTTAAATTAAGTTTATTGGGACCTTTTAGGTATGTATAAAGGTCACGTGTATTATAGGGAATTTGTACCAGTACATGATATAGCTTGATTCTCTTTTTCCCCATTCCCCTACCCTCCAGCCAATCCCTCCTCCCCTCCTAATTTACAAAAACTTTGCTTCTGGGGCTGGGGATTTAGCTCAGCGGCATAAGGGCCTGCCTTGCAAGCAGGCAGTCATGAGTTCGATCCCCGGTACCGATAAAAAAAGGAAAAAGACAAAAAAACAAAACAAAACAAAACAAAAAAAAAACCTTTCCTTCCATGTTTCCTGCCTTTCTCATCAATTTTTCCTTTTCTCTTCTTTCCTCTTCCTCTCACCCCTCCCTAGTTCCCTTCTCATTCCATATTTTATTTTTAATAATTTTCAAATTCACAAATTTCTTACATCATAAATTTTGATGATCTTGGATGCTTCCAATCCCCTCATCCTCACCCCAAGCCTGTTTCTCCCCCATCGCTGGCCCCTTGCGCCATATGCTGGTCCCCTAGCAGCCCTGAGCACCCGTCTCCTGCATTGGTGGCACTCCGCTCTCTGGTACGGAGACCCACGCTCCAGGGCGTTATGCCCGCCCCACTCACAGCCCTCTAAAGGTTCGCCATTTAGTTCCTCCCTGGTACTTGCTCTTGACAAAGGAAGCTGGCCCTTGCAATGTGACACTCCTTCTCCAGGGGCAGCCTGCCCCCAGCAAGGGGGTCCCAGAGCCTGGCCCCAGGGCTGACCCTAGAGAGCTCTGAAGCTTTCCCAATTCTGGAGTCTGGGGAGGGGAGCAGGAACCGGGTTAGCAGTGGTGGCAGCACAGCGGCTCTCTCCTTCCTCTCCCCTGAGCACCTGCTGGTCGCAAGATCCGCTCAGGGTCTCCATCCTGAGAGCCTGACCTGGCACACGCATCAGACCCCAACTCTGCCCTGTCATGGGGTCCCAGAGGAAAAAGGCCCAGGTGTCATCAGGGAGGTCATCCACAGGACAGGGTATGACGTTCTCAGCAGAGCCATGAGGATCAGTGAGGGGCCCAGAAGTAGTAACTGGGTGGCCATCAAAGAAGAATAATAGAGAAGTGAAAACTCCTAAAAATGTAATAAAAAATGAAAAATATTCTTTAGCAATGGATTCTCAGTTTAGGTGAATTTAATTTTAAAAAATGAGCATTCACTACAGCAAGACTTTATTGTGTTTCCCAATCCAGCTCTATTAAAAGATTTTTGGGGTGTGTGTATTTGTGTGTGTTGTTGTTGTTGTTGTTATTGTTTATCTTTTTGAGACAAGGCCTCCCTATGCAGTCCAAGCTACCCTTGAGCTCATTTTGCAGCCCAGGCTGGTCTCGAACTCACTGCAGTCCTCTTGCCTCAACCTCCCAAGTGCTGGGATTACAAGTGTGCACCACCAAAAGTATCTTGTAGACCTAAGAGGTATTCAGTGAGGATCTACTGTATATAAGATGGTGTGCTAGCTCAGCATAACACCAAAACGGGCAGTTAACAAAATAACAACTCATACTTCCGGCATATTAGATTGGTCACATGGTACTGATTCATTCAAAAATCAAATTTACTGAATCAACACATTGCTCTGGGATCTGATAAACAAAATCACAACAATGCAATCGGCACATAGCTCACCAAATTGTCTTTCAGGCATTTTTTAAAATACAACCCATGTATATCAGGGATCCCCAAAAGAGAAAGCTATCTACTAAGCTCTCTTTTACCTCCCATCAAATTTGCTTTTGGTTTTATTTTATACTGTTTTTTATAAAGCTCCTTCTTTTATTTATTTCTAAGCTTTTGATTGGGGGGGGCCAGGGATTGAACTCATGACCTCATGATTACCAAGCAAGTGCTTAAACCACTGAACTGAATCCCTAGCCCCTTCCTTACATTTATATTAAAATATTGGAACTTGATTTTAAGGTCAAATGTTAGATGTTTAAAAGAGGGAGTTACACTTTCATAAAAGTCCCAGTGTTTAAGAATGACCAATTGGCAGTATCCAGTATAGCAAGACAGCCACGCAGGGTCTTACGGGGAATGTCCATTCCTGGAACTGTTTTTTCAATGCCATCATTTCTGATTGCACTGCCAAACGATGTTCAGTATCTGCTCATCATTCAGTGAAACAGAATCTCTTTGAGTGTCTGCCACATCCAAGATTGTGAAACACTTGAGAATGCCAGAGAACTAGGACTCTTGGAGGATATGACACAGACACTGAAATATGGGGTGACAGAAACCCAGCTCTCCAGATAGTGCTGAAATGTCGTGGGTGCCTCTGCCCACTGAGAAGGAACTCCCTGAAAAACACAAACAGAAGTAACTACATTTTTTCTTATATTCGTCACCTGATTTCAGGAGAGAATATTTTAAATTTGTGCCCCGCAGGAAACATTTTAGGAGAGGGCTGCCAATCTTTGTTAATTGCAAAGTAAACAGAGCTTTCCAGCAGAACTGGGGCCTGCCCTGGTGTTATGTGCTCCTCTTCTGAGCATGCACATTCGCTCTGGTCTCCAGGCTGAGCTTAAACTGGAGAGAGAAATGCAAGATGAGGTGGAAAGGGAGAAAGTGGCCAGGCGTCAACTGAAAACATGCACTTCATTCTAGGCAGGAAAACAGGCTTCAGTAATGTTTAGTGTGTAGAAAGCAGACCACGATGTAATTGAATTAGAAGTCAGCAGCAAAGAGGTGTTTTTAAAGTAACCACCTAGAAAATACCTATTAGAAATTAAGCACATTTTCTGTATAATACAGATTTTTTTTAAAAGGAAGGAACAATTGGGGAACTAGAAAATCTTTCAACCTTAAAAATACAAGCTTAACATGTCAAAAAATTGTAGGATGCAATTGATACATTCCTGGCAGAGAAACAAATTCCCTTCAATGGCCTACTACAATACAAAAACAGCCAGAGATACAGCTCAGTGGCACAGGGCCTGCCCGGCAAGCATGAGATCGTGAGTTTGATTCCCAGCACACACACACACACAAACACACAAAGTTTACAAAAAAGAAAAAGAAAAAATGTTTAAACTCAATTATCCCAGCTTGTATCTTATCAAGCTAGAGTAAGAAGAGCAAATGAAACCCACAGTAGAAAGAAAGAACATAAATACACATAAAAATAGAAATCAAAGAAATAAAAAATAAACAATTAGAAAATAACAAAGCCAATTGTTGGTGGTTTGAAAAGCTTAATTTAAGAAAAATAAAAAGCACTCACACATTTATACATATATTAGACATTCTATTCTTATGCTTGTTAGAAAATAAATTACTTTAAGAAAATTTGAAGCCACTAACACTTATTCCATCAACAAGTTAGAAAAGAATACATTTATGCATGAGGTAGACATTGTCTTCATGTGTCTGGTCAGAGTGGTCACCCAAGAAGGCCTGACCGTAGTTCAAATCATGCAACAGAGACATGACGTGGGAATTTTCCAAAAGCATTGCTACTTTTATTATTAGAAAACATAAAACCCAAACAGCTTTTTAAAAATCAGACAATTATTAGTTCGTTTCTGTGTTAGTTTGCTGCATCGCTGCAACAGAGCTGTTTAGAGCCATTTGCAAGCTGCCCCAGCCATCCCAGCATGGACCTCACACTGCATCAGTTTTTGGTGAAATGCGGCTGCCTAACTATAAATGCTTCCGGCCTCTGCTCTGCCCATGGCCTCTTTGTTGTGCATAATGAATGCGTTTAATGCTATATATGTAAATTTAAAACCTAGACTGTGCAAGCTCCTTAGAATTCACTGATGGAACGCTGCCCGAATCCACTCCTGGGAACAAGAGATCTCATCCCTGGGGCTTTCCAAAAACGCAATCTAACTGCAGGCCAGTAGCAATTGCTCAGCTCCATGGGAGGTCACTGTCATCACTGTAAGCTGGCTGGATGCCCAGGGCAGGCAGAAAGACAGAGGAGGAGGGACAAGAGTTCTGAGGAGTTGGGCCACTGATGAATCATGAGAGAATGGGTACCCTGGAGCCCAGGCCCTGCTACACTCCCACTACTCAGTTCAAAGAATCAGGCAATGCTACGGCACAGAAGGCTGCAGAGAGATAAAACACCCAGGGGCCAGAGCAACCAGGGACACGTTCCCAGGCCAAAGTGAGCCTAGAACTTGCTGCTGGATTGCTTGACATGAGCAGGAGCATCCAGATTTGTATTGGTAATCCCAAATTTAGGATAGAAAAGCCATTAGCTGAAAAGGTTGTGCGCCACTTTCCATGAGACAGCAGGTTTACTTAAAGTTGTGCCCAATAAATTCCCATTTACGTTTATTTATTCATTCAACAAATATTTATTGACGGTCTACACATACCAGCTTCTACACCAGGCATGGAGATAATTAAGACAAGCTTGCATGAAGTTTACGTTTTCCTGTTGGAGACAGACAACAGACAACAGATTAAAGGGAGACTTCCAGACTGTAGCATTGCTCCGAGGGACACAAAATGGGGCAGGGTAATAGGGTATGACTTGTGCAAGGTGACAGGAGGGGACCCCTTTGGAGACAGGGGTTATATCAGATCCTGAGACAGAGCTGGCTTCATAGGAGTGCAGCCAGTGTGATCACATAAGGCTCTGTGCTCTAAAGGGGTCTTGCCCTTGGAGATGAATGCTTTGAATTTGTTACCATTTTCTTTTAATGTGTGTTTTACAAGCGGCATCTGATGGAACAGTGGAGCCCGCTCCCGGATGCTCAGGACGAGCGCTTGGCCACCTGCTGCATGTTCTTGCCAGCACTTGCTCCTGTCTTGAGCTGACCAAGGCTTCAATGCCAGCGCAGGAGGAGTGCGGTCCCAGGAGTTTATGAACATCAACATTTGCCCCGAACTTTCCTGTGCGCTCATTAGCAAGGCAAAAATCACCTTCACAGGCCAGAGAGAGACTGCAGAAGGAAAGAACCAGCTGCTGCTTAAACAGGGGATTCCATTTTTACTTTGCACAGTGTCCCACAAGTGACCCAGAAGGTTTCGCTCTGAGAGGGTGGCCTTTAGAGAAGAAGCCAGAGCATTCCAGGCAGGAGGACTCCAAGTGTAAAGGCCCTAGGCTGGAATTGAGTTTGGTCTGTTTAGAGAGCAGAAAAAAAGACCTCAGAGGAAGTTAATGAGCAGAGCCCAGTTTGGAGCAAAATGGAGAGCAGAGAGAGAAGAGCCGGGGAGTGGGGGGGTGTAGACGTGTCCTTGGAACCCCAGAGCAATGTACATGAACAGGATGATTTAGGTGTTGGCGCAGAGGAGAAAAGTGAAGGCACAAGCCTGAGGGGGCAGAGGAATGGGATTGGGGAGGAACACGGGTGAAGATTCACCCACTTCCCTCCCCAAGTTTCCCTTCAGTCCTGGAGCTCCCACACGTCTGAGGTCTACCACACCCCGGCTCACTCCTGAAGCTGGAGTTCCTTACTCTACCCCCAGGCCACCTCGAGCTGTGGGTGTCTGATCTCCCACCTCTGTCGCCCTGGAACACACACGAGATGGTTTGCTTACGCGTCTGCATTCGAGCAGGTTTGCATCTCACTTGGGCTTCTCCTCAGGTGTCCTTCCAGCCTTGCAGGAATTCTTTCCATCCTCACTCAGGCCCACAGCCCTCTTATCTTGGGCATCCTTCTGCCCAACTAACTCTGCTCCCCTCTCAAAACTCTGCAATGAACATCCCTTCCTCTATGTCTGTGTCCAAACCCAGATGAGCTTTGGTGTCCCCACCACTGGGCCACTTGGTTCCAATGGCATATTTCTTTGTCTGGCCTGTTGGTTAGTATCTATCTTGCTGAATGGACAGTGAGATCTTGGAAGGCAGGGGACAGGTGTCTTCAGCTTAGTGGTGTCCTTCTCACCTACCCAGGGCCTGACACAGGTCAGACTCACAGTCAGCAAGAGCAAGGGGCATGCGGGCAAGAGAGGCACAAGGCCTAGCCCAGAGCAGGCGAGGCCCAAGCTGGACCTTCCGAAGTGCAGGCTGTAGTCTTAGGCATGAAGAAGCCCTGCTGAGTATAGACTTTTCTGCCATGTGGAGGCAGAGGGAGGGAAGTGAGGAACAAGGAAAGTCCTCATGGCAGTTGGGATCACCGAGTATGAGAAGAAGCTACCAACTGGGGCCAGCTGTGTGCCCTCCTCCCCTGCATCCACACCCACCAAGAGCTCATCTCAAGAGGATTTCTGTTATCATCTTGTATTACCATCAAAGATAGACTACTAAGTCTCTACTCTGAGCATTGGAGTACAATTCAGCACTCTAGGCTGTTCTGAGAAAAGTTAGTAAAAAGTTGCTTGTTAAATATTGTTTCATTCTGATAAGAGCACAAATGAAGAAGGAAATAATAGTGTCAAAAGCAGACTCCAAGATGAACTTCCTAGTTTCCACTTGTAAGTATCCACATCCTTGTGTCATCTCCTCCCCCCGAATATGGAGCAAATTTGGTTACTTGCTTCTGAAAAAGTAGCTTCTGTCAGAGGGATGAGGGGTTAAGTTATAAAAAGACTGTGGCGCCTGCTCTAGGCACACACTTTCTTTCTCTTGGATGGCTCACTCCGGGTCTGGAGAGACCGCCGTGGCAATGGCCCGAGGTTTGCCAGCAACCATGCGACTGAGCCTGGAAACAAACTGAGAGCCTAAGTTGAGCCTTGACATGATACCACAGACCCAAGTGGTCTGTGATGGAACCTCGCAAAGACTTTAAATCAGAGACAACCAGTTCAATCAAACCCAGATTCCTGATCCACTGAAACTGTGAGACAGGAAGTGCAAAGTCATTAAATATGGGAAGAGTTTGTTATCCAAAACAGACCATGTACACCATCACATGCTGTTTTCCAACTCTACACCTGTACTGAGATTTGACACTTGAGCAACGGCAATATGGCAGACACATTGGCAACAGCACGGTATGCAGCTGGAATTCCCACCCAGTAGGGCTTAATAAATAACAAAAACAAACAAAAGAAACATCTTGCTGTGAAGTTTTTATAGCACAATTCTTCTTTCCTTTCCTTTCCTTTTCCTTTTTTTTTAAAGCAACATTTATAAATTCATAATCACCACCAATGTCCCCTTCCTTAAAAAGAAACTCATGTAAAAAAAGTTATTTGGGAGTTTTGATTCCTTTCAAAGCCTATATTGAAGCATGTGCCTACAATATGTAAGCCAAATTGATGTGACCAGCTCTTTCTCAACCCTTTTTCAAAAACTGTTAGTAAAACATTAGATGTATACAGTCTGAGGATTCTTTCTTCCTCACGTCTATTTCTTTCATCTTTATTTCTGTCTTTCGTTTCTCTCTTTCTTTCTTTTTTCTTCCTCCCTTTCTTCATTTCTTTTTTTCCTCCCTTTTTTCCTCTCTTCCTTAATTTACCTTTGTCCATTGAACAATGGACTCCAAAGCATGGCAGTCCTACAGTTACTTTTCCAACTTAGGGATCATTCTTAACCCAAATATACAGAAAATGTTTAAGAAAAACACTGACCTTGAATCTATGTTGAACTTAGTGCTAAGTCTACTATGCAACTTATTAATTTCATGATACAGTGTTTTTCCAATTTTAATTATACAAATCTTAGAAACTTATTGAATGTATATTCTGATTTAGTAGAGCAGGGAAGACCCAAGATATTGCACATCTAAAAAGCTCCCGTTCTTCAAGGAGAAAGGCCTGAGATGGAATTACTTCTTATTTATGGCTCTAAGCATATGGCAAAGTGAAATTTGGATTCACTGATCTCTAAAATTGCACAATATCACAAGCTTCCCCTCAATTCTGCTTTTTACTTCTCCTCTTCTGTATTCCCTGCTTCAGTATAGGCATCACCATCTACCCCAGTTTTCTTATAAAAATCTTCAAGTTGCTTTCTCCCATCTGCTCCCCACTAGCACCCTCACATCAGACCCACTTGCAGGCTTTGTCACCATTCATGTGACATCGCCCATCTCCGTCCTTTTACAGCTGTTGCCCTGGACTTCCAGCCTCCATGCCGGGCCAAGTTCTGTTGCTGTTCTCAAACCAATGTCACCAACCTCCAGGCCCCTTGACAACGCAAAGTCAACTGCTTCATTTCTCTAACTAAATGCTTCAGTGAGTCCTCAAGGAATCATGCTTGCACATCTTTCCTTTTCTTAAAAATTGCAAGGTATTTCTCACCTTAAAAACCACCTTAGCAGACTTGGTGGCACCTAACTATAATCCCAGCATTGGGAAGCAAAAGCAGGAGGATTGACATGAGTTTGAGGCCACCCTGGGCTACATAGAAATCTCAAGTTCAGCTAGAACTACATGCTAAGAACCTGTCTCAAAAGCAAGCAAAATATCTCCTGGGCAATCCAGTCAGTCCAAAAATGCTGATCTCCAAGCTTGTCACCCTGTGGACACGACTTGCCTTTAAAAGCCTGACTTAACTAGCAGAGTAGGTTAGATATTTTTATTATGTATCTTTTCCTTCACTGCACTGATTACAATGGGTTAATTAAATTTTATTGCAAGTGTTTGGTTTATGCTGAGTTGACAATTTATTTTTGGTCATCAATATATGCTCAGTGTCCAGTGTGAGGGAGGCATGTTCAGTCACTCAATAAAGATCTTATGAATGAATGAATGAATGCTTTTTCCCCTTCATTCAAAATTCTTCATAGATTTCTCTACATTGTATCTGCAAGATTTTAATGGAAACTAAGGTCTTTAAGACTTAAGGTTGTCTCCTTATAAGTGACCCACAGTGTCATGTCATCCTATAATTATTGTAGCAATTTCCTTGCTAGGAAGACTTGTTGTTAAGTGTGATAATAATTACCGGATTGATGCAAGAGACGTATGGCTCATGCAGTGAAGTTCCAGATGATCAACACTGGAATTCTAAATATTGACATGAATAGCACATAGAGAACACGTGGTTTCCAGACCTACCCCTCACAACTTTAATTTGCTTCAGCATCTTTTAAAAACAACGAATTTAAAAAGTAAAATCTTCTCTATCAAAACCTGGACCAATCTTAGAAACACAAAATTCACGCCCTTATGTGTCTATCTAGGAAGTGGGAATGGAAGGTTGAGGGCCTTAAACCTACAATGCCTTCTTAGTCATTTGAATGCCACCCAAAGAAAAATATTTCCCTAGAACTGGGAAGGCTGTGTTAAAATACAAATGCCCTTTGGTCAGCTGATCCATCCAAGATTTAAGAAACACCCTGTACTCAAATCAGGATATGTGTGTGTGTGTGCAGTCAAAGAAAAAATAAGGGTATTTTCTTAAGGTATCATTTTTTTCTATAATAATTATCTTTAACATAATTTATGTTTTAAGCAAATATATAAATATTATAGAATAGTTTCAAATTTCACATGAACCTTCAAATGAAAAAAGAGATCCTAGAAAAAACTATGATTGTGGAAGGTATTCTCTAGGCGTATGAATTCAGTCTTGTTTTAAGGCTTCCTCTCTGGAATATTTAAAAAACACAGTTGTAGTGTGTTTCTAACTGAGCCACGCAGCCTATGGGGTTATTGGAAAGCAGTATGCATTTGCTGAATGATGTGTTGTAAGAACTGCTTTTTATGGACTTTCCTCTTTCAGAGAAATAAAATTATTCATTTTAACCTTTGTCCATCACAGTTGTGACTGAGACTATATTCTCCAGCCTCCCTTGCAGCTAGATGTAGTCCTGTGACTAAACTATGCCTAAGGTGATATAAGTTAAAATGTGATACGCAATTCATGGAAATTTTCTTATAATACAGCTGGAGCACAAATAATCATATTAATAGATGCATAGGAAGAATTCAACAAAATCCAGCACCCATTCATAATTTTTTTAAAAAAAAATTATCAGTAAACTAGGAATGGAGGAAATACCCTTAACTCAATGAAGAATATCTACAGAAACCTACAGTGAACATTGTGCTTAGCGATGAGAGACTTAAAGCTCTCTCACAAGATTAGGAAAGAAGCATGTCCCTTCTTACCACTGCTTTTAAATACTGTACTAAAAGTCCTAGGTAATGCAATGACATAAAGAGGGAAAATAAAAGTATACAGACTAGGGAGGAAGAAATAAATCCATCATTGGTTGCATATGGTATGACTGTCTTTGTAAAAAAAAAAATGTCTGAAAGAATCATTTTTTAAAAACTTCCAGGAACTGAGAAACAAAGTATGGGGGTGCAAGGTAATATGTAACACATCCCCTTTTAATATACCATTAGTGAATGAGTGGAATTTTAAATTAAAAGCACAATACTATTTACATTATCACCACAAAGGTGAAGTATTTAAGTATAAATCTAGCATGTACAATATCTACGTGATGAAAACTTCAAAACCTGAATGAAAGAAATCAGAGAACTAAATTAATGGAGGGATATTCATGTCCACAAATAAAAAGACTCAACATTATCAAGATATCAGTTCTTACCCAAGTTTATTTGTGGGTTCAATTCAATTCCAGTCAAAATTCTAGCAAGTTATTTTGTGTAAACTGAGACACTAATTCTAAAGTTTATGAAGAAAAACAACTGGGAACTAGTCTAGTTCCCAGACTAGCAAACAAAATATTAAAGAATGAAGTTGGTCAGCTAATATCTCCTGACATCCAGACTTAGTGTAAAGCTACAGTAATCAAAAATATGATACTGACAAAAGAATTGACAAATATGTCCATAGGATATTGAAACTAGAAACAGACACATACAAATGCAGTCAACTGATCTTTGACAAGTAGGAAAGGCAATAGGTAGAGAAGGTAGTTATTTCAACAAATGATCTTGGAACTACCACTTTCACATTCAAAAGCAAGAAAGAAAACAAACAAAAACCAAATTTAAACATAGACCTTACACCTTTCGCAAAAATTTATCACAAACCTAAATATAAAACAGAAAACTGTGGTGCAACATAAGGGGAAATCTAGATGAGCTTGGGTGTGGTGAAGACTTTTTGCTGCTGTAAAAAAGGTAGGGTCCATGAAAGAAAAACTGGGCTTCACTAAAATTAAAGTGCTCTTTTCTGAAAGTTACTGTCAGCAGAGCAGAAAGCCACAGACTAGGAGAAAATATTTCAAAGTGCCTGTCTGATATGAGTGTATTATCCAAAAATATATAAAACTCAACAATAAGAAACCAAGGCAGCTATAAAGTGAGCCAGACAGATTTCCAAAGAAGATATATGAATGACAAATAGCCATGTGAAAAATGCATGTCATCAGAGCAAGGCAAGTAGTAGTCCTCATTACCTAACTGTTAAAATGGTCAAAATCCAAAACACTGCAAATTGCAAATACAAGAATATGGAGCTAGAGGAACTCTCATCTGTTGTTAGTGGGATGTAAAATGGTATGATCACTTGGGAAGACAGTCTGTCCATGTTTCCCAAAACTAAATGAACTCTTACTAAATGATCTAGCTGTCACACTCTAGGATATTTATCCAGGAGAGTTGAAAGTTTATGTTCACACAAAAACCTGAACAGGGATGTTTATAGTTTATTTATAACTGCCCTAACTCAGAAATGACCAAGAGATCTTCAGAAGGGGAGTGCATAGAAAAATCTGTGGTATAATCAGTCACTGGAATAGTATTCAGAGCTTTAAAAAATGAACTATCAAACCATGCAAAGACATTGAGGAAAGTTAAATATATAATAAAAAGAACGCAGTCTTAAAAGGTTATATACTGTATGAGTCCAACTACCTGACATTCTGGGAAAAGGGACACTACAGAGTAAGTATAAAGATCAGAGGTTACCAATGATTAGAGGGAGGGGAGAATGAATAGATGGAATCCTAGAAAGAGAAAGACATACTAGACAGAGAAAAATTACCACAATTTGCAGAACAACAGCAGACAAAAACCACCAGGCAGGACAAGCAATTAAGGGGAAAAATCAGTGAACCAAAAACAGGAAAATAACACGACAAAGTTAACCCAATACATATTTGTTTTAACCTTCAATGTAAAGGGGCTCAATCGATCAATTAAAAGAAATACACTGTCAGAATGGATCAAGAAACAGGATCCAACAATATGCTGTATACAAGAAACACATCTGACTTGAAAGGAAGCTCATAGGCTGAAAGTCAAATGATATAAAACAATACTCTATGCATCAGGAACCCAGAAAAAAATAGGAGTAGCTATTCTATTTGCAAACAATATGAACTTCAAGCTAAGACTGATCAAAAGGGACAAAGAGGTCACTACATACTTGTTAAGGAAAAATTCCAAGAGGAAGAAACAACTATAAATACTTATAAACCAACCACTGCTGCACTGTACCCAACTACATAGAACAAATATTAACAGATATAACAAATAAAATAAGCACTAACAATTGTAATAGAGGACTTTAATATTCTGCTATCACAATTAGATAGATCAACTAGAAAATAACTCAATGAAGAAATATCAGAACTAAGCCAAACCTGTGAACAATGGACTTAATAGATGTCTATAGAATGTTCTACACTACAACATCATAATACACATTCTTCTTGGCTGCATATGAGATATTCTTCAAAATAAACCATATACTAGCCCATTGGACATGCTTCAGTAAATTCAGAGAAATTGAAATTATCTTATGTACATTATCTGATCATAATGCAATGACAATGGAAACCTACAACAAAAGGAATCTACATAAAGCACGTGGAAATTAAACAATTCCCTCTTGAACAACCAATGGGTCACTGAAGAAATTTTAAAAAGAAGTTAAACAGTATCTACCATTAAACAATAATGCTGATACAATGAAAGCAGTCCTATAAGGGAAATTTATAGTGGTGGAGTCTCACATTAGGGAAACAGAATGAGTTCAATTAAACAATTTAATGTTCCATCTCAAACTTTTAGAAAAAGAAAAACAAATCAAACCCAAACCTTGCACAAGAGAAAAAATTGTAAGAGCAGAAATTAATAAATTGAGACTAAGAAAGCAATACAAAGAATCAAGAAATCAAAGAGTTGATTCTTTGAAAGATTAAATAAAATTGATAAACCCTTAGCCAATCTTATCAAAAAATGAAAAAGACTCTAAGCCAAGCAATTAGGAAAAAAAAGGTTGAGATCATAATGGACCCTCCAGAAGTCCAGAAGGTCATCAATCCCTACTTGAGGAACCTGAACTCTATTAGATGGAACACAGAAGAAATGAAACACATAAAAATTGTCAAAACTGAATCAATAATATATAAAACTCTAACCTAGTATCAGTCAATGAAATTGAAAATATAATTAAAAGCTTACCAACAAAGAAAAGTCCATGCATGTCCTGATGGATTAACTCTTGAATTCTACAAAAAAAAAAAAAAAAAAAGAAAGAAAGAAAAATCTAATGTCACTAATGCTGAAATTCTTCAATGAGATTGAAAGGAAAGCAGTACTTCCAAAATCATTCCTGGAGGTATTACCCAGATACCAAAAGCAGAGAAAGATCTAACAAAAAAAAAACTACAAACAATTTCCTTAATGAAAACAGACACACATATCTTCAATAAGATACTGGCAAACAGATGGTAGCAAATAATCAAGAAGATTATTCACCATGACCATGTAGGAGTCATCCCAAGCATGCAGAGATGGTTTAACATACACAAATCTATAAATGTAATATACTAGATTAACAGAGTCAAAGACAAAAATCACATGATCCTTTCAATAGTGCAGAAAATCATTTGACAAAGTCCAACATCCATTCGAGATTTAAAAAAAAAATACTCTACAAAAAGTTGGACTGGATGGTCTTTACCTCAGTCTGATGAAAGCCATCTATGACAAACCAACAGCCAACATTTTACTAAATGGTCAAGAACTGAAAGCTTTCACTTTAAAATCTGGAACAAAGAAAGGATGCCCACTGTCTCCATTCAACATAGTTCTGGAAACATTAGCCAGAGCAATTAGACAACAAAAAGAAATACGAGGAATAACGATAGGAAAGGAAGAAGTTCAATTATCATTATTTGCAGACAACATGATAGGCTACATAGAAGACCCCCAATACTCCACCAACAGACTCACAGATTAATAACCAAATTCGGTAGTGTAGTTGTATACAAAATCTCACTCAAAAATCAATAGCATTCCTGTACCCAGACAACAAACTCACTGAGAGAGAAATTCAGGAAACCATACCTTTCATAATAGCATTGCAAAAAGCGAAGTACTTAGGAATTGATCTAAGAAAGGAAGTAAAAGATCTATACATTGAAAATTATAGTATGTAAAGGAGACAAAGAAGAAATCAGAAAAAGGAAAATACTCCTTGCTCTTGGAGTAGGAAGAACCAATATAGTAAATGACCATACTCCCAAAATTGTTGTACAGATTTAACACAATCCCAATCAAAATACCATTAAGTATATCTCCAGAAGCAGAGAAAACTTTCCTGAAATTCATTTGGAATCAGAAGAAATCTAGAAGAGTAAAAGAATTCTTGGCAGCAAAGGCAACTCAGGAGGCATCACAATCCCTGATTTGAAATTATATTACAGAGCTATTGTGATAAAAAACAGCATGTACTGGCAAAATAAAACAGATCTGAAGATCCATTTAACAGACTACAAGATGCCGAAACACCTGCAAACACACTCAGCTACCTTATCTTTAACAAAGGAGTCAAATATGTTTACGCAAGAAAGACAGCCTCTTTGATAAATGGTGTTAGAAAAAAATGCCTTTCCATATGTCAAAAACTAAAACTAGACCTATGTCTATCACCAGGCACTAAATTAAAATCAAAGTGGACCAAAGATCTAAATATTTAAAAATGTGCTAGAAGAGAGTATAGGCAGAACTCTTTAGGGCATAGATACAGGCAAGGTTGTATGCAAAGATTTCATGAACAAAACCCTGAACGTATAGGCAATCGGGTCTCATCTTTTTAAAAAGCTTCTGCACAGAAAAAAAATTACAAATAGAGTGAAAAGACAACCCACAGAATGGAAAAAAATTTTAGCCAATTGTCAGGTAAAGGACTTATATCTAAATCATATAAAGAAGAATATCATACCTGCCTAAATTAAAGACCCAGTCCAAAAATGGGTATCTGAAATAGATACACACACCTCAGATGAGGAAATACAAATGACAAATAAATATATGAAAAAATGTTCAACATCACTGGTTATTTGGAAGATGTAAATTAAATCAAGTTTTTTTGAGAACCTAAAACTACTCCAGAGGCCAGATATAAGGCTCAGCAGCACAGTGCCTGACTGGCAGTGAGCTTGTGAGTTTAATTCCTGGTACCAAAAGATAAATAAATAAA
Source organism: Cavia porcellus (assembly GCF_034190915.1). Taxonomy (NCBI): domain Eukaryota; kingdom Metazoa; phylum Chordata; class Mammalia; order Rodentia; family Caviidae; genus Cavia; species Cavia porcellus. The sequence goes on from NW_026947500.1 coordinate 21,580,291, forward strand.
ACTACTCTAAAAAACAAAGTCTATTGTAAAAAAAAAAAAAAAGGTAATAATAACTGGTAATAGAACCTTAGTCTGTTCTTTTGTTCCTGTCTTCTTTCCTACTGACTGCAAATTTTCTGAAATATCACTGAATGTTTGACATGTAGCTGTGGCTTAACCATCTACCAACTGCAGATCAAAAATATTCAGAAAAAATAGAGACTTTTTTTTCTAGTCATTGTTCCCTAAACCATACAGCAGAGCAACTATTGATATAGCATTTACATTGTATGAGTTATTAAATGCAATATAGAGAGTATTTAATGTGTATGGGAGGCTGTGCATAGATTATATGTAAATAGTTTGCCATTTTATGTGTAGAACCTCAGCATCTATGGATGTGGGCATCCTTGAGCGGGTGTCTTAGAGCCAATTCCCTTACACATACCAAGAACAACTCTAAGCAGCCACAGGTTTGCCCTGTATAATGAATAATAAATATGACCACATTTTTCAGACTCAACAGATTAGCTCCCCCTCTGTTTCTTCCCTATACTTCACATACGGTTAACAATTTCCCATGCTGTCTTGGACACTGAAGATGGAAAGCCAGGATGGTCATGCATCTTGCAACCTCAGCAGACTGTAGTCCTTTGGACTGCAAAGGCCATATGGTCCCCAGGACACATCATCAAATGCTTCTCCTGCTCAAAATCAAAAGGCGCTATCTTTACTACTTGGCTTCTGAGACCATTGTGCATTAATTGATAGGAACCCAACATGTGTTTTATGAAAAGGAGGTGTTATTCCTACATCTGGAAAAGGTCAGGAAAAGAGGCTTGTTCTTATTTTTCAGATCTAAATAAGGGGATTTTTGAAAGATATGGTGAATGTTAAATTTTTAAGAAATTATTATAGCAAAGATATATTGCCAAGAACAGTGTGCTCCAAGTAAGGGCAAGTATTTTGAGGGGGATCAATGATAAGGTGTCTTTTACTGCAATAAATATCTTAATCCAAACATTCACCATATAGTTAACATACCCCATTGATCCAATGTTTACAGCAATTTCTGTCAAGTAAAAACAATGTAATGTGTCTTGTATTCACTGAGTCCAGCACTGTGTGACTTCCGGCTCTTCTGCAAAGTCAAAGGGACCATGAAAGGCAACGGGTTGAATCAATTCAGGACATTAAAGCAGTCACAAAATGTAACTGAGGACCCTCATGAAAGAAGACGTCCAGAACTGCTTCAGAAAGTAGAAAGAATGATGAATAAGTATTCCAAAACCATGGGCATTTTTAGGTAAGTTAATGACAATATGTTTTTTATCTGTGATACATATTTTTTAAAAATTCTAACCATTAACCATGTATTTTTAATCACATTGCATGTGTGTTAAAGTAGGTGTGTTATTTTCTAATTATGTGTGTCACATTCTACCTGGTAAGACCCTATTAGAAGCAGGAAATATGAAGCAGACCATACCATACCCAGATCATTTTAAGACAACCATTAATAAAATCTAGGACCTCAGTGTAACAAAATTATAATGAAACTATCCAGGGTGAGCAAGAATTTTATACCCTGCATAAGGGAAAAGATAAAAAAAAATTGGACCTGCTCATTTTAAAATGAATCCTAAAAGGAAATATCAAAATTGTCCTTTTCTATAAGTCTCTTACCATGCACAAATTTTTTCACATACTAATTTTTCAAGAATTTTAATGTTCTACCAAATGAACTCCAACAGTTACCTAAAACATTTCAAATCTCACTATTAATTTTGTATTGCATTTCCTTCATCTTTGCATTTGAGCTAATAATACCACATTGAATACCACATTAATTATTGAAAAATCATATACATTGGTCATCAAACCTAGAAAATAAATACATTATAGAAGTTGCTTCCTCAGAAAACAACAGAAATGAAAGTAATTTTGAACACAGGGTAAACTGTAAAGTGAGGCTACTTCTGGAAATAATTCAATAGACGTTGGATAGGGTGCAAGATTTGCTGATTTACTTTGTTGAAGATGGACAATGGTGATTGGAGAGCTAGTGGGGTGAGTTCTGCTGCACAAGGGAATGTAAAACAAAACTTTCTAGAAACATCCTAATTTATAACTCTGCCTTTGAAATAGTTAACCAAGTCCAGTTGTCAAATTGCTTTGACAAATTATTTCTCAGGATTAGGTTCAAGGTGACCTAACTGACTTGCTTTTGCATCAGATGGACTGAAATGCAAAAAAAACTGGAGTGTTCTGTGTAATGAAACTGCATTAAACTGTATCATGTGTGTCTGCAAGCTTTCTGCACTGCCTACAGAAAGCACACATTAAAATCCTCTGGCCAGCTCTTCACAGCACTATGGTTTGGATTCTGAGACCTCTCTGTTAGACTTGGCCTCCACTCTGGTGCTGTTGGGAGGTGGTGCAAAGTTGCTGGGTGTGGCCTGTTTTTGAATCACTGAGGTTGTTCCCTCAAAAAAGATTTCCTTTGTTTTCTTCCTTTTTCTCTTTTCTTTTCATTCATTCTTTTTTTTCCTTTCCTGGCCGTTAGTTAAATAGTTTTGCCCCACCATGCACTGCTACCGTGATATGCTGCCTCATCAAAGGCCCCAAAGCAATGAGGCCAACTCACCATGGACCAGTCCTCCAAAACCGTGAGCCAAAATAAACCTGCACTCTTTGTAAGCGGACTTTCTTGGGTGTTTGTTACAGTAACTGGAAGCAGAGGCACATAACGAGTTACACCCTCTCCCAGCTTCCCATCTCTTCTCTCCTTAGCCCCACCACACCACAAAAGTTGCTCCTCTGATCTGCACCTCAGAGCTCCTCTATTCTACACCTGCGAGCTTCCCTATCTCTAAGGCCCTTCTTTATTTGTACCCTGATGGTTAACTCCCCCTTGACCTTTATAAAGATCTAGGCTATGGCATACTTCACCTCAAAAACGGCTTCACGTGCCTTTTGTCCATCTCAGCCTTCCCTGGCAGTGACCTGTATCTCCAGGCCTTCTCTGCATCCTGTGGCCTGTGGTGTGGCCCTGTTCACAGCCTGTATCACATAGTATTAGGTGGTGATCTTGCCTGTCACTCCTAAACTGGCAGGAAAACATCAGGACTGGGACCCTGAAACCAAACACAAGAGTCTTGTCTAACATAGAAACACACAGGCAGTGTTTGGTAGATGGAAGAATTTTAACCATGACTCTGACCCAGCTTCAAATGTATTCCAGCTCAAAGAACTGGTCATATTTTATCCCAAGAATCACCTATCATTTAACCTTCAGGGTCAGATTTCATCAATGCCTGAGGCTGCACCTGGTAATTTACACTCTAGTTTAAACAATGGTTTTACGCACAGTGCCCGAGATTCTTACCAATGAACCAGTATCATCTACTAGTGAGGAATCAGTACACCTAGCTCCTGCCTTTCCGTTGCCTTTTAATGTATTTGAAACGCGGTCACCTGGGAAAGTGGAATGAGAGAAATTTTCCTTCCTTTTCAGCAGCTGTCTCTGACTGCTGTGTGTTATTGTAACAGGAGACAATGAAAGATGAGACTACACGCTAAAGCTACACTCTTCTGATCTGAAATTGTGCATAGACGTTGGTGTTTCTGGATGACACAGAACCCACCTACATGAGGCTGAGGAATGGATGCTTGCACACAAAGGAAAATTTGTTTCTCTGCAGACCACAATGGAAAACAAAAACTTTACAACTCATCCGTAAGAACACAAATCAGATATCAGGCTTTGACTGCAATAAAGGGATGTATGAGCACGCAGAACAAAACTAGAAGATTCCTACTCCCACCCATAAGCAAAAGAAAGCACAAAAACAAAGCCCAAGAGTCGTTTTTCCTCATACGTCATATCCTGGTAAAAATTCTCAGCTCGTAAGAGGAAACCTCTAAGACCACATAAAAAAAAAAAATTTTTTTTTTTAAATTTCACTCGTTTTTCAATGAGTCCGAACTAAAACAGAGATTCTGTGACTCTCTCAGTCTGCCATGTGGATTCCCACTTCTGACGAATGTCAGGAATCCCTGTGGCTATGTTAGATGTTCAACTCACTTTTTAAGAAGAATGAAAGAGAACAGTGCCAGTTCAGAAATCAGCAGTAACCACCGCTTCATACACAGCCAGAAGAAGGCTTCTTGGCACTGAGGTGGGCCATTTCAGGAATTCCACAATCCTTTCAACGCCCTGTACAATTTAACAGCAGTGTTTTCTATGGCAAGAGATTCCACAGCGCTGCAAATACAGGGGAAAGGATTCCCTCCAGATAACCGTAGTATGTTGAAAGTGAAAACTAAAACCGAACAGAGAGGAGCTGCTCTCAGAAAAGGATCATCGGGCCTCTAGGTAAGAGGGAGAAGAACTTGGGCCTACATTTTGAAGAATACATGCTTATCGATTTTGTATTTAGTTGGTGTAGGACTTCTGGTGGAGAAGGAGATCGTGCTCTGAGTCTGATTTGATGATCAGGCAAGGAGAAGATTATCTCTTGATATGTGTGAGCTAAAGGTTGAATGTTGCTCGAATGCCTTTGGGTGAAGAAAAGAAGAGGAAAAAATAGAAATAAGGTACTATGATTGGCTCTCAGAGGAGGAAATACAGATGGGGGAAACACCAGGGATGGAGCCATGCATCCATCTAGAAATCTACTCATTGGGTCCATTACAGTGCCTGAAACATATTCTTACATGAAACAAAAGGCTCATTTGGCTAAAAGTAAGACATCTTTTGAAACATGTGTGCATAAACCAGTGCAAGCCAAATGAAGACTGAATTGATGGTATTATACTATGCAGGCATGTAGCTCAGTGATAGAGCACTTGCTAGCATGCATGAAGCCCCGAAATCCATCCCAGCACCACTAAAGAAAAACAATGAATATGGTATCCATGTCAGTTTCCAGAGCTTGACAGCACACTATGGTTACATAAGAATCATCATGGAGGAAGTATGGGAACTCTCTGTATTATTTTTTGAAACTTTCAAAAATCTTAAGCTCTTTTAAAAATAAACATTGATCACTTAAAAAGAGAAAGGTGAGGTGCACTCTTGACATGCCGCAGGTTGATAGAAACTGTCAGCCTGGATTGAGAAGAGCCCAGACGAGGATTCTCCAGCCTGTTCAGCTGACCAGGAGAGCCACGCGGGTGAGAAATACGTGTGGCTGCCATGCAGCTGTCATTTCGTGCTGGGGTATCCAGTTACCACAGCCTCACTGACCCAGACTAATGGGGTCCCACTCACTTTTCTTCCACTAGTCCACCAGGGACCTTCATTAAGTAGTTTGAGAACTTCTTTAACAAAACTATCAATGAGTTATACGAAGAGACGAAAGGTATCGAGTTTTCAAATGAATTAAGCTTGCAATTTAAATGGCTGCCTCTAGTTAAGCTCAAGTGGTAGGTGCTAGAATCAGTGAAAATTTAGCTAGAAAAACTACAACTAAAAAGTTTGCTTTAAACTAAAGGTAGTAGCACGTGCCTATAATTCCAGCATTCTGGGAGGTAAGAGGGTTTTGAGTTTGAGCCCAGCGTGGACAATTTTAGTGCCTTAACAAGACCCCATTTTGAGCTAATATGAAGAAGGGGTAGGGATGTAGTGCAGAGGCCCTGGATTCAATCCCCAGGACTGAAAGAAAATTCTTTCATGTAGAGACAGAAGGACCTTTAAAACAAGAAAGACTGGCTGCCATGCAAATTTAACAACTCTTATTTCTTTGACCTGAGAGAGAGATCCCTGGGGCCTTTGTGGCCTGATAGAGACTGCCTTTCATCACCTGGTTTTAGAGCCAAGGAAAGTTAAAAAGCTTCAGTGGGTGACCAAGGAGCCTGCCATTAGGAAAGCGATAAAGGCAGACTCACTTTTCATAGTTTTCACATTGCAGGGACCACCTTCCTGGATTTAGCATGCTCCCGCTGGGATCTGCAGTCCTAAACAGCAGCAAGACCCACAAAGGAGAACCCTACCGGAGGGAAGTGGGGTATGGCTGGTGGCCTGGTCTCACATCTGGGTTTGGACGATCTTAAGAGGAGTTCTCTGTCAGGGTTCAATCAATGTAGCTAAGCCTAGACTTCACCTCTCACCCAGCCACGCTGACACTCATTGGCAGATGACTATGGGACAGTATGTGACTCAGGACTGTGACTGGGGGCTCTTACTTTGGAATCTGGGGATGGAGAACAGTACATAAGGAGCTGCAGGGTGACCCCTATCTTGGAGAGAGCAGACCAGCAGAAGCATCATCACAGTCATGGAAAGAGCCATGCAGGATTTACAAGTGAATAAATCTGATTCTCTGACATTGTCTACACCAAACAAGAGTAACGCCCTTGAAATTTGTAAAAGTATGGAAACCTTTAAAAACTGACATGGGAGAGGTGAGATGGGGAGCTGTTTCAGAGAACCTGTATGTCCTGTTAATTTAATATTCATTTGACTTTTTAAAATAGCCATGATGGGGCCAGGGATATTGCTCAGTGCCTGCCTGGCAAGCATAAGGTCCTAGTTCGATTCCCAGTACCAAAGGGGGAAAAAAACAAAATGAAAATAGCCACGATCACTGTTTTACCTCCAAGCTATAGAGCGGACCATAGCAACTTTCCTGGGAAAACACGAAAGGAAACGAGACTCACACCATGAAAATGCAAAACTGGTGGGTGGCAAAAAGCAAGCAGAAAACTTATATCTTCTTTTTGAAAGATATGGATATGTGAGTTTTTAAAGGGTGAAATGAATATTAGTGAGAAGATCCAACTGGACCCTGATATAGAGATAAGATTAGCACGTAGAAGGATGTAAATGGGTTTTAATGAGAGACTGCTGTAAGTGTAAACATGTTACACCCAAGGCCAACAACCCTACTCGGGAACTCAAAGGGTGAGGCAGAGTGGGAGAGAAGACTAAAGACAAGAGATGAGTAGATGCTGTTTCAATTTGGGGGGAAAAGGGAAGGGCAGCTTCTGAAAACCATACTATTTTAATCTCAGGCAAATTTCCAGCCTACAGGGCTAGGGATTGTGATGAGCACTGCTGGGCTCTCAGGACCCGGGCTCTGTGTATTATCGGCCTCATTGCTTGTTAGCTTAGCAGCTCAGAGAAGCAAGTCGATGGAGCAAACGTTGATATCAAATAAATATTGGACAAAATCGTGATTGATAAAACACAAGAAGGATGGAGGAGTTCACTAGGACCGAATCCAACAGGTGATTCAGTTCCACGTTTTCTAATGATGTAAATGCAAATACCAGTTATGTGTTTAGTAAGATTTCACAGAGGGTCAGAATCAAAAATCATCTTAAGTTGGACCAGAGAACTAGCACCAGGGAGGTTAAAAAAAAAAGAAAAAAACAGAACAGCAAAGCCATCCTTCCCCTTAACAGTTAAGCTGTCATCATCTTTAGCATCACTTTTCCTTCCTAATAACCAGAGCCAAGGCTGAAAACTCAAACTATTTTGTCAACTTAATGAATCATTTCCAAATTACTCTGGAAAGGATGCATTTCAGACAGCACAACTATACATGATCGGAAATCACATTCTTTTTAAAAAGCCAGTGGGTTCCTAAATCTTTTCAAATTCAGGGCACATCTGATTTTTTGTTTGTTTGTTTGTTCGTTTTGTTTTGTTTTAGCAACTTATACAAGTGAAAACAACCTGTGTTTGCTTTTTCTAGTTCCTCTCAGCAGAAGAGACTTTTGTGTTAAACCACCATTTCCAACCTGGATAATTCATGGAACCCTGGTCCTGAGCGTTAATAGCATGGCAGGATGAATACTCTCAAGAAGACTGACAAACCCCATGTCCAACTCAGCTGCTGACTTCACTTCTGCAGGGCTTCTTAAAGTCTCCAAGAACCTTCCAGTGCTCCAACCTGGGAGGGACACGCACAGAAGGCTACTGCAGGGGGCCAAGCTACGCCTCCTCTTCCAGCCAATAAGCTTTGTGGGGAACACACTCATCCTTTGCACTGCGACTGAGAATCCTCCCGCCTTGAAGCAAGCCAGCTCCTGCTTTTCCAGGCTCTGCGGTTAGGGGGCTGAGTGAAGCCCTCAGAAACCTCAGGGCTGGCCCTGACGGACCCCTCCAGCATCCCCACTCAGCTCTCCCAGGACTCTGCTGTGCAGTGACCACCTCAAGCCTGCCTGTCACTCCTTCATCACCCTCCTGCTGAGCACCATTCTTCCCAGTCCTCAGAGATCAGGCCCAGCAGAGGGGAGCTCCTAGGGCTGCCTCCCACTCTCCTAACTCCCAGTGTGTCTCTAGCTCGGCCCCTCTGCCTCCACAGAGGCTGCAGCTCTGGAGGGGATGAACCACACTACACCTTCTCTACTGTCCCCACCCATCCAGGTCTCCGTGACCAGTGTCAGCATCAGTGAGCAATGCCCCTGGAAAAGAGGACAGCCATGCAGGTGTCTGTCCCCAAACACCCAACCAGGTTCCTCCACTGGTGTCTGCCTGTGCTGTGGGAAGGGATAAGAGATGGATAGGTCTGCAGAGGAGGAGCTGGGCAGATCTGGGGTGCCCTCACCGGCCTCTCTGCGTGTCTGGAGGACTCTGGATATCTCCGCCCAGACTGCTGGAGTTCACCCAGACTTCCAGGTGCAGTAAAGGGGAGAGGTGGGTTTGAGGCTTCCACATCAGCCTCCCCATTCCGCCTTCACTTGGAGACCTGCTGAGCTGCCTGTGGATGGGCGGGCCCACACTATCAGCCTAGCCCAGCCTGTTTAGCTGCCGCACCTGGCCATAGGTCTGCAGAGGAGGAGCTGGGCAGATCTGGGGTGCCCTCACCGGCCTCTCTGCATGTCTGGAGGACTCTGGATATCTCTGCAACCAGGGAGGGTCCACAGGTTCCTGAAGCACTGCGGCCTGTGGTGAGTATCCTAACCCGGCTGCGATTGAAGAACTGTGGAGCTTCCAAGGGGCAGGTGGGCGCACAGTGTCCCTGAGGCCCAGCTTGTCTGGAACTGCGGAGTTCTGAGGAGGCAGAGGAGAGACACCGGTTCTGTAGGCCCAATGACTTGGGGTAGCGCGGTGCCAGAGTCTCAGTAGCTCCAAACATAGAAGGGGATTTTCAACAGATCCTGAGGAAGCTTTCAAATAACACTTGAAACACAGAAATATAGGAAAATGACAAAACGAAAGACCAAATTACAACCTCAAACCTCCAGCCCATCTCAAGAAACCCTAGGAGCGAGGTATATAGAAGAAAATATATCCCATCCACCTCATATATTGGACATAATAGCCACTGAAATTGACAAGCAACTCCAGGAAGCTTTAAAGAAATTCAAACTCGAAATAATCTCCCAGATAAAAGAAGAAATGATAAAAGAAATGAAAGAGATTCTAAATATATCTAAAGAAAACACAGATAAAAAATTGGAGGAACTAAACAAAAAGATAGAATCCCTAGACGAGCAATATAAGAAACAAACAGAATACATAATGCAGATGCACAGAGATATACAGGAAATAAAAAACTCCACTGAAAGTTGTAAAAACCGCCTTAATGAAAGTGAAGATAGAATTTCAGACCTTGAAGACAGGATTGCAGCTAGTGAACAGGAAAGGAAAGATCTTTTGAAAATAACAAGGAATCAGGAAACAACAATTCAACAACTGCAAGACGATGCAAAGTAGAATAACATAAGAATGATAGGGATTAATGAAAGAGAGGGAGACAACATGAAGGATGCGAGGAGGATATTTAGAGAAGTAATAGCTGAAAATTTCCCAAGCATGAGATCAGAAACTGACATCAGGATCAGTGAAGCATATAGAACTCCAAACAGTCATAACCAAAATAAAACTACACCCAGACATATAATAATCACCATCCCAGAAATCCAACACAAGAATAGATTATTAAAAGCTTTCAGGGAGAAAAGACAGGTCACTTATAAAGGAAAACCTATCAGAATCACAGCAGACTTCTCAGCACAAACGATAAAGTCAAGAAGAGCATGGAGTGAAGTATTCCAGATCCTAAAGCAAAATGATTTCCAACCGAGACTGATATATCCTGCAAAACTATCATTCAAAATAGATGGTGCAATACGATACTTCCATGACAAAGAACAGCTGAAGAACTTCATGAACACCAAACCAACCCTGCAAAAAATATTGAAAGACAGTTTAGATACACAAAGGAAAAAACCACTAAGCAAAGCAAATAATTAAACAGAACAGAAAGATAAAGATGCAACAGCAGAGAGATAACATTCCTACAATTAACCAGCATTTAACGGTAATAACCATTAATGTAAATGGTCTCAATGCACCAATCAAAAGAAACAGACTAGCAGAATGGATCAAGAAACAAAATCCAACCATATGCTGTTTACAGGAAACCCATCTAACCCAGAAGGATACTCACAGACTGAAAGTCAAAGGATGGAAAACAATTCTCCATGCAGCAGGAATCCAAAAAAAGGCAGGAGTAGCCATTCTGTTTGCAGACAACGTGAACTTTAAACCAACAATGACCATAAAGGACAAAGAAGGTCACTACATACTCGTAAGGGGAAAACTCCAAGAGGAAGAGATAACTATCTTAAATATATACGCACCAAACTCCAGAGCACCCAGTTATATAAAACAATTATTAACAGAAATGAAAACTCAAATTATCAGTAACACAATTGTAACAGGAGACCTTAATACACCACTGACACCAAGGGACAGATCAACCAGACAGAAAATGAGCAAAGAAATAACAGAACTGAATCACACCTGTGAACAAATGGGTTTGATAGACATATACAGAATGTTCCACCCAACAACATCAGAATACACATTCTTCTCAGCAGTACATGGATCATTTTCTAAAATAGACCATATATTAGCTCACAGAACATATTTAAGCAAATGCAAAAAAGTTGAAATCATCCCTTGCATATTATCGGATCATAGCGCTCTGAAATTAGAAATTAATGACAAAAGATACTGCAAAAATTCCACAAACACATGGAAACTAAATAACACACTCTTGAGTAATCAGTGGGTCACAGAAGAAATTAAAGAAGAAATTAAACAATACCTAAAAGAAAATGAAAATGCAGATACAACTTACCGGAATCTGTGGGATGCAATGAAAGCCGTTCTGAGAGGAAAATTTATTGCACTGAGTTCCCACATCAGGAAAATAGAACGAATACAAATAAATAACTTGATGCTACACCTCAAACAGCTAGAAAAAGAAGAGCAAGTCAAGCCCAAAGCCAAAAGAAGAGAGGAAATTATAAAAATCAGAGCAGAAATCAATGCAATAGAGACTAAGAAAACAATCCAAAGAATCAACGAATCAAAGAGTTGGTTCTTTGAAAGAATAAATAAAATCGATAAGCCCCTAGCCAACCTTATTAAAAAAAGGGAAGAAAAAGCTCAAATTCATGCAATAAGAAATGAAAAAGGAGAAATCACTACAGACCCAATAGAAATACAGAGGATCATCAACACCTATTTTGAAAACCTCTACTCTCAAAAGTTTGATAACACAGAAGAAATAGACAGATTCTTAGAAGCATATGAAGTACCAAAGCTAGATCAAGAGGATATAAAACTGTTGAATAACCCAATCTCTGCTAATGAACTTGAAAATGTAATGAAGGCCTTACCCACCAAGCAGAGCCCAGGCCCAGATGGATTCACTGCAGAATTCTACAAGAAATATAAAGAAGACCTAATGCCGACACTCCTCAAACTATTCAATGAAATTGAAAGGGAAGCAATCCTTCCTAAGTCATTCCTGGAAGCAAATATTACTCTAGTACCAAAACCTGAGAAAGACCCAACTATAAAAGAGAACTATAGACCGATCTCCCTAATGAACACAGATGCAAAAATCCTCAATAAAATATTGGCAAATAGGATCCAGCAAATCATCAAGAAGATTATACACCATGACCAAGTGGGATTCATCCCAGGAATGCAAGGATGGTTCAACATACGCAAATCAATAAATGTAATCCACCATATCAATAAAGCCAAAAATAAGAATCACATGATCATTTCTATAGATGCAGAAAAAGCCTTCGATAAGGTCCAACACTTATTCATGATAAGAACTTTACAGAAAATTGGAATAAATGGTCTTTACCTCAATATAATAAAGGCCATTTATGACAAACCAACAGCCAGCATCATACTAAATGGCCAAAAATTGAAAGCCTTTACTTTAAAATCGGGCACAAGACAAGGATGTCCTTTATCACCACTCCTATTTAATATAGTACTGGAAGTACTAGCCAGAGCAATTAGGCAAGAAAGAGAAATAAAAGGGGTAAAGATAGGAAAAGAAGAAGTTAAATTATCATTGTTTGCAGATGACATGATACTCTACATAGAAGACCCCCTAAACTCCATTGAAATACTCTTAGATACAATAAATAAATTCAGTAATGTGGCTGGATACAAAATCAATACTCAGAAATCAATAGCATTCCTATACACGAACAACAAAATTACAGAGAGGGAAATAAGAGAAACTGGACTATTCACATTAGCAAGCAAAAAAATGAAATATTTAGGAATTACTCTTACGAAAGAAGTGAAAGACTTATACAGTGAAAATTATAATACACTGAAAAAGGAAATTGAAGATGATCTTAGAAAATGGAAAGACATCCCTTGCTCATAGATAGGAAGAACAAACATTGTGAAAATGGCCATTCTCCCAAAACTGTTATACAGATTCAATGCAATCCCAATAGAAATTCCATCAACATACCTTATAGATCTAGAGAAATCACTCCTAAATTTCATCTGGAACCAGAAGAGACCTAGAATCGCAAAGGCAATTCTAAGCAGCAAAGACAAAGCAGGAGGCATCACAATCCCTGACTTGAAGTTATACTACAAAGCAACAGTAGTAAAATCAACATGGTATTGGAATCAAAACAGAGCCGAAGATCAGTGGAATAGATTAGAAGATACAACCACAACTACGAACACACTCAACCACCTTATCTTTGATAAAGGAGCCAAGCAGGTTCACTGGAAGAACGACAGTCTCTTTAATAAATGGTGCTGGTAAAACTGGCTCTCCATTTGTCGAAAACTAAAGCTAGACCCATGTCTATCACCATGTACTAAATTAAAATCTAAATGGGTCAAAGATCTGAATATTAAAACAGAAACACTAAATCTATTGGAAGACAAATTAGGTAGGAACCTTGGAGACATAGGAGTAGGTAAAGAATTCATGAACAGGACTCAAACCGCACGGGAAATACTTCCCAGAATCAATAACTGGGACCACTTCTTATTAAAAAGTTTCTGCATGTCAAAAGAAATCTCCAGCATAGTGAAAAGAAAACCCACAAACTGGGAAAAGATTTTAGTGAACTCTCTCTCAGACAAGGGCCTCTTGTCTAAAACATATAAAGAATTAAAGAAACTCAGACCTCCAAAATTCAAAGATCCAATCCAAAAATGGGCATCTGAGATGAATACGCAATTCTCAGATGAAGAAATGCAAATGGCAAATAAATACATGAAAAAATGCTCATCATCATTGGTCATTAGAGAAATGCAAATTAAAACCACACTGAGATACCATCTCACTCCTGAAAGAATGGCCAGGATCAAGAAAACCGACAACAAATGCTGGAGAGGCTGTGGGGAAAAAGGAACTCTCCTGCACTGCTGGTGGGAGTGTAGACTGGTACAGCCTTTGTGGAGATCTGTCTGGAGATTTCTCAAAAAGTTGGGACTGGAAATCCCATTTATTCCAGCTATTCCACTTCTAGGCATATTCCCAGAAGAACTGAAAGCATCATACCACAGTGATATATGTGCACCTATGTTTATAGCAGCACAATTTGTAATCGCCAGATCTTGGAAACAACCCAAGTGTCCATCAACTGAGGAATGGATAAAAAAGTTGTGGTATTTCTATACAATGGAGTATTATTCAGCTATAAAGAAGGATCACATTGAGATATTTATCAATAAATGGGTGCAGCTTGAGACCATACTCATAAGTGAAATAAATCAATCTCGCATGTGTGAATACCGAATAGTTTCCCTAATGTAAGTAATGAATCAAATATATAAAAATATGTGGTAATCATGATTCCCCATTAGGTGGCCTTGGAGCCTTATAAAGTTTTCACTCATTAATTAGAAAGGCTTTATTCTGGGCTTCTTGATTTGAAAATATTTGAAGCTAGAGTATATGAAGTTTTATCCAAATATTTCAAGGAAAAAGACACTATGGTAACTACTATTAAGTCAGGTTATATGGTGGTGAAGTACTAGGTTGTTGAAACAGTCATGCTGGGACCTCTATTGTTATATTGTTATGTCCTGTTTTATCTCAATCTCCCCCTTATTGTTTTAAAAAAAATTATTTAGTCATTTCTTATGTTTGTCTTAATTAAAGAAAAAATTCAAAAAATTAGGATATATAAATAGTAACTCTTTTTGATTTCCTATTAACTTGTTTTGAAGTCCTGTAGTACTCCCACAATCTTGTTTTGACTGATTAGACTCTGTTCCATTCTATATGGTAGTATCAAGTTTGAAGACATAGGCAACTACTTTGAAGACAATAAGATTCACTAAGATACCCATTCTGGTTTGACTATTGTCTTCTTTGGAAGTCCTGTAATGTTTACAATGCCTAAGTTTTATTGGTCTTGTTCTCTACTGTTTTGTCCAACTTTATAATATCTAATGAGATAGACAATTCTTTTTAAGGAAACAAGGGACAACGTTGATAACCATTGTTGATAAACTTGTACTCTGTTCTACACCATGTGCTATGTCTATCCTTGGTATTGACTGACAGCTTTGTTTTGCCATATTTGACTGTATTCTTCCCCCCCCCCAAAAAAAAGTAATAAGCACTAAGGAGTAATGAAATCTAAAGTGTGTGAATTTTGTTGTAAAAAAGAGAGGGAAAAAAAAAAGAGCTCTAACGGATATAACAGCAAGTGTGTTTAGGGGTGTTAAATAGCTGACTGTATCAATGTTTTTGGATCATTGAACACAGCTGTTTGCAGTCTACCTGTTTGAATGTCCACCTTGTATTCTTTGATACTGTGATTTGAGGAACTATTTTCAAGATGATAATATGTAATATACTAACAGGTGATTTCTTACTGTTATGTTTTTTTTTGGTTGTTTGTTTTGTTTTTTTTGTTTGTTTGTTTTGTTTTGTTTTGTAGTTCTGTATTACGTGTACCCTTACACCGCTTTGGTTTGTTTTGTGTATTTCTCTTTTTCCTCTTAAATAAAAAAAAAAAAAAAAAAAAAAAAGGGATAAGAGATGACCACCCAGCAACCATTTCACAGGTGTTTAGAGAGGCTGGATAAGAATAAGGAGCCTTCAACCTGGCGTGTAATCCCAGCACTCAGGAGGCTGAGGCAGGAGGATCATTGCAAGTTTGAGACCAGCCTGGACCACAAAGTGCTCAAGGCCAGCCTGAACTGCGCAATGAAACCTTGTGTCAAAAAGACAAAAAACAAATAATAAAGCACCTTCCCATCTCTAGCCTTGAGGATGGAATATTACACTCCACTGTGTGTAGCCCTTTTGGGGCATCCTGAATCCAAGCCTCCCACCAACACACACACACACACACACACACACACACACACATACACATACACACACACACACACATATGTCTAAAGCACTATACTAAACTCCCTGGCAGCCAGCAATGCCATGTGAGCCGTGAGAAGCAAGTAGATATCCCTGAAATCGTCTTCTCTCCTCTTCCGCAATAAAATGCCAAGGCCTTGTAAGGAAACAGCATTTGCTCACCCACCTTTCCAAATCCCTGTAACCAGGAGGGTGAGAGCAGCACAGCAGGCAGAGCAGGACAGCCCTCGTCGCCCTCTTTCATCACACTCAACACCAGCCAGTGGCCAGCTACCCACAGACTTCGAGTCAGAGAAGGAAACAACCCCTTGCTTGTTATGGTTAGTCAGCTGCCCTTCGCATCTGTAACTTACACCCAAATTTCCAGATTCACCCTGCGATGAATGAAGTGTATTCAAGAGGAAAACTGTCCCTGCTGAGCACATAGACCATTTTTCCTATCATTATTCCCTGAGCAATGTAGCATAACAACTACTTACACAGCATTTCCGTTATAAGTAATGCAGAGATGATTGGAAATGTATAGGAGGATGTGCCAAGATTATTTTGCAAATACGACACTATTTTATATAAGGGACCAGAGCACACAAGGACTCTGTACCTGGTTAAGGATCTCTTTCAATCAGTCCATCACAGATGAGTACATTTCTAACTGAGTCTCTGATGTAACAATTTGCACTCAAATGCATGCTGACATCCCATCCTCAGCTGTCACTGAGAGATCCTCTGCGGAACTAACTGTCACAGTGTTACTACGTCATATTTGTTGCACAGTCCTACGGCTGACCTCCTTATACCCGGCCTTGGCCCTCCCCGCCGGTCTCCATCCTGCAGCCAGGATGGTCTTCTTTTAACATTCTGCTGACAGCTGAGATAACCAGAGGCCCCCTATGCATGCCCTTTTCCTGAGTGGGGTTACTGCTGTGAAGCAGGTGTCCAGTCAGGGACTATATTTCCAACTCACTGTTTCTAGGCAGGGCACAGTGACAACTGCTGGCCAGTGGGTTCTGTGGAAACCATGTAAGTCATTCTGGTCATTACTCATGTTAGGGCAGCCTGATGTGAGTACGAACCACTTAGCAGATTGGTAAAGTTCTAGACGCGTCTATGGACAGGGGCACTTCCGTCCAGTTCACGCCCATCTCCGCATCATTAGCACAGTGCCAGACATGTAGAAGGCAACCAGGGAACATCTGTGGGGTGAAGGAATAAGCTGAGATTGTAAAATAATCTTGTACCCCTGGTTAGGGAACTATCGCTCATGCTGTAGGGAGTCGTAGCATTTCGTCTCAAAATTTTATTAACAGAGTTATTCTTCCACAATTATCTTTGTCTCTCTGCTTCTTCCACTGGGAAAATTTCAGGCAGAGTCACAGCTCCTCTTTGAGACCAGCACAGTATCTGAGAACATGTCTTTTAGACATTCTCTTACCTCCACTGAATAATTCAGCCCTCCCTCTCTCATCTTCCTGAGCTTCTTATTCTTCGTCTTTAATCTGTACAAGAATTTTTATGAGATTCTCAATCCTCTTACATACAGAGTGGCACAGCAAAGCTTTAAAATTTCATTCTTAATACGAAATCTGGCCTATAATTCCTCATGCCTATATTAACTTTCAAATAGTTAAAATTCATCTCTTTTTCATTTTGCTTTTAAATATTGATCTTCTTTGATGCAGCTCATGGACAGCTGCTTATAATTTATGGCAAAAGTCACTATGAATTGAAGATAGGTATTTAAAAAAATATTCTTTATCAAAATGAGAAAATTTATAACTTGAAATCCAGCCTGGGCAAACCTAGGAAGATCCTATGTTTAAATAAAAAATAAGATAGGGCTGGGGATATAGATGAGACCAAAAGTTCAGGGTGTAGTCCGCAGTTGCAGAAGACGGGAACCAGAGGGAGGAGAGTGAGAGAGGGAGACAGAGACAGAGATAGAGAGAGACAAAGACAGGGAGAAAACAAAAGAGGGAACCAAAGAGAGAATTTAAAGAGCTAAAAAAGAGTTGGGAGATCATAGCACCTAATTCTTTCACATCACAGATGAGGAAAGCTAAAAGCCAAAGAGGTAAAACAACTCTCCCAGAACCATGACACTACTGCTGGAGCTGGACCTCCAATTTAGGTGTCTGCTCCTAAACCAATGTTCTTTACAAAGAGCCCTCTTGTTGCTTTATACCAGGTTGTAGTAAGATGGATAATGAACTCTCTCCCCATTTGCATCCCAGTCTCTGGAACCTATAAATGTTACCTCTTATGACAAAAGGAGCCTCACAGATGTGATTAAATTAAGGTCTTAGGAGGGGAAGGTGATTCTCAATTGGGTAGATGCTCAGTGTAACCACAAGTGTCCTTATAGGACAGAAGCAGAAGGAAATCTGGTTATGGAGGAGATGGCAGTGTAATTACAGAAGCGGAGAGTGTAGAGAGTGGCCACAAGCCAAGGAGTGCCGGCAACCTTAAAACCTAAAAGAGACATATTATTTCCTGGAACTTCCACAGGGCATGCAGCCTGCAGATAACTAGATTTTACCCTAGAGTCATGATTTCAGATTTCTATACTTCTATGCTCCTGGACTGTGAGGAAATACATCTATACCACTAATCTAAGCAACCAATGTGTGATCATTTGTAACAGCGACTACAGAAAACTGACAAAGATTGGTAAACTGTAGCCCATGACAGTGTGTGGCCCACTGCCTGTTTTTGTAAATGAAAATTTATTGGAATACAGTCCCGCTCCTTGCTCTATGCAACACTGTGGCTGCCTTTGCATGACCTTGGCAGAGCTGAGTGATGCAGCTGAGCAACTGCCATACAGACCATATGGCCTGCAAAGCTGAGATTATTTACAGTCTGGCCCTTTGCAGAAAAAAAAAATCTGCTGACCTTGCTTCAAGCTGTGAATTAATTCCACCCTTTGTCACATTCTTTCATTGTCTTTTCAGACTAAAAATAATACATGTTCATTACATAAAATTGAAACATTACAAGATGACATTACCTAGAAAACATCCCCTACAACTATTGTTTAAAATTTTGAATATGTTCACCAATTGGTTCTTTGTCCTCTTATAAATATGATCACATTTACTCTTGTGATTGTCATTAACCTATGTTTATTAAGTATCTAGGTATTCATTACAAAGGACAAATACTTCAGGAAGACAATACATTTGGGACTCTTTAGTCAGTGAATAAGGGCAAAGAGGGTAGTGTGAAACTCAAGGGTCCATGGTAACACCAAGGCCAGCGGGGGGTGCAGGGGGCGAACTGTGTGTCCAACGCCTGAGCATCCTCTGGGCTCCGTCCAACCACTTTCTTTGGAACAATTGTTCTTAGTCTCTCTGGGCACCAGTTCCTTGCCTGTCAAATGGGGACAAGAAGACACACAGAACAAAGTTATGGAGCAACAATTTCCAGAGATGACCGTGTGACGAGTTCCATACAGTGCCTGGTACCATAGTCCAAACAGACAGAAAACGGTTGCCCTCATTTTTAATCCAACAGAAATTTTGGTTTAAAGTGTCTAGAAAAATGATTTTTTAAATAAATGCACAAAAATTTAAGTTCTTTTTTTCTAATATAAAAACAATGCCTGGCGATTATGGATAATGTGGATGTAATTGAAATCACAAATTAAAAAATTAAAACTACCTTTTAATCTTACCACCTCGAAATTGCCTTGTTTGCTATTGTTGTATATGTCTTTCCAATCTCTTTTTTATATGCAAATTTATGTGCTCATTTATAATAAAAGTTAAATCTTATTATGTGCCAAGTTTGTGTCTCTCTTATGTAAAGCCATATATCTCTTGCCATTAACATTAAATTTTTTTGGAACATGCATTAACACTTATATATATTGCAAGCATTTACTTCCACAAATACACCTCAGGCATCTATACTCATGAGATACTCTGGTTGACACTTAAAAGGTGAAAGACAATTAAATATTTCCCCGCCATCCAGGAGCTCATAATTTTGTAAGGAAAAAAATGGCAAGTATATTTGTAGTTTGTAATACATTTATAGTTCATGAGACTCCAATAAGCATTGCTCTTCAAAACTGCAGTGAGCTAAGGAATGCATATGAAATTGTTTTTCTCCCATTGCTTTGAATTTTCTGCTCTCTAGTTCCTTAATAAAATTTCCAAATGTTATCATTTGAAAGGTAACAGAGATAGCAAGGAACATACTTTGCTAAGGAAGGAAAACTCTTTTCTGAGTGTGCCCTCCCTGGGAGGTACTATTTAAACACCACACGTACCTTTAAAGAGACTAGAAATGAGGTGCTTGTGTGTCTGCCTCACCTTAGATAGTTCTGGGTTGGCATCAGAACTGGGAACCACGTTCTAGGAAAATCTCTCTAAAATTTCCACAAGGTGATCCAATTAAGATATGCCTGGCAGCCATATAAAACTTCAGTACTGCCAAACCACAGAGAAATTTTAGATGTAGAAACACAAGAAATATCTTGCTGGATAACCAAATATTTTTTAAAAGGGCCATATAGCATAGTCTTAAACTTCCAAGACATCCTGGATTATTTTTCTTGCCCTGCTGCCAAAGATAACCTAAAACAAGGGAAAACACTGGCTATCCCACGAAAGCCAGACAAGTCAACAGAAATTTGCAATGAATCTTTCTTAGCCTCAGCGAAGGCCAAGCCTAAAATCCATCTTCAGCACACTGGAGTGGAATCTCTTAGGTCAACTAACAAGACCCTCCTCGCAGGGTGCTGACACCAAACCAATCCTGAATCTCCCGTGATATGTGGTCCGCTCAAAGCACTGTGTAAGTGGAGCCCCTGACAGTGGTTTGAGTGTCTCTAAAGGCTACCAGCTCCCCTGATCTCAGAGAACTGGCTCCCATTCGAACTGCCGCTGGCCCTGTGTATGGGGGAGCCAGCAGGACTAGGCCCAGTGTACTGTAGGTCACAGCCTTATGAGGCCAAAGGAAGAAGTCATCAGGTATAACCTGCAAGGCTTAAATGAGAGCCCTGAAACAGTCAGGCTTCTCCTGACTCCTTTCTATTATTAAATAAGTATATGGAAGATCAAGGTAAGTGGGATACCCTGGGAACCTTGAAAATTTCCCAAAATAGGCTATTCAAATTGATAGCATAATCAAACCTCTTCTTAAAAGACATCACTGTTTACAACATTTCCATTGTATTCTCAAACTTGCTCCTTCAGTTGGAGTGCCATGGAGCAGAATTAAAGTTTTCTGGAATGAGATTATGGTATTACTAAACCAGGGACACGTAGTATGTACTCTCTACCCAGGACCTCCTCAAGAATTGCTGGTGTTGGTCCTTTCAAGTTGGTGTATAATTGTTTCTTATTATTACTTTCCTTGATGATGAACGATGTTGAACATATTTTCATATGGTTAGTAACCACTCATTTATTTGTTTGTTAAATTGTCTTCTCTTTTACCCACTTTTTAAAAACTGGTTTCTTTTTATTATTAAGTTACTGGAGTTCCTTGTGTGTTACTGACACGAGTCCAGTTCAGATATATGGCTTGTGAATATTTTTTCCCTAGTCTATAGCCTGTCCATTTCTTTGTCTTGACCATCTTATTTTTTTACAAGCAGAAATTTAAAGTTTTAAGGAAGTTCAACTTAACGTTCTTTCTTTAACTTACATTATCTTCTTTTATGATTTGTGTTTTCCGTGCTCTGTATAAATTGTTAATCTTCTCAAAATTCATAAAAATATTCCCCTAGATTTTCTTCTAGTAGTTTTATTGTTCTAGATAATATACCAATCTTGAATTATTTTTTGTACCAAGAATCAACTCAGGAGCTCCTGCTTACCAAGCAGGTGCTGCATTACCGTGCCTTAAGTTTTTATACATAACATAAACTAAGGCTTGAGATTAAATAGACACACAAACAGATAACGAATATATGGATAATGCTTTGTTCCATAACCATGTAATAAAGAGATTTGGCCTATCTGTAGAATATTTTTTCATGTGTGTGTGTGCCTGTGTGTGTCCTGGACATTCTGTTCTGTTCCATTAACGTACAGGACCTTTGGTAATGTGGCACTGACCTCATTAGAAGAGTTAAATCAAGCACTATGAGTCTAGCAAGCTTGATCATTTTTTTAAAGATTGTTCAGGCTGTTCTTGGTCCTTGGCTTCCCCAATAAGCTTTTAAACTGAATTATTAATTTCTGGATACAAAAAAAAAAAACCACTGCATTAAAGGTGATGGAATAAGATTTTGCCACAGAAAACGTGTCAGAGACACTGAGACCACCATCCTGACAGGAGCGTACCAGGAAGAGAACCAAGGGAGATAAGCCAGTATGGTCCCGGCCCCAGGCTGGCTTACAGCCCTCCAGAGGCACAGTGCCAACACCCAGAGTGACAGTGTTTGGGTCAGTGTGGGGAGATGGAGCTCCGGGAGGTGACCAGCTTTAGAGAGGTCATGAGGAAGGGGCTTTCAGGATACAATTTGTGCCCTTGAAGTAAGAGACCAGAAAGCTGGCCTCCTCTGTCTCTCCTCACCACCATATGACCATACAGCAAGCCAAGAAAAGAGCCCTCATCGGGAATTGAGGGTAACAGCTGGCACCTTGATCTTGAACTTTCCGTCTTCCAGAGCTGTAAGAACTAAGTTCCTGCTGTTTAAACCACCGAGCCTGTGGTATGTGGTCATGGCAGCCCATGTAGCCAACACAGAGTCTCTAAGCATGAAAGGGAAATTGTCATGGACCTTAAAGCTGACAATTTAATTTGATTCAAGGGGCCATTAGAACCTACCAATGGCAGATTAATCGTATGCATTTATCTCCATTCCTCTTCAAAATCCCTCTAAAATGACAGTAAAGGAAAAATATTAAACTCATAAATCCTAAGGAAATGGAAGTAGAGATACATCAATCAACTTCTTGAAAGTAGAAAGCAGATGGGGAGTTGATAGCTGCCCTCAACTGAACAGGGAAAGTTAAAACCAATAAGAAGTAAGCAATTTGTCCCGCTGAGCCCAAGAAGGATCGGAAAGGAGAGGCAGCACCTCCAACAGACAGGCAGGCCTGCACCAAGAGCTGCGGGGCTGCAGGAGCTCGGCCCTACGGCCAAAGTGGAGCAGCCCCATCAGACAAAAGTACGATGTATGTGATTCAGAGTTCCCAGTGGCCACAATAAGAAAGGTAAAATCAATTTTAATAGACAATATATAAATGCCTCATATAAAATGCCACAGTATATGTGTGTGCCTTTGTGTGTCTTCTTGTATACCTTACATCACTTTAAATCTCTTATCAAACATTCATAAGCATGAATCACATAGAATCAATACTATAACAGTTGAATGCACCGGTATGGAACCCATGAATAAAAGGCGGATTGCATGTCCAATATATTATCATTTTTACATGTAATCCCATTTTAAAAAATACTAATAGGTACTTCACCTTTTAATGTAGTCTTCACAGACCAGTATTTCCTATCCATAGCAAGTCTCCATTCTGATTAGCCACCTTCCAAATACTCAATGATTCCAGCATGAGGGGCTTTGGGACTAGACCACGTGAGCCAGGGGCAACAGAACTGGGGAGACACTGAACACAAGGAAGCTCAGACACAGGGAAGACAGAACTGAAAACAGGGGTACGTAAATCCCGCATGCTAACAATGAAACCTACCTCTTCCTGTCGCCCCAAAACCCGAACCAGCCCTCGTTGGCCCTCAGTTCAGGAGGCTAAGCTCTTTTCAGGACTCCAAAGTGGGAAAAGCCACTGAGAGGGAGATGAAATCTTCAGAAATCCTTAACTCCAGAGAACTAATAGAAGTATTGTACCCATAAAACAACGTCAGGATATCCTAACCATGAAGGCATTTTGAAAATTTAAAATATCATAGCTAAGTAAAGATGTCAAGAGAGGATTGGGTAATAAAGACAAAGTAATCCTTCAGTCAGGCAAAAGGATCCAGAATGACAAAAAAGATAGAAGGTAAGCAATTAGAGGCTCGATCTGGGAGATGTCACCTGTAAAGAAGTTTAAGAAAAAGAATACAAAAAGTCATTTGTAGGAAAATGAATGCACCTTGAGACTATAATGTTAAGTGAAAGACCTCAGGCACCTAAGCTTCCATATGATATGAGAAGTCCAACATATAAATAATTTAGAGAGCAGAATAAAAGACAGACAGTAGGAAAGAGAGATGATCTTTGGCAAATGGAAAGAGGATCTGTAGATGATTGAAGGGGGAAGAGAAGGAGAAATAAAAATCATTAAGATGTGTTATGTATATGTACCAACTCCCCACAATAAATGTGGTTGTTATGTATTGCAAGTATATATTTAAAAAAATAAATTATAAAGATGAGTCAAGAAACTTTCTAGGGGGCCGGGGATTTAGCTCAGCGGCATAAGTACCTGCCTTGCAAGCAGGCGGTCGTGAGTTCGATCCCCGGTACCGATAAAAATGAAAAAGACCAAAAAAAAAAAAAAAAGAAACTTTCTAGGAGATGCTACTAAAAAGTATCTTTAGGGCAACTTTTTTGTCAATAGTATTGTGCTATTCAATTTTTAAATACGCTATATGTACATATATTACCTGATAAAATTGCAATTTGCTCAAAAGTAAAAACTGTCCTGAAAAGGGAGAAAAGAAAGCATTAGATTTTGCCTAGATATCTGAGTATAAGCATGACGGGGTTTTCAGTCATTCTTGATGAGCATAACTTCTGTTTCTGATAAGCAGAAGTGGGCCAGAGTTACTAAAGCCTTTCCCTCCCCTACACTTCATGTATATCATTGGTTTAGTGCAAACAACAAAAGCTTCTGGGCTTCACAGGGTGGAAAATCATGTTTGCATTTCAAGACATTTTTGTTTAAATTCAGAATGTGCGGTCTAGACATTTCTTTGGCACCTGTCACCATGGCCCCAGATAAATGAAAGGAAAGAGGGGAAATGCTTTAGAAGAATCTCTTGAAAGAGACTCTGCAGATACGGCCACTGCAGGCAGGGCTGCTCCTATACTGGCAGTGCAGGCTGGGACAGGCACAGTGTGAGCAAGGTTCCAGGGAAGGGAGATGGCTTCTCCACCTCCACAACAAGGAGAAGCAGAGAGAGAGTCCATGAGGGCCATAAATGGATCTCTGTGTTCGTCTGTTTTCGGTTATTGTAACAGAATACCCAAGACAGTAATCTATAGAGAAAAGAGGTACATCCATTGGTTCTGGAGGCTAGGAAGACACTGTTTCTGGTGAGGGCCTGGCACAGCTTCAATTCACAGCAAAAAGTAGATGAGCAAAAGGATGCTTGAGAAAGAACGGGAGGCCACGCCTGCACAATCACTAACCCATTCCTACAAGGAAAGCACCAACCCATTTCTAGGGCTCTGCTGCCACGACCCCCAATGCCTCTTAAAGTCCCCCTACTCCAGTTCTCAATACCGCTGTATTTGGGACTGTATTTTGGTGGCAACAATTTGCAAACCATAGGTCAGTCTTTTTGCTTCAAGAACCCAGGGCCACATCAGAGGATGCAGCATATGTTGTTAATTGGATTCCTGGGCCCCCTTCAGACTTGCTGTTTTGGAGGTGAAGAACTGGCACCCACATTTTAAGGAGAGCCCCACCCCCAACAAAAATGGGAAAACCACTGAGACCCATGGCAGTGCTGCTCCAGTGGAACCACTGTGGGATTTTTAACAGGTACAGAAGTCTGGGAATCACCCTCAAATATTCTGAATCAAAATAGAAGAGAGTTTTGAAAGTGAATTTTTTTTTTGGTACTAGGGATCAAACCTGGGGTGCTGTATCACTGTGCTACATTCCTAGGCCTTTCTTATTCTTTGTTTTGAAATAGGTCTTGCTGAGTTTCCTGGGTTGGGCTCAAATTTGTGATCCTGCTGCCTCAGTCTCTGGAGTAGGTGGGATCACAGGATGCACCACTGTGCCTGTCCCAGCCTGTACAGCCAAGGGCCCAGCTTGAGGGTGATTTTACTTCATAACCTTTAGACAAACAGTTCTCAAATGTATATGTGTTTTTAAATCTCCTGGGAAGCGTTGTGATAATGCAAATTCTTGGGTTTGTTGCTTCTAGGATCTAGTCTGAGGCCTAGGTATCTGCACTTTGACTGGCTCCACAGGGCACCCAGAGGGTTCACCGTGGAATAAACTGTCACTAGCCCTTAGATTGACCTCAAGCTCCATGTCTATGAGACCCCTCTGGTGGAAGCCATCCTACTTCATGAGCTGGAAGAAATCCTCACATGGGAATCCACGTTCAAATATCCAGATATTTCCTAAGCAAACACTCATCCATTGTGTCTACACTCACAAGTTTAAAAAAAACTATGTCTGGAATGGGGTTTGCCTTGGGCTTAACACTCAACTCTTGATTTTTTAAATCCCATTTCTTCTTGGTGAGTGACCTTGAACATGTGCAGCCGGGAGAGGCTGTATTTATTTTATTCATGTATTTAAACCATCTCTGTTGCAAAAGCAGGCTCATCGCATGCTTGGGACCTTGGTGCTATGCCGGTGGGTGGCATAGCCATGTGTGTGCTACACAATGCCTCTAGGCTGGAGGACTCAGGCCTGGCCCTGGGCCAGGGACAAATAGTGATGAGACATTTAACAAAGATCACGCTTTGCCCACTCATTTGAAGTGCACATTAACAGAGAGTTAAGGAAAAGGATCCAAGCACCAGTTCCCCAGAAACATGTTGGGGACAGTTCTAGCCTGTGTGGAGGCAAATATCATTCACATTTCCAACCACTGGTGACCAGATGACAGGGGCCAGTGTGACACCATAGCTTCAGGCGCAAAGAAAGGAGCCATCTCCGGGCCTTCTGAGGCCAGCACAGAAAATGCAGCTCTCCCTCAAGGCAAGCATCCCCTGGGACACTCTCACTAACAGCAATTGTAAAAGTGACTAAATGAGGCTGTTCCCTGGTCCTCCGGACAAGACAGGGCTGCCTGTGCCCACCATGCCTGACTGTCCTTCTTCCTCCAAAAACTGGGCTCTGAATTAATCCTCATGTCTATGGTACTCTCAATGTGAAGAGCTGGCAAGCACCACGGAGAAGTAGTCACACACAGGACATCTGTGGGCTCTGCCACACGCAGGAAGAACTCAGGAGCTGGCACTGTCCAGGTCCATGTGCACGTGGCCTGTAAGGAAGGCTGTAGAGAGAAGGGGAGGGGTCCAGGAGAAGAAGAAAACATCCCTGCTAAGGTGATCTGGCACCTGGGGGTCAGCATAAAACTCTCCAAGACAGAAGGGACGCAGCAATGTGAAAAACTCACCCCACCCAACTAGGATTTTGCACTGCACCTAGGACATCATGTAGCAAGATGATGCTGATAATGATGTGACAAGGACATGCCCACCCTTCTATCCTTCCCTGAATATTTACTTAGGGGGAAGCCCTGAGCATTTTACGTAAGTTCATTTCACTTATCCTTAAAAAATATTTTACTGATGTGGAAGAGGAGGGCCAGAGAGGTTACTTGTTGGAGGCCACGTGACTAACAATTAGAACTCAAGACCACCTCACCATCAAAGCTTTCCACTGCCAGTCAGTCAATGGGATGGACAGTCTAAAATTTCTCAGTTCTGTTCTTTCTGGAAGAAAATGGGAATAAAAATGGGAAGGGTAAGGATAACTTCAAAGAAAACATGAGAAGGATTTCTAGCCTGAAGCAAATGTAATAAGTGAGCTAGACGGTTCTAAAGAACACGACTCTTGCAAGCCTTGTCTTCCCGGTAAAGGAAATACTGCCCAGGAGCCCTCAGGGTACTCAGCACAGCCAGAGGACCCTTCCCTCTGGGGTCCCACCTGCACTGGGGCATCACCACAGACCTCAAGACAGGTTTACCGTGCAGCAGACTCACCAGGACCAACACAGTGGGTGGAAATCCCCTCCACACATGGAGGCAGGTGCTTGTCAGCCCTGTAAGCTGTCAGCAAAGGTAGGGATCCCCTTTCCTGGGGGTCATTTTGGGGTGTTGACTGATGACTCTGTGCTGGCCCTTCCTGATCATTTTTTTTACAAGACATCAATTTAAATATTATGGAAGTGTATGATATTCCATATGAGGAGAAGCCACACACCCGTCTAGGGGTTGCTGGTAACAACAAATGCAAAACAGCCTCTTCCTTCAGGGACCCTACATTTATGTTTCTGAGACAGGATCAGCTCCCATCAAACTAGAGAACAAATAAGGAGCATCTGTTTTAGCCTCTAGGACTCCGCACAAACTTAAAGCGGTGAGGCTGACCAGCACAGAGGAAGGCAATGCACTGGGAATAAGAGGGCCTCATGTCAGGGCTGCAGAAGGGCTAGGGAGGGACCATCGTCCACTGAAAGGGACAACCACATTTCCGTCGGAAGGGGCAACCGTGGCCTTGTTTGGCCGGTTACTGCCTTGCTGGAATACAGACTTAAGGTCGTTCCAAATTTTGATTTTTCAACAGTTGGCAGAAGTCTGGATTTTTATGTGAAATCTCCAGGTATTTTAATGTTGGCTCCTAACTCGCATTTTCTTCAAAATATTGTGTGGACTAACAAACCAGAAGCCAATCAAAATCCATACGGGTCCTGGAGCTGGCCCCACAGGCCTGCAGCCTACAACCCTGCCCTTATGTTTTCATCCTGAGTTCAACCTCCCTTTGATTATTTCTCCCAAATTCCCTATGATTTTTATTATTTCCTCTTCATGCATTCAAGCTCTTTTCTTGGTTCTTGGAAATTAGAACCAGGAGATGGATGGACAGAGAACAATATCTTTTTCCCATGCATTGAATTTAGAGCTTCATTACTGATCCACATTACAACTGAGTCAGGCAGGCTTTCTTTTTTTCTCCTCATCTTCTTTCTTCAACTTGCTTCTGTTCTAAATCAGAGCACAAAGAACAAAATTCCAGGGTCACCCACCAGATGACAGAGCTACCCGATGGAAATCACCCACATTGTTTGTGAGCAGAAAAGCCCCAAGCATAAATCTGAACAGAATATTAAAAGGCAAATGGACCAGCACTGAGCTAACAGAAACCTTCCCAGTGAACATGGGATTTCCAGGAAGATTTCCTCTGTGTTTGGCCCTTCTAAGTGTGCTGTCTGTTGGAGCCAGGGCTGAGCCCTGGGGCTGTGTGTGGGCTCTGTGTGGGATTCAGCCCTCAATACCGCTGTCTGCACATTACTCACCTAAATCTCAGAGTCCTGGACATTAGCAAAATTCTAGTGTCACCCACTCAAAGTTTATCTTTTTGCCTAAAAGTAGCTTTAAAAATTTCCTTTGTTCTTCTTCGAGTGTTCAGTCTGCCTGACATCGTACATTCCTGAGGAAGAGAACACTTCTCTCTCTTTTGTGCTTTACTTTCACCCTAGTATTTTTAAAAGGTTCAAACCTTCCCCATAAGACTTTGCAGAACACCCTGAGCTCACTGATCCCTGGAGCTTCCTTGCTATGGCCCAGATGCCTTTGCGGTAAAGCTGACCACATGACTGGCTTTAGCCAAGGGAGTAGCACTTCTGCTTGAAGCTCTTTTGTATCCAGTGCCTCTTTGGCCCTCTCCCTTTGGTCCACAAGACTAGAGGCATTTGGCTCTGATGGACAGGCCACACAGTGGTCCTCAGGTCACTGCGGAGAGGAGAACTGTGAGTACAGATGTTTAGCTCTCAGCTAAGTTTCCACAGATGACAAACTTGTATTAAGTCACTGGAATTTGGAGGACATTTGTTACAGCAGCTTGCATTAATTACTATGACTAAGACAAAAGAGAAATTGGAAAAACTAGTAAAAGCATATCTATAGACCTTTCCGTGGCCACTAGGTCCAATTACAGGAAGTGGAAGTTGTTACGATTTCAACAGCTCAGGCACGGGCAGGTGCTGAGATAACAACCACCTATTCCCTGGCATCACATGGCCCAGAAGTCCAGCTCTTAGGGACCCATCTGCAGCCCTCACCCTCTACTGAAGAACCCACGTGGTTGTCACAGTTTCCTTTGTTGTTAGCACTGTAACAGGTAAGTCCTGTTTGGGAAATATAGCTCACCTCAAGGTTGCCTGTGAGCTCAGCAGTGAAAAGTTGTCCTGAAAGGAAACGTGTCTTACTGAAGACCAGTGGAACATAAGAAGACTTGTGCCTGCTTGCAAAGAAACCCACTTTGGCTGCTACTAGGGAGGAAGAAAGAGAGAGGCACTGTGACATTTGCCCTTGGCTTGTTAAACCTTGGAGGCGCAAGTTCAGTTCCGAAGAAGCTGTCTCAGAACTGACAAACTCAATTTCAGACTTCAGTTATGGACCCAGAATGTCTGGTCATCCAGCCACAAAGAATGAAGACACAGATTCAGTAAGAGATGCAGATTTAACCAGTCTCTATCCAACAAAGGGCCCTCTTTTTTCCACTGTAAGAAAGAAAACCAAAAGAAAAAGAAACTGGAGGTGTAGCTTAGCAGTAGAAAACATGCTTAGTATGCCTGAGGCCCTGGACTCCATTCCAGCCCCAAAAGAAGGACGAGGAGGAAGATAAGGAGGAAGAGGAGGAGGAAGATGATATTGACAGGAAGAGATAGAAGACATGAAGTGATGCAGGTTCATCTTTACTTGGCACAGACACACAAAGATGCGCAGTATATGCTTGGCCATCCTGGACTACAGTGTTTTATTATTTGCAAAGAGTTGTTAGAGCATTTCTAAGTTCCATTCTCACTCGGTATTCATGGATTAATTTCTTATCCCCAGAGTGACGTTAGGCACCCTGTGGTTTGACCTCTGTGTTCACCAGCTCAGGTAGGCGAGAAGAAATTTATTTCCTGCTCATTTGGCAGTAGACTGGTAGGAAACATTAACTTCAATCTTTCTTGGAGCTGCCACTGTCCCAGGTCAGAAGACACCAGATGACGGGGGGGGGGGGGGTGTCTTGCTGCAGGCCTGAGGTGACTGTATCCTGCATCCTGAGGCTGCTCCAGGGGGGAATCCAGTGGCCTGCTTTGGTAGCGTGCCCACGGCTTGGCCAGGAGAGTGCGGTGCCTTGACTGACAATCTACCCTGAGGGTGAGCTAATTCCCTGGAATGCACAGAACAGGGATGAGGTAATTTCCTGGAAAGGAAATGGGGTGCTATTAGCATGAATGGGGAGTAGCAAAATCAACAAATGGCCACTCCAACTCCTCCCTAAGTTCATATATTTGATTTTAACTCAAGACTTCTGGAGACAGACACCTTAATTCAAAGGACTGACATCCATATTAAGGCCAAAAAGCGTCCCTTGGTCCAGTCGTAAAGAGAGAGCACCATTCCATAAAACATCCCGACAGTGGAAACTTACAGTGGGCCCAAATGTAACGTTTCCTCCTGAGAAGTCATTTCTCTCTTATTTCAGAAGTGAGGAAAGAGAATCAGAGATGACAATACTGCCCAAGGTCATCACTGAGCAGATGGCCAACCTCGCACCAAGGGATTCTGTCCAGCTTCCATCACCTGACTCTGGGCATTTCTCTCAACCTCCTTCCCTTGCTGACAGGCAGGTTTGGAGGGGCGCCCCTTGCCGCCACTGGAACCCCTTCTCACAGTGCACATCATCCAAGTCTGAGGCCTTTTCACTGGCTACTCCTGCCCTGGGTGGAGACGAGGAGGGGAAGGAACCCCAGCAGCCGGATCTCAAAGGTGAAAATATTTCCCTGCAAATACACCGTCTGTGTGCCATAGGTGTCGGTATAACTGGCCTTCTGTCTTGAGCTGGAGTTGGGAATGAATTTTTTATAGGAAAACGGAAATGCATGGGTGTGGAGCTGCCAGCAGCATAGGAAGTTCCCAGGCGACGTGTCACTGTGCAATTTATAGACCCAGGTCTCAGAAGGGCTAGAGTGAGCTGGGGAGGGGGTGTGATTTGCCGGTGGGAGAGCCTGGCACCTGGCCCCTGGCCCTGACTTAGCTCCCCGTGTGCAGTCCATGGGACCTAGGGCCCCCTCAGCCTGATCAGGGCAGCTGAGATGAAGAGAGCAGGAAGCAAACATGCTCATCCAGAAAGGGAAATACAAACAGTAATTGTGGGGAAAGGGAGCCAGAGGAAAGGGCTGGAGGTTGACCGGCCTCCAGGGCTCTCTCAGACACAGCTTGAAGCTGCTAATTGAACCTTGCCATCCACCCAAAGGATGCTATGGAGCTTGTTCTTTGGAACTGAAGACAGGTCCCACTTAGCTGTTAGGCTAGGTCACCCAAGAAATGGACAAATGGACTTTAAGCAATGGAACTAAAGAACTTCTCTCCCATTGCCATTCCTGAAAGCTTTCCCCTCCCACAAACAAGAGGGACCAGAAAGAAGCAGCCCTCACTCACCCTCAGCGAGAGCCAATTAGGCAGTAAGGCATGACAGTCAACACGGCGTCCTGGGGGCGAGGACCACAGCGCTGTTTACAGAGCCCGGCAGCCGCTGCCAGAGCTAACAACCCACACGCACGGTCCATCTGGGCAGGCTGGAAAAAGTAAACTATTTTCCTCTGGATCTCGGTGGCTGCGGCTCAGAACATTCTGCACAGCCACATTTGCTTCCCTCCTCCCAGATCCCCTCCAGAAAACCCACACATCTGGATACACATTTGAAAATAAATATGCATAACAGCGGAATCCACACTGAAGGTGGGGGGCAGGCACCCCTCTCCCCCAAGGTCTTATCTGGATGGACACTGCCCAGAAGCTGCCTTGGGACAGCCCACCCTTGATGCGGGCACCCAATGTGGCATTTTCGAGAAGTCCAAGAACTCTTTCAGAGCACCCGTGATTGCTTTGTGGCTCCCCGTACAACACAAACACAGTTCTGAGGTCTGTAGCTCACATTCTCTTCCCCAAAGACATCTACAGACTTTTGAACTCAGAAGCCCAGAGGGTGAAAAGGCCTGAGTTGCTTTTCAAGTTCGCTGGAAACTGCTACCCAAGACTGCATCCTCACCTGACCCGCCCACCCCAACCTTACCAAAGACTTTCTTTCTCGCTAAGATGACAGAAAACAAAGACTGCTTCTGCTCGTCCCAAATTTATTCCTGTCCATTTTCCAGCTCCAATCTCATAGTATTGACTCCATGGGTTACAGGGATGGAAAATGCCAGGCCAACTTCTGGGAAGCTGAGAATGAACAGGCTGTGCTGTTCTCCTAGGCCCTGAGATTGTAATTGGGGGCAAAGGAGGGGAGCGGGGTTTGGAGCCAAGCTAATTCAGGATGCGGCGGGATAATGACAGAGGTGCTACGGACTTGGCCGACAGGAGGAGAAAGCAGAGAGTAATTCACAGAGCATAGCCGTGGTCAGCAAATGGCCAGGTCATCTTAAAGCAGACTGCTGAGGTCCTGCTGCATTGCTCCCTTGCCCAGGTCCCATGGTGTCAGTTGCCACATGCATGAGGTTCAAGGTTATGATAATGAGCATGCCAGGGAGTGCCAGCACCTAGCCTTGGTCCTAAAGCATCAGCCTCCCCAGGCTGGCAGCAGCAAGGGCTCCCTTCACCTGGCAGACACCTTCCTGCATCTGTCAAGGTGCGGCTCAGTCACCTCCTCTGGAAGCTGTACCCACCCAGCAGAGTCAGTCGCCCTCCTGGAGTCCCCTGTCAGTGGCCTCTAATATTTTTGGTGTGTTTGCCTCTAAAAGTAGTTCCAAAATTCATAGACCCATTGCACCATGTTCAGGATGACATTAAAAACAAATTCATTGTAATTGTAAATAGTTGCAGAAGATACCACTAATATTGCAAGTATTAGCATTAGAGCATTCTCCTAAATGTTCCAGTGGAAACAAAGTAACAGAGCGATTTTGCAGCGTTGTATGCATCACTATCAATTTTTAAAATTGTGTAGGGTAGTTGGGGGTATAGCTCAGTGTAAGATTACTTGCTAGCGTATGTGAGGCCCTGGGTTCAATCCCAGCACTCCTCCAAAAATAACAAAAAGCATTAAAATACTTCTTTATTAACTAATTATTCCATTTCTTTCTGAGTTCATATTTTCATTCTATCTGGGATTTTTTTTTTACTTCTTAGTAACATAAACGGTCATCACTACATACAAACAAAGTGAAATTTTAATTTATTATCACTATAAGCCTACAAACTTTAAACAGCTTTTACTAGGCCAACTTATAATTTTGATAATTATCAGAATATAATTGTTCAAAATAATACAGATATACATTTTTATAAATAATTGAAAAGGTACTTTTTCATTGATAAAAAATTATAGGGCTGAAAATCAATTCTTCTACTCCTACTTGACATATCAAGAGAGAAAACTGTAAGAAACTTTGTTCTCTCAAAATGCAAAATGGGAAGGAAAGAAGTACCACCACGCCAAAATTCATGTAGTAATTTATTATCAAAAATTGGTAATGGCCAACCAGCTGGCAAATCAATTTGGCACTCCTTCCGTTTTATCAAAAGGAAAAAAAATGGAAACCATGAGACATGAAATCCTATGTGTTACCAAGTCATATAGTCATTCTCTGTCCTGTTTCTGGGAAATGCACCAAAAAAGACTGTACCAAACTTCTCAGATGACTGGTAATCAGACCTGCTACCCATTTACTGAGAGACCCCTCCTTTAAACTGAAAGGGTTGGGAAGGTTTAAATGTCTTCTACTTTTAATATGACTTTACCAATATATGTTTTTTTACTTTCCACATTGAAATGCAATTCACATACAATAAAAGTCATTCATTTACAGTGTACAGTTTACTGGGTGTTAGTATTTTTATAAAGTTGTGCAACCATCGCCAACACTATCTAATTGCAGAACATTTTCAACACTGTCATAAGAAATCCTGCATCCATTAGCAGTAACTCCTCACTTGCCCTTCCAGCTAACACAATTTTTAATAAAACTATTTTATATCATCACATGTTTCAAATGTATTCTCATCAAAACCTTGGCCTTTGAGCTAAAGATCATTCGGTTCAGAAAAATGTCTGCCATGTAACCCATTTGGCTGGACAGCCAACATTGTCAAGACAAGTAGCCAAACCAGATCTAGTTTCAATTAGGGTGGGGGAAAAACTGGCTTCATCGTATCTTTCCCCAGTAATCTTACTTTTGAATTCTAATCCCAAAATGAGAGATTGACATGTAGACCAGTAGTGAGTAGACCAGCTGTCCGTCTTCGAGGTAAACTGAGAATTCACAGCACTGGGTTGTGCGTTAGTTGACTCTAGAATGAAGAAGTCTTTATTCTTGCTTAGAAATGCCCTCTTTTCTTTGGGAGACTGCTTTTTGTAGGAGGCACGCAATCTTTGACATTATGTGAGAGATAAAACCAGAGAGGTTGGTGAACAGAAATTCTTGATTTATAAAACATCTTGAATTCATAACACCTCAATGCAGGGCAAAATAGGTCGTTTCTGAACACTGCATTTCACTCTCAGCAGACCCATGTACTGTACAGGACACGGGATGGTGGAGAAATGCACCACATGGATCCCCTTCAAGGAAACTTTTACTCCCCAGCTGTGGGCATGATATCTATAGATACAACTGTCCACATCCAGGGTCAGCCTCAGCAGCTGTGGGGCCAGCTTGTCTGCTCTTCTGCCCTATGAGGACAACTCCAGGGGGCAGGACTTGCTCCAGTGCTTCCCACAGGCCAGCTATGCCTTTGTAGGGTCTGCACTGTGGCTTAACTTCTCCCCAACTATGCTTCCTCCCTTTTCCCTTGACAGGTGTTGATCTCCAATACATATCTGGCACCCCAAATTCTGAGTCACCTTCTGCTTCTAGAGAACCCAGCCTCTAACAGAAAGACATTAGTTTCTGATGTCCATTTACAGAGGTTCGCCAGCACAGATGTGTCAAAACCACAACTTTTTGCTCCAAACACCAGCAGGGCAAGCTTCCACGGTGAGACACAGAATGAGCAGGAGGTGCTGTGACTTTCCCTGGCCAACTGAGGGCAAGGAACAAAGGGTGCTCTGGATGAACAATCTTAGGTAGCTCTTCTCAGGGAGAGAGTCAGTGTGGGACTTGAGCACTGGAATTTGACTCTCGTAAAATCAGCTCAGCCCATGTCCCCTTAGGGAGCCTCCAAGGACTTCTTAGAGGGTTCACATCCGATTCAAAACTCCTGCCTGCACATAGTCTTATCAGACACAGTAATGCCACACTGTGTCTTCACTGATCAGTGTGATTGCTCGCCTTCTCCGTCTCCCTAGGGCTCTTCTTTCAAGAAAGGCGAGTTTCATTCAGGTATTCACCCCTCAGTAGGTAGGACATCAGTGACATTTCTTTCAACAAGCCCTGAATGCTCACTGCATACTAAGGTACAGGGATGAGCAGGACCTGACCTCTGCCCTCAACAAGTTCCCAGTCTTACAAGACAAACAGGAGGGAGCTGGAATGGCAAAAAGGAGTCAAAGACAGTGAATACTCAGAAAGACCCAGCCTCAGCCACGCTGGAGAAGAAAGCCATCTATCTGTTCTAATTTATCTCTGTTGAAATCTCCTTGAGGCAGAGTACCAGCTGCAGTCTGGTAATTAAATAAAACTTTATTCTAGTAACATAATAGTAGAAAAATAGTGACACAGCTGAGATTTGCCCCTTTAATTTTTGTGTTTTCAAGGGCAGCTCTAACAAATAGTATATTTACATTGAACAATCGAGAACTTTGGTCTTTGTAAGTTGGTAAAATGTGGCATTTATTGGACTCAAATTCCAACTAGTTAATGGCACTATTCTTGGCCAGGTTTTACTCCAAACCTCAATGTGTAGAATTTTTTTTTTTTTTTTTTTTTTTTTTTTGTCTTTTTCATTTTTATCGGTACCGGGGATCGAACTCACGACCGCCTGCTTACAAGGCAGGTACTTATGCCACTGAGCTAAATCCCCAGCCCCAATGTGTAGAATTCTGAAGATAACAACAAATAACAGCAGCTGTAACAACCTGATATCTATTGAGCACTTACTCAGGGTAGACACTCAGCTAAGAGCTTTTAATTTACATTACTATTTGAAATAATCCCACGACTAAAATACTGGTACTGTCTTAACTTTATAGATGTTTGGGGCATTCCAGGAACTGCCTTTGCCAGCAGGTTACAGAGTACAGAATGGAACCAAGACCTGGCTATGACTCACTGATCAAGCCCCCTGTGTCCCATGACACTGCCTGCAATTTCAGATGACAGAATCCCTGGGACCTTCAAAGCCACCTGGAGCGCCATGCTGCCCCAGTAGAATTAAAAGCTTCAAGCCGGCATCACCAGCAAAGTCCCAGCCCAGAAGCAACCACATCTACGCACAGATGATTAAAAGTAGATTTTTAAAATAGTTGTAGCTCTCTCGAGACAAAGCCATCTGTAACATAATGGAAAAGATTCTGCTGTGTGATCTCAGCACTGGAGGCTCTAGGCTGATTTTCTAGTCTGTTATTCCTAGGATGTCTGTATGTCCAATGCTTCCTTTTGGCAGAGTAACAAATACCTGAGATAATCCATTTAAGAGGAGAAAAGGTTGATGTGGTTCAGTTTCAGAGGTTTCTGTGCATGGCCTTGTTGCTTTGGGCCTGTGGCAGCACAGTAGATCATGACCAGAGCGTATGGCAGAAACCTGATCGCTTCAAGGCAGGCAGGAGAGAGAGAAAGAGAGAGCGCCAGCCAGGGTCGCAATAGCCCCCTTGTCGCCGCCTAACTTCTTCCCCACCAGGTCCCGATTCCAGTAGCACCACAGGCTGGTGACCAAGCTTTTAGCACATGGGTCTTTGGGAGACATTCAAGACCCAAACTGTAACAGGGCTCACGCTATTCCACCTCTGGCTGGACCTCATCCCTAGACTCTGGCTCAGTATATCCGCTTTTTATACCCCCGCTCGAGTGATTTACAGGCTTCTCACATTACACACGCTCCGAAGGGTGTTCCTGAGTGTACCCTACTCAAAGCCCCATCAACAAAGTCTTCCCTGTTTTGATTAATGGGAATTTCCTCCTTCTAGTCCCTTCAAAGAAAGTTGAGCGCCTGGTCCCAGCCACTATGTCTCTGTGCCAGACCAAGACCCAGTTTCCTGTCTCCCTTTTCTTCCCATTCCTGCCTCTCTCTGTTCTCAAACACTCAGCCAGAAGGGCCACATTAAACCATGAGCCTGAATATATGACTTCACTTCTCAGGGCCTCGATGGCTTCACGTGGCTCAGAAAAGCAGCCACACTGCTCACAGTTGGTCACTGAGCTCTAAGCAATAAACATCACCTTCCCCCTGGACTCCTGGGACCTCACCCGCTGCCCCAGCCAAGTGGGCTCCTTGCTGTCTTTTAAGGCACTCACTGGCTGCAACAGCTTCTCTCGGGTACCTGCCTGGCTCACCCCTCACACGGCACCTCCCAGGGGATCCCCTTTCTGGCCACACTGTTGAGGTTCAAATCTAAAATGACCCCCAAGCTTCCTGTGTTTACAGGGGCTTGTTGTGGAGAGGTGGTGTCTCCTCAGAAGAAATGGGCCACAGGGGGCACAAGCGGGAAAGGTGCCTCTCCCTGCCCGGCTGGTCTCCTTATTTGCTCTGCTTCTGGGCTTCCAGGAAGTGAGCAGCTTTGCTCCCCAAGACCCTTCCACTGTGCCTCTTCCGCTCTGTAACTAATGAACTATAACTGAAATCTCTAAAAACAAAAAAGTAGGAGCCGCAAGAAACTTTCTCTCCTTTAATTTGTCGGTGTCAGGCATTGAGCCTGGGCAGTGAGGAAGTAACTGAGAGTCGCGCAGTCCAAAATGCCAACGTCTGCTCTTCCCTGTTCTTCCTGGTGTCTCCCACAGCACTTGCTGCTCTCAAACCACCCATGCTCCTACTCACCCGTCCTCTTCCCTGACCCATGTGAATGTCCACTGCAGGAGAATAACGCTACTCTAAATACTTAGACTGACTACGTAAGAAATAAAGTGGCAGGAGAGTTTGAGAAGATTCAGGGAGAAAGCCACGTGCCATGGTCTAAGTTTTGGGATTTGTTCCCCAAGCCAGCACACCTTGGGCTGACACATGTGTGTTGAGTTTGTGGTCCCTGAGAGCTGCGCAAGCCAATTCCTTACCCTTGGGATGGACCTATCACAACGGGTGCTCAAAATGCGACACTGTTTTTCAAGTAGTCACAATTCCCTAGCAATATAAACGATAAAGGAGATGAGAATTGGGTGCTCAAAAAGATAGTCAGACCTTTGGGTTGATGCCAAATCTCTCTGCACTTTGCTCTCGCCATATAGTAATAATTGAAAATACATCACAACAGAGAGAGAGACAGAGAGACTGCAACAGAGTCACAGACCAAGAGACCTGCCTAACTCGTTTATCCCAAGAGGTATTATGGGGTCAGCAGAGCCAGGTCTATAAACACATTCAGCAAGCTGGGCGTGGTGGTGCACACCTGTAATCCCCGGACTGCAGGGAGGTGACAGGAGGATCACAAGTTCAAGCCCAGTCTGGACAACATAGAGACTCAGTGAAACCCTGTCTCGAAATTTTTAAAAAGTGCTGGGGATGTGGCTCAGTGTGAGGGCCCTGGGTTCCAACCTCAGGACTACAGAACAAAGCAAAAAACATTCAACAAGTTTCCCTCACTATCTGCAGTGCTCCCCGTACCTTCAGTATGTGGTTTCTCCAACTTTGAGTCCTGGAAATGAGAGGACTCACCAAATACTTTAGGAAGCTATGACTTTGTCATCCCAATGTTATGTGTCCCCACAAATAAGGCAGGGGAAAACCACTGCAGTTCATTCATTAACTGCAAAGAAATTCATGTCTCCCCCTCAATGCACACATGCACACACACTCCAGAAGACCAAAGAGAAATGGTATTCTGCACCCTTGTTTTCTTTCCTGATATGCTCTCATTCCAACCCTGTCTGCAGAAATGCCCTAGTGGGCTTCTCCCAGGGGAAAGCATCTCCCAGGGAGTCCTCCTTCAACTGGACGAAGCAACCAGGACGGGTCAGGTTAGCATCCTCCTTGCCTGGGGTGTCCCTGGGCAG
The DNA here is from genome assembly GCF_034190915.1 of Cavia porcellus. NCBI lineage: Eukaryota > Metazoa > Chordata > Mammalia > Rodentia > Caviidae > Cavia > Cavia porcellus. The sequence continues at coordinate 21,619,878 of NW_026947500.1, forward strand.
CCTGCCCCCACACAGGCCACCCCATCCCTCCACTCCTAACTCTGCCAGCAGGAGAAGTGACAAGAAGCAGAGCCCAGAGATGCTGATTCTAGACCCCCTGCCCCTCCCGTCACCAGCTCTTACTTTTCCTCCAGCAATTTCTTCGCCAGGCACCTTCTTGTGGCTACAGCTCTCAGGGTGCATACCCACACACAGAGCATCCTGCTTTTGCCTTTCTCTCCTGTTAAATGTGTCCAAATATCAGGAGGTCTGTAATCCTTCTCGTTTAGGTTGGTGGCTTTCATAGGAGTATGTGTGGGATCTCTATATAAAAAGTATTTAGGTTGGCACAGTTGCAAGTGGTATGCCAGAAATCTGGGCTGTAGAGTCAGCTCTCCCCTTTTGGGTGGTAAGAGGGTCCCTGAGTTCAGAGATACTGCTTTCATGCACTGGACAGCAGTCCCTGCTCCCCTGTGACCTGCCACCCACTCATCTGACAGGATAATCAGAGTGGGAGAGGGACCCTGCACCTGGATAGTAAAAGAGAGAAGAGAAAAGACTTGATAAAGACTGGCGGGGGCAGTTGGTGGGAGGTTGGCCAAAACTTACATTTCATTTAAGGAGGAGAAATAGATTTAGGTGGCCTATTATACAACACGATGACTATATTAACAGCACTGGAAAGCCGTCCTGTGGTATCCACAGGGGAATGGTTCTAAGCAATCTCATGGTTAATCAGACCCAAGAATGCTCAAGTTCTTTAAATAAAATAATGTAGTGTTTGCATCAAACCTGCAACATCCTCCCCTTACTCTAAATCATCCTTACTTATAATATGTAATAAATTATAACAACAAGTTGTGTAATTATTAGAGCACATTGTTTAGGGAATATTAGCATGAAAATTCTGTGCACGGTCAGAACAAACACAGGTTTTAAAAGTTTCTTAAAGCCACAGGCACAGAAAGCCAAGACAAAGATCACACTTGAAAATAACTAAGGGAGACTTTAAGTGAACTCACCACCAAAAAATGACAAGCATGTGCAGCAATACATATTTTAATTCGCTAGATTTAAGATCCCAAAATGCATATGTATTTCAAAGCATCACATTGGACACTGTAACTGTACACAACATTTGGCAACTGAAAGATTCATTTTTATAAAGACTGATGTCAGAGATGCACGGAGAAGACTAGAGGGGCCCCCCAGGTCACCACTAACCTGGTAGGGGGTTCTTTGGTCCCACCTCTTCTGAACTAAGCCTTTTTTAAAAATTTTATTTAAGGAGAAAAAAGAAAAAAAAAGGGTACAAGTTATACAGAATTTCAGAAAAAATAAACAGTAGGAAATCACTAGTTAATTACATATTGTCATCTTAGAAATTGTTGTTGAAGTTACAAAATTAAAGCATATAGAGGGGACTTTCAAACAGTGAGACTGCAAACAGTTCTGTTCAATGATCCAACAAAACTCAGTACTATGGTTATCTATCTTATATACTTATATATGCAGTTATATCTTTTAGAGAACTTTCTTTTCCTTTCTTTTGTACAATGACAATTACACATTTTGGGTTTTATTGCTCCCACAGTTCTTATTACTTTTTTTTTTGAAGAAAGTAAAACCAAAGGTGACATACCAGGACAGAGTCAGTCAAATCAAAAGGATGGACATAATACATAATGTAAAAACAAAATACAAGGTGATCAACAATGGTTACCATAATGCCTCTTGTTATCTTAAAAAAAAATTGCCTATATCATCAGTTATAATAAAATTGAGCAAAACAGTAAAGAATAAGACCAATAAAACCAAAACATTGGAGACATTAGAGGACTTCAAAAGAAGATAATAGTCAACCAGAATGGGCATCACAATGAATCTTATTGTTTTCATAGTTGTTGCCTAGACTTTCAAACTTGGTACTATCAAGCATAACAGAATAGAGGAAAATCAGTCAAAACAAGATAGTGAAAGCAATACAGAGTTTCAAATCAAGTTAATAAAAAATCAAAGTGGGTTACTATAACATATCCTGCTATTTTTTATTTATTTTTCCTTTAATCAAAAGGATAAAAATTTAAAAGTAGATAATAAAAAGGAGATTGAGATAAAAAAAAAAAAGGGCATAACAACAAAACAGCACAGGTCAAAACATAGCCATTTAAGCAAAATAGTGTTTCACCACAAGATAATCTCAACATAATAGTAGTTACCATAGTGTCTCTTCCCTTAAAATCTTTGGGTATAACTTTGTATACTGTAGCATCAAACATATCAAGACAATGTAAAACTGTTCAAGAGAATGACAGTATTACAGGGTATTTAGAATCAACTAACAGAAAATGAACAATGGTTTCTGTATAATCTCCTTGTCTATAAAAGTTTTTGTTTATATTATCACATATAATAAAATCCAATAAGATACAACACGTTAAAACTGATGGAGACAAAAGAACAAAAGCTTGATGGGACTTCAAAACAAGAGGATATTAAATCAGCACTACCTATTATGATGTCTTGTTTTCTCCAAAATGGCTGTTCCTACCATCTGAACTAAACCTTAAGATGACCCAAGTCCCCTGCCTCAAGCACAGGGTCAGAGGATGGGGAGACTTAGCAGAAAAGCGTGTCCCTGTCCAGGAAGGACTTCATGTTTTCCAGAAACAGAGAGGTCATAGCCAAGAGAGCAAAAACACCTGACTAAACCCAGAGCAGCAGCTGTGTCATAGAGAAATTAGTCCCCAATGGCCCCAGAACTCCAGGTCCACGCTCTAGCCTGGACAATCCTCTACTGTCTGGGTTGCCTTTCTTTCAATCAAGAGATAAGGAAAGTATTTTTAAAAATTTTTTTAAATAGTGAAAAGGCACAAACAAATGTGCCAATGATAAAAGTACACAGAGTGGAGGAAGCAGGCTCAGAGACTGTCACAAATCCCAGTCCACATGATCGTGAGGGATCGGATACAGTGGCAGAACCATGCTGAGCACCGAGCTCCCATCAGCTGGGAGAAGTGGGAAGCCTTGTCTTACAGTGTTTTGCTAATGAGCTATGATCCATTTCTTGTAAGAAATGCTAAAAGTGCAGAGCGCGATGGGTAGGGAGAATGAAACCTGCGACACCTTCTATCCAACTCCTAGAGCAAGCCGCGAAATCCAGCACACCCAGCTCAAGGGAGGTTGGGAAGCAGGAAAGCCAGGGAACAGAGGTGCATTCATTAGAAGGCAGGTCACCCCTCTGCACTGAGTCCCGAGTCAGTAGCCAGCAACTGGGAGAAGGTGAGTACTCTGCTAAAAAATGTTTGTGAGAACATTTTAGGAGATCCAAAACATGCTATGAAATTCTGTAGCTCGTCTTTTGAAGCTGTGAAAAGAAATTCTTTGCCTATTTGAACCCCCAAATCAGATTCATTCTGCTAAGAAAATGCCCACCAACCCAATCACACCCTTCCAAGCCCATTTGAATACACTCCTTTTCATGAAGGGAGATAAGCTTCCGAGATGCTTAGTATCCTTTTCTGAATCTTCCATAGCACTTTGCACATCTTCCATAGCGTCTGCATTCTGCTTTGTACTGGCTAATTGTGGACTTGATGCTCTTCGATATCCTTTGGGTGGGTCTGCCCCCCCCCCATTCAAAACATGCTGCTTAGAAAGTCACTGGTGAAGACAGCAAATCAAATCCATTGATGGCAAAGTAATCTTCTGATATTTTAGGAAGTTCCACCCTCAAAGGTACCCAATTGATAAACAATGAGTATCAAATGTCTTAGGGAAATATACCTTAAAGCAGGTTGGGGATATGAGGTGTCTACTAAGTCCCCTCCCTCCCCACACTGATCATAAGAGTTGAAAACCTTTTCTAGAATGCACTCTACTTTTGAAATTCCAATTTGACTAATCCCATGGTAATTTAGGACAAATGATATTCTTGCGTGCCTGTTAGAAAGTACGTATTTACTCAGTCACTTCTTTGTATTTCTGAAAAACTACAAAATCAGAAGACTTAAAAGCAGCTAAAGAAATTAATAGCAAGGGGCTAGAGATATAACTCAGCGGTATGGTGTGTATGCTTAGGGTGTCCAAGGCTCTGGGCTCAATCGCCAGCACACGGGGAAGAGGAAAAGCAAGAGGGGGAGGGGAGGAAGAGGAGAAATTGATGGCAGCTTTTACTGATCAATAGTCTTATAATCTTTCAAGATTGCTCAACTTACATAATCAATTAAAGACATGCCCTAGTCCTAGTCATGACAGTATATTGATTTTGCCTGCGTAAAGTATGCCTCCTTCTAATAATAGCACCTAAACCACATTTCCTTAGGATTCTGATAATTCTCTCCTTCATTCACATGGAGTTCACCTCAGTCTCTGGTTGAAAGAATAGACATAAAACCAACACATGACCTTAATATACCAATTCTCAGACATAATGATAGTCTTAGGGACAAAAAGATGCTCTTAACACTTAAACATTTCCAATTAGCCTAATCTAATCATTTGCTTCAGCTGTTGGCAAATGTATCCTTTTTTTCTCTTAGGATTGTTCAACAGAATTATGGTTCAGTTGGGAGCACCTACACTAAAGCATGCCTAAGGTTCCCAGACTTTCTGTTACATAAAAGAATAAATTCCCTTTTATTATTAAATCTTATTCTAATTGGGTTTTCCTTACTTGTAACTATGGCTCCTGACTGATGTAGCATGACTATTAGTATAATGGTAGTTGCCATTTACTGAGCACCCAGTGTATGCCAAATCAATCGATATCTACATCATCTATATCTATATGTAGTTTCTTAACTTCATAACTATGGAGACACTTATTATAGGCTGACTTTTCTGGTGAGCAAAGCAAGGCTCAAACAGAGGACTGTTTTCTCCAAGGAAGTGGCAGAGCTGAGATTTGAACTCCCATCATCCAGCCTCTGGAATGTACATCCTGGTCTCGGTACTGGGCTGTCTTGTCAAAGAAGGGTTATCTGCTACCTATTTATACCAGGAAATAAAGAGTCTTCCCAGGCATGCCTGGATTGTCATCAATTATATCAAAATAAAATGTCATTCTCTCCAAAGGAACCATCCTTTTAATCTTCCAACTTCTTCCTCAAACTTGTCCAGCAGGTTGGTTTATCACCAAATCCTCGGCTGAGTTACGTGACTTTGGTGTCTGGGAAGGAAGTCACATAAGGAAGGAATAAGGAAGTCTGGGCTTCCTTGACACTCCAGTGGGAGATCAAGAAGGAAAGTGACAAGTGACATGCTCTGATGGCTGTGTGGACTGGTACCCTTGGAATACGGGGGTCAAGGTTCTATCACATGGCCGAGAGAGACAAGGATTACCTTCTGATATCAGGCCCATGCAGCAGGTCAGGAGCTCCATGCAGACTCTGGAGCTGACATCCAAGGAGACTGTGCTCAGGCAAACACCTGGCTGCCGGAGTAGGGGTAAGTGTGAGTCAGCCTCATTGCAGATTTGGCTATGTTCAGCAGGGAGATTATCAGGGATTACTGGAGATTATGGTAAAGGGAAAACACAGTGTCTTTAATCCCATGTCTCATGAATGAGAAGCAGTGCCCTGTTAGAAAGATCCACCTGCTTTGCAAGATTGAGCACAACTTACAAAACAGTCTACCACTGCCTTGGGGCAGTGCACAGTGGAAGCAGGTGGCAGGAGCAGAGGCTAAAGGCGTCCCGCTCTCTAGACTGTCAACCTTATTCTCTGGTCAAATTCAGATGGGTCTGGAGTGAAGAAGCTCCAAGGCTTTGCTGCTCTGGCTTGCTGCCTCAGAAGTAGTGGATTAAAGAGATATAAAAGAAAGAGATCACCAGCCCTGACTCAAAATCAAGGGCATTGGGAACTTAGCAGAGCTTCCACCTGTGCTGCTCCTGAAAATCAAGTCCCAGAGCTGCTGGGAGAAGCCCTGAACCTCGGGTATTCAGAGGATATAAATGTGATTTGTCAAACGGCAACCCTCAGGGGGCTGTATAGAAATAAATGGCCTTTACTTTTGTAACTGTCAGGTTGTTTGTTATTTAATTGCAATAATCACCTCAAAATCTATTTTGTTTGGAGATGGAGATGCAGCTCAGTGACAGAGTGCCTGACCAGCATAGTCAAATCCCCGATTCTGTCCCCAGCACTACCAAAAAGTGAAAATATATGAATGAAAATATATTTGCATCAGGCCCAAGTGTTCCTTGGTCAAGTCCGGTTCCACCTTCCCAAGTAGCCCCAGGGAGGCGCTTCATCTTCCAGACGTGTATGTGCCCCTAAATGCCCATGGGGACTTTATGGTGCTTTAGGGTGAATATTCTGCTTCATATACATGGTATGCTATCGGCTGATGAATTGTCTTTTTCATTTAAAAATGACATCTTGGGATGAAAAATTGCTCCACATCTTTAGTCATCTGGGAAATGCAAATCAAAAGTACGCTGAGATTCCATCTCACCCCAGTCAGAATGGCTATCATCAAGAGTACAAAACCAGTGAATGCTGGCAAGGAGACAGGGGAAAGGAACTCTTCTGCACTGTTGGTGGGAATGTAAATTAGTACGGCCACTATGCAAATCATGCACTAATTTAAAAATAAAGACATTTCAGGGATCCGTTCATGTGAAAGAACTCTGATACCTTCCTCCTGAGCCTTCTGAAATAGAATCATGGAGAGGGCTTGTCCTCAGTACTCACATTTTTAAACAACCTTGGATCAAAAAAAAAATTTTAAATTGCATTTAAGGACTGGAGGTGTAGCTCAAGAGCAGAAAGCTTGCCTAATATGTGCAAAGCCCCTGAGTTGAAGTCCTGAGCTGAAGCCTTAGTGAAACAAAACAAAACAAAACAAAAAAATCGCATCTCTATGGAGCTGGTATGTAGCTTAGTGGTAGAATGCTCACCTCGTAGGTTTAAGATCCTGGATTCAATCCCAAATTTGAAAAAAAAAAATGCACCTGCACTGAATTTGTGCAGATCTTTGTTCTTGTCATTATTCCCTAAACAATATAAATAAAATAAGTATTTACATTACATTTATACAGCATTCGGTATTGTAAGCAATCTATACATGATTTAAAGAGCAGGATGGGATTGCGTAAGTTATATATAAATACTGCAGAGCTATTTCATACAAGGAATCTGAGTGTCTTCATATTTTGTTATCCTTCTGACTGACCGGGTCCTGGAACAGACCTCCACACTCTTCCACAGACACCAGGGGGTGACGGGTCATGAAACTGAGCAGCACTGGGCAGGCTTTCCACCCACCTATCCAGTTTCTGCACTAGCTTTCTCCCCCGGATAGACCGGCATTCCTTCACCAGGCTGGGTCCTCCAGGAGGTGCCAGCTGTAGACTTAGGTAGAGATAGAGGAACATGCCTGCGGTGGCCCATCAGTGCCCACTCCCTAGCACCTATCAAAATCCCCCAGCCTCGCTGTCAGGTGGCCCGGGGTAAAGACATATTCAAGACCACAACCACTCGTCAGGGACTTCTCTCCCCACCAACACCAGAGGCTGGCGGCCCTGTCTGCACCTCCTGAGAAGACAGCACAGAGCGGTGAATTGGATGTGGAGCTTAGAGCTAGCTGACTTAGATTCAGCCCAAAACACTTATTTCCTGTGTATCTTTGGGCACGTTCCTGAACCTCTTTTTTTTTTCTTTCTTTCTTTCTTTGCTTCCTTTCTTCTTTCTTCTTTCTCTTTCTTTCTTCCTTCTCTCTCTCTCTCTCTCTCTCTCTCTCTCTCTCTCTCTGTCTCTCTGTGTCCCTGTCTGTCTATCTCTCTCTCACTCTCTCCCCTACGGAAATAGAACTCAGGAACTTGGGCTTGCCAAGTAGGCCCTTGTGCCAGCAAGCTATATTCTTGGGTCCTCCCGAGCCTTTTTAAGCCTCAGTTTCCACTCAGGAAACATTTCTCTCATGTTAGCGATCTCCCAGAGTGCCCACGTATGCAAGGAGCTAAAAAGGATACTTGGTCTCAGGATGACATCCTGAGCTATTGCCCTAGCAGGACGGTTCAAGGTTAAGCAGCTGAGGGGTCACCCCTGAGGGTGATTCAGACAGAGGCAATCCAAGACAGAGGGATGTGAGCCAGTACAGCCCCCTGAGGTCAGGGCAGGGGGAAGAGTTCAGAAAATCCATACTGGGATGACCCCAGGAACACTCTCTGTCTCTGTCTCTGTCTCTGTCTCTGTCTCTGTCTCTGTCTCTCTGTCTCTCTGTCTCTCTCTCTCTGTCTCTCTGTCTCTCTCTCTGTCTCTCTCTGTCTCTCTCTGTCTCTCTCTCTCTGTCTCTCTCTCTCTCTCTCTCTCTCTCTCTCTCTCTCTCTCTCTCTGGGCTCCTAACAGCCACACTGCAGGCTAACGATGCTGGGCTGAGGGCACCTCACACTCTTTTTTCCTGTTTCTATCTCAAGGCTCCCCTCTCCTCTGCCCTCTTTCCTCCAGTCTTTGGATATATCACACTGTTGTGCTTTGAAGGATAGGAAAGCAGAAAAAAATGAAAAATAATCAAAGCTCCAGTGAGAAAAGAGAAAGAAGGTCCTTTTTCCAAATTTAGAATTTTTCAAATTAGCGCTAGATCTTAATTTTTGATTGAGGGGAGAGTGATACATCAGAGTGGCTATGAAAGCTGGCTTTGGAGGCTACAGAACTTTGAGGGCAAGCAGTGCAGGTTCCCTTCTCAGCCTCAGTTTCCGCACATGTCACACCTCCTCGGGCAATGGTTCTGACGGGCACACATTAAGGGCTTCACAAACAGATCCTGCTATGATTTTTCTCTGACCATCCCTGTTGTCTATTCAGCATGCCAATCTGTGATTTGCCTCAACAGCCAATTTCTTAAACTCACTCTTTCTTTCTGTCTTTCTTTCTTTCTTTTGAGTGAAAGGAACAAAAGAAGCAAAATGACCCATAACCATGTTAGTATGATTTGAATGTGAGCATTCAAAGTTTATTTAATTCCCAATTTTTTTGTTTTAATTCACTTTCATTTTAATTTTTCACTTCAATTCATCCAATCCCCAAAGCTCATATTACTGTTATTTGGTGGTCAGGCCTTTGGAGATAATTGGGGTTAGATGAGGTCCTAAAGGTAGAGTCTTCTTGGTGGCATTGCTGGCTTTATAAGAAGAGGAAGAGAGACTCAAGCTGGCAGGCTCGCTCTGGGTCACGGATGACATCTGTCTTTCATGATGCAGCAAGAGGCCTCCATCAGATGCCAGGCTGGGCTCTGGGCTCTTCCCAGTCTCCAGAGCCAGGAGCTATACAACCATCTATACTTTGTAGATTACCCAGCCTGTGGCATTCAGTTTTAGCAACAGAAAATGAACAGACGCACACCATAGGCTACAAACAGCATAAGCAGTTTGCAGTTAAGCAAAAATCACCAAGGCCTATGGAACATCTGCAGTCAGCATGAGCAGTAGTTTCACTGTCGCAGTACCTTCTAATATCCTCCCTGACTCTCTAGGAATACTAGAAAGTAACAACGACTCTAGGACATACAACTCTCCACATAAGCCTATTAGACTGAATACAACACTACTTCCATTTAATGCACAGGGAAATGGGTGCTGACTCAATGTTTAGACCTCAAGCTCTCAACCTCTGTTCTAGGATTTTTTTCCCCATATGCATGTACTCTGCTGATTATAGGATGGAGACAACGCTTTCATAATGGAAACAGAGATAGATAACTTGGTGGCATAAACAGGAAATGGCTCATCATCCCTATGCCACCCTTGAGCCATAGGTAAATCAGCATTCTGGACCCCTTTTCTTAATTTGTGAAATGGGGCAAACCACACCCCACTGAGCCAGAAAGCAGGTAACGTGATGTATGTAAATTATAAGCCATCCCACAAACAACACAATGCACGTAAATTGTAAACACTCCATACATATGAGACTTGCCAAACCCCTCGGCAAAAGAGTGAAACAAGAAAATTGGATACCATGAAGTATCTCAGTGAACGCCTGCTGAATCCACAAAAGAAATCCACACTTACAACAGTGATGCTTCTGGATCTCAAAGTCGGGACCAGGGTGAAGCATTGAAACCTGAGCTGCTCCCACAGGCTGCCTGTGACCAGCAGCAATGTTTCAGTGCTTGTTAAAATCATAGACCCCTGGACCTCAATGCCCGTAGTCCCTCGGTGTGGGGCTTGGGTATCTACCTATTAATGAGGACTCAAGGTGACGGGGACATGCACAGTTAGATCTGAGCAGAGTGCTTCTCAGGTGACCCAATCCAGTATACTGAGTCATAACTGCTGCTTTGGGTCACTGCTGCCAGGTAACTTAGCATCACAACTATTACAGGCCCAAAAGTGTCTTGGAGTCCAAATCTGACCCAGTGTGAAAGTGAGACATTGCTAAGTATGCGACCAGACACTATGGTTAGGACACATGTCCTCTCAAAGGCCCACATGGGGAAGGTGTGATGGCCAGACTCTGATGCTTTAAGAGGTGGGAGCTTAGTAGGAGGGAGGTAAGCCCCTGGGGAGCGTCTTTGGAAAGATATCAGAGATGTTAGGCCTTTCCTGTCTTTGCTTCCTGCCTGCCATGCAGCAAGCAGCTTCCTCCACCACATGCTCCACCATGATTTGCTGCCTCACTGCAGGCCCAAAGCAACAGAGTATGTACTGAAACTTTCAAAACTGTGATCTAAAACAAACCTTTCCTTTCTTTAAGTTGATTGTCTCAGCTATTTTGCTGTAGTTGTAGAAAGCTGGCTAGTCCACTAGGGCAGTTGGGTTGGAGGTCATGTACTATTAGACACTGGACTGAGCTTAGCTGAGCAGTGGGGGGAAGTGGGGACAGCTAGTGGGAGACACTGATTCACTGTTAGAACAGCTGTGACTGGGCCCTTAGCTGATGACACATGGCTAAAGATCATACTGAGAGTTGAGCAAGATCACACACATAAAACACACAGTAAGTGGTCAATTAGCCTCTGTGACCACCATCATTACCTTTATCATAGCCTCCAGGTGTCCAGGTTGGGCTAGATACACACATATCTGTATGAGTGAACTTCTCTTCCCCTTCCTGTCTCCCCACGTTGAGCAAGAGGTCAGGAAGGGGCATTTAAATGTTTTAAAACAAGCCCTTTGATTACTCATAGAAAATTCCTATAGTCAATAGGGAACCTCAGAGGAAAATTGGGGTACTGTTTTGTGCCTTCCAGGCCTCTGCTAATGCTGACCCCATCATCAAAGGGGTCGTGGTAAACCAACTGCAAACCGAATGAAATCAGTTTCTAAAATGAGAAGTGATTCAGAGTGCATAGCAGCTCATTAAAAAAAAAAAAAAAAAAAAAAAAGCATTTGCTAATGAGTGCAGAAAATTCCAGTAAATAAGAGAGACTCGCTCTGTGACAGTCCCGGAGTCACACATTTGCAGCTCCCACAAATTTGCAGCAGCGAGCAGCGAGAGAATAAAAATGTCCAGAGCTGGTTGTTCCCTGATGCACAGACAGGATAATCTCGAAGAAACATTTTACGGTGCATCGCTTGAAGAAAAGTGCATTAGTCTTTCCTGAAAAAAAAATTTGGTTGACCTTGAAAATAAAAAGCATTCATGAGAAGTATGAGCAGAAGTTTTCATTATTCCTTAAGCCCTCACTTCAGAGAGACAAAAAAAAAAAAAAAAAAAAAAAAAATCCCACCCTCCACTGCAGCTCCACAATGCCAAGTTGCCAAGCAGCTGATCTTTTATGGCGGGTCACCATGGAGACTGATGTAAACAAAATCATAAATCCCATTACCCTGCTAAATACTGGGTCTGGGTTAGAAAGAGAGCAAAAAAGCTGCTTTTCAGGTTAAAAGAGATAATATAGAATGGTGAGTGGCAGGATTTTAAGCAGAGTAACTTGTCATGGGTGAGACTATAATTAATGTACCTCTTCTTTTTTTATTTTCTTCCTCTCTCTTTCAGTGGATGGTGGCCTTGGTTCTCCTGTATCAAGGAAAGCAATGCTAGGTGGAAGAATCATTTCCGACTGAAAACTTCACTTCAGTGCCTCAGGGCCCTGGCTCAGCAACCCAAGCAAGACCCTTCCCATTTTGCTGCCAAGTGGACTTCTGCTAGCACCCGTTCAGCTACTCTAGTCAAGGTCACACAGGACACAGAGCCTAGAAGGAGGCACTGGGAAACAACTTTCCTTACTTACATGCATTTGAGACAAAAGAGAAAGATGATCTTTGGGGGACCCATCTCTACTGGACCCAGGATGAGGATACCTTATTCAGTGTCGCACAGTTAAGAAATGGAAAAATTAAATGGATTAAGACACAGTATAGTTCCCACCAGGATGGACCGGTGGCCTGTAAGACCCCCTCTTCAAAGTAGATGACAAATCTCATGTCAGGGACGTTGACAGCTCCCATCCCGGTGTGCGGGGAGTTTAGCAATGGGTTGTACAGGCCTATTCCTCCTGGCTGTCGACAACAGAGGCACACCACGACTCTCCAGAGGGTGCCAGCCAGCCCATGAGCCAACTCCAGACCTGTAAAATGAGAATTCCTGGGGCCCAAGTCTTGGTCATTCTAAAAAGCAGGCCAGGGATTGAGAATCGCTGGACTCAAAACTTTATATCCAGACACCTGTCAACCTTTTTGACTTTGTCCTGGTAAGAAAGTAGTAAGTATGACCATTGGAAAGGCACTGTGGGTCCTTCCTGAGTGTGGGCAGCCAGCCGGTCTGAAACCCTGGCCCCAATACCAGCAATATCTTACCCGACTCTTATTCCTTCCAGTAAATCCAACATACTGGTCATTATCTTTGCCCCAGTTCCAGGGTTCCAACAGGCAGATCTAGCACATCACAAAACCTAATGCCCACCGGTCCCATCGTGACAAGGAAGCAAGGAAAGCCAGGTGAATGGAGACCAGGACACACAGGCCCCATCCAAAGGGGCAGAAGCTCTCCATTTGGATAGATGCACCCTGTGAGAAAGGGTGGCTGCCAGCACTGCCACGCATCTGCAGCGCCTACATCCAGATCCTTTCCTTCATCCCTTGCCCCACACTCCTCCTCAGGCACCTGTGGAATGTGACACCATTCTGACAATGGTACCACAGATCCACATGTCCACCCCACCCCCGGGGAGCTTTCATCCATCCACAGACCTGAACAAGGGAGGGAACCTCTTCTAGCTCCTGGAAGATCTTAAACAAGCATTCCATGGCCTTGCTTCACTAGGGAAGGAATTCCAAGAAATAACCAGTGTGGGGTGTAAAGACAGAAGGGAAGGCAATGAAGGAGGGTTTCCAAAACAGTTGTTTCAGAGGACGGCCCCAGTGCAGCAGGAAGTCACCCAGCCAAGAGGCCCCAAGATGAGCCAGTTACCTAACCCTCAGTCCATCATGGGGGAGGGGGGCCTGCTCTGGGACTTTGACCCTAGAGCCTTTCTGGCTGGCTCAGGAGTCAGGTCAAGTGTCTTCCAGACTAGAAAGACTCTCACTGGGGTTTGCAAGGGGCATCCTCACTGACACAGAGGACACTGCTAGAGAGATGTGGGCAGGGAACCAAAACACCAGTGCCCAAACCAGAAAGCCAAGTAAGTAGCTCTCCACAGGAGACACAGCTTAGGGAGCTTCGGGTAGTACAGGATGGAGGACAAGTCAAAACAACAGAGGAGTTGGAATTGGTGGGGTCAGCAGTCAAAATGTGTGTGGCCTCCCCAGGCTGACTGATGGTTCAAGCTTCTAAACTCGCCTTTCTCTGGCTTCTTGGGTGGGCTTCCCCAGGGGCCCAGGATGCTGCACCTGAGAGAAGAGAGGGGAAAACTGACAAACAGCCAAATGTGTCTCTGTCTCTGTCTCTCTCTCTCTCTCTTTCTCTCTCTCTCTGTGTGTCTTTCTGTCTCTGTCTCTGTCTCTGTCTGTCTCTGTCTCTCTCTCTCTCTATCTCTCTCTCTCTGTCTCTATTTCTATCTCTCTGCTTTCTACTCCCTACCCACAACCTTTGAAAAAGCCAATTCCTCTTCCCAGAATGCTCCAGCTAGGGCAGGAGCCAGAATGGCCAGAGGTAGCCACAAGTCATTAGTGCAGGAGCAGCGGGGACCCCCTAGGAGACTGCAAACTCGAAGCAAGAAGTGCATGGTAAGACAGGACGAAACATGTAAGGATTTTATTAGGAGAAATGCCTGACTGGAGACAGGAGGAAAGCTGGAGGAGGCTGGGGAGCCGGCAGAGGGGAAGCTGCTCTGACCCCAAGCCAGGGCAGAATAGGGAGGAGGGCTGGGTGACATTGTCATGCCGCGGAGAGAGGCTCGGCCAGGCTGCTAGGAGTCCTCAAGCCAGAGTCAGCTCTCAGGTGCTCTGGCACCGAGGGTGGCAGCCCAGAGCCATTGGCTGGAAGCTCGTCCTCGGCACAGATGCTGTAACTGTACCATCACTGATCAGCTGATTTAGAGTCCAGCAGAGGAGGCCTTTGGTCAGTTATGCTTGCCTTCACCCCAGTGGCCAATGATTAGAAATATTGAAAAGGCACTTGGACCCCCATCATCTGGGGAGTGAGGGGGTCACATCATTTTAATGCAGAATTAAAGGGAAGAAGAAAGGATAATTTGGTGCACTATGGGACGAGTAACAATTTTTTTCCTTAACCTTTTGTGTAATGTTGAGTTCCTTTCTAATGAGCATCAGTTGCTTCTATAACTGGAGGCAGGGAGTCGGGTAACTACCATGCACACCCTATTCCATGGTGACTGTGAAGCCAGTGGGTCCAACACCAAGGGCCCACCCTGAGTGGGACCCCCATGCGCAGCCTGAATGTTTCCACATCCCCAGCCACATGGAGTGGGCCCGCATCATGGTATGATTCAAGATCCAGGCCCCCTCAGGGTCAATGGGAGGCCACCCCTGGCCTCCCTCCCTCTGCTTCCCCTGGGAACACCAACTTCATAAACCCCTTGCACGAAAATCCTTGGCTTGGGCTCAACTTCCAGAAAACCCAACCTAGGACAAGGAGAGTTTTTTCATTCTTGCAGACTATCGAGACATTATTCTCAGGTTTATTGCCCTTGGTCTGCTCTACAGTTTATTTGTGCAATGAAGCAACTGCTTAACTTTCACATTCCCATGCCTACTTCTTGAAATCAAAGTTCGCTTTGTGTTAAGAGTGGCAAATTCAAATTTTCCTGGAATAAGACAATTAACTTCCTTATGGGAGGCCAACCTGGTATAGACCAAAGTAACCCAGGAACAAGCACCTCATCTAAAAAGGAGTGGCATTTTTAGAACATCCTCAAAATTCAGATTTTCTTATGAGATCTCCCAAGTTTTAGATGTTGGCTCAGATTTTGCTAAAAACGCTGCCTGGGCCAAGCAAAACATGTCTGTGAGTGAATTTGGCCCAGGGGTTGCCATTTCTAGGCTTTTGTTTTCTTGAACAACTTGATAAAAAGAAAAAAAAAATGATTCCCTCTTCCACCAGCTCCCACATGCATGCTGATAAAGGAGATCCTTCTTTGTCATTGTCTCTTCCCGCCCCAAAAGTGACTAAAAACTTTGGGGGACACGGACAGCCTGATCCTCATGAGAGGGATCCAAGGTAAAACTCCATCTCCTTTCCAAGGTGGGTTGAGGGTCACGCTGACCCCAAGATTGAACTCTTTTTTTAACCACAGTGCTACAGATTGGGTATGATTTGGGTATGGTATAGTATGGTATGTCCCCAAGAACTCCATGTGCTGGAATAAGGGTCCCAGTGGTGTGTTTGGGTGGTGGAATTTTGAACAGTGTGAGCATAAAAGGTTAATTAGGTTATGGGATCACAGGGGCCCCACCCTCAGATGGGATTAATGCCAATCTTTTGAGCAAACTCCCACCAAAACGAGACATTAGGAGGGAGCATGGCCTTTCCACTTGAGTCTCAGTTCTGCACATGACAACTTGCTCATGACAATTCTCACTTTCCTCTGCCACAGTGATGCTGTCTGCTACAAGGTCCCCAGCAGAGTTGAGCAACACTGGTGTTATGGTCCAGAATTTGCAGAACTATAAACTGATTACAACTGTTTTCTTTATAAAGCACTAAGCCTCAGACATTTTGTTGTAGCAATAGAAAACAGACTAGCACATACACTGTGGACCGATGAAGGTTGTTCTTATGGACTCAAAGTAGCCCAGGACTCGATACCAGTCTTCCAGGTGAGAGGATCTGCCTCTTGCCGTGAGTAGAGATGTGACCTGGGCTTTCAGAAAAGAAGTGGACACCAGCCTTGTGCCGGCTGTGGGGGTGGCTGGGTTCTTCTTGGAAAATGAATCAGTTAACAGGCTGCAAACCAGGGGAGAAAATTCACAAGACATTCTTTCCCTGGGCCATTTGGCTCTTTGAATCATTTGACAGTTATTCGTGGAGCATCTTCCTTACTGGAAATACCATTTTTAAAAATCATTCTTTTTTATGCAGTGCAGTATGATATTTCAGTTATGCATACATTATGTACTAATTCATCAGGGTAATCAGCATATCCGTCTCACCTTAATAACTTACCATTTCTCTGTAGTGAGATCAAAGTCCTCTCTTCTTGGACAGAGGGGAGATGGAGGGCTTGGGGAGGGAAAATAAAAAAAGAATTGTTATATATATGGACCAACTCCCCACGATGAATATAACCACTGTGTACTACAAATATGTATTAATTAATAAACATTTTTAGAAATGTTTTTTAAAATCCTCTCTTCTAGCTATTCTGAAATATGAGCTACAGTACTATCAAGTATTGTCTCCCTGCTGTGCAGCTGAATGCTAAGGCTCACTTCTGCACTCTGACAAGCCCTTTGGACCTACTGACCAGTCTCTCCTGTCTCCCTTCCCCTCTTTCCTCCCTGACTTCTGAAAGCCACCATGCTGCTCTCCACTCCTGTGAGGTCAACACCTTAAGCGGCCACATGTGAGTCAGCTCACACTCATCTTCCTGTGTGTATGGCTGATTGCACTAAACAGATGCCCTCTTGTTCACCCTCATTGTCACAAGCAACAGGATTTCGGTCTTTTTATGGCTACATAGTTGGAATATGATTTCTGCATGAAGATCTGGAAAGAGAAGGGAGTGAGCCATCCTGAGCCTTTGGGAGAAAGCCTATTCCACAAAGGGGAGGAGGCACAGAGTTGAGGATCTCCTGGATACCTCAGGGGCCCAGGGCTCCAGAGAGCCACAGGAGGTGAGCAGAAGGACCTCCAGCCTGGGTGCTGCATGCATGTCGGAGCAGGATCTTGTCTGACTGGTGGGGCACATCTAATAAACATTCTAACTGCTGCGTTCTGGCCACTTATAGGGAACAGAGGAAGAGGGTCAAGTTTAAACAGAAAGATCTCTTAGGAAGTTACTTAGGAGAACTGCCTTTGGCAGCACATATACTAAAAACTGGAAGCTACTGAAAAGCCCCAGGGAGACGTGGTGGCCTGAGCTGGTGATGTCACTCTGTGGGAGCTTGTCGCCTTCTCTTAAGTGCATAGTGAGTACAGACCAGGTGATTTTCTGAAAGACTGAGCACAGAGAAAAAGACTAGGAGATATCAGAATGACTCTGGAGTCTGGCCTGAAAAATAGAAGTGATAGAGTTTCTATTTATCAAGGTGCAAAGGAGGAATTGTTGGGAGGGGTAAGCGTCAGTACAATTTCAGACAAGTGTATTAGGTGGTAACTACTGAGGTGACCACTGGGTAAGAAATCAGAGTTTGAGGACCAGTGTGAGCTCAGCATGTGCGGGACCCCCGGTTCGAACCCCAGCAGGGGAGAATCAGAGACAGAAACAGCCCAGGAGAAACCCTGACTGGAGACAGATACATTCTCAGTCTTCAGGATCAAGAGGAGATCTGCAGACAGATGGAATCAGCTGAAAAGTAAGTGAACAAAAAAAGATGTGTGAAAGGTCCGAGAGGAAAGGCCAGATGCAAGGTCTCAAGGCAGCTCCGAAAAGTTGCACACACACCAGCTTGCAATACCCTCTGTCTTCCTGAAAGTAAGACCTAGCAAGAAAATAAGCCACCTGGAAAATGAGAGATCAGAAACACTAGCCCTGGCTGGCTGTCCTTGCCTTACCTGGCTTACAGAGAAGCCACAGAGCAGAACAGTGACCACTGGTGAGGCAAGGACAGGCTGAAAGGGTTGGCATTTTTTTAAAATCGGTACCAGGGATTGAACTCACAACTGTGTGCTTGCAAGGCAGGCGTTTATGCCGCTGAGCTAAATCCCCAGTCCCAGGGTTAGCATTTTTGATCTCCAGTTTTGGGGGCTGATTATTTTCCAGTGAGGTCTTGTTTTCAGGGGAACACGGTCCTTTCTAACGAATCCACAGCCAGGGTGTCCAACACACAATGTCCTATCTTCCCATCCCCACCCACAATAGTTATTTCACGGTTTACATGAACCGTGAACTGCACACTCGTGTTCCTGGTGGCTTCGTTTCATCCCTCCCCTCCCTGCCAAGCAAATATTCTTCCATGGCAGCTGCTCAGCCTCAGAAATTATTCATAAATTCTTTATACACAACTCCATCATATGGGTTCTTCAAGAAAAACTCTATGGTAGATGTACTTAGGTTAACTGGGGACTCCTCAAGACGGTCTGGCTCCAAAGGGGTACAGAGCATCATTCCTTTCGTGAATTGAGCTAACAGAACAAAGGGCATGAACGTCACTAGACTACACCCGTGAGATTTTGTAGCAATATTGCCACAAAACATAACATCCCCCAAGTCGGCATTTATAACAATAAACAATTATTTTGAGCTCACGCGTGCGCATTGGCTGGCTTCAGACAGGGCGTAGCTCTAGGCACAGGTCTAATTCAGATCTGCTGCTCATCTTTCCTTTTTTTTTTTTTTTTTTTTTTTTCCTTCTGAGAGGAACAGATGATCCAAAACCTGTTCTCAGGGTGGTCCACATAGTTTGTGAGACAGAACGCGTAGACGGCTTTTGCCTTGAGCCTGACTTAAAGCGCCAAGAACCTTTGTGCTGTTGAATGTTTCCAGATAAGCGCGGGAGGTCAGAGGTGCCCAGCTTTCTGCGGAGAGAGTTGGATTTCTGCGAAGTGCTGTAGACTGCTAGGCTGGGATAAGTGAAATAGGAAAACCACTCAGGGTATCCTTTCCTTGTTATTAATATAATTTTTTCTCACCCAGGTTCTACAAACAGAGACCTTAATGAAATTGGCTCTGGACATTTCGCACCCGAGCGTTTTGCTGATTTGACCCTGTAACGGCAGGATTAGAAGGACCCATTTATTCTGGCCAGTTCTGCAAATTCTTCCGGTTTCATAATTCAATCAAAGATCATAGTCAATGGAATGAAAGGCTGCTCAGGGAAAAGCCAAAGGCAAAGGGCAACAGAAAATAAGGGGAACCAAAGACTGAAATTTTATGTATGCCGTGTATCGGTTTGGCAGGGAACCAAACAGGAGAGAAAAAAAACTTTCCTTTCTGAGCTGGTGTATTTTTATATCACCAAAGCATTGCATGGTCAGCCCCAGCTCCGCAGATTCTTTTCATAGAAGATCCAGACTAAGGGGAAGCCAGGGTGCAAGTTGCATGCACCAGAAACAGCTGTGGAGGAAAAGTAGTCAGTGGCTTACTGACCCGGGGGATGTCCACCTCCTCAGATGTCCCCCAGATACCTCCAGTCGTTAATCCAGAGGAGAACAGCATTCTTCTTGTCAAGGTCTCTGGGCAAACATGATCATTTGGAGCATGTGTTTCGGAGAAATCAGGGTTGAAATTCTGAAACTGCTGCTTACTACCTGTGTGGCCTTGGACACATTATATAACCTCTCTGAGCCCCAGAGCATACAATGTGAGACATATGACACTTTCCTCTTAGCGGTGTGGGGCAGATTAAAGGAATGGTGGTGGGGTGGACAGAATTTACATAATGCTCAGCATATCCTGAAGGCTCTAGTAGAGTTTATTATGACTAGAAGATTCTGAAGGAAACATTATACAACTATACAAATTCCTCTAGTCTCCAGCCTCCCCCTGCACATTGGAACTAAAACACAGCATGCATTTGCTATCTTCACAAATACCAAGCGATCTATTCTACCTACCTGTCTGAACCTAGCCACATCTGCCCAAAGGATGCCCCCAAGGCTGGTGGAAATGATCCACCTACAGTCAGGCTGGACAGGGGTACAGACACCTGCCTGCTCATTGAACCTGAAAAACAGCAGCCTGTGGACTGGGTCCCCCATTGTATTAGTCAGGTTTTACTAGAGAAACAGATATAAGATATTAAAATATATAAGAAATTACACGTTACAGATTGGCATCCGATGGTCAGCCACAGAGTCAGATGAGGAAGCGTGCAGAGGGGATCTGCATGCTGGAGGCTGAAGCATTCAGCCTGAGGTCTGGAGTTCACTGCAGTGTTCCATCCAAGTCTGTATCAGGAGGCTGACGGGTCTGTGATGGAAGGCAGAAGCCAAAGAGTCTGCACAGGAAGCCAGGAAACAACATCCAAGCTGAAGGCGAAGACTGCAGCTCCTCCAAAGAACAGAACCCTGTCTGTCCTTTCTCCTTCCCTTTGATACCACCCAGGCAATGAGCCACCCTAGGGTGGGTCTTCTACACCCTAGGTTGTGGAATTGCTAAATTTAGGTAAGCTTGTAAGTTAAGCTCCTCAAATTGACAAAATTAATCAACCACTACACCCACCAAATGCATGTTTAGAACATCCTCTCTGGCTTTCCCCTGGCCACTGAAGTCTCCTCACCATAGAGGGGAAAGTCTACCAGCCCAAGATGGGTCCATCAAGAACTCAGAGACTTGATTCAGACCCCTCTCTAGGTGTCTGGGACTCCAGGTTTCCCTGTCCAAAAGCCCACATGGCATATGAAGCCCCTTTTCTTGATCTCTAAAGGAGGACACCCAGTAAGATGCCAGGAAGGTATTTACCAAACAATTAGTTGTTGGAGTCTGTCGATTAGAAATATTGAGACATAGGCAAGTGGATCACTTGTTTATTCTTGCTTCAAGTTCTCCAAATACGAGCAGCAGATCTGTCACCTAATAAATCCCAGGATCTCAGTGAACATTGACTGGACCCTGGCATTTCTCCCCCTCATTCTCTTCGAAGTCTATGGGTGCAGAAACTACAGCTTGCTTAAGCTCCCAAAAACCGAAGTCCCCAGAAGTCCCCAGAGGGACAGTGCCAGACCCTCTTTGGTGCACTAATTCCATTGACTACTGATGTCAGCGGGCCCGGGAAGAACCCCAGAGTTCCCAGAAACTTTGGGTTACTGCTTCACCCTCCACACCAGGGCCCAGTCAGGAGACTGGCAGATTCTATTTCCCCAAGACACCTTCTACTACATTTCCCTTCTCTCATACTCTCCCTGAGCCTTGTTATTTCATCAAGAGGCAGCATTCAACTGGGTGTGGGAATTCCTTCCTGTCAGCCCCTCTTCTCTGTGAACCAGGATGAGGACCTCATTGAATTCCCACTCAGGTCCCATGGATTTCTCCAGCAAGCAAATGCCACCACCCTTTGGCCCCACACCAGGCTCCAAGACAGGCTACACACAGGGCTGGCCTACTGTGTCTTCGAGGGTTTCAGGCTTGGTCAGGCAAGTCCAAGACTGATCATGCAGGAAGGAGCCCGGATCAAAACCCCGGGCCCTCCTAGACTTGCAGACAGCTAGAAGGAGGAACGTACATCAAAACACTGGCAGGAGCTTTCAGCCCTCTCACTCAAGTCAAGCGAGTGCAGGACGTGGTTCTGTGGGGGAAAACGGGTTGGATTCCTGGATGCCTTGTTTCCCTTTGTGCCTCTCTAACAGGTCCCATCAGCCTGGCCATCACCTATTTACGCTGGACTAGAAGTGGTGTGGCCTCAGGCGCAAATCACAGCAGCAAACGCCTGCCAAGACCCAGGCAGAGATGTGACGGACTGGCTGGAAGGCTGCTGAGGAGCTGGAACTCGGGGCCCTGCTACAGGACAATGGCCAGCTCCTTGACACTAAGGGAGAAATGTCAACTGATTTTGCCAAGTGTTTTCACCACCTCACCAAGAAAGCAGCAATTCACATTTTTGCATAGAGACTTCTAGCTTTACAATACTGACAGCCAGCTGGGCATGGTGGCACAAACCTATAATCCCAGCACTCGGGAGGCTGAGACAAGAGGATCACTATGGATGCAAGACAAGACTGAACCATGTAGCAAGACCCTATCTCAAAAATACCAAGAATATAATTAGCCAAAGTAAGACAATGGATGCCACATACAGATTCTGGAATCTTACTGCTTCTGCTTCTGCAGGCTGACTTTCAGCTGCCAGCAGTTGCTTCTCTGACCTTGGGAAGGCCTCTCTGCCTATGTGCAGCCTGGGATTTCCAGGGCAGGAGCATCTCCCAAGAGAGGTCCTCAGTGCAGCCTGGGATTTCCAGGGCAGGAGCATCTCCCAAGAGAGGTCCTCAGTACTGGATACATCGATGCCCCAGGACCCTCGGCCAGGCTGAGGCAATGCTGAGATGCATGCTCCACTTCGCTTCTCAGCTCTTTCCACTCGACAAAGCACCTTCACCCCTAGCTTTGACCCTCAGCCTTTCGTCCTTCTCCCTCTCGAACACCCATCCATCCTCCTTAACTAGCGTTTCATAGATGTCTGGCCTTGATTTGGAGGATTGCACTGTCTGCTCATTGCCATCAAAGCCAATCCTCACTGCCTCTTGCCCTATCAATGGCATTTTCCAGAGTGAGTTCAACAACTTTTCATCACTGTCATCAAAATAACGGGGTGGGGGAGGTTTCTGTCCATCGTCACCTAGCTCGGTGGCTTCTGGGCCTATGGGAAGGCGGAGCACCATGGCAGGGACCACGTGGTGGACCCTTGGTGGATGGGAGGCAGAGAGAGTCATGGGAGAGGGAAGGCCATAGCACCTGAGGTCATGCTCCCGTGTCCTGATCCCTTTTACCAGGCCCTACTTGGTAAGTTTCCGTCCCTTCCCAAGATGTCATTGGATTGTGATCTTATTGGTAGATGAGTCCACCGAATCCGCAGGTGAAGTTACAGCTCTCACGATCCAGCCACCTCCCCAAATCCCCACCTCTCAAGGCACAAGGCTGGGGGCGGGGGGTTGATTTAAACTGTAGCACAGTTCACTTATATTCTCACAATCTCAGCAAAGTGGCAAGTTAATTCCTTTACACTTAAATTTATATGATGGACCATAGCAAAATAATGGCCCAATAAAGAGGTCTTTATGTTATGCAGCAAATATTTATTGAACACTGGCTCTGTTCTGGGTGCTCAGGAACTCAAGAATGAGCCCCACAGATAAGACTCCCTGCCCTGCTGACAGTCACACTCCAGGCAATGGGGTCTATGGCATAGCAAGCAAGTGGGCAGTCAATCAATGAAAAGCATTATTTATTTTAAATAACTTTATTGGGGTATAAGGTGTAGCCCAGAAAACTCATTCTCTCCGAGACCACATTTTGACTGTTTTTATCATATTCAGAGTTGTATAGCCATCATTTCTGTTGTCTCAAGAAGAAAACACATAGGCATTGGCAGTCACCCCAGTGCATTCATTCCTCTCACCGCAGCCCCTAGTGACCGCTGATCTGCTGTCTGACTCTGTGGACTTCTCTGTTTAGGACATTTCATGAGAGTGGAGTGACACACTTTGTATGATACTTTCATATGCTTCATTTATATGTGGCACATATCATTTCATGCCTTTTGACTACCAAATAATAGTCCGGTGTATCTATCTACCATACATTTTATTTATTCTTTCATCTTTTGGCAATCATGAAGAGTACAGCTAGGAATATTCATGTTTCTGTATGTGTTTGAGTACCTGTTTTCCGTCTTTCTAGGCATTTACCTAGGTGTAGAATTGCTAGGTAATATGGTAACCCTATGTTTGACTTTTTGATGAATTCTTAAATTATTTTCCAAGGGGATTGTACTGTTTTACATTTCCATCAGCAATGTACATGGATACCCATTTTTCTATATTTTCATTAATATTGGTTATTTTCCTTTATTATGATTATAGCTGGAGGGTAGGAAATAGTATCTCAATTGAGATTTAATTTGCATTTTGCTGATGTCTGCTGACCTTGGACATCTTATCATGTGGTGATTGGCCATTTGTGTATCTTCTTTGAACAAGCACCTGCTCACTTCCTTTGCCCGTTTCTAAGTCAGGTTGTCTTTGTTGTGGATGTGAAAGAGTTCTTTATATATTTTGTGTACTAAAGCCTTATCAGACACATGATTTGCAAATATTTTTTGCAAATCATCAAAAAGAATACAATACTTTAAATAAATTGAACAAGAGAGGTGTGAGACTTACCCCATCCTGAGGCCATATTTTCCATTCTCAATGATATCATTTGCAACTGTTTCAGTTTTGATAAAGTTCATTTAGATTTTCTTTCATCACTTGCACTCTTGTTGTCCTATGTAAGTAATTTTTGCCCAACACAAAACAAGAAAGAGTTACTGCTATGTTTTCTTCTATGAGTTCAATAGTTGTACAATTAAGTCTACGGTTCTGTCTGAGTTAATTTTTGTATATGGTATGAGTTAAAGGCCCAGCTTCATTCTTCTGTGTGTGACTATGCAGGTACCCCAGCAGCAAAGCTTTGTGTTTGTTACATCACTGACTGCTTAGGTGCCCTTGGTGAAAATCCATTGAGCATAAATGTAAAGGTCTATTTCTAGACTGTGAATTCTGTTCCATTAATTGATATGTTTATCCTCATATCAGCAACACATTCTTTTGGTTACTGTAGTTTTGTAAATTTTGAAATTTAAAAGTGTAAGTGCTCTGATTTTTGTTCTTTTTCAAGATTGCCTAAGCAATTTGTGAAGTGGTGGCATCCTAACCACACTTGAGTATGATAAGGACATGATACTGAATAACTTTCCCTTCTGTTTCTTCCCATGATGTTTTCAGGTGTTCACTGTGTGAGTCTCACACTTCTCTTTCTCAATTTATTTTAAGTATTTTATTCTTTTTGATGTTATTTTACATAGGTTTTCTCATTTTATTTCAGCCCGTACAGGGATCTGAGAACCAAGAGGAGATCAGCAGAAGGTGTGATGGGCACTGCCCTCCAAATGTCAGGTCCAGGGCTGTGTGGTGACAAAAGCTAGCATCACACACCAGTTTGAGGTTTGAGGGCCCACATTCATCACTAAACAAAAAAATCAAGTAAAAAAGTACAAACTCCTTGATGAAGCTCTTTGACAACACCCTTTAAAAACTGTAAACCCTAATCCTATTATGCAAAACAGAAAGCTTTGCCATATAAACCACCTCCTTCCTTATCTCTTATCTAACTCAGAGATTTGATGGTCCTTGTAAGCACCACAACTCAGTGGAAAACTCTGGAATGCAGAGACTAATTCTTGTTATGACATAGCCTTGATCACCTTGCTGGCAGGCAGGAATAATACCTTTTCAGTGTGATAATTCTGTTAAAAATAAAGAAAATAAGTCATATAGTCATCACTGCGCTTGAGGTTTTATAAGCTCAAGTTCTGCGAGCTACCATCTGTGTGCCTTGGAGAAGGACACTTGACCTCTCTGTGG
This sequence comes from Cavia porcellus, assembly GCF_034190915.1. Classification (NCBI taxonomy): domain Eukaryota; kingdom Metazoa; phylum Chordata; class Mammalia; order Rodentia; family Caviidae; genus Cavia; species Cavia porcellus. Next base: position 21,645,419 of record NW_026947500.1, read on the forward strand.
TTGCCAGAGGGCCGTGCTGGCTGACATCACACCAGGGGTAAAGATACTGAGCAGGGTGGCACGCCACTGACCCACCATGGGAGGTTATCATTAAGGCTGTTATTTTACGAAACTCTGATAACTAGCCTGTGTGGAATGCAGCAATTCAATCAGCTAATACAGAAAATAGCATGGGCCATCTCTAGCTCATGGTAAGGATTCAGTAAATGGGGATTATCTATCATCATTGCTAATAATTTTACACTGCAAACTATAATGATGGAGGAATTTGTGTGTGTGCATTTTTGTGTACTCTAGGAAGTCACGATCATTCTCCAAAACAGTCCTCAGGACTCCTCCTCTTGCCATCCTTCCTGAACTGACCATATCTGATTTCAGTACTTCAAATATAGCTATGGTTTACCTGAATGGGAAGAATTAGCAGTGCTGTGTGTCTATGTGGCCCAGAAAGTTAAACTCTAGTCTTAGCCCTTTTCCAGCTGTGCCCTCTTTTCTCTCAACTGCTTGTGACAACCTGGACAGTTGGGTTAGAGGGTGTTCTTTTTTCAGGTGTCCCCAGTACCTACAGCACCGCACCCTGGATGCACAGGTACATTGTCCCCAACGCAGTATCTGGGAAGTAACTCCAGTCATGTGGCCAGGTGGTGAGCAGCAAGGACAGAAGGCTGTGGGGAGGAGAGGAGGAGACAAGCTAGAGGAAGGAGCAGAGCAGCCTCTTTGCTTGCAGTGGAACTTACAGAGGGGCAGAGGAGGTCAGTAGCAACTGTTCCCACAAAAGACCACCCATGAGGTCAGTCAGCTGAGTGGTAGAAATTCAAATGTGACTCTGTGCTGGAGGGGACACATCATCCTGGGAGAAGCATTTGCAAATGCAATGGGCCCCAAACTGGGGCAGCATTTTGATTTGTCAGCACAGCTGTAAGGAGCAGCAGAGCTTAGGAGAGTTAACCTAACCCATCCTCAGTTTCTCAGTTGTCATAACTAACACTCCTATGTACCAAGCTCCATTTTTAGTATTTTCCATCTTCTGGGGAGTGAAAGGGGCTTATTCCATTACAAGAGGTGGACACAGGTCTGAGGGGAAGTCTTGAAGCCATAAGGCCTTGTGATTTAACCTTCCAGGAGAAGGTGGTAAGGATCCCAACCCTGAGGGCCCCCAAGGGCAGCCTCCCATCCATCCACACTGGTGTGAAGCAGCCTCTTGCTGCAGTCACCTCAGTTGGAATTACATCTTCAGAAACTACACTGAGGTCTAGCAACCTGATGCTGTCTTCTTCCTCTGGGGTCAGTTCTGTTTTTCAGAGGCCTCCTGGACCCTGCAAAGAAAAAACTTCTAACCATCTCCAGAGAGGCCAGGCTCCGAAGGGAACCAATCTGACAGAGGCCATGAATGGTCCCCAGAAGGTCCTGGCAGTCTCCTGTCACTTCCACATAGCACCAATGTTCCTGTTTGTGCAGAGAGAATTTTCTAAGGGTAACGAGCACAGAGGAAACAGCTCCCTCCAACTTTCCTCTCTCCCAGGGGAGAAAGATGACAGCCATGACTCCCTGGTGGCTGGGCTTCTCTGAGGAGGGTGAGTCCCAGAAGTTTCATTTCTTTGCTCAGTTTGGAGACATTTTTCCTCAAATCATTCTGTCCAGTCCATCTTCAGCCATGAACTGGCAGGAACTAGAATGCTGATTCTTCCTCCTCGCTTAAGAATCTGGCTTCCTAATTTTTTCCAATTCCAAATATAAAACAAACCAAAAAAGTATTAAAATAATTTGGACTTCAAAGCCTCTTTCTAATTCCTACTGGCCGCAGTGAAATTAAATAAAAATCTCTCTCTCTCTCTCTCTCTCTCTCTCTCTGTCTCTGTCTCTCTCTCTCTCTCCCTCCCTCCCTCCCTCTCCCTCTCCCTCTCCCTTCTTAAGAAGAAAATAAAGCAAAGAGGACACAGGACCCACGCAGCTCAGGAAATGCATCCACAAAGCTTATTTACCTTCTAACTAACATTTGTAACCGGGGATTAGCAGAGCAACCCCCTGTAATTACCCCTGTTGCCCCATTTGTGGCTGGCTATCTTGTGAGGCCAGTAAATCTTGAAATTACAGGCTGACCACCCGGGAGTACTGAGACAGAGGCAGCCACATCTCTCAAAGGGCTTCCCCTGGGGCGATTCCCAGCCCCCTGAGATGACTGGAGAGGCCCTGCCTGGGAGTGGCTCCCAGACCTCACTGTGGCTTTGAGGTAAATAAAACCAGGGTGGCCCAGGACGCCCTGCCTCCATGAGAGCAGAGTGGAGGCAGCTGGCTCAGATGGCCACTGTTCCTTCCACCTTCTGTCTTCCCACCCAGCCAGGATTCCTGGGGCTCAAAGACGGGCAGAAGACAGTCGGGGAGTCCAGAAGGAGTACAAACGCCCCGCAGAGGACATCTTTGCCTCTTAAAACACTATTGTGTTCTACTGAGGGGCAGAACGCTTCCTACAGAGGATTTCAATGTTCCTGCAGCTCATTTTGGTGTAAATGGAGCTCACAAATTGACTTCAGACTTGTGATGACCTTTACCTTTCTTTATGGAACTTAAGGATGAGCTTTTACAATGCATCTTTAGAACATACACCTATTCCAGATTTCTGGAAATTATCAAAGCATTTGAAATCAAATAGCAAATATTGCCCCGGATGCCAACCTGGGATGGCGTTGAGATGAGACTCTTGACTGGCTCCTCACTGTTACTTTCATAAGGACAAAGACTCCACTAAGGACATTTGCTGTTTTCTCTCTGCAACTCCCTTAAATGGGACTCTTTTGTTATTCTCCTGCCTGGTCTGAGAAGTTAAACATCATTCAAATGCATGAAGACTAGGAGGCGGCTGAGTTCTCCCAATGCCAAAGGACTGTGAGGATAAAGTCCTCAGGGTCCTCTGCACCTCACGTGGCTTCCTTGAGTTTGTCTTCACCTAACGCATTTCATCTTAGTATTTTGAGTTTGGCTATGGATACCTATAAAATCTGCTTTACTGCTTGTACATCTTTTCATTGATTCTGCTACTCACAAAAGCTCAGCAACATACAATTTTGCAGTTAATTGATATAAGTAACATACCTGGGTCATGCATTGAAATAATATTCCCAGAGCCACTTCACACCGGTCATCAGCCTACTGTGCCCTGTCCCATGGCCCCTCCATCAACCCCTGCACTGATCCTTCCTGCTTCCCACACATGAGGGAACCACAGGCTCCGGGCAGATCTCCCCTCCCCCCTTCCTCTCCATCTCTTTTCATTCAAAACTCCAACTGATCCCAATCTACATAAGTAGAATTACTAGAGTTTAAGGAATGCGTCTCAATTTTTTCTAAAAGAATGGCACAGAGCATCAGTCAACTCCCAAAACCACAAAACAAAACAACAACAAAACCTCCAAATGAGCCTCTCCTTCTGTTTGCTCTGCTGGTCTACCAATCTCTGTACATTTTTCCTGCAGCTCACCACCCCAAGCACGAGAGTCCTGTGAGCTCCTCGAGGACATGGGTGCTTTCGCATTTCCAGTTCAGGGAAAGTGAGAGCCATCCGTCAACCAAGCCAGTCGCCACACTATGAAGAGCTTTCTATGCTAAGGCACTGGGAAATCCTACATGATAATTCCCATTAAAAATTTAATAAAACCCAGAAAAGAAATGAATGGCAGAGAAAGAAAGGAAGAAGAAATGGAAAGAGGTAGAAGGAAAAGGAACAGAAAGAGAGAAAAAAGGGGGAAAAGAGAACTGTAAATCAGTACACATGGTACACCTGTGTTGATTATCATAGTTGTTCCTAATAAACATGTACAAGTATTATGTATCGATTAATATAATGAAGAAGCAAGAGAGAGAGAATCACAAGGAAAAGCATGAAAAGTCGGTTTTGCAAAGAGGGCACCCTTTTGTTGCTCTAGCAGCTGTTGGAAAGGAAACCTTTGGACTCTGGGAATTCCCTCACCTGTGGGTGGTAGTGAGTTTGGGGTGCAGCTTCTGTGCTGCCGACTCCACTGCACCAGATCCCTTCACCATTCCTGCCCTACAACCACAGCGAGGCTAGAGGTTACAACCAAGGTCCAGTGGGGAAACTGAGGAACGAAAAGCAGAACTGAGAAAAAGGAACTGGAAAAGAAACTGAGAATATTATGGACAGCTAATTTAGGTAGGAACATGGACAGTTAGACAGGGCTAGCCCTCAAGAGAGTTCTCATCCTGTGGCTGTGCCTGTGGCTGGGGGCATAGCTATTGAAGGGCAGGCCTTTAGATAAAGATGTGGTGGCCAGGCCTACATGCCTAAAATGAATGACCAGGACCTCCGGATCCATCCTTGCCTAAGGTCTTTGTTCTTTCCATGTACCCTTGCTGCATGACCTGATTCCCCTCTGGTTCAATGTTACCTAACTGACTATCCTTACATTATTACTGGTTGATCATAGTTTTGTTCCCCATTGTACCCACCTCTTAATTTTGCTCTGTGAAACTTTTGGAGCATCAAAACCAGTGTCGCTGGACTACTCACAGAGTTCTCCTGAGTCCCCAGACAGAGTCTCTGGTGAATAATAAAACCCAGTAGTCTCAGGCCCCTTCTATTCCAGGAGGCAGTCTTAGTAGCCACTTAGATACTGGCTCCTGAATGCCAAGGGCTGGGCGCCCTCCCAGCCTCACGCTCCCGAAAGGCCCCCAGATATCTGCATTCATTCGATGCCTGGATTCCCCTCTCCATCTCTTAAGGAAAGGAGGCTGCTGGAAACCCAGACACCCCGTGGAGGGGACTGGTGCCAAGTCGTCTGGGGCCCCTTCCCCTGGGAACCAGGAAGCTCAGCCAGCCTTGTCACCGTGCCTCAAAGTAGGATGGATGGCTCCGGTAAACCGATCCTTGCTAATTTAACCATAGGTGCTATTTCATATAAATACATTCACCCAGACATTTCCCATCAGTGCAGCGTCTTTCCCATGAGGCCTGGCTCTCTGCAGCCTCAAGCCCCGGGGCTCAGTGACATAGTCAGGGTGAGGACTCGGGCGTGTTAAGTATCTTCGCCATGGCATATGTGGGGGCCCCCCAGGCTTTTCTTTTCTTCATTTATCATTTTCTATAATGTACCTACTACATCCCCTGCTTCTCTCATCTTTGCCAAACTAAACAGCCGTGGTCTTGCTAATCTCTCCTAGGATGGAGGCGAGGGCCATAAATCTAATCACCGCAGCAGAAGGCCTCCCGACCATGCCGTGGGCACTCAGCACTGTGCATATTATAAACCGGGCAGCAGAGCGTGCGGAAGCAGTCACAGGGTGAGTTATAAAACGCAGATGTTGTTACAACAATGCGCCTGTTGTGAAGCTTAAACTGTAAATTAGCCCGCTTGCTAAAGGAATAACGGGGATTTAATTTGCTCATCAGCCCCACTCCCTCTCTCCTCTCTCTGCTTTGTATCTATTGGTCCCCTGGCTTTGAATGACATTTGGGGTGGAAACTAGAAATGAAGAACCCGGCACTGTCTTTGCCAGACTAACATGAAGTTAAATCCCATTAGTTTCTTGAACCAATTTTAACAAGTAAAAGGACTTCACGGCTTCAGTTAAACATGCTGTCTATATGCATTTTTTTAAAGCAATAAGACATCTCAGTACCCTGACTTAACACCCGCGCCCATAATTTGCCTTTTGTCTCTTTCTCCCACTCTCTCAATGACAATTTCTTAACATCTTTTTTTCAACAAATGCTAACATGGTGTGCTGCTTTCATAAAATGAGAGGCTAAATTTCTCTTAGCACAGCTACAGAATTTGAATAAGGTCTTTGAGAAAGTGAGAAATGCGGACAGTATACCATGGACCACCTTGGCAAGAAAGCCAACTAATGCCCCCCACCAACCACACACACCTTCCTCTAGTAGGTGTCCTGGGGATTGAACCCAGGACCTCCTGCAAACATCCTGCCACTGAGCCACATCCACAGCCCTTTTATTAAATAGAGTCTTGCTAGGTTCCTCTCCATGGCCTTCCAACTGTCATATCCTGCCTCAGCCTCCCAAGTAGCTGGGATTATGAATATGTACCACTATCCCTCTCTTTTCTCCACCACCCTCCAAAGCAGAGAACAGTTTTAAGAGACAGGAGATACTGAAAAGAGGAAATATTAAGACTATTATTACTTCTTTTACTTCAAATCTGTGCTGAATCAAAGAGCTGGGTTTGAGATTTGGCAGAGAAATCAGTTAAGCACCCATACCTGTGACCAAGGGACAATGTTCCTGCCTCAGCTCTTCCCAGGCTGGGTCACATTACAATCCAGAAATTCAATTTCTGGAATTTGAGAAATCCCAAAACTGGGTCCTGCCTAGCTCTCCTCAAATAGGAATCCCAGGAAAGACCTAAGTTACCTGGTGTGTGACTCGGGGCTCTCCACATTAGTAGGACTAAGAGGATATTTACACAGAAAGAATTTTAACAGGAGATCTTAAATACAAAGGGACTAATGCAATTGATTATGATCAACAAGTCCCAATATATACACAAGCCGGATGCTCAGGAAAGCCAGTGGTATAATCAAAAGACCTGGAGGAGGAGAGGATCAGTATAAACCCAGGAGTTTGAAGACCTGGAATCCAGGAGTGCCAGTGTCTAAGGACAGGAGAAAAATGGATGTTCCAGCAGACAGAGAGAGAGAGAGAACTAGAGAGAGAATTATTGGCTCCTCATGAGCACATTATCTGGACCCTCGTGAAATTGGGTGCTACTACCCATATCGGAGAGGATAGATCTCTACTGGGTCTACTGATCCAAATGCAAACCTCTTCCCAAAACACCTTCAGACACATCCAGAAATCACCTATCTGGGTGCCCTTAACCCAATCAAGTTAACATAGGACATTAATTATCACACCTGGTAACACATGCTTCTCTAATCGGTCAAGGTGACACACTGGAGGACCTAATAAGAAGTCAATTCCAAAGGTAAGCGTGGGTCATCTTAGTGAGCTGTCAATTTTACCCCATGGTAAGCAGCTGAAAACATGAAGCACTTAAGCATTTTTTAAAGAATATTTTCTTTTGCATGCATGCAAAAATTCACATAAACTTTCAGATGTGAAAGCAGTGCAAGAAATTTTGAGCAGCAAGCAACTTCAGAAATCCCAGAGACCTCTGTAGATACATTTCCCTCATCTGCAAGTCAATTAGAAAGCTACAGCCCAACCCCTACGGGTGCAGATGGGGCAGGGAGGGGGTGAACAGGAGTCCTGAAGAACTGAATTAATGACAGGATGGCAGATACGTGTTGGGGGAGCAGTGGAACTCCTGAAGAAGCTGCTCTAAAGACTACAGGACATATATCGGAGTCCAGATTTCCCAGAGCCATTATCAGAAGGTTTGGGAGCCAGGATAAGATAAATACCAGGAAGTCTCATCCTTCTTGTCATACAGCAAGTTTTCCTTTCTCTCTTTGCTTGGGTTCCCCCAGAAGCAGACCCCAAGAACAGAATTCAAGTGTAAATAATTCACTCAGAAGAAGATCTCAGCATGGGAAGAGGAAGTAAAGCAGATGGACAGTCAATTAAGGATTCATTATCCAGTGAGTTACAGAGTGGACACCTGGAGCTTAATCCCTCTTGGGATCTCCGGAAGCTACCATCAGACCTAGTGTCAGACACATCTCACTGCAGGGGCGAGGGGCCGGGGTATTACGCATCTGCGCCCCATACTCATTTGTTGAGGACAGCTGAGGGGAAAGTGCGGTCTTGAATTCCTTGGCAATTTACTGGCCTTAAGTAGATTTCCTCTAGTAGACAAAGAGAGCTCCTGGGCAAAGAGGTACAGGGGCTAGTGGTTGAAACTCTGTGGGCATTGGAAGGATGGAGGCCAGGCACACACAGCAACTGCAAGAAGTTTCTCTTCCTCATCACCATGAGTCAAGTTCCTGACATGGCAGCAGATCTCACACTTTCGAGGAAGACGGTATACTACCACCACCAAACACTTACACAGCAGGTCACGTGCTGGGTATCCAAACGGTAGGCATTGTGATTAGATAAGGAAATTGACCATTGATGTTTGAGGAGCTCTTGCTCAGTCCAACCTCTGGTACACCTGGAGTGTCAACCTGTAGTCCCTCGCACGACCTCTGCCCTGAAGCAAGTATGGAATTCCTGCCATTCTGTATGCACGATGGACAGCTTTCTATCATTTGACAGAATAATACTTCAAAGGAGCAGAGCTCTGTTTTGGCTCATAGATTCAGAGGTTTCAGTTCCTAGTTTCTTGCTTCCTTCACCTGCCCTGTAGCAGCACAGTACATCATGGTAGGAGTGTGTGACGGAAAAGGTGGAAACAAAGGAGACAGAAAAGGTCAGGGTCAAGGACACACCACCAATGACTGGACTTCCTTCCACCAGACTCCATCTTCCAGAGGGTTCACCAGCTCCCAACTGCACCAAAGCCCAATGATCAAACCCTAAAGCATATAGGTATTTGGGGGCATTTAAAATCCAAATGTAACAGTCCTGCTAGGAAGCATAGTGAGGATCTTAAACATGTGATCAAGCTATGCCACCTAGCCTCAACCAGTTTTCTTACCCAAAGATCAGTATGGGCTGGCATGAAAAGATGAAATCAGGTTCCCATCCTAGGGACAGGAGGTAGTGACCGAGGCAGTCAGCAAAGTGAACTGAGGAGATATGGGTGAGGGCAGAGTTTGCCTTCCCAGGAAACATGGTCTTCCTCCCAGTCTCTTCACTTCCTCATTTTTAAAAAAATTACCTTCCCTATTGCAGGCAATCTTGGTGACACTGTAAATCAGCATGTCAGCGTATGGTCTTCACTGCCTAAGAGGCCAGTTACCCATTCTAGGATAACTGGAATCCCTTGCTCTGAGGGGTTTGACTCTTGGGCAGGCAACTGTTTTGGGATCAAGGCTCCGAAGTAATCACTCACTCTTTTTGCCACCTAGACCCTTTAGAAGTCTCTGCTGAGAGCTGGATATTATCTCTCATTGCCCCGAAGCAATGATGTGGTATCCTGCTCCCACCCTAGCACCCACTGTCCCTGGTTTTCTGGTGTGCATAACAAATCATCCCAAGATTTATCAGGCAGAACAATTTGTTGTTGGCTCTCATGGTTCTGGGGATAGATGAGGCAGCCTGATGATTCTCCCTTGGGGCACTTCATTACAGTCACAGTCATTTTATGTCTGAGATCTTTGCTCACCTGCATGTTTTCTGGTTTGGAATCACTGGAACACCTTGGGGCTGGTAGAGCATCTTCCTCTTCCACAGCCCTCTGTGTGACCTCTTTTTATGGGTGATTTAGGCTTCTTCACATCATGGAGGTCTTAGAGTAGTTGGATTTCTCCTAGAGAGAGTATCCCCAGGGACTCAGGCATCAACTCTCAGGCATAATCTGCACTGCATGCCATTTCAGCCCCAGAGCAAGCCAGGGAGAGGAGCAGACCATTCCTTAGTGGGAAGACAGCTTATTCATACAAGGATGGAAAGGATTGATGGGTGGCAGCTATCTTGGAGAGTGAGTACCATATATGCATTGGCTGTATTCTTCAAGTATGTTTGGTGCTGTCTGTGGACATTTTCTGGTTGAAAAACAAGAATTCAGAAGAGTTAACATCTCAGATGTTAAAAATGAAAGGGAACTGAAGCTAAATGGCCTAACTCCCATTGGTTTGGGTTAACTGAGAGGCAGAGTCTTTGTATTTTGTGGAAGCTGCTCTCCTCACCCCTTGTGGTGGTTGCCTTATTCTCTCCGACTCACTTGATTGCCCCTCTACCTGCGCCTTCCCAGATCTCTTCTCAAAAGAACAACCTCTACTCCAATCTTTTTCCTCAAAGCCTGACTCTGAAACACCCACTGAATCCCAAACTCTTCTCAAATATTCATTGCTTGAGTAAGTAAACCAGAGTTGGTCTCTGTTGCTTATAACCAAAGGTTAATAAGGAACAAAATGTATAAAAAGACCAAAGAGAGAGCAGGGAAACCACAGTGTCTGAGTGTCAGGTGACATCATGGAAGAATGTGACAGTGAGCCACAAAGGAGGCTGCTCTGGGAAAGAGACTGAGGTGAACTCAGAAGAAGAGAGACCTGCTTGTGGACTGGGAGTGTCACTAAGGGATTCTTCTTTCTGCTAAGAACATATCTGTCTTCATTCCCTAAGATCAAGCCATCCATGAGTTCCCGCGTAGCCATGAAGGTAACTTCTCTTCACAGGCCAAAGTATCCACAGAAACCTCTCTCTCCACCTCTTCTCTCACTCTCTGCCCCCCATGGGGATTTGGACATCCTGTGAGTTCTGTGACTCAAATGGCCTATGAGATGTCCCCACACCAAAGGATCTCCTTGAGCAAGAAGATTCATGGAAACAAGGGCATTTGGTTGCTTCCCCAAAGCTCCGGGAATGACAGTAAAATTGAGAACATCTGACACTTGATGAATATAATGAGAGATTTAGTGAGGAACACAACAGATTGTGTGAACCTAGAGGACAACCTGGGACAGAAAAGACAGTACCTGAGAAGGACAGAGAAGCGGAAGGGGGAAGGTGCCAAGAACAAGTTTCCCTGCTTGGGAATTTGGTTTCAGTAGGTGCTAACATTTCTCCCTCCTTTGAGATAAATCAGAAAACTACACTTTGGAGGAAGTCACAATGTATAGAATTTCGGGTTAGAACTAAATGGTAAAGAATTGATTGCATGGACACCCAACCAATGCTTTGTGTCTCCACTAGGTATTTATACCAGGAGAACTGAAGACACTAAAAACACAACCAGTCATCCCCTCTTACCGTCAAATCAAAAAGCAGAAACATCTGGAATGGAAAGGTTCAATGACTTATCTAAATAAACCCATCAAAATATGACCCTTTTTAGAGTAGGCTCAGAGTAGAGTATCCAGGTAATTCATCATCTAATCTGGGACACTTTAGAGAGCGAAGTGGGATGCTATTAATAACCAAGTCAGAGCAGGAGGTATAAACCAGGATGCTCCAAGCAGAGTGATGAGACCCAGGACATGTTCTGTCTCCCTGCTAAGGGGATGTCTGGCCAGTGAGTGAGAGTCTATGATCTGAACCTAAATAAAAGGTGTCATGGCCATATTCTCTGTTAATATGGAATAGTGGGAAATTTCCTAATCACAGAGTTAAAGATAGGAAGTCTTCTCCAGTCCACTGCCTCCTGCCAAAGGGAACTTGAGCAGGCAACTGACCTCAGTCAGGCCAATTTCCTCTTCTGCAAAGTGGGCACAACTCTATTCCATTCACAGCATTGTCCTGAAGATTAAAGATTGCTATATATGAAAGTACCCGACAGGTGCTTGTTCAACAAACACACGCTATTATTTTCCCATTCTGCAATAAAATCTGGACAAGCTCAGTGCATAAAAAAAAAAAAAAAAGCTTACACCTGATACATAAGCTCTTGAAAGCTGTGAAAAGAATTATCTATGTTTTTATTCTGGCCCCAAATGAATAAATTCTGTTTGTTTCTTCTCGGGATATATCTTTCATAGGCTATGTCCTCTCCTTCCTTTTGCAAAGTGGGAGGCAGCTTTTGACCCCTGCACTTTTACAACCTTTCTCATTGGATAGAAAGAACAGCTGAACAATTAAACAAAAAGTCGTGTGTATATTCCTCAACTCTTCCCCACACCGCTCGGCTTCACCAAGAACAGGCAATCTGTGCTGAGCGCTCAGATGTCTCAGTGGCCAGCTTGATGGGTAACATGGAAAAACTTATAGGGCATGAGAAGAAGAATATGGGGTTTTCAACTGTAAGAGAAAGACCACACACAGGATCCCATGTGGATTGCACCCTGGACCATCTTCAAAAACATAGAAGTTGCATTCTCTCCAGCCATGCGTAGGCCTGGTTTAATTAAATGTAGGCCGCAAGCGGGCTGGCAGACAGGATGCTGAAATACTGTCGATTTCTGTGGGAGAATTTCCCAGAGCTCCGTGCACCCTGATAAGATAGCACATGGGGAGAGCACAACCTGAGTGTGTGGCAGACAGTTCCATCTGTTTTGACATCATTTCATGGGAAACCCCCAAGATGTGTTTTGACACAAGCACGCTTTTTTCCTTCCCTACATTTTGAAATGGCTGTGTTTGGAGGCTAATTAAATTCATATGCTTCTGATTCATTTACACTTAACTCATCAGAATGCTGTTTTGTAATAGCCATTTGAAGTCCAAAGCGCCTCTCTTGAGCCTTTCTTTTTCTAAAAACCAGGAAGTTAGGGTTTGCCAGCCAAAAGCAGGGTTCATGTACCAAAAGGTTCAAATGTGGTTCAAGACCAGATCCTAGACCCAAGGGGTTGTCATGGTTAGAAATTGTCCTAATGCATCACTACAAGTGCGAGCAGTGACACCGGATCTTCTGTTATTGTTCAAAGACGCTCGCTGTTCAGAATGGCAGAAAAAGATCCATAAGGGAAAAAATTTAGTTTAAATGGAGATTGAGGAGTTCTGTTTTTAGAGGATAGCTCTCATTAAGCCTAACTGAAGAACTCATGCTGCCCCTATCCAGAATAGATGTCATGAGGCCATAGTTTTCACTATGGGATTTGTTGTTGTTGTTGTTTGTAATTGTTGTAGTTTGTACCTGGACCATCCTCCAAGGGTTCGTGTACAGAAGGCTTGCTCTCCAGGATGGCACCATTGGGATGTGGTGGAAATTTTGGTGGGTGGGACCTAGTGGGAGGTCTTCAGGGCATGAGGGGGTATGACTATAAAGGACCTGGCCCCTTCCTGTCTCTCTTTTCTCCCTGGCTGCCATTAGGTAAACGGACCACCTCTGTTTCACACTGCTACCATAATGTACAGTGCTGCCACACGCCCAGAGCAACAGCCCCAAGTCACGGTGGACTGACAGTGGGAGCACAATAATACTTCCTGCTTCTTAAGACGATTGTCTTAGGCGTTTTGTTACAGTGATAGAAAGCTGACACAATCCATCACTTGGATTAAAAATATGATTCCTACCCTTTCAATACCCTACTAAAGCATTGTCTAAGGGCCCACCTTAAAGATCACCTGGTTTTCTGCCTTTGTAAGCTTTATAAAACGTATTGTTTACTAATGTTTAGGATTTGTGCTCTATAAAGTAAAAGTTTTAAACGCAGAAGTTGAAAATTATTTTTGTCCACTAGAAAAGCAAATTATTTCTATCCAGGAAAAAAGATAGCTTCAAAGGTTGCAGTTTTAGGAAATCGAGCAATTTTATACCTACCTTAGCAATAGTTGAGCATTTTTTTCTTTGCCTATGTAAAGCAGTCTTTTCCCAAATCAGTTTTACCTCTTGTTTACATCAACAATCAGTAAATCTTTGATTAAAACTCACTAAATATGTGTCTGAGGCTCACTTTTTCAACATTTTGAAAATTATACTTTAAAATTTCAGTAGCCTCAAGCCCAGCTTATCTAATTATCTCTTCCATTTGAGTGCTCAAGAATGTAAGGCAAATAAGTACTCAAAGGGTTTAAAACTACATCAATGAACAACTGGAAAAGGCCCAAAAACTCATCCAGGGAGACAGAATGGGGAAACTTTTGAATATTTATTGAGTCTGCAGACGTGGGAGAGGAAGGAAGATTAGGACGCTTCCTCAAAGTCACCAAGCAGGGATTGAAAAGAGAGTTGTCAGATTCCACACCCATGTGCTCTTCCCGCATTACCTCCCTCTTCACTGCAGAGAGCTGCAGGAGAAAACCCAAGGAGTAGGAATGAGGAACCCCCAGAGAAGTTCATCAACTCTGCTCACACTGCTGCAAAATGGGCAGACAATTTCCTGGGATAGGTCAATGGCTCTGAATAAATGCTTTAAAGGTCGTGCAAACCTAAGCACTAAGCTAAATTACTGCTATTGAATCCCATACATAAGTACAGGCATAAAAGCTGAGATAGGTGGGTGAATGCATGCATTCCCTGTCCCAGGGTCCCGAGTGCATCCCAAGAGTCCTGGAATTGCCCGGCTTTACACCAGGAACCCCAGGGAGGAGGAACATCTGCTAGCCAGGGCAGATGGGAGGTGCAAAACCCACATGTACAAGGACTGAGCAGAAGATAAGTGGATACGGAAAGTAAAGAGAAAAATATTACAGTAAAGACATTATCAGAGTGATCAGATACATGTTTTGAAGCAGCTCATTTTGTTGTGTATCTTAAATGTATACATTATTTACTTATCAATTGCAGCTTGATAAAGCTGGGCTTTCTTTTTGTTACTAATGAATACAATTAAAAGTGTTAGATGAAATTAATTTTAATAATATATTTTATTTAACCTAATATGTCCAAAATAATATTTCAGCAGGTAGTGACTACCAAAAAACTACTAACAACGTATTTTATGTGTTTTTTTCTAAGCCTCCAAAATCTAGTGTGGTCCATACTTGAAGCACGACTGTCTACTAGTCAAAAGAAAAGTACTCTGAGTACTTTGAAGGGGATTCATGGCAATGGCTTTTACTATAATAACTTTTTAATTTAAATATTCACTGTATTTTATGATCTACCATTATCAGTAATTTCTGTAAAATAAAACCATTGCAGTATGCCCTCCTTTACCTGATTTACCAGATCTAGCCCTGGGGGACTTCTGGTTCTTCCCCAAAATGAAAATGACCATGAAAAGTAAAGGTTGTGAGTCTATTCAGGACACCGAGCCATCCAGGACAGCAAAGCCAAAGACATACAAGAAAGACTTCCAGAGCTGCCTCAGAAAGTGGCGAGAACAGAGGGCTGAGTGTGCTCTAAGTGACAGGGAGTATATGAGAGGGCTTTAGGGCAATGTGTCTTTTCCTGTAGTGAATGTTTTCAAATGTGCTTTGTGCTATAGAAGTGCAGCACAAATCTACAAATTACATGTAAGCAAAACTCCAAACGTAATAGAATTCTCCTGATCACGCCTTCCCACCACTCCCTCCCTTTCCCTTCACACTGATCTGAAACCTTCCTTTACAAGATGCATCTTGGTGTCATTCTGCTTCATTTGGAATATGGCCATCATTACTCAAGTCTTCTCTCGTTATATCAAGGCAATTGAAATATTTGTACTTGGCACAAATAAGATTCTAAACACAGATGCAGGTGCAGGCCAATCCATAGGGAGTAATTACTGAGTTATATGATATATATTTAGATGAGTGTTTCTTAATTTTTCCATTATTATTCAACTTTTTAAGATATTTTTCCTAATCTCTGCCCCTATGAATGTCTTTGTTTGGTTTTTGACTTTTGTTTTATTTTGCTTTTTAGAGACAGATTCTCCCCATGTAATCCAGACACCACCACAGCCAGCCCCTATGAAATTTTAACGGTGCAAGTATTTTGTATATCTGTTTATATACCATGCGTTAGATGAACATTATGTATAAAAACACCACCACTGCCAAGAGCCAATTCTTGCCCACTAAGGAGCATTCTCTTTGAGAATGTGTGATCTACCCCAGTGCTGTCCAACAAAAATATAATGTGAGGGCCGAGAGGGTAGGTTAACTGTAAAGCAAATGGCTAGCATGCATAAGGTCCCGGGCTGAGTCCCCACAATGGTGGGGAGAAAAGAGAAAAGGAAGGAAGGAAGGAAGGAAGGAAGGAAGGAAGGAAGGAAGGAAGGAAGGAAGGAAGAAAGGAAGAAAAGGAAGGAAGGACAGGAGGGAGAGATGGTGTGAGCCATATATGTAATTTTAAATTTTCTAACAGCTAATTTTGTTGGGTATCTTAAATGTATACATTATTTACTTATCAACTGCAGCTTGATAAAGCTGGGCTTTCTTTTTTTTACTAATGAATACAATTAAAAGTGTTAGATGAAATTAATTTTAGTAATATATTTTATTTAACCCAATATGTCCAAAATAATATTTCAGCAGGTAGTGACTACAAAAAAACTACTAATAAGGTATTTTATGTGTTTTTTTCTAAGCCTCCAAAATCTAGTGTGCTCCATACTTGAAGCATGACTGTCTACTAATCAAATTCCAAGTCTCAGTAGTCACCTATGGCCAGGGGTTACAGTATTGGACCAAACCCAGTGTAAATCATCCAGAACACAAAACCAGGGTGATTCTCAGAAAACTTGCAAATTGCAGGAAACATGTCTGTGGGCCCCTAGAGATCTATAGGTTCTAGTTGGAGAAGCACCCATTAGGGGATTTCACACATAACCACAATCGCCTCCTCCAATGGGAATTCACTACCTCTCCAAACCTCACTGAGAAATGGAATCCAGCCTCTTGCCAGTCATTCAAGCAGCCCCGATGGCTTCTGGGACCTCTCTCAGGCATAGTAATCCCCTCTTATCCCCAGAGCATCCATTTCAAGACCAGCAATGGGTCCCGAGACCACAAGAAGTGATGGGCCCCCAGACACAAGCGCTGTGATACTGTGACAGCCAGTCTGGTAACTGAGATGGCTACTAAGGTTTACAGTAGTTCAGGACAAAGATGAAAGATTTCGTCATGCTATTCGGAATGCTCTGCAATTGAAAACTTATTCTTTCTAGAATTTTCCACCTAACATTCTGAAACCATGGCTGCTACGTGCTATTGTTCATCCTCCATACCCTCCTGTCCGTAGCTGCTGCTGCTTTGTGGCTTCTCACCCAGCCCGTATTCCTAGACGTGTACTATTTGGCTCTGTCCACCCATTAACTGCTTCTTTTTTCTACATCCCTCCCTTCTCCTGTCCCAGCTCCCAGGGAATGAGGTCTGGCTGGCTGGGTGGCCTTCCCTCCTGCTGATGGCATCTCTGAGGTGGAGCCTGCTCTCCAGCACCTGGGCCCTGGGCATCTGGGTAGAGCCAGCCCCAGTCCGCAGGGTGAAGCCAGTGAGGAAGGGGAAGAAGCGCTCTTCCCCACAAAGGCTGAGTTCAGAATCGGTCTCCTGCCACCTGATGCCACCTCTGTTCTGAGCCTGCTGTGGCCCTCCTGAATTCTTCATCTCTCCATCAGCCACACTAGGAAGAGCCAGGAGGGAAGAAAAAGAACAATGAAAAGAACCTTCTCTTTCCGAAGTTGCAACTGAAGACTGTACCTGCTCCACAGAGGTCATGATCTTGAGGGTTCCCCATCGCCCTCCGTCTGTTCTCAGAATCCCTCTTTCTTAGCATGGACCTAGGTGGAAGGAGCGATAAGAGAGGCCTGGAATCTTCCCTAGAAACAGAAAAATGCTCATCACACACACACACACACACACACACACACACACACACACGACCAGTTTTTTTTTGTTGTTGTTGTTTGTTTGTTTTTTATCGGTATGGGGGATTGAACTCACAACTGCCTGCTTGTAAGGCAGGTGCTTATGCCGCTGAGCTAAATCCCCAGCCCCACACAACCAGTTTTTGTGATGTGTTCTCTCCACACATCCACACGTGCCTGCCTCCCCCCACCCCATCTCTGTGCTTGGACTAATTTTAAAAGCAGTTTGCATTCTTTTAAGGCAGCAGTTCTGAACCAGGGGTGATTCTCCCGTTCCCCTAGGTAACTGTGCTATCTGGAGACATTTCTGGTTGTCATAGCTGGGACGCAGCGAGCTACTAGCATCTTGTGGGTAAAAGCCAGGCATCGTGCCAAATACCCTACAATGCGAGGGACAGCCCCACACCCACAACAAAGGATTACCCAGCCTGAGATGTCAATAATGTCTGGAAATCCTGAGCTTTAAAGGAAAAGATATTTTCCCTCCACTGGTGTTGGGAGGTGTGGAGCTGAAGGCAGGAGGGAGAAGAGTGAGCAGGTGAGGCGATTTAGGGGAATGTTGGGTGATGCAAAATGGCCCCTGCAGCCGGTCAGGGTGGCCTGTAATCCCAGCATACTGTGAGGCAGATGCAGGAGGATTGCAAGTTCAAGCCCAGCCTGGGCAACTTGGCCATTTAACTAGAGGTTGTCTCAAAATAAGAAATTCTAAAAAGACTGAGGATGTAGCTCAGTGTCAAAGCCCTGGGTTCAAGCTCCAGTACTGCAAGAAGAAAAGGGAAAAGAAAAGAGTAGAGGAAAAGAAGAGAGGGGAGGAGAGAGCAAGAGAGAAGAGAAGACAGGAAGGGGGGGGAAAAGAGAGGAGAGGAGAGGAGAGGAGAGGAGAGGAGAGGAGAGGAGAGGGAATGCCTGAGATGGCCAAGTGGTCTGCACCAAGTCTTGGGAGGACTTACTGTCGGGTCACTGCAAGAGGGAAGCCATGCATTGCTCTGACAACATTTAAGACAGAGAGAGAATGAGATAGAAGTCCCTGAGGGTCCAGGTGCCACACTGAGGCCAGAGTCCAGGGCAATTGCAAGATGAGAGCTGATTCGCAGTGCTCTGAGGTGCTTCCAGGAAACAGACAGAGAGGGGGAAAAGCTGCATCTGTGGATTCAACCACAGGTTCGGAAGAAGAAAACAGTCTGCACTGAACATGTACAGACTTTCTTTTGTCATTACCCCTAAACAATACAATACAGCAACTAGTAACCTGGCATTTATATTGCATTAGATACCACAAGTGATCTAGAGGTGTTTAAAAGTATGTGGGAGGCTCGTGCAAGTTCTGTGCAAAAACTGGACCATTTTTGTAGAAGGAGCCTATGCATCTGCAGAGCTTGTTATCTGCTGGGATCCTGGAACCGGTGCCTGATGGATACCAAGAGACAATTGCCCTGCAATTAAGGAGCAGCTTATACAAAGTCGCTTTTATCAGACTTCTTCATCAGTCACCTGTGGCCAAACAGTTCTTTCCTCCACTTCCAGGGCTGGTTTGCCTGCCTCTTTGAGGTGGCTGGTTATTTGCCCCTGTGTTCTGCTTGGGGCTCAGCCTCTTCCAAGCATGACGAGAAGGCCTGTCATCCTCAATCTGCAGGCAGGAAAATCTAAGGCACAAAGAAGTTAAGTAAGCAGCCCGCGTCCTTGCAGCTGGTAAGGTGTACAAGAAGATTTGTACTAGGTCATGAGGCTGACTAGAGAACCTCTGCCTTGGACTTTCTGGCATGACTGCTTGTCATGGAGATCCAAGTAATGGAGGCTGACACTTCCAGAGGATGAAAGCCCAGACATGCAGATGTTCCAGTCTACCAGGCATCTTCCTGCCTTCCTTTTCATGACCCTGAGAAAGCACGGAAAGCAACCAGGTTCCCAAAGCCTGTTCTTCCCCCCTACCTCCCCCCTCTCCCCACCATGTGAGCTCCCTTGAGCCCCCTGACACCAAGCAAATTTAAAGACACAGGAGGCAGATGGTGTCCCAGGACTCTGGTCGTAGCTGCACGGGCAACTGAAAACCTGCAGTGAATCGCAGCCCTCCGGGGCTGGCACTACAGGGAGCCCTCCTGCTCAGGGGAGATGAGGTCACTTCCTGAGGAAATGACTTCAGGGGGTGTCTACAAGGGCCAGCCAGGCTTGGTTTGAAACATCTAAAATAGCCCATGGGGTAATCAGGCGCGGATATTGATCCAAATAAATTATGTATATTTATATACTTGTTTATTATTCTATGAACGTGCTCCCTCTGTGTAGTTAGTCTGGGCAACCCGTGGGTCTTGTCAGTTCTTGGATGCCATTTAAACCAGTGAGCTGCTTTGAAATAGTCAGTGGCCGAAGAAAAATCCAAGCCACTAGTAAAAATTATAGGCAAAATTACAGCAAAATTCTCCCCTCTGGAGGGGCCTTGGGCACAAATCATCGGGGCCAGAGTCTGTCACTGTGTGTTAGCCTTTCATGAGCATGTGGAAGAGCGGGTATGGACGGCTGCAGAGCGTTCTAGCAATTATCATTTTAACAAATAGGGCTCTTTTCTAAAATGCGCATTCCTTTCGCATGGCCTCATGAAAACACAAACATTCACTCCATCCTCAAAAAATGCAGGCGTTCTGGGAGGGAAGGGCTACCCGCTCAGGCCCCAAGCCTGGCCGCTGGACTGGGCACTGGTATAAGTTCCTGGCTGCTGGTCCTGACTCAGTTGATAGACTGCCCAAGCTCGGGCTTTGCAATGTCTGAGGCCCTGGTATCCCCACAGTTCTTAGCCACCAAAGACTGTCCTTCCAGCAGGCTGGGCCAGATCTGCCCATGGATAGACCTTGTTCCTCAAGACGCACATCTGGAGAGGGAAGGAGGTCACCTGAAGCCCAATCGGTAGAGAACTGAGGTCACAGTGTCTTTCCATCTCCACCCATCTCCTGCAGTCATCCTTACCCCATTACAAACCTCAGAGAGAAATGGAGTGAAGGGCTTGGATTCCCCCCATGCATAACACACAGGGCCCATGCATTGATCTTAATGTACTGAAGAGCCATTAAAATAACTTCAGTACACTGTTTTGACTTTGGTCATCATCCAGAGTCTCAGGCTCTGGAAACTGCAATTACCACTTATGAATGTGTAAATTAATATGCGAATTTACCTGACTCCTTGTTGTGAAGGGTCAGGGAGGGGAGGTGTCACAGGTGAGCTATGCTGTGGGCTATTTTCAAATATATTGTCAAATGTATATATTCAGAGAAATGAAAAGAGTAGATAAAAACCCAAGAAAAACAAAGTCATCTCTGAGATAAACACATAAAAGGAATTTTCACTTCCTATATTACATGTTCCTACAATTATTTTAAATTTTATTTTAAAGAGGATAAAACTAAACACAGCAAAACAGAACAAAGCAGATTAGAAGAAAACAATGTAAGAGACATAGATTTTAATGCAAGACAATAGATCTTCACTATCTATCATATTGCCTCTTGTTTTCTTCCAAGTAGTTGTCCATATCTTCACACACAATGAATTCATACAAACCAAAATAGTACCAAACTGATCTGAACAGGATGATGAAGACATTTTAGGTCTTCAAAACCAGACAATAGGGAAGTCAACAATGGCTGTCATAGTGTCTCTCATTCTCTTCAAAATAGCTGTCCAAACCTTCATATATGTTAAAATTTTTTTAAAAAATGACTAAAATCACTCTGCATGTTCCTACAACTTTTTTAAACAATGAGGTGGTTTATTTATATCACATGGAAAAATAGTTTAAACAAAGGGAAATACAGGGCTGGGGACAGAGCTTAGAGGCACAGTGCTTTGCCTGTCAGGCATGAGGTTGTAAGTTCAATCCCCAGTACCAAAATTAAAAAAAAAAAAAAAAAAAAAAAGAGGCGGGTGGGAGGGAAATACAGCAATATATAGAATGTAAACACTTACATTCTCAGGGAAAATAAATGGTGTACTAGGGAGGGAAGGAAAGAAGGATTTAAATATTATGTGACCATAACTCCAAAGTACTCTTCTTGGTGGCCTTTCACAGAGAAAACTCAGCATTCTGGCATCATAAAAGCTCGACCTTGAAGTATCTTGAAAGCCCTGGACTGGAGCCATCTTTGGGTAATCACCTTGAGTAGCAGACCGTAGACTTGTCCAGCCTCAACATACTGAGTACTCATGACCAAAGCGGACACCAACGGACAGAAAAAAACTGCTTCTGGGAAACTCAGGATGCTAATGGAAGAGAAAATTTTAACTCTACATCAAGTTAAGAAAAAAACAACATTGGGCTCATTACAATAGAGTAGATCCCTGTAATAACAAGAAACAGAGCAGCCAATGGGCCTTTAAAGGTTATAAAAAGACTCATCACTAACAGGTAAAACCACCGGTGAAGCTCAATGATGGGCCTCGTGTTGAAGAGCATTCCCCTACAGACGCCTCCAAGACAGACATCTCCACCAAGTTCTCCCCTGAAGGCGATCCCAAGGTTGCGGTGCCATGTGCCTTCCTCACGGGAATTAGCCTTACAAGGGTGAGGACCCGGGGATGCCTGGGAACAAGGCTCCCTCCTGTGCCCTTCCCTGGGCAAACCTCCCTCCCCCGGTCTCCTTCCTTCACAGAGAGCAGGCACATGGGTGTCCGGATCCACGCATGCCCATACTACATTACACACACACACACACACACACACACACACACACACCATGGAACCTGACACTCCCATTCCACACCAAAAACATACATACCCGGCACCTCACACATCTGCCACACACACACACCATGCTGCTGGTATTACACACACTGCAACGCTGCACACCCTCCATGCCACAGGCCCTCCTACACACATACCACACCACCGTGTGACACATACATGCATGACACTTATTGTACTGCACATACCCGCCATCCTGTGCCACCTGTCAGACACGGGTGATGACCCCTGTGCTAGTGAGGCAGGCTCTCTGAAGGACAAACAGGCGGAAATGGGTGCTGGCTGGGAGACCATTATGCAACTGGGTAGCAAGTGTGACAACAGCCTCTCTGCCGGGAGGGGAAAGTGAGGGGACACAATTGTGAGTGGCTAATTGTACCAGAACAAAGTGGCCTGCTTTCCATATTCCAGAAAAGACCAACAGCTAACCATATGAGTGCACGAAAGGGAACAGTGACTCTGACACAGAAGGAATGCTCTTGTTTGGGGCATTTTGCTAAAACAAATAATAGTAACAATTTAAAAAAAAAAACAAAAGTAAAAAAGCTTCCGTTCGCAAGCTTTTCTGAGGAAAACCCACATTCCCACCCCACCACAAAGGAAAGAGTTAATGAGCAGTACCTACTGCAAAGCTCTCAGATAGAATAAGGCTGATCTGTTTGCAGCCAGGAAAAAGATCTCCACGATGTGGGATCTGTTGTGAGGAAAGATCAAATAGCAACAATGCACAGAGTGTGTCATTTGTGTGCGAAGAGAACTTCATTCCCCCACCATCTGTGTGTATGAATACACAGAGAAGGGGCTTGAGTGATCCCCGCCAAACTCCTCACAATTGTTATCTCTGAGGGAAACAATGGGATTGCCTGACATGGAAAAGCAGGCTGTTAAGCAGCCTTTGATCGTTTACTTCATGTATTCTAATTTGTTTATTTCTCTGAGAATGAAAAATGTACTTTGGTATTAATTGCATAAGTTAAAAACAATACCACCACTAACGCCAACAACAAAAACACAAGAGGGGAAGAAATTGAATTTATACCCAAATAAATAAGAACCATAATTTTTTTTAACATGCATGCCTCCATCAGCAGAACACCCTGGCTTGGGGTTTGCTTTTTTGTTTTGTTTTTGAGTCAAAGATGCTTTTCAGACTCCCAGTAGAGAGCAGGAGGACTTCTAAAAAAAATCTGCAAGCTGCATTCTCCAAAGCTGCAGAGCAGAGTAACCCAGGGGCAGTGGTGTCACCACAGGCACAGAGGTTTCCAGCGTGGGTCTGGGACCACACAGTCTGGTTCAGACTCTGCCTCCACCACTTGGCCTCTGTCTGTGCGGTCATTCACAACTCAAGTCTCAGTCTCCTGTCTGCAAGCACAGTATCTTTGTCTCTCAGTACTAGGACATTGGCTCTGGATCCCCATGGATGTCCTTTGTGTAAAATGGCATAATGTCTCCATGTAACCCAGGCATAGCCCTTTGTACCCTTTAAATCATTGCTAGATTTCTTATACTACCTCACACAATGTAATACATTGTAGACCGTGTGAGAGTACGTGACAAGGAAAAATGTGTGTGCAGGTTTGTTACAGATACAATTTTTAAAAATAGTCTGATTGGGTGAATCCATGGATGTAGAACCTGAGAATTTGGAAGGGTGAGGGTGTCTGTCTAGCTAGTCAAAAAGAACACTGAGATACAAACAGATTGCTTTGAAGACCTTAGTGGAATATTGACATATACATAATTTTCCTAGAAATATTGGTTATTGTTATTATTAAAGCACCATTCAAAAGTCCCAGAAGAGTGCATAAGATTATCCCAAATCCAGAATGCACAAGAAGATTCCACTAGCCAGAGTCAAGTTTCATTCAATGTTGGACAGGTACTTATTGGGCATGCCCTGTGTGCTGGGCACTAACGGACCTCTGGGAGTGGGCACTGGTTGCCTTGAGAGGATGTGAAATCTTCCAGATACAACTTGGGAGCCGCTTAGGCAAGAACAGGAGTGTGGCAAGTGCCAGCAATGCAGCTGTGGAAGGGTAATGCTGGACTGGGAGGTCTTGGGGAAGGTTGATATCTGCCGATCATGAAAAATACCCTCAAGGATCCATTAACATTGTTGTGCAAACCACAGGCATGTGAGAGGGGTCTAAAACCTAAGTACTGTGAAATTCTCATCATACTGCCCTGTTGCAGACTTTGAAAGGCCAAGATCACCCTGAGCCTGGATTTTCTAGTGCAGCAAATTCAGCCAAGTCTGCTGTGGGAGGAAGAGGGAAAGGGGACACAGAGCAAAGGACCTGCACAGCCTGGCCCTGGAAGGTCACCAACCAATGGGGAGAAGAAAAGAGAATGATCTCAATTTCAAGCTTGGCCAGGTGATTCCAAGGACAGTGAATTCTTGATCCTAGAATGATGCCCGGTGAAGCCGGTTACCAAAATGATCTTCAGACAATCATAACTTATACTTCACTCTTTGAGTCCTGAAATGTTCAGTTATATTGACAAGTTATTGTTTGCCATCTAGTTTCTCTTTCAGTCACAAAAAAATAATTCAAGGGTCATCATTATGGATTAAACTCAAAGAGGTCATGGATTAAGGAATGTCAGTCCCTGGCAGGCCCTCCCACAAACCTTTCTGCCTTCAAAGACCAAGCAATGCTATACTAAAGATTCCACCGCATCCCTGCCCAACAGATAGGACTGAGGGGCAGCTTCTACATGGACAGGCTACATGGGAAGACCCTGCACTGATGAGGCTTCCTTGAGACAGAATCAAACTGTGGAAACCTGGATCAAAGGGATGTAGAAAGAGCTAAAGCTATAAAGCTATATAAGCTAAAGGCTATAAACTAAAGTTGTAAGTCATACAGTGATGAAGAATCAGCAAGAAGAACAGAGAAAACTCAGGAAATCATTAAATGAGAGGCAAGAAGACCCAGACCAAAGAAAAGGCTCAGAGAGAGGTCAAGCCCATTGGAGCTGGAAAGTCCAAGAGAAGAAGGTTATGCTCTCAGGGTTCAGGGGAACCCCAGTTCTGAATCCCAGCCAGAGGCCAGCTCCTGCACAGGCCTGGGGACTCCCTCATCTGCCTGGGCCAGTCTCAGTACACCTCCGTTCCATGGGATCCAAGTAGCCCTGGAAAACAGTCAGAGCTCAGCAGAAAAGTGTGTCCCCTCCAGCCTGAGAAAACATTGCTATTCAGCCCACCAAGCCTCTGCCACTGATTCCTGAGGAGCTGCAAATTGTAGGAGAGGTACAGGAAATGCAAACATGGGAGAAAAGAAAAGTGGACAGGATGTGGACACCACGCCCTGCGAACTGTGACCTTGTAGCCTACAGAAGTCTACAACAGAGCAAGTATCTTCGTTAAAACTGACATTCTTCACTTTTGCATCAGTGGAAGTCTTTCTTTAAAATACAGACTTTAAAAAAATCCATTAAAAGAGACAGCAAACTAGGGGTTATGAAACAAAACTTTCTTCTCAGGTGTCAGCATTGTCTTCTTTGGCTTTTGCTTTCTCCATTGATAATATGTGATTTGCCTATTTTTCTAAATTCTTCCCTCCAGATTACTACTTTCTGTTAGGGAGACAAAACCAAGACAAATATCTCCCTTAGTGAGCCACAACAGTGTCACCAGAGTGTTAGGGATTCTTTTCTCCCTTCTTCTCTGCTTTCTCTTTCTTGTTTCTAATCTATCTACAGTTTATTTCTTGATGTCAAAAAGGCAACACAGAAGGTACCTGACTTAAAAGATTCTTTAACTTTACAACAGTGCCAAACATTCAGCTGAACCTTT
The DNA here is from genome assembly GCF_034190915.1 of Cavia porcellus. Taxonomy (NCBI): domain Eukaryota; kingdom Metazoa; phylum Chordata; class Mammalia; order Rodentia; family Caviidae; genus Cavia; species Cavia porcellus. The sequence goes on from NW_026947500.1 coordinate 21,671,155, forward strand.
ACTTCAAATTTTAATGCTCTCTTTTCCCAGGCTAATGAAATGCAATCCAATTCTCTCTTCAAATGCTGGATAGTGAGATGGAGCCACAGCTTCTGTCAGCCACCAGGTGAAACCCGGACACCCTCCCGTGTACCGTACAGCTAAGGGAGCTTGCCCAGCAGGTTAGGTATAGCAAATGCATTTCCACTTTTGATATTTTCAACTCTATATAAATTTATCAAGGTGAAATCCTGTGATCAGTCAGAAGCTTCTATATGGAGATTTTCAACTCCAATCCCCAGAATTCCTTGCTCCCCTCAGCAGGAAGAGACAGCAATTCACATCTCCTCCTCCGTGGTCTTCCCAGGTATTGACAGCCAGTAGCATCTCCAATTTTACATCAGTTCCTGCTGCAGTGCCTTAGCGAAACTAAGAAGGGCTGTCAGAGCCTAGGTCGGTACAAGGCTGAACGATAAGGAGGGCATCAAACTCAGTCAAACTGCCAGAGCTCCTTCTATCTTAGGGGCTGGGATCTTCACTGGTTCCGTTGTTCTTGATGCTGGAGCACGCCCTTCTAAACCAGATCCAGAATTTCTACTGCTCATCCTGGGCCCAGTCCCAGCACTGTGAGATGAGCCAATACAAACTTGAGCATGTTCCTGGTCCACAAAGATGTGATTAATTAGACATCATTGCTTGCCTCTCATCTACCTCAGGGAATCCAATTTCTGGTACAGTGTGAGGACATGTGGTAAGATTGTCAAACGCATTGTCACACTCCTACTGGAGGAAAACAAGAAAGGATTAGAATTTTCGCCATCGAGATCTTCCCTGGTTGGAAGCCAGTTGGAATCGATCGCTATCTACACTGTGTTCTCTGCCTCTCAGGGAATGATTGTACTCTTTGAGTAACTACATCCTCAGAGGCAGCCTTGGGACATACGAAGTAATAAACCGTAGCCTCTGCTACCATCTTTGACTTAAGGTATTTTTAAAAAACCACTGTCTTCACCTCTATCCTGTGAAACAAAAGTAAGTAGCACCATCACTATCCAAAACCCAGGTTAGCTTAGGAGCAAAACACTAAAGACAGGAAATGCAATCTATCCCTGATTTGAGCTGAACCAGAAGAGGCCTAACAGAAATCAGGGAAATGGAAGCACTGAGTTCAGGAGAGATCGATGACTGTCTGGTGTCCAAAGACTTGTGTGGGACAATAGGACTCCTCAGAGAGACTGTTGGCTCTAAATGGTTGTGTTCTGTGCATAATGACACTGATCTGGTCTGAAAGAGGAAGTGCTCAAAAAGGGAACATTGGATAAATAGAACCAAGACGCCAGTACATACTTCTTTGGTGCAAACTTAGTGCTGGGACCAGGAGACTAGTGATTGGAGAAATGGTTTCTTTGGGTGATTCTGTTCATTGTCTGTAGTAGGCGCTGTCAATCATTTCTAATATCATCTCAGTGTCATCTAAGGTGCTTATCTGCTCTGTGGAGGCTCAGAAGGTAAAAGCCATGCTTCCCAGACTCCCTCACAGGAAGCACTTATTGGACCCTGGTAGGGACTGGCCACGGTCTGCTTTCTTACAAGAGAAGGCAAGTATTCACCAAACAGATGGACTTGTCTAAGTCTTGATAAATGAAAGTGATCCAGGAAGGAGCCAGAGAAGGGAGGTGGGACCATCCAGAGGTGCAAGCGTTCGTTCTGCTGGGGCAGCCATGGCCAAGATCTTACTCTCTGGCCCCGGCAGCATGTAGGCTGAGTAGTTGCAAGCAGGAACCATCAAGGTTCTGCTGGGAAAGTCATTGTAGGTTGACTGTGTCTTCGGTTGCTTATTCTTGACTGAAATATCCACACTTAGCTCCATGGTCCGCCTGCAAATTCTATACTAATTCTGCTTAGATTAGCTGAGTGGATCCGGCTGTCTACAGTTAAGAATACCTTGACCCTTCCTCCTCCAAGCAATGAGGTGGCAGGTGGACAGCCACATAAAGCCACTATGTAGCTTCTTACTTTTTCTGCTGTGTTTGCATTTGATCAAACCAGACTTCAAGGTCCTGAAAAATGACACTGATAGATTTGCTAATTTTATACCAGATTTTAAAAATGCACTGCACAGTTATGAATTCCCTCACAAACGCTACCCTAAAACACTTCTTTATGTTCAAAGGATCATATCTGGAAGAAATTGATCATATCCTATATTTTTGTACACAAGAAATTTTCTGAATTAGCCTCAAAAGAATGAAAAATTCTTAGCCATAAAAAAATTAAATATCACGTAATTCATTAATCAAAAGCAGTTCTGCTGCCCTATATGGTAGCACACACCTGTGATTCCAGCACTCAGGAGGCTAGGGCAGAAGGGCCACTCTGAGTTTGAGGCCACCTAGGACTACAAAGTGAGTTCAAGGCCAGCCTGAACTACATAATGAAACCCTTTCTCAAAAAGACCAAAAGTAAATAAATAAATAAATAAATAAATAAATAAATAAATAAATACTAGAAGCAAATTTTTAACTGTTCTTTCTTTCACATTATTGACTTCAGAATTCTTATTAGGTTTTAACATAATATTTCATTTTTTAACATAATGTTTCAATATTTCATAAAGCTTTCCTCAAAAACTTTTTTCTTTTGTTTTTTGTGCTGGCAATCAAACCCAGGTCCTCATACATGCTAGGCCTTGTTCTGCCACTGAGCCACACCCCAGCCCCAAAAGATCATCTTTTTTTTTTGAAAGTATACAACAGAACAAGTCAGAATAAAGCCAACTAAGATCGTACAGTGAAATTGGTACAGAACTTCACAGCAGGTTACCAGGATAACAGTAATAGGTATCACAGTATATTTTGGTATCTTTATAATAGTTGTTCTTTCAATCACGTATATCAAAATGAGATGAAATATAGAACACTATAGAACTTATCAGAACAGAATATTGAATAGAACAATACCATTAAAAAAGATCATCTTTTAAGAACTGCATTTGCATTTACTCTCGGAACCATATCTACACCTGCTATCTTGTATATCAGAGGAATGTATCTTTACTTAAAATTGAAAGATTGTCTTGCCTCTATTGGTGTGCAGTATAAAGAACTCACACATCAATTTACAAGTTCAAACTTTGATCCAGATACACCAGACAATTTAAACTAGTAGCTTAGTGAATAAATAAGAAGAAGGTAAAAGAATGTTTGTTAACAAAAAAACTAGGAAGTTACTTTTATTTTGAAATTGAGTGGAGAGGGTGTTGGAATTATTGGAGGATGGAGGCAAAGTGAACTTTAAAAGCTATGAAAAAGGTCCAGCACTCAGAAGGCTGAGGCAGGAGGATACTGAGTTGGAAGGCCAGCCTGGGCTACACAGTGGATTCAAGGCCAGCCTCCACTACACAGCAAGACTATGAATTAAACACAATAAAACAAAGCACCATGAAAGGAATTTAATGTCCCTGGAAAAGCTTCTCCCGTCTTACTAAATGTCAACTCCCTTTGCCTGTTATTCCAACCAGAAATCCTGGAGTCATTCTTTCCAGGTCCCTTCTCTGCTCTTTGTATCAGAGACGTCACCAGGCTCCTCAGTTCCAGCTCTTCGTGTTTCTTGAATTTCAGTGGTGTCTTTCCAAACCTACTGGCAACCTCCGCCTCCAGCTGAGCAGGGCGCAACGCCTGGATGACTGCAGTTGCTTCCCTGGCCCCTCTGTCTCCTCACTTGGCATCCAACACTCCGTTCTCCTCATGGTAGCCAGAGCTCTCTTTTGACCCCCGCCCATGAGATCACACCCAGGACACCGTGACCTCGCCAGGGCCAAGCAGACTCCACGCCTGGTGCTGCTACTCTCAGCAGCTTCACCTCACGCCACCCTCCGCTCCTTGTTCCCCACATCCTCCTTGAGGGTCCACTCGAGGGACCATCACGTCTGTCTGGAGCAGTCTGCAGCTGGTTCTTCACAAGTGTCTTCCAGGCTGGAGCTGCCTGTTCCAGCTCTCACCAAGCTCTCCCCTCACAGCTCTGTATCTTGGCAGTGCCGTCTGTCCCACAGCCCTTCACCCTCCCCACCACATTCTACTCTTCTCCTACTCAGAGCACTTCACAATTTGTAATTACACATGGTCAGTCCTCCGAATCAACTGGTTTCAACAGTCTCAGGTCAAAAATATTTAAGAAAAAAATTGCATCTGTACCAAACAGGTCCAGACTCTTTCTGGTCATTATTCCCTAAATAGTATGGTACAAGAACTATTTCTATAGCATTATAAGGCATAAGATATTATAAGTAATCTAGAGATGAGTTACAGTATATAGGAGGATGTGCAAAAGTTATACACAAATACTACACCATGTACAAAGGACTTGAGCATCCACAAGTCTTGGTACCCACAGGGTCCTGGAAAAGATCAGCTTCTGCAGATACAAAGGACTGTATTACTTGTGTCTCACTCCCGTAAAACTAAACCCACAAAGGCCACCTCTTCCCTGCTTGTTGAGTGTAATGTCCCTTGAGCCCAGCTCTGTACATGGCAGGTAACAAACTCTTCTGCATATCAATTTTAATTTCTGGCCAGGTCAAGAAGTTGCTTAGGACATTAGACCAAGAAGATTTCACAATAACCAACCAAGGGGAAATTAAATTTAGCAATGGAAATCTAGTTGAAAACAAACCTGGCCAGTTGCTCCATCAGTTTGGGAGAGGAGTGGGATGGAATAATCAGTCACCTGCATGCTTACTCTGACTGCACCTACCTGTTAACCCACAAAAATACAGAGATTCTTGAAATTGGGCTGGCAGTAACAAGTCTATAAAACAGTTTGCATTATCACCGGCATCAAGATAAGCATGACCAGCAAAATTAGAGACTAGAACAATGCATTTTAATTTAGTCATAAAAGGTACTACAATCGCAACTAGATCTGGCAATGTGAATGAATCCCACAATGAATTTTGGAAGGAAGGATGGAAGAAAGGAAGGAAGTAATAAAGGAAGGAAGGGAGGAAGAAAGAAAAGGAAGGAAGGAGGGAAAGGGAAGGAAGGAGAAAGAAAGAAAGAAAGAAAGAAAGAAAGAAAGAAAGAAAGAAAGAAAGAAAGAAAGAAAAGGGCCCATGTCAAGCTATGTTATATGGTTCTGCTTTTATAGAACTCAAAATACATAACTAAATAAATAACTAAGACAAAACTGTGTAATTTCACCCCCTCATACCTATGGTTTCACTGTCATAGTTTCAATTATCTGTAGTCAGCCCTGACCTTGACACATTCCTGCACGATAGGATATTCTGAGAGAGAAAATGTTCATGACTTTTACCACAGTGTATTGTGTAATTGTGCCATTTTTAAATTAAATTAGGCACTGCTGTTGCTGTCTGCTATGTTAACTTTATGAATTAAGTTTTATCACAGGTATGTTTATATAGGAAAAATACATGAGTCTATATAGGATCCCATACTCCGGGCCATTTCAGGCATCCACTGGGGAACTCAAAGTATTCCCCGAATCTAAGGAAAGGCTGCTGTACCATGCTACATGCTCAGATGGACCCCCAGGTTTAAATGCATCTACCCTGAGGAGGCGATTGCGTAAAACCAGTCACCTTTGGGAAGGGGAGACATGAGAGGTTCTCTGCTGTTAATAAAGACTGACCGATTGATGATTCATTGATTTGCAAGACTGGAAGTTGAAAACAGGACCTTCATGCTGAGCTACATCCCTGGCACTTTCTGTTTGCTTCATTTTGAGACAGAATCTCTGTAAGTCACTAAACTACTCAGCCTGGACTCAAACTCGCCATCTCCTTCCTTAGAGTTCTGGGATTACAGGCCTGCGCCACCCCTCTGGCTTAAAGTTCTGTTTCTTGGCAGGGAAATGGTGATGCTATTGCTCTCTCTCTCCCTGACAGTCACTTAACTGCCTTCTAGTAAACTAAATACGTGTAATAAGCAGGTAGAGAAAACACCGATTCTTAGGCCCAAGTCCCAGATAGTATGAGGGAAGCACAGGCCTAATTTCTGCACTTCTATCAATGAACCTCAGAAGCAAGTGGGCCAGGCTCGGGGACGCAGTGACTGGGCCCTCACTGCTGGACAGCACATTCTCCCTGACACCTGGCTCATGTCTGCTACGGCCAGACCAGCACGCACTCTGCAGTCTCATCCCCTTCACCCGCTGATGTAGGCGAAGGAGACAAAGATGCAGGGCGGCAGGATGTTTGGAACATCTTCCGCCCAGCAAGGGTTTAAACAAACTTTGAAACAAAGAGAGGGTCACATGCAGAAATGCACAGCAGCGACTCTAAAGTCAGAGGCCTGGGTCTCCTGAGACGGCAGGCCACTGCTTTAGCTGGACTTGACCACTTTCTTAGCTGTTCTGAGAGCAGCTGTACAGCCATCACCAGATTCCCTGCTGTGACAGTCACATGCCAAAGGCCATCTCTGCACGGTGGAAAGTGGCCCTGTCTTGACGCAAACACGGAATCCACAGTGCTTGTGTCCAGCACAGCTGAGTCTGCCGAAAAGGCTCCGGCTGTCTGGGTAGTCACAGCTGCAAGGTGCAAGGGGATGACGCACAGACCCTACACCAGTTCTGCCAGGGCTTCCTCTCACTGGTGGGCAGCGCCTGGGCCCCAGGCTTCTCTGAGGAGGCCTCCCCTGCAGGGCTCTGCGCTTGGCTGGCCAGTGAAGAAACAGAGTGACATCAGGGGTTGAAACGGGCTTTGCCGAGCGCAGATGTCCCCATTGAAAACCACTCAGCCCCACTGGCTAAATATACCCATGCAGCAGAGCAACTTCCATTAGGAAGTGAAGACCGAAGGCTAATACCTTGTATTTGGTATGGAGGGAAGTGGGATGGAGTGGTCTGGTGCAATCTGGTGTGATCTGGTGTGGTCTGGTGTTTTATCCCTGCTCCCCTGGAGGCTTTTGGTATCTGCATGCAGCAAGATCTCCACTTTCTACTTTTCGTCTTCTCTCCCTCTTGGATTTTACACATCTTGAAGAACCTCTGCATGTTTGCTAGAGATTCATTCAATGTTGACTGAAACCAGACATGTTTGGGGAACATCTGGAAACCCTATCTTTTCTCTTCATGGACCCAGGAGGCAGCTTTTGCTGAAAACTCCCTGCTCTCATGATTCCACCTGCCACCTGGTGTTCCCCACCTACCAGTTGCAGGCCCCTCACTTCCCATCCAGTTTCTTCTGACAAGGTTCTTCTATGTGAGGACCCCACCCAGCTGCAGCTTCCTGGCTGGCACTAGCTGGCTCCTAAGCCAGAGCATTAAACAAGGGTGGGCTCGGGGGACACTAATCCAGGGCACTTTCCTCTTGTCCTTGTGTTGAATTTGGGATGTCTGTGGGGGAAAACGAATTATACATACGCAGGCATAACTTCTTTGTACACTTTCTAAGGCCCTCAAATGAAAAATTTTTCATACACAGAGAGGAAGCGCAGCAGCTTTGTGGGTGGTATTATGAAAAAAGCTTTCTGCCGACTGGGAGAAGAGAGAAAAAGATCTCCATCCCATTGTCCCTGCCAATAAATTGTTCTGAGCCTTAGGCAAATTGCTTGGTGTTCAGTTTTCCTTCTTTCTGTAAGGAAGTATTTGCATTTACCAACCCTGGGTTCCTGCTCAACAACTCTATAAACCTGTAGATACATATTATCCATATAATATGACAAGTAAGGACCCCATGGGCAAAATCTTGACCTCAGAATGTGACAGTGCTATTTGTCTCCACCCTCTGTTTTCCTTTCTGTCCCAGGTAACACTGAATTTCTCAAGTGCCTGGTGGATCCAGAGAGCCACCAATTTATCCTGGGACTGCAATCTGTCAAGAAATTTCACCTTCTTTCTGCCCAGCTATTCATCTGCATCCTTTGTGATTAGCTGCCTTTTCTTCTGCTTCATCCTTGGACTATAAGGAGAGTGAACACTACAACATAACATCATGTAACAGGCACAAACAATGAGGGTGGGACAAATGTGCGTGAGCCAGGAAAAATCACAGCCAGAGAGAAAGGTGTCCAACAAAGTTGCTATTGGTCAGACTCAAATTTAGCCCCAAATTTCCCAGAATCCGGAGGGAAGGATGCTCAGACACACAATGAACTCCTTGCGACAGAAGCGTCACAAAGACAAGAACCAGAGCCTGAAGGGACAGACAGCTTCTCTGTACCCAGTTTCCAAAAAAGACACATCTAACAGGGATCTGCCTGCGGGGGCAACAAATGACAGATGGGCGGAGCTCAGTGATGTTTGTGAACTGCAGTTAGCAGGAGTAAACCTCTGGCTCATTTCTGTACCATTGGGACGCCTGGATACCTGCCTGCCTGCCTGCTGTTTGTCTGTGGAGAGAAAGCTGGTGACCGTCAGTGACACAGAGGAGAGGAGGCAGAGGGAGGGATGTGGCAGGTGACAGGGTTGTGCAGATGTGCTGTTTGTAGAGGAGTCTTTTCTCAATAGGCGTCATTTGAATAGCAATTTCTCCAGGACCCACCATTCAACCCATTCCAGTAGCCAAAGGAAATCTCTGGAGAAAATGACTGCCCACAATAACTGGTGGGTGAGGAGAAGCAAAGATGAAGCTGTTATAAGCTTAAAAACCCAAATTTTCTACCCCTATCAGAAGCCATCAAAATCAGGAAGAAGCACTGAGCCAGAAAGCAATCGGTTAGCTGGGGGCTCATGAAGCCACAGGAAAAGGTAAGCCAGAGAACGTGGCTCACAGAAGGAAGGGAACAGCCCGGTGCACCCCATAGTCTGTCTGGCTGCCCATTCGAGCCACCTGGGAACTTCGCAAAACACATTAATGGCTAGGCTCCTCCCTCTGAGATGCTGATTTAATTGAGTTGGGTGGGTGGGAGGCATTCATTAGTACTTTTTGGCAGGTCCCCAAGGGATTCTAATGTGCCACTAAGGTGGAGAAACAGTAATTGGTGAACAGGACTGCCAAAAGCAGTGAGTGCCCTGGGTTCTCCTTCAGGGCCTGGTGCTCACGTTGGACTAGGGAATTCTTCTCTGTGAGTGTGCATGTGTGTGTGCAAGCGTGTGTGTGCATGCATGGACACACGGAGGTGTGGGTAGAGGTGGTCGGGGTGAGGTCCAACGTTTTTCTTTATTGAGCTGGTTTTCCATGCAAACCAGTCTCACTGTTGCTGCCAGGAGCATCCGGCCAGCTTCAGCAAGTGTGTGCTGCTTTCATTTTTGTTATCTGCTTTTACATGACTTCAATGATTTGCTCAGACTCAAGGATAAGTAGTTGTTCAAATTATTCCAAGGTCCTGGCAATTTAAGCATCTCATGTTGGTTCCTCAGCTGAGCCCTGAGTCATCTAGCTCTGAAGTTTCAGGAGATCCGCACTCTTCCGTGGCACCCGCCCAACTCTGTCCCGGGGTTATCCTAACCACCGCTTTATCAGATACGCCACGGTTCTCTTGTCCTCTGCTCGGCATGCTCTCTTCTGATGCCTGCACTCTGCTGGAAGAACTTCTTTCCTCCGCTTCTATTTTCTGAAAGAAAGATGACACAAATGCCTGTGCGTGTTGTTCTGCTTCCACTATCCCCTTTGGGCCTTAGGGTTCCCTTACCCACTTAAAAGTGTTGGGGGGGGGCTATTAGTACCTTGAAGTACTGAGCTAAATGCTTTTGAAAATCCTCTCTTTTACTCTTTTCTTTTCCTCCCCATGCAGGCAGCTCTCTCTGTGTCATTGCCATGAGCAAGCCTGGGTACCATCAGTGAGTAGTCGTATGGGAACTGCTGAGCCAGAAACAGTCTTGTGTGAGGATCCACAGAGGGCTTTTCAAGCAGGGCACAGCCTCTGAGGTGCCCTGTTCTCCACAGGAAACTGGCACACAGTAACATCCAGCATCCTCAACTCTGAGGCTGTCTGTTGAGTGAGGTCAAGAAGGCTGTCTACTAAAAAATAGCCTTGCCATCCACTACCAAACGTTCACTGAAAAACTCAGTTACATTGGGATGGAGGTTAACAAACCATCAGGGATTGAGAATTTACCGAAAACAAAAAGCAAGAGGCTGTAGTTTGGATCTTAAATCCCCCAAAGGCCCTTGCATCTCCCATGGCACTACTGGGAGGTGGTGCAGTCCTTCAGAAGTGGAGCCCAGTGCAAAGAAGTTAGGTCACTGGGGGCGTGAGCCTGAGGTGACAGTAGGACCCAGCTCCTTCTCTTTCTGTCTTTTGCTTTGCTCCACCATTGACTCCCCACCACAGTGGACCTCATCCTGGGTCAAAATATAAAAGGACTGGAAGCTCCAAAATTCCAGGCCAAATCCTTTCTCTTTATAAATTGATTATCCAGGTATTTGTTAAAGTCACAAAACTAACACATGAAGAATAAGTGAGTACTTCTTGGGATAGAGAAGTGATATGGTCAGGTATAAGGCTTGGGTAACATTTTTAAAAGCATCCTAAGACCCCATAGTGAATCTCTACGTGAAAAAGAATGCTAAGCCCTCCAGGGAAAGCAAGTTACACAGACAGAAAGCAAACGTATCTCATAATTAATGTGCAATGGTAAGAAAGCATTGGAGTAGGGATTGGAATAACTGGGTTTCAGTGCAAATTTCACTATTAAACTAGGCATATGACAATGGGGTCAAACATATAATATTTCCAGGGCCCACATTTTCTCATCTATAAATGAGGAAGTTGGATTGAAAGATTTTCTGACAGCTTTCTATATAAACCATAATCTACATCCTTGGGATAGAGCTTTAAATTAGATTATTTATTCCAGGCATTGAGCTGTGTGTTTGAGTTATCTCAACAAATTTTCATAAAGTAATGGCATTTAGGTAGATTCCCCTCCCCTCCTTTACTTATCCTATAGTCGAGAATATTAAGGCTCTTCCAGCTAAATAATTTTTCCTAGAGCAATACAAGTAATAAAATGTGAATTCATCCAGGTTTATTTGACTCTATAGCTCATTAAAACATGATTCTTCTATGCATGCAATTTATTTATGAGCTGTAGCATTAGTTGGAAAGTAAGACAAATTGCAAAGAGGTAGGTGCTCAGCAGAAATTTTGTGAATGAGTGACTGTTGAATCTATAGTTAATTATCAAAGGTAAGTATAAGAGATGATATCTTTGTCAATTTGTCTAACTACAGTAATCATCGCACTATGTACATGTGCATCAAGATAGGTATCAAGATGGTCAGTATGTCCATGTAAACAAGAGGGCCAAAGTCAAACATTGTGTTCCTAACCAGCCAGCAGGGTGGCCACTGATCACCATGGCGCATGGCTGTCCTTGGAAGGCTTTGCCTCCCTTTGCTTTCTGTACCTGTGGAGGGAGGTGAAGAACCAGAGGAAATTCAGAATGGAAAGGACTTTTGTCCTTAGTACTTTTGAGGAGCTGTCAAAGTGTTTTCCAAACAGGTTCCACCACCTTAAAATCCCTTCTATTGCGTATGAGGAGGCCATTTCTCCGCATCCTTGTCATTATTTGTTAACAGAATTTTCTGATTACAGTCATCTCAGTGAGTGTCAAGTAGAATCCAGTACCTGCCACCATTTTAGCTTGCATTTCCTTAATGACTAATGATGCTGAACATGTTTACATGTACTTACTGCTCATTTGTATGGCACCTTTAGAGGAATGTCGATTGACATCCCTGGGCAATTGGGTTGGCTTTTTATTGTTGTGTTGTAATCACCTTTCATGTACTCTGGATATAAATCCCTGTCTTAGTTACTTTTTACTCATCAAGACAAAATACCTGATGCACCAAACTGGGAAAGGAAAGGTTTATTTCTTACAGTTTTTAGAGGTTTCAGACTCTTACAGTTTTCGAGGTTTCACACTCAGTTGGCTCCAAGGCAGGGTGCATGGTGGGGCCGCAGTTCATGGCGGCTGCAAACAGCAAGGCAGAAACAGGCAAGAGAGTGAGACACACCTTCTTCCTGCCATTACATCACATCCTGGCTACACCCCTAGGCAGGTGTAGCACTGACACCATCAATCCAAACGCTAGACAATGAACCAATCACAAATGCATAATGCAAATGCATGAGGCCTGGAGGCCACCGACATAAACCATGGCAATCCCTTATCAGGTATCTGTTCTGCAAATATTTCCTCTCTGTCTAAGGATCACCTTTTCATTTTATCAATGGTGTCAAGGATATCAATAATTGATGGTGGCAGCTTTTGGTGATACACAAAAGTTCTAATTCTAATAATGTTCAATTTCCCTATTTTTTTCTTATATTGCTTATACTCCCAGAGCCATTTTTCAGACATCTCATATGGTTCTGAATTTGTAATGGTTCAACTCAGTATTTTCACTTTGCAATAGGTTTACCAGGCCACATCCCCACTGGAAGTGAAGAGCATATGAATTTATAATGGTTGAACTTAGCCATTTTTTATCTTTTGCTGACTTTATTGGGGTGTTAAACGCATTTTTTTCTTATGATGTCTTTATCAGAATGTAAGTCATATAGAACATTATAGGTCAAATAGAACAAACCACTATTTTCTTTGAGGAATTTCATATTTTTAGCTCCTATGCTAGGATAATGATTCAGCTTTAGTTTATTTTTAGGCACGGTTTGAGAAGAGGTCCAAATTCAATCTTTGGTGTGCAGCTACCCAATTGACCCAGCACGGCTGGCTGAAAAGGCCAGATGTGGTATTTTATTTCATGTGTCAATTGGAGTGGGCCACAGGGTGCCCACATATTTAGTTAAAATTATCCTGGGTTTGTCTGTAAGCATGAGATTCTGGATTTGAACTGATGGACTGAGTAAGGCAGACTCCCCTGCCAGTGTGGGTAGCCTGGTCCAGTCAGCTGGAGGCCCAGCGGGAATGAAAGGTGGGACAAGGGAGAATCGGCTCTCTGTGCCTGAGTGGTCCCACGCTGACAGGCTGACCTTCTGCATTCAGACTGAAACTTATACCACTGGCTCTCCTGGCTTCCGGGCCTTTGGATTTGGGCTTGGATTTGGATAACATTCACTCTCATAGATCTGCAGCTTTCAGACTACAGGTCATGGAACCTCTCAGTCTCCGTAGTTACTAGCACTAATTCCTTATTTTAAATATATCTCTTTATTCTATTGTTCCTATTGGTTGTGTTTCTCTGAAGAACCCTGCTGATTATACCAGCCTTTCCTCTGGACTGCTTCATTGTTGAATTCCCTACATCCCAGAAAAGAAACTGGCATGTTGATTTATATAAATGGGATGTGTTTGAAGGACGACTCACAGTGGCCACCCAAGGGAGAGGAAGAGAGGAAAGGTGGCACAGGGGGTCCTGTGGCTGGAATGGCCCTTCAAAGTTGCCCCAAGGCCAGGATAGTAAGCTGAGTTTTTGTGAAGCACCCCCTTTTGTACAGGGGCAAGAAAAGGGAAGGTTTCTCAGCTGAGGCCCATTCCCCAGAAGTGGCTCGGCTGAACTGTCACCAGCCCACACTGTCGGCAGCTTGGAGTGTCCCCTGGGGGATTTGGGCCACCCAGTGCAGCATCCACCACACCTTTCATGTCTGCCCTAGTCAACTGAAATTTGGGGGAATTCTTTACTAAATCAATCAAGAGATCAAGTGAGCCTCTTTGGTCTGCGGGGAGGTCTTCCTTAAATGTCTAAGAACGTCAGCAAGCAAAGCTCAGTAAGAAAAAAGAAAATCACCCTCAGGAGTGATGAAAGAATTTTGCAGCCACTGGTAAAAACACTGAGAAGCTAGTGTTTAGATGTGTGAATGAAACCTCCAAGGCACATATACAAAACAGTGGTGTTCAAAATGAAGACATTCACGCACACAGACCAACGACCGACAGGCTGGGAGGGAGAATCACGGTTCTCACAGCAAATACTGTAGGTTAGAGCAGCTCTTGGCTTGTTTATTTTCCCATTAGGTACAGCCTTCAAAGGCCCCTCACGTGGTACACTGAAGATCAAAGTCCGCTTCTTCAAAGTGGGAAAAAAATACAGAAAGAACTATTCCAAATATACATATGTTGTAAGTAGTGAATATTTTCCATCCTTTGTTGTAGGAAAATAAGTTGAAGGCAGGAAATAACTAGGTGATAGAATCAATTGTGTATATATCATTGTCAAGAGAAAAATCCAAGTTCAACACAGCACTAGCCTGTCTCTAAACAGAAGCTTTTAGAATCTAAAATAAAAGTGACTACCTCACTGGGAATAGCTTTTGCTGTGATTTCATTGAACACATTCATAAAAGACCACTTTCTCGAAGAGTTTTACAACATACTGAGCAGACTTATAGATGCCAAAGCATTTTTGTAATGAGTCTCACATCTTACACATTTTCCTCTGAAGATAACAGACTCTATAAAAAGAGCTGTTTCTCCTCTCCTATCCCATTGCAAGTAGAGCTCGGATTAAAGCACTTCTGCTACCTTATCCTCAAGCTTACAGAAAAGCAAAACTCATATGCTTGTGTTCTTAAAATTCCTCCAACAGAACAGTGTTCCAAAGTTGAGCATATTCACCGGCTTGGTTCCACATGCATTGGTTGGTGGCCTTTTTGTGGCACATACTGTAGCAGGCATTGAGGGTATACATGCAACTAAGACATAGCTCTGACTTAGGAAGTGCATAGAAGACAGATGAATCCAGTGCCAAGAAGGAACTCCCAAGACAACATGTAAAAGAGATGTTCACACAGTGCTTTGGAAACCACCTGCCCATGGAGGGAGTTAGAGAATGGCAGCTTTGGCTCATGAGCCTTGTCTTAGAGAACGAGGAGTGGGCGTGTGTCTTAGTTACTTTTTACTCATCACTGAGACAAAATACTTGATGACCAAAGTTGGGAAAGGAAAGATTTGTTTCTTACAGTATTTGGAGGTTTCAGTCCCTACTCAGTTGGCTCCAAGGCAGGGTGGCATGGTGGGGCCACAGTTCATGGCAGCTGCAAACAGCAAGCCAGAAACCAGCAAAAGAGAGACACACACATTTTTCCTGCCATTACATTACATCCTGGCTCCACCCCTAGGCCAGTGTAGCACTGACACCATCAATCCAAACACTAGACATGAGCCAATCACAAATGCACAAGGCAAATGCATGAGGCCTGGGGGCCACCGACATAAACCATGACAACGTGGATGGGCGAAAGGTCCTGGGAGGGGCCTTCCTGGCTTGGGGAATGGTACCTGCATTGTTAGATATGAAGGATTATTATGAAGAATAGATATGAAGATATGAAGAATCATTGTTAGATATGAAGAAGAGAATAGAAAAGGAGAAATGGAACTGGAGAGGAAGAGAGGCACAAACAGAGTGGTAATCAGTTCTCCATCGCTGTAGCAAATACTTGAGATAAACAACTTATTTAGCTTTATTTTGGCTAGTGGTTTCAGAGAGTTCAGCCCATGACCACCAACCCTCCCCTCTCACACACACACATACACACACACACACACACACACATTTTGGGCTTGTTACCAAGGAAGATAGTAGGGAGCACATGGAGAAGCAAAACTTAACTCATAGCTGGGAAATGAAAAGGAGGAAGAAGCATAAAGATTGGAGTCCCCTTAAACACGTTTTAGGGTACGACTCTCAGTGATCTGAAGACCACCCACTAGGTCCAACTTCCTAAAGTTTCCACCACTTCCTAGGAGCTCCACGCTGAGCCGAGCCATTAACGTAGGAGCCTCTGGGCTCATTCCACACTCAAACTACAGCAGAGGGCTTTAGATGGCATGGTCAGGAGCTTAGGCTCATTGAAGAGCAACGTGGCCAGATTTGTGGGGGTTTTTTGTTGTTGTTGTTTGTCTTTTTCTTTTTTATTGGTACCGGGGATTGAGCTCATGACTGCCTGCTTGCAAGGCAGGAGCTTATGCCGCTGAGCTAAATCCCCAGCCCCAAGATTTGTGTTTTAAACCAGTTGTTCTGGCCTCTCTATGAAGGAGAGGTTTACACAAGATGCTACAAAACTAGGGAGAACAGTACACTGTTTTGCATAGCAGTGCAGGCAACAGATGGCGAGAACCAACTTCTTCAATAGGAACATTTGGGAATTAGCTGAGAGGTCAACAGTGTGGAGGACGCTCCTTGAAAGAAAAACGATTATCTCCATTTTGGTTAAATTTGGTCCTATTTCCTCATACTGATATGTAAAGAGCTGGCCAGGACTATTTCCTATCCCCTCAACCGGCTTTAAGCAATGCAAATCAGTCTAGCTGAGGTGGTTAAATGCAGTCTTTGAAGCAAGGAGACAGGGGAGTGTTCCCCACCCTGTAGCTCCCAAGAAGCATGTGGGAGCCGGCAGGAAGGAGAATCACGCTCCATGCTGCTAACTGGGCTGGAGCCTCGAGAAAGAGGCCATGACATCTCAGGGCATAAAAAATTACACTTCAGAGCAGAAGCACGAACCCCAAAACGTTAGACACTTTCTCGAATTGTGTTACATAGATTACTCTTCCTGCATCTCTCTCTTTCTCTCTCTCTCTCTCTGCATGTTACAGAGATGATATCAGGCCTCCTAGCCCAGCTCATGGCACACATGCACTTCCCACCTACCACAGTTACAGTCACTCATCCCAAAGCCACTCCTCTTCTTAAGGAAATCAGTGAAACCTGGGTCATGGCCTTTGCTCTGGTCAGCTGTCATCCTAGGTGGACTTAGGACCCCTTGGCTCCCCACAACTACAGATAAGCCTCAGTGTCTTTATTCTCTCCATGGGTTGCACTGGAAGTGGTAGACTGGAATTAATTTCCTGGAATTCCAATCACTTTTCTGTGGAATTACAAACAATATACTTTTCAGACCATGAAGAAGACTGGGTAGGGCTCTCTGTAAAATGTGAGACCTAGTTTAGAAAGAACAGGAGGACAGGGTTACTGGCACACTTGAGAGGGGCTGGGGATTTAGCTCAGCAGCATAAGCACCTGCCTTGCAAGCAGGCAATTGTGAGTTCAATCCTCGGTACCGATAAAAAAAAAAAAAAAAAAAAAAAAAGATCCCACCGACACACTTGAGAGTGAAGGGGAGGGAGAAATGAAGTATGGTCCAGGAGAAATTAAATATGAACCAGGTGATAGCTAAGGAAAAGGCTGCAGAAAGGAAGGAGGGTTTACCTTGGTGCTTAATCTCTGGGCCTAGATCCATCTTCTGAATTTAACATTAGCCCAGGATATGTATGCCCAGGTCTAAATACAATCGGAGAAAGTAACTAAGCAAATATATGTCACCTTATGCATCCACCTAGGAGTCTTCAGCAACCCTTGTGATTTCCATCTTAATTATCATGTCATTATGTCACTATGCATATTTGACACTCCCACCCTGTGGGTTCAGGGTGTCAGGACAGATCCTCAAAGGGCCGTTAAAGATCAAAACCTCTACCACCCGATGGAAGGGGTGAGCCAAACAGCTCGTGGCAGGAGTGGAACCCCAGGCCACTGGCTCAATCCCACTGGAAACCTGATGCTTACAACCCTCAACACCAAGCTCCTTGCCACCCACGCTCGTCTCACAGGCCTGCTCCCACACCGAGGATTGTTCTATGTTTTCAAATAAATCTTTGATCTTGCTGCCGCTCAATCCTTTGTTCAGGACTTTAAGAACCTGTACAACACCTCCCAGTCTGGTAACAGTTCCAGATTCTCTGGATTGGACAACTGGATGAGTGGATAGATGGATACATGCACAGATAGTTAGAGAAACTGATTTCAGGAGACCTGGTCTGTCATGAAAGGAAACAGGAGTTTGATTTTAAATATCTAGAGTTTTAGAGACCCAAGGAATAGTTAAATGTAAATATGTGAATCTAAATCTCTGAAGAGAGGTCTAAGCCAAACATCACTTAGAAATAATACATTTACTCAACCATCACAAAGATGTAGGTTCCTATAATCTCAGCACTCAGGAGGCTGAGACAAGAGGATCCCTGTGAGTTCAAGGCCAACATGGGCTACGTGAGCGAGTTTAAGACCAGCCTGCAATGAATGCATCGAGAGACCCTATCTCAAAAAAAGTAGGTTTTTGTTTTTATGTATGTTATCCACCATTAGTACCTAGAACCATAAACTCTATAAATATCTGGTAAGCAGAGTAATTTCTTCCACTTATGAGTGAAACAAATTGTTCCAGTATAGCAAGGCAAGTGATGCATGCCTATAATTCCAAAACTTGGGAGACTGAAGCAGTAGGATTGAAATGAGTTCAGGCTGGGCTACATAGTAAGTTCAAAACCAGCCTGAACCACATAGTAAGACACTGTCTTAACAACCCCCTCAAAACAAAGAAAAAAGAAAACAAAAGAAAAAGAGAAGAAAAAATTGTCCATGTAGACACATAGGATGAGAAAAGGAAGTGGTCAAAGACACAGAAATAGATAACTTCTTAAGTATGCTCACTGAGATTACTGCTAGCATCAGGTTGATGAAATCATGTCATTTGCAGGAAAACGAATGGAACTAGAGATTACCATGTTAGAATAAGCCAGACTCAGGAAGACAAGTGTAACTTGTTTGCTGTCATACATGGAGTCCAGGGAGAGAAAAAGACATGAAAGCAACACAAAAGCAGACGAGAGACTTAGGAAAGTGACAGGGGGAGGGAGTCAAGAGGGTAAGGGAGCACTGGATATGACCAAAGTATGTTATGTACACGTTGAAAATGCCACAATAGAATTAACCACTCATTTTAGAAAATTATAAAGTAACACCCAGTTGGTCGCACATCATAATTTCAGAACTTACCTCCATGCAATGATTTGCAGAGTCATAAGGAAAAAAGAAGATAGTTTTCTTAATCTGTGGTAGAAAAGTCCACTGTGTACATTTTTGACTGATTTTTATGGGCTTAAATGAATATTGTAATAGGATAAGAAAGTACTTGCACACACAGTTGAATATTTTTTCAGAATTTGGAAAGAACAAATAATAGAGCAATAAAAGATCACCTCATGGCCCTTGTCCCTTGGTCTGGTGCCTCCTCAACATCTCCACGGGACTGGTTCAGAAACATTTCAAAATGATTTTACTGACAAGCAAACAGGACCTTCCTCCTGACTGTGCAGAGATGCAGGCCAGAAAACCACGACTCATCCCTGACTTTGTCCCTCATCTTCCCGGACTCTGCCATCCTCAGGTCCTCTGTACTCCTGGAATCTAGTCCCTTTCTCTCCCTAGCCCAAGGAAATGCCCTCTTTTTCCTGGACCTCTACAATAGCCTAGTAATTCTCCACCCTTCCCCTTATCCTCGCTGGTCCTCCAAATGCCAGTCTGAGTTTTGTCTTTTAGGTTTTCAGGGGTTTGTTTTGTTTTTATTCTTTTCCAAATGCAAACCCAATCATGTTTCGCTTCCATATGAAGTTCTTGACATGTTTTCTGTGAAAGATGGATAAAAGCCGTTCTCTTTACATAGCCCATGAAGCCTTCACAACACGACCTCCTCCACTCTCCCCAGCGTCATCTGGCCCCACTTTCTCCAGCTCTCCCTGTCCTTGACCTTATTATGCTGTCTCCCTCCACCCCAGGGTTCTTGCATTTGCCATTTCCTCCACTGACCCAGTCTCCCCATGGGCCCCCCAAGTCCAAGCCAACCCATGTGTCATAGTCAGCTCCACTCTGACCACCCCCTCCAGAGCAGATGCCACTGTTAGGTGAGTGCATGGAACAGCACCGCTGTCCCTCAGGGCACATGATCTCGCTTCACAAGCATGCACAGTCTTTCTTGTAGACACTCATTTGTGTAATCAAACAAATAGAATCTTTTTCCTTCCCACTGGACCATGCCCCCATATCCATTTTGTGATCATTATTGTACACTGATATCAGTTCTGCGCCTGATACCTGTAAGGGTTCAGTAAATATTTGTTGCAGTAATGAAGGAATAAATGAGCGCTTTTCTCTCTGCACTGTCTGTTTCCCAGAACTTTGGAATTATTAACCAAAACAATCTCCAAGAAGCAATACCAAATATTTGCTCCCACCTCTTGATTATTATACAAGATGAAGCAAGGTATGCTCGTACATACTCTTTGATAAGATATTTAATTATTGTATTTGCATCCCATTTAAGTTGAATTGAAAAAAATGGAACACTAGGGGCTGGGGATTTAGCTCAGTGGCATAAGCGCCTGCCTTGCAAGCAGGCAGTCGTGAGTTCGATCCCCGGTACCAATAAAAAGGAAAAAGACAAAAAAAAAAAAAAAAAAAAAAATGGAACACTATTCATGTAAAAATTCCAGTGAGTCTGCTCCTGTAGACACACGTCCACTAAAAGAAGAAATCAATGAGAAACAGCAAATCAAAGCCAGTTTCCTGTTATCTTTTACCTTGGCATATAATAAAGGCACTCTGTGATAAAATAAAGCAAAAGAAGTTTCAAAAATATTACTTTTAGCAATCCATATGTTACATAAAGTTATTCAGGATATTGCTGATTAAATATTATAGAATTTCAAAAAGCCAAGGAGAGCTTTGTAAGTATCTTTTATATAATTTATGGCTGTATTTTACCTAGCTCTTTCATCAATCAGACCATAGAGAGAAGGTTTTATTGATCTTGTTGCCAAGGCACAAGCCCAAGTTCTTGCCACCCAATAGTAATAAATTCTCCTCAAATAATTGCCAGCTTCAAACCTTTCATTAAGTATTTCTTCTTCTTTCAAAACTAAGGGGGAAAAAAAAAAACCCTCCAGTTTAAAACCAGCCAAGAGATTGAACCTCCAGTGTTTATAGATATTATTGCTTCTGTTTTTCTTCAAAAGAGAGATTTACGTTTAAAGAGAGAGTTTTGATGTTCTCACACGACTCCTAAGATTAACTCTAGATAACAACAGCATCTTCCCTGGTTGAAAGGTGAGGAAAGACAAGTAAGGCATCTGGAGTTCCTGCTGCAGAAGAAATCTAGGCAAACATTTAATCTTTTATTGCAGCAGTTTCTGAACAAGTGGTCTTCAGACGTGTTGTACTGATTAAGAAAAATATCGTGTAGGACCCAGCTGGTTAAAAGGCCTCCCATCTTGCTTGCAGGAAGATTTCTTATAATAATGTCAGGAACAGGATTCACATAAAAAGGCACATCTGCATTCAGCACTCATAAGGAAAATTCTTTCCCTGCAGCTTAAGTGATTGTTTTGAGGTAAGTTTCCCCAAGAACAGACCCCGAGAAAGCATCTGAGCGCACATAGCTGTTAATTTGGGAGTAGAAAGTGGGCAAGTTCAGCCAGGAAGGAAGAAAAGGAAGGGAACGCAGTTGGTAAAAGCTCGTTATCATTAACACTATCTGGTGGGTAACAGGAGCTCAGTCCCACTGACGGGATGTCAGGGCACCAGAGTCAGAGGTACCCCAGTCAGGAGGCAGGAGAGCTGGGGTATTTACAAACCAACCAGTTTTCCCAACAGCTCCCTCCAGCACTGTTCCTTCCCTAGCTTTTCCAGCCTGCTTCATGATGGTCAGAGAAAGCCCTCAGCAAGGAGACACAGATGCTGACAGCTGGAAGTCAGGCTGGGTGTTCTGAACATGTTAGGGAAAGGTCTTAGAGAGCCACCAGTAGTGTCTGCCACAAAGCTGTACAAAAATAATCCCAGTGTATCCAGTACTCGCTCTGTGAACGGCCTTTCCCATTTATGACTTCATTTTCTAATTCCCAACGACCCTTTGAGGAGGCACTATTTATTAGGCTCTTATAGCTAAAGAGGTCTCTGAGGTCACACACTAGCGCACAACGCAACAGACCTGGCTGCCGTGTCTCAGTGCTGAACCACAGCCCTGTGCTGGAAAGGCTCTCCCTGCCCCTCAATAAATGCACACAGACTCCCCCACCCCGCCACGCACCCCATTCCACGCAAGATCAACGCGTCCTTCCCGACTCTCGGGTGCTGCGCTCACTGCCTTCCCTGGTCCTTTCACATTGGCATCGAAAGCTGTGCCAATTATTCAACAGTCAGTTGACCAAATACAGGACAACTTTGTGCAGACTAGAAGGGCACTGTGAGCCTTTGACTGGAACTTCCAAATGAACATTCCATGTGGGCCAGGGCTCAGTGAGAAAGGAGGTTTAATGAATCTCCCTGGTGTATGACGAAAGGCAGGCTTGAACCACCCGAGCTTGAACACAATTTTAAGAGGGTCGTCCCAGTCCTTCGGGGCACAAAGTAGCTGTTATCTGAAGTCGGAAAGGAATTTCCTGCAAAGGCTGGTAATTGTACAATGAAGCACGTCGTAAAGGCTTGCTATTCCCTCCGCCCTAGTCCTGGTTCTCAAAGACAAAGTTGGACTGGTTAGGGCATTGATTTAGACCATGAAATCATTTCCAGAGGCTTTTCCTCCAAAAGAGAAAAACCCACCTACTTAAAATAAGCCCCCTTTAATAGACTTGCTGTAATAAAGGGCTTGATTTCATGATATTTGCCTTATATATATACTCAGAATGAAATTGGACCAACCAAATACCCATCCTTCAGAGCAAGTATAGTAATGACCCCCTATATGTTCATGCATTTAAGTCACAGCCTTTTAATTTGGTCTCAAAAAGAAAACCCAAAAAACCCTGAAGTCTTTGAAGGTTGCAGTGGTCCTCATGCTTCTCTTTTGTAATTGTCCAAAGTCTCTCCCTAGGTTCTTTGATTTAATGAGAAGTCCACTGCTAAGGAGGGAAAAAAAAATCATCTGCCCTGTAATCATTTTGAAAACTATTAAAAGATCTTCAAGAGACAATCAGAGCACATGCAGGGTCCAGCCTTCAGGCAGGGGAGGTGGAGGTTCAGCAGACACGAGTCCTGCTGTTTGTGTCCGATGCTGGTTAACCACGTCTGCCATGCAGGTTTCCTGCCGCAGTTTACGTCCTGCAGAAAATAATTTGTATGAGCAGACTGCACTGTCTCAGCGATTAATTAAAAGGACTATTGCTGCCGATAGACATCTGGAACAGCTCGGAAATCAAATCAGAGCAAGAGACCTCGGGGTCTTCTATACTATGGAGCCCGAGCTCCCTGACACCACTTCTTATGGAGGGAATTTTGGTTTCTTGTGCCCTTAATGTAGACATTATAAAAGGGCGGGTTTATAGTAGGATGAAAGAACTTTTAAAGTATTACTGAGAGGAAACCACAAAAAAGTGGTCCAGGGAATGATGAGTTTGGGGGACTTCTCCAAATCGCTTCCCCTTTTTTCCAGATTTGCTCAGACATGCTTTTCTGAAGACTGACTCAAACATGCAAGGGTTCCTGCTCCTGTTTACAGGATGCTCTTCCTCCACTAGCAACGTTCTCATCATCAGCGCACTGGGACAGCTGTAATTATGAGATGAACTAGACAGAGCTAATATTAAATAATAATTAAGTGATGGGGTGGGAGTGGAGCTCTGTGGCAGAGTATTTGCTAAGCATGTGAGAGGGCCTGAGATCCATCCCCGCCACCAACAAATAAAACTAGTAATATTAACTTCTGAGTCATGAAAACAGCATATGTAGACCTGCATAATACATTTGGGCTATGAGGCAAAGAGCCAAAGTATTACAGCCAGCCTTGTCCACATTACAATCTTGCTTGTAGGTTGTAAGCCACCAAGCTACAGCTCCTGCTCAAATCAGCCAGATTAGACGATAAAGACATTTATGACCTGAAAACAAACGGGCAGGTGTTTAGCTGTGGTTTATGTCACACCTCTCCCTGACTCCAATCTTGCATACACTGATAAATGATAATGCAAAGCAATTAGAAATATGGAAAGGCTGCAGCCAATTAAGCCAACTGGGTGCCTTTGCTGGTGGGTGCCCAGTGTGCATGGCTGCAGACAGCAACCTCCAAGCAAACTCCTCGGTGGTGTAGGCAGCCTGGTGCTTGTACAGCCTGCCTTAAAGGACCCTGGAGACTCTGCTTCCAGTAGATGTTCACGTATCTGACTGCCTGCCACACCCAGTCCAGGCTTCAGATGGGTATATGGGTGCCTTTGGGAAGTCCCAGGGCACAGTGGCAAATGTTCACATTGGACAGGTCACTGTGTCTACCTGTGCCAAGCCGCAGACCAAGGGGCATGTGGTCAAGACCCTATGCAGGGCTACGTTCGAGTTTCCGAGGTGCCAGAAGATCCACATCTCCAAGAAGTGGGGCTTTACCAAGTTCAATGCAGATGAATTTGAAGACATGGTGGCCAAGAAGCGCCTCATCCCTGATGGTTTCGGAGTGAAATACATCCTGAATCATGGTCCCCTGGACACGTGGCAGGCGGTTGCACTCCTGAAGGCTTCCACTAAGCCAACCCCTCCTTAACAAGTTCATCCATAAAACTTATCTCGGCCCTAAAATAAAATGAAAAGAAAAAGAAATAAATACGAAAAGGTATTTTTAAAATTTAAAAAATCTGGTGATGCAGCAGAAGTTTTGCTATGCTGCCTTTTATTTAAAGATAGGGGCACCTATGCATATAAACCTAATTGTATGTAAAGTGATCTTAACAAAATCCCCCAAAATGATCCTACACTGGAAAATGTTAAAGGTATCGTATCACAGTGACACATGCGTACCCATGCATATAGCAGCAAGAATCCATCCGTGGATGAACGGATGAAGAAACTATGGCACATAGATATGATGGAGTACTATTCAGCCACAAAGAACGTTGAAGTGGAGTCATTTGCAGGAATATGGACACATTCTGAGACCATAATGCTAGCTAAGTGAAATAAACCAGACAAAGAAGGGTAAATGCCAGGTCACATGATTTCTCTTAGATGAGAAACCCAAAGTACAAACAATTTAAAGAGAAAAATAAAAGACAGATGATAGGAAACAGACAGGTAAACTCTTTGGAGAGGAGAAGGGGACCTAGGGATGGGGAGAATAAAAAGATCGAGACTTGCTATATATGTGTACTAATCCCCCACGGTGAACATACTCCCCTGCATCACAAACACGCACTTATAAAAAGCAAACACACACCCATTCAAAAGGTTAGACATGAATATTCAGAGCAGTATTGTTCATCCTAGCCCAGAAGAAGTTTAATGCCGGCACATCTTGATCATCCTACACCCTTTTGCACCCAATGGCTCTTTACCACGGATATGGATTCTCCTTTTGAACAAAGTGCTGACTAGAGGAAATGGATGGCCTGTCTGCATGTAGCAGCCAAGAAGCAAGGGATCCAGGGTTCAGAGCGTGTGGTGCACAGATAGATGGGCGAGTCCGGGAGGGCAGAGTGAGACTGAATCCTGTAGGAAGATACTGAGTAGCAGTGTAGCAGATCAGCCTCCAGCTATGGGACTGGGGTGTTCATGCACCAATTCCCAAGCCTCCACCATCTGCAGCAATTAGACTCCATGGACAGCCGCTGGGTGAGAAGGATTATTGATTCCTAGCGCTTCGAGGCAGGGGGACTTGGTCTGTTGGGAGGGACAAGAGTCCTCAGGCCTGAGAAACAGACAAAGAGGTTGGAGACTGGCAGCGCACACAGCATGCCGAGGCCCCTATGCCCCCTGGCCATGAGTGTCTTCACATAGGATTATCCCTGCCTCAGTGACTCTGGCAGGTCCCCTTGAGATGGTCCCTGTGTTCCTGCACCAGGATGAGTCGAGTTAGGTGGAATTTTGCCTGTACATTTATGAAGTATGATCGCATGTAATCGATTGCAATGTGATCGTATGATGTGGGAGGCCCTTAGAATGTAGCAAAGCAAAGGAAAGGGATGGGGAAGAGGGTGGACACTGAGCCTCAGTCAGTGGTGACAAACCTGAGCTCCATGTGCTGTCACTCACTTGGTCGCTTCACACTCTCTTGTGATCTGACCTGGCTCTGAATCCTCTTCCACCTGAAATGATTGGCAGAAGCGTTCTGCCTGTCAGAATTAGCTCTTGAAACGACACCTGCTTCTCATGTTTTTATTAAAGGGTGAAAATGGTTCGGTTAGACTGGGGCATATGAATAGTATCTTGGTTGACCATAGCGGTACATGTCTACAATCTCAGAATTTAGGCGGCTGAGGCAGGAGGATTGCTGCAAATTCAAGGCCAGCCCGGGCTACATAGTGAGTTCTGGACCATCCTGAATTACACAGCAAGACCCTTGTCTCAAACAATTTTTTTTAAGTCTTAAAAACTAGTTTTCTTTCCAGGCTTTGGTGTGCAGTCTTGAGGAACAGAGGGGAAAGTGGGTAAGGAAAAGCAAGCCCTCAGATGAGTTTCTTGTTGCCATCACAGAGGACCCCAAACTTGGCTTAAATAGACCAAAGTAGACTTACCATCTCCAGCATGGCAATGCAAAAGCTCAAGGCACGTCTCACTGAACTAAAGCCAAAGCGTCATTAGGTTCTTATGCAAACATTAGATTTCCCTGCAAACTCCAGGGAAAATCATTTCCTCCCTTTTTCCAGCATCCAGAGGCTGCCATAACCCTCGGCTTGTGGCCTCTTCCTCCCTCTTCAAAGCCATCCAACAGAGGGCCAAGTCCTCTTCACACCCCACAGTCCTGACCTCTTCTTCTGCCTCCCCTTGGCTTTATCTCACGTTGAGCTGGATCACATAACGCAAAGCAATCATCCATTCTGTAAACTGCACTGGGAAGGACCCTACTTGCAAGTTCTAGGGATTAGGATATGAATCTTTGGTGACCATTATTTCTACCTCCCACAGGCCCCTAAAAATACTTTCATCGATCTCTTAACTTTTCCTAAAATAAATCCTGATGCTATACTACCTCTGGTATTCTTTTTAATCAGTAGTCTTTAGAACTCCCACACAGTCATACATGACTTGTAGCTCATTTGGCCACTTAATATTTTATCAGATTTATTCCTCATTTGAGTTTTGATAATTTTTAGAGCATCACTGTGGACTTCCACAGGAACCAGCATAATCAATAGTCTATCCCCAAGCAGCTGGAAAGTAGGTAAAAAAGAAAGCAAATATTTAGCAAATTTATAACAAATTCAATACTTCTGGAAAATAAAAGCTAAGAAATGTGAAGAATGTAGCTGTTTTCCAGAGCTGGCCAGTGGCAGAGCAGAGATTTGACTCCCAAGTTTCCAGAGCTTTTGCTGTGGCGTAGTATTATCTCTGGACAGCTCTTCTACTTAGAAAACAGTACTATTACTTCCCTAGTTCAGGTAAATATCCTACATCTCATCTCCTTCCTGCAGCTCTTCTTTCTCATAACAAAGCCATGAACTTATTACGGGTAGCCATGTACCCAACTAAATAGCTGAACCTCTCAGACTTGGAGCAGGTAAGTGAGGACATGTGGCCCATCTGTTGTGGCTTGTATCTAGATGTCCCCCCAGAGCCTCACGCAGTCATAGGTGGGCTTTCTCAGAGGTGGCTGGATCAAGGGTGACTGATGCTGGAATTAAGGGTACCTGACTCTAGGTGTAGGTGGCACTAATCAGTGAGCTTACAGCCTGGATAGAATACAAAGGGAAAAAAAGAAGCTAGGGCTGCTGCGGCTGCTTCTGCTTCTGCTTGCTGCCTGCCCTTCTTTGCCATGTGCTGTTTTTCTTTCTTGATGCTCCCCAACCTGCCTTGGAGTCAGCCCACTATGGACTGAAATCTCTACAAGCTATAAAGGGGGAAAAACCCATCTCTTCCTTTAACTTTGGGTGTTGGGGATTTTCTCAGCATCGAGAAAAGTAACTAACACCATGCTAGCCAAAATGTGACCCACTGTAGTCACTGAGAAGGAAACAGAAATACTTTGGGTGCAGCTTCTAGGAAGGCCATTGTTTTCTTATATAAAGAAACAAACTAAAGCTGCAAGCACATCTTGCCCTTCTTCCTGTCTGGAACATGACTGTGATGTCCAGAGATGCCACTGCTTTTAAAGCATAAGGACACCATGTGCTAAGGGTGGCAGAGCAGAAAGGGACAAGGGCCAGGAGGTTGGAGACTACATCATGGGACCTCTGCACCTGTCATGGGCCATCTATCACCAGACTTCTGGTGACATAAAGAAAAGAAGCCCTTCCTTGCATTAGCTAGCCCTGGAGGGTTCCGTCAATGGAGCTAAATGCAATCTTAATTGATGAGGTCACATCCACAAAGACTGATGTGTCTTTGTGACACCTCAGATATGTGAGATGTTTTTCAATTTACGATGGGAGTAGGTTCCAATAAACCCTTGATAAGTTGAGACTATTAAGTCAAAAATATGTTTATTGCACTTAGCTTAGTAAAGGTCACAATTTTGCAATACAGTACGCTGTGTGGTACATCAGCGGTTTCCCCTCAGAACCGTGTGACCAGCCAGAGGAGATCTTAGCATTTCCTACTACCCAGGGAAAGCTTCCAAATTCAAAACTTCAAGGATAGTTTCTACTGACTGCATATCGCTTTTGCATGGCAGGAGAAGATCCCACATATTCTGCTATCCCAGGAAAGGTTCAAAATTCTAGATGTGGGTATGATTCTTCTGGATGCATATTGTTTTTATACTATCATAAAGTTGGAAATTGTAAGTCAACCCATGGTACATGGGGACAGTCTGTATAGGAATGTCTTTAACCAGAAAAGGGCAAATTTATGGCTTGAATTGTCCTTTAACAACTATTCTCAGCCATTATCTTTCCAGGAGAATAACCCAACTCTCTGGTAAGATGTTGATTTCATACACTTGATTACACATACTTTGCTTCCACATTTCTGCCTTGATTTTTAACTTTCTAGGGAGGCATGGGATTGTTAACTTTTTTGCAGTACTTACATATCTGTGGATTTTAGACCAAAGAGCAACATTTTCCCAGCAAGATTTCAATCTCATTATGTTCAATAAAAACTGACTTTGTGTATAACACTTCCCTAGCTTCAGCTACTTCCAAATTCTATGCTCACAAAAATATTGCAAAAAATACTGTAAGAAATTCATATGTTGGGTGCTGTCAATAGAAGTTTTTCCATGTATGTTTTTAATTTTTGTTTTGTGAAGACAAGTGATTTTTAAAAGATATGATCATCACTTGCACACAGGGCAATAAATAAGCATAAGTCAATGTTGTTTTTAATTTAAATAATTTAAATAATGATTAAATAATATTATTTAATTTAAATAATGTAAGATGTTACAACTTAGTTAAGGAAGCATTGAGAGACCTTATAGATAAGCTGATAAGGAGTGCTGAATTTACAAATAGATGCAAAAACTAGCTAAACTGGTCACTCTCTACAAGGTAATAATAAAAATAGTATTTCGTCTGAATATTTTGAAGTCTATAGATAATAATCATTTAACTACTGTCAGTTTTCTAATATTTACAGAGTTGAAAATAGCTCAATGGAACAAGAATATAGAGCACCCCTTGAATCATATGTCTCAGAAGCACCCACTAAACAAAATCTTGTTCAAAAACTTGAAGATACCCAATAATCTTATGGTCAATTTCAGAGTGTTCCACATTGTTTCTCTACAGTATATTCATTTTCCTATATTAGGGATCTAAGGACTCAGCCAATACCATCTTCTCAAAAATAGAGAACATATCTAGGTAATTAAAGCAGACAAATCTTTTCAAGCACCCATATATAGGCAACTAATGCAAAATAAGGACTCTATTTTCATTTTATTGACCTGGTTTTTTGCCTCTGTCTGCATATTTGCTGAGTAGACCAGAATATACTGTGTCTCACCTGGACCTCCATGCTATGGTTCTAGATTTCTAAGTGCTACAAAATTCATGAAATGACATAAGATTTTTATCAAAACTATTTCTGGGTGACTAAGCAGAAGTAACCTAAAGGTTTGATTTTTGAAAGTAGATCCAATTCCCTTGACTATGGAGATCAGGTCAGAATCTCTCTGCTAAAAATTAGATTTACCACGAGGGTGCTGGGTCCACTATATACTGCCTGGCAAAGACTAACATTTAGGAGCACATAAAATATCTTTGCACCTACAAGGGGATATTTATAGCTCCATGTTCATGGCACCATTAGTCAAGATAACCTACAGAAGGAAGTGATCCACCAGAGTGTGAATGGATAAAACAACGCAGCACATACTCATCAGTCTTAGAAGGAAGGAAATTCTGACCCATCCTTCAGTACAGACATGGGTGAACCTCAAGGATGTTACACTACATGAGGAAGAGAGCAAGAAAACAAGGACAGAAGCTGAATGTGGATGTGGTGGCACTGTCTGTAATCCTGGCATTTCTGGGAGTCTAAGGCAAAAATGTTGCAGGTCTGAGCCCATCTTGGGCAACTTAGGCAACTCTGTCTCAAAATACAAAATTGTATAAAGGACTGGAATGTGGTTCACTGTGAAGACCAAGGGTTCAATCTCCAGTACCACAAAAGAAGGAGGAGGAGGAGGTGGGGGGAGGAGAGGGAGGAGAAGGAGAAGGAGAAGGAGGAGGAGGAGGAGGAGGAGGAGGAGAAGGAGAAGGAGAAGAAGAAGAAGAAGAAGAAGAAGAAGAAGAAGAAGAAGAAGAAGAAGAAGAAGAAGGAGAAGAGGAGAAGAGGAATGAGGAAAAAAAAAGAAGAAAGAAGAGTTCTTGAAAGAAATACCAGTAATTGACTAATTATTGCATTGAAAACCCTTTGAACAACATGTTTTACAACAGTCATGGAGATAAACAAGATGATCCCTGTCATCAGGGAATTTGTAGGCTAATAAGGGAGATACAGATATATTTTCAGATAGCAGATGTCAGGAAGCCTACTTCGAACTGACTTCAACACAAGTGGAAATGTGCAGGGTCATCCAAATATAAAGTTAAAAATAAGGGGCTGGGGATTTAGCTCAGCGGCATAATTGCCTGCCTTGCAAGCAGGCAGTCGTGAGTTCGATCCCCGGTACCGATAAAAAGGAAAAAGACAAATAAATAAATAAATAAATAAATAAATATATACAAACATGCCAAGTCAAGTCAGGCATGATGGTCATGCCTTCAGCAAGTTGAGGCAAGAGGGTCACTGTGAGTTCGAGGCCAGCCTAGGCGACAAAGTGAGTTCAAGCTTGACCTGAACTACATGGCAAATCCTGTCTCAATACATACACACTTCCATACATACATACTTACATATGTACACACATACAGAGCCAATGCCTGATTCAGGGACTGAAACCATAATCAGGGCAGAAGTCTTCTCCGTTTCTCGGCTTTGCCTCTCACAATGTTAGTCTTAATTTATTATCAGTCTATGTTGTTTCTAGCAGCTCCAGACCTAGTAATTTTTGTGCCTAGGGAATCTCAGTAGAGAAGGAAGAGCACTTCTTTCTCACGTATCCTATGAGTTTCAGTGTGTTTCATTAACTCTCATTGGCTCCCATGCCCATTTTAGGACCAGCCAGGAGTTCAGAGAATCAGTTTCTCTGATTGGCCCGGGCAGTCCCATGAGCTGAATACCAGTGATAAGTTAAAGTCAGCTCATCCCGAAGCCCATTGTTCTGTGGTCTAAATATGTCCTCCAAAACTCTTATGTTAAAATATAACAACAAGAGCAGGACCTGAACAGGCCACAGACCAGCTGCTTAGGGGGCTGAAACAAAAAGCACCTATGAAGGCAGAGTCATGATGGCCGAGATGAATGTTTCTGGCATATGAGGACACAGCATTTCTCCTACCCAGAGGACACAGAAAATGGTGTCATCTGGGAGGCAGAGACTCACCAGGCACTGAACCTGCCAGCACCTTGACTTGGACTTGCAAGCTTTCAGGAAGATAGGAAATATCTTTCTGTTATTTTACACATTTCCCTCACCTGTGGCTATTGTTATACAGCACAAAGAGGCTACACCAGATGGGGCAGTGAACAGAGAGCCACCAGGAGGAAGCAGATGTGCTCCAGCAGTTCCGTAAACAGAAGAAGGGTCAGTGGATGCTGGGTGTCAGCACTAACCACTGTCTGCTACGTCACATATTAGGAAAGTCCTTAAATAGAGCTATTTCAGCCAGGGATCAAGGACAAGGTAGGGGGAAGGCTAGAGAGGGGAATGGAGATAGGAGGCCCCAGATGGAGGAAGTAGTGAGAGCACAGGTGAGAGAGTGAGGAGACATGGAGTGGTCAGAGCGCCTCAGCAGGTTGCTC
Source organism: Cavia porcellus (assembly GCF_034190915.1). Lineage (NCBI taxonomy): Eukaryota > Metazoa > Chordata > Mammalia > Rodentia > Caviidae > Cavia > Cavia porcellus. Next base: position 21,703,100 of record NW_026947500.1, read on the forward strand.
CCCAGGGTGTGACCAGCTGGTGGTGTTGCCCAGAGGAGCTGGCAGCCAGGCTGGGCTTTGCCCTTCAGTCATTCAGTCCTGGGGGAGCACTGAAGGTCATTGGCCAGATGCAGCCTGCAAGGAGCTGTGCCTTGGGAGTGATGAGACTCTGGCATTCCTATCTGAATGGGACAAAGGGAGTGAGGAGGAGGTTGCGCTCCTTTGGAAACCATTACCACGTGTCCATGTGAGCAGTCTTGAATCCCAGGGGCCCAGCTGCAGATGAGGATGGCAGAGCAAAGGAATGTGGGACAACACAGAGAAAAGATGGGACAGAGCCAGATGACTGGGTACACAGTGGATAGGAGGGAGCTGGCCAAGGGCAAGTGGGAGGCCTGGAATTGATGTCACTGTGCTGGTGCCTCTGTGCATGAGCGTGTGTGTGTGTGTGTGTGTGTGTGTGTGTGTGTGTGTGTGTGCATGCGCGTCCATGTACGTGCATGTGTATAAGAGAAAGGGTGGGGGAAATACTATTTTCTTTGAAGAGCAGATGGTAGTTTTCATTTGAGGTCTAGAGTACCAGTAGACAAAATCAGTTAAAGATTATAAAACTTTTGAGTTACAGTACAAGAGCCGTGTGTGTGTGTGTATGTGTGTGTGTGTGTGTTACAAGAGATTGACTCCTGAGTCTTCACACCAAGACAATGTACAACATCACCATCTCTTCTTTGTTTTGTTTTTTTAAGTTTTCATTTTTAATTTCTCGGCAACAGGGTCTTGCTAAGGCTAGGCTTGAACTTGCAACTCTCCTGCCTCAACCTCTCAGAGTTCTGGGATTACAGGCTCAAGTGCAGAGACTGGAAGACCTGGCCACACTGCTCACACCTGTGTGTGATGAGAACTACACTGCCCACAGTGCCCACTGCACCCTAGTGTTCACTGACAGGAAGCTTGTATTTGTCTCTTTGCCTGGTTTACCATATGTGTTATCACTCAAAATGTTTAATTATTAGATTAACAGGCTTTTTTTCCTTTATACATTTTGAATTCCCAAGCTGTTTTAAAAAGTTTTCCCCAAAGCATAAGTCATATTTTATGTCTCTTAAGTCATATGATTTTTATTCTTATTTTTACATAGAAATATTTACTTCATCTAGAGCTGATTTTTGAAGATAGTGGTCTGTCTTCAAATAGCATCTTAGTTCAGTACCATTGAATTCTTCATTGATTTTCACACTAACTTAGTCATCTCCTTCGTCAGACATTAAGCTTTTGTATTAATAGTCTATTTCCACATTCCCTATTTATTTTTGGCTAAATTATCTGCCTTACCTTGTGACTAAAGGCAGAGGATAAGCATGAATCCAAAATCTATCTAGAGAACCCTTCCCTATGTCCTTAGAGGAAGGTGCGTTGAATGAAAGAGGGTCAGGCATGAGCTAATTGCATGATGTGAGGAAACACAAGCCCATTTACAAGCACTGACTTTTGAATTCTTGGGAAGTAGCATATGGTGCTGGCTAGTTTGCCACTTGGTATGAAATCAGGGAAGACAGCTGATCAACAATGAGACTAATAATTTGAAAGAAGAAACTCTCTGGCAGTGAGACAAGAAAAAGGATGGAAAAAATCTGGGCCAGAAACACCAATCCTGACACTGAGATCAGATTTTGTCCCATTGATGGAGCATCTTGTAGCCTTCCTATTGGGGAAGAATCTGCCTCAACTAGGAGTCCAATGAGTAGCCATACTCAGGAGACAAGCAGAGGGGTTCAGGATTTGGTTAAGGGAAGCCCCATTTAGCTGCTTTCAAAGGCCAGATTCATATTGCAATTGCATTTCCCCTTTCTCTTTAAGCCAGAGCTAGACTCAAATTCAAGCTAGACTTTAAGCCAGAGCTAGGTCTTAAATTTTAGCAGGCACAAGAAGCACCTTCAGTTTGGATGTGAAATGTTTCCCAAAATCCTGTGCATTAAAGGCTTGGTTCCCAGTTTGTTGTGACTGAGAACCTTCAAGGACCATCAAGAGATGGAACCTCGTGGGAGCTATTCAGCTTTTCAGAGGCGTGCTCTGGAAGGGACCTCACCCCTGCTCTTCCTCTTTCATTTCCCAGCCATAAGTCAAAGAATTTTGCTCTACTATGCACTCAAAACTGATAGTGGGGCAGGAGCAGTTGATGATGGAAGGAAACCGCCAAAACTGTGAGCCAAAATAAAGGTTCGATCTCTGTAAGGTTTCAGATATTCATTACGGAAACAGAAAGTTGACTAACACAGATGTGTTAAAAATACAGATGATTAGACCCATCCCCAGAAGGTTGGACTCCACAAATCTAGGATGAGGGCTGAGGACTTGCATTTCTAACAAGATCTCAGGGGCTGTTGATGCCCCTAGCCCAGCAGTCACACTCTGAGAACCACTGCTCTAGACCGGAACACCAAAACAACTAACAACATTTAGTAACTGAAAAATCAGGAAATGGCAAATCATGCTGTGCACCTAGGGAAGAATGGCAGGAGGTGAGATGCAGCTGGATGGAGAGAAAAGCAATTCATGGGTTCCAGGGGGAAGAAGCCACAGCAGTAAATTGCACATGGAATGGAGCCTTCAATAGTGTCACTTAATCTCTGGCTAGACAACTTGAGATTGGAGGAGCCAATAGCTGAGACAGAAGAGCAAGTTTGGAGGGCTGACAAGGAGACAGAGAATTCAATCGGAGGAGACAGTCAAGGACCAGCTAAGTTTTAAGCATCCTGGAGTGGTTAGGAGGCAGCTTGATGTAGAGTTTGAAGTTCAAAGCACACTGCCTGGGGAACTGTGAGGGAATTTCTGTTATTTTAAGCCACCTAGTATGTGGTACACTGTTATCTCAGCCCTAGGAAATGAATGCATATGGAAAACTTGAACATTGTATGTTTTACCATATGCCATTTCAATATATTTGAAAAGAAACCTGTTCGATTCTTTGACTATAATGTCAGAGCTGCTTGATTCTTTGAATATAATTTCAATGCATATGAAAGTGGTTTTAAATTTCTATCACCTACTCATGCAATATTTTAAATCATGGTAGCGAGAAAGCATTTGAAGACATCACCATCTCACCATCTTGAAAAGATCATTATTAAAATCTTACTCTGAACCTACATGTAGCCACAGTAGGCACAGAAGTTGACATAAAATTTGATACTCGTGGAGGAAGTTCAGGTTTCTCAATCAAAAACTTGAAAAGATTTTCTTTGGAAGTTGTATAGGAATTTCATATTTAATGATTTCTCTAATGCTTTATATTTTAAACATGATAGGGGTTTTCTACTAAATCTCTCCATAGATAGGTGACTTCGAATCTGTATTCCCAGGTGCCATAGCATTATTACCATTCTTTCTATGTGTATCATGATATAAAAAGTTGGAAAGCCCTAGAAAGGTCAGAAAGTGTCAAAAGTGGAGCCAGACAGAATTATGTGACTGCAGCAGTGGTGGAAGGACAGTACCCTGCGGTGAGGGTGAACTGGTAGGTTTCAAATCAGGAAACCTTAGCAGAAGTTTCACCTGTGCAAGCAAGCAGTGAGCTGCAATTTGGAAGTCACCCCCCCCCCCCCGCCTCCACCTCCTCCAGGACAATGCTCATTTATATTCCTGAAGCCATTTCTCTGTCACTACAACTATACCTAAGTAACTTCATCATCAAACAGCCTGTCAATATGCAAGTTCCACTAGGAAAAAAAGTTAGGGTCACAGTTCTGTGGATTTTTACTACTGTATTCTTCACCTTTGCAATGCATAATAGTGTTTGCAGTAAATAAATAACATCACCTTATCCACAAAAGGACTGCTGAAACGACAGTATGAGAAGATCTCATGGAAAGGTGACTTATACAGTGGAGATGTTTGAAAGGCCAAGTTAGGGGCCATAAAGTAACATTGTATTTGCACGTTTCCTGACTTTGAGCTGGATATGGCCTTGTTCCCTCAGAAAAGATTACATGGTTTTCTAGTCTGTATCAAAGGTGTCACACTGATACAGACTAAGCATGAAAGAAGTAATTTTGAGCTTGCCTCATGGGGGTCCACTGGCCCCATTCTCTCTTCCTTTAGTCTGCTCAACTGTCCCCTGCCCAGGCATACTGGTCCTTGTGTTCTCTGGCACCTCTCTGTGCCTCAGGGGACACACATTAGTCTACAGTTTCCCATTTTCATCAACACCCAACTAGACCATGAGTTGATCCAGGCTGACAGTGGTATCATTTAAAAAAACAAATTGTTATTATGAGATAGGTCACACAAATGAGTTACTATCACTAGTATATACCATTTGGCTGGAAGTGTAGCTCAGTGGTACTGTGTTTACCTCACAAGCTTGAGGCCCTGAGTTTAAACACACACACACCCTCCCAGCACTGCAAATACAAAGCACTGGTATATACCTTCTAAACAATAACAATACAGTGAATTACTGTTGAAGTTCACAAATCTCTTTGCCTCCTGCAGCCCCAGAGGTAACAGCTGCCTCAAATGAGTTTTTAATTCCTAGAAGTCAGCAGTTTTTCACCCAAGGTCATGTTTTCAGTTTCATCCATAAGAGGCTGTGGCTTGCTTGCTCCTTTCTACCTTTTTCTAGAATTCCACGCTATGAACCTTCATCTTTTCTACACAGATGGACATTTTGGTCAAGTCCAGCTTTATGCTGTTACAAACAGCAGCCCTGGGAACATTCATATGCTAGGCCATATGCAGAAGGGTTTCTCTTGCAGATAACACTGCGAATTGGGACTCAACTTCTCTCTATAGTGCCAAATTATCTCCCAAGAGTGAAGCAACCCATACTCCAACCAGCAGGACCCCTGTGGTGGTTAGGGGATGCAAAGAGAACAATTACATATAAGACACAGAATTTATAATATTATTTTATTATGGTCACTCAGAGTTAAATACAAGAAAACGCAGGAAATATTTCCACAACACTAAAGACCTAAAAAATTCAGCCGAGGGCCTGGATCCTACAGTAATGTCCTGCAGAAGTCCAGCTGAAGACCTAGAGCCCATGACAATGATTCATGTACTGGGAAGGTCCTAAAGTCTGCGGTGGAAGCTAGAAAGTCTATTCCAGTGGGGGAAGGATCTGTGCCAGTAGATCAAGGGTTCTGCAAGGGAACCAAGAAGTGACACTCAAAATAAGGACCAGGGCTCTCCTGAAAAGTACCACAGCTGTCCTCAGTGACAATGAGGTCCCGAGCTCCTCCGACAACAAGAACGGTCGAGTTCATATCAGGAAGCCAGCGTGCCAAGCTCCTCTTGGAAACTGACCGACCAGCACACATCTTCCCATCCAGAGCCAGGAACTGATGCTCAGTGTAAGGACCAGAACTCCCCCAAAGTGAACACAGCCACTCTCGGTGACAAGGTCCTGAGCTCCTCCAATGATAATAGCCAAATTCCTATTGGGGAAGCCAGCACAACAAGTGCCTCCTGAAGAACCAGTGACTCAAAACAGCAACACTTAGGAGAACCCACAATGGCCCTCTCTATTCCTCTCCATATCTCCCTTTATGCTGCTAACTTTCCTCAGATGGGCCTGCTATACGCAGCACCATGCTGATTTAATTCAGCTGGTGTAAAGCTGACCACCAGTTTTTAATCCATAACAAACCCAAATTCCTATTTCTTCATTATCTTCTTGCACTCGCTATGCCCAGGCTTCTCAGTTTTGCCAACCTGATGGCTATAAAATGGGACTTAATGGTGTGCTTAAGGATGACAGTTTCTTATCCCCCAAATTCCCAGCCCCAGCAGAGAACCATGGTGTAAGAGAACTTCACTAATCTTTTGTTTGATAAACGAACAGCATGAATGCAGTGTGACAAACAGCATAACAGAGGACAGTCAGTGTGACCAAGATGTTTATAACTTTACCGAATCTTGGTTAATCTTCAAACCTAGTCACACAGCTGAGTCACCTAGACATCCTTTTACTTTCATACTGTCATTTGATTGTGGAAAAACTTCAGACAGAGAGTGTAATTGGACTCTTCAGTGAATACCCATATCTACCTACCCACACTCAGATATGCACTATACTAACATTTTTCTAGGTATTTACTTTAGGGGTATTCTTTTTAAAAAATATTTATGCCCCACAGGTTAAGATCCTGATTGTGTACCTCTGGGATGCGGGCAAAAAAATCTATTTGTTTCTTTGTTTCTGTTTTTAAATTCTCCAGGTGATTCTGATGAACAGCCAGCCTTGGAAACCATTGCCTTAAGGAACTCACTAAATAAATAAAGAAGATAGATCTGTAATTAGGCCAGCAGAGCATTTTTTTTTTCTTTCCTTTTCTTTTTTTTCAGGGAAAAATGTTCTGCTGGGTGCCTAAAGCCATTTTCTTAGACCACCAGCATTCGGAGGAAACGTGTCAGCCAGGGGTAGTTTTGTGGAAGTGTGGACAGGTTCCTGGGAGATGCTGGTGACAAGCAGGGCCCAGCCCCATTGGCCGAGTCTTCCCTCCAAGCACCATGGACTGGAGAGATGGACTGGTCTTTCACATCTGAGCCAGCTTCTTTCAACATCTGTGTGCTTTCGTGGGCTGAAATCACAGGCTGCTGCCCTTAACCCCTAGTAACTCAGAACACAGAGAAGAGTCTCTAAAGAGGTCACTAGGTTAAAATAGGGTCACTGGAGTGGACCCTGGCCCTGTATGATTTTTTTTCCAACACTAGTTAATACATTGCATTTTATTATCTTAGAAGTAGTTGTTCAGGTTACAAAATCTAGGCATAAAAATGATCAAACCATCAAACAGTGACAGCACAAGCTGCCCTTTTTGATGATCTAACAGAGATTAGTAGTATTGTTATCTGTCTGGCACACATATACATACGTACAGTTACACGTGTATACCTACATACACATGATTTTTTTCCTTTCTTCTTTTAAGAAGAGGAAATCTGAGCCCAATGCACATATAGAGAAGACAGGAAAAGATCACCATTACAAGCCAAGCCCTCAGAAGAAGCCAACCCGGCTGACATTTTACTATCATCTTTGACTCCCCAAAACAGCTCTGTACTCACAGTATTGGCAGGGAAGTGATCACTGTCCCCTGTGCCCTCTCTATGGAGGCTGGTAGGACACAGAAACATACCCTTCCCAGGTTCTCCTTCTTGGGAGGAGGGGCTCTCCAGCACAAGCAAAGATGCTGACTGTACACACAGGTCGGTGTCTTCAGAGCCACCAGCTGGGTGGTCACCATGGCACAGGGTACAGAAAGGGCTGGGCACAGAGGTGTTCAGATTTTCCAACTTTCCTGATGAAATCTCACACCTGTGCAGGCTTCGCTTCAAACGACCTCTTTCTCCAGAGACTAGAAATTAATTTGGGCTCCCCTCTTCAAATTCTCAGATTCTTTTTTTTTTTTTTTTTTTTTTTGTCTTTTTCTTTTTATCGGTACCAGGGATGGAACTCACTACCACACACTTGCAAGGCAGGTGCTTATGCCGCTGAGCTAAATCCCCAGCCCCCGCAGATTCTCAATCACATGATTTTAGGGAAACAAAGCTCTGTCTACATCTTTCCTCACCAACCTTAATCAAAAACAAATGATGGATGTTGACGGCGATGGTGACAATAGTGTAAAACAGCACCTTTAGCTGGGCAGAGACTCTTTTAAATATTTCATATCTTTATCCAGTCCTGTTTGGGACAACTCAAACCTTGTGATGGTTTTCCTGACCTACTGCACCGCAGTGGGCTAATTCTCCAGGCAGGCACCTACCACCCTCTCCACACAAGACACCCTGGCCACCCCTACCCCCTCTAGTCTATCCCTTACCCTTTACTATTTCATCTCTTGGTAATTCTTCATTCCTAAGGCCACCCCTGCAGTCTCCTACCCACAGGAACCCAGTCAGTGGGTGCAGAAGACTCAGCAGCTCATCACATGACTGGACCTCAGCCGTGGAAAGAGCAGCTCGAGCAGGTTCTGTTTTTTGAGGTGGAGGTTCCATGGGCCGTCTCTCCACTTATTTCTTTTCACTCTGAAATAATCACACCCCCATGCCTCTTCCTATGTCTCAGTAGCTGGGTCATTTCATGGCATCCCGGGTTCCACTCCTGTTTCCAGGCTGCTTTGTTTGGGTTTATCTAGCCACACCACATCTGTTCTGCAATCCTGTTTTCCTTCTTTTTATCCTTGTTGTTTAAATTCTTTCTTGGACTGTCTCAGTACATCTTCTTGTAACCCAGTTCTTCATTTTGTCTATGCTGTGTTGTAGCAATCGAGCACTTCTAAACTTCTCTCACTCCTCCAGCCCTCAAAGCCCTAATTCTAGAAGCTGGTTTCGCTCCCCTATCCAGGAGCAAGAGGTATTCATTTTAGAACTAAACTCCTCCATTGAGCAAGATCATTTTTATAGAAACATGTGAGGGGTTGTCTGATCCAGAATCCTTAGCATGGTCAGTATGATAGTGACTGACCGCCATGCAAATGTAATATTCATGCCCGAGGTGAAGAGTTTCTGAGGAGCTCTTGACTCACTGGAAAGCCTTTGGGTTTCTGGCGATTGTGAGGGGACTGAACTAAAGTGCCCATTTACCCACTTGTAGTGGGAACCAGGGAAAGGGGCAGCTTAAGACAAAGATTGCATGTGTGCACTGACTGTGGCTGGTATAAAGGGTAACACCATCTCACACAGCGACACTGTTTAGCAAGACCCAGGAAGCATTTCGACTGTCCACAGATTTGTTCATGCCCCCGCAGTCTGTTTTCAGACCTGTGGTAGAAAGTTTTTCTTCTGTCTCTACTCCAGTGCCTTCAAAATCTCCACTTGGCCCTGCCCTGAAATCTCCAATTTAGGAACTGTTCCTCCTGCTACGGCTCTGAAAGTTAACCAGCAAAAGTGGTCTTGTAACCTCATCGGCCGTTAACACTCGGATGCCAGGTGGCTTATCGGGTGGTGACAGAGTCAAGCTGTAGCTTCCGGTCCCCTTGTCTGTCACTGACACCTCCGTGCCAAATAGGTTATGAGATTGGGCAGCTCTGGGGGCAGCTCAGCAGCGAGGGATGAGGCACAAGCCACTTCAGAAGAGCCATGCAGCCACTTGACAAGAGAGCCCACCCTGGCAGGAAGTCACCGAAACACCAGAAGGTAACACAGATGAGAGCTGTACCCCCATGCCACAGCTTGTGACTTAACTTTTCTAGCATCTGAAAGTGGAGAGAAGGGAAGTGTTGACATAGGTGGCAAAGACTGGTTTCCAAGGAAGGAAAAAGAAAAGTTGGTGGGGGAGGGAACATTTCCAGTGAGAGCCCCTTTCTGCTGAACTTCCAGGTTTCAACCCCGAGGTCTGCTTCTCCTGGCATAGAAACATGTGCTCTGTCCTTGCCCATCTCCAAGAATTTGCATTCAAACTAGTTGTTCACCGTTGTCAAGCCCTACACAGAAATATGGACACATTCAATCTGAATAAGGGGATCATGTGTATCACAAAGACTATAAAAACCAGGCAGTTCTGCTCCCCACTTGACATTCTCAAAGGAGGAGTTATTCTGAAACTCATGAAACCTCTCTCCATGCCCAGCCCTCTTTCTAGGCTCTGGACTTCATTTCGTATTTGTACGTATGAGTTCTTAAAGAACCGCTGCCCCGAAGACTCCTAAAGCTTTAATGCTGCACTCCCATCCACTCTTGATGATCAGCCTTGTTCAAACTCAGCAGGAACATGGAGCCAAGTGCACTGGCATGGTGGGGGTTAGGGGGACCCACTTAATTAGGAAAAGCCACATCCACAAAGTCCACTGCAATTTCCCCCATAGAAACAGGCAGACCTAGCAACTTTCTGTTCAGGTCATTCAAATGCCCTTGGTTCAGCGCTCACTCTCTCACGCTTTCTCTCTCTCTCTCTCTCTCTCTCTCTCTCTATCTATCTATCTATCTATCTATCTTTCACCTTTCTCTTCCATATTCTGCACCCCTCATTTGGAGAGGTAGTCACATCTTCCACTTCTTCACTGACTCCACTTATAGACGAATGGTATCAAAAGATAAGGGGAAGCCGGAAATGGTGGCTCATGCCTATAATCCCAGCACTCTGGAGGCTGACCCAGAAGGATCACTTTGAGTTTGAGACCAGCCTGGGCTACAAAGTGAGCTCAAGGCCAGCCTGAACTGCATAGCAAGACCCTGTCTCAAAAAGACCAAAAAAAAAAAAAAAAAGATAAGGGAAAACTTTACCAAATTGTTTGGGGGAGGGGTATCTTTTCTTCTCTTTTTAAAAAAAATGAGATACATGCTCCTAGGATCCATGCTCAGTTGGTCTCTCTGTCTCTGTCTCTCTCTTTTTCTCTCTGGCTCTTGCGCATGCTCTCTCTCTCTCTCTCTCTCTCTCTCTCTCTCTCTCTCTGTCTCTGTCTCCCTCAAGTCAGTTGGTATGAAGCACATTCTGGAACAGCCTCATACAGAGGTCTATGCAGCATTCCAATGTTTAATTACTTAATGTGTCTTGAGCACAAACATTCTGGAAACTCAAATGGCTCTATTAGGGAACAGTACATCATCTTGGGGGAAGGGGCATAAAGTAACTCCTAGGATTAGTATTATTTAATGACACATGGGCTTGGGCATGCCCCACACAACTCTAATCACACCATGGGCCCAGAAGGAGGGGAGTGAAGGCTGGCTTTGGGAGTTGAGGGGTGTGGCTCAGGGGTACAGCACGAGCAAAGGCCTGGCTTAAGGAGTTGGGGAGCCAAGCTGTGTAGAAGACCTACTAGTTAACTTAGCTTTGGCTTATTGGATCACCCCATCCCTTTGCCTGTATCTGTAATCCATCTTTTCTTCTTCTTCTTCCATAACGTGGTCCATTTAAACAGCACCTCTCAGCTGTGTGTGTCAAACTGCCTACTCAGCAGTAGGTCTTCTCTGAATAGGATATTCCCATTTAGAGCCAAAATGCTCTCCCCAGGACCCATCAGCACCTCTAGCCCCATCACCCAAGCTTGCCTAGTTTGGGAAGGCAGCGTGGGTGGGTGCATTTGGGTGGTATACCCCCAAAACCACAGTAATTGGAAGGGAAAGGCAGCAAATATCAATTAAGGATTCCTCAGCCAGCTACCAATCTTTCCGAGGGACTCCACCTTGGTCTCTTCAGAATGGCTTCCCAGGGACCTCCAAGGGACCTGAGATGGCTCCAGGTACAGCTCACATCTGTAGTGCTGGGCATTTCCCCAGGAAGCCTCGGGTTATCTACCTAGCTCCCGGCCTCCCTGTGGGCCTGTCAGCTGCCAGCTTCCCAGCGCTTCCGTGGGAATGCGGCAGGCAAGGGCTTAGAAAACGGAGACCATGAAAGGTGGAGTTCTTCGGCAGCCCTGGCGGCGCCCCCCATCTCCCCCAGACTGCAAGGGGATGCTAAGCTCGCTTCCTCGCTCTCTGCACCCCCTCTCCCTGGGGTTCTGGCAAGAGGGCCAAATGTTAGCAAATAATGGGGGGGGCAAGGTGGGGCAGGCCAGGGGCGCCCAGGGACCCCCCGCAGACGGGGTGGCGGGGGCGGATGGGGGGCTCGCAGGGGCTCGCAGGGGCTCGCTGGCCGGGCGCCCCCCAGGAAGGCGGGGAGGGCGCGCCTGTTTACCCAGGAGGGCTGTGCTGATAGCACGCTCCTCGAGTTTACTTTGCTTTCCTGGAGTTTATTGTAAAGGGGTAAAGTTTTCGGGTCCGTCACGTGACCCTGACAGGTCCGGCCTATGGCGCGGCGGACCACCCACGCCGAGGGCCACGGAGCGGCTTAATAGCAACAGCCTTGGGATTGTGCGTCCGCGCCGCGCTCGCCGAGAGACCCGCGGCCCGCGCCGGGGCTCTTACCCTTTCCGCTGCTTTTGAAAAGACGGAGGAGGAGGAAGAGAAGACGAAGAGCAAGACCGAGAAAAAGACGACGACAGGAAAGACAAAGAGACCCGCGGCGGCCCGGCCAAGGGGAGACCGAAGAAGGCCGGGAGAAGACAGAGAAGCGCTGGGCGAGGAAAAAAGGGCTGGATGTGAACTCCGAGCCCAGGTCCGCGCCCTCGGCACCGCGCTCCGGGCAGGGGCTGACGGCCGGCGATGGTGAGTGCGCCCCGGCCCCGCGCGCCGTGCGCCCCGGTCCCCGCGCGCCGTGCGCCCCGGGCGCGGACCGAGGAGCTCGCCCGAGCGCCGGGCGGCGGGGCGGGCCGGGGAACGGCTCCGGGGGGAGTTCCCACGGAGGGGGTGGCCTGGGATCCCATTTTCACGCTTGAGAGGGTCGCCGCCTCGGCTTCCGCTCCCCAGCCGGGTGGTGGCCCCTGGCTCGCGAGTGGAGGCAGAGCTGGTGATCGCGGAGCTGGTGCGGAGAGTGACAGCGCCGGGGGCGGGCGGGGGGCTCCGGGAGCGCGCGCGCGCGCGGACGCGGGTCCTCTCCTCCGGAGGGCGCGGGCGCACGCCTTCGCACCCACGCCCAGGGCTCCGGGAGCCCTGCGGAAACACCTGGCTGGTTAGGAAGCCTAGGGCCGGAGACAGGCTCTTTACCAAAATGCGGTGCTCCCACACTCGTCTCCCCGCCGCCGCTGTTGGGAATCTGGACCACAGAGGCGCTCTGCACTAGGGACTGCGGCAGAGGAGAGGTGTGTTGACCCCTTGAGCGCATGTTTGGGGCGCTCTGGTGTCTGCTACCCATTTAAGAGGTAGATGGGTAGTCCACTGCAGAGAACGCGAAGTCCTGCCTCGGGGGAGCCCCGAGGTGGGTCTGACTGGCCCAGACTCTCATGGACCTGGACCCAACCCTGGGACACAGGGCCTCCGGAGACTGTCTCTGAATGTGATGGGTCTCAGCACATTTAAGTTCGTGTTTAAAATAATGTCTAGTGTATGGAGAGATAGCAAATCATAAGTTTTCTGATCTCGGTTTTCATTGCCCTAAAAGTCCTATGGGTTGTCGTGTACAGGAGACACCCAGAGACCTCTATTTTCCTGGACCAGGGAAAGAAGACTGGTTTCCTTCCTTTTGCCCTCCTTCCTCCCTGAGGAGGCAAAATACAAAAGAACTAGACATAAATAATAAGGCCCCACAATGGGTGGCTCAAAATATTTAATAATTGGATCATTGAGGTCTTGAACTATTACAATAGTCCCTTTTTTCCGCATTCTGTGTGTTTGCTTTTTTTTTTTTTTTTTTTGGCTCCAGTAGTTCAACGTGGAATTAATTGCCTCCACAAAGAAAGACAATGCTTTTTGGTGTCATCCTTTGTTACTGTAACTTATTATTTCTGGGTGGTACCTCAGGGTAAATTGTTGCCTCAGGTGCCTTGTGTCCCCATGTTGTAAAACAAGGGGCTTTCAGTTGTAAGTTGTGTGTGTTCCATTTGCCACCCAGGGTCCTTGCACCAGGCTGTGAAACGCCTTTGAATCCATGATCTTTGTAAATTAAAATGTTGACTCAAGGTGGACACCAATAGGCCCCACTATTTGAGTACTCCCATTCTCAACTTGGGGCATTAGCTTCATTTCAAACTCAACTGTGAGAGGTGTGTCTAATTTCTGGTTACAATCTAGTCATAGTATGACAAGCTGTTTGAACAGGCGTTAGCACCATTTGGAATTATTTTGTGCAAAGACAAAAAAAAAAAAAGATTGTCAGCTTTCTATCGATAGAAAAATTTATGGGGTGAATCAATATGGATTAAAGTATTTGTCCTATCTCTCTCTCTCTCTCTCTCTCTCTCTCACACACACACACACACACACACACACACCTTTTATTTTCCCCAGCCTCTGCCACAGTGTATAATGCCCTATTGAGACATGTAGGCGTGATGTGTAAACCGGATTAGCAGTATGAAAGAAAGACACACAATAAGCTGGAATTGTTTTACTTCCCTTTCATTTCTCATGCCTATATCTCTAATAAATTTGTTGCTCCAGCAGTGGGTCAAAGGGATCATGTTGCTCAGCTGCTTTTTCATGCAGGACCCAATGGCAGAGATCACTGAAATGAATGGTGTGCCTTCTGCCAGATGCAAAGCTTGATATTGATATATTAGGCAAATAGAGATGAGGCGAGAGAGATGGAAGCGAAACTGTTCATAGTCTGGGTCTTTCAAGAATACATCTCTATCCATTGAAGTCATGTGGCTGAGAAGATGGGGAGGGGATTCATATGAGGGTCAATATAATGTTTTCTTTCAAGTTCATTGAAGGCTCTGGACATTCTCTGCAATTGGTTGCATTCTTAGCAAGAGAATACCAATAGCTTTTGGTATAGTACAAAGTCTAATTCCCCTTTTAAGCCTGTATTGAAACCTGCAGTGATCAATGGTGAGATTTCCTAGGGTGTCTCCCCTCTGCCACCTTCCCCACTCTGGGCTCACTGTGAGCTCCAAAAATGCCAGTGCTCTGGGTTTATGCTGTAGACCTCTCATTTACTCCTTTGTGGAGTTGGGAGCAGCTTCCCATTAAAGGAGATCAGGGGTAATTAGCAGCATTATTTTGACAAGTTGGCTAGAGCCCTTCCCTGTTCCTCCAGCCTGGGGAGGTAGGCGGGTGGGGGGAGAAGGGCAGGAAACTGAAGATGGAAGGCAAAGGTGGCCGAGGACCAAGCCCAGTGGTTTTACATTTTGTGGCTGCTGGATCCCACCCCCACCCCCAAGAAAAACCCATTAGACTCATTTTCTTCCATCAGCTTTTAAATAAATACAAAAACTGCCAATGAAAAAATAATAAAGCATTCTTAGGGAGCCAAGAAAATGTGGATGGATGGTGGCGTATTGGCTTGAGGAGAGTCAAGGCTCAACTCTTATCCAAGGTACCTACTTTGAACTGCTTAGGCCCCAGCCCATCACTCACATCTTGTATCCTGGGCTCCCCATCTATAAACAGAATAGTACATCAAATCCTCATTCGTCTGTCCATCCTACTCTCCCAACAAGAATCCTGTAGGATTTAATGTCATGTTTGCAATTCTTTACATTTCTGGAAGAGAGTATTAAACTTGTTCATCAAAATTATAAATGGCCCGAGGGTCAAATTACCGGAATACATTTACCCCTTTTATACATGTATACTCTGCAGAAATGAGCTAAATTACCTTGGATTTTAAAGATTCATTTGGCTTAATCTGGGAAACCAGTGAAAAGTTAAGTCTCACTGTGGTTTTTCATAGCTGCACCAAGTCTGGCTCCCATAATAGCTTATCATTGGAACAGCCCAACACCAAGGGCAGATGTTTTATTTCAGTGTCATCATTTGGATAATCTGATGTCATTTTTGAGATGTGTGTGGCATGGCCATGGCTATTTGAAGCACTGGAACAGAAAAGGGAGGAGTTGTGAGGGAATCCAGAGAGTTGAAGGACTCTGTTTTGAAAGCTAAACTTTGTGTTGGATCATGATGATGAGAGAAAAAAACAGCTTAGGCACTGAGATGAACTTTGCTTGGAAAGAGAAATGGACCCCTCAGCTCTTGCTCTACAGAGGCTAGCAACTCCTGCTGGTTGATGAAGCCCTAATCTCTCACTTACTTGGTAACTCTCACTAGGGGAGCCACCAGGCAGAAAGGCCATTAAAGAGTCTGTTACCCGGCAGACACCTTAGAAGGCCTGGCTCCTCCAATCAGCCTTCTCCCAGGTCTGAGGAATCCTGGTGGTTAGTTGCAAGTTAACAAACCCGGTGTGGTGCAGCAGTCCTCTGCACAGGACATGCATATTAAAGCCGACAATGCTTACAAATGTAAATAAGGGCAGATTGATTAGGAACAACATTATCGCTGGGAATGTCGCCTTCACATGCATCAGCAATGAGGCAAATTGGGGGCAGCCTCAGCCCTGACCACCCAAGTCGAGCAGGCTTTTACACTGGCTCCTCTTCCCTTTCTTAAAACGTTACAGAAACAAGGCCAATTAGATCCTCAAAGTAATTCATCACGGTGTATGAAAAAAGCAGACCACAGGGGAAGCGGCGGGTAGGGGGTGGAGAGATTAAGATAGCGCTTGTTAGCGCCAGGCTGGGGATTGCGTCCTAGAACCAATGGGTAAAATTTACAGGCCGGAACCATTGTTTGAGATGCTGAAAAGTTAACCTATCAAACAGTGGGCGAGGGGCCTCAGGGCGCTGAAAACGTCGGGGATCAATGTTCAAAACGTTTAGGAATTAAGTAGAAATGAGGGAAAGGAGCCCGGTGGAGGAGACGTGGCCAGTGAAGTGATGTGCGTGTGGCAGCCGCCAGGACAAGAAGGTGTGCAGCGCACACGATGAGAATTCTGGGACCGGAGAGGACACAACCTCAAATCACACCCCAGATTTTTATAATCCAAACAGCTACACTGAAACTGCTTAAGTAAAAGCTTGGAGAGGGGGCGCTAGTATTTTTGCTCCAAACCGTTGTAAACAAGTCTGAAAAGACCTAGCAACGCGTCTATGGCTATGTAGCTGACGGGACAAGAAGCCTCGAATATAAAAACAGGCTCACATAAAACTAGGAGTGCCACCCCTAAGTCTCTTTAAAAAGCAGTGTCCAGCAGCAAGCACCAACGTTTCCTGTTTCCTCCTACTTATCCAACATCCTAAAATAAAGCCCAGGATTTTACTCCCAAGGTTCAACCAGCTACGTGTCCGGTCTCTGTGCGCTGTTATTTACTAACGTGGGGTCGGTCGTTTTCCATTGCATCGTGCTTGCCTTCCCCTCCGATTTCAAGCAGCTCTTCCCAGAGCTGCTCACAAAATCACGTGTTCCTCGGAAGTTGTGAGTTTTGAATTTCGGCGCTGGCCGGGTAGTCGGGTCCTCCTGATGCAGTGAACATCCCAAGCGCTCCTGCCCTCTTTGTTCCTTGTTCCTCGGGGCACCCTACCCAGCTCCGGGCACCGCATAGGTTTGACAAGCTCGGGGTTCCGAGGACCAAGGGCGCCCCGCTAAACCAGGAAGGAGAAACAGCTGGAGGGAAAGTGGCGAGGCTGGGCCCGGAGAGGCGAGAGAAGGAAAAGAAAGCAGGGGACTAGGAAGGGGCGAGGAAGACGCAGGACTGGGGAGCCGCGGGAGGAAGGAAGGGAAGGGAGGGAGAGCCGGCCGCCGGGCCCCCCCCGCTGGAGCCGCGCGCACCTCCCCGGTGGCCGCCGGCGGCCGAAAGGGGAGGACCTGGCGCGCGCAGCCATTGGCCGGCGGCTCGGAGGCCGCGCGCGCATTGGGCAAAGCCCGGGGGCCGGTCCGCCCCCAGGAATGTACTACGGCGCGTCCGGCACGTCAGTCCGCGCCGGCGGGGCGCGCGCCTGCTCCGGCTCCCGGGGGCCGCGCCGCCGCCCCGCTCCCGGCCTCACGACCTGTTCGGCCTAGGACGGTGCGCGCGGGAGAACTCCAGCCCTGGCCGCGCGCACGCGCGCGCCCCGCCGGGTCACGTGGCCTCGCGCCCCGCCTTCTCCCCCGCTCCTCCCCCTTTCCCTCCATCTGGGTTCCTTTCTTTCCTTTCCTTTCTTCTTTTTTTTTTTTTCAATGAACACACACCGTGTGCATCTTAAAGTCACACTGCCCCATTTCACGGCTTCAGTGGGTTTCTCGCTACCGCAGGTCCCTCTGCAGTTCAACTCCAGAAAAGAAAGGAAAAAAAAAAAGGAAAAAACTAAATACTAAAATGAGACAGAATCGAGGGTCTGTGAGGCTGGTGCCTACTGCGGGGAAATAATGAACTTCAAAATCTAGGATAAACGCATCGCACGCTAGAAAAAACATTTTTCTTCAAAGCGTAGCTGTGTAGACAGTTTATATTATTTGCCTCTGGCCCTAGTATCCATCATCCCCAGCGGTCGTGTGTTTTCATCCCGAACGGAAAGCGAGACCCTGGGATGTCTTGGTGACGCTTAGGTGCAGGATCAAGACATCCTCGCGACCTGCGCACAGTTTGTTTCTAGTGAATCTAACATCAAAGTCTATTCTCCCCACTTCACGCTGTTATTAAACGTAACAGGATGCATACTGATTTTTGCTTTAAAAAAGTTTAAAACTACTTTTTATGAAGTCGTGGTAAATAAAAAGGATGTGGAATCCAAATTAACCCAAAATAATCATGAAAACGTTTCTTTCTCAAAATTTCGCTTCTCTGAATTGTTGAAAAGATTGTTTTTATGGATGTTACATTGAAAGGTTCAAATAAAAACGCCTTTGCCTCCACGAGACTGTTTTGGTAACTAGATTCCACGTCTACTACACAGTAACTGCTTCAAACCTGGTCTGTGCTGTCCTGGGGTGTGTGTGTTTGTGCGGGTTGGGGGGGTCGGGGGGGGGACAGGAGAGGGGGAGATGGATTTGAAGAAACGGTGGCTTTTTCCAACGTCCTTGCTTTGCTCTTTAACTTTCCATTTTGTTTATCTTAATACGAGGCGTTGTTCCCTGAGAGAGCCCAAGTCTTGCCTTTAGTTATAAAAGAAAAGAGAGGAGGAAAAAAAAAATCTGGCACACACTGGCGCA
Source organism: Cavia porcellus (assembly GCF_034190915.1). Taxonomy (NCBI): domain Eukaryota; kingdom Metazoa; phylum Chordata; class Mammalia; order Rodentia; family Caviidae; genus Cavia; species Cavia porcellus. The sequence goes on from NW_026947500.1 coordinate 21,721,529, forward strand.
CTATCCACCACCCTGTCATTATTGGTGGAGGCCTGGGAATTCAAGCCGGACCTCCCAGTATTCGCTTGCAGCTTGAGGCCAAGGTGCCTCTCAAAGCGTTTTCTTTGAGGAATTTCAGAAATTGTTTAAGCGCTTAAAAAAAATATTACATGCCCCCCCGTCTGTCGTGAAGCAAACGCTCGTGTGTGTGTCGGTGTGTGTGCGAGTGTGCGCGCGCAAGACTCACCAAAAAAAAAAAAAAAAAAAGTAAAAAGAAAGACACAGTTGAAAAGAAAAGGAATAAGAAAGAAAGGAGGGGGGAGCATTCCTTAATGGAAGGACTGCGTGCGAGAAGGTTGGCGCTCGCGGGGGCTCCCCCCGAGGCCGGGGAAGCACACACTGGGGTTGCCTACCTGGGTGGTCTCTCTACTTTGGTGAGCTGTTGCTAAGCAGCTAATAATAGTCATGTTTGCTGAGTAATTTCTGCCCTCGGTGAGCCAATCGCCGCGCAGAAACCCAAGCCATCTGACAGCCCCGGGGGCGGGAGCTCCAGCCTTTTTCTCTTTCGCTCGCTCGCTCCCCCTCCACCCCCTCCCCTCCTCCTCCTCTTTCTCCAAATGGAGAGAGTTCTTTTTTTTCTCCTTCCATCTCATCTATTGAATCAAGGAGCTGCTGCGGCCGCTGCCCGCCGCACACACGCAGAGCGCAGTCCCCAGGTCCCGGGAGCCAGGGAGGCGCGCGGCGCGGGGACAGAATGGTCCAGCGGGTCGGCGAGGGGCCCGAGAACTCCGCGTCCGGGACCAAGCAGCAGCCCCAGGCGCCGCCTCCGCCCGCGGGAGCCGCGGGAGCCTCGGGAGCCGCGCCGGCCCGGTGTCGCTGAGCCCCACCGGGGGTCTCAGCCGTGAGGGTCGGGGGCGCGCGAGGCCAGGCTCGCCCCGCGCGCGGAGGACTAGAGACCGCGGGACCCCCGCGCGATGTGGCAATGGAAGGCGCGGGCTCTGAAGGCGCGGGGGCCGCCGCGTGAGCAGGTCTGTCGCCCGGAGCCCGAGCCCCAGAGGCCGGCGGCCAGAAGCGTCCTCGCGAGCCGGGCGCCCGGGGGTGCGCAGCGGCGGCCCGGGGAGCTTCGGTCCCCGCGGAGGAGGCGGCGGCGGCGGCAACATGGCCTCGGCGGGTGACGCCGCGGAGCCCGAGGACCGTGGCGGCGGGCGGCGTAGACGAACCGGGGGGCTGCGCCGAGTTGCCGCTCCGGACCCGGACTATCTGCACCGGCCCAGCTACTGCGACGCCGCCTTCGCTCTGGAGCAGATTTCCAAGGTGCATTTCGAACTCTTCTCCTACCACTCTCCCTTCCCTCCTCTTCCTCTCCGGGGTCGCTTGTGCGCGCGCTTGCTTAGACACACAACGCGCACATCACACACACACACACACACACACACACACACACACACACACCCCTCTTCAGGAAAAGCTGCAGACAAGTGGGGCTTGAAAAATTCAAACCCTCCTCCGGTCCTAGGAGGAAAAGCTGTCTGAGGTCCGCAGGAGGTGGAGGTGTGCGTGTGTGTGTTTGTGTGTGTGTGTGCGCGCGTGTGTGTGTCTGTCTGCGCGCGCCCTCTCCCCGGCGAGCCTTTTCCGCAGCCACGGGCAGCAGGCCACTGAGGACCACCTCTAGGGCGGCCGCGGCGCTGCTCGCCCCGCGCCCCGGCCCCGAGCTCCCTCCTCCCGCACCCCAGCCCCACTGTGTAGCCTAAACGCCTGTACCGCTGCCACATTTCTTAACATCTTGGAGAGGGAGGCGGAGTGGAGAGAGGCGGAGAGAGGAAGGGGGCAGGGAGCCGAAATAAAGGTGGTTTCCTTTTTTGGCAGCCGGTTTTGCTTTTGTTGAGCCCGAAACCTCTGCTCCCTTAAAAATTATCCTCGGAAGAGGACATCCTTCCTCTTCTTTTCCGGTTTTCGAGCCGCCTGTCCTCCAAGCCTGACTGGGAGAGAGAGTGTGGTAAACGAATTGCCACCTTAAATCCGTAGTGCGGATGTGCCTAGCGGCCGGGTTCATTGTGTTTATGGGGCCGGCTGAAATGTGTGGAATCTGGGGAAGGCGAGCGCCGAGAGGGGCCGGACTGGGGCCCCGCCTGCGCCCTGACTGCCCCTTGCGCCCGATGTGTGTAAAGTTAGCCAGGAAGGAGAGATCCTTGTGGCTGCCCTCTTCCGATCCCAGATCCTGTCGTAAGTCGCCGATGGCTGCCCGGCTTCCTAACTTCGCTCACACAGCGTCCCCCAACGCCGTGGAAATGCATCCCGGGTGCGCCCAGGCGGCAGCGCTTTCCACGTGGACTCCCACTGACCACCACTCCGCGCGGGGGGGGAGGGGGCTCGCAAAATATGGTCCCCCAAAGCACGCTAGCCCCAGCACCCCTCTGGAGAGGCGGTCTGGAGCCGGGGATCGTGCTTTCTCGGTTCATAAGTGTCGGGCTTGGCCTTCCCTTCTTCCCAAGGTCTGGGGTGAATTCCTGCTCGTGTCCAGCGGTTTCTCTTGCCGGCCTGGCTTCTTCTGTACTGAGCCCCAGGTCATACTCAAGGATGCCTTGCGAGCCACGCGTGGGGTGGCCTTGCTATGCCCCAGGGGCAGCTGAGTTTGATTTATGAGCAGGCCGGCTCCCATCCCCGTGCCGGGTGCGAGCCCCAGCGCGAGGTCCGTCGGGAGGTCCCCGGGCGGGTTTAGGCGCCACTCCCCGGCGTTCACTCCTCCCTTCTGCTTCGTCCCCAGGGGAAGGCGACCGGCCGAAAAGCGCCGCTGTGGCTGAGAGCGAAGTTTCAGAGACTCTTATTTAAACTGGGTTGTTACATTCAAAAAAACTGCGGCAAGTTCTTGGTTGTGGGCCTCCTCATATTTGGGGCCTTCGCGGTGGGATTAAAGGCAGCTAATCTGGAGACCAACGTGGAGGAGCTGTGGGTGGAAGGTAAGCGACCCGCGCCCCTTCCCTTCCCTCCCCTCTATGGGATGAAGACATTCGCCGGCGTATACCCAGGGTGCGGCCGTGGCCAGCGCGAGCCCCCTGCCCAGACCGGGGGGTGGGGGGCTGTTTATTGTTTGGGCTCCTGGCCCCGAGCCAGGCCCGCCGACAAAGGCCGCGCAGTGACCGGCTCGGGACGCCGCGCACTGCTAGGTATAGGGGGACGCATGGCGAAGGCGCGGGGCCCCTCGCGGGACGCACCACTCAGCGCGGACGGGGGTCCCGGGGCCCGCCACCGCCGCCCGCCTCGGCCTAGCCCCCAATCGCGGCCCCGGGAGGGCCTCTCCGGCCCGGGATCCCCGGCTCGGCGCCCTTCCCGCGCCCACCCCCACCCACGGCGTCAGGAGAGAAAGGAGAGGGGGTGGAGGGAGAGGCCACCCCTCCGGCGGGCGGGAGTGCGCGCGCCCCCGGCGGCCGGCGCTGGGGAGGGCGGAGGGCGGGGGGCGGGCGCATCGCGGGGCTGCGGAGGCGGCGGCGTGTGTGGTCCTGTTTTTGGACAGCATTCAACTCTGGGGGAAAAAAACATTTGTCTCAAGGTATGAAAAAGAAAGGAGGGGTGGTGGGGAGAAGGAGTTGAAAAAAGCAGTAAAGCACGGACTGGAACGCATGTTTGCAAAGTAGATTAATGTTTCCTCGCGGGTGGGGACTTCTTAAACGGAATTATTCTGGAGGAAGGCTGCATTTTGCGGGCAGGAAAAAAAATGGGTCTTAACGGGTTGGGAGGGAGGAGCTGCGGGAACTCTGCGAGGAGAGGAGGGGTCTTTCATTCAACTTCCTCAACTTACCTTAAAAAAAAAAAAGAGTTCCCCCATATAATAAACGTTTTACGTTCTTGTGATCCAGTCCCCGCTCCCATTTGGAAACATTTGACCCCCTTAAACTCTGTTTTGGACATTGTTTCTAGAGAAGAAGATTGAAATAGCTAGTGCAGGTATTTGAGACTAAAAATAACTGGAGGACTCCTGAGTGAAAACTGCCCCATGCTGACATTGATCGCTTGTTGGAGACAAACTTGGGAGAGTATTTTGTTACTTGCACAGTGTTTTGCAAGCCTGAGGTGGACTATTTGAGATTGATAATTAAAATAATACTGTAGTCCAAATAATTAAGACTAGAAAACATTTCTGCTTTAAGAAGGCTGTCAATTAATACCAAAGTGTTGTTCGGATTGAATCCATTGGGTTAATTTCCCTCGATGTGGTGCTTCATTATTATCATTGGTAGATAAAAGGAGGGTTTTATTGAGCATCTGTTATGCCCCTCGCAACAAGTTTACTGAGCTCGCATGTTGTCTTAGGTGCTGTGATAGGTACTGTAAGGCACTCCTGATGAACTTGAAATGAATACCGTCCGGTGCACTTGGACCACATTTGAGTTTCCCAGTTGAAATGAGAAAAACAGCTTCCAGGCTGGGGAAACCTGGAAAGAGAAGGAAGGAGGAGGATGTTCTGCTGGGGCTGACACCAGAAGTGGGGGAAAAGGGACAGGTCTGGCATGGCCTAAGTGGAGTGGAGAGGGGCTTCAGTGTGATGCCTGCCTTGTCTGGGGGCCTAGGTGACAATCAGTGAGGAGGACAGGGTTCGGCTTTGAGTCCAGTGTTGGGCTAAGTGCAGACAGCTTCCGCCAGCTCATTCTTCTGTTGGCTTTGCTGGTCAGTGCGAGGCCTCCAATAAGTTTAAAGAGAGATAAATGACACAAATTTGTCCTCACATTGTGTCTCTCTGTCCAGAAATATATGAGTGCGTATGCATCTCATTTCAAAACTCAGAGATGTGCTTTGTAGCAGGCTTAGGTGGGTTCCAGTTTGTTTAGAGTTTTACCTGAGACAGACCTCAGACCTGTTTAGACCTCTGTGTCCCCACTGCTAAGCCAGTGCTCCGCCTCAGACCTGCTGAGCTCTTCTGACTGGCGATTTCTTCGAAGCTCACCAGTTCTTAGGCAAACACTAACTTTTACTGAGCAACTGTCATATTCCAGGTCCTTCTATATTTTTACATCTCCATAAAGCAGCTATTACTTCTGGAACATAGGTTAATTTTTGCATAAAGTACTTATTGTCTTATTTTCCAAATGAGAAACCGGGCCATCTTCATGTGTCTAATGCCATCTTGGCCTATTGATGACCTGCCACCTGATCTCCTATTGCCTTGACTTTGATCTGTCATTCATTCATTCATTCAGTGCTAGATTCTAACCCCTGTCAAGTTTGATAAATGCAGGTACACCTAGCCAGGGAGGGTGCCGAACACTTTGATTAATACGATGAGTTTAGAGTTTGAGTCAGTAGTTGGTGAACTGGTACTCCTGTCCTTTCAGGACTAAGAATTTCCTGCTGTCCTAGACAGAAGCGGAGATCAGTGAATTAAAATGAGTAACAACTCTTTAAGTTTGGATCTGTATTTGTGCCTCTGTCACTTGGACTAATTCTTCATTACTGTCAGCAAAGAAAGTGTTACATGATGCCTTCTTAGGGGCCCAGAAAGTTCTAAGCACAAACTTTTTTTGTTTTGTTTTGTTTTTTTCCTTTTTTTTTATCGGTACCGGGAATTGAACTCTCGACTGCCTGCTTGCAAGGCAGGCGCTTATGCCGCTGAGCTAAATCCTCAGGCCCCCTAAGCACGAACTTTTACAGAAAGTAGGTGCTACACACAAGCCAGGTGAGAAGAGAGAGAGTTGCTTATTTCTCTGGTCAGAAAGCATAGAAGGAAGAGGCAGATTTTCAGCAGAGAAGGATGCTGAAGGATAGTTGGGGAAAATGCTATTCTGTGATTCTACGATTTTTGACAGTTCATACCATTACCTTTGTGTTTCTGTGTGTTTTTACAAGTCTACGTGCATTGCCACGTATAACGACATACACTGATTTGTTTAATACAGCTAACAAATGAAGGGAGCCAATGGAGAGCTTCATCTTTAATTTAACTTTAAATGTTTTAACATGTGGGAGAAGTATGGTTTTGTAAAGATAGTTTGAATACTTGAGCTTTACTATACAGACCAACGTAATACACAATTGTATATGATAAGCAGGCTAGCATAGGTGAAAGAACTTTCCAGTTCTATCCGTGTTTGTGTAATGATTGCCTTTTAAGAAACTGCCAGCTACCTGTTTGGTGCCAGCTTGGGCCTTTGGGTTATACGATTTGCAAGTCACAAATGTCAGATTTGCTCCACTTGTGAATGGAGGGATGAGGTCTGGTGAAGAGGAGGTGGAGTGGCGTGGTAGGTGGCTGCTGTCCAGACAGTGATGGTAGGAGAGGACGAGACAGTAATTGTCATTTAAGAATAGTGGCAATGGGGCCAGGCATTTAGCTCAGTGGCATAAGTGCCTGCCCAGCAAACGCAAAGTCGTAAGCTCAATCCCTTGTACCAAAACAAGAAAAAAAAAACAGTGGCAGTCACGGAACACATGTTCACTGTGCCCTCTCTACAGAGCCCTGGAGCCCTGCCGAAAACTCTAGAGAGAAGGCTGGGAAAAAGCCACAAACCCTGCCCTCGGGGGACCTCCACCTAGCAGGCACAGGAAACCCTTGTGTGGGTGGGTACCATGCAGGGTGGCCCTGCCAAGATGGCAGGGGAATCAGGGATGCCTTCCAGGGCGGCCCCAAGGAGGGGACCTGAGCCAGGCACAGGGGATGGTGAGGGTGAGGAACATCCCAAGCAGAAGGAAAAGGTGTGGCAAAGGTGCAGAGAAGTCTGTAGGCTGCTTCCATCCATTCTCCAGGCGAGGGCAGGGAGGTGCCAAGGTGTTTGGCTTCTGATATCCCCCCTCATATCCTAAAGGTTTTTTTGCCTGGATTCAAAATGCAGAAGGAAACAGATTCATTTTTAATCTTGACCATTTCTCTGTTAGCATTTTGTTTAGCAGATGTTTTTTGTTTGAGCCAGGGTCTCAGTATGTATTCTAGGCTGGCCTTGAACTCGGAGTGATCCTCCTGCCTCAGCCTCCCAGAGTGCTAGGATTAATACCACAGACGCGTGCAGGTCTGGCCTTATTTAGCACTTTTATTCTCCTCCCCTCTGTCATATGTTTTCCTTCTGTCTGACACAAGTTTGTCATCAAGACTCTCCAGTGACAGAGTGTTCATTTATCTCTTTGAGGTTTTTGTTTTGTTTTTTCTAAAAGCTTGCCTAGCCCTTGGCCTCCCTTTCTGCAAAGGGTAACAGGCTTGACATGAAATCCATATTGCCTTGGTGATTGGTTATTAATTGCTCTGAAGGCCTGCATCAAGGGAGGAGGCAAGTGAGAGTGGTCAAACACTTAAAAAGAGAAATAGAAGAATATTCTTTAAAAACATGTGTGCTGCACAAAAGTGCCCTCTGGTTTTTTCCTCAGTAGCCTTATGCCCAGGCAGGAAGTTGTAGGGGAGACCTTGGAGTAGCACCCTACCATCATTGTTCAGCTTTGGCGCTATGATTGAGTTTGGAGCTGGAGTCCTTTGTTGGAGGACGCTGCCCTGTGTCTTGCAGGTTGCTTAGCAGCATCTTTGGCCTCTTCCCCCTTAGAAGTAGTATCACCCACCTCCTTGTATCACCAGCATGTTTGTATTTATTGAGAGCCTCCTCTCAAGAAGTGGGAGGATCGCACAAAATCACCCCAGTTGACAACTGGTTTAAAGAATAACTCCCAACTGGAAGATCTGCGCTCTGCAGGCAGGCAGAATATTTATGATAGAGATAGCTACCCAGGCATCAGGGGTTTGATCTTTTCCAACAGATTTCCCTTCCATCCCTCTATTTACTGACTGGGTAAGCCATTTCATGTCATGCTGTTGATTTAGACACCTAAATTTTTTCCATGAGAAGGATGTTAAATATCAAAATAAAGATATAATATCAAAATAAAGATACAAGGAGAAATGGAGAAGGCCACAGAGGGAGGGAGGGGGCTATATTTGAGTTGGTTTTTTTTTTTTTTTTTTGCAGAGTTTCCTTCATCTACTGTGGCCCAAACGCTTTTACCATGCCTTCTTAGAAAGCTGTAGTAGAAAACATTGTATTGAAGTAACAGCTCATTCCAGAAGCACTGAGCAATGCTCTTGCTCTTTGGTGGTCTTGACCTCCTCCAGATGTTTCCGTCACAGCCCACTGTTCCTGTGGTGTCCTCACGGGGCGGGGGTGGGGCTGGGGGCATGGGTGGGAATCAGCCAGAAGGGGACAGCCGGGCTCTGCTGTCCTTGTTATTGTCCAGTTTTTGTTCCTGCAGGACAGTGGGCTGGGGGGCATTTTGCAGGAAAACAAAACAAAACAAAAAGACAGTGAAGTACAGCTCCCTTCTGTTCCCTGTTTAGAAATCACAGCCTCAGGTGCCCCCTACTGAGAATCCCCCCCATACCATACCTCTGTGCCGCCTGCCGGTCTTGACCCTTGGTACCCTCTGGCCGGCGCGGGGGGGTTTTCATACACATGTAACGCATCTTGGAGGTTCTAGAAAATGACAGCTTCCAGATGTATGAGCAGCCTGATGCGTTGTTTAGATTACGTACCCCAGCTGATGCCGAGATTAATGCTGGCTGGACAGGCGATGGGAGATTTGTCTGGTTTCCACAATGCCATGTTTATATTTCATTTGGATTTCTCCCTCGAAGCTGACCTGCCAGTGACCCCCCACCCCCTAAACCCTGTCCACTCTGGGGCGAGCTGGAACATTTACTTCTCCTCTTGGAGAGGAGGAGAGAACACAGTTCTGCAGAAGAAAGGGGCTTCTTGTGCGGCTGCCTGCCACCTGGTCCGCGCCAGGTATTTGCCTTGACTGAGCCCTGAAGAGTATATGAAGGCCTGTTCTGCTCAGGGACTGCGTTCAACCTTAAAAGTTCTTTTGGTTTATAAAGTAAATATGGGAGTACAAAAGGACCAAATTTAATAGAGGTTGGTTCGCATAAAAGCATTTTTTTGGTACAGGGATCAAACTCACAACATAGCGCTTGCCAGGCAGGCACTTATGCCGCTGAGCTAAATCCCCAGCCCTAAAAATCATTAAAAAATATTCTTGGTACCATATTGATTTAGGGGGAGAAGAAGTTGAGGGATCCAGCTATGTGAGACATGCCTATAAGTCACCCTACCTGCCTGAGTCTGATAGTGTAAATACTGCTGTTTCCTGTCCCCTCACTGGCTCCCCAACCTCTTCCGGTTCCTTCCTTTCTTTTTTTCCCTTGTGCCTTCCTCTCTCCACGCACCTACTCATAAATGGCTCTAGTCATTTCCTCCCAATTGGGGCTCTGGAGTTACTAGTGTGGAATCTGAAATGATCCTAAATTGACTGAACCACAGGCAGGAGGGAATCACAAAGTGTATTATCGCGTACTGCTTGCAGGAGGCGCTAGAGGCAGAGCTGTCTTTTACACCTTGGGGTTGTTACCTTGGTTAGGGTTGGTTCCAAAACTGTACTGTTGGATGGGAATCTTGTCAGCGGGAGATATGCTTCTCCTATGAAAGGTTCAGGACATTTTTATGGACTTGCAAGTAGCCTTCAACTCCGTTGACAAGTGCTTTGTGTACCAACCCACCAAAGAGCATGAGAAATAACGCCTTGGTCCCCTGTCCTTACTGTGGCATAAGAAATAGGGAAGAACTCTTGAGTCCTGTCAAATTTCTGTGTTAGTAAGTGAAATATGAGCCATAACTTTTCCACCCAAGCACCCTGCTTTCAGCCTTTCCCTGCTACGGAAGCCAGGGAGCAGAGTTTAGATAGAGTTCAAAGGGGACAGATTTCCTTATCTAAAATTTGGCTGACTCCATAGTCTTAGAGGTTCCAGCCTCCTGAGAGGTCTTGGTGGACATCCCAGAGAGCAAAGGGGTTTGCTGCTGAAGGCAGTTTGTCTGGTCAGATAGAGGAAACTCCTTGGAATCTGTTCAGTGGGAACATTGTTAGGATTCCCAGATAAAATCAGGATCATCAAACTATACGCACATCAGTTGTTCATTCTTTGCTGCCGGTCTCTGAATTTGAGCACTTTATAATAACTAGATTTTTTTAAATCCCCCCCTTATACTGCATAGTGTATTTTTTTTAACACAAATGTATGTGTCCTTTTTAACTAGTTTTGACAGAAATAAATAGCTTTCTATACAGAGAGAGAAGTCATTGAGAACTGCCTGACAGTTGGGTGAGTTTTTGGAGTCTGAGTACAGAAAGATGCATCCTATTTTGGCCCTTTAAGGAAGATTGTACCTGTCATGTTTCATTTGGGGTCTAGAGCACAGAGAAAAAAAAACAGTTGTCATGTGTTCAGAAAACATATTGTTGGTGGGCAGTTAGGGTCCTTCTAATGAATGGCGTTTGTTGCTGGAGAGATTTATACTGTGGAGGGAGAGCCTTGTTCCTAATCCAGAAACCCAGGTGCAGGTTGCCCCTACTGGTCCAAATTGCATGTGGGTCCCCTAAGGCCACTGGCTTGGAAGGCAGGGTCAGTGAGAAGCCTGTCCTGTATCACAGCACATGCCTTATTTTTTGTTAGGAAAAAATGGAAAGAAGCAGTAGATTTGCTCAGTTTAGCAACCAAGATAGTTTGTAATTACTGATGAAACATTTACTGAAGGAAGCAGAAGGAACTGGAAATGGGCTTTGTTAAGTCAATGTGCATGATTTTTTCCCCCTTAAATCGTTGCTCAAGGGCTTCTGGCCCCTAGCTCAGGAATCCTGCCCAAAAATGCCAGATGTGTTACACAGTGGAGTACTGCAATGTAAACACTGCCCTGTGCCATGAGGCAGGGTGGTCCATCTCCTCTTTAAGAAGAGCAGGAGAGGGAGAAGCAGAGAAGGGCAGGCCCTCAGCTTTGCAGTGAGTTACAGTAGTGCTGGTTGTGTTTTTGGCTGCTCGGTGAAGATCTGGAGCTACAAAACTCAGATAAATTAACAGTCTGGAAAAACAACTCGAATTGGTATGCCAAAGAGCAAGATGTGGCTTGGTGAATGTTACCTCATAGGGTCAGATACATTTATAAAATGTTAAGCAGGCACTGAAGTGGAGCTCGGCAGTGGAGCGCTTGCCTGGCATGTGTGAGGCCCTGGATTCAAGCCCTAGCTCGGCACATAGAGAAATCTCGAACAGGACCAGAAGTGAGAAGGGGGTTGGAAGAAATCTGTGGTCATCCTAGCAGCGTCCTCTTTGTCATCTGTCTTAGTTAAACTGAAAGGTGAGGGGAGCCAGGCCAGAAGACCCTACCCTGCCTGCTTTCTTTCACAAACTCCTGCAGAAGCAGAGAAGGCCGCCTGGGTTGGTTTACCTTCTGCCTGTAACACCTCAGATGCATCTATTTGCAAGGCTCCTGCTCTGGTGTTTTGTAAGCCCTGGGAGGTGGCGCAAGGTAAAGTGCAAAGCAAAACAGACTCTGGCTTTCTGGGTTGCAGTAAGGAGTGTGCGGACAGTAACCACAGGTGAGAAAGTAGGTGGGCACACTCGGGTACCCTTCAGTCCGATGGGTCTCCCAGTGGTGCAAGCAGTGAAAAAAGGTGGAATGCCTCGACTTTCCCTGGGCGCCCACACCGCTCGATACTCACTCGGCAGTTCTTGGGCTTACTGATCTCAGGGTTTTTAAAAAAACTTCTCATGAACACATTTCATGAGTTAGGAAGATAGATATCAGGTTTTAATTTGAATTTAGGTAATGGTGCTATTGGCTGCACTATTATCATCCTGATTTAAGAAATCCATTCTATAAGAGTGATCTGAGAAAACTGCTCTGAGAAGTAGCCACACAAACAGGAATTTTGAAATTAAGGAATTGGGATTTTTTGACCCACATTTTTCCTGTTTGAATTCTGCCATCTTTCTCCGCCCCTACCCCTTGATTTCCTTCTCTTTTAATGAGTAACCGGTAACCACAAAATGCACATACATCACACAGTCTCTTTTTAAATAGAGGTTTTCTAGGAAAAGAAATTTTCCTAACTGCCTATGAAATTCTTTATTTCCTCCTACCTGATTTCCCCCCCTATGAAGTTCACATACAATCGCAGTGAGCAAGAAATGATAAATATTATACCATCATTTCGGTCTGTCCATGGTCAGGAGAATTGCACATGTTTAATACCTTGCTTAATTGCAAACAAAGCTTGCAATTTGAGAGAATTGGGATTAGGGCTAAATATCTATTAACTGCTCTTTCTAGAGATTTGGGGAATAGGATGACCCTTCCCCCCCACCCTTTTTTTTAATAGGCTACAGTTTCACATGGCTCCCAAAAGAAATCTCTCTCCCTTTTTGTTTCCCACACCAATTGATTTATCATTTTGCTTGCAAGCAGATCCAGAATGTTAGGGCAAGAACACACTCACTTTTTTCTCGTAACTTTTTTGTTGCGGACCGAAACCAGTTGACTTGAATAAATTTTTCTGAGGCCTGAATGTAGCCAGCAACGTGGAAAAATCTTGCCATTCAGGGCCATCTGAATGTACATTTCAGCCACACAGTAAGCCGCATTGGTAGGCACTGGACTGCTAAATACAACCATTTTTCGCAGCAGCGAGTTAGACAGGTGATTAGCATAATTAGCACCGAGCAGCTATACATATGGTAATGCTGAGTGTGTAAATGCCAGCTGCGGTGTAAAATTTATGTCAGGGGTCGGCAGGGCTGTGCGAAAGTATTGTGTTCCAGCTGCAGGTCAGGGCCGCCAGAGCTTACCTCCTTTTCTCTTGTTGGTGAATACGCCAAACAGACGAGAAAGAAATATAACAGATACAGCTTTGATGGAACAGCCCAGTTCTGTGCAAGAGGGACTGTCCTGTAAAACGCTCACATACACACTCATGCACACTTGCAGGAATCCCATTGCTTTCCCTACACTTCTGTGTACTTCATGCAGGGTGCAAATGACGGGGGACCCAGGATGGGAGTTTGTGTAGGTAAATGAGCCAGATTTCCTTGAAGGAAGACTTGCTCGCTGGAGATTTTCAAGGGTTGAAAGTTGTTTTTGTTTTTCTTACTATGTTCCCCACCCCACCTCCACCCCCACCCCACACACAGCCATTCCCCAAGAACTCTCCTACCTACATTATTTTTTTTTCCCCATTAAATGGTGGTGCTGGGGTCTCTGGCTGGGACCATGTTTGACGTTTAGAAGACAAAGATGTTTAGGCCTTGGACAGAATATAAGGTTTCATCCCTGGGATTCTTCCCAAACTGTTTGGAAAAGTCTAGGTTTGGGTTTGTTTTTTTGTTTTCTGATACTTTTTTTTCTTGGTGAATTTTTCTCTATGTGGGCAAACTGATTCTTTCCATCTATCACCACTATCAGACCCATTGAATTCTTTACAGATTAAAAGAGGCACATAGGTTTTTTATTTGAAAGGATTGTCCTGAATTGCTCACATGCTTTGCAATGGCAGCTGGGGAATTTATTGCTATGATAAGTTCATACATTTTGCCCTTGTACAATTTTTTCCCTGCCCCCTGCTCCCTCCCCCATCCTGCTTTTGCGTGGAGGTTGTAAGAAGTAGTGGTGTTGACAGAATATAGTTCACACCCGGCTGACCTTGCGATGAGACTTCCTCGAAGCACCAGGGGGTCCTTATGTACCAGCCCCTAATCCAGCTAATCCTGATGGCAACAAAATCATGAAAGTGGCCCTCAGTGACGCTGGTCTCCCTGAGCAGATGCAGAGGGAAGGACCGGAGCAGGAGATATAAATCAGGCCAGCGTGGTGTCCTCACGGGCCAGGGCGCTGCATGCAAAGGTGGCGATTGCACTGTCCCCCTCCCCCTCCTCGGCCTACTGAAGTAAGAGGCCAATGAAAAGAGGCCCTGGCTGGATAATGGCAAGAAGACTGTACAGCGCTGAGAGGTGATGTCAGCCCCGCAGAGGCTAGGAGAAGGGTACCGGGGTTAATGGTATGCAGCGGCCTGAATGCTGTAATGAAGAGCCCACGACCAAACACTTGGGTTTTGTTGTTGTTGCTTTCGTTTTTTTAAAATGAAGATGTTAAGCCTCAGTAAGCACTCAGACTTTGATAAAAAAGATGCTGTCTTGGTTCTTGGGTTCTACAGCTTGGCCAGGCATTGGGCCTCCCTGGGTGTCCTCATTTTCTGTAGAATGGTAGGATTAGCTCAGGTGAGGTCATGGTAGGAGCAGGGGCAGTTTACACCTTGGAAAACACGTGGTAAGGGATAAAGAACGTGTTTGGCCACAGGAGATGCTCATCTTCGGTGCGGTGTGCCCAGCCATCATTGCCACTGCCCCTAGTGACCACTGTGACAGATGCAGTATATAGTCCCTGGAGCTGCCACAGACAAGTGCTGGGCTGACCTGATTGCCTCCGACAGGGTGAGGGTTAGTCTCAGGGAAGCCACACAGAAGAGAGACAGCCTGGGAGGTGGGTAGCAGATGGCCCCCAAGCTGCTGGCCTGTGGGGTGGGGAGTGGTGACACCAGATAGATACTCCTGAGACCGGCCCTGTCCCCAGTGTGGCCTATGGGTGAGTGACCCAGGTATCAGAAGCTGATATGTGGGTTCTCTGAATCGAGCATTTCCCATGGCAATACCCACAGGCCCACGCTCGCAAGAAGAAAACAGCCCAGCACAGGAAGCAGCAGTTGGCTTGATGTGAATATAAGAGATGGGTGGGGGAGAGCAGTACCACTCACAGCCCAGGAGTTTCCAGCCAATTGCCCAAATTACTAAATTTTCACTTTTCAGGGTAGAGAAAGAGCCTGAGGTAATAATTTTGCAGTTACGTCCTTTTTAGAGATCGGTACTTTTTCGTCCCCATAATAAGCAATGGAAGCACAGAAGGAAGGACCTGAAGCGACTGGGGGGTTGGGGGGTGGCGCTTTTGAGGCTGTGAGATAATTGATGGGATTAATCAAATGCAAATGCCAGGCTTGCATATACACAGACCCCATTTTCCTAATTGGACTCTGAGTGGGTGCTTTTTCAGGCTGAAAGGGTCATTTGTTTTGACCGATTGACTTTTTGAGGCTTTGGGGGGAATTAATATCTTGTGCAGATGACTGCCTGTTCCCAGGACTCAAAGGGAGGCCGTTCTTTCATGAATACTGGTACCGCAGTCTGAGTGAGTACCATCCATCCCCTGGTGGCCTGTGTGCCAGAGGTGCGCCAGCAGGAGACATTGGGCCTCAGGTCATCTTTGTGTGCATGACAGTAGGTTTTTGCTAACACGTTTTGTGCAGATGCTGCAAGTGTTACACTCTGTGGAAAAGCTAAGAAATGGTACCATGGTGGCTTGGAGTTCTCGCTGGTCCAGAGGTCAGGGCCCCTTGGTTGAATGGTTTCCCATCCAGGGCTGGCTTTTTCTTCTTTTTCTTCATTTTCCTTTGCAAAACCATGTTTAGTTTCATTTGAGGAGATGAGCAGAGCCTGATCAAGAAGTTATTTGCAGAAGTGATGCTTTCCTCCTGCCCCCATTTTTTCAAAGATCTGCATATGCCTTAGATTTCTGGAGAACAAGATGCAGAATTTATAGGTAAAGACTTAGACTGTTAGTGTCTCCCTTGTCTCACAGCCATCCTCAGCATGGGCTCCTCTGGGGACCAAAAAACAGGGCAGCCCCACTTGGGGGGGGGTTGTCTTCTCAGGGACAGAGGCAGCATCATTGTCCTATAAATGGGAGTCCTCTACGTGTTTTCTTAATGTTTTGTAGCTCAGTGTAGTCTGTGCGGGACCCAGCGCTCCCTAAAACACCTGTTGTGCTACACTCAATTCTCAGATGTTTGAAAGTCACTTCTGCATCTTATTAGCAGAGTGACCCTGGATAAGTCATCCAAACGATTTTCCTCCCAAGTAAGGGTGACGGCCAGTGAGTTCAAGAACACCAGCTGGACACCCAGGTAAAGGAAGTTTCCCATATGGTGTCCTTGCATCTTTACACTGTCCTGCCAGAGTAGTTGTGCCATTTTGTCCCTATTTTACTGAGAATTAGTGGGGTGCATCCCTGATACCTCAGTGGGGGTTCCTTGACCCCTGTTGCTGCCCCTTCATTGGCCTCAGCTGCATGCAGGAGCAGCAGCAATCAGAATATTCCTGAGGAAATCAGTGAGTTCAAGGGCTCTGCAGATGGAAAACATCACCAGTGAGAAAGGTCACTGTGTCTCCGGGTCTTGCCTCTTCAGAGAGCAAGGTGGTTGTTTTATCATTAAGGTGTTGTGTTTGGAGGATAAAGGAGACTAAGGAGGACTGAAGGAAGTACTGGAGATACTTAAAGCTTGTTTGTAATTTAGATCTCTGTATCAAGTAGCTTGCACTTTCTGTTCTAGGGATTGAACCTTGAGGTCATGTACGGATCCCCTTTCTACAGTTTTTTTTTTTATTCTGAGATAGGCTCTCAGTAGATTGCTAATTTATGCAGACCTTGTTCAAACTTGAGTCCTACTGCCTCAGCCTCCCGGAGTGCTGCGATTACACTGTGCCAGTTATGAACAGCCCCGGGCTATCATTCTGCTGTGATTTTAAGATAAGCATTTGCTAGAGTAGCCAGCAAAAGGCAGATGAGTCCATAACTGTTCTGCCCAGAGCGGTTCTGTTTCCTGTGGCTTGCTCCCATATACCTTGGGTGAGTACAGTGCAAGAGCTTATGAACACTGTGCAGTTCCTGTAACCCTAACATATACCAGAGGAGGAGCTAAGTCTACCCTGCAAGCAGCAGAGGGATGGCTTAACTGCAGGCTTCCCAGGCTTCAGCCGTGCCTGCGTCTGTCTCTGCCTATAGTCAGGCAAACCTCAGGGCTTTGATTTGCTGGTTCTTCTACTGGAAGAACACTCTTTCCAGTCACCTTAAAGAACAGTTCCCTTTGGGTCTTCCTAGCCACCCTATTTGAAGTAGCGGGTCACCTTCCCTGTCAGCCAATATGGCATCACCAGCTTCACTCTGTGACTCTTGTCATGCCATGAAATGAGTTTCGTGGCTTACTATACATTGCCTGTGCCTGTCCCTGGCTCTTGCCCACCAGTGCGGTTCTTCCCCCAACGGCATATCCACTAACACTTGCTGAATGAATGAATGAATGAATGGTCTAAACAGCTACTGATCAAACAAAAAGAAAGGTACTAAACTTCATGGTGGTTACCGACTTGTTTTATAACACCATCTGAAGTGGGTTAAACATGAAATGATGTTAGGTAAGATAATAATTCAACAGCAGTCCTTAAGTAGGATGTAGCAAATAAATGGTTGAGAAAATGTTAGAATTATTCAGAAACTCTCATTGTTTGGTCAATTTAGCAATAATCTTATCTTGGTTGAAACTGCTTGTCACCATGTTGTAAAGCCTTTGTGTTTATCATTAGAGCAGAGATGGAGGTTTTCAGTTCCACAGACAGGGCAAGTGCACACCTTTATTAAAATAGGTGTTTATTTTAATAAAACATAAAAATGTGATGGAACATGTTGACATTTTTTATCTTGGAAACAGCATCCTTGCCTTTAAATGCTTAGGATAAAATAGTTGATCCATTGTGAGGTTGATCTAGACAAGTATCTAAAACTTCCCTTGCATTTTATTTTGTTGTGTGAAAGAAAGTGCTGCTTCGGAGCATAGTGTAAAGTCGTGTGTCGTGCTAAAGTCTAAGGAGGCAGGTGGAATTAGAAATGATTTCTTGGTTTGGGGCATTTGACATGATACTGCTAGAAAAAAAGGATGAGGTTGAGGAAAAGGGTGAGTTCCTTAAGGTGCGTTTCTAGTTTTCCAGAAGTGAGCTGTAGCCTGAAAAGCCTCTTTTTAGCTTCTACTAGTTCACCCCACACACAGAATGTGAATTGAGTCAAACAGGAATTCATTAGTTGAAGTCGGCTTTGGGTAACATTCAGGCAGCAGGGCTGGCCTCAGGCAGCTTTAGTAAGCCTTTGGGGGAAGAACTGTCTGCAGCATTATGTACATGCAACCTCTTGCAAATTGTTCCCCAGAGATGTTGTGGGGGACAAGGGGTATGCTTGCCCTCTTGTTTATAAAATATGCCAAGAGAATTAAACACCCTGCTGTTTCCAGTACTTAATTTAGTTGCCCAAACTTAATGTTTATGTCTTTGAGTACTAAACTTGAAGAAAAAGGATTCCTACAATCCCCAAGGTCTTTCCAAACTAGAGCTAAAGGTCTACTTTTCAGTAAGCCCTCAACTTCCCAGTGTCTGGAGGAGCCCTTCAGAACTGGCTGCTTCTGCCCTGGGGTGCACATGTCAGGGGAGGAAGCTCTGGGGTCTTCTTGCTCCATCTGTCCTCCTCAGATGCTGCCCAGCACAGGGCCAGCCTAGCATTGGTCCAGCACAGTAATAGGAGATACTCAGCCTAGGTCCCAGGCTGTAAAAAGGAGGAACAGAGAAATACAGTTTGCACAAAGTGTCAGTCAGTAGTGGTGCTGTGGTGCTGCGCCTCGTGGTGCTATGCCTCATGGCAGGGTGGCAGGGGAGCTGGGCCCGGTCCAGGAGGACGGTTCAGTCTCTTGTAAAATCACTTGGGTCGCTTCTGGAGCACAGGTGACTGAGAAACTGGCACTGCTGTTTCTTGGGGCCCATGATGGTGGCCCTGGCGGATGGATTCTGTTCCTCTTCTGTGGGGTCTCTCTGTGTACTCTTAATTTGAATCATCACATAGATCTTCTCTTGGAAAGTTATGAGTGGAACACACTCACATCCTTTCCTTGTTTCTTTTTGTGTGGAGAAGAAACATTTCCTTGTTACCTTTGCCAAATTACTTAGGAGAAGAGTGTAAATTGAAACCATGTATCTTGAAACTTACTGCAGGGGCACATTGTTTATACAAGTGAAAGAAATTGTAACAAGGTTCTTTGGTCTGGTCTATAAGGAAAAGGTGTCTCAAATTTTCCTGTGCTGTGGGTCTGTTAGTCCAAACAGCACAAAGCACACCTCCAGGAGGTGTACCTACCTCCCTGATGGGGAGTGCGTGGGGGGACGGCTGGCAGCCACAGTAAGTATTGAGATAGCACTAAGTTTGCTCATTTTTGGTGTTCTAATCGAAACTTGCCCATGTTTCTCAGTTGGTGGACGGGTAAGTCGTGAATTGAATTACACTCGCCAGAAGATTGGAGAAGAGGCTATGTTTAATCCTCAACTTATGATCCAGACCCCGAAAGAAGAAGGTGCCAATGTACTGACCACAGAAGCGCTCCTACAACACCTGGACTCGGCACTCCAGGCCAGCAGAGTCCACGTATACATGTACAACAGGTAAGGCCTGCTGCTGTGAGGAGGCGGGAGTGGCTGCTGGTAAGGTCACCCTGGAAGCACCTGGAGTACCCGTTTAAATAGCTTCCTCCTAACACTTTGTGTCAGGGAAGTGCTGGTGATTTGAACCCAGGGCCTCATGTGTGCTATGCAAGTGCTCACCCACTGGTGCATTTTTCTTTTTGTTTCCCTTTATGGGCCCATCTTGATTTGTTTTTGAACTTTGATAGCAAAGCAAGTCCATTACAAGTTGGACATTTCTTACCCAAAATGACTGAAACCAGCAAGGATCTCGGGTTCGGTTTGGTTTTCAATGATTTGAAGATACATAATGAAATGTTTTGAGGATAGGGCTCAAACTGAACACAGAATTCACTCATGCTTCAAATACAGCTTGGCTGCAAAGCCTGAAGGTAGTTTTACATACTACGTGTAGTAATTTCATGAATGAAATAAAATTTTCCACTTGAGTCACCAACATGGTGACTCAGAATTTAGAGTGTGGGAGGGTGTCACATTTTCAGATTAGAGTTGTTCAGTCTACACAGCATGTTTTCAGTAAATATTTTGGTGCCTCCCCCCATAAATGTAAGTCTGATGCACTGGAGGACCCTATACCCAAGCTTTCATTGCTAAAGTCTTTGGATTTTTCCAAACTAATATTTGTCAGCATAGCCAATTATATTAGTTGCCCCAACTATTGGAGAAGTTATATTTTGAATTGTCTTTCGTCAATATACAAACAACCCAAAAGTAAATAAATAAATGAATTAAAAGAAAGAGACAAAAGGAAGTTATTCATTGTATCCACAGTTGGAACCTGTTTGTTAAAAATAGCAGATAGGTAGGGGGATGAGCCTCCATGGGAATTCTTGCAGACCGAGTAAGTGGAGTAAGTGGATTCACACACCATTTTTTAAAAACTCACTTTAGTGTCCTGGCTCATGTAATAATGCTGTGACGAGGGCGAAAGATGAAGACGAGTTCAGCTGTCTGGTTTGCTGTCTATGGGTTGCTGTTCAGAGTTGTTGACTGACTGTGAGATTGTGACCCCTAAGCCTCATTTCCAGGGGGTGACTTGAGTTGACTTCACCTAATCCCATCCTCTCCCCTAGGCCCTGCTAGCACCTTTGAACTCGGGGACTGATGATTTTTTTTTCAGTGGAAGTGAAGAATTGACAGCACAGACATACTCAGTAGCTGAGGAAAACCAAAGAAGGAAATAAAATTATGTTTACTTTCCCGTGGATTTACCTAGATATGGGGCGGGGATGGGAGACCCAGTCTAGCTTAAGAGGGCATTTGGGGAAGACTGCCACCCAGAACGGGGTGCCTATCAACTAGATGTAGGATTGATGTACTCTTCTTCTGGGTGGTGCCCAGATCAAGCTCAGATGAACGTCTGAAAGGGTAAGAAGGAACTGAAGCACATGGGTCAGGCAGCTTAACGAGAAGTTTTGAGTCTTTGTCAAGGGAACCCCAGGGGTGCATAGAAGTGGGTGTCTAGGCCCATGGTACACACCCAGCGTGCTCTTGGTGTAGTTTCCTCTGGGGATGTGGAGCTTGTCACTTACATGTTTCAGGACGAGAGTTCAGGGTCTCTTTTTTTTGAGACAGGGACTCACTCAGTATGTAGTTCAGGCTGACACTGAACCCAGTACATAACCCAGGCTGACCTCAGACTCCTGCCTCAGCCTCCCAAGTGCTAGGGTTACAAGTGTGCACCACCATGCCTGGCTTCAAGCCCTTTTCTTACACTAAGCTGATGACCGCGTGACCTCGTCCTCTAAGAGGTGTAAGTAAGCGTTGAACAAGTGGTGTTGAGGACCCGCTCCTGTCTGGTTTCCATGTTAGTGCTACACAGAGTATAGAATGTGTGTGAGTATAGTTAGGTGGGTAGGTGGAGGAATAGATGGATTGATTCACGATGGATCAGTGGATGGATTAATGGGTAGCACAGCCCATGCTCTTGGGGAGGAAAGAAATCCACACAGATGAGTCCAGTCCCAGCCACTATAGGTCTCCAGTAAGAGCCAGTGAGTGCTCCAGAGAAAGGAGTCGTTGATTGGTCAAAAATAGTGTATCAGGGCAAAGATGACCTTTCAGAAGGGCCCTGATAGACAGACAGGAAAATTCTGGAGGGAGGCCCAGGAAAGACACCAAAGTCTAGAAACCTACTTTGGGTGAAGACAGCCCTACCTTTAGATACCAACAAGAGAAAGCAGTTTAGAAGGAGCTTTTTATTTTGATTTTTCTTTTGGATTTCCTGCCTCTATTCCTTCCAAATTTATTCTTTTTTTCAAGTTAAGGTTATTGTTCTGACAACATTCAGAAAGAGTTTAAATAACTCTTCTAAAGATAATAAAACTCAGAATTAGTTTTCTATCCATCCATTTAATATCCTTTCCATAAGACAAGAATAGGAGAGACTAAACTGGGAGTTCAACGTACCTGGCAAATGTTTATAACATTTGTGTCTAAGAGCAGAAAAGATTGAGGGGGGGGTTTCCCCCCAAATACTAAGGACATTAATCCACCAATGAAAAGGCCAGGGATTTCCCCACTCGAATATCTGTCAGGATGCTATAAGGTTCACTAATTTACTTGCCGCAGATCTTGAATTTGTGATGCTTCTGCTAGGCTGCCTGAAGTTTAATGTATGTAGAAAGCAGATTAATGGTGTAAACAAGATTATTGGGAGAACACTTAAGAAAACAAGACTTTTCAAGTACTTTGGTAGCATTAATTTACATAAACACCCCACATGTTAATTACATGTGAGTATTATCTATTCATTAAAGCAAGCTTGCTGGGTCTCCACTTGGCAAAAGCTCTGCTCGTTTTGACAGATGCTTAAAAGTGATCGAAATTGCAATTCTTTTTATATGTCCTATGGTTCTCATTCAGCTGTAATTTCCTCTATTACAATGAGAGATCTTTGTCTCTGCTTTTCATTCCAACAGGCAATGGAAATTGGAACATTTGTGTTATAAATCAGGAGAACTTATCACAGAAACAGGTTACATGGATCAGGTATATTTTCTTGTTTACAAAAACATGTCTCAAAAATTCTCAAATGTATGTACCCTCTGGATAATATGTCCGCCTAATGCATGGTTTGTTTCTTTTGTTTGTTTGTTTTGTTTTTTCGATTTGACAGATAATAGAATATCTTTACCCTTGTTTAATTATTACCCCGCTGGACTGCTTCTGGGAAGGGGCAAAATTACAGTCTGGGACAGCATACCTCCTGTAAGTGTTCCACATCTCCTGGCATCTATGAAACTAGGGCTCAGCATTTCTGATGTTACTTAGCATTGTTTATTCTGTTGCAACTTAGAACAAAAATTAAAAACACTGAACTTCCATGTGCTTTTTTTTTTTATTTTGAAAGGCTGTCCTCAGTGGAGGAGAGGGGTTCAGAATGTTTTTCCTCTTTTCAAAAAAAAAGTCTGTAGGCATCATTAAATTTCATTCACTTTTACCAACCTATTTATATGCAAATAAAATGCAAATTATCACAAAGTATGTGTGATTTTTTTTTTTTAACTCTTTATAAAATGTTTATGGTTTTGCACACCAGGGACTGAGACCTTTAACTTATTTTTTAAGGAGAAAAAAAAATGTTTGTGGGTATGTGCAGAACTAAATACTTTGAGTTAAAAGTTTAAGATCATCCTGTGAAATAAAATATTAACCTTTTTCAGATCACACTGGTGGCATTTAAGGGGGGAGTGCACTATATTGAAGGCTACAGGCTCCAATTCTGCATTCTAGCAGTTGGATATTAAATATACAGCATCATTTAAAGAATGATTGTTAATCAGTAGAGACATTTTCAGTTAATTATGCAAGAGTTAGTGCTTGGGGTATTGTTTCTGTCCTAGCTTGCAAATATCTGCAAAAGCAATTTGCAGTGGCCATCCCCTGACCTTCAGCGTACAGTTTTAGCTGGGAAATAAGGGGTTTTGTGTTTTCTGGTTGGGAGAGTCTGAATAATGACTTCAGCCTGGTTAAGCAGCTACAGTGTGGCTTGAACCACATAACAGGCAGCCAAAAGCCTTTCTGGTCTGTCAACAGCACAAATTCAAAAGTGAGTGTGGGGGGAGTGGCGGTGATGGCGGTGATCGCAGGGGCCGCCGGGGGCTTCACCACCTGACTGCCAGGCGCTCAGAGAGCACTGCAAGTATGGAATCGTTAGAGGCAACAGAGATCAAATATTTTGATTGATGACATTTTAAAAGCATTTATTAGGCTTGCAAGTGCTAATTTGACATTGTGATCCCCCTCCCTTTTTTTTGATCTGGGTTTTCTGCTTAGAGATGCCCATTGGTTAAGTTTTTAAAAGATTAAATACGCTGTAGTGGCAGTTGAGGTTCTTTGATGCTGTCTTTAATTTATAAGCCTCGAGCTTGCCATCCTCAGTCATGAATCATTCTCTGGGTTAAGTATGCACCTTGATACGCTGGGTTAGAACCATTTGTTTGTTTATGGCAAAATCCTAGCTTGCCCGAAAAGGTTCTGCATTATAGACTAAAAATACACAGAGGGTGAGTTTGAAAAGCTGCTTTTCATAGTCTCACCTCCTGATTTCTTTCACAGAGGTAAACCTCCTTTGCGGTGGACAAACTTTGACCCTTTGGAATTCCTAGAAGAGTTAAAGAAAATAAACTATCAAGTGGACAGCTGGGAGGAAATGCTGAATAAGGCAGAAGTTGGTCATGGGTACATGGACCGTCCCTGCCTCAATCCAGCCGATCCGGACTGCCCTGCCACTGCCCCCAACAAAAATTCAACCAAAGTGAGTACAGCCGGGGAGCATTCCCAGGGGGCAAAAAGAAAAGCTTTTTGTTCCCATTTAGTGTTCTCTTTTATTCGATTCATTTTTAAGTTTTCATCCTGTAACCTGCTTTCCCTGCTTTTAGTCTAGTGAACTGCATTTGCTGATAGAGCTGAATTTTGCTATAAGATTTGCCATACACTTTACATTCGCCTTGTTATTAATGTTCGCTGTGAAACAAACAGGCTCTTAATACACTGGATTTTAACAAGGCATGTGACCTGCCTACTAATGCCCATAATGACGTGGCTGTCTTTTTATTTTAGCCTCTTGATATGGCCCTTGTTTTGAATGGTGGGTGTCACGGATTGTCCAGAAAGTATATGCACTGGCAGGAGGAGTTGATTGTGGGTGGCACCGTCAAGAATAGCACCGGGAAACTTGTCAGGTAACCGAGCACTCAGCCACACCCATCCCATCGATGACGCTTCCTCCTTTCCTTAGAAACCACTGCCACTCTGCCATCTGCAAGTGTGTTTGCATTCATACCACACAGCTCTCTTCCTTAGCCATCTGGGCTGATCATATATTAGGAAATATTAGCAGACCCGACCAGCTTGAAAAGCCACCATGTAGGGCTCCAGAATGGATCTGTAGCTTTTATGGGAACTATGGTCGTTATCCTCTCCTAGTATGTGAAAAATGGTGGCAAGTACTGAGGCAAAAGATAGCAGCCACAGTGCGGAGCGCTGAATGGTGTGGACCCAGCGCTGTCACGTACTGTTAAAGGAAAAAAGACTAAGAATCAGAGGCGAAACAAGAATTACCCTTTGTGTGCGCTCGGAGGTCTGGCCAGTCAAGTGTCAGGTGTTTGGGCTGTGATTTCTCCCTTGGGAAAGCCACAGTCTGCATACCACATAGGCCTCGCCGAGCCCGCTGTATCTGGTCAAGCTATCTACTCCTCTCCCCTTCCTGTTTCAAGGAATGGAAACTGAGAAAGGAAATTGCCTATTAATTTAATTTCGGGGTCTATCTGTAAAGGGTTTGTAAGGTTACACTTCTAATATGGTATATCAATCTATTAAATAAAATAACCATCTCGGTCCCGTCTGAAAGGAAACACGTGCTTGTGGGAAGGAGGGGAACCTTGTGAGTGAGTTGGGGGTGTGGTTGGGATTTCACCCCAAGGAACCTGCTTCATGGGAATGAACATTGAGGTGCCTTCTGGTCTCTTCACCCCGCTCCAGCGCCCATGCCCTGCAGACCATGTTCCAGTTAATGACGCCCAAGCAGATGTATGAGCACTTCAAGGGCTACGAGTATGTCTCGCACATGAACTGGAATGAGGACAAGGCGGCAGCCATCCTTGAGGCGTGGCAGAGGACCTACGTGGAGGTAAAGCTACCCGGGGTGTGGGCACAGCACCCCCCTTCCCCCACCAGTGACTGCTCTTTTGCAGCTCCTCTGGGTTTAGCTTCACACACTGTACTTCTAGGAATTTTGATGGAGTGCTGACTTGTTTCTCCTTGCTGTTGAAAATCTTAGGATCATATCACAGAGGGTTTGTCTGATTCAACTGCTGTGCAGTGTCTTTGGTAGCCAGTCGTGGACTCAGAAGCTCAGGCATTAGACTGGTCTATTATACACACACACACACACACACACACACACACACACTCTCTCTCTCTCTCTCTCTCTCTCTCTCTCTCTCTCTCTCTCTCTCTCTCGGGGAGCAAGAAAAGGTATCTGGAAACTATTAGCAAGGCATAGAATCTGTTCACAGCTGCAGGCCCCTTGGTTGGGTCATGTGACAGGGGCTGGCCTTTGTTTCCCAAGCAGTGACCTCTATGGAGCTGCATGTGACCTTTTCAAAGTGGCCAGCAAATGAAGGAGGGGCAGGCAGGGGGGTGGGTGGCTGTGAGACTGAGTTGTTTTGGATTAAGGAGGGACCGATAGGACCGCAGAGCCGTCTAAGAGTTTGGGAGGCGAGAGTAGGGGTCTTAGACCTGGTGTAAAATAAAGCGCTCTGCATGAATTCCATTACTATCTGCCTGCTCCTCTAGAGCACCCGTTTTCCAAGAGCAGCAGTTGTCCTGTCTCCCCAGAGCCAGGGTCCATTAATGTCAGTGCAAGCTCAGACCCCAGTCTGCACCCCTGTGTTCACCTGAATGGCAAAGAGCTTTTGTGACCATATCAGAAAAGGCAGTGTCCCAGCAGGGAGATGCTTCCCCCCACCCAAGGTCTGTATGGAAGCCTGGGGAAGCGTGGATTCTACTTGGGAACTCAGCCTCTTGTATACTCTAACCGCAGGTGGTTCATCAGAGCGTTGCCCAAAACTCCACTCAAAAGGTGCTCTCCTTCACCACCACCACCCTGGACGACATCCTCAAATCCTTCTCTGATGTCAGCGTCATCCGCGTGGCCAGTGGCTACTTGCTGATGGTAATGATCACTTCGGAGCTCCTGGGGTTTTTGGTTTTGTCCGAGTGGGACTGATTGGTTGGTTTAAGTTTTTACCTTCCCATGATCACTCCTGCTCTTAACTCACTTGTGCATCCAAGACAGAAAGAGCTCAGCTTCGGAATGGTTTCTTAGAAAGGAGTTGTCTGAAGCTTTTTTTTTTTTAAACCACATTGCAGTTTTCCCATTTTGGACTCATAGCATTTTGTGTGATGGCTGCAATATGAGATGTTTTGTTTACTGCCTTTGGATTTGGGGTGAAGGGCGAGGGGAAACATTAGAATCACCACACATTCTAATGTTGGGCTTTGTTTTGTGTGTGTCTCCCCCACCCCACCCACCCCATCCCGTCTCGTTCCCCCCTTGTTCTGCTTGCAGCTTGCCTATGCCTGTTTAACCATGCTGCGCTGGGACTGCTCCAAGTCCCAGGGTGCCGTGGGGCTGGCTGGCGTCCTGTTGGTTGCGCTGTCAGTGGCTGCAGGACTGGGCCTGTGCTCATTGATCGGGATTTCCTTTAATGCTGCGACAACTCAGGTACTTAAGGAGCCATTCGGCTACCATCCCTTGATAAATGCCCTTCCCCGACTTGGCCCGTCAGTCCCTGTGTGTCCAGCACCCTGAAGGGTCTCCATTCTTTTCTGTGAGACCACAGTGGGAAGGAGGCTGTTCCCATGAACCTCTTGTGGCACTAGACAGAAAGTCTCTTGGGTTTGTTCATCAGTAGAGGCTTGGCTTAGAGCAATTTGTATTATCTACCAAAGACCCTGATTCTCAAACTCTGCTGAGAATAAGAATCGTCTGGAAAGTTCTCCCTAGGTAGTCCATGCAGGCCTTGAACTCAATGGTGATCCTCCTGCCTCAGCCTCCCAAGTGCCAGGATTACAAATGTACACTAACACGCTTGATGTTGATTATTAGTGATCGGTTTCTGATTCTGCAGGTTTGGGGTGAGAGCCAGGAGTTTTGTGTTTTTAATCAGTTTTCAACGATGCTACCCCTGAGAACTTTTTCTTTCAATAAGTTAGATTCCTTCTCCTGTGTTAATTTTAAAAATTTCAGTGAGTCTGAGAAGTAAACCAGAAGTGGGTAGCTGGGTACGACGGTGCAGGCCTATATTCTCAGCACTTCGGAATCTGAGGTTGAGGCAGGAGGATCACTGAGTTCAAGTCTACTGTGGTTACATAGTGAAGACAGCTGAGACTACACAGCAAGACCCTGTTTCAAAAGAAACAGAAGCATGTTGTGGGGTGTGTAACCCCCAACTGACCCAGCACTACAGGATGCTGAAGCAGTAGGATAGTGGCATAAGCGCCTGCAGGCAAGCACAAGGTCCTGAATTCAATTCCCAGTACCAAAAAAAAAAAAAAAGAAAGGAAAAGGCTAGGGGTATCGCTCAGCAGGAAGAGCCTGGGTTCCATGTTCTGTACCACCAGAAGGAAGGAAGGGAAACGGGGAGGTTGGTGGGGAGCTCCTGTGAGCCAGAATCGCTAGACTGTGGGGCTAGAAACCTTCAGATAAAGAGAGTTCTGTGCTGTGAATTAATGCCTGCTCCTGAGGGTGGGTGGATGTTAGGGCACGGGGCCTAATCTTGGAAGCACTTGCGAAATTTTGCGCACCCCGCCTCTGGCGCACCTAATGCCGTGTGTCCCACTTTCCCTGCAGGTTTTGCCATTTCTTGCTCTTGGTGTCGGCGTGGATGACGTTTTTCTCCTGGCACATGCATTTAGTGAAACGGGACAGAATAAAAGGATCCCTTTTGAGGTAATAGCAAAACAAACAAACTTTGAGGACACCCAGAGTCCCTGCTGTGCTTGAACATTTGTTCTTGAATTTTCCTCAGTCTAACCCAGTAAATATCTCAGTCCCAAGTCAGATGACATGTTACTGGCTCTGAATAAATAAAACAAGCTGGAAGAATCTCAGGGCACGTATTAGAATTCCCAAGAGCTCCATCTGGGGTGCCTTTAGAAATACGGGTGTTTATTTTAGTGTGACAACTCACACTAATTGCCATCTCCTTTCCAAAGCCCAACTTTGCTGCTCACTTTGCCTCTTCTCTCCTATTTTAAATCCTATTTAAAATTTACTTGAGTGATTATCTTGTAACTTGTCTGCTTTGGAACATCCCTGAAGGACCCAGGAATAGGTGCTGCGGTTGGAGAGAAGGCAGTGAGAGGCCTCTCTTGTCCCCCGGGTGGCAGCATAACCAGCAGCTGTCATGTGTGGCTGGGGGCTCAACCCTGTGACCTCTCGTCCTCAGGACAGGACCGGGGAGTGCCTCAAGCGCACCGGAGCCAGCGTGGCGCTCACCTCCATCAGCAATGTCACTGCCTTCTTCATGGCCGCACTTATCCCCATTCCCGCACTGCGAGCTTTCTCTCTGCAGGTGAGTGTCCTCCATGTGACCCCAACCAGGCGTGGACACTCTGTGTCCCCAGCCTGCTTTTTCTTGAAGTAGCATATGGGGTTCCGTTCACTGCAGGCAGTGCTGCTGCAGGCTGTCACCCCAACAGTTCCTCCAGAAATAGCTGGGGTTCTCACCTTTCTTCCAGGCACCGTAGCCCAGATACCTGACAGCTTGGGGGGTTGCATTGTGTATATGTGGCCCTCCAGCTGACCCTGGCTTCTGGTTTTTCTCCTCTCCTCTCCTCCTTTCTGCCCCCGTTATCCCAGTCATGCTTCCCTTTCTTTTGCCCTTCCTAAGGCAGTGCCAGCCCCAACCCAAGGCAGTCACGTAGAGCAGATTCTGTTGATGTATAAAAATGGGGTGTTTGAGAGACTTAAAATTGAATGGCTGGCAGCACAAGAGAATGCGTTTCTTTAGTTGCCCTCTATGTTCTCCCCTATATCCTCCTCCTCTCCTTTTGGTTCTCTTCTTCCCTCCCAAGCAGCTCAGAATTCCCCTTACGCTTCACATGGGGCATGTTGCCTCCTTCATGAATCGGGCCCTGTCTTTCACACCTGAAGACAGCGATGCATTTTCCCCAAAAGTCACCTTCTAAGAGCCATGGGTGGGAGAGTTCTTCAGGATAGGGTTGCAGCCCATCTGTTCCACACTTGGCATGACCTACCAACCTTGGGCATCAGCTGTTTGAAGCTCAGAAGAACCTGAAAAGCAATGAATGAATGAAGCAGATACTTGACTAGTTTGTGACATGGGCTGTCTATACCTGGCGGGGTCTAATATTATGTCTCAAGATGTTACCAAAATCCCTTGAATTAATTTCAAATTCTAAAGCACCCTCTATCTGAAAGGAAGATTTTAAAAAATTGCCTTTTTTCCCCCTTTTCTAATGTTATGTGTCATTGGTGAGATGGCCATGTTCCTTCATGGAAACCGCTTTTGGTGTCACTCGTTAAACTGTCGTGATACCTCACCTCACTCACAAGTCCCAAGATGGGCCACCAGGAAGAGAAATGGACAGACCAAAAATACAGTTTTGATGATATGTCTGCCAACGTGCTCGAGGCTTTTTGACTCAGCATTTCACTTTAGTCACAGGAGAGCTAATGATGCGTTTTTCACTTTCATTGTATTATGAAATTCATGGGCGTCTTGTCTTTCCTGTTACTGAGCAGCTGGGTGTTTTCACATGGTATCTCCCCCTTCATGCTAAGGAAGCTTCGTATCCTGCACACAGTAGGATCATTGAGGATCTGGACCTCTCAGCAGCTAGTGATCCAGCTGCACGTGAGACACAAAGCTTTCTTACTGGACAATGTAATAAGTGGAAAGGTTTTGTGCTATTCATCACAGCCACCAGCCCCCCAAAGAAGATTACCAAAAATGTTTCTGGGTTTTTTGAGAATAGTTTTTCTAGGTAGCATAGACTGTCCTGAATCCCATAGCAACTCTCCTGCCTCAGCCTCTCAAGTGCTGGGATTACAGGTGTGCACCACCACATCTGGCTTATTTTTATTTTAGAAATAGTGAATGAATGGGTGAATAAAATTAAATTGGACTGGGACTGAAACACAGGGAACAAGAAAACATCCAACTGCTTAGCAGTAGAAAAGATGAGTAGAAGATGCCCATTGAGTTCATGGTACAGTTGATGTAGGAAACCTTTTGCTCCCGCACACGTTTGCCTTGGATTTCATTCCTGTTTCATGTGTGACAGACTTTGCTAATGAGAAATGGCTCCAGGGTCTTCTGTTAGTGGGGCCCTCTCTCCTTGTTTGCTCCTTTTCCCTTTCTTTCTGCTTCCTTTTTTCCCCTTCCTGTCTTTTATCTGCCCTGTTCTGTATCTGCTCACGCTCCGTTTCTTCTTCTTTTCTCTCACTCTCCCGTCTTCTCTCAGTACATATGGTGATTCATCAAGGAAAATCCCTTTATGGTACCCCACGGTGTGGTGGTCTGAAAAGCTACATGAGTTTTACTTACGCTAAGTTCTCCCAAGGTAAGCACCTGGCAGACAAAATGAGTACTGTTAGTTTTGTACTTTAGTCACTGTATCAGCATTAGAAAATTGTCACAATGGCACCCAAGAATCTTCTATTACTGAAGGGTGGCTTCCTCTGACACTTGGGCTCATTCCCTCTTAAACATACAAGAGAAAGAAAGAAACTGTAAGATGAAAGCAAAAGAGGGTACGGTATGTGTCCTCGTGATTGTAGATGTTCATGGACATTTATATTTGTAGGATATAAAACACCAAAGGGCCTTCAGATTTTTCCCCTAAAAAAAATTTAGGGGCTGAGCCAAGAGCCCCTAGAGCCAACATGATCAGGATAGAGCACTTAACGTAGCATGTAGAGCCCTGGGTTGGATTCCCAGGATCACCAAACAAGAAGAAAAACTCATCTGTCTGTCTACACACCACTTCTGTACCAGGAAGCTTTGGCACCATTGATAGCTCTGCAAGGGCCTGAAAGTGTCCTGTGACAGTGTGGTGCTGCTAACTCGGTGGTGTCCGTGGTGGGGTGCACCTCCTTAGAATAGGAGTCCTGGTCAGTCGGTGATAAAAGGCCTTGGACCCGGCTCTCCCTGTGTTTGTTCTAGCAAGGCCATGGCAGGTCTTGGAGGATGGGCACATTGTCTTTAGGCAAATTAACTAGAATTGATTCACAGTACAAGTACATTCTCATTCCATTTTCTGATTTGTTTAAACTCCATTTCACCTGTTCAGTGACCCCTTTGTCTTACGGACAGTCGCCTCTGTTTGTTGTTTTACTATGTTGGGAACACTGCAGAAACGTTGCTCCCTTTCAGTATCACTGGGAAAGTCATTTGGATTGGTGCTACTTTGGGATTGTTTTCTTGGCGCTCCGTTGCCATCTCAGAACAGAGTGGATGCCTGTGAGGTTTCTCTGGTTGGTAAGGCCTGGTGTCAGAGTCCACCGTCACCATCGAGAGCTGCAGTGTTGAGCTGTGGGCAGCACCAAGGCTACGCACATGAGCTCCGGTGGCTTCACATTTCAGAGTCTCCTCATTCACATGGACCTCTGCCCAGAAGGAGATACCCAGGGTTGATCCTTTAAATCCTACTTTCAAATTCTAAGTATGGCTCTATTTTTAAAATGAGCATATGCAGCCTCCAGGTGACTGTTTAATGAAAAATCACCCCGAGTGTGTCTTCCTGTTTTTCCCAGGCATAGTGCACTTGCATCCTCAGAAAGTGAGCAGATCTCACAAGCACTCCTGCTCCTCAGTTGGGCTGGGACTTTGAATCTGATTTGCTGGTTTGCGCAGGCAGGCGGTGCTGAGCTCTGAGATTGCTTTTGATTCTAGTGTGTGTCTAAGGAGTAAGAATGTGCCATAGTGATTCAATCATGCTTCAGCTACCTGGTCTCCATCAGTGCTCCTCACAGGACACAGTGACACAAG
The DNA here is from genome assembly GCF_034190915.1 of Cavia porcellus. Taxonomy (NCBI): domain Eukaryota; kingdom Metazoa; phylum Chordata; class Mammalia; order Rodentia; family Caviidae; genus Cavia; species Cavia porcellus. The sequence continues at coordinate 21,753,722 of NW_026947500.1, forward strand.
CCAGAGGTCCTCTCCTCCGCAACCTGTCTGATTTCCTCCATGTCTGCAGCTCTCCTTTCCCCGTTCGTGTCTTACACTTTAGTCATCTTCTAAACCCAGCAGAGTTTTCTCCTGCAGAAACCTCTTTCCCTCTGACCTGCTCTGGCAGGTAGTACCTGCTTTCCCTCCTGTTTTATCAGCCGGTATTGTAATTTGTGGCCCCAAATGTGTCCATCCTTGAGAGCTGGAATTGATCCTATTTATCTTTGCAGTCAGCACAGTATCAGACTTCAGAAAGAAAAGACATCTGTCCCTTAGGATGCTTATCAGACAGGTCTTAAAGTGCCTTCCTTGCATGCAGTAGAGGGATAAATTAGCATACTCAGTGTTTTGGAATTTAGGAGATGTTTTGAAGATAACACATTATTTTTTAGATGGAGACTTCATCTTTGTGTGGTTTTATAGACTGGACAGGAATTTCGTTATTGAAAGGCACCTTTCCAGAACTCAGAGCTTGCTGCTCCACCTGGAGAATAAATCCACCACTCATTTCAAAAGCCTTTTGTGAAGCTACCCCTTAAAATTTTTGTTAGGTACCTGTGAGAGCCAAACTTTATTCCCTCACACCTGAGCTGCTTCCTCCGTTGTGCAAGGTCTCAGAAGCAATTCTTTGGAAAGCTCCTGCGAGTTCATTTCTGATTATTTCTTGGCTACTTAGCATTCCAGTTCCATTTTTCTTTTCTGCTTCTTCTGCTTTTCTGAGCAGGATAGCCCTTTGAGCTGCCTCTGTTGACTTCCTCTATTAACAGCCCAATTTTGTAATTTTTACTAGGTCAGCAGGAGATTTGCCAAAGCACTGCAAAATCGAGCCCCATGTTTATTCTAGGTTATGGAGTGACTTTTGAATCTGTACTTATTTATTCTGCACACTATAATCACACACAGGAATTTCTTTCTGCTTAACTCTCTTTGACCTTCGCTGTAACTAGCTCACACACCCCACAGGCTACTCCTGAGGCTACTTGGAATGTGCCTGTTAAAAACCTCAGGGGACATGTGTGAAATTTTATTTCATGCTTTAAAGGTGACATTTTGATATACTCAATCCACTTTATATACAAATTTTTCAGTGTAAAATCAGGACTCTGTGAACCCTTACAAATGTTCTAGAAGGGACATGTTTCTTTGCGTTTTGAAATGAAACATCTCTGTATGCCTTTGTAGATTTGATTAGGTTGGGTAAGCAACTGGTAGTACAGATCCTGGGTTTGTACTTTGTGAATTCCTGAAATTGTATTAGAGATGGAAAGGATCTGAGTAACAGGGATTCGGGTCCTATTTTTAGTCAAATCCTTGATGGGAGAGAAGTGAAGTCATTTGATTTCAAATCTCCTTCACGTAAATGCTTCAGGATGATAGTCATAGAAAAACAGTGTTCAGAAGCATTGTCGTTCTCAAAAGCGGTTTTTGGTGACCTTAAATTCTTCTCCCTGGCCCCAGGCTGCAGTTGTGGTGGTCTTCAATTTTGCCATGGTGCTGCTCATTTTTCCTGCAATTCTCAGCATGGATTTATATCGACGTGAGGACAGGAGATTGGACATTTTCTGCTGTTTTACAAGGTACATTTTCAGGCAGCTGGGGTTCTTCCTGGTGATACTTTGGAGAGGGAACCCTTTCCATCTGTGGTCTTAGACGAGAATGTACTGTAATTAACAGGGTTTGGACTGGTGTGATGGAGGTCGGGGAGATGTGGACAAAGGATGCTTTGTCCCTGGGGAATATTTGACACCCCCCCAAAAAACAGTCTCAGGTTCTGATAGCCATGACTCTTTCCATCATGCACCAGCAGTGCCATTTGGTGGGGGTTTTCATAGCTCTTTCTGTGAGGGAAGCCCAAGATTGGAAACCAGCCATCTAGAAAAAGCATCATAGGGTGGTGGCTTTCTCCAGGGTTCTTTTTCTGGAATTAATCTTTGAAAGAGGTTCATCATTGTGAAAGGCAGATTTGGGGTGAATTCTTGGACCCGATTAGGTCAGCATCAGGATCAATCAGGTGACATTGGCAGGGCTAAATGAAAGCCCTCCCCCTATGCTGGCGTAGCCTGCAGTGTGTTTTTCTCCTTCCAGCCCCTGCGTCAGCAGAGTGATCCAGGTTGAACCTCAGGCCTACACAGAGGCACACGGTGCCATGCGCTACAGCCCCCCACCCCCCTACAGCAGCCACAGCTTCGCCCACGAGACACACATCACCATGCAGTCCACAGTCCAACTTCGCACTGAGTATGACCCCCACACGCACGTGTACTACACCACCGCCGAGCCACGCTCCGAGATCTCCGTGCAGCCTGTCACCGTCACCCAGGACACTCTCAGCTGCCAGAGCCCCGAGAGCACCAGCTCTACCAGGGACCTGCTCTCCCAGTTCTCAGACTCCAGCCTCCACTGTCTCGAGCCTCCCTGCACTAAGTGGACGCTCTCATCCTTTGCTGAGAAGCACTACGCCCCTTTCCTCCTCAAACCCAAAGCCAAGGTAACCCAGCATAATGTGGAACCAATTCTTACAGTCTCCTCAGAATACAATAGGGCTAGCTCCTGCAGTTTTCCTTTGGTGTGCAAAAAAAAAAAAATTTACCTACGTGTGCTATAGTTCAGGCCTTCAAAAGTGAATCCATGCAAAGCTAGGGGTTCGTTTAAATGAATTCGTCTTCTACAGGAATGAATCTCTTTGTAGAGAGTCTTTCCATGAGTTTAGATAAATCCTTACCTTGTAAACATCCTTACTTTTTCATGAAGTTATTTAGAAACGCAATTACTATCATAGTGTGTTTCTCCCTCTGGGAGAATGGCTCCCGTGTACTAAATCGGGGCCAGCATGGTACTAGCAGGATGCACAGACAGCTGGTGTTTGTCAAAGAAAAGTTCCCATGATCCTTTGGGCCTGATCTCCTGCCTCTTGCCCTTCGCAGGTCGTGGTGATCTTCCTTTTCCTGGGCTTGCTGGGGGTCAGCCTTTACGGGACCACCCGCGTGAGAGACGGGCTGGACCTTACAGACATTGTCCCTCGGGAAACCAGAGAGTATGACTTCATTGCTGCGCAATTCAAATACTTTTCTTTCTACAACATGTACATAGTCACCCAGAAAGCAGACTACCCGAATATCCAGCACTTACTTTACGACCTTCACAAGAGTTTCAGTAATGTGAAGTATGTCATGTTGGAAGAAAACAGACAGCTTCCCAAAATGTGGCTGCACTACTTCAGAGACTGGCTGCAAGGTAGGACACTGCTAACGGGGTGGGGGGCCTGTCTGTCACCCTTTGTTAAGCTTCCCCTTTTGGTCTTTGGCACTTCACCTTCTGTAGATCCCTTTTGTTCCATGGCAGAGTTCATGGCGTTCTAAGGGTTAACATGTTTATGCAGGGCATTTCTGCAGCAGCCCTCCCCTCTCTGGTTTTTACCTGTAAAACCATGCAGCAGTCCATGTGACTGACGAAGGAAATCGTGTGAGAATTTATGAGTATGCACTGGGAAAAGGGAAGTCTGTTATAAAATATGGATCCTGGTTGCCTCCATTGCTCTTTTCTTTTGGAAGGTGACTATTTGGTGACCAAAGTGAAACCATAGTATTAATGAGGTCTCTAGGCTGACTTGCTCCCCAATAGTATATGCTGTTAAACACCCAGGAGGTTTTGAATCAGCAGTATATACAACACAAATTCTGTATTTGGGCCATCTTTTTTTAAAAAATAAATCTGCTTAGTTTTTTTAATAGACTTTTAGAGCAGCTTTGAGTCCTCAGCAAAACTTAAATGGAAGGTACAGAGATTTCTCCTGTCCTCTTTGAGAGACCCTCAATAGAGGGGTGGATTTGTTTGAGTTGATGCACCTGTGTTAACACCTGGTCTGTAATTTACATTAAGGTTCATTGTGACCATGTGATTTGGTGAATAAAGTAAACTTACAGATTCTTAATCAGATTGTACTCTATTTCATGAATAATCACAAGCTGCATTAAAGTGCTTCTCTTTACTTAGAAGGAGTTCTAGAAAATACTGGTTAACTAGAGGCGAGAAAAATTGTCTAAATGTGCTTTCCCAACTTCTAACTGACGAACATAAATGTATTCAGTGATTCCAAGAACATCTGTTCATTTATTCTGTGTTGACACATGCAGAAAGAAGTAGGGAATCAGGATAATTATCCACACAATTCAAGCAAAAATGCGTTTACTGGAATACCCAAATAATTATGGCCTCAACATTTTTTGGCTTAGATTATCCAAATGATTGTCTTAATTTCCCACTTAATTAGGCTTGTTTAAACACAGATTTAAGTGCACACACACGCCGCCCCCCCTTTTTTTTTTGCATTTAAGTCAGTACAGTTGGATATAAAGATTAAGCGGGCAATTTCCCACTGAATTTGTACAAAACAATTTCACTTTGATTGAAATTGGTTCAGCACTGTTTCCAGCTTTTACCTGTGTTGCTGAGATTTCGTTCATACCTGTACACCAGTTTCGATTTTTATTTTGGAGGAAGGTAAAGATGGGACTAGGACACTTCATTACTTTTTAACATTCTTAAGATTAGCTTAAATTTATTCTGTCTCCCTTTTTTTGACAGTTCTAGAAACTGGTGTTTTTTGCATGAGGAGTCAAAGAGAACCAGTGGAGAGATTCACTGCTTTCTTTTTTTTTTTTTTTTTTTTTTTTTTTCTCCCCATTGACCAAAGAAATGCAAATAATTGGCCAGGAATGACAAAGAGGTCCGAGTCCTCTGCCAGCCTCTTGAGCAGAGCATGGTTATTTATTGTGGAGTGTGTTCCAGTGTCTCTGGCCTCTGCTTTGGTTGCTCATGTGATGTGTTAGGCTTAGATTTGGGGGTGGGGAGGTAAGGGTATTGTCTGTGAGCAGTGCAGAGGGTTAACCTTAGTTAGAGGGTATTGTAGGTGATCTCCATATTTTATTTCTTTAAGATCCAGAGCATTCAGATTTGAGAATATTTTTATTAAAGGTGTGTTTGAATCATGTTTGATTGCTAAGTGAATAGCACCCAGCTCTAGACTAACTTAGATCAATGCAGGTAGACCAGTCAGGGTCCCAGCCAGCCCTGGAACTCTGACCCTCACTCACAAGGCCCTGTGTGTGCATGGAATGACCAGGCCTTAGAACCTTCGGTTGTTGAGACATTTTCAGGCCTTTGAGTGGTTAAGTTGGTCCCTAAACACTTCCTTCTAGGAAGCAGTTATCCTTGAGTCAGTTTTCCTTCCCCATGTTTCTGTGTGGTTTTAAAACACAGAGGTCTCCATTTGGTTTGTTGTTTTTATAGAATCACGATTTGCTTTGCCATTATTAGTTGCCTCTCGTTAGTTGTTGTCAACATTTCAATAGCTTTGTTTTCATTCCAGAAATACTTAATGGTTAATACAGAAATTATCTCGTGTCATTCTTAAAACATACATATGAATAAGGTGAAGTTAGAAAAAAACTGCATCATGTATAAATAGTGATTTTTACTTCATATCGAATTGCTCAATGAAATTTGGGCTAATCTTTTTAAAAATCCAATCTAGGTTAATTTCTTTAGCCTAGAACTTTGTATGTTCAGAAATTTTTAATTTAACTGTTTATAATGGGAGAAGTTATACATGTTTTCTGTTTTTGAACCCCCAGTAGACTCAGTAGCACCTGGGGGATGAGCAGGGTGACCTTCTGAAGTCTGCTTTTTCTTCCTTGGTTTCCACATCTCAAAAAGTCTCGGCATGTAAAAGTGTCGAAGCCATGCCCTCCTGTTCTGGGCACCCCATTTGCCAGCGGATGTTGATGGTACCAGAGTTCATCCTGCTAGTTTAAATCATATGACTGTGTCCAGACAGCACAGCATATCCAAGGTAGTCTCCACCAGTGAGTGGTTCAAGCCAGCTGTAGTTTTCAGCTGCCTAGGGTCAGAGCTTGGTTCCAACACTTAGCATCCCGATTAAACACACACCTGTGCAAGCCTGCATGTCCTCATCTGTAAAGTTGAAGTGATAATAGCAACGTTCCTCCCAAGGTGCCCTCTAAGCCTGGGTGTTCCAGGTCAAGATGGTACCCTAGGTACTGTCCATATATCCAAAGCAATGGAAATTCTACTACGGCTCAGAAAGACACCAGGCCTCTTTTTCTAGGGGGGAGGTGGGAAGCAACTGTTTTTCCTGTCCTGTTTATTTATTTATTTATTTCAAAAACAGAAGACAAAAAAAAAAAAAAAAACAACTCCAGCTTCAGGTCATAAAATACCATCTGTTCCGTCCCGTGGTCGTGCCTCCATATGAAAAACAGGCTCCCTGAGAGTTGGGAGTGCATCCATCTCGGTGGTCTCTGCTCTGCTGGCCTCTGCCCCGCCTGCCCTGCCTGCCCTGCTGCAGCAGGGGCCTCCCTCCACTGTGGACCCCCCCATGTTCACCCCCAAATAGCGACACCCCCAAATCGTTCGCAGAAAAACAGTGCCCACAGCGAGGTTGGAAGGAGGATTTAGTTCTTTTTTTAAGAGGGGAAAACAGAAAAGAAGCCTGTATCCCCGACTCCCCCACATTTAGATTTCCAAGTGCTGTAACCCTTTTGAGCACTCGCACCTCCAGATTCTCTTTCTTTTGTGAAGTCACCCAAGGCATGGTCTGAAAGGAAACAACCCTCTTTTTCCCTGCTTACCAGTCATCTCTAACCCGCACACGCACAGCCTGTTCAGAAGCGGTGGCTTCCTGGCTGCTGGGCTTGGGAGTTCTACTTGGGAGGTGGCTGGGGAGGGCCAGGCTAGGGCTGTTAGGCAGAGTGTGCCGCCAGCCAGCGCTCAGACCCTAAGGCTGGGTCACCAGGGCCCTGTTTTCTCTTCCAACACGCTTATCTCTTTACAGCTGCAGCCAAACCGTCAGGTCTGTAATGATGGTTTTGATTACGGAGGCCAAGAGCAGCTGTGTGGGGCGGGTGGGCTCACCCGTTCCCCAAGCCCAGAGAGCTCTTTCCTTCCCCTCCCCAGGCTGCGGTTTGTCATCTGTTCTCACAGAGCCTCCTTGTATTGGCCTGTGGCTTCCTGTTCTCAATCTGATCCAAATTTACCCTGTGAGGTATTTCCCCGTGTGTGTGCACACCGCATCCCGCCCTCCCCTCTCCTGCACCCCCGCGTACAGGGAAGGGTGGCGGGAAGGAAAGGAGCCGGGGGAAGTCAATAGGTGTTGGCTGTGATCTTTACACAACCTGGCAGCAGATCCCACGGCTTGCATTAGCTCCACAAGTTGAACAGATGGATCAAATTGACAGAATTGTGTTCACTCACCCTGGACTTCAGAAGCAGCTGACTTGCTGTTTTGAAGTTGGGAGCTCGAATGTGTCTGTGCCCCTGGAAGTGGAATTTGGGGTTGTGTTGAAGAACCCACGGCGTAGCTCTCCATGCAGTGTGTCTTCCTGTGGTCTCTGGTGGAATAGTTATGGGAAAAGAGAAGAGTAGCTGTGTGTGTGTTTGTGTTTTTAGGTGGTGATGGTGATTTTTTTTTTTTTTTTAAGGTAAAATCTAGACCCTTTTCTTCCTGCATTTGGAATGAGGATTATAAGGAATCTGTTCGGTCACGTAGAGTCTAGTGGTACCTGTTGTGTCTCCTGTCCCCCATTCACCCTTCTGTGACCGGTTCCTTGTGAGAGAGAGCTGTAATGTATCCAACACGTTTGCCTCTCCTAGGACTTCAGGATGCATTTGACAGCGACTGGGAAACCGGGAAAATCATGCCCAACAATTACAAAAATGGATCAGATGATGGGGTCCTCGCCTACAAACTCCTGGTGCAAACCGGCAGCCGGGATAAACCCATCGACATCAGCCAGGTATGCCCCCCACTCAGAACCCCAGAGCAGTCTTTCTGGGCACAGTCCTACAGAGCTTGGGGGCGCTGCCCTATGCATGGCCAGAAGACGGAATGACAACTTACGATCTCAGCCTGCACTCTCCATGAGCTGGCAGGAAGAATCTTGAACTGGTGCTAATTTGTTTCTTCCCGCCAGCTAGTTAGATAACCTCATGCAGGCCAGGGAGCCTCACTTTCTTCCTCTTTCCTGGGCTCCAGGGCCAGCCGAAGCATCACAGTGCCAGTTTGTGGGGACAGCGTAGGGCTTTTCAAATGTGAAAGCGCCGAGTCACGTTAGCCTTTCAGATTCTAAACGACAGTCAGTGGTCTTGGTTATATTGCATTGGTTGTATTACCAGTCACTTGAAGGCGTGGGTGGATGACACAGGAGAGGTTCTAGAATAAGGGAAGACTTGTGACACCCAACTCCTGTGGCCAAAAGGGTTTCCCCTGAGTGCAGGCAGATGGCTGTGTCATGCATTGGACAAGCTGAAGTGCAGACCCTTGGAACCCATGTGGGTCGCCATCTTCCTCACTCCCCTGCATAGCAGAAGTATACCTTGAACAGGCATAAGAAGGACTGTATTGGACTCTGCAGATTTTATATGGGTCCAGGGCAACTCCTGGCTTCCCCAGAGCTTCTTCCCTCTGCCCTTAACAGCTCACTTGCTTTACCTTTTGGCAGAAAGCTTCCAGCTAATGATCATCTTAGCAGCTCTGTTTATCCTCTCCTGCTTTTCTGCTGGCATTCAAGGTGGCAGAATTACAAAGTACATTGTTCAGAGTTATTATGGAGCATGGAACTCAGTGCATTATAGTGTCAGGCCCAGGGGGCTGTCAGGCTTGACAAGGCTGTGGGCAGCAGTCTTCCTGTGTGGCCAGGGAGCTGGGATGGCGTCAGGGACCAGGAGCACTGTGGGGGGCACATGTGATTGGGCCAGGCCCCCCATATCACTTCCTCTGCCTGGGAGGAAGCAAAAGCAGGCTGCATGCATAGCGGCCATGAGCCGTACTTTGTAATTGCAGAGACGGTTTGAAGACATACAGTTGTTATGTATCCTGTGGATTAATTGAATCCAGATCCCTGAAGTCTCGTTCTCTCCCTGTCTTCCACACTCTTTCTTCCTTTACTCTTTCTCTATGAGCTGCTGTCTCTGGTGTTTTTCATTTTGTTTAAAAAAAAAAAAAAAAAAAAAAAAAAAGACCCAAAAGTACTGGAACAAAGCCCACATCTAAAGTAAACAGGAAAAAAATTTTTTTTCAATCTATCTAACATACACAGACACTCATACACTCAGTCTCAGTGTCTTTGACCTGACCAAAGCCCATGAGATTCTGCTGGGGAAGGGAGCATATTTGGCCACAGAAAAGCACTTTACTTGCTGAGTCTGCCCAGCTCTCAGAAATAAGATTGCTCAGAAAGGCCATGGCTCTGTGTTAGTCTCTTCCATTTTTTGGCAAAGGACATTTTTTGAATACACAGGTCATAGGAGGCTAGTGTTAGCAAAATTTATACAGATGTTGTTTTATTTTTATAGCTCTCCTCCATTTACTGGGTGGCATTTCCTTCAGTGTTAACAACAGAGGTTAACTGCACATAGACGTGGATGGGGAATCTTGCCAGGTTTCCCCCCTTCCTCTCCTATAAATATGTTTCTCCAGATTGTTCATTCCCCTCCTTGGCTACAGAAGGTCCTTTAGCATTCAGACTTAATTGGCTCAGCCAGTTCCTGGGCCATCTGCAGAGAAGCGTATGTGAGTTATAAACACACTAGCGAATGCATCCTCCAATAAGTGCATTTTGGAAGAACTCAAAGGTGTTCTCAGGGGTCTTGGTGACACTTTGAAGTGGTGGGCATTGTCGGAAATGTGGGTGCCAAGCAGGAATGTGTTTACCCCGTACCTCATCCTGAAAGACCTCTGTTCTTCCCATTTCGTAGTTGACTAAACAGCGTCTGGTGGATGCAGACGGCATCATTAATCCCAGCGCTTTCTACATCTACCTGACGGCTTGGGTCAGCAATGACCCTGTTGCTTACGCTGCCTCCCAGGCCAACATCCGACCCCACCGGCCAGAGTGGGTTCACGACAAGGCAGACTACATGCCAGAAACTAGGCTGAGAAGTAAGTAGCGCCACCCACCGGGACTGGGTGCTTGTGGGGGGCACCTTCGCCTGTCCTTCAGAGCTTGGCCACAGCCCAGTCTGTTGACACTACCCAGGGTTCAAAAGTGTAAATAGAACAATATATTTCTTTTAGTTTAAAACCCTGGGAGACAGATGAGGATGTGTAATGGAATCCAACCCCGCATGCTATCGTGTTGAGAAATAAGAGTCTCTAATCTCCTTTTGTAGCTTTAACTCTAGGACGTCCTTCATGCCAGCTGTTCTCTGTGAAAGTCAGGGACGCCTCCAGGTTGAGTGTTATTTTACAATTGCAAGGTTTTATCGCTGGGGATTATATGTTTATCTTAACTTTGTCAACTCTGGTGCTGAAGGGATTTTTGGCACGTTGGGTCATTCCTATAAGCCACCAAGCACCTGTACTTCGTCAAAGCTGTTTAAACCAAAGCAGAGCAGTCTGTATACAACCGTGTCCTCCTCTTTCACTTCTCAGCCCCAAGTTTGAAAGGTGGTTCTGTTAGGATTTAATTTGCATTTATGTTAGAGATACTCGTATTTGGATATCGGGCCAAGAGAGGACGTGAGAAAGGAGACGGGTCCCTTGGCAGACCTGGCTGGGGAGCTGGCGGTCGTGCCTCTCTATCTAAACCCCAGAGCCTGGTGGCAAGCAGCCAAGGCTTGTCTTAATGAAAATTTATAGTTGAGATTATAATAGGGCAAATCATGTTTAGCAAGTCAACTGAATGACCCCAAAGGGTCTGGAACACACAACGGCAGTGACTAAACACTTGTTGTATAAGGATTTCTTTCCCTGTTGCTGAGACTTAGCATTGCATTAGAAAAGAAGCAGGGAAGGTTTAAGTTGGTTAGATCAGTAAAAGCATTTTTTCTTGCAAAGCATGACTGGGATTATTTTGCCTCCCGAAAGCAATTGAGGAAACCGGTTTGAACCTAGTATTTTCTTTCACATGTGTCACAGGAACAAAAAAAGGTTCCCCAAATTTAAATCTTTAGGGCTTAGACCCTTCACAAAGAGTGAGTGCTTCTGAAAGATTAAAATCAAAGGTTTAAAAAAAATACACACACAGGCTCCTTCCCCATCCCAGCTCTAAAGAAAGGGAGGTTGATGTTTGTCTGGAAATTGTAAAGACTCCATTTTGTCTCCATATTGTCTCTCCGTTGTGTCATAAGAAGGATCATCGTTGGCTTTCTTGCAAAGCTCCTTTCTCTCCTCGTGGCACCTGTGGGGTCGGGTGCTGGGCTCCTTTCTCCTGCTCCCCCAGGCCTCGTCTCAATTTTGTGACTTCTCCACCCAGTCCCTGCTGCAGAACCCATTGAGTACGCCCAGTTCCATTTCTACCTCAACGGCCTGCGAGACACCTCCGACTTTGTGGAAGCCATCGAGAAAGTGCGGACCATCTGCAACAACTACACGAGCTTGGGGCTTTCGAGCTACCCCAACGGCTACCCATTCCTCTTCTGGGAGCAGTACATCAGCCTGCGCCACTGGCTGCTGCTGGCCATCAGTGTGGTGCTGGCCTGCACGTTCCTGGTGTGCGCACTCTTCCTGCTGAACCCCTGGACGGCCGGGATCATTGTGAGTTTCTTTAGGGGTCTTTGTGGCAGGCAAATTCCTTTCAGCATAGCTCTTTCTGCAGCCAGGAAGTTTTGTTTATGTCTGGGCCTTTGGAGGAGGGTATAGATTGCATCACCCATAGTCTATTTATTCTGCTTGAGCTGGGGAGGTTCGTGGTAGAGGTAGGGAGCGTCTAATGGCTGCAACCCTGTGTCCCCTCAAAGGCAGCTTTAAAATGTGTATGTATGAGACAGGGGACTCTAGAAGCACATTTTCTGTAGTAGCTCTGAGCAGTTTTTAAAGTGTATAACCAAATAATTTTTTCTAATTCAGAAATGCCACATAGTGACCTAATCTCAGACCTAGCAACATGTGGAAACTTCTCTCCATTTAACACCGGGGGCTACCTAGAAGAGCAGGGGTAGTGCTCTGTGGGACAGAACTCTTGGGAGAAAATGATAAACTAATACTCCTAACTCCGCATTGCCCTCCAACTTGAAGTGAGTTTTATGTGGAGTCTAGTAAAATCATGGCAATGCTCGAATTCCAGGAACTGTGGTATAGCCTTTTAAAATGCCAGAATTACGAAAACAGAGACCAGGTTTTGTTTCAGCACCGTAAGTCTGGGCAGCAGCAGGTACATTAAAAGGTAAATGTTTAGTCTGCAGGAATTTTTCACAGTGCTGAAGCCACGGACATTGTCCATCTTTCATTATTCTTCCCTGACCTTCACCACTGCCCACTGCCTACCCTGAGAGAGGGGATAAGGAAGATCCTTTTCTCTCTGTCTTCCATCTGTATAAAGTGGAGGAGGTTATTTATGTATTTATCCTGCTTGGCCCACAAAACTCCAGAGCCTACCCTAGCATACTTTCTTTCCATCTCCTCACAAATTTTTACAAGAAAGATGAAAGGCGCATGGAAGTCTGCTTTGTCTACCTCATCTCTTCAAAATGCAGTAACCTGACTCCTGGCAGCTGATGACAGTCCCCTCTAGCCTGTGCCCAAGTCATCTACACATAGGCTGTGGCTCTCCAGCAGAAGCAGAACAAGCATTTTGACTTCCCCCATCCCATCTACTTTATTTAAGATGGAGACTCTTAGCATTTCAACTCAGTTGGAACTAAAACTTTAAGATCAAAACAGAAGGAAAAAACTTTCAAACTACACTTTTTCCTCTGGATATTGGTTTCAAGACCACCATATGCCCTTTCCATAAAATGGCTTGGTTTTGCATGTAGCCTACATATATCTGCCTGTGTTCAAGTCATTGTACCTAGTACAATGTAAATTATAGTTACTACTCTGTATTGCTTGAAGAATGACAAAAATGTCTATGCATATATTTTTGATCCATAGTTGATTGAATCCACAGATCCAGGATTCAAGTGGGCTGATGTGTATATAATTTGTAGTGAAGTAATGACTCTATGACCATAATTCTTTGTTGTTTGCTATGGTGAAGCTCTCTTGATCATTTTTTTTTACCTTTTTGGCAGGTATATCGGAAAAACCATTTGCATGAGATTATTCCTCCATTAATATTATAAAACTCTACCCCAAAGTCCCCTTTTCTAGTAGAAAGCTGAAGCAGAAAGTAAGGACAGCTGTCCAAAGCTGCAGCAAGTCAATACAGAACTCGTATGTTGTTTGGACCGCTGATGTTTTCCTCAACTGAATCTGCCATGAGACCACAGTACTGCCCCATTGTCTGTGCCTACAGTGTGTGCTGAATCCACTCACTAATCATTCTGTGCCTTCTTCAAGGTGATGGTCTTGGCTCTGATGACGGTCGAGCTCTTTGGCATGATGGGCCTCATTGGGATCAAGCTGAGTGCTGTGCCTGTGGTCATCTTGATCGCATCTGTGGGCATTGGAGTAGAATTCACCGTTCACGTGGCCTTGGTATGTGAGATATTTTCAGCAAAAATCTGATGAAAAGGCAACATTTTCCCTAGTTCTTTCAGTATCCGGCAGGAATCTCTTCCTTTTCTCTATACTTCCCAGTCACAAGGCCTCAGAGCGAGCACACTTCCTAGAAGGGACTGAAGTGTTTCTGGATTCCTTTCCCTCCTAGGGAGCCCCAAGTCATAGGCATAGAAAGAAGTGAGCTGAGGCTGCGAGCCTAGGCAGTGTCCTCTGTATGTCAGAGGAGGCCAGAAAGGGTTTGTTCATTGATGATGATCATCCTGGGTCCGGCAGTTATCAACTTTGTTCCCAGGGTATGTGTGTGGGCATGCAGACATGCCATTTCTGAAAACAGCAATAAAGCAGGGATGAAACAAGACCACACTCACAGGCCTGGTGGGAAGCGCATAATTGCGGTGAGGTGAGGAAATCCCTTCCAGCCCTGAGAGGAGGCTCAGGTGCTCACCCCTGAAGAGCTGGCTCTTCCACCTCAGCCCACCCAGCTCCTTGGACCTCCCAGCTTCTAGATTCACGACAGCAGAAAGTAAGGCAACTCATGTTGCTTTCAGCAGGGATTTCCCCCCCTCTTCTGATGGCTTCTCCTGTAAAAGTTTTGTTGGCGGAAGTGAAACTTCAGGAGCAATCTCTCATCCTCGACACAAGTCCACTGTATACAATTGTCAGAGAACCACTCGGAAGCCTCCCAGCAGTGTGTAAATTGTGTTCCATTTGGAGGTGTGCCTGTGGCCTGAGTACTTGGTAATGGTAGGCTTTCATTACATGCATACTGACTGAATAAATAGGGATGTCTGGAGTGCCCTGGCTAGGAAACCCAGCATTGGACTGCAACCAGATTCCTTCTAGTGTTCCTTCTGCACTCACCTAGCCTTATTTTTCTGAGCTCAGCATGCGTATATGCTGTCTAATATAGAAGCTTCTGCCAGTGCTTTCTGCAGCCTTACAGGGCTAGTAGTATTGTAACTTAGACATTATAAATGGATGTTTCAGAAAAAAATGTATTGCCAAAATTATTAGTGAAATGCTGGTAATACAGAAACAGTATTGTCTAAATCAGTTTTTTCCCCCATGGTGCTGGGAGGAAGGAGACAACATTCTTTAAAAAAAAAAAAAAGAGTACCACCCAGAATTTAGAAAGCACAAAATTCTAATCCCATTTCTTCAGAAAGGAGAAAAATTTGCATATGAATTAAGAATTCACCAATCATTTCATTGTGATGTGAATGGAGGTCTTCCCACCACTAGCATTTTTTCTTTTTTCTTTTTTGGTAACAAGCATTGCAAACAGGGGTATCCTAGAACAGATTTTTTACACTGGAAACAAGAACTATAGTAAGTAAACCTGTGCTGTTTCTAGTTCAAAGCTTTTCCAAGAGCACTGTCCTCAGGTCAGCTATCGTGTTCTTACGCTATATATGAAATTCTGTTTAGAATACCCGGTTAATACTCTTACTATATCCTAAAGTGATAGGGAAAAATCAGCACAGGTGACACTTTTGTGCAAGGGCTTGGAAAGTGGATAGGTTCTTTTTGGCTTGCTGATTGCAGTAGTATCTGAGTCACATGTAGTGGGATAGACACAGCTTAGGGCACCCTGATCCAGGTACAATGCAGAATAACATGGTCTAACCCATTTTGTTGCTTTCCTCCCAAGAACATAAAGGAACTACATAGGCCCCAGTTCTAGAAAGAGTGGGTCCCATTTTAGAGAAAAAAACAGCCAGAACACTGGCACTTAGGCAACTACAGACCCATCAGCTGGGTTGGCATGTGGTCAGGGTGGGAGTCATAAAGATAAACAGCAGTCAAGAAAATCACTTCTGCACATTTTGGTAAAAGTCTGGTTTTGTTGAAGATTTATAGCAACGCTGGTTGTGACCCAATGATAGCATGGTAGTTTAAGACTAGATTGAGCTAGTTGAGCTCCCTCCACCCAAACATCCCAGAGGCTAAGTGTGGAAGCTCAGAAGGAAGCTCCAGAGAGGCAGATGCAAACAGTTGGCAGCATTTCAAACTCATGTACCTGGTCTAGTGCCGTGCCCTGACCGTACCACCTGTCTCTTCACCCAGGCCTTCCTAACCGCCATCGGTGACAAGAACCGCAGGGCAGTGCTGGCCCTGGAGCACATGTTTGCACCTGTTTTGGACGGCGCTGTGTCTACGCTGCTCGGGGTACTGATGCTTGCAGGGTCTGAGTTTGATTTCATTGTCAGGTAAGCAAGAGTGAGAGAGAAGACTTGTTTTTGAAACCTTGAGTCATAGTGTGATCTTGGTGGCTTATTCCTGTATCTGATAGATTGGGGCATCTTTTTCCTTGTCACCCATCTTTCTTCCATACCAAGAAGAACAGAGGTGGCCGCTCCATGCCTTGAAGTTAATGAGTCACCCAGTATCCTAGCTGCTGGGTCCCAAGATAGAAATACTTCAAGAAGTGACCATGGAACCACTGAGTTGACCCTTGCCTCAACACCTTCAAAACTTAGAAATATCCAAAATGGCCACTTAGACTTTTGTGTGCTCAGATTTCATATTGGGATCCCCATCAAGATTTAGGGAACATTTACCGTTGGACTTTGAGATCAAACTCTGCAAACCCAAGCCTCATTTCTGTACTCCTCTTTGGACCTCAGATTAGTCTGTTTCTCATTGATTTGTATCACTTGTGAAGAGATAAGAGTAGAGTCTTGAAGAAGTAAAAGACAGTACAGAATTAGAACACGCTAGGATAGGGCCAGGGATATAGCTCAGCGGTACAAGCACCTCTCGTAACTGCAGGGTCCTGAGTTTGATTCCCGATGAGAGAGAAAGAACATGTGGTAGGGCAAAACCCAGTGTAAAGATGACTGGTTTAGAAGAACTTCAGGGTAGAGATAATCTGCTATATGGTACCCATGCACATTCATGTGTGTTGTTGAGGGCAGGTTCTCATTTTCAGATAAAGGGGAATTTTACCAGATGTTTCAGCCAGTTTGTTTATTGCAAGAACAAACAATCCATTGATCAGTCTGTGGCCTTGGGCAGTCAGGCATCCTGGAGGTCCAGCCTTCCGGGAATGAATGCCACAGTTCACTCACTGCTTTTGGGCTTGAGTCACAGCAGAGGGGCAGTGGCTGTTCCAGTATACACCAGCATTTCTCCAACTTGCGATGTTTCTGAATCATGAGATTCTTTAAATACAGATGGGACTTGCAGGGTGGGAAGAGCAGAGTCTGCATTTCCAGCCAGCTGGTCTTCTGGATGCAAACTCTAAATAAGTTCACAAGCCAGTTAGTAAGTTTTTGTTGCTAATACCAAATGCTTGGTGACTTAGATATGGTTTTGGAGCAGTACCTTTGACTTTAGTTTTCCTCAGGACACACTTACACAGACATTAGTATTGTCTATGCCCTAACAGCCCTGTGCCTGAGATTCTCTCTTGTATAATTATTTTCCTGCTCATCCCAGATGCAATGAAAGGCTTTCAAGTTCCATTTTGTCCTTCTGTGTGGCCTAAGGTCTGTGGGTGGGCAGGAGAGAAGCAAGGTCATAGAAGTTCCACCCCAGAAGTGGTGTGGCTGGGGGTCCCCTGTGGGCCACAGGAAGGAAACTGAGCCTGAATTAGAGGACCCAGATGGGACCTAGAGGACAGAACCCACCAGTTTTCTCATCTAACCCACTGCTCGTTCCCACCCAGAGAGATCAGGGTTCCTGTCTCAAGCACTTAGAAGGGCTTCCCATTTGCTAAACCAGGATGAATCAACCTGATAGAGCCCTTACAGAGATGGAATAAATGAGCAGACATTGTGTATACAAAGCCGTCAGAAATCTAATTGGTCTGTTTATGCTGTGGCTAGATGGATGGGATGCAAATGTCTTAATGCCTGCCACTGATATATGCCTCGGCTGAAATTTCCAGCAGTTTACATTACAGCAAGACATGGGCTGCTTGGTTTCTTTCACTAATGCAGCTCAGAAGTTTCTAGTGTTTACAATAGCTGTAAGGTATTTGTATTTTTATAGGGACTCTCTCTCCTCTCATCTAATGTCGAAACATATTTAGACATGGTAAAGTTGGGTGCCTGTTGCATTTTATGATCCAGCAGACCATTAAGGGATTGCTGTCTTGCCCTCCCTCTCCTCAGATCATCCTGCCCCTCTCCCCCACCCCAGCCCACTTCCATCAAAGCCCAGAAATCATTAGTTCTAGAAAGCATCCTTGCATGGAGTCTTGGCCCTCCAGCCGTGCGCAGTGCTGATGGGGAGGGGGCTTCCCTGGCTGACAGGTTTACCTTGGTATTCATGAAGGATCCCAGACCTCAGCTCTCAATGGTGGGAAAGCAGAACTCCTTGTGCACTCTTCTCTTCTGCCATGGTGCTGCAGCCTTTATGTTTGAACTGACTGACGCAAAACAAGAGTATTCAGAGATGCTAAATTGTTCAACAAAAGATTGGCCTGCAGAGCAGCCCCACCATTGTGGAGCGCCCTTGCCCGGCACAATGCCGCGGCCCCTGCAGAATGGCCAGCATTTTCTCTGCAGAAAGCTGGTTCCTGTGCTCTAAAAGGTTGCAGTTAGAGCTAGTTGGTAAAACTGGAACTCGTAGAATTCTCGGCAGAAAGTTGTGATGAATGAACGTCCAGGGAAAGCCTTACCTGCTACACTGGAGACTTAATTAGAGATTCTGCTGTAAGAGGCCGAAGCATTTCACAGTGGATTAGCTGCCTGCAAGAAGTGGGCTGCTTTTCCTCCTGGGCCAAATTGTTTAAATTCTACACCCTTCACTTCATTTGTTTGCTTCTGCTGGGTTTTCATGAGCAGGGCCCCTCCGCATTGTGTTTGTACTTTCAGTTTGCTCAGCCATTCAGCGCACATTCCATATTTTGTGCTTGTGTAACACATTCATAAATAATGCTGTATGCCATGAGATTTCAGCAAATTAACAGACTAATTTTTTTTTCTTCCCTTCATGAACTCTAACACTTTGTGCTGTGGAATGTAGCCCTCAAAGTTATAAGGTTAGCAAAAAAAAAAAAAAAAAAAAGCTAATCTTGCACTGCTGGATTGGAGCCGTAGTTTTATGACCATCTTCCTAGTGGGGTAGGCTTGTTAATTTTGAGGGTCGAATGTTGTAATATTCTGGGCACTGGAAGGGTAGCATAATTTCCTTTGGTCACATTGAAGGTTTCTTGTTTCTTTTTTATCTTGAAGGTATTTCTTTGCTGTCCTGGCGATCCTCACCATCCTGGGTGTTCTCAATGGACTGGTTTTGCTGCCAGTCCTTTTGTCTTTCTTTGGACCATATCCTGAGGTAGGTAATTATGCTGGGTGAAATGTCCTATCCTATCCAGAGGCCAGCTGAATGCTCTGAAGTGTTTAGGTGTATGTGTATGTGCTGATCATTTACTTTTTCAGTACACGTCTAATAGTGATGGCTTCTCTCTGTCTCTCTCTGTCTCTCTCTCTGTCTCTCTCTCTCTCTCTTACATTTAACAGCTTTGATGGATGTAGAACTGGCTGGGCTTTGTTTTAATAAACCCGATGATCAGCCTGGGTCTTACAGATTTACACAAAGACAGACTTTTCACTCAAGTTGAATAAGCTTCATGGGAATGAAGGATGCGTGTCTTTTTCAGTGTGAAAAAGTGGCGCCAACCCTTTTTCACAGGCTGCGGGACCTCTCAGGGTCTTGCAGGTGGCAGAGAGCAGGTAGAACATACAGTGAAGAATGTGTGGGTCCAGGACAGGGAAAAGAGGCCCCTGGGTGAAACTTTTGAACTTTGAACAGGCAGATAGTAACATTTTGATGTGGAATCCCATTAAATAGGTGTCTCCAGCAAATGGCCTGAACCGACTGCCCACCCCTTCCCCTGAGCCACCCCCGAGTGTGGTCCGGTTTGCAGTACCTCCCAGTCACACGAACAATGGGTCTGACTCCTCTGACTCGGAGTACAGTTCTCAAACGACCGTGTCAGGCATCAGTGAGGAACTTCGTCACTATGAGGCTCAGCAGGGCACAGGGGCCCCTGCCCACCACGTGATCGTGGAAGCCACAGAAAACCCTGTCTTCGCTCGCTCCACTGTAAGTCACTGTGAGGGGAGAGGGGAAGGGTCCTTCCCACTATGCAGAGGGCTGGGTGGCCCAGGGGACCCCTTACTTACTCCAAAAATCAAATCATACTGCTAGGAGGATGTCAAAGAAAGTATATGCCAGGTCAACTCACATGCAGCTGGGGATACTTGATTCTTAAACTGTAAAAATGCTATCTTTCAGTTCATATCCATGGATCAGAAACAGGGCGATGGCCAAGTGTTAGCAGGTAGACCTAGATTAGTGGTAGTTGCCTGCTCTGCGGAAAGCCCTGGGTTCTGTTCCCTATACTGCAAGAAAAATAAAAGCATTAGCATATGTTTTGTTTGGAATGAGTAACTTTGAGCTTTAGACTCAGAAATAAAGCATTATCTGCTTTCGCTTTTTAAAACTGCACGTCATTGTAAAATGACACTTACTTGTAATGAAATTTTATGGTCATCTGGAGTGTTTTTCTTTTATGTCTATCACCATTGGTTGTCCTTGGAACAAAGTTATTTTCATTATCTTTAGACTTTCCCATAAGCTTTTGAGGCTAAAAGTGCCTATTTCAGATGGCTAAAGTCATGAGCTGCTAAGAACCACCCCCTTGTTCTTATCGCCAGTAATTCCAGGAGGTCATGGGGAGCCTGGGGGCCACTTTTTCCATCCTGCCTTGCCCAGGATGGCCCCCTCCTCACCCCTAAGCTGAGAGCTCAGCGCTGAAAAGCCAAGGGAGGTTAGTTCGGAGGCTCATGTCGCTCCGCTGAGGCCCCCTGCCATCCCTCCAGGAAATGGGTATTCCAGTCCTGGGCCACGGCAGCCCTTGCATGAAAGAGAGAGGGGCCAGTCAAATAACCTAAATTGTCCCCCTCGTGCCCCCCGCAACGGTGCCTGCTGAGCTGCACTGTGAATCTGGTTTTGTTCAGCGGGAGCCTAAAAATAGGTACAAGCTGAATGACTTTGAAGTTGGTCACGGTCCTTTTGATTGATGTGGCCACTGTGTTGCTTCATGCTTTCTACAGAGAATCAGAAACCAGATTCCTAACAGTCTAACAGCAGCGCTGCCTGGCAGACCTTTCCGCAACGATAGAAATGCTCCCTCTGCCCTCCGGTTCCAGCATCTAGGAGGGCTCAAGATGTTGCTGGTGTGGCCCTAGGGAGCTAGATTCTGAGTTTTGGTTCATTTAAACTAAAATAGCCACATAGACATCCTGGCAGCATCCTGTTTTGCTGTGGGGTAGAGAGAGCAATTCAGAGTCTGTCCATACTGAAGCAGGATGGGGTAGCAGACCCAGGAAGGGGAGCAGCTGGAGTACCCTGCACCCAGCACCCAGCCAGCTGTGCTGAAGCAAGCCTGCCAATGGGAACCAAATAGGAAGGACCCTACACACCCACAGTTCCTTAAAGGAGCAGGCTTTGTTTTTCTTTTGTGCATAAAAGGCCTGTCTTGGATCCCTGGGGTTGACCAGGATAGGGTGGAGGAGACTGTGCCCAGCCTGCCTGTGTTAACCTGCGCTTGCTCTCTGCAGGTGGTCCACCCCGAATCAAGGCGCCCCCCACCCACGAACCCTCGATCGCATCCCCGCCTGGACTCGGGGTCCCTGCCCCCTGGATGGCAAAGCCAGCAGCCCCACAGGGACCCCCCCAGAGAAGGCTCGCGGCCTCCTCCCTACAGACCGCGCAGAGACGCTTTTGAAATTTCTACTGAAGGGCATTCCGGCCCCAGCAACAGGGACCGCACTGGCCCCCGGGGGCCCCGACCTCGGAACCCAGCGCCCACGGCCACAGGCAGTAGCATGCCTGGTTACTGCCAGCCCATCACCACGGTGACAGCTTCTGCTTCCGTGACTGTGGCCGTGCACCCCCCACCTGGACCTGGGCGGAACCCTCGAGTGGGGCCCTGCCCAGGCTATGAGGGCTACCCTGAGACTGACCATGGGCTGTTTGAGGACCCCCACGTGCCTTTCCACGTTCGGTGTGAGAGGAGGGACTCGAAGGTAGAAGTCATAGAGCTGCAAGACGTGGACTGCGAGGAAAGACCCTGGGGAGGCAGCTCCGGCTGAGGTGTGTGGGCACAGGGGCCAAAGGCAGTGGCACGATCCAGGATGGACCCCAGGGCTTTCTCCCCCGCTGCAAAATGCCACTGTGGCCGGGCTGTATGTTGGGGGAGGTTATCTGGTTCCAGAGTGGTTCTCTCCCCTGCTACCCCCCAGACCTGTTGAGGATTAATGCAGCTTCACAGAGGTCCCAGGCATGTCGCCTGTCACCTTTGTGCCAGTGTTCACTGCAGCATCAAGGCAGGTGCACAGATGCTGTTCCATTTAAGAGGGGATGGTGAGGCCAAAGTACCAGGTTAGATATATTCAGCGGCCCCTCTAGGCCAAGTGTAAAGGCGGAAAACCCTCTGGAGCCTTTCTGAGCTGGGTACCATCTGAAAGGGACAAGTGAACAGTTGAGGTACCCTGTGTCTCCCCTCCATCCCCCTACTCCCTTGATTTCTTTGTTTTTGTGTTGGTACCGGGACTTGAACTCCAAACTTAGTACATGGCAGGCAGGTGCTGTGCCACCACCCCCTACTCCCTTGCTTTCTTTTTAACACTGCAGATCACTGTGGCTCGCTTTTTTAAGTATGGACTCGGGTATCTTTTACTCAGTTTGACTTCCCTTTTTGTTTTCTTTTAAAGGGTGATTAAAATCTGAAGCAAAGAGGCCAAAGATTGGAACCCCTACCCTGCCCCGTCCCACCCCCACCTCTTTCCAGAACTGCTTGAAGAGAACTGCTTGGAGTTACAGGCCAGATGCACTGCGCAGAAGAGCAGTTCATTGTTACTGTAACCGACTGTATTATTTTGTTAAATATTTCTATAAATATTTAAGACATGTACACATATGTAATATAGGAGGGAAGAATGTAAAGTGTAGTAAGGTCTGGAGTCTCCTCACACACACTCTGACCCCAGAGTGGGGAGCCGGAAGGGGGCCCTCTCCCTATCTATCTGTACATTGATTGGCTCTATGCCACAACCAAGCTTAACTTAGTCTGAAATTTCCAGCATATGTTGCTGCTGCTTAAATATTGTATAATTTACTTGTATAATTCTATGCAAATATTGCTTATGTAATAGGATTATTTTGTAAAGTTTCTGTTAAAGTATTTTAAAATTTGCATATCACAACCCTGTGGTAGTATGAAATGTTACTGTTAACTTTCGAACACGCTATGCGTGGTAATTTTTGTTGTCGTTTAATGAGCAGAGATGAAGAAAACAGGTTAACCCAGTGGCTTCTTTAAGGGTAGTTGCATGTGGTCCTCCAGTTTGGCTGTGTATGTGAACTTTGTGTGTGATTTCCCAATGTGTACTGTACTGTGATTTTTTTTTTTTTTTTTTTTTTTTTTTTTTTGGTCTTGTTGGTTTTCTTAATGTCTTTCACCCTAGCAGGCTCTGACCCAGTTGGGCTGGAAGAATCAGGATGTCTATGGTTTTGTGCTGGGGAAGGGCTCGCCCCACACTTGCTCCTTTCTCTGGAAATGGTCCAACAACAAGACTTGCTTCCTGTCCATGGTGTCTCTGAAGGTCTTTGGTTGCCCTCTGTATATCTTGTTCCTGAAAGATAATAAGTTCCTTCCCTCGCATCACTGTGATGCTGTCGGGCTCTTAGGCTACAAAGCTGACAGCCCTCATGGATGCTGAGTTGGGAGTCCTTGCTAGGCCATGAAATACACTCTAAAGTGTGTAGTTTTATGCCCGTTTCTTGACCCACACACATGTGCGCGCATCCATGTGGTCCCCTATGAATCTGCTATAGGTAGAAAAACTCATTGGGTTTATTCTTGGCCCTCAATAAGCCCAGAGGTGCTGTTCTAAGTCCCTCCAATGTAAACTCCCCTCTCTTCCTGAATCTGAACAGCCGGTCAGAGCTGCCTGGATCTGTTCACATCTTCTTGGAAACAGGAATGGTGAGCTTCCGGCGTGGTGTCAGGCAGTCAGGCTTTGTGGGCTGTGAGCTTCCGGGGATGCTTCTGACTGTGTCTGTGTTAGGTGTGCGTTTCTTGAACAAATCAGACTTGGTCTCCCTCCCCTCTCCCTGTTCTTTCACTGTGACATTTTCTGAAGAGCAGAAAGCTGCTTGTTGCATACACCCCACGGAAGAATGTAGACAGAGACAGATTTCTCTACCAGGCATTATTTTTGAAAGGTTTGCTTCTGTGTGGATTCTATTCTCTTGCTCTGTGGTCTGGGGACCCCCTGAACTCTCGCCACACATCCGCATATGCACTGCCGACTTATCTCAGAGGAAAGGACCTAACCCACCAGAGCCTTGGTCACTGTGAGGACCGCTCCGTGGCAGCTACAAGGAAAGTCTTAGGAGAAAAGCAGCTGGCCCCCAGTGGTACTAGCAGTTTAGCAACCTCAGACCCTAAAACTCACCCCGACACTGTAAACTGTAAGGTACTAATTGGAAGCCCACCTGTGGCCGCCAGGTGTGTGTTACCATGCTAGGACCCTGGCCACCCAGCTGCTACTGTCTTGGTGCCTTCCTGTCAGCCACACTGTGTGTCCTATTACACAGGCTCTGCTCAGAAAACACGTCCTGAGTCAAAAGGAGAGTCGCAGAGTTCTGAAGCCGGCTTGCCTGCCACTCCCGGTGGGCCTCCTTGGTTTCTGTACAGCATACAACTTTCCATGAGTGGTGGTGGCCCAGGGATGGCTCAGGCTGGTGGGAACTAGAACACCTCTCTATCTCTCCCTCCCTCTCTTACTCTCCTTTGTATAGATTTATTTTGTCTGTCTTGTTTGTTAATTTGGATGTTTTAATTTTTTAAAAAAAAATCTTTGCTGATATTTATAATTTTGTATCATAAGAATGTTTTCCTACAGTATTTGTCATGCCAGTTTATAACAAAATGCAGGGATTTTTATTTCTGTTGGAAACACTATTACAGCTATGTTTTACTTTTGAACAGAATTTTTATTTGTATAGAGTGCTTACTAATGTTAAATAGTTCAGAGTATATAACATTTACATTAAGAACTCATAGTAGGTTTTAGTGTAAGGAGTTTAAAGGAAATATTCAAACTGGGTCTTGTCTGCCAATTTGGGTGGAGATGAGTTTGTGTCATTTCAATTACAAAGATAAAAGTATGCCATATAATTTATTTATATGAAAATTTATTTTTGTAGTGTACATAGTAGTCATCAAGTCTTTTGACAGAAGTATATTTTTAAAGAATTTATATGTGATGAATCCATAATGTCTGGAACTTTGCTGAGATACGAGTGGGGACACTTTTCACTGTAAATTACAGCAAGGAAAATAAAATGTCTAACAGTGTTAAGAGAGTGAGCGTGAGTGGGTACTCATGTGATTGGGAAGTGTTACTAGCTACCATTTGTGACCTAGTGTGGTTCTCATTTTATACCTTGGAAGGTGAAAATGTACAAACTCTCTAAATATTAATGTTCAAACACTGATAGAAAGTCTAACATGAATAAAAAATAATATAACTTCTTGGGTACATCTTTGTTTATAGAATTTTTTATTTCGTTAAAATACTTTACAAAGGCTGTTTTTACAAGGCATCGTATAATTTGTAGTTTCATCTTGTGAAGTTTGTTAGTTTGTGTCCTATTCCAACAGTTGTGTGCTTTTATTTTTGGACACCAAGAAAGTCCCTAAATTAGAACAGTCCAGCCATTAATACAAGTACGAGTTGAACCTTTGTTGAGTATTTAATCTATGATTTCATCCTAAGAATGGAGAAAGATAGCAGAATTACTGTTCTCAAATTTTAAGCTGTAAATGAGTAGGAGAAGACCCCAGATGACTGTCTTGGTGAGTCCTGCAGAGAGGAGTCCACTGACCATAGCCACCTGTTTTTACACAGATCTATTAGAAGACAAGTCCCTTTACCTTCAGGTGTCTGTGGCAGCTTTCACACTACCATGGCAGGACTGTGCCCTTGCAACACGGGCTGATTGTCCTGCAGGCCCTAAAATACTCAGCAGTAAGCGGAAACCTGCCAATCCATCCTAAGACACTGTAGCAGAGGCCAGCGCTGCTCTAGTGTGGTCTGAATCAGCGTGCCTTGGAAGCTTGCTAGAAAAGCCAGAATCTTCCCACCCAGGCTCTACTAAATCAGAGTCTCTGGGAGTGAGGCCCAGGAATCTGCTTTAATGAGCAGTCCTGGCAGTTCTGCTGCACCAGCAAGGGATCTCTAAATTCCTTCCAACCAAATGTGGCCATGGTTTTGTCTAATGTGACTCAGGCCGCACTACCACTGCAGGCCAGATTCTGGAAACAACAGAGGATCCTGACTCTCGTGTGTGGTCTTTCCACAGAAACACATGTTCCTCTGTGGGAAGGAGTCAAGACCTGTGAACTTTGCATTTGGGGCAGGGAGTCAGGGCGAGGAATTCCCTTTAGTGCCCTGCCACACCGAGGAGAGGGGTGGGCTGTGGCCTGTCAGCTGGTTGGGGGTCCGTACCAGTCATATCCCTCTTTGACCCCTCCTGCCTCAGGGTTTCCTCCTGAAACCTTGGGAGTTTGTGTCATAAATTAAAGATGAGTGTCTCTCAGACATTGGAAAATCGAGAAGTAGCTGGATGAAGTCTGTCCCACACGGTGAGAGGCCGAGAATGGCCTCGTTCTGGGCTTGCCATGCTGCTGAATTGTGTTTCCATTGGCCGCTCTGGGTCTCTTAGTCATGAGTTTGCATCTCCAAGATGACAGAGGCCCTTGGGCAGAACTGCAGGGTTGCTAGGGAAAGATTTACCACCCTTCAGCGGCATGTCAAGAAATAAACCTTGACCAAGAAATCACTAGAATATCCTCCTTAATAAACACCTGAAAAAAATAATACACTGTTAAAACAGTTTTATGTCTAGAACCTTGGCCTCTTACCTGTTGATATAGTCCGCTATCTACTCTTAAAACGCTACTGTGGTGAATGTTGTACATTGCACTAACTTGGTTCATTCACATGGTGGGGAACAGGTACTCTCCCATTCTGAGTGGTCAAAATTAATTACTTGGAATTCAAATTGGGAGTTTTCTTTGAGATACGCTTTCTACCACCAAATTGATTGATCATTGCCATTAAGTTTTATATTTTTATAAGAGCTACATAGTTAAGCTAACAGTTTCTAATTAAAAGTTTTCCTGGGGGAATTTTTAATCGGATTTGTGTCCCAAAACCCACTATATTTTCTCAGTTAACACCACTCTCTTTTGGCATGACAGACTATGTCACAACTTCAGAAAAACTGGGCTACTACATTCCAGGCAGCAGCCTCGCCATCGTAAAGGCAGGTGTTTTCATTTTTGGTAACTGGTTACTGACCTCCCAAAAGAAGCGAAATAATCTGAAAATACTGTTTGGCAAGGTTTAATTTTAATGAAGGCTGTACGCTATGAGAACATGCCTCTGTCACCTTATGATAAAATTTGGGTATTGGGTGCCAATTTTGCGTAAGTTCTCTGCTACAAAATCCGAGCTACCACCATCATAACAACCTTGACAGGATGTTCTGGCCTCTTAGGAACAAAGTACAACTCCACAAAACAAAGGGATCTAGGGCTCTGTTAGGAAAACAAATATGGACTTGGCATGACTACTGGATGGATATCATGTCTACAGGGCAGGGTATTTTTTACTATGGTATACTCATGACTTGTAGGAATTTCCTTTCTTGGGGTCAAGAGAAAAAAGCTTTGCATCTGAGGTGCTCCGGAGAGAACCAACATTGTACAGATAGCAGAGTCAGACTTCAGTATGGAACAGTGTTCTGGAAGAGGCAACTGCCATGTTGGCCCTGTTGCCGTTTCATTTTCCTGAAAAGTATTATCTTTTATTCATCCACCTCTTTCCTGCCGGACCAGAGGCCAAGGGTATTGGCGTGTGAAGCCATCAAGTAAGTTTCTCTTAAGAAAGCAAGCACGGTCTTTACATGCAACAGACAGCAGCTTGTTTTCTCATGGGGAAGGGGAATGGTTGGTAATATCCTATTTTATAAAGGAAAAGAGTCACGTAGATGGAAGAAAGGTTGATGAACAAGTTCAGACTAGAGGGTTATTTTATAATAACAAGGACTGTAACACAGCCCAAGTCACAATGCCAAAAGCATCATCTTCGTAATTAAGAAGTTCAACCAGCAGCAGGGGTAGGTTGACTCCCGTAGAGATCCTCTTTTGCAGCCCGAGGAGAAGCAAGATGGGGCAGGAACATAAAAGAACAAGAGGTTCTCTGCTGCAGACTGAGAGCGAGAATAGGGAGAGGACTAGGTCAGATGTCTGGAAAAGAAAGCAGTGCTGCTAGAAAGCTGTGTGCACCTCCCAAACCAGGAAGGACTAGCAGAGTGAGGGAAGATAGAGGCAAAGTGCTGGTCCCAAGAGAGGGACAAAGACCTTCAAAACATCCACTTGGCTGCCATTCGTACCTTAGCTGGGACTGTGCGCTCAGCCTCCTACCAGTAGATCCGTTTGCTTGTTCACGCTGCCCTCACCTTGTCGGCAATCTTAGGAGACAGTTGCCATCTTGAAATCTAGGGAAGTGGACCCAACACACTCAGCTATTGGGGTCAGATTTAAGACCTGGGTCTCTGAACTAGTCTGATGATTTATTCTCTGTTACTTCCCTCCTCCTTTTCCCCCATTTGCTTTATGCATCAATTTCGAAGGAATGGGTGACTGTTGTCCATACAACTATAACAGCAGAAGAGCCTCCAAGCCTTGCAGCTGTCACACACACACACACACACACACACACACACACACACACACACAGTAGGTATTTGTGCAGCTGGGTATCACCATGAGCACACAGTGGGTGTTAGTGCAACAGGCAAGTAGCTTCAGTAGGGCAAGCAATTAGCAAATCTCTGAATTCTCCTGATTCCACTTAAATTCTAAAAGCTAATTGGCTAAATGTTCTTCCCTCATTAGAAGTAATTAATATGTGAAACTAGGTTTGCAATTCACAAGAGAGCTTGCACTTCACGATTGAAATCTGAGTCCACTTGCTAATAGTCTCTAATAGTCTGTAATCATAAGACACACACAATTAAGGTGAGATTTTGAAAGTGTAAAAAAGGAAGGATGCCTGGTTTAGGAATTACTCTTCCACTGCTGCAAACATAGCCAGCCAGCATTCACCTTGCATGTCCATGCTTGCTCAAACATACCCACGTGTGTAAAAGCCCTGTCACCTCTGGCCCCTTTTGAATTTCCTACTCTCCAGTCAGCCAGCCCTTAGTACATGGTGTAGACATTCCAGGACCCCCTCAGGTACCAAAATCTCAGATGCTCAAGTCTCTATATAAAATGAAGTAGTATCTGTGTACAACCTACGCACATCCTCCCATGTACTTTAAATTTTCTCTAGATTACTTATAATGCCTAGTACAATGTAAATTCTATGTAAGTGGTTGTTATACTGTATTATTTAGGAAATCATTATAAAAACATCTGTACATACTTAATTCACATTTTATTTTTTATACATTTTTGATCAAAGCTCATTGAATCCACAGATGTGGAACCTATGGATATGAAGAGCTGACTGTCTTCTCTTTCACTCCGTGCATCCTCCAAGTCAGCTAGGCCTAGCACCACTGCCCTTAGAAATCCATTTGTAGGTGATGGCCTCCCCACCATGTGAGCAAGCAAGCCCATGCAGGACAAATACACTCCTGCCACTGAGGGCAAGACCATCCACTGACTCCAGAGCAGCTCTACATTTTGCTTCCCTTTAGCATAGGGTAAAGAGGCAGGCAAGGACCAAGGAACAGACATGATTCTGGATGACAGCGACACTTGGGGAGGGAGAGGAGCAAGCAGGCCCCATGACTGTTGTCATTATATCTGAAAGTCCACTTGAACTCTTGCCCTGAAGGCTATATCCAGCAGAGACCAGAGAGCTAATCACATTTTCCATCTACCAATGGGACCGAGGCCACCTTTGGCCTGATTGGCAACTAGGTTCCAGGACAATGAACAGAGGGGTTTCTGGTGCTGACGGCACATCCTAAGCCCAGAGACCCTAAACTTAGGTAGAGAAAATTGTGACCAGCTGAGTCCCAAGATGGCAGAGCTTAAAAAAAAATCCATTCATCCCAAAACACAGGGATATTTTGTTTGGCTCAATCTTTGTTTAATTTTACTACATTTTTATTGTTTTTATTTTTGTTTCATTGGGTTTTGGGGGGGTTGGTGTTTTTAACCATTTTTTGCTTTTCACCTTTTAGTCTCTTTTCTCCCATTTCAACTTTTTTCTCTTTCTTCTAAGCTTTATTTTCTGTATTTTGATCTTTTTTTATCTTTTGTTCTTTTTCTTGTTCATTCCTGCAACTGGTCTCTAACATTACTAACTTCTTTTCTCTCTTCAATAGGACCCTCACTCTCACTTTTCTCTTTTTTTCCTTGTATCCCATTGATTAATTTTTCAAATTTTGCTTTTTTCATTCTCTGGTAAGCTTTATAAATTTGTAGTTCACTAGTTAACTTTACTCTATGGCTGTTGAATACTGTTCTTAGTAGAGGCAAAGTAGTTCAATTTTGTCGACATTTACTGTAGGTCAATATTTGGTTTTATCTTAGTATTCATACTATCATTATATCCCTCTCTCTGGTTAATGCTTGATATTATTGGTTCTTAGGATGTCAATACTCAATTTATATTTGATACTATAATTCATGACTTGATTTCTATAGCCAAGGTGTCAGAGCTGATGCCATTAATTGGTTTTCTTGGGATGCCAATATGTGCGTTGTCTAACAATCCTGTGGCCCATTCCTGGAGGACTGTAAGCTGTGCCAAATACACTGCAACATTCCGTCCCAAGTGAACTGAGTAGTTGGATCCTGGGACAGAGACACAAGCCAACAGCCACATCCAGAGGACACCTCTGAAAAGTAGGCATTCACAAAAGAGCTCTCCATGCTAAAACAAGCTTTCCACTACAATAAGCCCACAAGTCTATACAAAACAAATAATACAAGCATGAAAAACCAAGCCAAAAAAATGCCTCCAAAACTCCAAATCTCATGCATAGGGCAAAGAAGGGTGGGGGACACAAAGCCACATAACTGAATTGTTCAAAATGATACCAGGGAGATAACAAAACTAATCAATAAAGCATTTGGAAAGCTTACAAAAAATGTAAGTGATAAAATAATAGGCCAAATAAACCACATAATCAACAAGTATACAGAAGACACTAATAAAAAGCTAGCAGAGCTAAACAAAATGATGTAAATATCAACCAGTATAGAAAAAAATTACAGTCCACAAAAAAACTTCAAATAGAAATTCAATAGATTGGGGCTGGGGATTTAACTCAGCGGCATAAGCACCTGTCTTGCAAGCAGGTGGTCGTGAGTTTGATCCCCAGTACCGATAAAAAAAAAAAAGAAAGAAATTCAATAGATTAAACATTCTATCAACCGGGGAGCAGAAAATAAAGCAATGTAAGAACAAAGTTTGAAGTAGAAGACAAGACTTTTATCAGGGATAAATTAATGACAGAAATATTAAAAACCAACAAGAGAACATGAAAAATGGATGATGATGATGAAAAAAGCAAAGAAGACTAAGACTGTCACGGTTTATGTCTGTGTCCCCCAGGCCTCATGAGTTTGCATTGTGCATTTGTGATGGTTCATTGTCTAGTGCTTGGATTGATGGTGTCAGTGCTCCACCCACATAGGGGTGGAGCCAGGATGTGATGTAATGGCAGGAAGAAAGTGTGTCTTGCTCTTTGCTGGCTCCTGCTTGTTGTTTGCAGCCACCATGAACTGGGGCCCAGCCATGCCAGCCTGCCTTGGAACCAACTACGGATTGAGTACAGATTGAAACCTCCAAAAACTTTGAAGAAGCCCATTTGAATTATAAATAACTTCTCAGCCATGTATGGTGGTGCATGACCATAAGTTCAGCACTCAGGAGGTTAAGGCAGGTGAGGCAGGAGGATTGTCACAAATTTTAAGAAATAAACCTTTCCTTTCCCAACTTGGGCTTCAGGTATTTTGTCTCAGCGATGAGTAAAAAATAACTAAGACAAAGACTAATTGGAATTAGTGAAATGGAGGAAGACACATAAATGGCATAAAAATGCTGCTTTCTGAAATAATAACAGAAAACTTTCCAAATAAAGAGAAAGAATTTAACATACAAATACGTGAAAGCATATTGAACCCCAGATACACATGACCAGAAAAGAATCTCATCATGAAACATCATAGTCAGAATCCTAGAAGTCCAACACAAGAACAAATCATAAAATGAGGTATTGGGTCTCACATCTAGATGTCTGTCCAAAGATATAGGTCAGGCTTTTTCAGAGGTGATGGATCTAGAGTGTATGACACTGGTATTGATTCATGGTACAGTGCTAAGGCCAAGGGCACTGTGATTAAGGGTGTGAGTGCTACCTGCCCTGAGTAGCCTGGATAAAGCATAAGAGATAGAATGAGCTGTGGTCATCCCTTGTTGCTTTGCTACCTTCTGCTCATCATGAACTGTTTTTGCTTTGTGAAGCCTGTCTGCCAGCCACTCACCCTGGAGCCACCAATTATAGACTGAAATATGAGCTAAATAAACTTTTTCTCCTTTAATTTTGGATTCTGGGTATTTTGTCTCAGCAATGAGCAAGGTAACTACAGAAGGGGTTAGAGAAAAGCAATGAGCTTTGAAAGGTAAGCCCATTTGAATTATAAATAACTTCTCAGCCATGTATGGTGGTGCATGAGCATAAGTTCAGCACTCAGGAGGTTAAGGCAGGTGAGGCAGGAGGATTGTCACAAGTTCAAGTCCAGCCAGGGCTACATAGTGACTTCAGGACCTATCTGGACTACATAGTGAGACCCTGTCTCAAAACAAAACAAAACAAAACACAAAAGAAGAGAAAGAGAGAGAAAAGAAAAGGGAAAGAAGCTCGAAATAAACCTTACAGGCTAGAAAGTCTTGAAATAAAGTGTTTCAAGCCCTAAAAGAAAACAATTTCCAACTCAATCTGACATATCCTACAAAACTAATTTTATAAATTTCCCTTATTTATTTGTTCATTTATTTTTGGTACTGGGGATCACACTCACAACTTCTGAACTATATTCACAACTCCCAACACTATTTTTCAAAACTGATGGAGAAATAAGAAATTTTCATGATAAGAACACCTCAAGAAATTCATGACCACCAAACCAGTACTCCAAAATATTCTGAAGGATATCCTAGAAAGAGACAATGAATCTGAAAATGACAAGAGGGCAAGGATGGACCAGGAAGGGCAAGGAGTTATGTAAATGGAAAGGTAGGGAATCCACCAACGGGAAAATGAGGCAATGACAGTAAGTCAATGTCTATTAGCAATAACTCTCAAAATAAATGGTATTAATTCCCCAATCAGGACTCATACACTGGCAGGATGGATCAAGAAACAATGGTATACAGTTTACAAGAAACACACTTAACCCAAAAAGAAACTAATAGAGTCAAAGGAACTGAAAACAGTACTTCATGCAAGAGGAACCTCCCCCACAAAAAAGCAGGTATAGCTATTCTTTATGCAGTCAAAGTGGACTTCAAGCCCTAAGTGATAACAAAATGCAAAGAAAGTTACTACCTGTTGGTTAAGGGAAAAATACGACAAGAAGAGATAATAATTAACATATACGCACCAAACAGTGGTACACCCAATTTCATAAAATAACTACCACTGGACATAAAAGATCGATTAAACATGAACACAGTTATAGTACCTCACCATCACAAATATACCATTTTTATCAAATTAGATAAAAATATCAACAAATAGAAGAGTTGAGTAAACTTCTTTTATTCTCCATATTTATTTATCTTTCCTCCCTTTTTTTCTTACTTTCCTTCTCTTGCTTGTTCTTTTCTGGTTTATAAATATCTTTCCACTCCTTAACAGGATGTTTTGTCTTACTTTTCTCTCCTCTTCCTCACCTCTCATTGTTTAATTTCTAAATTTTTCTCTTCTGTGTAACACCCTGTATCTTTAATCATAAGTATCTATTAATATCTATTAATCATAAGTTAGTTACCTCTATGGTATTACTGTTGAATTCTTTTTTTATTAGTTGTCGCATTTAGTAGATATGTAATGTATACCAATATTTGGCTTGTCTTCAGGTTTATACTATAATTATATCTATCTTTTCTATAGTTGAGAGATGTACATTACTGCTTCATAAGATATGTCAATATCTATTTTTCCTTAGACAATATTGTTGTTGATTTAATTGCTATTGCCAAGGTTGCATAGATTTTGCTATTAATAGACATTCTCTGTATGTCAATATCTATATTAATTTTGTTTCATTAAAAATATGTAATCCATTCCTAGAAAACTGGGTGCTGGGCCAACAACACTGCATTCTTCCTTCTCAAATTAACAGAAGGGCTTGGGTATTGGAACAGAGCCAAAGGACTATACTTATATATGGCCAAAGTTCATCACTGAAAAGCAGATTCTAAATAAAGAGCTCTCCATAATAACAACAAAATCTTTCCACAACAAGTGCTTACATGCCTCAGCACAAAGCAAAACAAACAAATAAAATATAATAGAAACATGAGAAAACATAGCAACAAAATGCTTCCCAAAACTCCCAACTCTCCCAGAGCTGATCCATGGGGCATTCAGGGGAAAAAGCAAATGCCACACAGTCCAATCATTTGAAAGGATAACAAAGGAGATTAAAAAAATAGACCAAGAATAATCCGGCCCGTGGATCAATCCGTGGGGTATACCTGGAGGGGGAATGGGGATGAAATAAAACAGTGGGGAGACAAAGAGAGATTGAAGCAAGTTGAGAGAATCCGATCAAGCCTCATTTATTCAGGAAGTGGTCGCATCCTTTATGGGCCAAGGGCGGGATGGTGGGATGGCTATAGGGTGAGGAAGAGGCTATAGGGTGGTTTCTGACAGGTCATCATCACGTCCGGGTATGTGACGTAAGCAGGAGAGGATTATGGTTAATGTAGGCAGGTGCATCATATGCCCATAGGAGAGGGAGGCAGGGAGGCAGCAATGGGGCGGTCCTGCTGTTCTCTACATCTCCTCCCATTTTATATTATTTAATCAGGAGTATGACAGGCCCTGTGAGGACAGTGCCTGTCTTAGGTCAAGGAACCTCATTACATGAACCCAACCAGACCTTACCCATCATGGGCTTGCAGGACAACAGTTGGTCCTGTGCCTGTCTTAGGTGGCCGGTGGAGTAACATGCATGTCTTAGTTGCCCGTCTGTGACTGCCTGTCCATTGCCCCAGGGCAATTAGGCCACATCGTCATATGGACCACTCATGGGAATTCCTTCCTGGTAGGTTTGTTGATCTGCCATCTCCAGCTGGTGATAGTGTACCTGAATGGGCTTTGCCATAAATATGTCTATCCGGTTATTAATGAGCATCATAATCCTCTGAAAATACAAGGACCCACAGAAAGGAGAAGCAAAGGGAAGCTAGGGGACCCAAAAGGGGCGGAAGGTAAGGGAAAAGTCCCCCCCACATCGAGGAGAAGGAGTTAGCATTTGTTGTCCTCACTGTTGAAGTCGTTCTTCTATTTTTTGGGGCTTGCCTCACATAACACCGAACTGATTGACATAGAAGCAACATTTTTCCTGTAAGGCAAGACAGATTCCCCCTCCTGCTCTGCCATGAGCAGGTCTAGTCCTCGTCTGTTTTGTAAGACGGCCTCTGCCAGTGAGTCTAATTGGTTTTGGAGAGTTTTTATTGTAAAGGATAAGGCTTGAACATCTTTAGACAACTGGTTGGACAGGTCAGTATATTTATCTAAGGCAATGGTGAGGCCAGCAGTACCCATGGCAACAGCGCCAGTGATACCCATTCCCACCAAAAGCGGAATCAATGTTACCACTCATTTTTGGTGGCCAGCAATGTAATCAAGTGTTGGCACCGGGACAGGTGGTCACCTGAGACAATATCTATGTTGGGCAGGAGGGAAGCAGTTATGTATGTACCTGTCCAATTGGCTGGAATATAAGTATAGGCCCTATTATTACCGCAGACAAAAATGTATCCTGTCGGAGGGCACAGGGGATGTGTATGATTGACAAATTGAACACAGGCGGTAGACAGGAGATGGCCCATATCTATAAGGGTAGAATCATTTTGGAGAGAGCCCTGTAGGCAGGTCATGGATATGTTGGGTGTCATTAATGGCTAGACTAGAAATGATTGGGAAGGTCTACAGGGAAAATTATATGGATCACAAGAGGGGTCAATTGTTGAGTTGGAGGGGATGGCTAAGGGCATAGGAGTGCCTAAGGCCATGCACAACCATCAGTCTTGCGCTAAAGCAGGGTTGGTGAGGTTAAGTACATGGTGAGTGGCTGAAAGGATATCATAAGTTTGTGGGTCTAAATCCACACCCCATGATTTGGGGAGAGCTAATGGATGGTAATTGATCTTTGGGAATAGACTTTCTTCTATTTCTTTTAGTTTTTTCTCAACATAAAGTTCTCTCATTTTGTCTTGAGGACCTCCCCCAAGTGAGACGTGGATTGGAGATCTCTTATACCAACAGACCAGCTTGTTGATTTTGCCTTTGCAGGAGGCTCGGGTGTATATCGGGCTTCCCAATACAGAGGGGTTGAGGCCCCAATCACCTCCGGCTGCTGCCATTTTTATTTTTGTAAGTATGGCTGTAAAATAAGTGGCATTATCTAAGCCAGTACATTCTTGTACAGCATCATAACAGGAGCTATCCATCTCTATCTGATATGACTTACACTCCTGTGGGCAAGGCCCTGATTAGTTATTTAGTTTGGGTATAATTTGGGGTTTAGTTTTGCATTCCCAATTTTGAGTTGATCCCTCTGTAGGCGAGGGCCTGGCCAGGAGAACCACTAACGGTCAGCTGCTGGACACAGGTGCCATTTTAAGAGTGCCACAAGGCTTGCTGGAGGCAGGCGCCATCTTAGGGGCACTATAAGGCTGTGTAGCTCAGAGGGCCTTGTGCGACCATCTCCTCAATCTGAGGATCTGCATGCCGCTGGGTCAGCAGCTCAGAGATTAAATTCCAGTATGCAAAGGTGGTCACCGGAACCTTTTCAGGACCGAAGACCCTATAATAATCTTTTAGAGCATCCCCTACTCTTTTCCACCTCTTGGTATCTATAGAACCTTCTAGGGGGAACCAAGGGCAAACTTTATGAATAAATTGAAAATACTGCAACAATTCTTTTGTTCTAACCCTTACCCCTCTTGTCTTTAATGCCTTGCTAAGGCTTCCCATGAACAATTCATGTTCGCTCAATGCTTGACCCATGTCCGGGAAAGGGAATGGGGGTGCCATTCACTTACCGTGACTCGGGCAGCACGTCGGGCGGTCGTCCATGCAGGCATCAGTCCTTGATTCAATTTGCTTTCACTTTTAGCCTTGGTCCTTGATTCAATCTGTTTCCACTTTTAGCCAGCATTCTCGAACGCCTCCCTCATTGACTCCCCCATGCCAGAAGCCCCCGTGCTGGGTGCCACTTGATCCAGCCCGCCGATCAATCCGTGGGGTGTACCTGGAGGGGGAACAGGGATGAATAGAACAGGGAGGAGACAAAGAGAGATTGAAGCAAGTCAAGAGAATCTGATCAAGCCTTGTTTATTCAGGAAGTGGTCTCATCCTTTATGGGCCAAGGGCGGGATGGTGGGACAGGAAGAGGCTATAGGGTGGTTTCTGACAGGTCATCGTCACGCCCGGGTATATGACGTAAGCAGGAGAGGGTTATGGTTAATGTAGGCAGGTGCATCATATGCCCATAGGAAAGGGAGGCAGGGAGGCAGCAATGGGGCGGTCGTGCTGCTCCCTACAGAAGAAGGTGCTCAACCAGCTCACAGAAAATATAATCAAACAGGTAATGGCTTAAAAAGCAAATGATCAGACAGCTTACAGAAGACAATACAGTAAGTCCCCGACTTATGAACATGTTCCCAGACTTTGTTATATTACAAAGCTATAGTGACATAAATAGCATGGTACTGGAAAAAACAAAACAACACATGAGGACCAGTGGAACAGAATACAGGATACAGAAACCATTCCACGCACCTTCAGTTACTTGATCTTAGACAAAAGGGCCAAAAACTTTTGTTGGAGGAAAGATAGCCTCATTAACCGTGGTGCTGGGAAAATTAGCTATCCATATGAGAAGATTGAATTTAGACCCATATCTTTCACCATGTACTAAAACAAAGTAAAAATGGATCAAAGACCGGGATATTAGGCAGAAACACTTAATTTGATGAAGATAAATTAAGTAAAACTCTTGAAACAATATCACAAATCAACAAATGGAACCTTACCAAATTAAATTATTTTGCCTCACAAAGAAAATAATTAATGGCATGAAAGACAATTTACAGAACAGGAAAAAATTTTCCAATTATTTCTCAAACAGAAGACTAACATCTAGAATATACAAAGATCTCAAAAAATTAAACCTCCAAAATAAAAGACCCAATCAAATGACAGGCAACTGAAATGAACAGATACTCCTGAGAAGAAGAAATATAACAGATCAGGGGCTGGGGATTTAGCTCATTGGCACAAGTGCCTGCCTTACAAGTGGATGGTCATGAGTTCGATCCCTGGTACCAGTAAAAAAAAAAAAAAGAAATATAATATGTCAGTAAATACATGAAAAAATGTTCAACCTCTCTGAGCTCCAGAGAAATGCAAATTAAAACAACACTGAGATTCCATCATACTCAAGAAGAGATGACTATCATCAAGAATTTAAATAATAGCAAATGCTGGTGAGGTTGTGGAGAAAGAAACCCTTCAACATTGTTGGTGGGATGCAAATTAGCACAATCATGGAAATTAGTATGGAGATGCCTCAAAAAGCTAAAACTAAAAATTCCATTAGACCCAGCTATTTCCCTTCCAGGTAGGTATCTTCCTGAAAGAGTTAAATACATCATATTACAGTGATACATGCATACGGATGTCTATAGCCACACAATTTACAACAGCTAAGTCTTATAAGTCATCTGTATGTCTATCAATAGATGAATAGATTAAGAAAATGTGGTGGGTCAATTTGCCCTTTCCATAAACCAGCGGAAGCCATGTAGGTCCTAGGAAAAACAAGAAGTCAATTTTCTCTTCGCATAAGCCAACTGGTGCATGGGTTGGCAGACAGGAACACACACACACACACCCCTATAAGCAACTGGCTGATTCAGAGGAATCCAGGCTGAGTAGTTAGCAACTGAGGTATAAAAACAACTTAATGCTTGTATTGCGTTTTATCATAATTTAAAGTATTTTAATGCTTGTATTGAGTATTAATGCTTGATTGAGTTTGCAGGTAGTTTGAGCATCTACCTGCTCAATAACAGTGTGCAATATAGCAAATATAGGGGATTTCTTTCTGTCTTGTTTTTGAAACCAAATATTGTTCTCACTGTTTTGTTTGATTGTTTTATTGGGGATTTTTATTCGATGTTCTGTTTTGATTGGTTTTATTCTGTTCTGTTTATTTGATTTTATTATGTCTGATGGCCTGGGCAGCACTATTGAAGATAACAAGAGGAATTAAGGCATTGTTGATTTCTTATTGTCCTGTTTTGAAGTCCTGTATCACTTTCACTGTTTTGTTTTGATTGGCTTTATTGTGTTTTTTTTTCTTTAAAATAATTTTTTTAAAAAAATGTACTCATACACAATGGAGTACTACTCTGCCAAAATAGGATGAACTTCATTTGTAGGAGTCATTTGTAGGAAAATGGATGCACACTTGATCGCATAATGTTAAATGAAATAAATGAGATGCACAAGCTTAAATATTGCATGGTTTCTCCTATATGAAAAAATCAAGATATAAATAAAAAGGAAAATAAAATATAGGTAATAGGAAATAGGGAGGTAGATCTTTTGCAAATGAGAAGGTGAACAAGAGATGAGGAAGATCAGAGAGAGGAGAGAGAGAAGGAACATAAAAGGAATTAAAGTGAATTATATACATGTGCCAGTTTTCATAGGGAATATGATCATTATGTACTACAAATGGATACTAATAGAAAAATAAAATTAAATTTACTATAAAGAAAAATGATCTATTTTTACCCTCTCATTTGTTTATGTGATGAATTATATTTATCACTTGGGATATGCTGGAGCATCCTTCTGTCCCTAAGATAGTAGCTACATGATGGTGGTATATAATCAGTTGTGTAGTTAGACTGCATTTACCAGTATTTTGTGGAGAACTTTTGTATGTGTGTTCATTAGTGATATCAGTCTGTAGTTTTCATTTTGTTGTGTTCTTGTCTTGCTTGGGTATCAAGATAAAACTAGCCACATAGAATAAAGTTAGAGGGACCTGCTTCTTTCAACTCTTTGCAATAGTTTTAGAAATATCGGCATCTGTTCTTTAAACATTTGTTAAAATTCAGCAGTGAAGCCATCCAGGCTTGGCCTTCCTTTTGTGGGGAGACATTTATTACTGAGTCTTTTGGGGGGAGACATTTTATTACTAAGTCAGTTACTGGCTTATTTAGTATATTCAGATTCTCTGTGTTCTTATGGTTCAGTTTTTGCAAGTTTATCCACTTCTTTCAGGTTTTTCAATCTGTTGACATATAGTTTTCCATAACAGTGGCAATAAATCCTTTATATTTCTTTTTTATTAAAAAAATAAAAAATAAAAAATAAGGAGATTAAGATAAAAGAGGACATAACATAGGTCAGAACAGAACAATTTAAGCAACATAGTGTTTCACTACAAGATATCCTGACATAACAGTAGCTACCATAGTGTCTCTTTCCTTGAAATATTTGAGTATAACTTCGTATACTATAGCATCAAACATATCAAGACAGTGTAAAACAATTCAAGAGAATAAAAGTATTAGAGGGTATTTAGAACCAACTAACAGAAAACGAACAATGGTTTCTATATTATTTCCTTGTCTATAAAAAATTTTGTTTATACTATCACATATAATAAAATCCAATCAGATACAACATGATAAAACCAATGGAGACAGAACAAAAGCTTGATGGGACTTCAAAACAAGATGATATTAAATCAGCACTAGCTATTATGATGTCTTGTTTTCTTCAAAATAGTTGTTCATACTATCACAGACAATAAAATCAAACA
Organism: Cavia porcellus; assembly: GCF_034190915.1. Taxonomy (NCBI): domain Eukaryota; kingdom Metazoa; phylum Chordata; class Mammalia; order Rodentia; family Caviidae; genus Cavia; species Cavia porcellus. Next base: position 21,794,401 of record NW_026947500.1, read on the forward strand.
ACCCAGAATAAAACCATTCTAATTAATGAATGAAAACATTATAAGGCTTCAAAGCAATATAATAGGGAATCATGATTATCACATACTTTTATGTATTATCATTTCTTATCCTAGGGAAACTATTCGGTATTTATACATGTGAGTTTGATTTATTTTGCTTATGAGTATGGTCTCAAGCTGCACCCATTTATTTATAAATATCTCAATGTGATCATTCTTTTTAGCTGAGTAGTACTCCATTATTTAAAAATACCACAACTTTTTTTTATCCATTCTTCAGTTGCTGGACACTTAGGTTGTTTCCAAGATCTGGCTATTACAAATTGTGCTGCTATAAACATGGGTGCACATATATCACTGTGGTGTGATGCTTTCAGTTCTTCTGGGAATATGCCTAAAAGTGGAATAGCTGGAACAAATGAGATTTCCAATCCCAGATTTTTCTTTTTTTTTTTTTTTTTTTTGTCTTTTTCCTTTTTATCAGTACCAGGGATCGAACTCATGACTGCCTGCTTGCAAGGCAAGTGCTTATACCGCTGAGCTAAATCCCCAGCCCCTCAATCCCAGCTTTTTGAGAAATCTCCAGACTGACCTCCACAATGGTTGCACCAGTCTACACTCCCACCAACAGTGTAGGAGAGTTCCTTTTTCCCCACAGCTTCTCCAGCATTTGTTGTTGTTAGTTTTCTTGATCCTGGCCATTCTTTCTGGAGTGAGATGGAATCTCAGTCAGTGTGGTTTTAATTTGCATTTCTCTAATGAGTAACGATGATGAACCTTTTTTCATGTATTTATTTGCCATTTGTATTTCTTCATCTGAGAATTATGTATTCATCTCAGATGCCATTTTGGATTGGATCTTTGAATTTTGGGGGTCTGGTTTTTTTAATTCTTTATATGTTTTAGACAGAAGTCCTTTGTCTGAGGGAGAGTTCACTAAGATTTTTTTCCGTTTGTGGGTTTTCTTTTCACTATGGAGATTTCTTTTGACATGCAGAAACTTTTTAATAAGAGGTGATCCCAGTTATTGATTCTGGGAAGTATTTCCCATGTGGTTTGAATCCTTTATATTTCTGTGTTACCAATTGTAATGTCTCCTATTTTAGCTCTAATTTTATTTGTTTTTCTATTTTCTCTATTTTTGGGTTATTCTAGTTAATGGTTTATTAATTTTGTTTATCTTTTCAAAAAAAGCCAACCTTTTGGCTGCATTTCACTGATTGGATTTTGTGCTTTTGACAGCTTGATTATAAATAAACTCACACTTTTTTGGTTGAATCTATTCAGGTCATTTGAACTTCCTTAGTTAATTTTATTTTCTCTGACATTCAATGTCAAAAGAGGAAAGATATATTTTGGCTTATAGTCTGTAGAAGTTTTAGTTTATAGTTGGCTGGCTCTAAGGCAGAGAGGCATCACAGAGGAGAAACAGTCCATGGAAAAGCAGGGAACAGAAGTTAGTAAGGCGGTGAGAACAGCAGCCCTGTTTCTATCGTTTATACATCATCTACGCTGCCCCCTTTAGGATGAGTAGTACTCACACCTAGGGTGGGGCATCATCCTTAATCCCAGCCTCACACCATGAATCCAAGCACCACATTCTTTAATTTCCACAATCACACACCCTAGATTCAACCACCTCTGAAAAGCTCCTCCTATGACTACATGAGGTATCTAGATACAAGCTTAATTATTTCATTAAGTAGGTTTTCTGCACTTTTTTTCTTCTGGACTATCCATAAATGCAAATACTTGCTTAATAGCATCCTGTAAATCTAAATCTTCCTTTGTTCTTTTTAATAACTTCACTTTTTTCATTTAATCTGACTTACCTCTAAAGGTCTGTCTTCAAGCTCAGAAATACTTTTGCTTGATCAGCTTGAAAGCCTTCCAACAAGGCTTTCAACTGTACTTTTTATTTCGATACTTAGTTTAGCTCCAAGACTTTTGATTAGTTCTTTTTTATGTGCCCTCTTTACAGATTTCTTATTCATGCCATGAATTGTCTTCTTAACGTCACTGAATTGTCCGTTTGTGATATTTTTATCTCATTCAGTTTCCTTAAAATTCTTTTGAGGTCTATTGGTAGAGGGCTTTGAGTACTTCTTGGAGTCTTCCTTTAACCTTGTTTTTTCTTGCCACTATGTTTCTGTCAGTATTTGTGGATCTGGTATAGTGTCTTTTGTCATCAAAAAGTATCTGCTAGCATGTGTCCTAGGATGTTAGTTGGTTTTGGTTCCAAGTAGGTTCTTCTCTGTGGTTTGTGGTTAGCTTCTTTAGCTGTGGCCAATGTTAGTGGTGTCTGTGGGGGTGATCAAAGCCACAGTGCTGGTGGGACTGCACTCTCAGCAGGACTGCCGCTCCCTTCAATGGAGCAGATTTCCTGGGAGTTGCGTGAAGGAAGTGTCACCCATGTACCCAGGTATGTGTAAAGCAGTATGGCCAGTAGCAGGTGGGGTTCGGTCAAAGTCTGAGGTTCTCATGGGGGTTACCAGTTAGTTTTCAAGGATTGGATGGCCAACTCTTCAGGGTTTCTGATTGCCAACGAGTTCGAGCAGAAATGTCCAGCTGCTTCTCAGGGCTAAGGTTGGATGAGTGGGTCTGGACTTCTGATCTTCCTGGTCTCAATGGGCATCACTTCTGAGAATAGACTGTTCAACTGCTTTTTGGAGCCACAGGAGAATGGTCAGGGCCCTTGGGTTGTTTCCTGGGGGCCTCATCAGACAAGGCACTTGGGACAGGATCATGCTTGAGTGGGTGGGGCTGCCTGTTTGCTTTATGGGCCTCTGTGGGCCGAATTCTTCACGGTGGGTTTCCTGGCTACTTACTGGGACAGAAGTGCATGGATAGCTGTGTCTGCTTCGTTTGTGTGGAAGGGGATTTCTTGGCTGTTTCTGTGGCAGCAGAAGGGGTGGGAGGTCTGCCTAGCTGTGTTCTGGGGACCTCTCTAGGCCACTCTGTTGTAAGTGAGACGCCTGTGACCCTGAATGAATGGGGTCTCAAGATGGTTCTGAGCCAGGTTAGGGGAAGGTATAACAGGGGCCCAGCATGCAACAGAGTGGTGACCTGTCAGCTTGCCATATGGTTGGACCCTATAGGAGCTGCCATGCTGTTCAGCAGTCCTTGCTTTGTGATCTGCGATGTGATTGAGATGGCTGGGTTTTTCTGTTAGCCTCTTCCAGCTAAGCAAAGTCCCTCTCGGTTCAGGGTCAGTCTTGGGAGATGGATAGCACATGTTTAGTTTAGTTTCATTTTCTATGAAGTCATGGTGAATATCCCATTCTGCAGCATCCCTATCACATCCCTACCACACTTTAGCATTTGGCCTCAGACAAATGGGTGAAAAAGCTATTGATTTTCCAATTTGGGGCTCTTGTGGTCAAGGAATACACTAGGCACCTCTAGTCAATGACCTTGCTCTCGAAAGAAAATCATGGTTTTTATTATGTTCACAGAGTTGTGTGACAATCAGCACCGTCAATTCTAGGACAATTTCAGCCCCTCAAAGTGATATCCCATACCTCTGATTACTTATTCCTGTACTGTCCCCCACCTCCTCTTATAGCCTTAAGCAAACACTCATCCACCTCCTCTACCTTGCTCTGTATATTCCATAATGAAATTATACAGTATGGGATCTTTTATGTCTGGCTTCGTTTACTTAGCATATTTTTTTAAGTTTCCCCTGTGTGATAGCACATACCAAAACTTCATTCCTCTTTATGGCCAATATTCCACTGTGTGGCTAGACCACACTTTGTGACTTGTCAGTGGATAGACATGTGGATTGTTTCTGCCTTTTGAGTATTATGAATAACCCTGCTACATATGTCGTATATGTTTTTGATTGAACACCTGTTTTCAATTCTTTTGGGGTGTATATATATCTAGGAGTAGAATTTCTGGGTCATATGGTAATTCTGTTTAACTTTGAGGAACCACAAAACTTATTTTCCACAGAGGTTGCTCCATTTTATATTGCTACCAACCATGTACAAGGATTCTGATTTTCCATGTACTCAATATTTGTTGTTATCTGACATTTTATTGCAGCCATTTTAGAATAAATGGGCATGAAAGAGTATCTTCTTGTGAGTTTTTGGTTCCCTTTAAATTAAACCAAATGTCCCAGCCACACTGATATTAAACTCACTTGTACAGACATTCAGAGACATCACATGCATATCCCACGTGGGGAAGAGAGACCAAGGTGGAGAACCAAGGTTCTTTTGGGAAGTGGGGTGGGACCATTAAAAGAAGAGAAGAGTACATGGAAGAGTGGGAACACTGAACCTCACTTGAAAATACCAGGTAAAAATAAAGCCAAACAAATCATCATCCCAAGAAAATATGTAACCCTCGAGATTCCAATTCTTCAGTGCCAAATAGATAATTCCTTCGGTTCTTGGGGGGTTTATCCCACCCATGTTCCTACCCGCTCCAGTTACTGCTTGTTCTTGGAAGGTGGGTGAGGAAGAGAGGAATCTTATAGCTCTTTAGAGCCAAAATATACACATTTTGCTTGGGAAACTTATTGTACAGCTTCTGACACAGTCTGAGCTGGATTCTGCTGAACCCGTAGATGTCAGCAGCATCATGGGAATCGCTTGGGACCTGAGAGGGAACAAATGATGAGTAATGCTTTGTAGCAAATGACTAAATAGCACCCAAAGGCAAGACACGGCTACGCTACAGAGGGAGGTGAGCAAAACTAGAAACTCAGAGACAGGATCACTGCCTACTAGTGACAAATTTGTTGATAGTTTTCAAGATTTCCTTTTTACAGGATTGTAGGCATTGTATGAATGAAAATCCAACTATTCAGTCAGGCCCATCTATAATAATCCTTAAAAAACAAGCATAAGGATGATCGACTGGGGACTTTAGTCACATCTTCAAAAAGCAGCACCTATATTAGTGTTTAGCGGTTACCTGGGAGAAGGTGTGTGTCTGCTACAAAAGGACCACTGCTTTCTTTCCACCCTCCCGTTCTTGAGCGTGCGGATCCCTAGTAGCTAACCCTCAACAGAAATGTAGTGAGAAGGTGATGGTAAGGATTGCACCTGAGCGTCACCCAGGCAACCTACAAGAGCTCTCAAGACTGCCAAGCAACTCAGCTGGTCAAGGTTCCACTACCAGGAACAGAATCTACTGGAGCTGATTTAAGCAGAGAGATGCAGTACAAAGTAACAAATAACTTACAGAATTTCAAGAAGGCTGGAGAAAAAGGCCATGGATTAAGCATACAACAGCAATGCCAGTGCCACAAAAGCAAACACCACCCCCGCAAAAGTGTTTCTGCCTCTTTTCAAATCAAAGGTTATGAGTTAAACTGGAAAGTTCTTGACAGTTCCTGATCCAATCATGGCAACCATGTTTCCCAAGAAGCAACATAAAACAGCCCAGTACTCACTTCTGCATTTGGCTTTCTCTATCTACCTGGATGGGGAGAATCCAAATACTTCCTAATGCCTAGCTTCAAAGGAGTCAGGGCAATATTTTCAATTTCTGACCTGGGAGAAGCAGTATGAAAGACAATGGGCATCTCCCTAGACAGAGAACTATACTCAAGGTCCTCCAGCCATGCAGGAGCAAAGCCAGGAACCACCTCAGGTCAGGCTCTTCACCTTCATAAAAGCCTGCTCCTCCCATAATTCAGAATGGTCATTTTTATACCCTCAGGCTTAGGACTAGTCTTGGTCATTTTGGAATGGCATTATAAAATAACCATAACCTAAGTGACTTGTAAACAACGGGCATTTATTTCTCACAGTTCTGGACACTGAGAAGTCTAAGGTCAAAATGTGAGCACTTTCGGTCTCTGGTGAGGGCCCTCTTTCTTTTTCATAGCTGGCTCATTCTTGCTGCGGTGGTAACTGGTGAGAGAGGCAAGGTGGCTCTCTGGTTCCACTTTTATCAGGATTCTAGCACCTTTTTTGAGGAATCCATCCTCCTACCCTGATTATCTCCCAGAGACCTCATCACTAGGTGCCATCACATTGGTGACTATATTTCAGTGTATGAATTTTACGGAGGGCAGGGCACAAATGCTCAGACCATAGTGTGACTGTTTTCTGTCTGTGTCTTTAAAAAAATATTGCTAATCACTATTATCAGTTTGCATTTGCCCGTTCCAGTTGGCCCTCCACATCTGTGAGTTCTACATTCATGGATTCAGTCAACTTGAATTCAAATTATTTGACAGCAAAATGCCCTGATACAACTGATATGTACTATGTACCTAGGCCCATGATGACAGCAACAATATTGGACCACATACAGAGCTTTTCCTGGTTTCTACTCTCTAAACAATACAGTATAACAATTATTTACATAGGGGCTGGGGATTTAGTTCAGCGGCATAAGCGCCTGCCTTGCAAGCAGGCAGTCGTGAGTTCGATCCCTGGTACCGATAAAAACGAAAAAGACCAAAAACAAAAACAAAAAAATACCAATTATTTATATAGCATTTACAGTGTATTGAGTTGTGTTATTCTGTTTCTGGTCACTAGCACAAATATCTGAGATGTCAGCTTATTAAAAGCAAAGTTTTATTTTAGTTCATTTTTGGAGATTCGAGATGATGACTGATAGCCCCATTGCTTTGGGTTTGAGGCAGGACAGGGGGATCACCAAGCTGCACTGTCCCCCTTGAGGTACACACACTGCCATAACCGAAAGACTCTACACCTTTTAAAATTTCTACGACTAAAATTTCTATGACTTTGAGCCAGGGATTTAGCTCAGTGGCATAAGCGCCTGCCTTGCAAGTACACGGTCATGAGTTCAATCCCTGATACCAAAAAAGAAAAAAAATAAATTTCTACGACCTCCTAGTAATGGCAACTTGAGGACCAAGACTGTCATACGTGGAACTTTGAAAGACACCTAAGATCCAAATTATAGAGCTGGGGAGATAGCTTATTGGCACAAGCACCTGCCTGGCAAGCATGAAGTTGTGAGTTTAATCCCTGGTCCAAAAAAAATTAGCAGTAAGATCCAAATGATAAGGGCTGGCATGTAGCTCAGAGGTATAGCACTTGCCTAGCATTCATAAGGTCCTGAGTTCAGTTCCCAGCAGCACACACATAATCAAGATAAATGACATGGATAGTTTTTTTTTTAAAGATCCAAATGATAGAATAGGTGTTGTAAATAATCTAGAGGTTAAAGTACTTTTCAGGAGGATACACATAGATTATATCCAAACATGTCATTCTATATAAGAGACCCCAGCATTTTCAAATTCTGATATCTGCAGGGAGCCATGAGATCAATTCCATGTGGACACCAACAAGCAACTGTGTTTCTAGTTTTCATTCTTGTCATCAGGGATGGGCTTTCCTGATACAGTCTATACAGGAGGAAATAATAAACACAACCGGCTGTGTTTCTAGCCCATCCACGTCGGACACTGGGAAGGCGGTGGTGTGGCAGTCCATTCCCTTTCCTGCACCAGTCAGATCAGAACATTTCTGTTTATGGATGTTAACAAAGCTGTTACTGGACAATTAAACCCAGTTGTCCAAGGGATTCTTGGAAATTTAAGAAGCATTCAAAAAACAAACTTCTGGCTATAATAATGGGAATTTTCTGCAGTGAAAACCAAGCCTGTCTCCAAGCTGTTTTCTATGTCCTAATCTCCTGCCCCGCAACCTCTAAATAACCCTTTACCCTATGACAGACCATAGCAGCACAGGAGTGGCGTGGAGACCTGGACCCTTTCTATCTCCTCAAGGGGGTGGCTCCCAAATGAAAGCTCTACACACAGGCAGCCACTAGGAGCTTGAAATAAATGTTTTAATGTCTCCAAAGAGAGCCACCCAGCACATCCTGAGCATAAGTCCCCAGTATCAAAGTTCCAGGTGAATGATAAATAACTCCAAAATTTGTAAAACCAAACCAATGCATTTTGGGGACAAAACTATACAACTTTCTAGGGAGGAACCACCACAGTAAACCTTTGCTTTAGAGAAATAAGGACTGCAGGCGTAGCTCAGTGGTATCACTTATGTGCAGGGTCCAGACTTCCATTCCTACCACAGCAAAAAAGAATATACATGTAGACGTGCACACACACACACACACAGAGTATACACAAAGATATAATCCTTGTGTGGTTTCTTAAGCCATATACACACATATGTATGGAGCCCATACATCTAAGAGAAATATAACAAAACCTATATAACATATTTATTTGTGACAATTGATTATCTGGAAGATCAGAAAAATCCTTGAGGATCTGCAGCAACTGTATGTTTACTAACAATGGGGAAAAAAGTGTTCCCTGGATCAACTGAAAAGCAAATTACCACAAAAGTACGTATAACGCATTATAATTCTGCTTCTTGAAGGAAAAAAACTATAAAAGAGCAAAGACAAAAGTCAGAAAGAGTGCCTATTTTCTTCATTTTCATAGTCTAGTATTGTTGATATTAACATAATTGTATATTATTGATACAGATAGCATTTAATATTAGCTAACAATATGATCACATCACTGTTATTATTACTCAGCGAGTGTTTTGCCCTGTTATTTCCTTATATTATCGTTTTGCATGATTCATATTTTATGTATCTGCATTTCACATTATCTGTCCAAACCCAGCTTTATTCACACGAAGCAATTTTTTAAAAAAATAAGACTGTATGAGGTCCCTCCCTCCTCTTTCTATTTACTGTCTTTTCCTTCCTGGCTCGTTTTCCTCCTCGCACTGGCACCCTACCCGGCCTTGCTTTGGAGACGCCCGCCGTCCTCCAGCCGGCGCCCCCAGCACCGGGCACCCGAGCGCTGCAGCCGCGAGCTCCGCGGAAGGTGCGCGCCCGTGGGAACCGGGGGCGCCGCGCGGGCCTGGCCGGGCGCACAAAGGGCGCGCACACGGCGGGCCGGCAGAAGCCAGCAGACTGCTTTTGTGCGTCCTTCATGTTAATTAACTTTTGTGAGAACCTCCATGTTAATTAACTTTGCTCGAGCTTTCCCTAGACTTGAAAGCTTTGGAGTGGTTTGTTTTTGTAAAATGCTTTGACTCCGGGGAGAGCCGCTTGAAGAGGGAGAAAAGGAGAAACAAAAAGAAAGAAAGGGAAAAATTTTAAGTGGAACTTTTTCTTACCGGGAAATTTCTTCCCTCGTCTCGGTGACCCCCCCTCCCAGCCCCCAAGCACCGTCTCCGCCGCCGGAGACGATTTTAATGGTCTGCTCCGTACCCCGGACCGCGCAGCAGGAGCGCACCCCGCGGCCGTGCAGCCAGCTTGGCCTCGCCCAGTGGAGGGAGAGGCGCGCGTGGGAAAGGAAGCGAATCCAAAGCAGAAGCGGATTTCTTACCATCTAAAGAAAAGGGGAAATGGAACTAGGGTTCCGAAAGTGCTTAGCACCCTGATGACGCGCACAACTAGTTGCCTCTTGCAGGCTGCGGAACTTGGTGTGCCTCAGCTAACGCTTTTCTAGAAATGCTTGAATCAGATGTTCACCAAATCTTATCCGTCCACCAAGTCGTTTTATTTTTAAGTATTTTGAAGTTGCCCACATCACTGGTCCTCATTCTTAAATATGTCAGCACCTACCTATTTATGCTTAGTATTCGTAAAATTTATGTACAATCAAATGCTCTGATTTTTTTTCTTTTGTACCAAGGATCAAACTCATGACTTCACGCTTGCCAGGCACTGAACTAAAGCCCCGCCCCAAAATGCTCTCATCTTAAGCTAATGTTTGATGAATTTCAAGTGCATACAATTTGCTTTTGGTCCTACTTATTTTGAAATAATTTCAAAGTTAGCCAAAAAATGCTAAAATAATACAATATTTCTCGCTTGACCTTTACCCAAATTCACTTTTTAAAAATTTATTTATTTATTTATTTATGCTATGTGATCCAGACTGGACTTGAACTGACTATGTAGCCCAGGCTGTCCTCAAACTTGCAGTGATCTGCTGCCTTAGCCTCTTAGAGTTTGGTTCCTGGTACCAAAAAACAAAACAAAACAAAACAAAAACCCAAAAAGCAAAAAACAATTTTTTCATCAGTCAAATATTATAACATTTTTGTTTTCTTTTAATAATTGCTTCCAATTATTAAGAATCAATTTGATCCATTCATTCTTTCTTGTTTCTAAGTATTTGTAGATACATTTCCTAGTTAGACTGTCTTTATGCCAGTCTTTGAAATGTAAATTCTACCTATGACCATAGCACCCCCAAACGTACTCAATCTCATCTAAAATACAAGTTCTTTGATGGATAATATTGCTAACCTTGTGAGTGGTGGCTGATTGATGTAATGGTGTGCTGATAAATTAACAATCAGATCTCTGGGGAAAGTAGCCTAATTTATAAAATTTGCTTCTGTGGCATATGTCCTTCTGCCAGGGCTGATTTTAAGCTACAAGTGGATGTCACTGAACCCACAGTTGGGACAGATGGTAATAATCAGTCCGCAGCCGTGGAGCGAGCTGTGAGCCACTGAGCCCTCCTATCTCCTACCTAAATAATGTCAGTGGCCCCTAAGCCTCGTAATTCTGGACTCCACCAAATCTAGCGTTTGTGATTGGTTCATTGTCTAGCGCTTGGATTGGTAGGGTGCGTGCTACACCCGCCTAGGGGTGGAGCCTTCATACAATGTAAAGGTGGAAGAGTCTGTCACTTACTCTTGCCAGTGCAAGCTTGCTGTTTGCAGCCGCCATGCCACCCTGCCTTGGAGCCAGCAGAGTACGGACTGAAACCCCCAAGAACTGTAAGAAATAAATCTTTATGTCCCTCGCTTTGGGCGTCAGGTATTTTGTCTAAACAGTGAGTAAAAGGTAAGACACTGGTGCTTTGAGTTGATCAGACATGTATCCATGGACATGTATCCATTGGTCACTTACTGTTGGACTTGTCTGAAGTAAGTTGCCTATGCTTCATTTGTATCGTTCACCTCTATTTCTCATTTTTATGGATGACTTAAGGTTCCTTCCCTACACTTAGCATCCACAAGCTTGTAGTGGTGGTAGGAATCTCCTGGGATTTGGTTTTTATTTCTCTGTGTGCAGGTAATTTGCAAGCTATGCTTTTCTCTCTAAAGTAGTAGCGCTGAAGGCATGGGTCATGTGTTGGTGTCATTGGCATTCCTTTGTAATTTTATGGTTTGGGTATACCTGTTGCAAGGCTAGAAAGAGATTTTGAGCCAGGAAGCTACTGATATCCCAATAATGAAGTGTCCCAATAATGACACTCTTGACTATAGTTTTATTATTACATTCAATGATTGTTCAATGTCAAATTAACTTAAAGCACGAGCTTTTCACTGTATCTCACTTCAAGTTAGACTGAATTCTCTGTGCTAAACCCGTGCATCTCTATAAGCAAAGCATAGTTTTAACATCTAGGCAGACTAATTAATATGGTGAGGGGTAGAGGTCATATCTATAATTCTGGGTCAGTGAGGTTGGTGAATTGATCCAAGAAAAACTTAAGGTCGGGTTTCATCCAGCTGTCAAACCAGCCTGTCCTCGATATATTCTGACCAGGCAGAAGTGTTTGGTCTTTGGTAGCAGTGGGGAAGGAAAGAAGGAAGTGTGTCACAATAGATTTGAAGCTGGTTTTAATTTTGGTGTACGATAGAGAAACAGTCTCAGTGTTACCAGTATTCAGTATTCAGAAATGCATTTAATGTTCATATTTTAATTCATCCCAACGTGTCCCACAGGTGAAGGTCAGTCAGTCTTTGTGTTTACACTCGTGCCTAGCATAGATCCATGAATAAAGTTGTTGGTTTATTGATTTAGTTTATTTTTGTTTCACGTTGCAAAACTCTCTTGTTTTGAGTGCCAGCGTAGTCATACAATCAAAAATTCGGCAAAGTACATACAATCTACCCCATGTACCCTGGCACGGGCTGCAACTCCATGTACTCATATATTTACATTCAGTGAACATTTTGAGCACCAGTTTCGGGGATTCTTCTAAGGACAGTGGACTGGAAGTGTGGCTCACTTCCTAGCATATGAAAGGCCCTGGTGCCAACCCAGCATCACAAGAGGAAAGAGAAAAAAAGAAAAAGAAAACAAATCTGACATGGAGCTAGTCCTGAGGGTGGTAGAACCCCAAGTCTTTGCTGCTTTTCTGCCTCCAACTTTTATTTTAATTTTAGACACCTTGTGTGTCTAACACCCACACAACTGAATGAAAAGTTAAACAATCCAACTTAAAGTTTTCATCTATACCTTTTGCCTATATTTTCAGATTTTTCGTTCAGCCATTGAAGCAACTCGCTGTTTTTATGAATCTGTCATTGTGATGGTAAAGCACTCAAATTTAACTTTTATTTTTCATTCTGTTTTGATGTATCATCCACACAATCACAGTTTGATAAACCTGGAGAAAAATTTCATTTTCTAGCTAATAATTAACAATGGAACATTTTCAGTAGACTACATAAACATTAATAGAATTTTGAATTTTGGTTTCTTAAAGAATTTGTTGTAAACTTTATGTCCTAGTTACTGCTCTCATCACTGAGATGCAATACCCAACACCTACAAGCTAAGGAAAAAAGGTTTATTTGGTTCATGGTTTGTAGAGGTTTCAGTCCATAGTCTACTGGCTCCAAAGAAAGGCGGCATAGCAGAGGGGCATTGGCAGAGGAGAAGGAGGTCATGGGATGGCAGACAGAAAGCAGAAAGGATCAAAGGAATAGTAGGAAGGGCATGTACTTTCAGGCCCAAACCAGGGACCCAACTCTTCACACCAGGCTTCATCTCCCAAAATCACATGCAACTATAAACCCATCCGTGATTTCCTGTATATCAGCTATTAATGCACTGATGAGTATCACACACTCATGACCCAGTTGCCTCTCCCAAATTCCACCTATGAGCTCATGAGGCATTGGGGGAACATCTAAATATAAACCATAACACTTTAGTCTGTTATTTTGATGGAAAGAGGTGCATATGTCTTCAGAAGACTGCAGTGTTTTAAAAACTTTCGTTCACAATTGCCTTCTGGTAACAGAAAGAAATTTAAGCTTTAACTAACTGGTTTTAGGCTAATTTGGTTTGGTAAGGTAACAACCCAGATGGAAATTCTGAATCTGAAGAGGATCCTACAAATCAGATATGCATCCAAAGGATTTTGAAATGTGTGTTTCTATGCAAATACATCCTTTTGGTTATTGACAATACGATTTTCTCACAATGATTCCTCTGCACAACGTGATATAAACCCCTCTTGGGAAGCAACTTGCTTTGAAGCAACCCATCATGCTTGGCTCTTTAGAGCTTGTAATTTTTCTTTGCTCATGGTGTATTGACCAACATACCTCTCATTTTGTGTGTCACAGAAGACCCTCATCATGCTGCTTCAGCTTTGTTAGTTGACTGGGTAAGGGCCACCCTGTTTAATTTCCTAAATTCACTGAAATGCAGAAATGCTTTTTTACTCCTCATCGGAAATATACAGCTATACAGAAAATTGTGTTGGCTGGGATATATAGAAGTTTAAAAAGATGCATGATCAAAAATGTCTCTATACCTATTTTCTTCAGTATTTGTGTTATGAAAGGAGGTTGGATTTTTTCAAAGGCTTTTATTTACACCAGTTGAGATGATCATGTGATTTTTGTTCTTTATGTTTATTGATGTATTACAATTATTGATTTATCCATGAAGTGTACTTGCTCATGATGTATGATCTTTTTGATGACTTGTTGTCATTGTTGTTTTGATACTGCACTGCAAATATTTGGGGGGAATTAAGAATGGAACCCAGGGCTTTGTGCATGCCTAGCATGCACATTACCACTGAGCTACAATACACCCCAGTTCCTTGTTTTATTTTGCTTTTGTTAGTCTATTTGCTAATTTTCTTTAGTGCATCAATATTGTTCTGTGGTAATGAATAGTTTGTTTAATTTAACAACAAACTAAACACCCAAATAACTGACTGCTGGCCAAATAAGATACTATTGCAGATTTTCCCCAAAAATAGGTATTATCAGATGTAACCAATTCTAAAATCTTTTGGCTATATAGTGTCACCCAAAATGGTATTAACTTTCACTTGCTGACTAATAAGACAGCCATTGGCCTAGTTCTGTACAAATGCTACTCTGTTGAAATTACATTTTAAAAACTAACAAATCTTAATATCTTATAGGGTAGCTTCTCCAACCTTGTTTGTACTGTCTAACATAATAGCTTGCTCTGTGTGTTTACTGAGCCCTAGAAATGTGGCTAGTTAAAACTGAGATCTGCTCTAAGTATAAAGTACACACCAGATTTTGAAGATCTAGTACCAAAAATGTAAAATACTTGAAGTTTTTCTGTGGGTTACACATTGAATTGCTAATGCTTTGAGTAGACTGGTTAAATAAACTATATTATTAAAATCAATTAAATTTATTTCTTTTTGCTTTTTTAATATGGCTGCTAGAAAATTTTAAATTCTATACAGGGTGTTAATCTTTGACTCTTTGTTTCTCTTAGTGCTACTCTAGATCTTTTTAACTTTATATTGCATATATAGTAAAAATCAGTAACCTACACTTTTCCTACAAGCTTTCTAGCTGATCAGATTTTTCAAGTGTGTTAACATAAAGTTATTCAGTTATAACAGTTTCTTATGATCTTTCTAGTATCTGCAGCATTTGTGGTGATATCTCCTTTTTTAGCACATTCCTGATTTTGGTTATTTTTGCTTTCGCAAATAAGGAACAAATCAATGCTTTTCCTTTGTTTTATTAATCAGTTGTATCAGAAGCTTGTGAATTATTCATCTTTTTAAATAACTAAAAGCAACTTTTTGGACTTGGTTTTATATGTTTTCCTTCTATATACTATTTTCTTCTTTTTTGCCTCATTCTGTTCATTGTTTCCTCTTGCTTTTTTAAATTATTGAGTTCTGCTCTGTTTTATAGTATTCCACATGTTTGTTATTGTTGTCTTTGTTTTTGAGACAGGGTCTTGCTATGTCGTTCAGACTGGTCCTGAATTCACTATGTAGCCCTGGCTGGCCTTGAACTCACAGCAGTTCCCCTGCATCACCCTTACAGATTACAGGAATGCACCACCATGTCTGGATCCAAGTTTTAATACATGTTATTGCATGATGCAGTAGTGCAGTTTAAGTATTTTTAAATTTTTATTGTTATTTTTAAATTTGATCAATAATATACTTATGAATATCTTTCATCATTTCCAAACAAATGGAAATGTTTTCTTTTAATTATTGATTTGAGGTTTAATAATTAATTTTTAACAATTTAATTGTGCTCAAAGAAAATTCCTCTACAAAATTGGCTGAGAGAAGCTTTTATGAACCAATATATTTTGAATTTTTGTGTATTTCTCATTTGTTTGAAAAGAGTATTGTGCAGTTTTTAGGGACTGGGTTTATATATCATTAGTTCAAGTTCGTTAATCATGCTCAAATTTTCTACATTGTCCATTTTTCTTTCAATTACTGAGAGAACTGTTCTAACTTTTCTCCTCTAGGTGTGCTTATCTGTCAATTTTTAATTTAAGTATATTGAGATTATACTGTTAGGTACCTATAAATTTGAACTCATTTTTCATGTGAACCTAATCAAGTACTATTATGAACTGGTTCTTAAAATATTATAGACACCTAAGTTAGATAGCAACATTCAGGCAATCAGACAGGCTGGGCCCCCAAGAGAGTAACTGTAAAAGAGGCAAACATGCATCTCATGGCTGCAGGTGCATCTGTTGAAGACCAAGTCTCAAGATAAAGATGGAATGATCAGACCTACATGCCTCCCCAAGGGAAAGCAATAAATTAAAGATTACACTATAACTGATATCACCTGGTTTAATAGAGCATACATAGACATTGGTCATCCAAGTGAGTGACCAGGCCATTTTGATTTATTGTTTTCTAAAAAGGTTTTTATTCTTTTGTTCACTTTTGTGTTCACTTGCTGTGTGACCTATTTTCCTATTGAATCAATATTACCTAAGCAGCTAGATTTGTAATCTTACTGGTTGATTAGTTTTGATCCACATTGCTTCATGATTTTGCATTCACCTTGAGATCTTGCACCGTAAGTTTTTTTTGAGAAGTGGCCTTGTTGACACTTTTGGGTCCCCTACTCTCTCTCAGGAGCTTGCTCTCTCAATAAATTTTTCTTATTCTTGATCTCCATTTTTCCTTAGAATTTATTCTTCAATTTTGGGGCACACAAATTCAGCATGTCTGACATCTAGCAGGTTGAGAGTTACATTTTCCCCCAACATCATTTGGAGGTCCGTGACATAATTGAAAGGAAATAACAGTTTGCTTTTGTTGTATGTATTCTGGATTGTGACTTGTTCAGATAAGTAGAAACTGTCATCCTCATTTGTTAATTGCTTATGCCTTGTCATTTTTATACATTGTTTTCGTTAAAATGATGATAAATTTGAGAACATAGGAAGATTGTGATGTTTCTTTGATGGACACTTCACTTTTATAGGCAAAATCTTATATTCCAGGTTTTTTTTTATGTTCTGTATTAGGACTTACTAGTTGCTGAATGTATTGGTAGTCCTTGCTAGACCTGTTTGACTTGTTTTGACTATTGTGGTTTGTAGTCTTATCTGAAACAGTGGTACTAGGGAAAGGTAATGTTAAAGTGTTCCCTAATGAACTTTGATGTTAACCAGACTGTAAATTTATGAAATTTAGCTTATATTCAGGAAATATATATACCTTTAATAAATTATAGCACTCTAACCTCGAGTTAAAAGGCAACAGGCTGGCAGCTGTTCTTAAGAAGTGAAGGACAGGTTTCATTAGGACAGTCTGGCCTGATCCTTGCTTCTACATTCTAGAGAAGAATGTCGAATCTGTTCTGCCTTGGTTTACTTTCAGGTCTGATTTTCCACTGGTGAGGAGGCAATCTTAGCTTTTGGATACCCCAGTTTTACCTTTCCAGGCTGAGGCTGATGATTCATGGGAAAATTGTCTCAATAACTCACCATAAGCATAAAAAGAAAAGACTTCCATTTTTCTGATCTCATTTCTGATGGTTTCCTGTCACTGTGTACCTTCTCCTTTTTAGAGGTATGTTTCTGCCAAAGATTAGATGGGGAGGAATGTGAACTACCCCAGCCTTTCCCTCCTATTCAACAACTAAGAATTTTTAAATTGAATCCACAGAAAATGAGGATTTGCTAATGCCAAAGACAGGAAAGTTATCTTATATGAGGAAGTCATACTCTCTCTCTAGATCAGATGAAACATTAAAATTTTGCCCACCATGAGAATGCACATAAAAGCAGTCTCCTCATTTAGTGTCCTGGGTACAATGTCCTGGGAATGGGAAACTGAACCTGACACCCTGTGGAAAGAACTGACTTCTGGCTGACCAGAAGTAGCTATTTCCTAAAGCACAATATTTAAGAAACAAAAACACATTTAGTTTAAGGGAGAATCACCAAACTCCTGGCTCTCTCTTCCCTCCTGGGCCTTCCCTCCTAGGCCATCATTCATGTATGTAGGAAAGTACTTTCACTATGTGTAAATTGTAGTTGCTGGATATGGGTACAGCTTTTTTTTTTTTTTTTTTTTTTGTCTTTTTTCCTTTTTATCAGTACCGGGGATCGAACTCACAACTGCCTGCTTGAAAGGCAGGCGCTTATGCCACTGAGCTAAATCCCCAGCCCCTATGGGTACAGCTTTTAATCTGTGAATTTCATAAATGTGCTATGGTATAGAGATACAAAAATTTTAGATTGAATTTTGAGTAAAACATAGCCTTGTCTTGCTGCTACAAAAGATTGTCTAGGTGATTAGGTGGATAGAGCAAATGCTGGGGCCCAGGGAAGGATTTTCTGAGACATTACTTGCTTCTCTTTATTACTGGAAGTGATCTCTTTTGCAGGTTGTGAAGTACACAAACAACTTCCAATTTGCCCCTTTGATTGTTTCCCCTTCACTGTCTTTCAAAGAAGTGCAAAGCAGTTGTACAGGTCTCTTGATTATTGGTTTAATTTTGCTAGCAATGCTTCCTTCTTTAAACATGACTTTTATAACTGGAATCAATTGTAGCTTGTGCTTTTAGAAACATGCTGGAGTTAGGAGTGTGAATTTACAAAGAAGGTAGGGGTGCACATCAGTAAGTGTAGCTGATTGGACACTACCTGTCTTCTGGTCACTCTCCAGATAGCAGGCACCTGCTGTAGGGCAAATCATCTGAGGGATTCCTTGAAAGAATATGGAAACCAAGCAGGAATTAAAAGGCACATCTGAGGGGAGGAGCAGAGATGGTGGATAGATAACAGCTGGCTACAGAGGCTCCCTGAGATAGTCAACTTAGAATTCAACATAATACAGAGTGGTGAGCCCCAGACAGACAGAGATGAATTCTCTTGACCCAAGAAGAAATTAAGCCAACTTGCCGACCATCCAAGGTCCTGCCACGATTGGCCAAGGTACCGCCATGACTTGCCAAGGTACTACCTTGACTTGCTGAGGTCCCGCCGTAACTTGCCGAGGTCCCACTGTGACTTGCTGGGCCATCCGGGGTCCCACTGCTTCAACATTGAGTTTGGGGGTCAGCAAGCCAAAAGAAGAGCTGAGTTGGTAGGGAGCCTACATCAACCTGTGGTGAGTGATAGGACTGGAGCCATTCCATAGAAAGGGGGGCTCCGGCAGATGGCATTCTGGGACCAGGCAGGACTGGCAAGTACAAGGGGCAGCAATGACTTCAGTCAGTTGTTCCCTTCCTGAACGGGTTTGGTGGCGTGAGCTAGGCCTGGGTCATGTGACCTGGCTGAGACCCAATAGGTTATCCGAGGTCAAGTGCCTGCAGCGGTGGTACACACTAACCACACTGGCCAAGTGGGGCCTCAGAAGTTTGGCTGGTCCTGAGGGGAGGTGGCGCAAAGTAACACAATAGTGCAGGCCACAGCAGCTTGACTGATCCAGAGGGGAAGGGCCAGCATATTGTGTCCCTGTCTGCAACTTGCTAGCACACGACAGTGTGAAGGGTCATCTAGCCAGCATGCTTCAGAAGAATTGTAACCAACAAAGAAAGAAACTGGGGCCTCTGGAAGAAGCAAAAAAGATGGGAAGAGGAAGCAACAACAAAAAGTCCCCAAGCCCCCAGGTAAATACAAAAGGGAATGAGAACAGCAAACATGCAATATCAGACACGGCGCCAATGGACATAAAGAGATATATTCAGGACCTCATAGACGAGTTTAAAAGTGAAATATTTAGCCAAATAAAGCAAGATATAAAAAGATTAATGAAAGAGATATTAAGCACCCCTCAAGCAGACACAGACAGAAGAAGGGAGAAACTCATCACAGGAGAGAACCATTTGGTGAAGAATATAAAAAATGTAGAATATATGAAGCAGATTCAAAGAAATCACCAGGAGATTAAAAAACTCTATGGAAAGATGGCAAATCAGCTTGAAAGAAACTAAAAATAAATTATCCAAACTGGAGGGCAATTTTGCAGTGTGGGAGTATTAAAGGGAAAACTTTTTAAAAATAACAAGGAAACAAGCAGTAACAATACACAGGCTAGAAGATGACAAAAGGATCTATAACTTGAGAATAAAGAATGTGAATGAAGAAGCTGGGATACAAACAACAACTACAAAGGTTATTCACAGAAATAATTACGGAAAACTTGCCAAACATAGGAAAAGGAAATGATATTCTGATATATGAGGCATACAGAACTCCAGCCACCTACAACCAAAACAGAGCTACACCCAGGCATATAATAATCAAGATCCCAGAAATTCAATATAAGAACAGAATATTAAAAGCTGTTAGAGACAAGAACCAGATAACCTACAGAGAAAGGCCCATCAGAATAACAGCAGACTTCTCGACACAAACCATCAAGTCAAGAAGAGCCTGGAGCAAAATATTCCAAGCCATGAAAGAAAATAACCTCCATCCCAGATTGATATACCCTGCTAAACTGTCTCTAGAAATTAATGGAGAAACAAGATGCTTCCAAGACAAAGAGGAACTTGGGAAATTTGCAACCACCAATCCAACTCTACAGAGAATACTCCAGGGCATTCCAGAGAGAGAGAAAAATACTAGGACTCCAGGAACAGTGGCAGAGAGGCCTCAATGAATGGAGCAGAAAACAGAATGAAGAAGATAAGCAGACAACTGACGGTAAAAAAGGAGCATAACAGAAATGAGGCACAGAAGATTTTATTCAAAACTGATATGATTGATAGTATCAAGTCTCAGAGTATAGGCAAGTACACTGAAGGTGACAAGACTCTACGATACACATTCTGGTTTGATAACTGCTGGTTTTTGAAGTTCTATACTATATAAAAAGTTGTGTTTTTAGTAATACTGTTCTGTACTGATATATTCAATTATACTAAGTCTGACTATATAGCCAATTCTATTGGAGATAACAAGAGACAATACAGGAACCATGGTAGAACTCTGTACAACGGTCTTATATGTTTATTTCATTTCATGTGTTTATAGGAATATGTTTTGTTTTGCCTTGCTTTGTTTTGTTTCTCTCTCTAATGTAGAAAGGATAGAAATACATGTTAAGACTCATGCATGTGTAGAATCTATAAACAGTTTATGAGAACTGATATTATGACACATGATGAGATGAACAGATACTTTAAAGAAAAAGAGACACTAAAATACCCAGTGATGATCCTGTGAAACCCAGAAATAGTATTATTCTTTGTTCAGAGTGATATTAGCCTGCTTGGGTTTATTCAATCTCAACATAATTGAAGATATGGATAACTGCATGTATGTTTAAGTGTATAGGATTGCTAACCATATTTCTAAGTTTTTTTGGATATTTGAACAGAACTGGTTGCAATATCACTGTTTGAATCCCCATTTTATATGCTCCAGTGTAGTATCTTGAATAACTATTTGTAAGAAGACAATCTGTAATCATCAACTAGTGATTTCTTACTGTTTATTTTTTTCTTTGAAATTATGTATTATTTCTACCTGTTTTCTGTTTGATTTAGTCTTTCTTTAAATTAAATTATTTTAAAATTTTATTTAAATTAAATTTTAAAAAAAGACACTATAGTACTCAATGCTGATCACGGAGTGTCATGATGTGAAATCTAGCAGTACTATTATTCTTTGTTCAGAATGATTTTAACCTGCTTTAGTTTGTTTAATCAAAACATAAATGAAGATATGGATAACTGCATGTATGTTTAAGTGTATAGGATTGACAACCATGTTACTAAGTTTTTGTTGGACAGTTGAACAGAACTGTTTGCAGTTTCGCTGTTTGGATTCCCACTTTACACGTTCCATTTTTATATCGTGAACAACTATTTATAAAACGGCAATATGTAAACATCAACTAGTGAAAAAAATAAAAG
Source organism: Cavia porcellus (assembly GCF_034190915.1). NCBI lineage: Eukaryota > Metazoa > Chordata > Mammalia > Rodentia > Caviidae > Cavia > Cavia porcellus. Next base: position 21,815,745 of record NW_026947500.1, read on the forward strand.
GAACATCTACTTTCCCCTAATTATTTTGCAGCTGGTAAACTCAATGTCAAATTCTCTTACTCCTTTGGAATGTATTCTTAAGCACTAGAAATTGTTCACGCCTCACATGTTGAGAAAAAGTTGTTTCATATTTTCTGTACCTGTACCTGTACCTCCCTAGAGGCAGAATGGAATGGAGAGGGAAATATTGATGATACTATTTCACAACAAGAATTGTACTGTAAGAGAGAGGGCAAATAGTCAGAATTACCTTACTGTTTAGACTTTATATTAAGAGGCAATACCTACCTGTGTTCAAAATGTAAATGTAAGCCATAGAAAACCAGACATGTCTGGCCCTTAAGGCACAGTCACATGTATCTAGTATTACTGAGCCTGAGACTGCCTTCCCTTCCTCTTTAAATCCTAAGATGAGGCTTCCAAGGCAACCTTAGTTAAAGCCTCATCCACTATTATGAACCTGAGGTTCCCCTCACTTGCCCTTTAGATCCTAAGGATGAGGTTTCAGGACAACCTTAATTAAAGCCTTTACTGAACTATATACATCCCTTTCTGATTTTGTTCAAGTTCCTCAAGGACAGTATACCTTACAACAGGTTAGTGGAGAATTTACCCTGCTGGTATCCATAGGTCCTTTTCTCTCAATGACCTAAACCAAATCTGGGAAAGTTTTCAGATTACCCTAACAAGTACATTGATGTCTTTAGGGGACTCACTCAGACCTATAAACTAGGCTACAAAGGTGTAATATTACTCTTAAATCAAACATTGACTTCTAATGAGGGACCAGGAGCTTTACAAGCTGCTGTTACATTTAGAGATGAATATGGTATTGTTAATTTTGCAAGGCCAGAAGACAGGCAGAGACGAACAGATGATCCCTACTAGTGCCTATATAGTCCCTACACAAGATCCATACTGACCTACCACCAGATGGGAGATTAGAGTAGAAAATATCTTTACACATGTATTCTTGAATGTCTGAGAAAAAAAGAACTAAGTCCTTCCATTATTTTAAATTGTCAGCTATTCATCAGAAGAAAGAAGAGAACCATTCTGTTCTCATAGATCATTTACAAGAGGAATTGCTAAAACATACATCCTTAGCTCCTGATTCAGTAAAAAGATTATTCTTTTTTTTAAAGACAGGTTATTCCTAAAGACAAGTTTATTACCCAGTCAGCCTCTGATATTAAGAATATGCTACAAAAGATGGCTTTTGCTACAGGTAACTCACTCAATACTTAAGTAAAAATTGTTTTCTCAGTATTATATAATCGAGACCAAGAAGAGGCCAAGGGAAAAAAACAACACTGAGATTCCATCTCACTCCAGTATGAATGGCTGTCATCGTGAAATCATCCAATAACAAATGCTGGAGGGGCTACAGGGAAGTAGGAATTCTTCTTCTCCAGTATTGTTGAGAATGTAGACTGGAGCAAGCACTGTGGAAATCAGTGTGGAGATTCTTCAAAAAAGTAGTATTAGAGGTCCCATTTGACCCAGCTGTCCTCATTCTGGGTATCTTCCCAGAAGAATTACCACAGCGATATATGTGCACCCATGTTTATAGCAGCACAATTTGTAATATCTAAATTTTGGAAACAACTCAAGTGCCCATCAACTGAGGAATAGCTAAAAAATATGTGGTATTTTCATGCAATAGAATTCTACTCAACTATAAAGAAAAACTCAAGGCTTTTATAGATAAATGGATGCACTTGGAGACTATACTTGTAAGTGAAATAAATCAGACTCAAATGTGTGAACTTTATACTATCTCTTTAGTGTAAGAAACTTAAAGGGTAAATAAGACCCAAAATCTACAATAGGCATCATAAAAGGTAAAGAAACTGCTCAAAAGAAAAGAACAACTGAGATGGGGGAAAGGAAGGGAGAAGAAAAAGAAATCTATATATATATATATTACTACTGATTTATTTTAGTCCATTGAAAAGAATGGTTTGTTCTTATATTGTATAATCAAATTTTCATGCCTATGTCTTGTAATCTGAGAAGCTACTTTGAAGGTAATAATATACAATATAGTAATCATTGTTAATTTCATATTGTCTTGTTATGAAATTTCTATCATCATTTTTATTGTTTTTTCTTTTAAAAATATTATTAAAAGCTACTTAACAAAACTGACCACTAATAAATTGGAGAATTCAGAAGAAATAGATATATTCCTATATATATGTTTATTTATATATTTCTAGTTTATATATATATAAACCGAACCAAGAAGATTTAATAATCTTGCATAATCCAATAAAAGGCAATCAATTGAAGAAGTAATTAAAAACCTATCAACTCAGAAAAGCCCAGGTCCCAACAGATTCACTGCCAAATTCTACAAGAACTTTAGGAAAGATATAATGCCAATATTTCTCAAACTCTTGAATGAAATTGAAAGGGAAGGAATAATAAAGGAATCTATTTCTCTGATTCCAAAAACAGACAAGGACCCAGTCAACAAAGAGAACTATAGATCCATCTCTTTAATGAATAAAAAAGTAAGAATCCTCAATGAGATACTGGCAAACAGAATGCAGTGAATCATCAAAAAGATCATACATCATGACCAAGTTGACTTCTTCCCTTGGATACAAGGATGGTTCAACAAAGGCAAATCAATAAATGTAATACAGCACATAAACAGAAGCAAAGACAAAAGTCACATGATCATCTCAATAGATGCAGAAAAGGCCTTTGATAAAATCCAAACATTTTTTCATGATCAAAATGCGGAATAAGAGAGGTATAGAAGGACCTTATCTTAATCTGATAAAAGCCATCTGTGACAAATCACTGGCTAGCATATTGAATGGGGAGAAGTTGAAAGCTTCCCTCTAAATTCAAGAACAAGACAGTGACGGCCACAATCACCACTCCTGTTTAACATACACTCAAAACATTAGCAAGAAGTAGACAAGAAATAGAAATAAAAGTGATATATATATTTTTCCTGATGATTTGTTCCTCTACACAGAAGACACAAAAAATTCTACCAAAAGACTCTTAGAATTACTCAACAATTAGCAGAATACAAAATCAACACACAAAAGGCAATACCATTTGTCTAAAGCACCAGTGACACTGAGAAAGAAATTAGGCACTGTTTCCAGTCTCACTGTTTGAAAGTCCACTTTATAGGCTTTAATTTTGTAACTTGAACAACTATTTCTAAGATAACAATATGTAATCTATTAACTAGTAATTTCCTACTGTTTATTTTTTCTGAAATTCTGTATAACTTGTACCCTTTTTCTGTTTTTTTTCTTTTCCTCCTTAAATAAAAAAAAGCAACTCAAAATACATCAAGAAAAATTAAACACGTAGTGATTAACTTAAAGAAATGAAAGACTTCCAAAACTAAAACTACAGTACTCTGAAAAAGAATATAAAAGAGAATTGAAAATGGTAGCCATGCAGACCACTGGGTGTAGAAACAGAAGCCAACTTCTTCTTGTGAGCCAGTGGCAGCCATGTGGACTGGTGGAAGGAGAGGCAAGAAGTCAGCCACTTCCTGTGAATCAGTGGCAATCACAGGCCACAAGGAGGAGAAACAAGAAGCCAACCCCTTCCTGTGAGTCTGTTGGTGCACAAGCTGGGAAACATGAAGAACAAAGCCCTATCCTCCTTCCATAAGCAACCTGCTATCCAGAGCAACACAGGCTGGGATGGTAGCTACTGAGGTAGAAAAACCCCAACTGAATGCTTACAATGTTTAGTATTTGATTGACTTTGCAGGCCAGTGGTCTGAGCATCTATGTGGAGGGTAACAACATGCAGTATAGCAATTCTGGGGAATTTCCTTCTGAAGTTGGTAGCCATTGTTAATTCCCTATTATTTGGTTTTAAAGTCCTGTATCATTTTTATTGTTTGGTTTGGTTTTGTTTTACTCAGTTTTGTTTGATTTTATTATATCTGATGGCATGGGCAGCTATTTCAAAGATAACAAGACGTTATGGTAGCCATTGTTGATTTCTTATTACATTGTTTTGAAGTCCTGTATCACTTTCATTTTTTTTTATTTTGACTGGTTTTATGCTGTTTTGTTTTGTTTGATTTTATTATGTCTTATGGAATAGGCAGCTATTTTGAAGATAACAAGAGGCATTATGGTAGCCATTGTCAGTTTCCTATTATGCCTTGAAGTTTTGCATCACTTTCACTGTTTTGTTTTTATTGGCTTTATTCTATTTTATTTTGTTTAGTTTTATTCTTTTTAAAATAAAATCAATTAATTAATTGAAAAAAGAGAATGGGGGCTAGGGATTTAGCTCAGTGGCATAAGTGCCTGCCTTGCAAGCAGGCAGTCGTGAGTTCGATCCCTGGTACCGATAAAAAGGAAAAAGATAAAAAGGAAAAAGACAAAAAAAAAAAAAAAAAAAAAAAAAGAAAGAAAGAAAGAAAAGAAAAAAGAGAATGGAAAGTTATCTCCTGTTTGTATATAGACAGATCCAATATAGTATAGTCAAAAAGTCCATATCCCACATTCCTGGAAAGGCAGAACTAATACAGTCAAAATGGCCACACTTCCAAATTGATACACAGATTTAATGCAATTCCAATCAAAATGCCAAAAGCACTCTTCACAGACCTGGAGAAAAAATTATAAAATTTATATGGAACCAGAAGAGACTCAGAATGGTAAAAACAACCCTAGTAATGACAGCAGAGTGGGAGGTATCACAATCCTGGATTTGAGGTTATATTACAAAGTTACACTGATAAAAACAGTACTTACTGCTGGCATATAATAACTGACATGAAGATCAGTGGAATAGAATAGAGTATGCAGAAACAATCCCAAATACATTCAATTCTTTGATCTTTGACAAAGGGGCTAAAAGCATACAGTGAAGAAAAGACAGCCTCTTTAATAAATGGTGCTGGGAAAATTGGCTATCCACATGCAGAAGACTGAATCTAAACTCATATTTTTTCACCATGTACCAAACTAAAATAAAAATGGATCACAGACCTGGATATTAGATTCCTAGAAAATAATGGAACAGACAGACTACCTCATGAGTACTTCCCTTGTCCAGTGTGACACAGGATGCTATCAAAATTGTGAGAAAGAACTAAGAAAAAGCAAAAGTAAAGCAATCTTTCACAGCATGGGGCCAAAAGTTAAGGAGAAGCGCATGAGTCCATCACCAAACAGTGCTTGGCAGAGAAGAATATATACACTAGTATAGTTACGTAAACACTGCATGTTATTTAATCATAAAGTTTGCAGTAGAATTAGTTGGGGCAAAGGCTGAGAGGGAACTCCTTGACCACAATAGAAAGTCAGTAGGTAAAAATGCATGACTCAAAAAAGGTCAGAGTGCACATGTTACTTGGGATGATGAACATGTGGGCTGAGCGTAGGCACATGCCTGTAATCTCAGCACTGGAGGGGCTGAGGTTTCAAGTCTGAGGCCAGCCTGGGATACATAGGGAGACCTTGTGTCAAAAACATATAAATATGTAAATGCATTCAAAATTGCTTAAAAATTGAAAGTGGTGACCTTGAGGTAAATAATGGGAGATAAAGAAAGGTGGAGGAGGAGGTACAGTGTGTTGGAACAAGCCTTTGAATGTTATATTAACTTTATGAATATTGTGTGTGGACTATATTGATGAAATTCATTTTATGAAATTGCTGTGGGTTTTAATTCCTATCTACAAGGCAGTGTTATTCTATTCCAGTAAAGGAGTTCCTCTCTCAAAGGAGGTTTCTAGGGCAATTTGATAAATATTCGAAGCCGTTTACTAAGGCTTCACTAATTAAAGAGGTGTTACAGGCATACTGAACAGGTATTGCAACTTACCACTACTCTTTTATTTGTTTTTGTTCTCCAAGTTCACACTGAAACCAAATAAGTAAAAACCACTGAAAGCAGCTCAGAAGCAAGGAAGAGAAAGGGACCCTTGCCTTCCTCCCCAGACTTCTTGCCAGTCCTCCAGATGCGGTATTGTCTCATGTCTAAGACCTTGTATTATAAAACCCACCATCCATTTAATAATCGCTTGGAGGCTTGGATGAAAACTGCATCCCAGTTCTGGAAATTCTGATGGGAAAAAGATGCCTCTCTCAACTGAGGGGCTCTTTAAAGACCCTGTTTTCTAGGTCTTGTACCTGCCACGTTGACCAGCTGTCCTGTGGTGGGACATCGTGTGCATGAGATGACACTCAGAGACCCACATAGTATGGGCCTCCTTCCTGTGGGGCACTGGCTGCCTTCAGCTCTCCGCTGAGTCCCTCTGCATGATTCGTCTAAGGAGCTGCGTTCCCAAGTTCCCACTCCCATCCTGGGACACTTACATGAGGTGTGTGATAGCCAGCGCTGCCCGAGTGCCGCTCCAGGAGATTTGATTTCTGTCCTACAGCCCATGCTGTGCTTTCCTGGACCAGGTCAGTCGAGAGCCTGTAACAACATAAATGTGACACTGGTCTTCCATAAATCACTCACCGTCCCTGAGCCTCCTCCTTGTTACTTGTCAAATGGAAAGAGTAAGGAAGGAGAGGCACAGCAAAGTCCTTAGTGAGCAGGCCTGACCCATGCTAGGGGCTCCCCACTGCCCCTGGGCTTTCTCCTGGCTGACTCCAGGGCTTGCAGTGTCTCTCACACCTGCAAAGGAGCGCAGCTGTAGCTCCACCCCACCCAGGCCAGAGAGGACTCCACCTGGGGCCCACAGCCAGGGAAGAGAGCCAGCCGGCTCCTCCCAGGTCCCAGTGGTGTGCGGCCAGCCCAGGATCTCCCCCTCCGCCCATGCCATTCACAGGACGGAGAGCAGTGAGGAGAGCTCAAGCTGTCTCCTGTTCCCTTGGGAACTTGAGAGGGTTTAGGGGTGTGGTCCCCTTCTGCTCTCAGCTGGGAACTGACTGGAGAATTTTCCCCTCTGAGCCCAGAGAATTCTCTTCCCCGCCCTGCCCCCACCCCACCCCCACTCTCACAGCCCACCAGCTCTGGGCACCCTGGGGCGCAGTCTGGACCTTTCTCTCTACACACAATTGCGTGGAGGCTGGGTTTGGTCCATTCACACACCTCGTGGGACACTGGTTTTGTCACTACACTCACAGTTTCTAGACACATCTTTTGGAACAGAGACACAATTAAACTGGCCTGTCTCTTCCTAGTCACGGTGTTTGGGCTTCACCCCACGGTGTGGTATTTTCTATAACTTTTAAGATTGAACGTTTCACATTATTTTTCCTGGGGATTCCTAGGAACACTGAGCTCTGACTACTTTTTTTCCCTAATGCTGAAAGGTTCGATTCTTCCATCTATCCATCAACAGATCGCACTGAATGACGGTGCTCAGTGACCCAGGATGCCACTGGAGACAAAACACACCATACATATTTTCTGGTCTCCCTGGAAAATTAGTGCAAACACTTTCATCACTGCCGAGAAGGAAAATATGCACAGAGCGGTGAAGATCTGCTTTGTTTTGCTTTGTTTTTGCAAGAGGAGTGTTCCTCCTCCTTCAAACAGTGAAATTTATATTGTTCTTTGTCTGCAAATTAACCAGTTAAGGAGAATTCCTGTGCATCTCACTCCTTTGCTGTGAGCCAAGTGCCTCCTGTCCCTCCACCGTGTGAATATTCTGGCATCTCCCTGGATCACCACCTTCCCTCTCCTTCTGTGCTGTTGGAAACCCATGTGCCCCACTCGTTAAATAAGAAGTTGCACTTGAAAGATTTTATTTCCAATTCATATCCCATCTTCCCTCCTTTTTAAAGCTCCACTTTAAAGAACCCTCTTTTCTTTCCACACAGTCTGTGTTTGATTGCATGGGAAACTGGTTGGGTTGCTTGATCTTTTCACTGTCCTGTTAAATCTTCGCTTTTATGAAGAGACACAATCTTGTCCCCTGAAAATGAAGCCAGAAGAGAACCAGGAGCTCGGGCCTTCCCTGCAGCCGTGTGAAATCCTCTTCTCCACCCAGTGCAGAGGACAATTAATCTACTCCCCAGAAGTGGTGTCTGAACGCTTTAAGACGAAAATGTTTGTGTCCAGGGTGGTCTATTTAAAACAGTTCCCATAAGATGCAATACAACTTGAAAAGGAAACTCTTTCAGATGAGTCACCATTTAACAATAATTAGCATTTGGGAATCTTGCTTAGAACACCCAGCAGAAGAGTATTTTATTGATTTCTTAAAAGAGCTTCCACATTCTCACTGGGGCTTCCAGCAAGACAACGTATTAAAAGACTGCCGTCCAAATTCATTTGTATGAGTGTGGAGTAGCAAAGGTTACTTTTAACAATAGTTCAAGGGAAAGGGGTTTAGGGCATTTAAAAGACTTCAGATTTAGATAAGCCATCAGTGGGACCTAGTTGTGCAAAAAGCCAATAAAATGTCAGGATACATTAATAGAAGCACAGCATTGAACAAAGGAGGTAGTGATCACACGGTCCTCTTTGGTGCTCAGGCTACCTTTCAGACTTTTTTTTCTTCTGGTTATAGGCAGTAAGAAATTTAAAGTAGACACTAGCAGACCATGGATGACCTGAATAATGAAAGGTTTTGAAACCATGCAAAACAATCACAATCAGATTGCCTAGAAGAAAAGGAGTCTGAGTTAGAATTGAATTGCTGTCCTATCTCTATAATTAAGGAGTCGTGGCATTAGGCAGCTTAGTTAGCCTTGTCCTGTGTCCTCATTTCCAAAAATGGTGATAATGCTACTACCTAAATCATGGGTTTATTCTGAAGATTAAATTTAAAAAATCATTATAGTTTGTGGCAGAGCAGCTGACACATAGCTTCTGCTCAATCAGTATTAGATATTGTTAGCAAGAAAAATAGTTATGATGATACTACTTTGTGGTTATATAGCATTTTCAGTGTATAAACTCTGACTTTGTACTGTTATGTTTTTTTTGTTTGTTTGTTTTGGTGTTTTTTTGGTACCGGGGATTGAACTCATGACCTCTCATTTCATGGTGCTTGTGCCATTGAGCTAAATCCCCGGCCCTATACTGTTAGGTTTTTTAACATTCCCATTTCATGTGAGTTAGTTATTGAGCATCTTTATATCTGGAAATCCAAAATATGAAACTTTTGAGCACCAATATAATGCCAGGTAGTAAATTCCATACCACAAGACTTTGCTCCATATAAATAATGGTTAAAACATTGTATAAAATTACCTTCAGCCTATGTACATAAGACGTGTGTAAAATATGGATTTCATGTTTAGACTTTGGTCCCACTCCCAAGATCTGCCTCTGTCTCTCTCTATCTCTGTTTCTCTCTCTCTCTCTCTCTCTCTCTCTATATATATATATATATATATATATATATATATATATGTATGTATATATAGCTATTTGGAAACACTTCCTTTCCAGGCATCTTAGATAAGGGATATTTTATCTGCATTATTCTCATTTTCAGAAAAAGAACTTTGGGTCTTCTCCCATAAGATGCCTTTTCTTTATGCTCAGTAGACTAATCATCAGTTTCCTGTCCCACCACTGTATGTTCTCACAGCCCAGAGTGGCATCTTGGCACCTGGCAGCTGACCAGAAAAGGAGGAGACATGCACAGCCCCAGAGGGAGGGCTATTGACAGTGTACTGGCCAATCACAAGATGCTACCCAGCTGGACCTTTTGTGAACAGCTATATGTGTAGGCGATATGAGGTTGCTGTGTGTCATTATGTTCATCACTTTGTGATTGGAGAGGAGACTTTAGCAAGTGAATTAACTCCTCTACACTTTAGTGTCCTTCTCAGAAAACTAGAAACTCTTCCTCCAGCAAGCAATTCATGAATTAAATCAAATATGTAAGCAAAGCACATGAGTGTCCTCTTGAATAAACTAGAAATTTCTCATTGCAGCATTGCTACAGGAAGTTCAAAGCTGTTTAATATTTAATCATCAAAAACGCTTAAGGTCAGGGCTCTTGTGAGTGCTAATCTTGACTGTCAACTTGATTGGCTTGAAAGGTTTGTGGGGTACACTACTGGGTGTGATTAAGTGTGTCGTGGAGGCACATCCCTGGGGACTATGTCTGGTCCCTGGTCCCCTCTTCTCTTGCTCTGTTCTCTACTCTGCTTCTCAGCTACCATGAACTGATCAGCTTTGTTTCAGTGCACCTTTTGTCGTGATGTTCCTGCCCTGGGGCCAGCCAGCCAAACACTGAACATCTAAAACTTTGAGCCAAATTAAACTTCTCCTGTTTTAAGTTGCAAGTGTCAAGTATTTTGTCCCAGGGATGGGAAAACTGACAAATACAGCTACTCAAACATAGTTTACTTGTGTAAGAATCATTGAGAAGATGCTGATAATAAAACATTTATCAATGGAATTGTTGCTTAAACTAGTGACTTTATCTGGGGTGCAGCCTCCCAGCTCCATAACCAGGAGCCTGGTTATGACACAGCTATATAGCCAAATTAGCTCTCCAGCGCCTGGACAGGTACCTACAGCCAAGCCACCTGCCAGGGCCAGACTGGCACACTTCCTCCTCTGTGACTCTCTGTGTTTGGGATCTTTGGGCTTCTCTGGTGTCCTGGACTTTCACTTTCCCAAAGTCCTCTTTGCATCAGCTTTAGTCACCTCCAATTGGCTCAAATCCTGGTCCCAAATGCCCTCACTTATGCCAACCTCCAACTCCCCAGGCAGGGAGGAAGGGGATTCAAATCCAGCTGTCTACCTTGAAATGGCTCTGCAAGTTAATCAAATCTCTGCAAAGGAGATCTGATCTTTGACCTGAGGTCTAGCAGTAGCTTACATAAGTGGGAGCATGCTCAGGGGAAGGTATGCCTGTGCATGGCCAGAGAGCAGGAGAGAGAGAGAATCTTTTCAGGTTGGCCAGCCTATATCAACACTCTGCTGTAGAACCAAGCATGTGTTATGGCAACAGCAAGAATACAAATATAGCCATTCAAATCTCATCAGAGCATTTGTGTGGGAAAAACAATTCTATGGGTATGTATGTGTATGGTATATGCTTCCATGCCTGAAAGCAAATACACCACAGGTTTCTCTACATAATGAATTATAGATACTTTCAAATCTTTTTTTTTAAATCAAGTATATTTTCTGATTTTTTTCACACTGCTGAGGATTAAACCAAGGACTTTAAGTATATTAGACAAGCACTCTATCACTGAGCTATGCCCTTGAGGCAGGAGATTAGGGCATGGCAGACTGGCTGAGCAAGTCAGTTGACCCATCAATAGCAGAGATCCAGAAAATGCACCGAAAAACAGTTCCTAAAGCCCTGCCCCTGGGACCGAAGAATGCTGTCTTCATTCTTCTCAAGAGAACTTACTTAGCAGGCCTAGATCCGACATCAGCCTAAGGAGTGGAGGGTATAAAAGACAGCAGCCAGCTGTTAAACTGTCTCACTGTGGTCTGCTCTCATCCTGCAGAGTGTGCTTCTTTTCCTGCTTTGATTGGCCTGCACTCGCTCTGCAGAATATAACTCTGTTCCTAAACATTTAATGTAAAACCTCACTACCTTTTGCAACTGTTTTGTCCCATTCTTTGTTTAGGACAAGAAGAACCTAGAAAATCTCTAGAAGGAGTCCCCAGAACCTAGTAACACCCACACTCTACATTTTCTAATTTGCAAAAAAAAAAAAAAATTATGATGTATTTGTATTGCCTGATTATAAAGAACTAAAAAAAACCTCTAACAGATTGGATCCACCAGGTCTGGTATACAGCAAGTAGCTTTAGGAACTCCTTAGTTTCCAAAAGATGGTGAGTGGGCAGAGTCTACTGGTAAATACTCAGGATTTATTTCTCCTTCTGCTTCTTTATACTGTCCGAATTTTGTCAGGGCAGCACTGGTCCCAGTAATAACTCATTTTTGTTCACACCCAGGGATGGTCACAAGGCCCAATTCTGATCAACAAGAAGCCACTTAGTAGGCTCTGACTTTATTATTTTGTTCCTGTTATGATTTTCTTTTATCACACGCCTGTGGCAATAGGGAAAATTTGTATTACGCATGAATTCTGGCATTTTTCTCTGAAGAAATCTTTAATTCAGAACTGAAGATGGTGAAAGCCAGGTGGGAAAACACCTGGTTTTAGCCTCTGGGTAGGATGCTTAATAAAGTACAATCCTGCTTTGCCTCCTCACGAAAACCTGGGATTGTGGTTAGACTCCAAATTGGGAGGTCTTTTCAACTGACCTAGACAAAGCAATGGAAGCAGACCAAGGGAAGTGAGGCAAGTGAGGTGTGAGCCTTTTCCTCTCCTGTGTTTGGAAATGCAGAATGTCACAGAGGTCCTTTGTTTAAGAATACTGCATGTTCCAAGCAATTCTCGGAATTTTTTAAATGGTTTCCATTTTCCTGGAGGAGAAGCTCATAATGATCTGCTTGGCTGTTTGCCTCTGTAGCACTCTACTGAAACTACTTACCTCCCAATTTGTAAATTCAGCCCTGCCCCCAGCTGGAAGGCCACTCTTGTACCCAGGCAACAGGAAGGTAAGTCAGTACAGTCTCCCCTGGCTTTGTCTTCCTTTCCTCGTCACCTGACTTACCTACAAAAAGCAAGGGTTTCCATTAGTGTCTAGTAGTGATGGACATTTACTCCTGGGTGGAAGTGTAAAAACAAAAGATGTATTTACTTTTAGTCTGCCTGTAAATATAAACAGAGGTAAAATTTTAAAGAATAAAGTATTCCAAAAACACTTGTATTAGCACTGTAGCATGGTGAGCAGTTTAACACACAGCTTCTGCTCCTGGCTTATCTCAGGATGCTTTGCAGATCCTTGAGAGTTTTTCTCATTTTCCAGGAAATATCCCATTTAAAGGGCAAAAAAAAAAAAAAAAAAAAAAAAAAAAAACTCATTTGAAAAGTTCCTGTGAAGCTTCCACTATTCAACCCTTGACATAGAGCCTCTTCAACAAAGCTTGCACATTTCCATACTGTCCCATTATTATTCAGACTGGTCAAAACTCTGCTATTTTTTTTTAACTTAAGGAAAGTAATTTGATGAAATTTAATGACCCTAATGAATTAAGCAGAGGAAAATGCAGAAGGCTTTAATAACAGCAAACCTATTGAAATGAAAGAGCCTATACATTGTTCTACTGACACTAGCAGAGCAAACCAGATGTAGGTTGCCAAGGGAAGTTCGGCTTGTAAAATGCAAGAAAAGCGAATACTGCCAGGCTCTGCTGGGCTCTGTTATTTCTTCATTAAAATGCACTGTCAATCAGGTTGAAAAGAAATGTCTAATTAACACCATAGGGTACCAAAAAATTTAGCATCAGAACTCAGCTGCTATCCCTGTTTACAACTGTATCTCTCCAAGCAACTCGGTTCCTCTCTTTCCACCCTCCCCCCATCTACCACCCTTCCCCACCTTCTACTTTCTGATGATCAAAAGCATCCGAGAAATTGCAAAATGCACTGCATTACACAACTCCTTCTTTATAGCTGTGAACCAGTTAGAACTAAACTTTCCAGTGACTTCCCTTCTTTTCATGCCTTGTATCCATGGGAGGATCCAAAGTACATTGGGACGTAACAAAAACCAACAGGTTCCATCCTGAGATCTCCCTTTTCAAGCTGTTGGTAGAATTAAAGGAATTCTGGCCTGGGATTGTGTGGTCCTGGCTTTACCACTAATCAACCCACGTGGTTTGGAGGATTCTCCGCTCACAACATAAGGCTCGGTAAGAAGGTCTTGTGAGGCTACTTCAAGAATCCACAGAGACTAGATACATAAAAGGACTTTGTAATATTTAGTGCTGGAGAGCTGGGTGAAGTCCAGGGTTTTGTTTGGTTGCTTGGTTTGTTTGGTTTGTCCCTGAGCTCACAAGAGCATGCTGCTCATCAGTTCCTGCCATTCAGGTCTGAGGGCTGAGGGGCAGCTGAAACTGAACTGAGGATTGCTTCGGGGGAAGTTCCAGCAGGAGGGGATATAAGATATTTGGCCGGGAGCTTGAAGGCTCCAAAGAGAATCATTCCTACCCGCTCCACATCCAGGTACCAAATGCTGTTGGTTTCTTCATTGCAAAGCCTGTGACCGCCCCACTGCCACAGGATCTTCCCACTCCCATCTCTCAGGATCCCACACTGGGTGTCTTGCCGTGGAATTGCCCTTGATCTTTATGCTACCCCTTCCTTCTAGTCCTTTCTGCACATGGCTACTAGATTAGTCCTAATCAGACCTCACATCGCTGCTGTCATTTTTAATCTGGCTGTGGTGGCACACACCTGTAATCCCAGCACTCAAGGGGCAGAGGCAGGAGGACTGCAGCAAAGTCAAGGCCAACCTGGTTACTTACTGCATTTAAGGCTAGTGTGAACTACATAGAAAGACCCTGCTTCAAAACTAAAAGGGGGAAAAAAAGGTCGTTTTCACCATTTGAAGATGTTGGGATTTTTATTTTATTTACATGCAAAGTCCCATGATCTGTATGGACCTTTAAGAACCCATAGTGAAGCCACTATCTGCTTTGAGACTCATCTCCTTTGATGTTGAATTCTACTCGGTTGTTTTGAAGTCCCTTATTTCTTAATAGCCTCTTTCAGGACTCTTAATAGCCTCTCTTCTATCTTCACATGTATTTGGTCTAGTAAATGGGTATCCTATGCATGATTGATCAGTCTAACATGTGCCACGTTTGCTGGCTGTCTGCATTGTTTTGCTAGCTCTCACTCAGTGTAGCTTGTGTTCTCGTAGGTTCTCTGAGTTTTTATTGTGATTCATCCTCTCCGAAGTATTGTCTCATGGATTTCCTTAAAGACGGGGTTGAAAACTTAGCTATACATTTTAAAGAGACTTTAAACTTATTTATTTATTTTTAATCAAACATGCTTAGGGGCCCGGTGAACAAATGATTTTTGAAACATTTACTCTGCCACATTGTTATTGCTTCTTGACAAAACTTCTGAGATCATCCAAAGATGAGATCATCTTATTTCTTGAACCCCGCCATACTTGTTGCATGTTCCTCATCACAGCTTATGATGTCTTGCCTCTTTACAATGCCATCACCACCTTGTGTTAGTCACCATAATGAAATGCTTGAGATCATTAACTGATAAAAAGGATTGTCGTGGATCACTGCGATTGGAGCTTCCAAGTTCATGACCCAGAGACCAGCGGGCCCCCAGTGAGGCAGTACAACGTGGCAAGGGCATGTAAAAGAGCAAAGGTTTTTTTTAACCCCTCAAGGCCAAGAAGTAAAAGAGAGAAAGGAAGGGTCCAAGGTTGTACAGTCCTTTTCAAGGGCACATCCTCAGTGACCTAACCCCTTTCCACTAGGTTCTACCTCCTAAAGTTTCCAGCACCTCCCAGTAGCATCAAGCAGGGGATGAAGCCTTGAACATGTGCACCTCTGGGGACATTCAAGAGGCAAACTGTGGTATACCTTCACCCACTTCCACCTGAAGCTCAGCAAGCACTGCTCTTCATGAGAGCCTGATCAAGGCCTTCTCCTTCCATAAAGCCTTTCCTTTCTACTTCAACTTTCAGTGTCATCATTTCTATTAACACTTAAGGTTTCTTAGCATCACTTTACCTGTGCTGTAATACTGTCTTGTGCTATTTATCTTTAATGACTCCCAGCTATTGAGCACTTCCTACCTGTCAAGCAGAGTAAAGGACTCTACATGTGTTATATCATTTAACCTCATAAAGTCTGAGGTCTGACATTAACATTAGTAGTCATCAGGGAAATGCAAACATTAAAACCACCATGAAATATCATTACATATTTAGTAGAATGACTAAAATAAAAAATGAATAAGAACACCAAATACCAGCAAGCATGTGAGGAGCATAATCACTTACACACTCCTAAAGGACTGTGAAATTGTGTAGCCACTCTAGAAAACAGAGAAGTCTCACTATATAAGTCACTTGAACGCTTGGGCATTTATCCTAAAGAAATGAAAATTTACATTCACGCAAAAATCTAAACATAACATCCTAACCTTCATAGCAGTTTTACTTATATATAAGTAACATATGAATGGTTACAGGAACTTTGCTATGCCATACCATGAGCACTATTCAGCAACAAAAGAGGAACAATTAATTCATGTAGCTTACAATAAGTTGGGTGAATCTCTAGGGGAATTATGCTGAGTGAAAAGAGCCAGTACTAAAAAGATCATTTGTATGACTGCACTGATAATCTTCTTGAAATTATGATATTATATAAATAAAACCAAAATAATGGTTGCCAGAGGGTAGGGAAAGCATAGCAGGTATGGCTATAAAAAGGCAATGACAGAGAGCCCTGTGGTGACAGAAATGCTCTGTGTCTTGACTGTATCAAGGTCAGTATCGTGCTGCAGTTAGAAAAGCAGTTTCTCTTGGAGCTGGTTGGATAAACAGCATGTGAAATCTTGCTGTATTATTTGTCATAATTATGTATGTCTAAATTATTTCAAAAATAGGCCATGGTCAGCCAACCCCAGGGCAGAATGGCATGGCAGTGGGGCAAGGAGGAAGGAAAGCTGCTCACTTCATAGAAGCCAGGAAGCAGAGGGGAAAGGGAAGAATCAGAAGGGTGATATACCGTCTAGGCCACACCCCCAATGGCTGCCTCTTCCAGCCAGACCCTGTCTCCTAACAGTTATCCAATTACCTTCCAAACACTTTAGGATTTGGGGGGCCATTTTGTATCTACCATAATATTCTACCAAAAGATTCAAGCACATCTCTTTATACAACTTGCATCTAGACCATCCCTAAACATCAGCAAAGTCTTTAACAGTTCCAGTATTGCTGAAAAGTCTAGGTCCAAAATCTCCTCTTAGACTAAAAGCAAAGCCTTAGCTGTGAGACCCAAAGCAAATAAAAAAAGTTAAACACTGCTAACATACAATGGCAAAAAATAAACATTCTCATCCCAAAAAGAGAGAAATTGGGGGATAGAAACCATAGGCCTAAAGCAAGACTGAAATCCAACAGGGGAACATTAAATCATCTAGTTCTATATCCTGCACCCAGGTTAAGTTGAGCTATAGATGGGAGTGTCTGAGGGCTTGGGTAGCCCCATTCCAGTAGCATTTCTGGTAGTTGTAGCCCTCATAGCTTTTTACTTGGACTGACTTTGCTCACCACCTATGGCTTTACTCAGATGTTTCCTGTCCTTGGCTTCACCAACTTTCTGGGATCTCCATTGTACTTTCAGCTTCATGTTCACAGTTTCATACACTGTCTGCCTTCTCAGGGCTCCTTGAAAACCTGAGTGAAAGCCTTCCTGATCCCATAACTCTTACATTATGCATCACTGTAAAATCAGTATCAGGATGATGCCAAGGTCTGCCAGTAGCTCAGGTAGTAGCCCTGCCCCCTTTGAATCATGGCTGAGTACTTAAATGGCTGAGCTCTTAGAAAGAAATCCTGAGGAACAAATTCTCTAGGTGGCCACTCTGAAGCACAGTACACTGCGTCTCTTTTTTCAAAGTAAAATCTTTCACTTTTTTGCAATTTTGAATCTGCAGAGGATGGGAATTGCTGGTTCCTTTGATGCCCTCAAGCAAACTTTACCCTTATCCTGACATAAAGTACTTGGTTTCTTTTCTTTTCTTTCTTTTTTTGTTTTTGTTTTTGTTTTTGGTACCAGGGATCAAACTCATGACCGGGCTTTTGCAAGGCAGGTGCTTATGCTGCTGAGCTAAATCCCCAGCCACTTGGTTTCTTTTCTTTTCTTTTCTTTTCTTTTTTTTTTTATCTGTACTGGGGATCAAACTCACAACCATGCAGCTTGCAAGGCAGGCGCTTACGCCACTGAGCTAAAACCCCAGCCCCCAGTTGGTTTCTTTTTAATGCTAATGTTTTTAACAACCAATCTGTTCCAAATTTGCTAGACCTTTTCTGGGAAAGCTCAAAACTTAAAATGAACTTGACCTGGCGAAAAGCTGCTAACAGTACACATCCCACAGCCTGAATGTTGAGCTGACTTCAAACTTCCTTTGCCACATTAATCCACCACCCTTAATCTCAGTCTCCTGCAAAGTCCCAGGACAAGAGCAAAATGTAGACAAGTTTTCCATCGGAGCACAACACATATGGCCTAGAACACAACTGCCAGTGGAGTTCTTATTCCAATAGAACTTCTTGGGCTTGATCTTTACTATCCACTTTTTTATTAGCATTCTGGTCTTCTGATGCCCAGCTAATATCTCCTATCAAGCTTTGTTATTCTAGGTGAAGCTCTTCCTGACTCCAAACTCCTCTCAAGAACCAGTTTCAAAGGCTTCAGAACCACACGGTCAGGTCACAGCAATGACCCCACTCTACTACCAAAATCTATTCTAAGTTATTTTCTCATTGTTGGGATATAAGGCTCAATACCCATAAGAAAAATGAGGAGAGGTTTACTTTGACTTTTGTTTTTCCCTGTAATTGATTGGCTCCAAAGCAGGAAGGCACGGTGGAAAGTTCTGGACAGAGGAAAGTTGCCCATGGCATGGCAGTGGGGAAGCGAGCAGAAAACAAAGGGTGAAACCAGAATGGGAAAGAGCCCCTTCCAGCTCACACCCCTGGTGATCTGCCTTTGCTGACTGGACCCTACCTCTTAACAGCAAGTCAGCTGTAACAGCTCCCGTAATTTAATCACCTTCCAAAACCATGAGCTTTGGGGACCATTTTAGATCTAAACACAACAGAAAATTATAAGGAAATCAACTATAAACTGTAAGTGAATTATTCAGTCTCAGAACTCAAGGTTCTTAGACACATGTCAATTATATTTCTATGTATTAGCAACAAAAATCTTGAAAATTGTGGAAGATTTAGAAGAGCATCAGGAAAAATACAAAATAGAAATAAATTTACAGCACATGCAAGATTTCTACACACAAACGGTAAGACATTCCTATGAAAAGTTTTAAAAGATCCAAATAAATGAAGGGACATCTATGTTCATGACTGGAAGATTCAAGTTGTCATTAAGATGACAACTCTCTTTTAATAGAATCAAGATTTAACACTATCCCAATCAAAATTCTAGAACAAAATTGACAAAACAATTCTACAATTCACACAAAAATGCAAGAGACCTAGAAAAATAAAAGCAATTTAGAAAAAACTCAAAATTTGAGGACATACATTGCTTAACTTTGAAAACTGCTGTAAGCCTCAGGGTAAACAACTATGTCAGTGGAGTAGACTAGAAATGGCAGAAATAACTCAGGTATATATATATCATCGCTTGAATTTTGACAGCTCCCAACTTAATTCAGTGGAAAAGGCAAGTCTTGTCAATAAATAATGTTGGGCAGCGGGGAACACAGTCGTGTCTGTGATGCAAACAGAAAAAGTCTTGAAGCTGGAGGGATTGCAGCAGCCTGGAGGGATGGGCCAAGTTTGCATTTTAATCTGTGCATAATGGAGAGAGCAGATAATGATGATCCACCAGCTAGACTGTGAATGTATCAAGCAGCCAGCATTTTAAATTGTATGTTAGCAGTGGCAAACCCAGCATGCATTCCACAGCATGCTATTTCTATCGTGGAAAGTTCTAGAAGATGTGGTGGTAAACAACACACAGTGACACCCTGGTAGTTCTTAAATCAATGGAATGGCAGTACCCAAACCATGTATTTAGGCAGGTGATCGTTTCCCAAAAAAGCCACTTAGAGTCAGGAAGGTCCTTTGATTGTGCTTCTGAGCTGCAGAGTGAATAAGCCTCACCTGACCGCTTATGGCAGCTTCCCAGACTTTAGTGAGATGGTGTCGAACCTTATGGTATATGTATTGCTGTGTGCTGTCTGTGTTGTTGAAAGCTCTAAAAGATCCACCACCACTGCACTAGTGAGTCTGGGGTGGGGCCTGGGAATGTCCTTTTCTAGCAGACCTTCAAGTAACGCTCCAGCTGTGGCTCTTGGGCTACTCCTTTAGAGGGACACTGAGCCAGAGGCCTGGGCATTGGTACAGGCAAAGCACGGTCTTTGAGAGCCTCTCAATAATGAAAGTGAGAATAAAAGGACCAGGCCGGAAAATGACTCTGCTTTTCTTTTGGGACTCAAGACGCCTTGGCATTCCAGTAGCTATTGTCTGGAGGCCAGATTGTGATCTCGCAGGGCCTTGGACCAGGTGTAACTCACCATTACTTTCCCACCTGCCACAGAGGCCTTGTTTCATGGTTGTTGGCTAAATAAATGAAAGTGGTATAATTTAGTGTCTAGCAGAGGACTGGGAGCCGCTGTGGTTTGAATGTCGGTGTCCTTTCCAAATTGCATGTATTGAAACTTAATCGCTAACATGACAATATCAAGAGGTGGGAGTTTTGACTTCCGGGAGAACGTGGCGGAAAAATAACAGCAGCCACAGAGGCTCTCTGAGATTATCAGTTTAGAATCCAGGAGTGGTGCTGTGTGAGGAGTCCTACATGAGGGGAGATGTACTCTGCTGACCCAGGAACGAACTAAGCTGAGAGAAACCAACTGGAAATGCAATCCTGATGCTATAACAGGAACAGATAAAATCTCAGTGTGGAAGCTGGATCCTGCACCATTGGAAGCCGTGATTTGAATTTCCTGCTACCAATACTGCGTCCCAATCCGCACGGCAGGGAGAGAGACATGCGAAAGCTTTGAGAGCTGGAATTGGCAAACCAAACGGCATTGAGAGTGGGACTGGCAGGGAGCCCTGCATCAACCTGCAGTGAGTGAGAGAAATGGGGACCCTTTCATAGACTAGGAGGCTCCAACAGAGGACATTCTGGGGATGAGCAGACTAGCTGGAACAGCGCCCTGCAGTGAATATGGCCACATATTCCCCTCTCAAGCAGGAGTGGTGGGGAGCGCTTCGCCTGGTGATGCCACGGACTAAGATCCAGTAGGCTAGCCCAAATCAGGTCCCTGCACCTGGCCATGCACCCTAGCAGTGAAGCATTCAGTAGGTTGACCTGGAGGGGCGGGCCCAGCAGAGGCTGCCCAGGTCTGTGTCTCCCTAGTACACTGCAGTGGGCAGGAACACCTAGCCGGCAGATTCAAACAAACTGTAACAGACAAAGAGAAAAAAAACAAAACAAAACTGGGCCTCCTACAAATGGTTGTATGGAAGGAACAAAAAGTATGGGGAAAGGGAGCAACAAGAAAGGGTCCTCAGTCCCCAATCCTGAGAACACTGATCCAGGAAAGGTAAATGCAAAAGAGAATGAAGACAGAAAACATGCAGTATCAGACACGGCACCTATAGATATAAAGCGGTATCTCCGGAGCCTCATAGATGAGTTCAAAAATGAAGTATTTAATGAAATAAAGCAAGAAATAAGTAGAATAGTTAGAGAAACGCTAAGCACCACCCAAGAAAAAACAGATGGTGGAATGGAAGAACAGAAAAAAAGGGGAGAATTGTTTGATGGAGAAAATAGAGAAAACATAGAAATACGTGAAGCAGATTCAAAGAGATTACCAGGAAACTAAAACTCTATTGAAAGCTGGCATAACAACTTGAAAGAAACTGAGGATAGAAATCTGGAGGACAGATTTGTAAGGTGGGAGCATGAAATGAAAAACTTCTTAAAAATAATAAGAAAACAAACAGCAATAATACAAAGATGAGAAGATGATAAGAGGATCTATAACTTAAGAATTAAGAACATAAAAGAAGAAGTAGGGACTCAAACAAATGAACTACAAAAGCTATTCACAGAAATAATCCAGGAGAATTTCCCTAATTTAGCAAAGGTAAAGATACTCAGATGTATGAGGCATACAGGACCCCAGCCACCTACAATCCAAACAGAGCTCCACCCAGGAATATAATAATCAAAATTCCAGAAATCCAATATAAAAACAGAATATTAAAAGCCATCAAAGACAAGAAACAGATCACTTATAAGGGAACACCCATCAGAATTACAGCAGACTTCTCGGCACAAACCATCAAATCACGAAGAGTGTGAGGGGAAATAGTTCAAGCTTTGAAAGATAGTAACCTCCAGCCCAGATTGATATATCCTGCACAACTGTCCCTAGAAATTGATGGAAAAACAAGGTGCTTCCAGGATAAAGAGGAACTAGGGGAATTTGCAACCACCAATTCAACTCTACAGAGATTACTGCAGGATATTCTAAAAATGAAAAATACCAAGATTCCAGAAACAGTGGCAGAGAGGCCACAATGAATGGAGCAGAAAGCGAAATGAAGAGGACAAACTGACAACTAATGACAGAAAAAGAGCTCACCAAAAATGAGGCAGAGAAGGTTGGATGATAGGAACAGCCATTTTGGAGAAAACAAGACATCATAATAGGTAGTACTGAGTTAATATCCTCTTGTTTTGAAGTCCCATCAAGCTTTTGTTCTTCTGTCTCCATCGGTTTTAACGTGTTGTATTTTATTGGATTTTATTATATGTGATAATATAAACAAAAACTTTTATAGACAAGGAGATTGTACTGAAACCATTGTTCATTTTCTGTTAGTTGGTTCTAAATACCCTGTAATATTTGTCATTATCTTGAACAGTTTTACATTGTCTTGATATGTTTGATGCTACAGTATACGAAGTTATACCCAGATTTTAAGGGAAGAGACACTATGGTAACTACTATTATGTCAAGATTATCTTGTGGTGAAACACTATTTTGCTTAAATGGCTATGTTTTGACCTGCACTGTTTTGTTGTTATGCCCTCTTTTTTTATCTCAATCTCCTTTTTATTATCTACTTTTTCATTTTTATCCTTTTAATTAAGGGAAAAATAAATAAAAATAGCAGGATATATTATAGTAAAAAAAATAAAGAGGTGGGGGTTTTAGGAGGTGACTAAATCATGAGGATGAAGCTCTTGTGAATGGGGATTAAAACCTTTTAAAGCAGATTGCCCACACTGTTCAGCCTTTCTTGCCCTTCTGTCTGTTTCCTGCCATGGGAGGACACAGCATTCCAGGTGTGATCTTGGAAGCAGAAAGCAGTCCTCACAGATTCTAAGACCTGGGCCTGGACCCAGAACTCTCCAGCCCCTATACCTGTGAGAAAATAATTTTCTGTTCTTTAAGGATTATTCCAGCTGTGGTATTTTATTGTAGCAACACAAATGGACTAAGACAGGATAAAAGTGAAAAGTTTTTTTCCAGTGTTGTGGGAAGCAATGATGTCATGAAAAGAAACAGAAATAAAAGAAAAAATCATGGGTGTAGCTCGGTGGTAGCATGCTTGCTTGTGTGAGGTGCCTGTATTTTACCCCCACACTGCAAAAACAAACAGGAAAGCCTAAAACACAAAATCAGGTCTCTTATTGTCAGCAACTGAAATTTATTCCATCCACTTTAGGGAGGAGAGAGTCTACTGATGAGATTAGAGTGGCTCATGGAAGGAATCTGAAGGGCCAGAATCTTCCTCTGGGCAGGATCACAAGCATAACTGCTCCACTGAGCTCCTCAGGAGAATGCAGACATTGCATGTATGACAGGCAGGCTCACCTTGTCCCTCCCACCCCACTGGGTGTCAGATAGCCCTCCATACTGTCCCTCGTGGCACCTAACACTGGTGGTTCTCCCAGTAAATTAAGCCTTTGTTGAGTGTCCAAGAAGGCTGGGCAAACAAATGCATGGAGTCTTCTGCCTCCATGAGGGGAGGTAGGTGCAGACAGAGCATCTCTAAAATGCAGAAAAAGGCCTAAAATTGACAAGTATTGAGGACATCAGTCACAGAAAGGCTAGGAGGACTCAGTCTGAAGCTCAGAAACAGCCAAGTCACGGGAAGAAAGAAGTTGAAAACGTATTAACTCCTTGCCTGGCATTTCCAAGGTTGCCTAAACTCCTAGAGGGAATCCTGTAAGAACAAGCATGATGACAAAGTGAGTTTAGCTAAGTGAATCTGTGTCTGTCATAAACCATTTTAGTTGAAGCGATATGTTGATCTAGAGTTAGGAAATTTGGAAGTGACTTCTGAATATAATCTATGTTAGTAGCCTATTGGTGAACATTCCCTCATATAATTGAGAAAATAAAAGGGTCGATACTCTCCTGAGGTACTTGGAGACAAAAGTGAGTTCTGACACAGTATATTTACTGTGTAGCAGCTTTTTGTTTCCAGCAGTGTGTCAGCCACATTAAAGAAATCTAACCAATGTGTCTGCCTGAACTCCTCCCCAGGGAGGCCTGAAATTCCAGAACACAGTCATCATTTTCAAATTCAGATCAATCCAAAGATGGGATTAAGATAAGTAAATGAGCTTAATATCCACATTGGAATGCAAGTCTTCCAAACAGTAGAATAGTTCAGTGCTTACTGTTATCTTATCATCAATGAATTAATCCACCTCCAAAAGAGCTCTGTTGACCACCAAGGTTACTAGAAATAAATTTTAAACCACAAAGCCCAGTGACATTCAAAACCAATTCATGAGATAATCCAAGGGTAGCCTACTTTCTATAAATAAAGGGGTTTTTTCCCCACCTTTCAGCATAAAATCTGCAAATTATTCCATCAGTTTTGACTACGTCCATCAACAAAAACCTAAAAGTGGCAAGGGTGTAGACATTAGCAGCTGCAAACCTTGACGTAAAGCTGGGCGCATTTTTCAGTGTTATTCTTTTTAAATCTTAGTTCATAGAAGAGTCTTCATATTTTGGCCCCTAGGCTAGAACTAATTTGTTAAGCTTCTATCAGGGCTGGCTGCCATAGAAAAAGTGTAAAGGAGCCCCTGGTGTATTTGGCCTCCATCCCAAGTTTATTTTCCCCCTGCACCTCTGCCTGTGTACACAGCATTTCTCCACCTATCCACTCCTACACAGTTCAGTGAGGGCCTGGCACGATGACACCCTGGTCAGGCCGGGAGGTCTGATATATAACTGAGTTTTTGATCAGTTTTTGTTTTAAATCAACATGGTGAAATGACCAAAGCCTTAATGTGGGGACATGGAGAGACAATTACATTGATAGCTGTCTAATCATTTACCCTTGGTTGGTTCTCAGTTTGTCAAATTGCATATGGTGAACTTCAAACACGCAAAGAGATCTTCATTTAGCACCTTCAGAGTGCCAGAGACTGCACTGGTTTCCCGCAGGAACAAGAGGTGATCCATGCCTTCAGCTAGTTCAAGATCTATTCGGAGCATGATGACCAAAGGAAACAATTACAGCAAGCAATTTGTCCTTCCTCCTTGGAGTTTCCACTGCATTGGGTACAAATGGCTGTTGGCACTTAACTCACATTTTTCCACATTTTAACCCCATGTCAGGCATGTAGCTGGTTTCCAAAAATATTAGTAAAAGGAGGAATGAATAAACAAAGTATTACTGAACTACCAGTATAGAGTTTGTCAGGAGAAATTGACTGGCTGGAGGTTAAAGGGAGATTTATAAGACACTAATTTAAATTGAGGTTTAAAGCATGTCTAGTCCAGTATCTGACCTTGAATGAGCTCATAATAAAGATTAAATGAACTCAAATGAGTGGAAGTTCAGATGAAGAAAAGAAATTTGAGGATAAAGGTTATTTGGGGCAGGAGTAGTTCTGGATCCTTGAATAGTGCCTGGTATGTAGTAGAAACAGATATGGTAGGAAGGATTGAATGAATGAAAAACCAAGTTGGTGACGGTAACAAACAGTATACATAAAGTCAACAGTATCGTGAAAGAAATAGACCCGTTTATGGAGCAGTGTATTTAGAAAAGTATATAATTATAAGAAACAAAAGGGAGAGACACTGAGAGGAAAAGAATGGAGAGCATAAAAAATATTATATAAAGAACAGAGCTGCTTGGCAAAAGAGGAATTGGATAGGGGGTAAATTTGTAAATGAAAGCAAATGGAGAGAAAAAAACCAGAAATCCCAGAATCAGAAGTCTGGGAGTTGAGAGGGGAGGATCAAAGGATCACTGGTGTTGAAAATTTGTCTGACCAGGAATGAAGTATGGTAATTTTGTTTAGAAAAGATAAAGATTCAAAGCATCATGGTTGAAAAGGGGCAGATTCATAGGAAAAATAAAAATCAGAAGAGTAAGGAAAAAATGGATTGTTTTTTAAGCTAGAGCAAATTTTAAGTAAGCTGTATTGTACCATGTATTACAGATATTCTGCTGTATAACAAATCATCTCTGAACTTTTAAAAGTAGCACTGGAATAACTAGCTAAAATATAAAAATAAAATTCAGACACAAAAGTTTAAATATTGCATTGTTTCTCTCTTCCAGTAGACTTAGTGTTTCTGTTAATGTTTAGATCTTTGATATGCTCATAACATTATTGGTTGGCCATACTCTTGTTCCACCTCATTCCCCCCTTGAGATTTCCCATTTTTCTCTATGTTGGACTCGCCTCACCTCATGGTTTTGCTCTATAAAAATCGTTTGAAAGTGCAGGGTCCTCAGAACCCCTTCTGTCTCTCTCTCTCTCTCTCTCAGACAGAAGCTTTCTTCCCCCAATAAATAAATTCTGCTCTTACCCTCCGTTGCTTCTAGAATTCATTCTTCAGTTTTAGAGAGCATGAACTTGTACTGGAAATCTAGCAGGTTGGGAGTTTCTTTCCTGTATATTTGTGACCTTACCAGTTTTGAATTGGAATTGCACTATTTCATAGATAAAGGAAATGAAGTATTTTACTACACTTTTAAGTTTTCAAAACAGAATGCTAAAGTTGTACTGTTTTTATTTTTTTAAATTCAGTTCAAAAAGACTAAAACCTTATTTCAAAAGAGGCATCTAAACATGTTCCTTATTTTGTATATTGGCTTGGGTTTTATAACCAATTTAAAAAGATGCTATAAAAATATTTTCAGTTTGGGGACAGCAAACATTCATCGAATGCGGACAGTTATATGTCCCAAAGATGTGAACTATTTCAGACTCACTTTTCAAACTTAAAGGGATCTTGTGGGGTGGGCCATTATTGTTAGGACTAATTTGTGGGTGTGTACCTGCTGTGTCCCCGTAGCTATGCCTCAACTGGGAACACTGCGAGTCTAACGTTACATTCTGGTGACAGCATCAAGCCCCAGGTCCATGAAAGAAAGAAGTGTTAGTAACCCCATTAGCAAATCCATAAGACACAAATCATAAATTCTACTTCTTTGTACAAGTGTCTGCCTCACACACCTACTTGCTATTTTTACCTCTGGGTGTTTCATGAATTAAGAGGAAGAAAAAGGAATGCAGGATTGAGGGTGTTCCATGGTTAAATGTAACGCCACACCCCTAAGTTACCCCAGGTGGTGGATAGGAAAGAGGTTTTTGACTGGTGTAAAAACCAGGTTGGTAATAGCAATTTCACTCCACTTTTAATAAGGAGTGGTGGTAAATCATGCATAAATTATTAGCCCAATTTGTCCCAGTCGAAGTGGATTCTGGGAAATTACCTGGCATATGGGATTGGCATGGCCTACTTTAATGTTATTTGATATTTTTAGACTCAATAACAATTTTATTTAAAAATTGACGCAGATACATGTCCTCCTTTGGTGTATAGCAGCTTACTGAATCCAGTTTTAAACTATTAAAATATTACCAACTATTCTCTACTCCAATCAGTTCATAGTGAAGGTTATTTCCCTCACTACTGCCAATGCCTGAAAATATACTGAGCACTTGTTCTCCAGACTTGTTCTTCCCACAGATGCCTTGAGTTCTCATTCTTTAAACAGGAGATGTAGCAGAAATGTGGTCTACAAAACCAACACGACTGTCGTAAAGCAGTTATTCAGGGAGGATGGGCACACTTGCCACAGTTGATTGAGAGAGATGATTCCAAAGCCTCAGCTTTTGTGCCAGCGGTTGAAAAGAGATTCATTCTTGAGTCTTCTGAAATCTCCCAGCAGAATCAGGCTCCAGGTGATTTCTAAGCCTGCTCCTGAGGCGAGGTAGCTCAGAGAGTGAAGCTCAGAACATTGAGAGTAGATCTCCACAGGGAACATCAAGTGTCCACAATCATTTTTGAAATCGGAAGTTGCAAGCAACTAAGTGTGTCTTGTTTACACAGGATATAGGT
Source organism: Cavia porcellus (assembly GCF_034190915.1). Classification (NCBI taxonomy): domain Eukaryota; kingdom Metazoa; phylum Chordata; class Mammalia; order Rodentia; family Caviidae; genus Cavia; species Cavia porcellus. Next base: position 21,843,635 of record NW_026947500.1, read on the forward strand.
ATATATGTGTGACACTCTGAAAGCCCCAATTTGCCAGTCAGGCTGACAGCCTGGTAGGTCCTCTCGGAAACTTTCCAGAGGAAGTAGGCAGAGGCTGACACAGGTAGGAGTCCTGAGAGGCCCATGTGGTTTCAGGTAAAAGGACAGGGATTCTGAAAAAGGCAACTAAGCCTTGGAATTTGGGAGACTTTGATTCTACAAAAGTTAGGGAAAGTAGGTTTTTATTTTATTACTTATAAAAATATCAGGAGGACAGTCCCAAAAAAGTATTTTCCAATTACTAATTCTGGAAACATTTATTGACTACTGACCCAGCCAAAACTGAGCAAGTGCTAGGAACCCAAAAATCGATCTCTTTCAGCAGAACTTAGGCAGATACACAATTACTGAGCAAACATTGATGGATACATAAATGAGCAATAGAAGTATATGTCTTTTTTTTTAAAAACAAGGTTTCAGGCTGGCCTTGAACCCATTTTGTAGCCTAGGTTGGCCTTGAACTCATGGCAATCCTCCTGCCTCAGCCTCCCAAGTGCTGGGATTACAGGTGTGCACTACCACACCTGGCAAGGCACACATCTTTATCAAGGAAACTTTTGGCTGGACGTCATAGGAAGCCTGATTGAAACAGGTTTGCATAATGAAAGAGCTCTCTGACATCATGACCTGAAAGGTCCAGAACCAATTCTGTCCCAGAGTCTAACATGCAAGTGAAGCCATGTTATCAAGATGTCAGTTCTTAGAATACTGGCTTCATTCTGAGGTTGTTTCCTGTCAACATCCAAAGCTGGCTGCCACCAGATGTCAGGGCTATAGATCTTTGTGTACATCCAGGGGAAAGGGAAGGGTGGTTTTTGTCACACCAGGATGATAAATGTTGTGACAGTGATGCTGGCTGAGCCAGTATGAGTCATAAGATCCCCCATGAGGCAATCACTGGGGACAGGAGATGGAAAACCTGCCAACTAGCAGGAGAAGAAAGCAGTTTAATCCACCACCAAGTACATGTTTGGAGACTGAGCAGAAAAGATGGGGGGATATCGACCCCGCCTGAGGAGGGAGTGGAATGGGAAGAGGAGATTGGGAAGATTTTGCTGAACAGGAGATACAGCAAGGACCAGAATATGAAGAAGCTTTAATGCCATTCTGAGAAATTCGGGCTTTCACATTTTGATAAAGAGAGAAATTGGTAAAAATCAAATTCATAGCATAAACCAGATGGATTGATTTCTTATATGGATAATTAACCTTCCAAAAGATAATACGTGACTGTTCTCTAAAACCAGATAGAGTATATATCAAATTGTATTCAATCTAATTAGTAAGTGATCCAGTAAGACAGTAAAGCTGTATTTGAGGGTATCTGAGGAACAAGGGCTTATATACTATCTGCAAAAGCACTTTTAAAGAAGAAAGAAAGAACATTACTGAGTTACGTGATAAACTAACCAGTGTGCTTCAGTGTAATAAATTCGTAACATTCAAAGTTGTGTTTTTCACTCGAGATAATTTATAATTCCCCTGCACACAAATCTACAAGTTGATACTTAATGAAGTCTGAGTCTTTAATTAATAAAGGAGGCAGAAAAAAATAGTAATAGCACAGTTTTGCCAAGGTTTGTATGTGGTTTGTCCCCCAAAGGCTCCTGTACTGTGGGCTTGGTCCTCAATTTGGAGTCATGGAGACACCAGGATTGTTAAGAGGTGGGGTCCAATGGCAGATAAGTGGAGCCCTGGGGGTGGCACCTGCAGGAGGGATTAATGCTAGTGTCCTAGACTGAATTAGTTATCACCAGAGCAGATTATTATAAAGTGAGGACCTCTGTGAACGGTCTTTTCTTCATGTGGCAGTTTCCACGTCTGCTTCTATTTCTCCCTGGAGGTGGCTGAGGGCGCCCTCACTAGACATAGGGACAAAGGGGGCGGTCCAATCTTGGACTTCTAACTAAAGAAACCTCTTTTCTTTATAAAGAAACAAGCTTCCAGTCCTCTGGTATGGCAACAGAAAAGGACCAATAAAAACTTCCCATATCCAGAGGACTGACTTTATTAAGCAACATTTTAGTGTGACATTATAACCCAATCTTGGTTTTGTTTTCTAAGTTTTGTATGACTTTTTTTCTAAACATCAGAATATTCTACCTAAGGCAGCTTTTAAAACTTTTAAATATTTATTTATTTATAGCTTTTTCTAAAATGGAAATTAAAAACTACAATACTTGCACTGTTGTGCATACCAGTAACTGTCATCAGTTTTAATGTAATTATTAAGGGAGGCTTGAGGAGGTTTATGTGCACATAGAAACACTGACTGATTCCTGGAGACATGGACACAGCGGGACAGCCACCCCCCTGGAGGCAGGGGTAGTTGAATTCAGCTGCCCTCTGATAGAATGAGAATCTTGCTGCCATCAGATGAAAGAAAATTCAAGCCAGAGAAAGGCTCCAGCACCCAGAAAAAGGACTTTCCAGGGAAGTCTTCAGAGCCAAGTGTGGTGTGAGGCAGGCTCTGTTTTAGCAGTCAGGCAAGGAGACACCAATAATGAACCCATCCTAGGCTGTGACAATCCTATTCCCTGGCCCCTCTTTTGCCCCTGAAGTGTTTTGGTTAAAAGGGAAAGACATTCTCACTCAATAGTCAACTACAGCCAAGCTAAGCCCCACATTTTTGGATAGCAGATTTATTAATGGGCTGGTTGAAAGAATTAAACCATTTGGTGTTTGGGAAAACTGGAAACGTTTAAAGTAAATACTTGGCATCCTTTCTCTCTGACTGCTGTGATACGTTCAGTTCTTCTTCGGGGTCCATGTTGAAGATTAATGTAATAGAAAGTGCTTAGCTGTTTTTCACTAAAAGTATCCTACAGAATATTAACCTACAGAGCACCACATCTTAGCCTACCTACCCTACATGCTCAGCTCAGATCACTTCTATTATCCACAGCTGGGTAAAATCCTCTAATAGAAAATCTGTTTTATAATGTAGTGTTAAAAGACTTCATGTGCACATACAGATGGGCAGTTTAGAGACACAGTAGGATATAAAACCACAATATGAGAGAGAGAGAGAGAGAGAGAGAGAGAGAGGAAGAGAGAGAGAGAGAGAAAGAGAGAGGGGGTGGGAAGGAAAGGAAAGGAAAGGAAAGGAAAGGAAGAAAAACTGGCAGTACAGTACACTTTAGATTACTGGTTGCTTCCTTTTTCCATTTGGCTGTGGCTTGCTGCTGTCGGCCCGCAGGTATTGTGAGAGGAGGGGAGAGAGCATAGTTAGTCCAGTAAAAGATGAAACTTCCAAGTAGGGTTACTATTAAATGCTCATTCCTCTCACAGCATTGCAAAGCTGAAAAGCTGTAAGTGGAACTATCATACATAGGGGATCATTTGTGTGCTTAGCTTGAAATAAAAAACTTACCAAAAAAAAAAAAAAAAACACAGCCTCTTACAAAGCTCTGTTGAAGCTGAATACAGTCAGGTGCCATCGCCCTGTGGGTAGCAGTCTGATGGGGTGTAAAAGCCTGGCTTACCCAGTGGCTGCGGTTTCCTGATTGAAGGAGACACACACAACCTGTTCATCTCCCTGACCAAGGAGTGTGACGTCTACAAGGGCAGCTACTGTACGAAGTCTGAGCAGGAAGTTAAGGAAAAAAGAAGGCGAAGGAAAGTATGGTCAAAACAGCGAGATTCTTGAGGCATGTGGAGATGACAGCCAGCCTGTCTGCCACTCACCAGATTTATTGCCATGTGAGAAAAAGGAACCTTTCATTGTTGGTGCCAGAATCATCAGTTACATGCACTTGAATCCAAGCATAACAGATACAGAGTTCTGTCTGACTCTGAATCGTTGCTACTATTATGAGTAGCCAGAACAGAGGAGCTGGGAGGCTCCACACAAAAATGATAAGGAGCTGGAAACATGCATTGTTTCGGTTTGATCAGCACATGCTGTATACATACAACAGAATGTCACACTGTCCCCCATAAAGAAATACCATTATGACATGTTAATCAAAATTTTTAAAAGTGTTTCAGAAGGTAGAGAAGTGTTAGTTGCCCTGCTTTCTTTGTTGTATATTATATTGAATTATCACACTGTACCACATAAAAAAGTACAACTTAAATAGTAAGTAATAAAAATTCATGTTTCCTTCAAGAGCACGGGGCCAAGACCTCAGAGCTTTCTGGGAATACAGAGTCTAAGGCCTCCCAGATGGATTGACCTGCAAGTTCGACTGACCTCCCAGATCCTCAGGGAGTTGCTCAGTGTGTACCTCAGGGCCTTGGGTCCTTCCACCCCAGCGCGGAGCACCTGATACCTTTGACATTTGTTGAAGTGATACCTTTGACATTTATGAAACATGTCAAACATTGAGAGGTGGATATAGAATTGTGTTCAATTATTAAGTACAAGTCTCACCACCTTACACACCACACACACACACACACACACACACACACGAAGCCCTGCTTTAGTTGTTTGCTAGTTTCTCTCTTGAAGTTGTATTTTCATACTTAGTTGATCAGAACGCCCACATCAAGTTTGTTCCTTCAGGACCAACAGTGTTAAAAGAGTTGAAATCTGGGGAGCCCTCGTGGTGCTGCTGGGTACTGTCTGCCTGCTGAAAGTTCCCATGGCAAAATGAACACCTCGCCAGCCCACCATGGCAGGAGAATTTCTCTACTGGAGGTGCTGGGGCTTCCAGCATTTACCCTGTGCGGTGCTCGGCCCTGTGTAAAACACGGCTTCATGGTGCATAAAGGACGACCAGGCAAAATAGTGGAGATGTCAGTTCTGCAACTGGAAAGCAAGGTCGTGCCAAAGTACACCTTGTTGGAACTGATATTTTCACAGGGAGAAAACATGAATGTGGTTGCCCTTTTACTTGCGACAAGGATGTTCCCAGTGAAAGAAATGATTATCAGCAGATATGCATTCAGGATGGTTACCTTTCCCTGCTCACCCAGACAGCGAAATCTGTGAGGGTCTCTTAACTGCCTGAAGGTGAACTAGGCAAAGAAATAGAAGGAAAACACAATGCAGGGGACAGGTAGAGATGTCTATCTTGTGAGCCATGAGTGAAGAGCAGGCTGTAGCCATAAAGCTCTGAGGATTAATGAGAACATGAGACATGAGCAAACTGGTTAGGTCAGGACCAAATGCGGAGCTAATACTGGATTCTAATTGTTACTAAAGCTATGGCCTCCATATTCAACCTCCTTCTCTCTCTCTCTCTCTCTCTCTCTCTCTCTCTCTCTCTCTCTCTCACTCTTTCCCTCTCTCCTTCTCTCTGTTTTGCTGGTTGCTTTTGCAGGCTATTGATAACTTTTTAAAAAACAAATCATGCTATATAGTTCTTTTTACTTTCAATTTTATAACTGTCTTTCCTCTAACATTCCTATAGTCTTCAGGACGTAAATACGAGAAACAAAACAAGACAGACTCACCAGATGTGATTCGTCCAAGCAGATCCTTCCTGGATTTTAATTACCTGATCAATAAGCTACGACTTTAAATCAGGCAGTGTAGCATCAGGTGGTACTGAAATACCACGTTTAAGCTGAATTTCTCTGCGCTAATTTTAGCGTTAGTGTCATAGATGATGTAGACTACGGATTGGAATGATCAGTTTCAGGCTGTGTGTGGAAAAACACAAATCACTCAACTGAATAAAAATATATCATCAGAGTGTCATTTACTTTGGTGGCCACATACTACCACATTTACTGGGTAATACTATTCTTTGCAAATGCCATCCAATTTAATATGACTTTTCACAGTGATTTTAGTATCTGCTTGTGGTTGACAGAGGGATATGGAACTGTCTGATGAACATAGACCAAGGTAGATTGTAAAGAAGACACAAAGGGGGCCAGGGTCTAGCTCAGCAGTTCAAGCACTTGCTTGGTAAGTGCAAGGTTGGGAGTTTGATTCCAGGTACAGAGAGACAGGCAGACAGAGAGACAGAGACAGAGACAGAGAGAGAGAGAGAGAGAGAGAGAGAGAGAGAGAGAGAGAAGAGAAGAGAAGAGAAGAGAAGAGAAGGGGCTGGGGATTTAGCTTAGCGGCATAAGCGCCTGTCTTTCAAGCAGGCAGTCATGAGTTCGATCCCTGGTACCGATAAAAAGGAAAAGGAAAAAGACAAAAATAAAAAAATAAAAATAAAAATAAAAAAAATAAGAGAAGAGAAGAGAGAGAGAAGTGGTAGTCCCTGCCCGGTTCTGGAGCCCTGGTGTCTGAGGTCACTTACCCTCTGTGCTGTCCTGCAGCTACCCACTGCCCTCTTGCCGCCAACTGTGGCGCTGCTGCACTCCAGCTGTCCTCTCCAGGGTCGCCGCTACCTTCCACCCGGGCCTTGCCACTGTGGCCTCTGCCAGAGCCAGCTCCTGGTGGATCCATGTGGAAATGGGACCCCCAGATCCCATCCTGGGAGTCACTGAGGCTACAAAAGAGATGCCAACAGCAAAAGAATGAACCTGGGAGTTGGCGCCTACTGTGACAACAACGGCAAGCCCTGTGTGCTCCCAAGTGTGAGGAAGGCTCCCAAATGTGCTGCCAAAAATGTGGACATTGCAGGCCTGGCTGAATTTTGTAAGGCATCTACAGAACTAGCCCTGGGTGAGAACAACGAGGTGTTGAAAAGTGGCCAATTCGTCACTGTGCAGATCATTTCTGGAACTGGTGCCTTAAGGATCGGAGCCAACTTTCTGCAAAGATTTTTTAAGTTCAAATCTGCAAAGATTTTAAGTTAAGAAATGTCTACCTACCCAAACCATCCTGGGGAAATCACACACACATCCTCAGGGATGTTGGCATGCAGCTACAAGGTTACCGGTACCATGACCCCAAGACTTGTGGCTTTGACTTCACTGGTGCCATGGAGGACATTTCAAAAATACCAAAGAAAAGCATTATTCTCCTGCATGCCTGGGTCCACAATCCCATGGGAGTGGACCCTCACCAGGAACAGTGGAAGAAAATAGCATCAGTGGTGAAGTAAAAGAATCTCTTCACATTCTTTGACATGGTGTACCAAGGCTTTGCCAGCAGTGATGGTGACAGGGATGCCTGGGTTGGGCGCCACATCATCAAACAGGGCATTAATGTTTGCCTGTGACAGTTGTACACCAAGAACATGGGTTTAGACAGACAGCGTGTTGGAGCCTTCACTGTGATCTGCAAAGATGCAGATGAAGCCAAAAGAGTGGAGTCCCAGCGGAAGATCTCGATCCATGTATTCCAGCCCTCCTATCCATGGGGCTGGGATTGCCTCTACCATTCCAACTTCCCTGGATTTGCAAAAGTAGTGGTTGCAAGAAGTGAAAGGCATGGTCCACCGCATTATTAGCATGGTACCCAGCTGGTCTCCAACCTCAAGGAGGAGGGCTCCTCCCACAACTGGCAGCACATCTCTGACCAGATTGGAATGTTTTGGAGCAGGTAGAGAAGCTAACCAAGGAGTTCTCAATCTACATGACAAAAGGACGGCCAGCCCCATCTCTGTGGCAGGGGTCATCTCTGGCAATGTGGGCTGCCTTGCCCATGCCATTCATCAGGTTACCAAGTAATCTCTGGATGCAAGGAACAGAGACAACCTTTCTGTCTTCAGCTTCTGCTGTTGTGAGATTCACATGCAGGAGGAGGGAGGGTCGGTGGTGGTGAGTGGATGTTTCTTTCAACCACAATGCACACCATGCCACAGCTCAATGTGTTTCTCAGAAAAGAACACGTAGTGAAATAGTACAGAGGCAGGGTGGCAAACTCTTCCCCCATTCTTTTGTCTCCAACTTTTCTAAAAGAGTTTACACATGTAAGAAAGTCACAGTGCCAAAGAAAACCTGTATTCAGGACATTGCAATATTTCAGAAGCTTTACCTGAAGTGTCATGTGGTTTAAGGGACCCAGCGTGAGACATAGCTCGTATTAGAAGCCATGAGAAAGACCTACCTAGTCTGTCATTAACAGTCACTAACTCACATTTGTCCTCCGTAGTGGAACAACCTGATCAACGGACCAAATAGCAAAATTAGTTTTACAAAAACCAGTGAGTATTGCCACTGCATCAAGGAAAGGAATACATGTTTCAGGGCTTATTTAAGAGAGAAGGCTCTCCTCTGTCATTGTTAGACTAGGCATGAAGACATATCTAGCCAGATTTTCACACCATTCTGCTGCTTGATTGATCATCGACCCTATCAGGATTTATTTCAGAATGAAGAACATAACTCTCTGCTCATGCCATTCCTTCTCCTTTCTTAGCGAAGAACGGTGAGGGTAGGGAACTGCACTGTACTTTGGGGTCTGCTTCAGGGGCTGTGTGCTGGTCCCCTGTGTGCTGGGATGTTGCCTCTTCCAGCTGGACTGCTCCCTTCCCCAGTGTGGGCTGCACAGACACTCAACTCACTCCCAGCTGGCAGTGCACGGTAGCGTCAGGAAAAAAGATACGCTTCGCCCTGTGGAAGATAGCCGCCATCCGCTCTGATCGTGTAGACTTACTGCAGCCTGGTTTCTCTTTTACAAAAAAAATTACTGTAGACCCCACCACCACCACCAAAATAAAAGAAGGCACACAGGACAGTGGCAAAGGAAGTTAATAAAATTTGTTTATCTGAGACATTTATAATCAGCATAAAAATACAAAGTGCCAGTTTAGTTGTAGTTTGGCTTTTAACTCATCTCCTAGCATCCATCTCTTGACATGGAAAGGATGACCTGATTAATAAAATGCTCTGCAGTTCTTTTTTTCCAGTCATGTTGCTTTCTTCTTCCCAACCATTTTAAGTAGAATTTTTCACATTAAATATGAGTTAGACTAAAACCAGGAAGTCTTAACGTTGATTTGGGTTACTTGACTTTAATTTGTTAAATTTATGCACATTTTTGTCTGCAGTGAAATGAAAGTGAATCATGGAAGAAATATTACTTTAAGTACATGGAATATTTCTTGTGACTTAATTCAGTCAGTGATGTGAAGTGTAACTAGAAAAGAATTCTATAAACTGAATTATTTAAAGGGTTTTAAGTGACACCATTGTCTTTCTATTTAGACTTTTAGACTGCATGTATATTCTTTTCAGAATTGTAGACATTATTACAAGTTTTGCGAGAACCTTTGACTCACTAGCAGTCATGCTGGAGCGAAACCTGGAACAAAATCACTATCTCAGTACCCCTTGATTCTTTCAAATTGCTTATGAGATCTCACCCAGCATGCTTTGGCCACAAAGATATTTGTTCTTATTATCTAGAGGAAAATGTTTCTGATAGTTATCTAATCAGTGATTTGAAGGAGCACTAGGCCACATGATTCCAGAGTTTTAATTTATTAATTTGTATATATTTAAAAATCTTTCTTTGACTTGTTTTTTTGTTTTTGTTTTTTGTGGTCTCACTGTGTAGTACAGATTGGCCTCCAACTCCTAGTGATCCTCCTGCCTCAGCCTCCAACTTCTGGGATTACAGGCGTCCATCACCACACCCAGCTTAACTCTTATTTGAATCTCACCAGGCTCATTGGGAGAAGTTGCAGGACACTTTAAGTGTGAGGAAGAGAACTCTAAACCACAAGAAATACTGAGATTATAATTATTTGGTTTCAATATGACATGTAAGCCTTTGCCTATCCAAAGCACAATTAAGAATTAGGCTAAAGTCTTTCAAGCATTCTGTTTAAGAATCTACTACTCACTGCTCTAGTCTTTTAGTGCTCTAATCTCTGATGTTTATCTAACTTATTACTGGTTGATAGTTACCCAGAGGAAGTCTATAAAGTTATTGATCTGTGCAGCTTGCTGTCCATTCATCTGGCCCCAGTTTTAATAACTGTATTACTTTTCAGCTTTAGTAGTTTTCTGGATTAGCGTGCCCTTTGCCTTCCTAACTTGTCAAACTTTGCATAAATAATATTTTCAATTATGATAGGAGGGTACACAAAAAACAATAATCCAATTCTATCTCCATACCTTGAGTGGCAAAAGCTATTTATGCATATGTATTTCATTTTTAAAAAACTATATGCAGTGTGAATATTCTAACATATACATATAGATTTTAAAGATATGGGATTATTACTTTCATATAAATCAATAGATATTTCCCTAAAACAAAATAAACTGTATCACAAAGAAATAGGGAACATATCTTTTAATGTAGAAGTGACATTGTTCTTTTTTGACATCAGAGAAATGTTGAAAGTGTATTCCTAAGACTGTTGTACTTTTTTGTGGCAAATGTTAACAATCACAAGTTATCGTATAAAAATGTAGACTGTCATGGTGATGGATTATACAGTAATACACTATTTTTGTCTGTATACATTTCACCGATTTGTAGACAGTGTGAGGAGGATGAATATTTGTTTCTTTCTAGAACTTTTTTTATTTCTACTGTGAAGACTGTTATGCTTTATTTGCTATGAAGTTGTGTATCCTCTGACATAAATCATTGCTGCTTGGTCTTAGTATTTGTATCATAGACCTAATTATGATGTTTCTTTCATGCTCCCCTCCAAGGTCTGTCAGTTACTTAAACAAACTGTTGTTAACTAAGCTCTTCACTGTTTCGCTTAATGGTACAAATTTCTGTGCCAATACTTTTATGAACATTTCTGCAGCCAGACCATGATATCTTTAACAGGAGCTGCTGCAATAAAATGTGTAGGTTGTAAGGTTTGGGGACACAATTTTTCATTACAGCACAGTGTGTATGTGCACACATAGCTTTGGATGTTTATTCTTTTTCCAGAGTCCTTCCAACTAGTAAAAGTACCGTAGTCATGGAGAAAAAAAAAAAAAAAAGACTTGAAATCTGGGTAGGTTAAGAAAAAGAACTTCAGTTTTTAAAACCTTTAAAAACTCTTGGTGATTTGGAAATATACCTGAAAGTATATACTAATTTTCCAGTGATTTCTATCGGAATATTACAAAGAGATATGGAGAATAAAAGCTTCTTTGGAGGAACAAAAGAAACATCAAGAGAATGAGTAGATCTTCTGGCTGAATTTCCCTCTTGAAGTCTCTTTAAGGAGGGATTAAAATTTTCATTTCTTTTTAGAGTAGATAAATCCAGAAGGTACAAAAAACCTTATATAGTACAAAGTTTCCCCCAGCCATCAAATTCCCCTCCCTCCAAGGCAACCGTGGCTAGCACTTCCTTGGGAATCCTACCCCATGGGAACTCTGCATGTTGGAAGATGCTAAAAAATGTGCTGAAGAATAAGAATAGGGTACAGATTGCTCCGAACTGTTCTTGAGGGCATGCATTAAAATTAATCTTCTTCATCACCCAATTGCTTTCTGTTAAGATCTCTTGCTGGCATTTAATTTTTCTATATCATGGATAAGATATGTGTCAGGTGAAGATCAAGAGCCCTACCACCCACTCACTGCAGAGGACTGAGAAGATAGCATTTATAAAACACTCTGAGAGCCTCAGAGGAAGGCTCTAAATAAACATTAATGGTTGATGAAGCTGTAGCCCTCTGCTCTGTAATTTGCATTTTATGACTCTCCTCTCTCCCCCAAGCCAACCACATACTTCCCACCCCCCCCCCCAGCACCATCTGAGGGTGAGAGGTTAATAAGATAGGGTGATTGATGTGAGGCAAGACTAAGTAGAATGCTTTGAGGATTTTGTTTTGTTTTCCTAAAGCTTCCTAACTCATCTGTTCTGTTAGGAACCTGGAGTGTTTTCAAAGGGGCACCTGATTGCATATCTTCATAGCTGTGTGACTTCATTTAATAATGCAAAAGTTTTAAACACTCTCTTGTCTTCTTTAAAAAAAGCTAAGCTTATATTTAATGGGCTTATTTTCACTTACCAATAGGTTATGGATGCTACTGTTGTGAATAGCTGCGCTGATGTAGCATAATTATTTGAAAATAAGAAATGCTACTGTGTTTAAAGATGCCTACAAGAGGGGCCTGGTGTTTAGCTCAGCAACGTAAGTGCCTGCCTGGCAAACGCGAGGTCATGAGTTGGATCCCTGGCACCAAACAAAAAAAAAAAGATGCCTACAAGGAGACTTATTTCGCATGAATTCAGTAAATCAATATATGCGTTTGAGGGTCCTGCTATGACCTAGAAACAAAAGAGATACCACAGAGACAACCTAAGATACTGCCTAATACAAACTCTCCTGTGATAGTTGTGAAACTGAATAATCCAGAGAATTTGTTCTCTGAGACCTGAGAAATGTAAATGGTTATTTTACTTGGAGTAGTTTTGAAAGATTTCTTGACTGTGTCCTAAGCCATTTTGACTATTCCCATAGAGTAAGAGAAAGTTAACCATTGTTGGTAAGAGTTAAAAGCTCCAAAGCTCCTATGAGAAGATTCTGGGAAAAAACATAAAACCATCTGTGGCAAGCATTATAAAAATCATGAGCATTTAACATAGAAATTATTTAACTTTATTTCCTTTTTAAACATAAGATCTTCAATAACAGGAAAATGCTAAAGGTTGGTTCAGGCTATCAGGTTGACCACTACAATAATTAAAACAATAATTGCCATAGACTTTCCAAATTAAAGGTTATTATTCATAAGGGCTATATGGAGAATTCGTATTTCCTTCTCCTTGATTTTGAACAAGAGCTCAGATCCTATACCCAGGACATTTCTAGCGATTAATGATTGGTTGACATTAATAGTTCTGACAAAGCCTTGGCCATTGATCCTCTTTGGCTGGTCATTAACCTCTAGAAACTGCTAAACAGGATGTAAAAAAAAAAGCATTCTATAAGTATTACATAAACACCTTACCATCATTTCAAAAGTAAGAAAGTTGTGCTCTTACAATGTATATGTATATGCAAAGTATTTTAAAGTTTAAGTATTACCAAAATATTCTTCAAATACAAAAGAGAAGTTTGATGTAAATATGGTATGTATGTGTGGAAAACTATATTACTAAGATCTGACATGCTAAGATGTTTTCATTGGCCCAAAGAAAAGGGGGTATAAAATTCACCATCAAAAATGAAAACCTTGCTTTTTACATAGCTCATTAATGCTAAGAATTTATTAAAAAGTTATAATGAGGGTGAAATTAGATTGCAGGTGAGTGTCTCATACTTTTAAAAGAACTAACCGTGAAGTAGACTTGAGACATTATAGCCTGGTTTATTATTGTAACCACAAATCATATTTTCACAGTAATTTGTTCTGATTTAGAAAATTTCAGAAGGAACGATATGAAGTCTCAGTGGATTGTTATGTTACTGACTCCATTCAACATTTAATAGGCCTCACTCTGATTTTACATCCTGAGTCCATAAAGCTTATTCAGTGACATTTCAGAATTTCTTTTAGTGGAGGAAGCTTTGGTTAAGTGAAAAGGCCTGTTGGGGTTTTCCCCTGTAGTTTCCTAATTAGGGCTTCCTTATTACATCACAAACATTAATCACCACATTATCCAGTAACAGATCAGACTTACCCTATCTTTCAGATCCTCATTAATCTACTAGTAAAGTTATGAGCTCCATTAATATGGTAACATTTAGAACGTCTCCCTGAAGCAGAGTACACCCACTCCCTGGTCTCAACAACCCCCAAACCATGCATCTTGTTCAGGTCAAAGATATTTCTGAAATGTTAGCTCTGACAGAGAAGCCGTCCCTGCATCCCGCCCCCCACATAGGTCTCCTACAGAATGTTTGCTTATTTACTGCTTTGTGTACTATTTTAGCAGGAGAAAAATTTACCAAGCAGGATCAAGTTTACATCTTGCAGAGTGAAGCCATCTGTTCCTGCCCAGAGTTTGGCTGTTTTCCATTTGGAATGTGGGGCCAGCCATGGTTAAAAAACAATGTGTGATCTTCCCAGTGCGATCAGCCCATCAAGCAGAGAGAGTGCTGCAAGTTCCTTGCAGTCCTGACCCACTAGCATTTCCTGAGCGCCTGCCCTGCACCCCAATGCTCCTAGAATGAGTGATCATGAAGAAGCAATGCACGGAGCACACCTGCCATGTTTGTTCTCCTGGACTTGGCTAGTGAGGTGCAGAGCTGGGGTGGGTCCACAAGAGCCAATGGCACAGAAAAGAAGATGCTCCAGTGCATTCCGTGGCCTTTGCATCTCTCATAAAGGCCCATTGCTTGATGGATTTTGGGTGTGTAGGGTTTTCTTTCAGAATATTGCAAAAGAACATCTGAGTGTTCTATCTTATCTTGGGGTGGAATTTATTGCACTCATATCTGGATATGACAGTTTCCTTTTGCTCTCTGTCCCTCATGAAGTAACACAGCGCTGGAAGCATGCTGTTTCCTCGTAGAAGATGTAAAATGGGTAGACAGCTATATACCATATACAAGGGTATTCTCAATACTCATTTAAGAGCATCTACATCAAGATACTCTTTGGTTTACTCTTGGCGTTTTGAGAGACGTTCTTACTAGCTAGTTGAGGCTAGCCTTGGACTATGTAGCTTAGACTGGCCTTGAACTCACAGAAATACTTTTACCTCAGCCTCCCAAGTCTGGGATGATAGATGTGCACCATCACAGCAATCGCAAATCAAGATACTCTTTTTTTTTTCCTTTGGTACCAGAGCTCAAACTCATGACTTCATACTTGCCAGGCAGGTGCTTATGTCGCTGAGCTAAATCCCCGGCAAGATACTCTTAATGAATGCTAGAATACGAGAAAATACTTTCCTAGAGAAAAAAAATATTGAAATCAATTAACATTTAATCAAAATGTCGAATAGATGAGACAAAATTCAAAGGCAGACAAAGAGCCAGTGCAGTGGCATGTGCCTGTTTGGAGCTCAAGGGCAGCTATTTGATAGGCTGAGACAGTAAGACCACTTGAATACGGGAGCTTGGGCAATGCTGTGAGACCCCATCTTAAAAAATAAAAAAAGCAAAACAAAATAAAAACAAGAAAAAAATAAAAGACTAGGAAAAAGAGGGTAAGGAAGACCTGTTAAATCAACTTAACAGATCTTTAAAAAAATTTCATTGCAAAGATTAGAAATTATTAATTTGTGGACAGAATAACATGAATATCAAAATTTTCAGCAATTTCCTCAACTTTCCCTAGTATTCCTGGAGAGCACATGATGCTCTGAGGCATGGATAACTGTATAGTTCTGTGGATTTATAGCTGAAGAAACCAAAGAGGTCAAAGAAACAATGCGTCACTGGTCCATGCGAAGGGAGAGTTCTCCAGAAGAACACTGGGATTCTATACTTGACTTTGTAAAGAGAAATACGCTTCCTAAACTTCTACGATGTGCAAACCCCATCCCATCCTAATTTAAATTTAAAATTTGAATTTAAAATGCTACTAAAGAGTTTACAGATGAACAAAACAATAGATTTGAGGCAAACAAATAAAAACAAAAGCCTGCATTGAACTTCAAAAATTCTGCTGTCAGGTATATAATCCAGTGTTAGAAGTTTATGTGTGAAAACAGACACACATACACAAACACACGTTGGGTGTTTTGGCTGATTTCAGGAAGAAAATGAGTCAAGAGTGTGAGCCAGAGAGTGAACCTAGCTAATGAGATCTTAATTTATATGGCATTCAGATCAAGGGAAATGATCCTCCCACTGGACGCTTCCCTGGTCAGTCCACATCTGGAGCTGCAATTCTGTGTTGCCACCCTGGGGAGGCCGGAGGGTAATGGAGAACAGGCAGAGGTCAGCAAGCAGGGAGGTCGAGGGATGACTGGAGGGGGAATGCTAAGGGAAGCGGGCTAATGAGAATCTGTGTCTTCGAAAGATCAGCGTTCCCCTAACAGCAGCTCTGGCTATGTCTTCCGGGCTGAAGGTGAGATGTTAAAGGAGCTAAGAGAACATTTAAAATAAAAGAAATTCGTCATCATGCATTCCAACACAAGTGAAACCTGCTGTAGCAATTAAGGCTCCAACCAGCGAGGCGCAGGAGGAAGAGGAGACTGGAAACTGGGATGGATTTTAACAGGGCCTTAAGAGACCTGTCAACCAGACGCATTATGTGAACCTTGTAAGAGCTTGATTTCAACAACTTCCTGGTAAAATAAACATTTTCAAGGTAATCAGGAAAATTCTTTTGTAAAAATAGCTTCGTTAAGATATAGCTCACAACCTAACATTCACCTATGGAAGTATACAGTGCAGTGTTTTTTCCTGTGTATTCACAGTGTTGTGCCCTGTTCATCACTATTTAAACCCAGGACATTTTATTCCCCCAAAAGATACCTTGTAGGGCTTAACTATCACTACCCATAACCCTTATGCCAGCCCTTAGTAAGCATTAGTCCATTTCTATTTCTACAGAGTTGCCTTTTCTAAAGTTTCATATAAGTGGAGCAATATAATATTTGACCTTTTGTGAGTGATGACTTTCATTTAGCATGTTTCACAGCTCTTCCATGGTGTAGCGTGTACGGGAACTTTTGCTTTTTATGACTAATATTCCATAGTCTCCATTTGCACATCAACTCATAAGTAGACTGACATTTGTCGTATTTCTAGTTTGCCCAAAACAAACACTGGCTCAAAGGGTTGAGATAAAATAAGCCCGATATGCTGGCTCGTGCTTGTAATACCAGTGTTCTGAAAGATGAGATAGGAAGTCTACAAGTCGAAGCCCAACCTGGGAAATTTAGGGACACAGCAAGTCCTTGTCTCAAAATAGCAAAATATAAGAAGGCATGGGTTGTAGCTCAGTGCAAAGCCCCTGGAATCAATCTTCAGTACCTTAAAAAACAAAAACAAGTATAAAAAACAGTATGTGGCTCAGTAAGTAGATGATTAACAGTACAGAGAATCAAATCTCAAATGCCCCCAGCCACCATTTAAAATTATTTAAATGCCTTTAAAAAGTAGAAACTTTTATATAACATTGCAGAAGTAAGTATATTCAGAATAAAATGTGATTTCATTTGATAATCAGTGTCCTCATATAAACTCAACTCCATCATTCCTGGGTCATTATATATAACTGCATACTAAAAATTATGCAATACTTTAAATACATCTATTAATCATAATTAAATCAGTGATTCACCTTCATATAACAAGTAGACTTTTATAATTACTATAAATAACTGCCCTACCTTAACTTTGTTCTGTGGATGATTTATACTTTCACTAAACTGAAATTCACATGGATCAAAATCTCAGTTATTCATCTTTATGCTTTTCAGAGCTATATCGAGTTTTCTTGAAAGAATGTGAAGTCTAAATTCTAATTAACTTTGAAAGAATATGAAAAAAATCCAAGAAATGATCCTTAAAAGTAAAGTGGAAGTGAAAAATAAAAAGCTTTTATCTTTAGATAAATATTTATGTTAGACATTACAAATCACTTTCAATTAAGTATGGTAATTAATGTTTTAATTTTTGTTCCTTTCCAAAATTCCACTAAAATAGAGTCGAGCAAGGTAAACATTCATAAACTCAAAAGGAAGACATAATAGCGTAGGAGAGATCTCAACACAATTTTGGAAATTTTATCCCATCAAGGGATCCAAGGATAGACTAACAGGAACTAAAACCTCCACTGCTGAAAAACCAGACAAAGGGAGTAAATTTATACCAGTAAACTTTAAGATGGCCCAGAAATTGGAAATACTGGATAATTTATGAGCACAAGGCAAGGTAGAGCTAAAAAGCAAGAAAAAAAATGGATGTTAGAAATAAATGGTCAAACCCCTAACGGCACCCTTTGATCCTGCCCCAGCAGAAGATAGGAAAGTTTGAACCACATGGGCACTGATCTTGGGGATACTTGGGCCAGTGTAGGGCAAAATAAAGGTCTGTACTGAATGAAAACCTCAACTGAAAATCTACACGCTGAAGAACCAGGCTGCAGCTCACTACCCCCAGCTCATATTCTGCTTAGGTCGCACAGCAGTGGCTTTCAGAACAGGTAACTATTCCCAGGTAAGAGCTAAGAGGAACTAACCAGTCCCTCCCCTCTTTTCTGTAGCTGTCAATATTTGGAGTCCCCCTACAAAAATGTCACTGACACCTATCACCAACCAGTGAGGTCCATCTATTAACTGGTCTTATCCAGATACACAGAATTTCCAATTATCCCTCAATACCTCTATTTTAAAAACAAATAGAGTCATCAGAAAGTGGGAGAAAACTTTTAGTATGGAAAATAAAATGAAAATAGAAAAGAAGAAGGAGAAGAAGAAACAGACAATGAAGAAGAAAATTTAAAAAATAAGAGATATTATAAACAGGAACACATCGCAAACAAAAAGATCTTTAAACTGGGCATGATGGTGCAAGCCTGTATTCCAAGCACTTGGGAGGTGGAGTTCAGCAAACGCTGTAGTAGTAGTCAAGACCAGAATTACATAATGTAACTGTCTTAAAAAAAAACAAAAAAAGCAAACAAAAACCCCTACCAACTTTAGGAAATAGAATATATTGAAAAAATAAAAAACTGAATACAAGGTTCAGAAAATAAAGATGAAAGAATATTGCAGTCATAGAAAGAAAATGTCAATTAGCAAAAAAAAAAAAAAAAAAAAAAAAAATTGAAAGATTGTAAGCCTGCCTGCCTTCTTTCCTCCTTCCTTCATTCCCTGGATGCCTCTTGTGTGCCAGACACTGATGTGGGTTTTTCTGATGCATCAGTTGGTAAGTTAACATAAGATTCCTATCCTTGAATATATATTAATTGCAGAAGTTAAAAACATAAACATAATAAGTAAATTACATAGTAGGTTAGGAGACAGAGAGCAAACAGAGTAAAGGAAATTCTAAATAAGTTTTACATTTTTTTTTTATTAGTGATCAAACATACTGTTATTAGGGAGCTCCACCTAAAAGTGGCTCACCAAATAAATGTTACCTGGTTTTGGGCTGCTGGCCCCTCCTTCTGCAGTTAGATTCCAGGCTCTTCTAGTTTAGGACAAAGAATTGAATGAAACACGCAAAAAAACTAAAACAAAACAAAAAACCTGGCAAAGTTTATTTGAAAAAACTAAAATGAAGAGCGAAGGAGAAAGTGGCTCTGCAGAGCGAGCTTGGGCCAAGTAAAAGAGGAAAAAACAAGGTAAAAGTACACCCTGGAGGAAGCAGAGCAGGCTATCGCGAGGGAAGCTGTGTTAGCAAGCTCTTGGCAGCTATGTCCTTTTGTACTGTCCAAATCTCGAGGAAACCCATGAGGGCTTCTATATTCAGGTCCTGAGAGACAGTGCTGGATTCCCCTGGCTCAAGCTGAGGTCAGGTCTAGGGCATCCTAATGACAACCTGCATCAATTCTCAGAAGAAATCCACACACAGGACCCCGAGAACCTTTCTGCGCATATTTTCCAGACCGTGTAATTAACAGGTCACACCCACTTCCCCAGCCTGTTTTGCTACTCCTTAGTTTCTTCTGTCAATACTTCCCTAAGGACCAAGTAGACAGACTGTAAGGAAGTGAGAGGAACAGGAACATTCCAGGCAGAAGCATCAGCTAAGGCAAAGGTTCTAAGGCAGGAACTTCTGTGGTGTGTTTGAGGCTGGAGCCTAGTGAGCTAAAGCAGATGAAGAGAAGATTCACGAGGATGACATCAGAGGTTTAAGAATTCAGAAATGAGGGGCTCTCCTAGGCCCAGCAATGGATCTGATTAGCACTTTTTTTTTTTTTTTTTTTTTTGGTCAAATGAGCCCCTGGAGTATGTTCAATTACGACTTTTGGCTTTTAAAAAGACAATGTATTCGCAACCTGGAAGCAGCAAACTCTAAGAACAGGGCTTGCAGTAATGCAGGTGAGATCAGTGGCAGCTGGGACAACGTGGTAGCAGTTGAGTAGTGAGAAGAGGTTAGCTTTGAATACACTTTGAAGCCAGGATCTGCTGATTCACTGAAGAACTGGGTGAGGGCCTGAGCCCATCCTCCAGGACGACTTCTGAGCTCCTGATGATATAGGGGAATGAACTCCCAACCTACTAGCTATCCAGTATGAGTTCACGTTCTCTAAAACTGAAGAGTGAATTTTAGGAACAGTAGAGGTGAAAAGCAGAATATGTTTGTTAAAAGAAAGAAAGCTTCTGTCTGAGAGAGAGACAGAAGTGGTCCCGAGTGGGCTGCTGAAGACTGTCTTTTCTGAGGACTTTTATAGAGCAAAACCATGAGGTGAGGGGAGTCCAAGGTAGGGGAAAACGGGAATTCCTAAGTTGGGTATGAGATGGGACAGAATTATGGTCAACCAGTAAGATTACAAGTATAATTGCTCGGGTAAAATTGATTAAATCGGCATCCAATACAGAAGCGAGTCACATAGCAAGCAGGAACAGATCCTTTGTCTGTTGAGGCTGGATTAGTGGCTCCTTCTGGCTTCCTCAAGGTGATTAAGGTGTCAAGATGATATCTATTTAGATGATCACTCCCTGATGTTTATGCTTAGTGTGTGGCTGCATTTGTTTTGAGATCTGGCGCACATCGAGTGGTGTCTTGTCTCCTCCAAGGTTACATGACTTCTGGTCTTCTGCATTGGCTCCTTGGAGGGCCCAGCCCTACCTGCCTGCCTGTAACTCAGCTACCTGTAACAATGGAACCATGTTGCCTCAATGAAGATAGGAAAGACCGTGGGTAGAGGGTATTTTGGTGAAGCAGGTCAGTGGAGTGGTTGAGTGGATCAGAAGCTCAATTTTAGATATGGTCTTGCTACATAGTTCAGCAGGCCTTATGCTCACAGCAATCTTGCCTCCATCACTCAAGCTCTAGGGTTACAGGCATGCCCCTCCATACCCAGCTTTGAAATTCAATTTTAAAATATCCAGATAGAGATGTCTGCTACACATTCAAGACAGGAATTTAAAATCTGAGTAAAATAAATTCTAGAGGAGTGGGAGAGGTGGCTCACACCTGTAATCCCAGTACTTGGGACGCTGGAGCAGGAGGATTGTTACAAATTCAAGACCAGTTTGGGCTACAAAGTGAGCTCAAGGCCAGCCTGAACTGCATAGCGAGACCCTGTCTCAAAAAAAAAAAAAAAAAAAAAAAAAAAAAAAAAAAGTTCTAGAGGGAAAATAAAGAGGGACACAATAGAATAAGCAAAATTACCCAAATCAGAAGTTTGGAAGTTTTAGTACACATGAGGCTGGGGGCTTAAACCCCAGCACCACCAAAAAAAAAGAAGAAGAAGTTTTAAGATGGGATCGGAAATATCAAAGCCCCCTTCGTAGTATTTTGTGTGGCTCCATTGTAAGTGATATTTACACAGTTATAAAAATATAAAATCTGACTTTAATATTAAATTAAAAATGGTTCTATATATTGGGGTGAAATGCATAGTCATGTGGAACAAGATGTATGTATATGTGTATAAGAGAACTAGAGCAAGACAGTAAGCTTGTGTATGAATATGTTCAAGTCAGTAGATGATATCTTAAAAAGAAAACTTGGGAAAGAATAATATAAACATAACATTTCTAAACATGGTGATAAATTCTAGAAGAAACAGCTAAAATATTTGAATGCTGTTAACGCTGGAGCAGAAGATCACTGTTTTAACAGGAATTCTTGTATTATTTGATGTTTTCAACAATGTGCAAGTATTGCTTTGAAAAAAATCTTTCATTTAAAAATTAGGAGCTGGGAATGTAGCTCAAATAGTACAGCATTTGCCTGGCATGCAGAAGGCCCTGAAGTGAATCCCCAGAATTGCACAAATAAATAAGTACATAAGATAAAATGGATTTATTTTAGAAAATTTACAATAGTAAGAAATAAGAATAAAGTCAACAAACTTAATTTATATATTCCTGAATCCATCAATTTTTTTCTCTTTTTCTCGGATATTTGAGATTTCTTCTGCTAGTTTAAGTTTTATATATTTTTTTCCATGTGTGACTGTTTCATGTTTATTTATTCTTCTGTGTCTTTCCATTAAAGGACAAGTACTTTGTTTTAAACTTAACCCTTTTGGTCACCCATATCCCTACTGTTCATTTCATCCTATATTTTTCTTACTGTTACAATAACCTATACCAAAGTATTTGATCACCATTACAACCTTTTACTTTTGCAGTATCTTTTTTTGGAATGTTTACCAACTTATTAAAACAATTTCTCATGAGAACTTTTCAGTATTTGCATAGAAAATGTTTGGACCTTGTCAGCCTGGGAAAATTATTTTCATACTCCAAAGATATGAGATTTGGTAGATAGAAAGCTATAGGTTAAAAATTCTTTCTTTTAATGTTCTAAAATACAACTCTAAGCCAGTGTGGGACAGCACACCTGTAATCTCAGTACCTGAAATACTGAGATTAGATTGCAGTTCTAGCCCA
Source organism: Cavia porcellus (assembly GCF_034190915.1). NCBI lineage: Eukaryota > Metazoa > Chordata > Mammalia > Rodentia > Caviidae > Cavia > Cavia porcellus. The sequence goes on from NW_026947500.1 coordinate 21,865,857, forward strand.
GCTTGGGCAGTTCAATGACCAAAAAGAACTTTTCTCAAACTAAGAGAGAAAAAGGGCTTGGGATGTAGCTCACTATGAAGGCTTCCAGTTCAATCTCCTGTATTGAAAATAAAAAATAAAAATTTAAAATAAAATATAATATTCCTCCATTAACTTTTTTCACCTTGCATTGTTGTTTTTTTATTGTTCTTTTGGAGGTTATCTGTTTATATTGTTATCCCAATACAGCCATAAGCTAAAAAATGCTAACAGCCTGAAGAGACAATGGAAAGATTATCTCCTTGAGTCTCCAGAGGAAATGCAGTCCTGAAAGTACTGATTTTGGACTTCTGATTCCCAGAACTGCCAAATAATAAATTTCTGTTGTTTTAGGCAGTCAAGTTTGTGGCAGTTTGTTACAGCAGCCACAGGGCACTAATACATCACTTTGCCTTTCTTTCATAGTATGGTGGGGACAATTAACCCTGTGTGACACTGTGTACTGGAAAAAGTCTCTGTGATGTTTCTGACAACATTGTTGTGATGTGACAAGTTGGAAACAATTCCAGTGTCCATCAGTGACAAAGAGGATAGGAACAAGGCAAATACACTCCATGGAGTAGTATGTAGCCTGGAGGATTAGGATCTTGGGTAGATTTTAAAGTCATAATGCCAAAGGATAATTGGGAGCCAGATGAGCTCTATAATTTACAGCCCTGTTTCAGTTAAAAAGCAGTTGCACGTAACACAAAATATATACGGTTATAAGAATACATATAGCTGGGTGTGGTGGTACAGGCCTGTAATCCCAGCACTCAGAAGGCTGACACAGGAGGATTGCTGTGAATTTGAGGCCAGTCTGGTCTATATAGTGAATTCAAGGCCAGCCTGAATTACAGAATTCCTTGTCTCTAAATAAATAAATAGCATGCTGGGACTGGGGGGACCCATCAAGAAGCCAACTAGCCAGGCTTTCTGGAAAGCCTCACAAGCCATGCTGGTTCCAGGAAAAACTGGACCACACCTCCTGTGAGCCTACCTCCAACCCCTGTAAGCAATCAGCAGGAGCACAGGCTGTTGATAGCAACTAAGGTACATAAAGCAACTAAATGCTTGTATTGTTTGGTTGATTTTGCAGGCCTGGGGCCAGTGGTCTGAACATCTCTTCGGAGGATGATAGTAATATAGCAAATATGGGGGATTTCCTTTTAGCCTGTTTCTGAAATCCAATATTGTTCTCACTGTTTTGCTTTGTTCTGATTGTTTTTGCTTTATTCAATATTCTGTTTTGATTGGTTTTATTATGCTTTGTTTTTGGTTTGATTTTGCTATACCTGATGGTATTGACAACTGTTGTGAAGATAACAAGATATACTACATTACCTATTGTCATTTTTCTAGTATCCTGCTTTGAAGTTCTGTACCAATTTTGCTGCTTTGCTTTGACTGGCTTTGTTCTGTTTTGTTTTGTTGGATTTTACTATCTTTAAAAGAAAAAAGAATACATATAAAGAAAGGATATATATTAGGTACTTTAAAATAGTTGCTTTGGGGCTGGGGATTTAGCTCAGCGGCATAAGCGCCTGCCTTGCAAGCAGACAGTCGTGAGTTCGATCCCCGGTACTGATAAAAAAGAAAAATACAATAAAATAAAATAAAATAAAATAAAATAGTTGCTTTGGGGTGTGGCCAAAGAATAGGAATGAGGAATAGGACTGTGTTGGTCAGCTTCCCATAACAAAATGCCTGAGAAAATCACCTTAACAAGAAGAAAGGTTTGTTTTGGATCACCATTTTGAAGGTTTAAGTCCATGACCAATTGGCCCCTTTGCTTTTGGGCCTGTGGCACGGCAGTTTATCAAGGCAGGAATGGTAGTGGAGGAAGCCCATTCACCTCATGGCCAGGAATGAAACAGAAAGAAGAGGCAAGGGTCCCACACTACTCTTCCAGGGCATACCCCACTGACCTGAAACCTTCAAATAGGCTCCGTCTCCTAAAGACTGAACCACATACGAGTTGTGCCACAGGCTAAGGACTAAGCCTCTGTCACATGGGCCTTTGAGCACACATTGCAAATCCAAACTATTGTCATGTGATGAAAGTGGATGATGAAGAAATACATGAAAACAAAATGCAACCCTGGGATCAGCAGTGCATTATGAACAGTAGTATTAACTCTCTGTGCCTGAGGTCTAACTGATACAATCAGCAGCAGCATCTCATCCAAGAGTATTTCAAAACAGAGAAAAGCCAAACTTTACTTCTACTTCTGAACCATACAATTCAGAGGAAATACAAATGTAACATGTATGCTAACCAGCTCAAATTAGCCTTTCACAGTGTGTACATATTTCAAGATAACATGTTATACACAATATGGACATTTTTTTTCAATTAAAATAAGTAAAGTCTTTTTACAGAGAAATAAATTGAACAGTTTTTCCTGATTTGGAGAGCTAAAACCACTGGCCTTAGAGTTGCAGGGTATGGTTCCAGATCTGATTTTCCCAGTCTAGTTGCTGTGTTCTGAATGTTTAAGTTGCCCAAAATTTATATGCTGAAATCCTCATTCCCAAACAAATGGAGACTTTTGGGGGCGATTAGCTCATGGGGGTAGAGCACTAATCAGTGGTCTTAGTACCCTTATAAAAGAGGCTAAGGAAGACCATTTAGCCCTTCCAACGTGGGAAGTCAGAAAGAGAACACAGCTGTCTGTGAGATGGGCCCTTACCAGATGCACTAATTTTGCTAGTGCTTTAGTCTCCTCAACTTTGCAACCTTTAGAACTGGGACAAATACATTTCTGTTGTGCCTTGTCCAAAACAAAGAAACAAAAGTATATTTAATGAGCTAAGATTTCTTGCTCTGAACCTAGAGAAATGACCTCATTTTTTTACCTCTCCTTTGGGTCTTCTTTTGTATTTTTAATCTCTTCCTGCTCATTCAGAAGGATGCCTGTGTCCATACACTGAAAAAGGCAAAAGAGAAAGGTATGTTAATATTTGTGTAAAGCATTGTTTACAAGACACATAAATGAGTGAAATAGGCCAGGTCTTTGGGCAGGGTGGTGGGAGAGCAAAAGTCACAGAAATGAGGGAAGAAAGTACATTTGTGTGTGTTTTACTGTAATTCGCAAATATCTGCATCATTTGGGAATGTTCTTAAAATGCAGATTCTGGATCAGTAAAGCTTTTAACAATTTCCCACCCGATGCTGATGCTGCTGGTCCATGAATTATACTTTGTCCTAGAGGACAATTTACAGATTAAAAACATTTTGGGAAGATGCTCTCAACCATTTCTTCGGGTGAGATTTTGGTTTATCACATGCCCTCTACATTTGAAAAATGAAGTGTAGGGGCTGGAGATTTAGCTAAGCGGCATAAGCGCCTGCCTTGCAAGTATGTGGTCGTGAGTTCGATCCTCGGTACCGATAAAAAAGAAAAAGACAAAAAAAAAAAAAAAAGAAAAAGAAAAAAAGAAAGGTAATATGGGAATATCCCCAATGACTTACAGAGAAGAATGTAGCATAGAAATCTCAAATAGAAATTCTTGTCCAGGCCAGTATGGGGTTGCAGACGATACAGCTGTAGGTCCTCTTCTTATCTGCAGGGGGCGTTGCTACTAACTGCTGGCACATGGTTGCCAGGCAGAAGTGCCAGTGTAGGATCCCCTTATTCTCCAGTTTTTCAAGAGATGTGAAATGAGGGTTTTATGTGAAAATTTCTGATTTCTAAATGTTTTCAATTAACTTTTTCCCTCAAAAAGCTCTTCATAAAAGCTAAGCAAAACAAGTCTGTTGACCAGATGCAGCCAGCATCCACGGTGCTTGTTCATTCTTCCCTCCATGATTTTGCCAGGGCCTTGGGAAGCAGAAAACGACCTGGGTTAGGTCCTTCCCATAGGTGTGGCGGAAGTATCTGCACATGCAGTAGCCACGGAGCAGCGCAAAGCCAGGTGTCTGCAAGGCAGAAAAGAAGTGTAACTCATTCAGAGGAGTTGAGAAACCAAGCCCTGTGAGACTTCTTTTTAATTTGAATTCACATTTATTTAAATATAACAGTTTTGCAGGCAAAGTACTTCAAATACGGTAGATATAAATAAAAATAAAATATTTTAGAAAATTTTAACGTTAGACAAATAGACTATATGTTTACATTTAGTTTTAAGAGTCCATTAAAATGAATTTTGAAAAAGATGAGTAATCACTAACAGTGTTACAAAATGTTCACATTCGTGTCAGTAATATTTCCTAGACAGACATTTTATGAAAACAATGTAAAGCTCTAATTGAATCACTGACCTCATATAACATCATTTGTAAATGAAGCGCATTTTTGTCAATAAAAATGTTCCTGTAACTTTAAATAATATAGCTTCTTAAAATCAAGACCATACCATGTTTATTAAACAAGCATGCATAATACATTAAAAATTGAATAATCTGTGTACTTTTATGCACAGTGTTCAGTGTTACTACTATACTCTATCTTTACAAGTAGACTTGGAATTTCAGCACAGAATAAATTGCATTGCCAACTAATCAAGATATATGTGACTTAGCTTTTCCACAGCACAGAAAATTCTTCCACAACTTTATTCTTCACTTTACACATATTGACAAACAGCAGTTCTCTTCAGTTGTAGTGAATAATGGATATCTAAGAACTAAAAGTTATAGCGAACTGTTCTGCCTACACTGTGATTGGAAATGAATTGAGCTCAGAATTTATAATAGTAAAACATTTCCATGTATTGTGGCAACAAATTTCTAAATATGGGTGTTATCAGCCATAATACTTACCATTGTGAGATGCTTTTTGTCAGGAGGTAGAGAGGTTGAAAGGGAAGTATGGTCTCTTCAGAAACTGGGAAGGCATATGGTGAGGAGGACAAGGGCCAACCGAGGCAGAAGCCAGGGAAATTCTCTGGGTTGATGGTTAGAGAACACGTTCAGAAGTGGGGAAAGACTGGAAAACAAAGGCGGGAGCACAGGAGTCTCGGAGGGTGGGAAGGAAATTGGGAGACAAAGGAAACAAAAACACACACTCAAGAAAATGCTTCATAGCATTCTTGTACAGTATCAGCAAATTGTTACTGCTGTTGAAAAGTTTTAAATTTTCAATTCTTGGCCCTTGGGCTAAGATCAAGCGTAGTATCTGTTATCAGTTTAATGTCTGATATATCTTCCATCTGAGGACAGTATAGTAAATGGGATTTTGGAGCTGAGAAATGGAATAGGAGCTAAGCTTCATCCACTCGCTGCATTGACCTGGGTGCAGTACCTTCAGGACGGCCCACAGGAAGAGTAAAGGCCATAAAGGTTAGAATTAAAAAAATTCACATCAGTCTGTCTAAATTAAGGCTGGAGAAATTAACTGGAAATGAATTTTTTTCCCAATTTATTCATGAACACTGCAGAAGTAGGAAGGGAAAACTACGAGCTCTAACTTCCTCTGAACCAGGAGATAGAATTCACACTCAGGCTAAGCTCACACTGCAGAGATGTAACCAAGTTACAGTGTTGTATTCTGAGAGGCCAGCTGAAGCAGGCTCCTCCTTCCATAAGACCTTGATGGCTTCATTTTTGTATTATGTGGGGAAAGGGAGATGGCACTGATTGCTCCATTTTTATTCTAAAGAATGAAACAATAAACATGATATTTTATTTGCTGTAGGATCTTTGCTTTTCTGAGGATCTTTAAAAAGGGTACAGTGGTAATGAACATAATACCAAGCAGGTTAAACAAAATAGGCAACCTTTTTTTTTTCCTTTTTAAAGCCATTAAAGTGCAAACACATAAAAATTACGAGTCACAGAGCAGAATATTCAAGAGTAAAATCATACCAAAACCTCAGTAGGGTTTTGCTGATATCATAAAGTGGTCAAGAAGGTCATCGATGACCTGGTCACTTGAGAGCTCAGCCACATGAGATCTGTTCTCCAGGGCAGGCTACAGTCACATGAGGGGTGCTTTTCTTGCCCACCTCCAGTCTTTGGCTGCCTTCTACTTCTAAAGTTTGCCTCTTGGCTCCTTTGTGAGGCTTTTAGATTCTGGAGGTAGCATGAAAATACTTCTAATTTGAGAGTCCTACACATAAAGGGAGATGGTTTTCTATCAGTGATATTTTGCCATTTGCTGTCCAGAAATTTTTTTCACAGTTAAAAATTACTTCTGATGCATTGACTGTGTACAAAATAAAATGCACTGTTTTATTAAATTTATTTGTAATGAAATTATGTCAGAGAAACAAAATCATATGAGATAATACATGTAAAGTTCTGGCAATAAGGCTGACTCATAATAAGTGTTCGTTGAACACTAGATTCTTCTACTTGCCTTTAGAGGTCATGGAGCATAGAGAGTGAAAGTGTAGCATATGTGCATCTTGATGTTATTACATTTCAAGTTGTTCCCTTATCAAACAGCAGGTGTTTCACTGTGTGACTTGAGTGTGCTGAAACCTTAGCACACGAATGATGAAAAACATGTAGTTAACTAGTCTTATTGCAATACATTAAGCAATTTAAGGGTTAACTTGAAACAGACAAAAATAGATGAAATTTACTTATTTTTGAGTTAATGGTTGCCAGAATTAATCAAGTCACAAATGTGCATAATTTCTTTTTTAAAACTGGAATTTTTAAATGCTTATTCTTAGCAATTCTGTAATATTAATTTCATGCTAAATAAGTCATTATTAAATGCTTATGAGGAAAACTATTTTTAAGCCATGTGCTCATTTTAAAAATGTAACTTATTATTTTCTGCAGTAAAAATGTGCTAGATTAGTTACAATACACCGTGACTGGTGGGATGTATGTTAAATAAGAATGCATTTTTTGCTTAACTAAAGAAAACTGAACTAAAACTGGCTTAATGTTATTTGGAAACAGGGTGTATGTATTGTTGTTCAGTGGAGAAAGGACAGATTTTTGTTTCCTGCAAATTAAATGTTGGAGACAGAAAAGGTTGTTTCTCTAGCCTCCAACATTCATGGAACTTTAGTAAGTAGATAAAAGAGTTTCCTGTCTTGTCTCTCTCTTGTATGGCCTGGGTCTCCTTACATCCTTTTTTTTTTTTTTTTTTTAAATGAAACTTGCTATTCTCTTGAGTTTACTTCATATTAAAAAATATGGATCTATTGATCTAGGAAGAGGAAATGTTGATTAATTAAAGGAAGATTCCTTTCACTACATTGATCCCCACAGACAAGGTACACTATGTCTTTTCACCATAGTAACCTCAGAGCCTACCATGCACCTCAGCTTAATTCTGGGGCCACAGAAACTTGAAATAATACCAGTTTAAGCAAAATAGAAACATTTTTTCTCTATTGTTTAGAAGCTTCAGAGTTAGTCAAGCCCCGTAACTCCCATGATTGTTGAGGACTTAAGGACTTTTTCATTGTCTTTGCTCAGCTGTCTTCATCCCATAAATACCATCCTTGAAGGTAGCTGATGGTCTAAGATTGCAGAGTCACATGGCCACCCTGTGTGAGTCAGCTTTTTGGTTCTGTAACAACATACTTAAGATGATTTATAAAGAGGAGCTGAGCATGGTGGCACATGCCTCTAAACCCAACATCTAGGAAGTTGAGGCAGGAGAACTGAAAGTTCAAGCCCAGCCTGGGCAATTTAGTGACTTACACCCTATCTCATAAAAAAAGAAAAATAATTAGAATGGGGCTGGGGATGTAGCTCAGTACAACAACCCTTGGTTCAATTCTCAGTAATAAAAAGAGATAGTATTTTGGCTCACAGTTTTGCATATGAAACATCCCTGGTTGATTGGACCCACTGCTTTTGGGCCTGTGGCATGACTTTATGTCATGGTGGGAGCCCATGGCAGAGAAAGCACATTTATCTTATAGCTGGAAATGAAAGACACAGAAGAAGATGAAGAGATCAGGATCTTTTTTTTTTTTTTTTGAAGAGCAGAATATATTTATTAAGAGAAAGAAAGCTTCTGTCTGAAAAGAGACGGAAGGGGGTCCCAAGCAGGTTGCCCAGAGATCAGGATCTTATAAACCTATATTGAGCACATTGCCCCAGTAAACTAAAACTGCCCAACAGACCCCCACCTTTTAAAAGTTCCACCAGTTCTCAATGGTCAGTGGGCTGGAGACTAAGGGTTTATCATATGGGCTTTTGGGGACATTCATGATCCAAACTATAGAAGACCACTAGCTGGAAGCAGTCTGGGAAATGTACAGTACTTGTTTATATAGTTTATATACTGATGAGCTAAATTTAAAAAGTGTTCTGATAACAATAAGGGGAAAAAGTTGTAAAATGAAATTAATAAGGACAATATAATTAGTTTCTCATGAAGTATATTCAATTTATAAGATTTATTTCCCCTCATCTTTTCCTCTGTGTGTGTGTGTGTATGTATGTATATGCTACAACCTTTTCTTAAGGTTGAATGATGTTTCTTTAAAAAAGAAATTAGAATGATAGACTTTTTCCCTTGTAAATTCTTTGAGATAAGGTCTCACTGTGTAGTTCAGGCTGGCCTCAAAATCACTATGTAACCCATGCTGGAATCAAACCACCAGTGATCATCTTGTCTCAGCCTCCTGAGTGCTGGGATTATAGGCACTACCACATCTGGCCCCTTCTAAATTCTTTATTTGATCAAATAAAAAAATGTAGTACTGATAATGCCATAATATTATTGACCTTTGCTGTCTGTAATCTAAGGAATTTCTGGTTTCTCCAAGTCCAAGATTCTCACAGATCTATCTATGTCTTCCACACAGTTTGTATATTTCATGCCTTCCTTATGCTTGGTAGTAACAGAACCTGCTACTCCAATGCATGGGGCACTGACATTTGAAAAAACAGTAGAAACAGGAAGGAACTTTCACCCTCCAAACTCTCTTCTTTCTCAAAGCCCATCATAAATCTTAGGAAAAATTTTCTGAACTTTCCCTAATGCAAGTCATAAAGATGCCATCCCCATATCCAGAAGAAAGGAACATCCTTGTCTCCAAAGACACAGAGTAGAGAAATCTGAACAAACAGTCCTTGCTAAGCCTCCTTGCTTATGGTCAGTCATCATGTTCTTTGCCCTATTGCATCTCTTTATGACTGTTCAATCTCTGCCAAACCTACTATAAAAATTCACAGGCTTAGCTGCTTCTTTGGATCTTTATTTCTCACGAAATATGTAACTTTGTTAAACATATTTGTGTGTTTTTCTGTTGTTCAACTGTCCTTTGCTACAGAGGCCTCAGCCACAAACTTAGGCTAGGTAAGGCACAGATATTTTTCTTGCTCTACAATGGACTGTCATTAAGTATCTGTTGATTAACTTATCAGAGTGATAATACCTAGCAACTCAGTGATAAGCTGTGATCTCAGGTTCTCATCACTGAAGTCAGCACAGGAGAGAGGATAGTTGCTGCAAAGATATGGGAAAATCTTGTTGACAATGAATTACAGAAAAAAGTCCATTTCCCTTACAACTGGGTTTCAAAATAGAGAGTTGAAAATAGAAAATATCCTGTTTCTCATAGAAGAACACAGCCTATCAACTTCTTTATTTTCTTTCTTCCCCAAACTTTGGCTGGCATAGGGACTTTGGTTCCTGTGGTACAAGGGTGATTCAGTCTTTCAGTGTTTCGATTCCAGATTTCCCAGCTATAACTTGACTGTTCAATTAAATTACCTATGGTAACTACTGAGAGAACTAGGATAGGTGTGCCTCCATGTACTGTATGATTCTGACCTGGTAAACTCCACTGTTAGGTGAAAATATCTCATGTCAAAATGGAGTTGATACATCTAACTTACTTGAATATTGCACTTTTAGCCAGCATAGTACAATGTACAGCAGAGGGTCAGCGGTTTTCCCTTGTAATCTTGTGGTTGATGAGAGAGAGTGGCCGCGACTGCCCTGTGTTATTAGGATCATATCACTAGCCTAGGAAAAGAGCAAAATCGAAAACTTACAGTATGACTTTTACCAAATATTGTTTTTGGACCATTGCAAAGTTGAAAAATTGTTAAGTTGAACCATTATGAATCCGAAACAATCTGTGAAACATATCCTAGATGTATTCTTTCAGCAGTGACCTAGAGTCAGTGTGTGGGTAGGGGGAGGGATTACTTATAACATATTTCCTATTTCCCATTAATTTCTACCCTGTACTTCCTATCTTCCATTAATTTCTATCTCCTGCAGCTCTTCTGTCATTGTGACTGTTAGTCATGATAATCAACTTCAGTGCATTAAAAAAAAACCTAGTAGCTTAATACAGCACAGTTCTGGGGATGTCTGTGGATGGCTACCATGTAAGCAAGCAAACAGGAAGACCCAGATACAGGTGGGACTATCCAGTAGACTTGTAGCCTGGATGAAATAAAAAGAAAAGGAAGAAAGTCTGCTTGTTTTGAAGAGCTCTGATCTTCCCAAGTGGGTGCACCGTTTGATGCCTTTACTTTTAGACATCAGCCTTCAGTTTCTTCAGCCTTCCGATGTAGATTGCACTGGGGACTCTGCAGTGAGCTTCTAGGCCTTCACCTTTGGAGTGGTGCGGCACTCTTGATTCCTCTTGTTTTATGGTTTTCATCTTGTTGGACTGAGCAACTATGAGGTCCTCTAACTCTTGAGCACCCATAATATTATCATAGACTCTCTTGCCTCTGAGCCTGTAAACCTATCTAATGAATCTTTGTACATAGTTACATTTGTTTTGGATTTGGTTCCTCCAGAGAACCTATTATACCTCCCTTCTTTGAGTTCAGGTGTGTTTTTCTTTTAAGGGAAGTAGATCAAAGACTATCACTATTACTTGCTCTGTCTTTTATTTATTTATTTATTTTTTTGGTACTGGGGATTGAAGTATTTCCTCCACAAATATTACTCTCATTGTTGTCTTAATTCAATGTTTATTTCTTCAGTTAATATGTTTGAATGAGGAGGCAATATAGTGATTGGAGTATACAAACCTCTGGGATCACATGACCAATTATTTTCTCTCTGTGTAACTTAGGCTACAAGCAAGCACATAGGAAGAGGTAAGAAGCACAAGCACAAGAGTGAATCTACCTGGATCTGAAGCTATGTTTCAACACCTACTAAGAAAGATGGCTCTGTGCATCTTATTCTATATCTGAATTTTAAATAGTCTCACACACAAATCACTGTGAGGAGTAAAGGAAATAATGCAGGTCAAGGAATCAGTCCGGGGCCTGGACTTAATAAATGTACATTAAATATTCATGTTTGAGGCATCAAAGGCAAATACCAAAGCCATGGACAAGATAATGCTTGGTGTTAGAGCACCAAATGAGGGTGGAGAGATACACAGGTGTCTGAACTCATTCTAAAAGTAGAAATCTGGCTACAATGACTTCTGCAATGCTCATTCTGAGACAGGTGATTCTGTTTGTTGAACTCTGAAGGAAGATTTGTCAGAAGCTTTGCAGCACTCAGTAGGTGTTACTTTTTCTCCTCTAGAAGGTAAAAATTTAATGTAAATGATGTAATAATCTTCACAGTTTTCATTTTTTTCCACATTACTTAAATATGATTAAGCTCTCTACTAAAACCAGATTGGTTTGCTGAGGCACACATACACCATTTTATGATTCATTTCAAAGTAAGATTTGTGCAAAGTGATCATCTCATTTTTGCTTAAAATATTAGGAGAGCTCCAAATATATGGGTGCCAGATTAAAGTGAATGTCTATAAATTCTCACACATTTAAATTTGGAACTTTATACTATAAATGCTTTTCATTTAGGTACAAATTACACCCACACATGGTATCATTTCACATACTGGCAAAGTATCATGAACCTAAACCCTCTTTAATAACTACCGGGTTAAAAAGACACAACACTGCAAGATGGCAAGATCTGAATTAATACTACAAATATTAGAAGTGATTCTTCACCAAAGAGGTAACTAAAAAACACAGCGAGGGCTGGGGATTTAGCTCAGCGGTATAAGTGCCTGCTTTGCAAGAGTCGTGAGTTCCGGTACCAAAACACACACACACACACACACACACACACACACACACACACACACAAACCCCCCCCAACCCCCCCCCAAAAAAAACCCAGCAAATGTTTAAATTTTAAAAATTTTGTTACAGTAAATGACACATTGCCATTAATCTTCTCCAGAATGCTGCCCGCTTGCTTTGCGCACTTATTTCATTGTTCCTGCCATCTTCTGGAGCAGTTATAGAAGTCTCCTCTCGTCTTTATGAAGGGTGATTTAAAAAAATATATGGTGAATGCTGCTGCCAAGAGGCATCCAACAGAAGGGGAAACTTGTAAAAACAGTGCTGTGGCCACATGCACATTTTTTTTTACTGCATCTGGCACGATGTGAGTTCTGTCAAAATGGTCAAAATACAATGCCAGGTAAACGTCTTGAATTGATTCAGGATATGGAGGTAGCCACCGGTGCAACTAAAGTCACCCACGAAACAGGACTTCCAGAAGTGCCTCAGAGAGAGGCAGGAATGATGATGTTGTTGGGCAGTCTTTTGTCAGCTAAACATTACCAGGTTCTGGGTTGCTCACCTTTCCTTCTGGAGTTGGATTCCAGGTTCTTCTCAACTCGAACAAAGAATTAAACCAAATGAGCAAAAAGGAATGGCAAAGTTTATTCAAGAAAGCAAAAGTGAGGGGTTGGGGATATCATGCAGCAGCATAAGCACCTACCTGACAAGCACAAGGTCCTGAGTGCAGTCCCAGGGATCCATAAAAAAGAAAGCAAAAGTGAAGAGTTGGAGAGAAACTGGCTCTGCAGAGCAAGCATAGGCCAAAAGAAGGGAAAAAGAGACACTGTGTCTGGGAAATGAGGGAAGTTATACTAGCACAGCTCCTCGTGGCTGTTTCCTTTTTACCGTCCAAATCTGGAGGAAACCCACAAAACTTCTTCACAGGGGTCTTGAGAATTGGTGCGGGGGTCCCAAGCTTCAGGCTGACGTCAGGTCCACGTTTTTCTATTGAAAACCTACTGAAGTTCTCCAGAGAAAATCCACATGCAGAGCTTCGGGAGCTGCTTTGCACATGTCAGGGATCTTGTCCTTAACAAGTCACGCCCACTTCCCCAGTCACCTTTTACCACGTGCCTATAATCTCCTACCGCAATGGAATAATTGTGTTTGAAATTCAGGTATTTTGAAATGATGTCTTTTACTGTAATAAATGTTTAAATTTAACATTCACCGGAATTTTTTCAATCACGTCTCATAGGTAAAAAGGACCTGAGTAATAAGATCCTTTCTCTAAAGAAATACATAGCTTCATTGCTTCCTTTGCTAGTAATTGCAAGACTAAAACATTAATTTAAAATTTCCCGCAAGCCTTACTTTCTTGTAACCAAAGTGTCACAGTGAGTGTCACTCAAACACATACACTATTCACATCACAGGATATATACTTAAAGAAAATAGACCTCTTTAGTAGACGGGGACTCAAACAGTCCCAGATTCTGCCCTTTTTGTCTTCAGTTTTAGATCAGGTCCCTTTACTGTATTCTTTCTTTAGAATTTTATTGCTACACCTACCATACACTCTTTTTATCACTAAGAGCTATAAAGTAACTTAAATTTCTGAATTGAATCCAGCCTCTGGTAAAATGGGTATTCCTTAACTGTAATAGCTTGTGTTTAAATAATTGAGAGCCAATTTTTAGGCATACATTTGACTTTATTTTTTAGAAGCATACGTGAAGTAGTTTTACAATTATAATTTACGATTGAGACATCGATTTAAAAATTTTCTGAACACCATAGCTTCATATTATCGTATATACCTATTTTTTAAATTAAATTTATGTTAAGATTTCCCTGTATTACTAATTCAAGGATAAAAAATAACCTAAGGTAAGCTAATACCACCCACATGGATGAAAGTCTTGAAAAATGCTCTTATTTATTTACATGGCTTTAAATATAATTTGACCTGATTTGAACCTTAAACATTGTATAGGCCTGGGAGGGGGTGGGCCTTAAACCAAAAAATACCTCTTGCGTTGTTGAAAACAGCCAGAAAACCATGGTTCTAGGACTCTGCTAAGATTTTACTCTATTGACAAAGCCTCAATTATTTGTAAAGCACTAATTTCTAGTTTAACCTCCTCCGCACTTGAACACAATCTTAAAATAATTGAGTAGTAGTTCGATGAGAAACCCAGTTTGTGTTACCCGCCCCCCATCACGGGCGGGGGTCTACGCACAGGTGCCGGGCACCGCCCCCTAGCGCGGCCCCCAGGGGCCCGAGTCCTCGGAAATCTCACGAGAGGATGCTGGGCGCGCGGGGCCGCACGCCGCGCCCCAGAATGCACCACGGACCCGTACGTGTGCGCGCGCAGCTTCACTGAAGGACGTTCGCGGGAAAATTTCAAAAAAAGTCAAAACAAAACAAAAAGCCCATACGAGGCCAAGCCAAGTTTTCAAGCCACAGAGCCCGGGCGGTGGCTTCCTTCCCGTCGCAGCCCAAACTGCTGTAGAAGTGTTGGCGAGGACCACCCGGTAAGAGAGAGGCCGCGGAAGGAAAGGAAGACGGCGCTTCCCTCAGGCTTCTGGCCCGCGCGTCAGCTGTGGAGGTATGGGGCTGTGTGGAGGAGGAAAAGAGAGGGAAGACTCGCGAGAGTGTGGTTCATGCGCCTGAGGGTGGGTGAGCGGGGTCCTGCTGAGTTTGGGGTCCGAGGAGAAAGATGGGGAGGGTCTGGGCGGGGCCATATGGGGAGGCGGGACCAGCGGGGGGGGGCTTGGTGTTGGAGGCGGGCCTACTTTAGGGGCGTAGTCTAGGGGCGGGGGCGGGGCGTGCAGTGGATTCTTGCAGAATCCTCCCTCTCGCGATGGGAGCAGGGAGTTGGCGTTTTGCGTTTCTTTTTTGTTGGTGGGTGGTGGTGTTCATTGAGCGCAGTAGTCTATGTCTTAAAAGAATGGAGCAGAGGTGAATTTTCTTTCCGTCGGGTCTGTGGGATCATGAAGAGCTTTCTCTTGTTAACTCGCGACTCAGTGCAGCTGGCCCGGTCTTCCCCGTGTGCCAATGAGAGGAGCCCCAGGAGGCGCTGTTGGCCCTCGCGCCCTCAGCCTTTCAGCGCTGGACGGAGGGGAGTGGTTGATTCGCGACTGTCTTCCCACAACACAGAGTACTAGGGCAAATCGTTTTCAAAGCCCGTGAGGGGATACTCGGAGTGTAGTTTGTTGGCTTGCTCTTTTACATGTTTTACGCGTTTACAACTGTGCATCTTAATTCAGTGAACCTGTTGTATGGGCTCCTCCCCCCGAGCAGGGAAAAGATTTGAAAGTATTAAAATAAAAAGTTTGAGACACAAGCATATGGAAAAAGGCCGAAGTATTTTCCAGCAAAGGTTTTTGTTTTAATCTGAAACATTTTGAAAGCCTTGGGCTCTTCATGGTTTTAGTCTAACTCGTTACCTACTTAATGCGTCCGAAACTGTGATACGATTAATTTACGTTTATCACAGATTACATTTGGTCATCCACCTTCAGCTGGTTCTGAATGTTACCAGCCTTTGTTGATAGACCTTTCAGAACATTTTCTCATTACCTCCCTGAAGGGGGCAGTGGAGGAAAGTTGTTACAAATGAAAGAATTGACACCATGTGTTGGGATCATTCATCACATAGGCTGGCTTAGAGTTGTTCATTATGACTTTGTCGGTTATACTTAAATTGAGGTTTCTGTGTAATGTACTATATACTAGGTTCACCTGGAAATATAGTCATAATATATAGTCTATCATCTCTCCCTCCAGAGTAAAGTTAGAGACTATTTCTTTAGAATTGGGCTTAACTGTACTTTTGTATATGATAGATTTGAGTTCATTTTTTCATTATCATACTACATGATTTCTTGAAAGGTATTGGCTAAGACCACAGAAAAGAAGGGCAACCTGTTGGTATTTTTTGTTCTGTCCTTTTAAAGTATTGATTGGATGTGGAAGCTAAATGGCTATAGGTGTAACTGTGCATGCACACTTAAAAAAATGGTATCTTTAACCAGTTCCATATTTCAACAAGTGGTTCCGGTAACAATTACACAAGTTTTGCATTTATGAAAACCAGCTATAGAGAGGCCATGTTGGCCGATTGAAAGTTATATTGACCGTCTCAGTCACAGAGAATCCCAGAGGAATATCACATGTGTGTTGGCTCTAATTAGTAGTGGTAGAGCATCACATAAGACTGGAATCTAGCAAGAAATGATTTTTTAAAATTTTATTTTGGTCTAAGGGATATGGATATTCTTGTTTTGTGGGTCCTGAATCACTAACATTTTAATAGGAAAGGAGAGGTACCTTGAATTTTCAGTGTTTCAGTAAAAAATTCAGTAAAAGCGGTGAAGGAAAAACAGTTCATAGAACAATACAAATTTTGAGCATATTACTTTTTTTTTTTTTTTACAAAATAACAAATATCACCACCACCACCATCATCATCGTCATCATCATCTGGACCTGGTTTAGAAAGGACATTTACAAAATTGACCATTTGTTAGGCTCCTCATAACTCTTGGACATATAGAAATTATTTCTCTGTTAAGAATTGCTACATAGCTGGGCATGGTGGCACATACCTGTAATCACAGCCTAGGGGTGACTGAGGCAGGAGTTCAAGGCCAGCCTGAACTACAAAAAACAAAAACTGTTAGGAGTGTATTAGTTTTTGTTGCTGCACCAAAATACCTAAGTTAGGGTACCTTTTATAGAAAACACAGTTCTGGTGATCTAAGAGCATGGTGCCATCATTTGGCTCTGATGAAGCACGCCTGATTACATTACAATTTGATAACTTTAGGACAGGAATGTATACAAGAGGAAGTGATCATATGACAAGGCGGTAAATAGATTCAGGAGCCAGAACCTCTCTTTTTCATAATGACCCATACTCATGGGCGCTTCCTGGAGTCCTGCAAGGACTACATTAATTCCGCCTGAGAGCAGTGCCGCTTATGACCTAATTCCCTCCCACTAGGCACCATCTCTTAAAAGTAATGCCACCTCAACACAAGTGCACTAGGGACTATGGTCCTAGCATATAACTTTAAGGAGAGCAGAACAGCAAAGAGAATCTACACTCTTCCTCAATAATGCAATCCTTATACTTTCCTCTAGTTACAAGAAAGCAGGTTTAATATGTACTGTTATTTTCTAAATAAGCAGAGGTTTTTTGGGCAAGTTTAGTAAATTTTGATAATTATCTCATGATAACCACAATCAGTACTAAAATATTTGCATCAATTTAACAAGTTGCAGATGTAAGCTTATAGTCAGTCCCACTCCCACATTCAGCCCAAGGCAACTATTGATTTGCTGTCTCCATAAATTTACCCTTTAGATGTTTTGTTAATGGACTTACAATATAGATGCTCTCTGGATCTGGTTTCTTTCACTCAGCATGTTTTTTGAGATTCATATATGTAGTAACATGTATCAGTAGTTTATTTCTGGTTTTTGCTTAAGTAGTCTGTGTACCACATTTTATCAGTTAATGAACATTTGGCTTGCTTTTATTTTTTAACTATAATGGATAAGGCCGCTCTAAACATTTGTGTACAAGCCTTTGGACATATGTTTTTATTTTTCTTGGAGTGGAATTGCTGGTTTGTATACTAAGTTTAGCTTTTTAAGAATGTACTGAACGGTTGTCCAGTGTGGTTGCAATCATTCCTCACTCCAGCGCTGTAAGGAGGGGCTGGGGGTTGAGTTTGCCACATGGTTACTAGACTTACTATTGTATCTTTATTAAAGCTGTCCTAGTGGTTATGGTGTGGTATCTCATTATGTTTTTATTTTGAATTTTTCTATTACCTAATGGTGTTGAACATATATTTCTGGTTATTAGCCTGTCTTTTTTGATGTGTCTTTTGTCCATTTTTTTGGATTGTTATGTTTGTTTTATTATTGTATTATTAGTGTATTTTGGATAGAAGTCCATTATCAGATATGTGTTTTATAAATAACTTCTCTAAATCTGTTACATGTTTTTTCATTTTTTATGTTAAAGTTTTCAATTTTAAGGAAGCTTAATTTATCTATTTTTTCCCCTTTTTTGGGTCACAGTTGAAGTCTGGCAACAATGTCCAGTGAGTATTTGTGTGTGGCATAAGGAATGTGTCCAAAATTTTTTTTGTATCTGAATATACATTTTACCCAGCAGTATTTGTTGAAAAATTGTCATTTCTTATTGTAGTTGCCTTGGCACTTGGTTAAAAAACAATCAGTTAACCAAAATGTAAGGGTTTATTTCTAGACTGTCATTTCTGTTCCAGGGATCTGTGTGCCTACTCTTAAATCAGCATCAGGCTGTCTTGACTATGTTAGCTTTATAGTAAATTTTGAAATTGGGAAATGTAAGTCTTCCAGTGTTTTCTTTTTCAAAAAAAATTTTGGCTATTATGGGTTTATTTACATACAGATTTTAGTGTCAGCATGTAATTTGTTCCAGAGCAACCCTGCTGCAATGGATTTTGATAGGAATTGAATCTATAAATCTCTTTAGGAAAGAATTGTCATCTCAACATGAACATGGTATATCTATCCAATTGTTTAAATCTTTAATTTATTTTAATATTTGTTCATTTTACTGTGAAAATCTTGCCCTTTTGTTAAGTTTACCTTGAAGTATTTCATGTTTAATGCTATCATGGATAGAAATGTTTTAAAAAATTTGTGACTAGATTATTTGTTTCAGTATATAAAAATATAGTTGTTTATTATATATTGCAACCTTGGTGACCTGATTATTACTTCCAGTAGGTTATTTTTTTGTATGTATGAATTCCATATGATTTTCTATATATAGTATCATTTGGATTTGATATGAAATGGGATAAAGACAATTTTACTGGTTCCTTTCCATCTAGAAGACTTTACTTTCTTTTTTTTTTTTTGCCAAATTACTGGCTATAACCTCTGCTGCATTGCTCAGTAGCAGTGGAGAGAGCTGATATTTCTGACTTGTGATCACAGGAGCAAAACATTGAATCTTTTACTATGAAATATCATATTAGCTGTTTTTAGTAGTACTAGAATTGCACCCTCTGGCTCTCTGCCACTGATCTTTGACCTCAACCTCTTTTATTTTTTTATTTTGAGACAAGGTGTCAGTAATTTTCTCAGGTGGGACTTGATCTTGTGATCTTCCTGTCTCAAGCTTCCAAAGTGGATTGTGCCACAGTGACTGGCTTCATGTTAACTGTTGTTTGTAAATGCTCATTACCTTGAGGGCTTTTCCTTGTAATACTAAATGGGTAGGAATGCTTATGAAGAAATGTTGATGTTGCTGTTTTCCATCCAATGAGATGATCAGATGGGTTTTTTCTTTTATTATGATTTATAATGTTAATTGATCCACTAGTGTTATGTTAACCTTGCATTCCTGGGGGAAAATCATGCTTGATCATGTAGTAGAATCCTTTTTATACGTTGCTGGATTTGGTTTTAAAATATTATATTTAGGGTTTTCGTGTCTATGTTCATGAGGAACCCTGGCAGATAATATTACTTCATGTGATATCTTCAACTTTGTGGTTAATAGTGGAACCTTAGAATGAGTTGGGAAGAGCTTCCTTCATGTTTTCTGAAAGTTCATGAAGGACTACTATTATTTCTTTAAATATTTGATAGAGTTCATCTATGAAATCATCTGTTCTGAAATTTTCTTTTTGGTACTTTTCCAGTGACTTGGTCTCTTTAGTATCAATGCTCTGTGTGTGTACATATTGGTCTGCTCCAGTGCTGGCTCTGTGGTGGTGCGCACTGTGCTTCAGAGGCTCATGGGCACCTGCTCAGAGCCTGTGTCATCTGCCAGATTATTGCCTTGCACATCTGCTCCAGTGCAGGCATTAGGCGTTCATCTTCTCAGGAACCTACTTGGCCTGCTGCCAGGTTCTGGCCCCTGTGTATGTCTTCCCTACACAGGCTCCTTGAACCATGGTCAGGCATACCGAGTGGTCAACAGTTGACCCCCAACCTTCCTTCAAGGTGATCTGGGATCAGTATCTCAGGAGTACACTTCTCTGTGAACAGCTTTTCCTGATACTCTGAAGAGTAGTGTATCAGTCAGTACCTGAGAAATGCATTGTCTGCAAGATATATAAATATAAAAGGGTTTACAAGGTTGGCTTAAATGGCTGCCTATAGATTCAGGTGTGGACAAGTGCAAAAGAGCTATCTACATGCTGCAGAACCAAAGGAGCCAGGGCCTGGAGCTCAGTGTAGTATCCTGTGAGAGTTGGTATCAGGATGCTGAAGGGTCTGTCCTGGAAGTTGGGAGATGAAGACTGGAGCTCCTCTGAAGAAAGAAAAGTGAAACTTCCTTCCTAGTTTCCTGTTTATACCATTCAGGCAACTTGTCTCTCTAAGGTTGATTTTCCACCCAGAGCTATGCTGATCTAATTTAGTTAGGCATTTCTTACTCAACTTGACACATCTATCACAGATAGGTTTTTGACTAAGTAAGGTTCTACTGGTGAAGCGCCCATAATCGCAGCTCTACCACTCAGTGAGCCACAGCTATTTGGAGAGAAAAAGTTTTCACCGCATTCTTGAGGAGAACAGGTGTTCTTCCTGGGGCCTTCTAGCTCAGCACTAGGGCTAGCGGCTGCTTCTATATTTGTTCTTCCTGTGTTCTTTATAAAGTTTACATCTTACTGGTCAATCAATCCATTGTTACTCCAATCCCATTATACTGAATTATTCTTTGTATCCTTGAATATTTTCCTTTTTCAGTTTGTAGTGTCTCTTCCCTAATTAGACCCAGATTAATCACCTTCATTACTTTCAGTTTCCTCAAAGTTCATCTCTTGAGTTGTGAAAGTTCCAATTCATGAGCCGGGCGTGGTGGCTCACGCCTCTGATCCCAGCACTCGGGAGGCTGAGGCAGGAGGATCTTTGCGAGTTCCAGACCAGCCTGGGCTACAAAGTGAGCTCAAGGCCAGCCTGAACTGCACAGCAAGACCCTGTTTCAAAAAGACCAAAAAAAAAAAAAAAAAAAAAAAGAAAGTTCCGATTCATGGAACAAAAGACAAGTTTTGGTTGAGGAATATGTCAGGATTTTGCAAGTGATGAATTGGGCTTTATATTTTCTTTGTCCCTTTCCAGGCCTTTGGAAGTTAGAAAGAGTGAAGTATGTGGAAGGTAGGGTTGAGTAGGAGGAGGAGAGCCAAAGCGGGAGGCGTGGGCTCCCTTTAGATAACCTGCCTTCACAGGTTCCTTCACATGAAGGATATCTGCCTTCAGATAACCTGACTTCACATCTGATGATATTTTTTTTTTTGTCTTTCCCCCCTTTTTTTTAATCAGTACTGGGGATCGAACTCACGACTGCCTGCTTGCAAGGCAGGCGCTTATGCCGCTTAGCTAAATCCCCAGCCCCCCTGACTATATTTTTAATTTTTTGCCAATGGTTTCCATTTTTTAGATTTCAGGGAAGGGGCTCTTTTATATCCTCTAGAAAAATAATGTGGATTTTATAATACTGACTACACAGGCTCTTCCCTACACAGGCTCCTTGAACCATGGTCAGGCATACCGAGTGGTCAACAGTTGACTCCCAATCTTCCTTCAAGGTGATCTGGGATCAGTATCTCAGGAGTACACTTCTCTGTGAACAGCTTTTCTGTTCACAGAGCTACTCTGAAAGCTAGTGTGTGAACAGCTGACTATATATATTTCATGTAAATTTATTTCATTGGAATATGAGGTTTGGTTCTCTTGCAACTACCCATGAGACCCTTTGATGCCTCTTGCTCTTTGCTCCTTTTGTTCTTCCCTCCCTCCTTCTGTCTCAACACACACACACACACAATGATTCAGGATGGGTTTTTTTTTTTTTTAAAGTTTTTACTCTGTTGTTCAGACTGGTCTTGAACTATCTGTGTACTCCAGTCTCAAACTTATAGTGGTCTTCTTGCCTCAGCCTCCTGAGTGTTGATATTACAGGTATGTGTTACCATACCTGGCCAGGGTAGATTTGTTTTTTAAAACATACAGATGAAACTTATTAATATCTAGAACAATATCACTGGCAATTGAAATAAAATCATCAACCTCAGGGACATGCTGGATACTGACATAGGATAAGAACTGATAATATACCATTCTTAATCATAGAAGAGATCTAAGATTATTGTATAAACACACCAACCAAATATTTACCTACAGTAAATTGTTAATGCAACAACTGTAATTCCACTAACAATAGAAAAGTATTCAATAGTATTAACATAGATTTAACTATCTAAAGATGAATAAACCTTAATGGTTATACTAGCTAAGATGGAAGATGTGGGGAAAGAAGCCATAAAAAGGAAAATTTGAAAAATTTAGCAATGGAAGATGAGGACAAAAGAGCAGAGGGATAAAGGATCTCACTAAAATGTAAAAGGAAATTACTACAATTACATGAAAGTAACAGAAAAGTATAAAGTAGAAGAAAAATAATAAAAAATAAAAATTCAAAAAAGAAAATCTTAACTTGCCTCCAAAACCAGTGAAGGGAAAAGGTGAGTCCAATAAAAATTTCACAAGTAGTTTTCCAATATATGCATTTTTGGAAACCACTAGCTATGGTTTTCTTTGCCTAGACTTACGCTTTGTGGGTTTGTGAGGTACATCCCTGCTCCAGAAACTCTTCTCTGCACTCTCAAGCCTTGAATCTGAGGCTGTTCTTGCTTATGTTGGTGGGTAGACCTCTGTCTTTCTTTCTTTCTTTCTTTTTTTTTTTTTTTTTTTTGGTACCAGGGATCAAACTCATGACCTCGTGTTTGCCAGGCAGACGCTTATACCGCTGAGCTAAACTCCCAGCTGGTAAATGTTTTTCAAGAGTATAACTTTGGCTTTGATCCACAGCTGATCAGACTTGAAAATACTGAATTGCTGAATTTTTTTATTTAATAAGAATTTAGAGGTGCTATTTACTTTAGTGACTTCTAACATCTTCCTGAGACTGGTTCCTGTTATTGTCATTATTGTTATCATTATTGATATCATATCATATTGTCATTATTGTTATTGTTTATTGTTATCACTACTTAAATCAGTCACATTAAAGGCCTCATACTTAATCTTAACCCAAGTTTTCTGATTTTGTTGTATATTATATGTTGTATTTATGTGATGCAGTCCGTTTCTTTCCTTTTTAAAATTTTATTTATTTATTTATTGTTTTTGATACCAGGTGTCAAACTCACAACCTCATGCTTGCCAGCGAGGAGCTTGTGCCACTGAGCTGTATCCCCAGCTCTTTTTTTTTTTCTTTTAAAGAGAAAAAAAAAATTCCAAAACAAGATAACAGGAGGGTAACAATGGTTAATACATTACATATAGTTATCTTTAAATTACTCAGAGTCCAAGATGTAGGTATTTGATTGTCCAAACAATATTAGCACAAACCTTTCTTTTCAGTGAATTAAGATAAATTAGTAGTGTATCTTAGCTGTCTCATATGTATGTGTGTGTGTGTGTGTATATATATATATATATATATATATATATATAAAATTATATTTTTTTCATTTTTCTTTCTTTTCTCCTTTGCCCCATCCAGGTTTCTCTTTCCTTTCAAAGAGTTTCTTCCCTTTTTATGATATGTACCATATATTTTGGATCTTATTTACTGTTTCAGCTTCTCACATTAGAGGACAATATGATGTTTGCACATGTGCCTCTGGTTTATTTCACTTATAAGTGTAGTCTTGAGTTGCATCCATTTACTTATAAGTCTCCAGTTTGTCCTTTATGGCTGAGTAGTATTCCATTGTATAAAAAGACCACCTCTTTTTTATCCATTTCCCAGTTGATGGGCAATTGAGTTGTTTCTGAGATCTAGCTATTACAAATTGTGTTGCTATAAACATGGGTCACGCCGGGCGTGGTGGCTCACGTCTGTAATCCCAGCACTCAGGAGGCTGAGGTGGGAGGATCGTTGTGAGTTCGAGACCAGCCTGGGCTACAAAGTGAGCTCAAGGCCAGCCTGAACTGCATAGCGAGACTCCGACTCAGAAAGACAAAAAAAAAAAAAAAAAAAAAACCAAAAAAACACCAGAAAAAAAACATGGATCACATGCATTGCTGTGGTATGTTTTTATTTTACTTTTTATTTTATGGAAAAAGTTAAAATTTCATAATAAGATGATAGAATAACAATAATTAATACATTGCATATTATTATTATATTACTATATTTAAAATACTCAGAGTACAAGATATGGGGATAAAAATTTTTGAAATCTATATAAGTGCAAATCTTCTCTATGAACTAAGAAACACTAATAATATGATGAACTTGCATGTTTTCTTTTTCCTTCCTTTTCACCCATCCTAGTTCTGTTTTCCTTTTTAAAAATTTATTTCCATTTCACAATACCATTTGTATGTTTTAGACCTCATTTATGCTTTCAGTTTCTTACACTAGGAAATGGTGATATTTACACATGTGAGTCTGATTTATTTCACTAATGAGTATAGTATCAGATTGCATCCATTTATCTATAAAAGTCTCAATTTTGTCCTGTATGGCTGAGTCGTACTCTGTTATATAAAAGTACATCTTTTTTATCCATTCCTTAGTTGATTGGCATTTTGATTGTTTCTAGGATTTAGCTATTACTAATTGTGTAGCTATAGGTATTTGGTGCACATATATTGCTATGGTATGATGTTTTTAATTCTTCTGGGAAGATACCCAGAAGGAGAATGTCTGGGTTGAATGGGACCGCTAACCCAAGCTCTTTGAGGAATCTCCATACTGATTTCACAGTGGTTGCACCAGTCTGCACTCCCACCAACAGTGGAGAAGCATTCCTTTTTTCCATAGCCCTGGGGATTGTCCCATCCCATTGCCTCCTGAATTTGACTTTGGTGAACTGGATGTCCGGGGTTGCATCTTGTTTAAGTGTCTTCCCATTTTCTTTTACTTTTTTAGTTTAATTCTTGGGGTGATGTTCATAAATTGCTTATGGTAGGCTGTTTTATTGCTAGTATTTAGAACCCTTAACAGATGACTACTTCTCTGTAGTATCTTCCAGGTGTACTGCTTTTTGGGTTTTGTGTCTGTTGCAAGATCCTATGTCTTCAGCTTATTGGGAATGAGAAGTTGCTGCGTGTTTGTCGCAGTCCCTGATTCTTTGGCACTTTGATGGTTTTTCTAGGATCCTTAGCCAATCTCAGTCCTGGAATACCAGGAAGAGTAGCTGTTTAGAACAATTATGTCTCTTTTGGCTAAAGTGGTGCCATCAACAATCACAGTAGTATGAATCACAGCCTAGAAAATGACAAAACTGAAGTAACCATTAATTTGCCACATTTAATCATATGAACTAGATTTGTGGTTATATAACAAAATCTAAAACAGACCTGAAAATTATATGCAATATATGTCTTTAATATGTCAACTTTACCCTCAGGGGTTAAAATTTAAAAGTGATTGGGGAAAAAATAGAGAGGTAGAACAGATTAGAAGTAAGGCTGGCAAACAAAGAGGGATCATGCTATATTTGGGAAATTAGTGCAGAAGACTAGAGGGAAAGAGAGAAGGAAGAGATAAAAAGAACAGAATAAAACAAGAACCATGAAGAGGCTAGAAACCATGTTCAAACTTACATGTAAACAATATCAAACAATAAAGGAAAAAATACAGCAACAAGAACACAACAACAATAGCAAAAAGCAAAGAAGAGAGAGATGAAAAAGTCCACTTCTGGGTTTGCTGTCTCTGGGAGATATGTGCAGACAGGGTCTCAATCCATGTTGATTTAGTCCTGCGAGTCAGTAGTAGCTTTCTGGTGGGGTAGTGAGCCTGAATCTTCTGGTCAAAGCTAGACTCATTTGGCCTGAAGCCATCAGTGCACTTTCCAAGGGCCTGAGCCCTGCTGGGTTCAGCTGGATGAAACCAGCAGCTGCTCTGAGTTCTGAGCTCAACCTGCCCCTCTCCAGGTGGCTCCCAGCCAATCACTATTTACGCAGGATGATAGAGCCCCCAGCACTCATCACCAGCTAGTGGAGTCTTTCACATCTACTGCTCCCCTCCATTGCTGTGTCTCTGTCTCGTCTGGGGTTGCCAACAGTCCACAGGTTTGAACTGCGTCTCCATACTCTCTTGTCTCAGGAAGAAGGTACCATCAGCTGCCTGCTGCTTCTTTGTTGGAGTTTCTCTCTTACCTCTCTCTGTGGACCTCAGTTGCATTTCATATCCCTCCTGGATTTAGGGGACCCACTTCCCTCCTCCTTGTCTTCCTCTCATTGCTATATTCCAGCGTCTGGATGGCAGTATTCAGAGAGACTCTTTCTCTGCTGCTTACTACTCCATCATCTTGATGCCTCCAGTTATTGATTCTTGACGTTATCTCTGGTTTTGAAGTAATGACTTTTTCGCTGTTCTTATGCAACTTAAGTTTATACTGTTGTTTTCTCTCTCTCTGTGTGTGTGTGTGTGTGTGTGTGTGTATGTGTGTGTGTGTGTGTTATTTCTATAGTCCTTGGCTAGCTTCTTTAGGGCATGTTCTTATTATATAATAATCATTACTGACCTTGTTTTGATGCCTAACCAGTGTCCATCCTTCCATTCTGTTTCCCAATAGGGCCTAGATTTTCTTTTGGTAGATACCATTTTATAGGCTTTGGGGGACACTGATTGCACTTCAGCTCCTGGGATAAACTTTGATTGATTTGCCTCTTTATCCTGTCCTTTTTCCGCTTCCTCTCCCCTAGCTCCCCATCTCCCAATCCCTCTCTGCTTGATCACAATCATTGATTAATTGTGGGCATTAACTTTAGTCTGGAGACATTTGAGGTCTCTTATTGGGATAGAGTATATACCCTTTTCTAAGGCGTATGATGTGCCACATGGCTCCTGCAGTGGCTGAAGCTGTTTTCTCATCAATAGATAAGCACTGTGAAGAAATAGATCAACTTGGAAGTCTGCTCTTCTCTTGCTGATTTCTTGAACCATCAAATTCCTTTTTTTTTCGGGGGTTACTGAGGACCTCATGCTTGCAAGGCTTGCTTATGCCACTCCAGCCCTCAAATTCCTTTTATTACATTAGCCAGTTTTAAATGACTTACTAAATATCTGTATCCTCTGTATTTCTCAATTCAGGTAGTTTCAGCTAGGTCTAAATTTTAAGTAGGCTGTTTCCAGTAAGAAGCATTTCGAAACAGAATTATGACCTCACTTTATTTTCTTGGAATGGTGATTATGGAGAGTAGATGTTGAGATGTCAGGTCATCTATTATTCTGAATTGGTCTATGTGTATGTATTTACAGGGTGTTACAAATATTTTGATACATGAGTTTTGTTCTAGTCTGGGTAAGCATACATATCTCTTCAAACATTTATCATTTACTTTTGATGAAAACATTAAAAAATTGTTTCTATAGTTTTTTGAAATATACAGTACCATATTATGTGTAGCCACTCTACTGTGTGATAGAACACCAGAATTTATTTTTCCTATTTATAACTTAATACCTTATTCATTAATCTTTTCTGTCAACTCTTCCCCTTACCCTGACCAGTTTCTCGTAACTACTGTTTTATTCTCAACTTTTACGGCACTGAGTTTTTTAGATTCTGCATATGAGTAAGACAGTAAGGTTTTGTCTTTCTATGCCTGGCTGATTTCATTTAACACAACAACCTCTAGTTCTATCCACGTTCTTACAGATTACAGTTTAATGGGTGATATATAGAATATATATGTATATATACCTCACATGTACATATACACATATATGTATATATACACATTTTGTTTATTCATCAGTTGATGGTAACATAGCTTGTTTCTATTTCTAGACTGTTATAAATAGTGCTGCAATAAATAGGGGAGAACAGAGGTGTCTTTTACATATTGATTTTATTTACTTTAGATATATAGCCAGTAATGGGATTGTTGGATCATACAAGATTTCTGTATTTAATTATTTGGAGGACATGATAATATACAGTCTATTCCATTGTAGATTCCTGCCAACACTGCATTAGGATTCCCAGTATTTGTTATTTTTTGTCTTTTATAGTAGCCATTCTAATTGAAGTGAAGTGATAACTCACTATGAGTTTGACTTACATTTTCCTGATGATTATTGACATTGAACTTTTTTTTATTTGTATTTCTGTTGTTTATTTGTGTTTCTTTGTGAGAAATTACAATTTAGGTCTGTTGCCTACTGTCTTATTTTTTTCTCATTGCTGAGACAAAATACTCAATACTCGACGTTAAAGGAATTATTTCAGCACAAAATTTGTAGAAATTTCAGTGCTTCCATACTTGGCTAGCTCAAGGAAGGAAGGTATGGCAGAGGGTCATTGCAGAAGAGAAACAGTCCTGGTATAGCAGGGCAGCAGAAGGCAACAAGCAGCAAGAGCAGCAGCAACAGCTACAGCTTGCTTTCCCTTTTTATCCCTTTTAGGCTACCTGCCTTTTGGATGGTGCTGCCCACACCCAGGGTAGGCCTTCTCATCATCCACACCCAGCACTATGCTAAATCAATCTGGAATAGTTAGTAATCACATACCATTAATCCCAGCATCACATTCTTAAACTCAACGTCACATTCCATAGATCTATGACACCAGGAGGCCTCGGAGTAACATCTCAATATGAGCCATAATACCTGTTTTTAACAGGTATTTTAACAGGATTATTTTTTTCCTCATAAAGTTGAGTTTCATAAAATATTTTTTGCATGTTAATCTCTTGTCAGGTAGTACACAAATATTGTCTCCCATTTTATAAATTATCTCTTTATTCTTGATTGCTTTGTTTGCTATGCAAAAACCTTTTAGTTTGACATAAACCTATTTGTCTGTTTTTGAATTTGTTTTGTTTTGAGTCTTATCCCTGGTGTTGTAGTTAGGGGTTGTGCAGAGAACAATTAGAATCAGGACATGGAGTTTATAATATTATTTTTATAATGGTCACTGGGAGTTAAGAAAATGCAGGAAATCTATCTGCAACACCAAAGACATAGAATAAATATTAGTCAAGGGCCTTAAATCCCACAGCAATGTTCCACATGAGTCCAGATAAAAACCTAGAGTTCATGACAATGCCTCCCACCTGTCCAACTGGCGGTCCAAAGCCCACAAGACGGAATCATGCCAATCTGTTTTATGGATCCATGCTGGGAAGGCCCAAAGGTCAGTGGTGGAGCCAAATAGTCTATGCCAGTGGGGTAAAGGAGCTGTGCTGGTGAAATGAGGGTTCTACGCTGCAGCCAAGAAGTCACACTCACAACCAAGACCAGGGCTGTCCTGAAAGGCACCACAGCCATCCTCAGTGACACAGAGGCCCCAAGCTTCTCTTCCGACAACACAGTCGGGTACATGCCAGGAAGCCAGCGTGACGAGCTCATCCTGGAGACCAAGCAGCACACATCTTCCCCTCTGCAGCCAGGAAGCAGTGCTCGATGTGAGAACCAAAGCTTCTCCAAGAGAACCAGTGGCTCAAACAGCAACTCGTAGGAGAACCCACAATGCCTCAACGCAATGCAATAACACATCAACGCATTAACAACCTCCTCCTTTTCCACCTATTTATGCTGGCAACTTTCCTCAGGTGGAGCATCTACGCTCAGTGCCATGCTGATGTAATCCAGCTGGTGTTTAAGTTGATCACCAGTTCTTAATTCATAACACCTGGTCTTTCAAATTTTAGCCTTAATGGATATGTAGTGTGTCATTATAGTTGTATATTGTACTTCTCCTTTAATTAATGATGGGCTTATTTACTATTCATAGAGCTTCTTATGTGAAGTATCTTGGATTATTATTATTATTATTATTATCATTATTTTTGCTTATAACCTTTACACACATTTTTAGATAAGGTGGTTGGTACCTCCAAAAAAAACCCAACTCCTGGAATTTATCTTTTCATGCTGCTAGGGATCAAACCCACACATGCTAGGCAAGAACTGTATCTCTGAGTCACAATCCCCTCCTCCCCTCTTGGATGATTGAGATTACATCAAATCTATAGGTCAAATTAGTATAATTAGTAAGTTAACAATAGTTTCCCTTGTAGTCTTTCTTTCATCACTAAGTACAGTGTTAGCTGTAGGATTTTTGTAAATGTCCTTTGTCAAGTTGAAGAATTTTTCTTCTAGGCTTGGTGAAAGGTTTTTCATTTTTGTTTTTTAAATTGTGAATAGATACAAATTTTTGGCACTTTTTCCTTCTTTGTTGAGTTATACATTCTTGGGAGTTTTGTCCTCATTTAGTCACTTGAACTGTTTCTGTGGTAATGTTGGGAGTTCTTCTTTACAGTCATCATTTGTTTTGGAATCCTGTTATCTTGCATTAGCTTTGTCAGCCAACTCTGAAGAACAGGAATCTCTGAACTTTTGATGCCCAGATTCTTAGTTGACGGAAGCATTTAATCTTTTTTCCTAGTCATTCCTTTATAAAGTATCAAACATTGTATTTAGTGACAGTAAATGCTTGATGTGCTAATAAACTTTTTAATCACAGTGGCTTAATATAACATAGTGGTACATTGCTTCTGAACTCAGTTCTCTCGATGATTCTGCTTGCAAACTAAACTGGTTGAGAACCAAATCAAATTTCTCCAGAGGGTCAGCATTGAAACTAGTTATTGAACTTGATTTGATTCTCATCCAATTTGGTTTGTGACCAAAATCATGAAAGAAATCAAGTTTATCAACTAAAGTACCACTGTACAAGTGTTAATTATTGCTGGTGTTTCCTACTTTAATGTCAGAAGTCTTTTTTCTGCAGAGTCTCTCTGCTTCAGGGTCAAGACTCTCTTCTGTTTTGTGGCTGTTTCTTTCTAGAGTTCCAGCTGCATGTAGTAGGAACCAGAAAGTACAAGACGTGAGCAGTTTCAGGGGCCAGAGCTGGAAATGGTTTACTTAAATTGTGCCCTCAATCCTTTGGTCAGAACTCAATCAAGTGGACAAATGAGGACAAAATTTCCAAGTGGGAAATATTAGTTGTCCCCAAATGTGGGGAGCACTGTTGCACTCTTTTGTACTCGTTTGTGGTTCAGACAACTATGCTAAGTGTTGGGAATGTAACAGTGAATGAAATAGACTTGGGTCTTGTTCTAGTCAAGGTTGTCCTCTAGACATCCTTAAGAATTTGGTGAAAGAATTGTTTAGTATGTTCTCTCTGTCAGATAATTTTCTTGCTTGACACAATTAAGGTAATAATTTTCATAAGAAAAAACAAACCCAGCTGACTATATTAACACACGTAAGTGGGTAATGGAAGCATTAAAACTTATAAAAAAGTTCTTTAAATCTTCTATGGATGGTTTTTAACATAGCTCCTGTGGAACAAATACTGTAGAGTTGGTAAAACATACCAGATCATCTCTGCAAATTTATTTAATGTGTTGTGCATGTTTTAAGATTTTTTGAGTCAGTTACTAACATTTAAACACTAAAAGAGTTCACCTTTTTAAAAAGTCCACATTTTGAGCTCTTTAAAAGTGACATGGCAAAAAAAAAAAAAAACCCAAAAGACAAAAAACAAAAGATAAAACCTAGAAAAGGGACTGGGGATTTAGCTCAGCGGCATAAGTGCCTGCCTGGCAAGCACGAGGTTGTGAGTTCGATCCCTGGTACAAAAAAAAAAAAAAAAAAAATGACATGCAGTTTAATAATATGGAATTTGAGTTCCTTTTTGACAGCAGCTGGCAAGAGCTGAATCTTAGCTGACTTTAGACAAGGCTGTACTTTCTAGTTGCCTCAAACCTGTTTTGAATGCTTTATTCATTTAATTTATCCATGTGGACATTTGAATTTATGATCTTTGTCTAAAGTAATTTACCAACTTTTGAATCATTTCGAGGCATAGTTGTGAAACTAACACTTAGAAAACAAATGGATAGGTCAGAACAAATTTATACATTTGAAGGAAATTATACTTTCAAAATTTTATACTGCCAAAAATTATTTGTGTAGTAAACATTATTGGTAATATATGTCCCATAGACATCAAAATTTTTTCTTTTATGAACTATTTTTTAACTTGTTAGTTTTATAAATATGGATTTTATGCACTCTTTTGGTTTCCTGATTTATATCTAACATTATTTTGGTCACAAGCTTTATTAATATTTTGTATTTTCCAGATTATGGTTATGTTCATATATATTATATATGAGTTGTACAATAACCTTGTATATCAAAGTAAGACAAGCATAAAAAAAAGAAAAATAGGGCTAGGGATATGGCTCAGTGATAGAGAGCTTGCCTAGCATGCAGTGAGACCCTAGGTTCACTCCCTAAAACTGCCATAAAAAGAGGAGGGTCTTCCAAAATAATCTGTCTCAGAATTAAGGAGTTCCCAAGAGATTGCCAAGATAGCTTCTGAAGAACTTTATGGGTTGTGTTTATGCATTTTTATGTAATCAGAAGAAATGAGCATTTCTGGTTTCCCAGACTCAATTGATTTTAGCAAAAAACATTCTAATGACTTGTCTCTGAAATGTTTTCAGGGAAGTAAACTGAGGATAATGGCAAAGCTAGCTGTTGACTGTTACCTAGGGAAACTAATTCTTGTCTGGTGCTCGTTTCATTACCCTGTACCCCCAATCCAAGGGTAGCTGAAGCTTCCTATTGAAGCATTTTTAAGCAAGCTTTTGGCAGGTTTTTTGTTGCATCTTTCTAATGTGTGAATAAAGGCATTAGAAGAAAAAGTAATTTTTGAATGCTGCAGTCTCTGCTTGGTTATGTGCCCTGAGACCCGCAAATAATTTAAATCCACAGTGTATTTGATATGCATATCTTCCCCCAAAGTTTGAATTCCACAAACACAAATTGAGTCATTTTCCGAATGTTTGTAATATGAATGAAGCTTTAATACCAATACCATAAAACTTCTGAAGGTCTATGAGCATTTGTTGTACATTGTTAATCCAAAACAAAACTTTATTCTAACTAAACTTGTGGCTCTATAGATGCTAAACTTATTTCCATTGATCAGTACAACATGTTTGTACCAACCAGATCTAAAAAATGTGTAAAGGAGTGCCATGCTGTAAAGACCTTATTATAGTTGTAAACACGAGTGCAGCTGTTACAAATCTAGCAAAACCTCAGATTAAACAATTTCACATTTACTGAAGATGACATTCCAGACCCATTTTTTGTAATGTAAACACTGTGAGACATGCCTTTGAAATGAGTAGGATTGCCATTAATATTAATGCCACTGAATTCAAGGCTGAGAAGTCATTTGTTTTTGAGCTTTATTTTTCACTCCAAATTTTGGAATAAAATAGGCTTTTAGTCTGAAGTATGATATGTTTATTCATAGCCTGAAAAAAATTTGACCCTGTTGCTTTTGAATTGTAGGAAAACAAAAATATAGTATAAATATTTTGTTCTCTATGGTCTTTTATCTTAAATGAATTTGTTAAAATTAAATTTGGCAAAAATTAGCTGTTAATGGAATCCAATTGCTTTGGTCAATTATAGAAATAAAAGGACACTAAAAGTAACTGTTATTTGAGGACTGTACTAGTGCAACATTTGAAATTTTGTGTTTAAGGAAAGAATTTTATTTTAAATGATTCGAAGCATTTATTTATGGTTGTCTTTCAGCTAGAGTAGGATGAAACAAACATTGAAAATCTGCACCACTGGAATGTTTTTCTCCCTAGTTTCCACTAATGGAAGAACTAGTGAGTGAGGTATCAATTTGGCCATGTGGTCTTTTCTAGCGCTACTTTCTGCACACTGTTTTTCTATGAATTCTTCTTCTTCTTCTTCTTTTTTTTTTTTTTTTTTGAGATGCTAGGAGTGAAACCTAGGACTTCGTGTATTCTAGATCAGCACTCACCACTAATTCTACTGATGCTAGACCTGCGCTCCCTCTTGTATAATTTTTGTCACACTTAGGATTATACATGGAAGTATTGTGTGTATGGCTTTCTTTTGATTGTTTGGTGGTGACTGTATTTTGAAATTTCATTTGCCTTTACTGAAATCTGTAATTGAACATTTGGGGAAAATTTTAAGTTGGGTAATAGAGTAGTTATATGACTGTGTATAAGTGATCCTTAGTGCTCTATTTGAGGCAACATTTGTCACAGAAAGACAGTTGAATCTCATTTAAACTTTTAAAATTTTGTTTAAAACAGTTGAAATCAGATATTGTCAAGTATCAAAATTAAAGCTGGAATTATGAAAAAAGTATGTAGCTAATGTGATATTTATTGAGAACTTTTTTCATGTACCTTGATAAATATATTACTTTAAAATAGATTTATTGAAATATAATTTATCTATCATACAGTTCACCCATTTAAAATGGGCGATTCTTAGCACGTTTACTAAGTTGAGTAAGTATAGTAATCATAATCAATTTTAGAACAGTTCATCACATAAAATGGAAAGTATAACTATTAGTAGTGATGGAATGTCCCTTTCACACATGCACCTGTTCACCCCCTCTCCCCAATAGACTTTTGCCAGACTTAACTACTGTCTGTCATATTCAGAGGAACTCTGGATATTTCCATCAACATAAAGAATACTATAATGACTGATGTTGTGTTGTCACTTCTTTCTTTCTATTTTCCTTTTAAAAAAATATATGTATTAAGAGATTGTGGAGTTTTCTGTTAATTTTTTTGACAATTAAAATTTTTTTTTGAGAAGGATATCTGGGCAGATATAGAAGAACCTCCTCCTTTCCTGTTTATAAACATTTTTTTAACTGCCCTGGGGGATTTTCCTTCACCTGACCTTTTGCCCTTTTTCTGATACTAAGTCTTCTCTTTATCAAGTCCTTTTTAAAATTTTTTGATTTATTTTTGAATTGAAAAGAAGGCCTTTGCACTGAACTACATCCACAGTCCTATTACAAGCTTTTTTATTTTTTTGAAACAGGGTCTTGCTAAGTTGTCTGTGCTGGGCTTAAATTTATGATCCTCACGTCTCAGCCTCTCAGAGTGCTGGGATTACAAATGTGTGCCAAACTCCATCTCCAGATTTGACATTTCATTAGGAGAACTCACAGGGTTCAGAACACAGTTGTCTTCATAATTATGATTGATTACAGAGAGAGGATGTAAAGGAAAATTAGGAAAAGAAAAGGTACATGGTTATAATATGAAAGAAACCCGGAACAGGCTTCCATGAGCGCTCTTTCTGCAGACTCATATAGGACACATTTAATTGCTCCATGAATGAGTTCTGATGCCTTGCATGAATGTTTTCTAGCAAGGAAACTTATTAGAGATGAGTACCCAGGGGTTTTTTTGAGTTTGGTCACATTGTATCCTCTAGCAGCTACCAAATTCCAGACTCCTAAAGGGAAAGCAGGTGTTTAGCATAAATCACATTGTGCGGATAGTTTAGGGATAGTGAACCCCCTTTAACAGTTATAGTAATGGGAGTGCTTCCCAACTCCAAGTTCCTGATGTCTGCGAGGGCGAATCTTGCAGCTAGTCCTCTCTATGAAGAACAATCTGGTCTTTTAAATATTTTCTACATAGTTTCTACGAGGCCAACTCTGAGAATCAAAGTTAAGTTTTAATCTTAGTTGATTACAGGTATCTTTAGGTATCTTTATCTTAGGTAAAAATTTAAAGCAGACAGATTGGTAATATGGTTAAAGTAGTCAAAAAAACTGAGCTTCAAAAAAGATTATTGATGGTGAGAAATATTGTCTATAAAATATTGGAACTCAAGGTTGATAGGGAAGTGTAGAGGGTTTGTGTTTAGATTGAGTCCCCTCCCTCCAGATCTTCTGTTGAGAGTCTAATCTCCAATGTGACTACTACATGTGGAGCAAAGGCCTTTAGGGATAAAATTAAGGTTAAACTTGAGGTCATAAGGTTGGGGTCTTAATTGATAGGGTTGGTGGTCTTATGAGAGGAGGGAGATCTCTATTTCTCTCTAATACATGAGGTCATGTGAACACACAGTAAGATGATGTCTGCCTATAACTCAGGAAGATTTTTCTTCCCAGGAACCATATTGGCTGGCTTGGACTTTCAAGTCTTCAGAATTGAAAGAAAGTATAATAGTGTTGTTTATGCCATCCTGTCTGTGGTGGTCATTGTGGTACCTCAAGTTAAGACATGTGGAAGTCAGACTAGGACTCCAGCTTTATCAAGATGAACTGTTATATGCAGCAAAAGAATATTAATATGGTGCTAGATTTCTTATTTTTAGTTTTAAATATTTGTTTTTGACCATTCACTCTTTAAACTTAGTCTACATACCACCTTTTCTGAGTTACCTTGAGTCATTAATCTAGGATTCTAGATCTGTACTATTAAAATGTCATAGTGATTAGCCACATTTGACTATTTAGATTAATTAAAATACAAATTTAAAAAATTAGTGCCACTGACCCTTTCTTCTCCTATGTGCTCTCCCAAAACTGTTCTGCCATAGCAGGGATTGTTTGTAAACTCATTACATATATTAAATTTAAGATGAAAACTCTGACCTGGAAGGCGGATCTTTTAGAAAAAATTTTTAAAAGTTGTTATTATTTTAATTTTAATGAAAATATACAGCCTAAAGTGAAGAAAATACAGTGATGTAAGGGAAAGAAACTTCAACCTACTAAATGTCCATAGATAAGTTCTTGTTCTCTAAAAACAAAGAATGCATTTTAGGACAACAAGTTATGAGCAGAATATGTTTATTGAGAGAAAGAAAGCTTCTGTCTAGGAGAGAAACAGAAGGGATCCTGAGATTTCATAAAGCAAAACCCTAAGATGAAGCGAGTTCAAGGTAGGGAATAACTGGGAACTCACAAGGTGGGCATGAGGTGGGACAGAGCTATGGCCAACCAATAGGATTAATTGCTCGGGTAAAATTGATTACATTAGGAACAATTAGGGAAGCGAGTTATGAGTTACGTAGCAAGCAGGCATGCAAATAGTGCACTGGCTCTGCTTGCAGGGGCTTGGGATGGTGACTTCCTGCTAGTTTGGGGTGATAGAGACCTATTTAGAATATCAATCCCTAGTGACTATCCTTAGGAATTATGTAGGTGCATTTGTTTAATCTTTTGTCTTGATGTCTGGTCCACAGTGGAGGTGTCTGTCTCCCTCACAGTTGCAAGATATCTGGTCTTCTGTTCTGGCTCCTTCGAGGGCCCAGCCTTGTCTGATTACCTGTAATATTTCTGTCTGACTCAGTTGCCTATAGCAGTAACACCAATAATTTATTTTGGAATAATGTAAAGACTGTCTGAACTTACACAAATAGATATTTATACAAAAATATTTTAATACATACAACTTCCTTATTTGAATTAGAATTTATGATGAAAATCTTTCCAAGTCAGCCAGGAATATTTATTATATGCTAATTATTCTATTACTTCAAGAATATATGTGTTATGTTTTAATGTTATTGTTATACCCACTTTAACCACCATCCAACATTTTAGCCTCTAGGTCTATTTCTTTTTCTTTGTGTGGTCTTATTAAGAAATAATTGCATGAGAGGAACAAAATCTTAAGTTTGGTGGCACTTAGTACCAAATAATTCCAGATGTGTGCTTTCCTTACATATAGAGAGCACCTACTCTGCTGCTGTATTTATCTTCTCATCCTTCCTTGTCTTCAGTACTCTCCCATTTCATTTAATTTTCACCTAAATTCCAGCCTTGTTCTATACAGTTCTTGGCCTGCACCCTGATACCTTTGCCACTGGCTCTCCCTGCAGCCCCCATCATTGACATGACCCTTGGCAGGGAGTGAAAATGATGGTGGTCTTTGCATCCAGACTCAGAGCACCCTCAGTCAGCAGTAATACTTGATGTAACAAATACCAGGGCAGGATAACCACATATCCCTGGACTGGGATTTTAGTTGTCAGTTGTCCTATATGCTGTGGTTTAGGCATCAATTTGAAGAGATTGAATTTATTTCCTACAGCTTCTTTTCTTGGTTATCATCTAATAGTATCCCTTATTATTATGTATTTTACTCGTCTTTTTTATTCTTGACATAAATTTTTCTTTTTGTCATTTTGCTTTGATCATTCTTTCTCATTTTTGCTTCCTTATTTCTTTTAGATTTCTTCCATTTTCTTAATCAGACTTAACAGATTTTCTTTCTGCTTGAATCTCATTATCTAATTGCTCAATGGCTAGGGATGGGAGGGCGAAGCAGGGAAGGCAGGGTAAATGTGCTGCTTGTTGATTGTTTAGCAAGATATTTAAGAACCTACTTTCTTTTTCACTCTTGTGTTTGGGAGATCGTGAAGTTACTACTAATACACACTTTTTGTGTATAAATCCTTACAAAGAGAGGACTGAAAGGATGCCCACTTATCGGGAGTTTAAGATGTACTGTGGGAAAAAGGACCCGCCCATGAAGAAACTGCCAGCAAAACAAGACTGCCAGAAGTTAGCCAGCATGACAGTGAGACAGTGTGGTGCTGGTGACACATTGCAATCAGATGACAGATGATGAGGGACAGTCTTTCAGAGTGAGAGGAGTTTTGAACTTAAACAGATGAATTTTAGTTGTGCCACTGTTGGTAACTTTTATTTTTTAAATTTTATTTTTGGTAACTTATATGAAGAAAGATTAACTATTGACTAAAACAACTTATTTTGGGCTCAAAAAGCAAGGTTTTTGTTCTTGGAAGGCAGTTACATGTGAACAGCCGTTTCAGTTTTTAATTGGTCAGCATTTACTAAGACATGATTTGAATGTGGATATTTATTACATAGAACATTATATCTAGCAATAGAATTACTGTTAATGAAATACTCTGTATTTGTGGCACACAGATGAATCACATAGAATTTTTTAAAATAATGTGCTTGTCTTTGGGAAAATCCCACTTGAAACTGGAAAGAAATTTTTATTTTATTTTCATTACAAATTATAGGGGTTTGTTATTGTCCAGTTAGAAGCTTAGTAAATTCTAGAAGTAGACTAATTGGCCTCAGTTCTGCACAATTTTTGTTGCTTTGCAAGACTACCCATACAGTTTAAATAAAGTTAAAAGCAGGTTAAATGGTGTGTGCCTATAAAGTCAAACTAAAACTGTATTTTTTGTCTGTCAACACTTGAATTTAAAAAATGGCTTTCAGAACATGATTGCAATTTAGAATCTTAACTCAAAACCACATACGCCATAGTATTTTAAAATCTGGAACTAAAAAATAGAATCACATATATAGCATTTGAAAGTACATCTGATGTTAGTGTGTGTATGTCTTGCTGTCCTGATGCAGCTTTTGGGTTGCATTAGTGGTCTGAACATGATTCTTGTATTTCAGGAACGTACATTGCTTGGCTGCACAGATGGTATGTTTTAAATCTAGTAAATAAAAGAAAACTAGAACAGTGATTTTACTGTTTCATTTTAACTGACTTTTATTTATTTTAGATGAATGTGGTCTTTGTGAAGGTGACAGACTAAGCCTAGAAACTATATCCCAGAACAGAATGGGTGGGCATTCCTCCTGTTACCTACCACAGGTCTGCTGATTTTTCTCAGCTGAGCCAGTGCCAGCTCCTTGGGTATAAGACTCTGATTCCTTAACTATTGTCATGTTTACCAACCCACTCCTTGTGTTTCTTTAATTAAATGTCCACAGGCTAACCACACTCTCATACTTCTCACATCCCAATTGTCCTCAGCCTGCTCGTATAGTCTATTTCCCTGGATTATCTCTTTGATTTCCATAGCTTTAATTACTTTCTCTCTGTTAGTGGTTTCCACAGCTGTCTTTAGCTCAGATCTGTCTCCTTTCAAACTCTTATAACCCACTCCTTACTGGACCTCTTCATTTGGATACCTTAAGTACCTTAAGACACTCACTGTTTCTTAAGCTGTCCTATTTCTATCCAAATATGCTCTTACATCTGTGTTGCCTCTTTTAGTATTCAGTAGCACTATGCACCTGTATCCAGGGTCAGGAGCACAACATCATCCTTAACTTTTTTCTCACTTTTTCTCTTTCTTTCTTTTTTTTTTTTTTTTTTTGACTAGCTCAGCTCAGCTCAGTTTAGCCCCACCCTACCCTTCTCCACCTCTCCCCTTCCTTCTCTTTCCATTTTCATTTCCTTCCTTCCTCCCTCCCTTCTTTCCTTCCTTTCTTTTTTCCTTTTTCCCTCCTTACATCCCTTTTCCCCCCTTCCTCTGACCCTACTCTGTTAAATCTAATCACTGAACACTGTATATTCTACCTCTTCAGTATCTCTCATATCTAGGCACACATACTCCTTTACTTGCAATAGGGTTATGCTCCTACAAACACTTTGCAAATTGAAAATATCCTAAGTTGAAAGTACATTCAATACACCTAGCCAAACATAGCTTGCCCACACTGTATACTGTAAGGTATGGGTGGTTTCCCATGTTACAGTGCGGCTCTCTGCCCTGTCTAATATCTTGAGAAAGAATTATACTTCATTTTGCCACCAGGGAGAAGACTAGGATTGAAATACTCCTCTAATGCATGAGTATCACTTTTGCACCATTGTAGTTTTTAAAAAAAATTCTGATTTGAACCATGCTAAATTGAGCACTATTTGTACTTTTTAGTTTTTAGTCTGTGAGAAAAGGCCCTGACTCTCTAAAATGATATTTTTGTCATTTCTTTTTTTCTTTTTTTGTGGGTACCGGGAATTGAACTCTGGACCTCCCATTTGGCAGGCAAGCACTGCATTGCTGAGCTATACCCCTGACCCTCTTTTCATTCTTTCTAGTTCATTTTCAACACTGTTTCTGTATGTTCCTTCTAAAGCATTAATCTGATTATATCACTTTTGTGAAACTTCAGTAGCTTCCCATTGTTCTTAGAATAATGTACAGAGTCCATACTCTTATCTTCAACACTCTTTCAAATTCATCTGCTTGCCTAAGAAGGATGTAAACCTGGTCAGGTTTACATCTACATCCTGAAGTGCTCCTTTCCCCCAGTATTTGTGATGTGTTGTTTTCTTGTAAGAAGCAAGGAATTTTATTATAACCTGTTATCCATTAGTAGACTACATCTGCAAATACCCAAAAGATAAATTACACATATTGCAAAAGGATGAGAGAAGATGTAATTGTTGGTAGGTTATTTTCAGAAATCTCTGTGTAGAAGATATGCTTGATATTATTTTAATTTTTGTATTACAGACTAGAGAGAATCTATCTAATCTGACTCAAGTAATAGAAATGGTTAGTTGTTACCACTTTCTGTCATTTCTCACTAGAAGATATCATAAGAGTTAGTGTCTTCTCCCCTTGAAGCAGTTGAGTAGACAGGCCAGCAGAAGTAGACTGAAGAATGTTGACATGTGTCTACCCCTAAGAGAGTAGAATTCCTCAAGGGTCTTGAAGAATGGTAGAAGAGGGTAGGGAGGAGGAAGGTCTGTCACTGGTAGAGGGAGAAAAATGAAGAGATCAGAAAAATACCAGCAGAGCAATCCTTTGGCTCTTATCTGTAGATGTCCTAAATGTTTGTCTTCATTATTACAAAGCAAAATTGTGGATCTTGCCTAGAGAAAGGAGTCATCCTGATTTTGACATGGTTCTGAAATGATTGCCTGTTTGCTGTTAGTTTACACTTCACCTATCAACAGGCCCTTTTGCCTCAGATCCAGTACATGCAGTTTCTTCTCCCCAGAACTCTCCACCACTGTTCACCTGATAAACTCCCATAGGTGGTGCAGATCTGTTTCAGGTCTCCTCTGGAAACCTTCCCACGTTTGGGTTACAAGATCTGCCTAAGTCCCCATAGTGTACTACCTAACATTTGTCACTCTCCAGTTTGTATGTTAAGCTCAGTGAATATATGTTACTCTTTGAAATGGAAAGGATTTTTTAGAGATTTTGTTGTTTTGTTTTTAAAGAAGATTGAATAAAGTCATGAGACATTTCTCCACTCCCAAAACCACGAAAGTCATGAGTTACTTTTGAGCCTCAGTACAGTTTTGGAATATTCTAGACATAACACACTGTGTTCTGTGGATAAAAGCTAGCCTGTCCCAACCCTGTTGTGAATATTTTGAAAGTGAATACCAGTATTTGTGGTTGATGTTCTTTATTTTGGTGTGTACTCCAGTTGTAAAGCTAGCCCAGTCTTGTCCTAATGCATAACCTGTGCTTTATTGGCTAATTTAAGACACCCTACCTGAATTTTCTTTGCTTTCTATCTTCACATCCAGATTTCTATGCTTGCAATATTACACTCTGAAAGATATATGTAATTTCCTAACTTTACGCTTTGCTAAAGCTTTATTGGAAAGTCCAACTGAATAACCCTTGCATAAGAAAAAAAAAATAATGCCTAACAAAAATCTATAGGTTTGATGGTGGAACCAAAGGAGCAATTCAAAAAATTATATTTGTTTTTAATCTTGTTTTTTTTCACTGATTTTATGAATGATCCATTATCCAAAAGATATCACGTTTATTGAGTGTTTCCTTGCTGTACAAATTTGTAATTTGATGTCCCATTTAGATTTGGCTGCCTCCAAAACCTCCTTTCCCACCCATGACCACATGAAACTTTGGAGGGTACATTCAAACACAAATATAACACCCATAATGTATTCTTGACATCCATGTTAAAGATTGACCATATATGGGTGGATTATTTCTGTGCTGTCTGTTCTGTTACATTTATTTATATGATTATGTCTGTGCTAGCACCACCTGTTTTGATTACCTTAGTTTTATAGTATGTTTTTAAATCAGATAGCATTAGACCTTTAACTTTGTTCTTTTTGGCTAAGATTGCCTTGATTGTTTGGGGGCCTTTTGTGGTTATGTGTGAATTTTAGAATTATGTTTTTCTATATCTTTGAAAAATGTCAGTGTAATTTTGATAGGGGATTATATGAGCTTGTAGATTTCTTTGTGTGGTACTAATATTTTGGGTTTTTTATTAAGCCATAATTTTTTTTTGTTTTTTGAGACAGGTTCTCGCTATGCAGTTCAGGCTGCCTTTGAGCTCATTTTATAGCCCAGGCTAGTCTCGAACTTGCAGCGGTTCCTCCTGCCTCAGCCTCCCAAGTGCTGGGATTACAGGTGTGAGCCACCATGCCTGGCTCATAATTTACTTTTAAAATTTTAATTTTATTGGTACATTTTTGATGTCCATAATAATAATGTTCATCATAGGAAATTTGTACCTGTACATGATATACCTTGCTGCTGCTGTTATCCCCATTCCCCTCCCCTCCTTTCAACCTTTCTTCCTCCTTGTATTGACATTTTAGCGATATTTTTTAAATTCATGAATACAGAGTATCTTCTTTGTGTTTTAAATTTCTGTCATCAATATTTTATATTTT
This sequence comes from Cavia porcellus, assembly GCF_034190915.1. Classification (NCBI taxonomy): domain Eukaryota; kingdom Metazoa; phylum Chordata; class Mammalia; order Rodentia; family Caviidae; genus Cavia; species Cavia porcellus. The sequence continues at coordinate 21,909,101 of NW_026947500.1, forward strand.
TTGGTGTAGCAATTTTTTTATGTCTTTGGTTAAGTGTAAAATATCTTGGTAGCTATTGTATATAAGATTTTTAAAAATTCTTTTTTAATAGATTATTAGCTTATACTACAGATTTTTCCATGTTGATTTTGAATCCTGCAACTTTACTGAATTCATTTATCCATTTTACCAGTTTTTTGGTGGCTAGAATTTTTGTATAAAACTATATCATCTGTAAACAAAGACATTCTGTCCTTTTGATTTGTATGCCTTTATTTGCATATTGCTCCTGTCAAGACTCCCAGTAATGTATTGAACAGAAGTGGCCATAGTGGACATGGTTGTCTTGTTCCTGTTCTTAGAAGAATAGCTTTTAACTTAGTATGATGTTAGCTATGGCCTTATTGTATGTGGTCTTTATTGTGCTGAAGTACATTTATTCCATTGAGAGTTCTGAATGTGAAACATTGAATTTTGTTAAATTACTTTTCTTACATCCATTGAGATTGTTATAGGATTTTTGTATTTCATTTAAACACTGAATTTTGTTAAATTACTTTTCTTACATCCATTGAGATTGTCATAGGATTTTTGTATTTCATTTAAATGTGTGGCTCACATTTATGAATTTGCCTATATTGAGTCATCTTTTCATAATAGGGATAAATACTACTTTCCTATGCTATTTGACCCTTTTCATGGGTATTAAATTCCTTTTGCCAGTATTTTTTTGAAGATTTTTGCATCTAAGTTCGGCCTGGATTTTGGCCTGTAGTTTTCTTAAAGTGTTCTTGTCTAGTGTTCTTATTAGGACAATGTTCGCCTTTCTAGAATCATTTTGGAAATACTCTCACATTTTTAATTTCGAGGAGGATTGGTATTAATTTCTTTTTAAATATTTGTTAAAGTTCTCCAGTAAAGCCTTCTGATCCTGGGTGTTTCTTTTTTGCAGAGCCTTTGATAAGTTTTTCAGTATCCTTAAATTTGTTATTGATCTGTGGAGGTTTTCTCTTTTTTGTGATTCAGACTTATAGCTTGTATGATTTTTAGGAACTTATCCTTTTCTTCTAGATTATCCAATTGGTTAGTGTATTAATTGGTCATAGTAGTTTCTTATGATCCTTTTTTAATTCTGTAGCATCAGTTGTAATAGTCCCTCTTCTATAATTTTGAGTATTTTTTTTAAAGTCTAGGTAAAGATTTGCCAGTTGTTTTTTAAACAGTGCAAGTTGCTAATGTTTTCTAGTCTCCTAACTTCTGTTTTATTTTCACTCTAATCATTATTATTTTCTTCCTCCCACCAACTTTGGGGTCTGTATGTTCTTTTTTTTTTTTTTTTCTGGTTCCTTGAGATTTTCTTAGGTTTCTTAGTTTTTTTCATTTTTCTTAATGTAGGCATTTATCACTATAAATTTCAGTCTTAGAACTGTTTGCTACATCCCATGTATTTTGGTGGATTGTATTTTTAGTTTTGTTTTTCAAAAGCTATTTTATTTTCTTTTTGAATTATTCTTTGTCCTGTTGGTTGTACAAGCATGTATTGGTTAATTTCTACATATTTCTGAATTTTCCAATTTCCACCTGGTAATGATTCTAGTTTCATACCACGTGGTCAGAAGAGACATGTGATGTGATTTCAACTTAATTATTAAGACATGTTCCATGATATAACCTATGATCTATCCCAGAGGTTGTGCCATTTGCTACTATTTTGCTGGAATACTCTGTATATGTCTGTTAGGTTCCATTTAGTTTATAGTGTTGTACAAGTTAGCTGTTTTCTCACTGATTTTCTGTCTTAATGAATTATCTAGTGTTGAAAGTAGAATACTAAAGTCTCCAAACGTATCACTATCTGTTCCGTCAGTTGTATAAATGTTTGTTTTATGTATTTAGAAGTTCCAGTGTTGGTGCGTATGTGCTCATGCACTTAGGCTCGCTCACTCCCTCTCCCTCTCCCTGCCGCCCTCCTTCCCCCCACTCTCACCACAGCTGTCCTCAGTGACATGGATGCCCTGAGCTCCTCTGACAATAAGCACAGCTGAGTATGTGCCAGGAGGCCAGTGTGATGCGTTCATCCTGGAGATTAAGCAGCACATGTCTACTTCTCTGGAGCCAGGAAGCAATTGCTTGATGTAAGGATCAGAGCTTCTCCAGGAGAACCAACGGCTCAAACAGCAACTCATAGGAGAACCCACAATGCCTCAATGCCTCTCTTCTCCTTCTCCACATCTCTATTTATGCTGATAGCTTTCCTCAAGTGGAACATCTATGCTCAGCACCATGATGATTTAATCCAGCTGACATTAAATTGACCACGAATTCTCTTAACACCTACTTTCTTGACCTACAGGCTTTCTGCTGAGAACAATGTGGGGCTTTTAGGGGGTTCCTTTTTATCTGATGAGTCAGTTTTCATGTGCTACTTTTACAATTCTTTGTTTTCAACTTTTGAGAATTTAATTACAATGTGTTTTTTGAGGATCTTGTAATGTTTAGCCTTTTTTGGTTAGTTTGGGCTTCATGAATTGGGCTATATATTTCCCTCATATTTAGAAAGTAATGTGCCATTATTTCTTTAAACAAACATTTTTGCCTATTCTCATGTTCCTATTTATGATTTTCACAGTGTGTACATTGGGTTGGTTGATATCCTGTGAATACCATAGGTTTTCAGCACTTTTTTTTTACTCCCTTTACATTTTTCTCTTAACAGTATAATTCATGTTCACTGATTCTTTGTTCAATTGAGTTGGTTGTTGAACTTTTCAATTTAGACCTTGTATCCTTCAGCTCCAGAATTTCTTTTTGGTCCTTTTTTTATAGCTTAGTCTTTTTTTTAAATAGCTTGTTCTTTTTATTGAACTTCTCATTTTGTTCATTTCTGTTTTCCTGATTTCTTTTAGTTGACTGTTGTGTTGGTTACTTTTCTCTTATAGTTGGGACAAAATACCTGACACTCAGATTGAAAAGAGGAAGGGTTTGGTAAGCTCACTGTTTGTGGAGGTTTCAGTCCATAATAAGCTGACTCCAAAGCAGGGTGGCATGGTACAGAGGCAACATTTCAAGATGGCAGAAGACAGCAAAAGCAACAGTAGCAAAAAGGGAAAAGTGTGAAAGAAGACTCTTTCCCTTACATTGTATGTAGGTCACACCCACTTGGGTGTAGCACTCACGCTCATAAACTGAACATTGGACCATGAATCAGTCACAAACAATAGAGGCCTGCCCCCAGGACCACATGAGGCTTTGTGGGAACATCCAGACACGAACTGTAACAACCCTTTGTGTTCTCTTATAGTTCACTGAGCTTGAGATGGTTATTTGGAATTATCAGGAATTCTTTAGATCTTCATTTCATTTGAGTCAATCATTGGAGTTTTTTTTGTTCCTGGTAGTATCATGTTTCTTTGATTCATGCTATGAATGCACTTGCTTCATTTCTCTCACTTTTGGGGGCATGTTAAGATTGTGTGCCTTCTCTAATTGTGCAAAACCATTCTTAGTGCTGAGAGACTCCTGAAGAAGTGCTCAAAATTGTTGAAGGTTTTGTGAATTCTCCCAGTCCAGCAGGGTCAAACCATGAGATTTGTGCTTGCTGTTGCCATCTGTGTGCTGCCTGTTGGGGCTCATGTGTACTATCTGCAGGGTATGTGGAGCACTGGTCGCAGATGAGAGTACATTGACTGGTGGAGTATGTCTTCTGTGGGGTACATGGGGAGATCTCTTGTCAGAACCGGTAAGTTAATTAGCAGGACCCATGGCCAGCTGTTGTGATCTGTGTGCCAGTTGTAAACCCCCATCCATCGTCTCTAGTCCTAGCTGCCCCTAAATGATTCAGCCATGCCAAAACCTTTAGTGTTTTGAGTGAGGCAAGACAGTAGTTCGCCATCTGGACAGAATTCTGCAAGGTTAGGGAAAGCTGGGCTCATGTCTTTTTTTTTTTTTTTTTTTAATAATACCTGTGTTATTTCTTCATAATTATTGGTGGTCACCATGATGTCAGAAAGACCTTGTTATAAATTAACCTGATCTTTGGTAATATTTGTCTTGAGTAGGATCATGAACCTTGAGTCTGGTTAATGCACTGCATTACCATTAATTATTTAATTTCACTCTCATGCCTGTGAGTTTGATACTCTTATGTTGTAATAATGTGATATATTCCCAAGTTGATTATAATGACCCAATTTTCTATGACTAGATTCTTAAATTCACATAACAGGAAATTCATATTTTAATATGTAAAATTCAATGACATTTGATATATTTACATGGTTGTGTAACCATCATCACTAATTTCAGAACATTTTCCTTATCTCTCAAAGAGACCCTGTACCCACTGAGCAGTCATTGCCTCGCATTGTGCCCTGCCTTGATGATCACTAATCTGGTTCTGTTTCTGGAGTTTAAGCACTAGCTTCTTTTCCAGTGTTTGCACCATTTTACATTCTTAAATTTTATTTAAAAGGAAAAAGAGAAAAAACAAAACAAAACAAAGTGGTGTAAGGGTACAAGTAATACAGAACTACAAAAAAAAAAAGTAAGAAATCACCAGTTAATAGATTACACATTATTATGTTAGAGATAGTTGCTCAAGTCACAGTATCAAAGCATACAAAGTGGACACTCAAGCAGTGAGACTGCAAACAGTTGTGCTCAGTGATCCAACCAAAAACATTAATATGGTCATCTATTTAACACCCCTATACACACTTGCTGTTGTATCCTTTAGAGCACTTTTTTCCCCTCTCCTTTTTACAACAAAATTTACACATTCTGGGTTTTATTACTCCTTAGTTCTTACTACTTTTTTTTTTTTGGAAGAGAATAAAGTCAAATATGGCAAAACAAAGCTGTCAGTCAAAACCAAGGATAGACATAGCACATGATGTAAAAACAGAGTACAAGGTTATCAACAATGGTTACCATAATGCCTCTTGCTTCCTTAAAAAGAATTGTCTAGCTCATTAGGTATTATAAAGTTGAACTAAGCAGTAGAGAATAAGACCAATAAAACCTAAACATTGTAAACATTACAGGACTTCCAAAGGAGATAATAGTCAAACCAGAATGGGCTTCTTAGTGAATCTTACTACCTTCAAAGTAGTTGCCTATACCCTCAAACTTGATACTATCATACAGAACGGAACAGAGTCTAATCAGTCAAAACAAGATAGTGGGAGTATTCCAGGACTTCAAATCAAGTTAATAGGAAATCAAAAAAGTTACTACAATATATCCTGCTAATTTTTTTAAATTTTCCCCTTAATTAAAAAATCATAAAAAATAACTAATTTTTTAATGAATAAGGGAGAGATTGAGATAAAAGAGGACATAACAACATAACAATACAGGTCAAAGCATGACTGTTTCAGCAACCTAGTGCTTCACCACCAAATAACCTGACTTAATAGTAGTTACCATAGTGTCTGTCTTTTTCCTTGAAATATTTGAATATAACTTCATTTACTATAGCTTTAAATATTTCCATATCAGAAATAGTGTAAGGGTACACCAGAATAAAGCCATTCCAATTAATAAGTGAAAACTTTACAAGGCTTCAAGGCCCATAATGGGGAATCATGATTACCACATACTTTTACATATTTGAATCATTACTTACATTAGGGAAACTATTTGGTATTCACAAATGCGACATTGGTTTATTTCACGTATGAGTATGCTCTCAAGCTGCATCCATTTATTGATAAATATCTCAATGTGATCCTTCTTTATAGCTGAGAAATACTCCATTGTATAGAAATACCACAACTTTTTTATCCATTCCTCAGTTGATGAACACTTGGGTTGTTTCCAAGATCTGGCGATTACAAATTGTACTGCTATAAATATAGGTGCACATATGTCCCTGTGGTATGATGCTTTCAGTTCTTCTGGGAATATGCCTAGAAGTGGAATAGCTGGAACAAATGGGACTTCCAATCCCAGCTTTTTGAGAAATCTCCAGACTGACCTCCACAAAGGTTGTACCAGTCTACACTCCCACCAACAGTGCAGGAGAGTTCCTTTTTCCCCACAGCCTCTCCAGCATTTGTTGTTGTTGGTTTTCTTTTGATTCTGGCCATTCTTTCAGGAGTGAGATGGAATCTCAGTGTGGTTTTAATTTGCATTTCTCTAATGACCAATGATGATGAACATTTTTAATGTATTTATTTGCTATTTGTATTTCTTCATCTAAGAAGTGTGTATGCATCTCAGATGCCCATTTTTGGATTGGATCTTTGAATTTTGGGGGTCTGAGTTTTTTTAATTCTTTATATGTTTTAGACGAAAGTCCCTTGTCTGAGGGGAAGTTCACTAAGATCTTTTCCCAGTTTGTGGGTTTTCTTTTCACTATGCTGGAGATTTCTTTTGACATGCAGAAAGTTTTTAATAAGAGGTGGTCCCAGTTATTGATTCTGGGAAGTATTTCCCGTGTGGTTTGAGTCCTGTTCATGAATTCTCTACCTACCCCTATGTCTTCAAGGTTTTTACCCAATTTGTCTTCCAATAGATATAGTGTTTCTGCTTTAATATTCAGATCTCTGATCCATTTAGATTTTAATTTAGTACATGGTAATAGGTTTGGGTCTAGCTTTAGTTTTCGGCAAATGGAGAGCCAGTTTTTCCAGCACCATTTATTAAAGAGACTGTCGTTCTTCCAGTGAACCTGCTTGGCTCCTTTATCAAAGATAAGGTGGTTGAGTGTGTTTGTAGTTGTGGTTGTATCTTCTAATGTATTCCATTGATCTTCGGCTCTGTTTTGATTCCAGTACCATGTTGATTTTACTACTGTTGCTTTGTAGTATAACTTCAAGTCAGGGATTGTGATGCCTCGTGCCTTGCCTTTGCTGCTTAGAATTGCCTTTGCTATTCTAGGTCTCTTCTGGTTCCAGATGAATTTTAGGAGTGATTTCTCTAGATTTATAAGGTATGTTGATAGTATTTTTATTGGGATTGCATTGAATCTGTATAACGGTTTTGGCAGAATGTCCATCTTCACAATGTTTGTTCTTCCTGTCCATGAGCAAGGAATGTCTTTCCATTTTCTGAGATCATCTTCAATTTCTTTTTTCAGTGTATTATAATTTTCCCTGTATAGGTCTTTCACTTCTTTCATGAGAGTAATTCCTAAATATTTCATTCTTTTGCTTGCTAGTATTAAGAGTGTGGTTTCTCTTTCTCTTTCCATCTCTGTGATTTTGTTGTTAGTGTATAGGAATGCTATTGACTTCTGGGTATTGATTTTGTATCCAGCTACATTACTGAATTTATTTATTATATCTAAGAGTCTTTCGATGGAGTTTAGGGGGTCTTCTATGTAGAGTATCATGTCATCTGCAAACAATGATAATTTAACTTCTTTTCCTATCTTTACCCCTTTTATTTCTCTCTCTTGTCTAATTGCTCTGGCTAGTACTTCCAGTACTATATTAAATAGGAGTGGTGATAAAGGACATCCTTGTCTTGTGCCTGATTTTAACATAAAGCCTCAATTTTTGGCCATTTAGTATGATGCTGGCTGTTGGTTTGTCATAAATGGCCTTTATTATATTGAGGTAAAGACCATCTATTCTAATTTTCTGTAAAGTTCTTATCATGAATGAATGTTGGACCTTATCGAAGGCTTTTTCTGCATCTATAGAAATGATCATATGATTCTTACTTTTGGCTCTATTGATTTGGTGGATTACATTTATTGATTTACGTATGTTGAACCATCATCCTTGCATTCCTGGGATGAATCCCACTTGGTCATGGTGTATAATCTTCTTGATGATTTGCTGCATCCTATTTGCCAAAATTTTATTGAGGATTTTTGCATCTGTGTTCATTAGGAAGATCGGTCTATAGTTCTCTTTTTTAGTTGGGTCTTTCTCAGGTTTTGGTACTAGAGTAATATTTGCTTCCAGGAATGACTTAGGAAGGATTGCTTCCCTTTCAATTTCATTGAATAGTTTAAGGAGTGTCGGCATTAGGTCTTCTTTGTATTTCTTGTAGAATTCTGCAGTGAATCTATCTGGGCCTGGGCTCTTCTTTGTAGGTAAGGACTTAATTACATTTTCAATTTCATTAATAGAGATTGGGTTATTCAGCAGTTTTACATCCTCTTGATCTAGCTTTGGTACTCCATGTGTTTCTAAGAATCTGTCTATTTCTTCTGTGTTATCAAACCTTTGAGAGTAGAGGTTTTCGAAATAGGTGTTGATGATCTTCTGTATTTCTGTAGAGTCTGTAGTGATTTCACCTTTTTCATTTTTTATTGCATGAATTTGAGCTTTTTCTTCCCTTTTAAAAATAAGGTTGGCTAGGGGCTTATCGATTTTATTTATTCTTTGAAAGAACCAACTCTTTTTTTTTTTTTTTTTTTGTCTTTTTCCTTTTTATCAGTACCGGGGATTGAACTCACGACTGCCTGCTTGCAAGGCAGGCGCTAATGCTGCTGAGCTAAACCTCCAGCCCCAGAACCAACTCTTTGATTCATTGATTCTTTGGATTGTTTTCTTAGTCTCTATTGCATTGATTTCTGCTCTGATTTTTATAATTTCCTCTCTTCTTTTGGCTTTGGGCTTGACTTGCTCTTCTTTTTCTAGCTGTTTGAGGTGTAGCATCAGGTTATTTATTTGTGTTCGTTCTGTTTTCCTGATGTGGGAACTCAGTGCAATAAATTTTCTTCTGAGGACGGCTTTCATTGCATCCCATAGATTCTGGTAAGTTGTATCTGCATTTTCATGTTCTTGTAGGTATTGTTTAATTTCTTCTTTAATTTCTTCGGTGATCCACCAATTACCCAAGAATGTGTTATTCAGTTTCCATGTGTTTGTGGGATTTTGCAGTATCTTTTATCATTAATTTCTAATTTCAGAGCGCTATGATCCGATAACATGCAAGGGATGATTTCAACTCTTTTGCACTTGTTTAAATATGTTCTGTGATCTAATATATGGTCTGTTTTAGAGAATGACCCATGTACTGCTGAGAAGAATGTGTATTCTGATGTTGTTGGGTGGAACACTCTGTATATGTCTATCAAGTCCATTTGTTCGCAGATGTGATTCAGTTCTGTTATTTCTTTGCTCATTTTCTGTCTGCTTGATCTGTCCCTTGGTGTCAATGGCGTATTAAGGTCTCCTGTTACAATTGTGTTACTGATAATTTGAGTTTTCATTTCTGTTAATAGTTGTTTTATATAACTGGGAGCTCTGGAATTTGGTGCATATATATTTAAGATAGTTATCTCTTCCTCTTGGAGTTTTTCCCTACTGAGTATGTAGTGACCTTCTTCGTCCTTTATGGTCTTTGTTGGCTTAAAGTTCATGTTGTCTGCAAACTGGCTACTCCTGCTTTTTTTTTTGGATTCCTGCTGCATGAAGTATTGTTTTCCATCCTTTGACTTTCAGTCTGTGAGCATCCTTCTGGATTAGATGGGTTTCCTATAAACAGCATATGGTTGGATTTTGTTTCTTGATCCATTCTGCTAGTCTGTTTCTTTTGATTGGTGCATTGAGACTATTTACATTAATGGTTATAACTGTTATATGCTGGTTTATTGTTGACATGTTAGCTCTGTGCTGTTGCATGTTTATCTTTCTGTTCTGTTTATCTGCTCTGCTTAGTGGTTTTTTCCTTTATGTATCTAAACTATCTCTCAATATATTTTACGGGTTGGCTTGGTGTTCATGAAGTTCTTCAGCTGTTCTTTGTCATGGAAGTATTGTATTTCACCATCAGTTTTGAATGATAGTTTTTTTTTTATTTAAGGAGAAAAAAAAACAGTGAAAGTGTACAAGTTACACAGATTTACAGAAGAAAAAATAAACAGTAGGAAATCATTAGTTAATGGATTACATATTGCCATCTTAGAAATAATTGTTCAAGTCACAAAATTAAAGCTTGTAGAGTGGACATTCCAACAATGATACTGCAAACAGTTCTGTTCAATGATCCAATAAAATTATGTGATATCATTTTCTATCTTATACATGCAGTTATATAGTTTAGAGCACTTTCTTTTCCTCTCTTTTGTACAATGACTATTACACATTTTGGGTTTCATTGCTCCCACGGTTCTTATTGCTTTTTTGGAAGAGAGTAAAACCAAATGAGACATAACAGAGCAGAATCGGTCAAGTCAAAAGGGTGGACATAATAGATAATATAAAAACATAATACAAGGTGATCAACAATGGTTACCATAATGCCTCCCGCTATCTCTAATAGAATTGCCTATATCATTAGTTATAATACAATTGAACAAAACAGTAAAGAACAAAACCGACAAAAATCAAAACATTGGAGACATTGTAGGTCTTCAAAAGTAGATAAAAGTCAACGAGAATGGGCGTTATAATGAATCTCATTATCTTCGCAGCTGATGCCTAAACTTTCGAACTTGATACTATCCAGCAAAACAGAATAGGGGAACCTCAGTCAAAAACAAGATGGTGAGAGTAATACAGGGCTTCAAATCGAGATAATAGAAAGTCAAAGTGGGTTACTATATTATATCCTGCTATTTTTTTCCCTTTAATTAAACAGATAAAAATAAAAAAGTAAATAATGGAGTGGAGATTGAGAAAAAAGAGGGCATAACAGCGAAACAGCGCAGATCAAAACATAACCATTTAAGCAGAATAGTGTTTCACCACCAGATAATTCCGACCCAAAAGTAGTTACCATATTGACTTTTTCCTTGAAGTCCTTGAGTACAACTTCGTATACTGTAGCATTAAGTATATCAAAACAATGTAAAACCATTTAAGAGAATGACAGCATTACAGAGTATTTAGAATCGACTAACAGAAAATGAACAATAGTTTCTGTATAATCTCCTTGTCTTTAAAAGGTTTTTGCTTATACTATCGAACATAATAAAATTGAATAAGATACAACCTGTTTAGACCATTAGAGACAGAAGAACAAAAGCTAGATGAGACTTCAAAACAAGATGATACTAAATCAGTATTATCTAATAAGATGTCATTTTCTCCAAAATAGATGTTCCTATCATCCAATCTTCTCTGTCTCATTTCTGTTGAGCTCTTTTTCTGTCAGTAGCTGTCAGTTTGTCTTCTTCATTTTGTTCTCTGCTCCATTCGTTGTGGCCTCCCCGCCACTATTCCTGGGTTCTTTGTATTTTTATTTTTTTAGAATATCCTGCAATTCTTTCTGTAGGGTTGAATTGGTGGTTGCAAATTCCCCTAGTTCCTCTTTATCCTGGAAGCACCTTGTTTTTCCATCAATTTCCAGGGACAGTTGTGCAGGATATCTCAATCTTGGCTGGAGATTATTATCTTTCAAAGCTTGAATTATTTCCCCCCACGCTCTTCGTGATTTGATGGTTTGTGCAGAGAAATCTGCTGTAATTCTGATGGGTGTTCCCTTGTAAGTGGTCTGTTTCTTGTCTCTTACAGCTTTTAATATTCTGTTCTTGTATTGAATTTCTGGAATTTTTATTATTATATGCCTGGGTGTTTCTCTGTTAGGGTTGTAGGTAGCTGGGGTCCTGTATGCCTCATACATCTGAGTATTTTTACCTTTTGCTAAATTAGGAAAATTCTCCTGGATTATTTCTGTGAGTAGCTTTTGTAGTTCACTTGTTTGTGTCCCTACTTCTTCTTTTATGTTCTTAATCCTTAAGTTATGGCTCCTCTTATCATCTTCTTGTCTTTGTATTATTGCTGTTTGTTTCTTTGTTATTTTTAAGAAGTTTTTCATTTCATTCTCCCATATTACAAGTCTGCCCTCCAGTTCAGATAGTCTGTCCTTAGTTTCTTTCAAGCTGTTATGCCAGTCTTGGATAGACTTCTTAATTTCTTGATAGTCCCTTTGAATCTGCTTCACGTACTCTATGCTTTCTCTGTTTTCTCCATCAAACAATTCTCCCCTCTTTTTCTGTTCTTCCATTCCACCATCTGTTTTTTCCTGGGTGGTGCTTAGCATTTCTCTAACTGTTCTGCATACTTCTAGCTTCAGGTCGTTGATAACTTCATTCCTGAATTGGTCTATGAGGCTCTCTATATGGCGCTTAATGTCTATTGGTGCGGTGTCCGCTATTGCCTGTTTCTCAGAATTGGGCCCGAGGAGCCTTTCTTGTTGCTTCCCTTCCCCATATTCTCTGTTCCTTATATATATGCAAGCTTACATAGGAGGCCCAGCTTCCCTGCCTGTCAGCCACAGCCTGATCAAATTGCGCTGGCTAGGTGTTCCCGCCCAACGCTGCGCACCAGGGAGTTAGGGACTAGGCAGCCTATGCGGGAGTCAGTCGCCCCTCCGGGCCACCGTCAGGCTCTGGGATCTGGGTTAGCCAGCCTACCAAGTCCGCCCGCAGCGTCACGCAGGCCAGGCACTTTTCACCAATCCCGTCCGAGAGGGGAATGTGTGGCTGGAGTCGCCACCGCGCCCTGCTCTTACAGGACTGCCGGAGCCCAGAAAGTCCTCCACTGGAGTCAAACTGTGGTAGAGTGTCAGTTTCTCTCACTCACCTCTCCATAAGTCATTATACGCCTCCTTGTCCGTCCTGTTTTCGACTCCGTTCGCAGACTCCCGTTCCCAGAGCTTCTGCGCGTCTCTCCTTGCCGAGCCGCTGTGGAGGCAGCCAGCCCCCGAGCGGCGGGAAACCCAAATCGCGGTTCCCAATGGCGCGGGGTCCAGCCTCCACACCGAGTATTTTCTGTTCCTATTTTAGCACCAGAACTGCATTCCAAGTTGGTTTCTCTCAGCCCAGTTCGTTCCTGAGTCAGCAGAGCATATCTCTACCAGCTCATGTCTCCTTAGTCCACATCATTCCTGACTTCTTTGCCGAGCCTTTCAGAGAGCCTCCAGTAGTTGCTGTTATCTGTCTGCCATGTTCTCCCGGAAGTCTGAATGTTAGTTTTGCAGGGTACATCAGTCTAGGTTGGAAATCATTTTGCTTTAGGATCTGGAGTACTTCACTCCATGCTCTTCTTGATTTTATTGTTTGTGCTGAGAAGTCTGCTGTGATTCTGATAGGTTTTCCTTTATAAGTGATCTGTCTTTTCTCTCTGACAGCTTTTAATAATCTATTCTTGTGTTGGATTTCTGGGATGGTGATTGTTATATGTCTGGGTGTAGTTTTATTTTGGTTATGACTATTTGGAGTTCTATAGGCTTCACTGAACCTGATGTCGGTTTCTGATGTCATGCTTGGGAAATTTTCAGCTATTACTTCTCTAAATATCCTCTTGACATCCTTTATGTTGTCCCCTTCTTTTTCATTAATCCCTATCAATCTTACATTATTTTTCTTTGCATCATCTTGCAGTTGTTGAATTGTTATTTTCTGATTCCTTGTTATTTTTAAAAGATCTTTCCTTTCTTGTTCACTAGCTGCAATCCTGTCTTTAAGGTCTGAAATTCTATCTTCACTTTCATTGAGGCGGTTTTTACAGCTTTCAGTGGAGTTTTTTTTATTTCCTGTATATCTCTGCATCTGCATTATGTATTCTGTTTGTTTCTTATATTGCTCATCTAGGAATTCTATCTTTTTGTTTAGTTCCTCCAGTTTTTAAACTGTGTTTTCTTTAGATATATTCAGAATCTTTTTCATTTCTTTTATCATTTCTTCTTTTACCTGGGAGATTATTTCGAATTTGAATTCCTTTAAAGCTTCCTGGAGTTGCTTGTTAATTTCAGTAGCAATTATGTCCGATATTTGAGGTGAATGGCATATATTTTCTTCTATATACATTGCTCCTAGGGTTTCTTGAGATGGGCTGGAGGTTTGAGGTTGTAATTTGGTCTTTCGTTTTGTCATTTTCCTATATTTCTGTGTTTCAAGTGTTATTTGAGAGCTTCCTCAGTGTCTGTTGGAAATCCACTTCTGTGTTCACAGCTCCTGGGACTCTGGCACCCAGTTCCCCCAAGCCACTGGGCCTCTAGAACCAATGACCCTCTTCTGCCTGTTTAGAACTCCATATTTCCAGATAAGCTGGGCTCCAGGGACACTGTGTACCCGCCTGCTTGCTGGAAGCTCCACAGTTCTCCAAGCGCAGACAGAATGGGGAGGGAGATGTAGATGCCTCTGTCCCACTTAGCCACTTCACTGCACCCGGAAGCCTCGAGGGTCCCGAACAGTCTGGGCTTGGGGCAGAGTGCACTAGGGACTTACCGCAAGCCGCGGGGCCTCTGGAACTTGTGATGCTCGCCTGCTTGCTGAGATATCCACAGTCCTCCAGACACATGGGGAGGTGGATGCGGGCACCCCAGATCCGCCCAGCCCTTCCTCTGCACCCAGACGGTGCAGGAGTCCCAAATAGGCTGGGCTCCAGGGATAGTGTGCGCCTGCCTGCTTGCTGGAAGCTCCACAGTTCTCCAAGCACAGCCGGAATCCATTTTACATTCTTAGCAACAATGTATGAAGATTCCAGTTTCTTCAGAACAGGCCAACACTTGTGCTTTTTTCCTATTATATCCCTAAGTTTTACAAATGCTTTAATTGGTATAACAAAATCTGAAAAAGTCACTTAAATATTTTGATTAATTTTGCTATATTATGGGTTTTAGTGACAAAAGGTCTTAGGAACGTATTTCTTATATAAGGTCTGTCGGTTTTAGAAATTGGTTTCATTTATAACAAAGAGTTATGAAAGGATTTTGAACTCTTCTTGTTCAGTGTTTTAGAGTAACAATCAAGTTATTTTGTAATTTTAATTTTTTCTAATTTCTTATGATGGGTATCTAACTCATTTAAAATTTTTTATTGTAATAAAAATATATGCAACATAAAACTTACTATTTTAACCCCTTTTAATATATAGCTCAGAGGTCACATTATTGTATAACCATCACCACCATTCATCTCTAGAATTTTTCACCTTTCCCACCTGAAACTGTATTCCCTTTAAATAATATCTTCACTGACAACCATCATTCTACTTTTTGTCTCCGATAATGTAGCAATTTTCTTTGTGTGTGGCTTATTTCAAATACCAAAATGTCCTTAAGGTTTATCCGTATTATAGCATATGTCAAGAATTTTGTACATCAAGGGTGGGTAGTATTTTGTTGCATGTATGGATCATACTCTATCCATTCATCTGCTGATGGATGTGTCTAAGTATTGTGAGTAATGCTGCTGTCAGTATGAGAATGTGTTCTACTCACTGCTTTCAGTTCTTTTGGACACATGTCCAGAAGTGGAATTCTTGGATCATAAGGAGTTCATTTTTAAAGTTTTTTTTGTTTTTGAGAAACTGCTATGCCGTTTTCCACAATAGCTATACCATTTTACATTTCCAACAGCAAAAATTTCAATGTGTGTACTTCTTAACCAATATTTATTATTTTTCTGGAACTGATAGGCACCCATTAATCTTTCCTTGTACTTCATGGCTAATTGCGTATCTTCTTGGAGTAATTTCTTTGAGCCCTTCGTCTATTTTTAATGGGTCTGTTTGTTGTTGAATAGGAGAGATTGACATACTCTGGATATTAATCCTCATCAGGTATATGATTTCTGAAAACTTTGTATCATTCTGAATTACCTTTCACTTCCTTCCTGTTATTGTTTGATACATGTAATTTAAAATTTTTATGTTGCCTTGGTACTTCTCTTGTTGCTGACACAAAATACCCAACACCCATAAGTTAAGGGAGGAAAGGCTTATTACTTAGCTCAAGGTTTCAGTTCATAGTTGGCTAGGTCCAAGACAGTAAGGCATGGCTGAGAGGCATCGCAGAGGACAAAGAGTTCATGGTGCACAGAAAGCAGGAAGGCAGCAAAGCAGTGAAGTAGGAAGGAAGCAAGCAGTGAACCTCCCTCTGTCTCTTATATCCTACCATCTTTAGGGCAGTTAGCACTCATATCCAGGGTGGGCAGCCTTATTCCTAGCATCATAAATCAATCCCAGCATTACATCCTTGAGCCCAGCATCATATACCCTAGATCGAGGCACCTCCAGAAAGCCCCATTTAGGGCTGCATGAAGCTTTTTGGGGGACATCTAGATATAAGCAGTAAGTGTTCAATTTATGTATTTGTTTCTTTTGTTACCTATATTTTTGGTTCATGGCTAAGAAATCATTTAAGTGTAATATATTCACATCTGTTCTAACAGTTTTACAGTTTTAGCTCTTACTGTATATTAAAGCTTCTGATTTATTTTTACTTTTTCACTTTTATTTTTTTGGGTTTTTTGAGATAGGGTCTTGCTATATAGTCCCGGTTGGCCTCAAACTCATGGTTATCTTCCTGCCTGAGCATCTTGAGTGCTGGGGTTACATGTGTATGCCACCACCATGCTCAGGTCTTAATTTTGTAATGTAAGGTTTAAATTCATTATTTTTTTAAGCCTTTAAAAATATATGTTTACAGATATAAATGGGCTAATTGCATCCCATTTGTTTTGATTGTAGAGCTAGTCCTATTTCTTTTTGGAGTTTTGTTAATTTTTCTTCATGTGGTATTGGTTAGTGTATATAAATTTAAGATTAATATATTTTCAGGTAAATTGAATTTTGTAATTATGAGCGACTCTTGTTAGAAATGTATTTTACTATAAAGCCTATTTTGTTTAATGGAAATAACTTCTTTTTGTTAATGTTTGTGTGGTAAAGTTTCTATAGTCTGTCTTTATTCTTAAGTTTTAGTTGTAACTGTGGTAAACATTCTGTCTTTAAATTTTTTCTTTTTCTTTTTTTTTATTGGGAATCAAACTTAGGACCTTATGTTTGCCGGGCAGACATTGTGCCCTGCCACTAAGCTATATCTCTGACCCATCTTTAGATTTTAAAGTCCAGTTTGATCGTCTTTTAAAAACTAAACCATGTAGTCTGCTTATATTTAATGTAGATATTTTAGGATTTAAATCTACCTTTTATTTGGTGGTACATTTGTGTAATCTCAGCTTCATGGGGGGCTGAGACAGGAAGATCACAAATTCAAGGCCAATTTGTACAATTTGGCTAGACTGTGTGAAGACAAAAGAAAAGGGTGAGGATTTAGCTCAGTGGCAGAGCCAAAGGTCTGTTATAGCCAGCAAACAATAAAACCTGACTCTTTTCTCCTTTCTTTTAGCTTAACCTTAGTCTGTGTTCTTCTTTTTCTCACACTGCTTTTGACTGATAGTTTTTAAAAAACTCTTTTTATAGTTTGTAATAGTTTCAGAATTACATGTCTATGTCTAATTTTTTGTTTGTTTGTCTGTGTTTTGTTTTGATCTGTGTTCTTGGTTAATGCTTATCCTAGGAATTGCTACATACATGTTTAATTTATAAAAATCTGTAGGTGCTTTTCCTCTTCTGGACAATGCAAGGACTTACAACGAGTTAACTCCTTTCTAGTTTATATGTTGTTGCTATAGTGAGTTTTAAAATTTTTATACACATAATTTGTTTGGTCTTATTTTTCTTCTGCTACCCTCCTTCTTCCTGGAATAATTTTTCTTCTACTCGAAGAATATAACTTAAGAATTTTCTTTGCTGATTTGCAGTTAAACTGTGCCACTTTTCACCTGCCTGATAATTTTTGTATTGTATTTTCATCTTTTTTGCCTATAGCTTTCGCAGTTTTACTATGTATTTTATTTTATTTTTGTCTTTTGAGACAGGGTCTCACTATGCAGTTCAGGCTGGCCTTGAGCTCACTTTGTAGCCCAGGCTGGTCTGGAATTTTCAACGATCCTCCCACCTCAGCCTCCCGAGTGCTGGGATTACAGGTGTGAGCCACCATGCCCAGCTTTATGTATTTTATTCTGAGGAGTGTGTTTTGTGCCATTTCTCAGAAGTTGCTCCTGAACTGAGCTCTGGTTATCTACTATGGTAGTTTGACTTAATAATATTCATTCTCTTACCCCCTTTTCCCTGTATCATCTCTCTATTTCTTTAGTACAATCCCTTGGCCATCCATGTAAATTACTTCCACTCAAATCCTTTTCTCAAGGTCTGCTTATGGGTGGTGAATAATAAGCCATTTATCTTTTTTGGGCTTGATGGAACTACTTAGACCTGTGTGTTAATATTTGTGTTGATCCCAGTTGAAATAATGATATTGCTGAAAGGAACATATCACTGCATATATTTGGAAGAGATTTGATTTCCTTAATTGTAAAGATCTGGAAATTCTTGGATCATGATAAGCCATGTGATCACAATCAGAATTATTGTTTTTTAGAGTTATCCAAAGGTTGGCAGTACCATACATAGAAAGCCCCATTAGCTCTCCTTAGCAGTTTTAATAAAGCTTCGTATATTTTGGTCAGTTATCCCTCTCTGTTAACCATTTTTGTTTTGGAATCCAGTGACATGTTGCCCACTCAAGTAGTATGGTGCATAACAATCCCCAAATGTTTCTCAATTTTATTGAAAGACAGGGTGACAGGTTTTTTTGTTTTGTTTTTTTTGTCTTTTTCTTTTTTATCGGAACCGGGGATCGAACTCAAAACCACACACTTGCAAGGCAGGCGCTTATGCCACTGAGCTAAATCCCCAGCCCCAGGTTTTTTTTTTTAAGCTAGTTTTTTGGGAATATTCTTCCATCTGGGTTAAGCTTCAGTCCTCCACAAGTTCAATCCTGTGTGTGTGAGGTGTGTGTGGCACAATTAAAGTTACAAACTGAAAAGAAAACTAATTTTAAAGAGCTTTAGAAAATTTATTAATGTGATTTGAATTTGGGTGAATTTTGTAGAGAAGAATTACTTAGAATTTTATCATAACTATAAGCCTTAACTATAGATGTTAATGCATGAAATTATTCCCCTATGAAATTCAAGTGTAAATAAAAGATGACTTTTTCGGGGAGGGGATACTACATATTGAACCTAAGGCTTTCATGCTGAACTACATCTGTAGCACTTTTTAAAATTTTTTATTTTGAGACAGAGTCTCACTAAGCCATGAAGCTGTCTAGACTGGACTAAAACTAAGGATTTTCCTGCCTTAGCGTCTCAAAGTGCTGCGATTATAGATAGTCACTACCATGTTAGGCTGACTTGTTTGTATACTCTTTTTACAGTATACTCAAAAATATTTCCTCAAGTTCAATTGTATGGTTTTTAATTCCTGCTCCCACCATTAGATACACAAACAATAATGAATGATGTGAAAACAGCTTATACATTTATATATACTTACATTCAGAAATTTTATATATACTTATATCCAGAAATTTTTCTGGATATAAAAAATTCAGATGTCATATAGTAACTATGAGAAATCATAGAAAAAACTGCTAATAAAATATAAAATGTAAAATAGAAACTATAGGTTAAAATGACACTTTTAAGAGGACCAGAATGTAATAAGCAAAGAGAATAATCATTGGAAATAAGAAAAACAGTGCAATACCATAGAACTAATCAAATGGAAGCACTGGATGGAAATATTCAGTCTACTCTAGATGAATAATATAGGAAATATGTGTCCTAGCAGGAGTTTTGGTAATGCACAATATCAAGGGCCAGAGTTAAGTGCACTGAGTCTCTGTACCAAGTGTTGGAGCTTATTTTTCCTGTCATGTAAATGCATAAAAAGAAATTCAGGTAAAATGGGTGCTGGCAAGAAAGTACAATTTCTCAGTGGAGTTTGTATCAGTGTATGCTATGGTTAAGGCACAACCTTATAATGATCAGTGATTTTTCAAGTACAGTACATTAGCAAATATAATGTGTCAGCATCTTATTTGTAACTATAAGATGTATTGGAACAAGGCATTATTACTAGCAATAGCAAGCAAGTTTAATTTTTTCCAATATATGAGTTCAATAAAGATAAAACATCACTTATAAAAGAGATCTGATCAATATGGACAGTGAGATGGTAAATAAAACCCTACTTTAACAATTATTTTTCTTGTTTATAGACTGTTTTAGAGAAAGCAAGAATGTTTTTAGATAAAAATAATTTGTTTCATTTATTAATATTAAATGCCAGACACTTCATTTTTATATTAGAAATCCCATAAAACGTTTATTAGGAACTGGGAATGTGAGTCTGTGCTGCTGATAAATAACATTTTAGAGCTATTAGGGAAATTATGGGTTGAACTTGGGAGACTTGGGGAACCTTATCAGCTGGATAAACTAATACTTTTTAGCAGTGTTTTAAAAAATACAAAATTCATTGTCTTGAGTATTTATCCTGAGTTTTTAAGTGGCAAGACAATCAAATACATTTTTAGTCAGGAAAAATTATTGCAGAAATATTATCCTATGCGACTCTTATCTAAAATATGCCTGACTTTTAGCTGTACACACAAAAAAAGTTTTTAGTCAAACACATTGAAGGGCAACTTGAATGATTCAGCTTTGGAAATTGGGCAGTTTCATGTTAAATAGCATTTGCAAAGTGATGAGATAAGGACTGTTCAAATCCAGCATCATTAGATTGATTTGACTAATGAAATTCTTTAAACCCCAAGGAAAACATTTTTCTCCTTTTTTACTTTGACAGAGGGAGACATGGTCTATGGTTTCCCTACAGAAGTTTGAGTGGGTAAACTTAGGATGTGTGAACAGACACAGAAACAGACCCCTTACCTCTCACAGTCTAAAGGATCCACTGAGGGCCTGAGAAGGGGATTGCTGACACTAATAATGTTGGGTGGGGGGCTGTCAGTTATGGAGAGTGGAATAAAGCACTGTGAAAGCAAAGGGGGAATGCTGATATTCATGACAGTTCCTGGAGAAGCCAAAGGATTTGCTGGGTGTGCTGGCACACGCGTATAGTCCCAGCACTTGGAAGCATGAGGCAAGAGGATCACTACAAGTTTGAGTGAAACCCTGTCTCAAAAAAAAAAAAAAAAAAAAAAGCCAAAGGATTTGGAGTTGAGCTTGCTATAAATTTTTGCTTTGATATATATAAAAACAATAAAACAGTTAAATTTTTATACAAACCTAATTTGTTCTTGTGACATGTAGTCAATTATATGTGACATGGATAAGCATGTGATGTGTTTCTCAGTGCCATCTTTTACAAGCTGTGTGACCTTGCCAAGCTATTTAACCTTTTTTTTTTGTCTTGGTTTCCTATATAGTAGGATTGTGGGGATTAAGAAATGTGTACAGTGAGTGCTTCTAATGGTCACTGGCACAGAATAAGCACTGTGTTGAGTGCTATAATAATAAGGATCATTATAATTTCAGTAGATTGATAAATTCCCTCGAGGAGGAAGCTGTTTGTTTCATGTCATAACTTTAGTGTATTTGATGTGTTTTTATAGAAATGAACCAGGAATGAAACACAGTAAGTCCCTTCTGAACATTTAAGTTGAGAACTTTCACAGATACAAATGGACATTCATAGATGTGAACAAATCGCAGAAGTAGCTCATGTGTCTGGTGGACACTGTCACAGCTGTGCTGCTGTAAACTTACTGTAAAGTGCAATAATGTACAGTAGTACAGTGCTCAAAGCCTAGGATTATTTATAGTATTTGTGTGTGTGTGTGTATGTGTGTGTGTGTGTGTGTGTGTTTGGGTTTTGTATGCTTTACAGTGTACATTTGTATCGAAGGTATATAAGACTCACTTTTTTTTTTTTTTTTTGGGTACCAGGAATCAAACTCAGGATCTCACACTTGCCAGGCAGGCACTGTGCCACTGAGCTATTTCCCTGGCCCATGAGACTCACTTTGTTAGACTTACTAACAAATCTGACTTACAAACTTATTTGTAAATAGGGTCTTACTTTAGTGTTTAATGTGATTTATAATATGTCCATGTTACCATTGAAAAGTTGAATTTTGAAAACTACCAGGAAATATGGATGATTTCTACTTTCTTAGTATGTTTCTAGATTAAAACATAAATCAATAAATAAGTCATATAAAAATGTATAATCAGGGGCTGGGGATTTAGCTCAGCGGCATAAGCACCTGCCTTGCAAACACGTGGTCATGAGTTCAATCCCCGGGACCGATTAAAAAAGAAAAAAAATGTATAACCACCTGTGGCCATTTAGTGTAGGGGCAAAAAGCCATGCATGTATAGTGGTTCTTACAAAACTGAACAGGAATTTTTAATGGTGGCCAGTGCTCAAGTCATTCAATTTTCCAAGGCTTATAATATAAGGAGCTTATTAACCCAACCTTTGACAAAAGTATGTAGGTTTGCTGACTCCCATCACTGAAAAAGAATTTCCAGGCCATGTTAGCAAAAGAGGCATGAAAAGGATTTATTAAAGGTAGATAGGAGTAGACACAGGACATACTCAAGAGCAGAGTGCTGCTGCTCAAAGAAATGAGGCACCCTTTTGTCTTTTCTAAAGTGTAGCAACCGATCAGTATAGACATTAAAACTGTCTTTTGTTTTTTATTGTTTAAATATCTATAAAATTGTTTAGTTTATTTTTGATGTTTATTTTCTGCACTTCCATTTGTCCAACAAAATGAAAACTTTGGCTAAAGTTATTGTTTTAGGAATGCTAGAAATAGTAGTAAACATAATCTGCATGTTTAGAAATGACTTTAGAATTACACAGTGACACCACCAACTTGAAAGGATCCTAATATAAGACAGTCACATTTGTTCAAAGTAGATACTCCTACTCTTTTAGCGAGCTAAATTAGATAGAAATTAATATACAGCCAGAGGGGAGCTGGACTCTCAAGGAAGTTAGTGAAAAATAAAGACACCACAGTTGCCACTGGAGGCACATCTAAAGCAGTCAGGCCTCAAGATAAAGATACAGTAGCCAGGCCTACATGCTTCTCTAAGAGAGAAGCAGTGCTTGGAATTGTACTGTAATTAGCACCAGGGAGCACTTCCTACTCCAGGAAGTCAAGATAGGCCTCAATTGCCTATGCAGGTGGGTGACTAGAGCATACAGCCCTATGCCTTTCCCAAAATGCCTTTGTTCCATGACCTTTGTTATATGACCCGCTTTCCTATTGGATCACTATTAGCTAAGCATCTAATACTTGTAATCCTATAGGTTGGATTTAGTTTGACCTAGGTTGTACCCACATTGTGACTTTGCTGTGTAAATTGCTCCTGACAAAGGGCCTCAGTGGCAACCCACATCCAGTACCTTGCCTGTCTCAGGAGCTACCTCTCAATAAATCTCCCCTACTCTTACCCTCTAGTATATCTTGGAATTCATTCTTTTATTTTGGGGGACACAGAGTTGGCATATATGACATCTAAGCAGGTCAGGAGTTATATCACTTTCTTATACTTAGGATTTATTTACCTTTTTTTCCCACAGCAGGACATATGTTTGAGCTATTTGAGTACAGAAATCAAGTATAAAAACCAGAATGCGCTGCATTGAGTTGTGAAAAACGAAGGGGCACCATTCTCTATTATGTGGTTTACCTTTAGAACCAGGCAGAGCAGTGTCAGAGTTTGCCTGGAGCTGATAGATAAATGCTCATACTGTTAAGCAAGAGTCTGGTCCAGTACTTCCTTGCCTTTGAGGCTTTGTACCAACCAAGAAATTTGCTATGGCATGGGTATGGAGTCTGATTATGTTTCTTTTATTTGTGTGCAAACAGTGATTCTTCAGGGCTCTTCTGGTTTGTGAGATCTTTGTGCTGCCATTGTTCTGTATGTATACTGCCGGTGGAGTGTTTTCATGTTATTGTTGGAATTTCTGGGGGGATGGGCAGTAGGAATAATGGCTCTTCCCTTGCTCTCTGCTTCCTATCTGCCATGCCTTGAGCAACTCTCCCATGTCATGGCTTCCCACCTTGGAGCAGCCAACTATGGAATGAAATGAGTCAGAATAAATCTCTCCTTCCTTAAGTTGTGAATCTCCAGTATTTCATTCCAACAGTTGGGGAAGTAACTAAGACAAGTGGTATTCTTTTCTTTTACTCAGCTGGTTTTTTTCTTTTTGTTTTGTTTTGTTTTTGATTGACAATATTTTCATATAGCTTGCATTCAGGAGATACGAAATCAAAGACTAAACATGTATACGTTTTGTTTTGAAGAGTATCTACATCCTTTACATGACATTTCCACTTTTTTATTGTCATACACATAGTGTTTTAATGTTAAGTATAAGCCTCTGTGGAATTTTTTATTTTGAATATTACTTATTTTTAACATTATAATAATTTTAAGTTTTTGTATCTCCAGAGCTGGCTCTGTTTGGGTATCATAGATATACCCTCTCTGGAGCGTCTGATTATGTGGAGACTTCATCTTTGATTCTGACTGAGAAACAAATTGTTTCTAATTCCTTTATTTTACCTAGTAGATGTCTTTGAGTTCTTTGCAGACCTTCTCTTTAGCAACATAGCGTTCTGTTTGTCTTCAAGTTCTCCTACATAACAAAATCATTGTTCCCTCTGTATAGAAAACATTTTAAATTATCTTCTTTTTTAAGCTTTGCATTTACCCTTTGCTTTGTATTTCTTTTCATTGTGCATGTTGATGTGAAAGAGGAGTTTCAGAGCTCAAGTAAATGATATTTTCCTGTTGTTTGTTAACAGCTACAGATACTGTTTACTAATATTCATCTCATTCAATCTTTTTCATCATATAGGCTTGGTAGGAATTGTTACCTTTTTGAGAGAAATGGAATGTTTCAGGCCACACAGCTAATAGCATAGCATAGAACAGAGTTGGGATTGGAATCCAGTTTGTTAGTGATATGTTTGAATTTCAAATTATGAACTGTACTGTATTTGATCTTGCACATAAAAGAGGCTGAACTGAAGTTTCCAAATTATGTTGAGAAATTTATAGTTTATTTAAATTTGAGTCTTGCTCTTAAGTAGACCCTTCTCTCTATTATTTGCAGCTAGAAAAATAAAAGACTTCAAATATACTTTAATCAATAGGAGCCACACCACTTTTATAGTTATTTTTGTTGTAAACTAGGGTTTAAATAGCCCATGACTTGACAGCCGACCAAACCATTTTATATTACTCTATTTTGAATGTAGCAGGAATTGGCTTAACCAAATCTTGAAACCTCTAACTGTAGTATTTGTGGTATAGTAAGGTAAACAACTTTTGGATTTTCAGGTTTGTATGATACACAGCCTGTCCAGCACATTGATGCTTCCTTTTACTGTTGACTTCCTTGCTTTTGTGAGCAGTTTTGCTGACAGGCTTTTAGGGTTGCCAAAAGAGATTATTTCTGTCTAGTAGAGAAATTTCAGAAAAAAACATCAGTTTGTTTTTATTAGAAATGCAGTAACTAATTATATTACTTTATTTTCTGTTCCTATCATAAAATACACAAAAAAGTAAAGAAAATAGGTTTATTTGTAAGCTAATGAGTTCTTTCTGGAGGTCCAAGAGCATAGCTTTAGCTTCTGTTTGGCTCTACTGAGGGCCTTCTGGCCATTTCAGAACATTGGTTCTGTGGGAGTTTGGGCAAGAGAGAGACATCAGATAACAAGACAGGCAGAGTAATTCAGGGTCCATACTCTTTTTTTGCACTGTTGTTGTTTTAGTTTGTTTGTTTTTCTTAAATAAGAATTTGCTTTTAAAGGAACTACCTGGGATCCTGAGAGACTTCTTTTAATCCCTTCCAGGGGCAGCATCCCCAGTGACCTGATTACCTTGCACTAAGGCCCCGTCTCTTAAAGGTTTCATCACTTCTGAGCTTTGGCACACTGAAGATCAAGACCAAGCCCATAAACGTTTTGGAGGACACAGTCAAACCATATCTAAACCATGGCACATAACATTTATTGATCACATACCATGTACCAGGCACAGTTCTAATTTTTTCTAAATAATTAATTTATTTTATTATTCACGGCAATCCTATTAGGTTTTCCCATTTTTATAGATAAACTGACACAGAGAGGGGTTAAGTAACTTCTTGGGTTACATTGCCAGTGTGCTGTAGGTTAAGGATTCCTACTTTGGTAGCCTGCCTACCAACTCAGCCTCCATAATCACTCAGTTATATCGGCTTAAAGGAAAAGAGAGACACATGTGCAACTAACAAGTAGTTGTTCATGTATTTTGGAAAAAGTTTGCATTTAAGCCTACTGGTAGCTCAAAATGGTTAAGCTGTTGCCATTCATTAAAAGCCTTTATCTTTTGTAATGTGAAATATTTGCTTGCATCTAGTGTTTTGATTGAATATACTAAGTAAATATACTGTTATGTTCATACATGTAGGTGAGCCTGCATTTGCAGTAAACAAATTGTTTTAGACAGAGTAAAATAAAACTTTGAAGAGTGAGTTCAAAGTAATAGTCACAGAATGATGAAGCAATTTTGTTAAAGTTCTGTAATAAATAAACACATACTTTCACTTATTTGTCTCATATTCTATCCTGTAGAGATTTTATATTCCAGAAAATGCAGGCTAAATGTTTTGGAGTAGTCCAAACAGCTTGTAGATAGACTTCATCTGTGACATCTTCTCATGTAATCTGTTATTGGCATCTGTAGCTGTCTGTTAGGTCTAGTAAGTTTATTCAAACATATCTTTTTATACTTTCTTTATCATTAAGCATGATATGCTACCTACTTTTCTCGTCATCAACAAATCTGTCCCAAAATGTTAGTGTTTAATGATAGAGATATTCTTTCCCACGGCATTTTTTTTTGAGGGTTGAGCTATATTGTTAACTTGTGAGGCATAGAACATTTCTTCCTGTCATACTTGTCTCTAATTGCTTGGTAGGTTTAGTGCTAAAACCATTTGGGTCTGATCTTTTCATGGTGGGTGGGTTTTTGTTTTTGTTTTTTAATTGCCAGTTTTATCTCTTTAATTATTAGATAGTTCATCATCTTCTTGAATTAGTTTTGTTACTTTGTGTCTTTCTAGGAATTTGTCCATTTCTCAGAATTATCCTATGTAATAGTTAGAATAAAATATCCAGTAATAGTTAAGTTATTTAATTGATTTGTTATTTATAGTATTCCTTTTAAGTAAGTTCATAGTAATGTGTTAGCTTTTATTCTTGATTCTGGCTATTTTGAGTTTTTCTTTCTTTTCTTAGCCAGTGAGTCCAGCTAAGAGCTTGTTAATTTTGTTTCTGTTTTTAAGAAACAACTTTCAAATTTGTTGACATGTTTTTCCCCTGATTTGTGTTTCATTATTGTCCACTCTAATCTTACTCTTATTTCTTATTATGGGTTTTAATTTGGGGAGTGTGTGTGGAGAAGGTGTGTTTTAAAGGTATGTGTTTAGTTTATGTATTTGAGAGCTTTCTTCTTAATATAGGAATTTATAAATACAAATTCCATCTAAGCTCTGTATTAGTTGCTTCTCATAAGTTTGGGTATCTTATATCTTCATTTGTCATACATCTTTTTGTTGTTATTGTTGGGAGGGGGGTGGTTTAGAGATTGAACCCAGGAGTTTTACACTGAACTACATTCTCAGTGTAAAAAAATTTGTTATAAATTTTTGAGACAGAGTCTAGCTAAGTCACTAAGTTGCCCAAGCAGGGTTTAATTTGTGATATTCTTGCCTTAGTCTTCCAGAATGCTGCAATTACAGGATTACCCAGCATTACAAGATTGCATGATTTTCACTCATCTTAAAGATTTTTTGGTAAATCTCTCCCCTCTTTCTTTCCCTTCCCATCCTTATTTAACAATATGTTGTTAAATTTTCATGTATTTGTGACGTTTCCTCAGATTTTTCTGCTACTGATTTCTAATTTCATTCCTTTGTTAAGAGTTTTTTAGTGCAATAGAGAAGCAGAAGAAAGAAGAGAGTAAAATTGGCCATTTATTTGAGGACAAAGAGAAGAGCAACCACAACCCTCAGGATTTCCTACCTGTTCTCTCCATCACCCTCTAACCATAGTGACATTTTTGTTTTCATTGCATGTTATTTGAGGAACTAGATTTGTTATGATTATACTCTTGTGCTGAGCTTTTATATCATCATAAACATCAGAAAATTCCTACTTATATAGGGACTGCTTGCATAGTTCCCTTATTCCTTTCCTCTTTTTCCCTCCCCAAATACTGGCAAGTTGGTGGCCATACTGTGAATCAAAGATGTTCATTCATTTCTTGAGATTTCCTTGATTGTCTGCTAATTTTAGTTACTTCTGGAAAAATGATAAAATTTGACAGTATAGTCCAAAGAAATAGAGTTTTGTTCTAGACCTATGAAGCTAAAAGAAAATTTTAAACTGGTTTCTCTCTTTATACATGATGGCCATTTCTTTCAAAGCAAAATACAGAAACACCGTAATCGTTCTGGGTGGCCTTACCTAGAAGAACTATGTAACTATGCACATGCTCTCATTCCCTCCTTGTTGAAATCTGCCCAGAGGTTAGTACCTACAGACTGCTGGTTTCTATTGCAGGACAAGTGACCCAGAAGAAACCAGTTCAGAGGCTGAATTAGGCCAATTCTCTTCCCTGAGAAAGAGGATTGGGATAGTGAGCTGATGAGAGGATGGTGAATCCTTGGGGTGAAATACTATTTAAAGGTGTGACGAGGTTTTGAATTAAACAGACTAAATGATGTATAGCTGTGTGCAAGTCGGGGGAAAGAAAACCAGCATGAGACAGCACAAGAAGCTGGTCTATAGAAAGAAGCAAAGGGGGATGGAGCAGACATGTGGAGACCTATGATGGGTGTTGGTGGGAACTTCTCATCCCAGTTCCTTTTTGATCTAGCTAAATCTTTTCTTGCGTATCAACCTTCATAACTTTTGTCATAGTCTTTTCATTATACTTCCTTCCTCCATTTGATTTGAACTAGGGGAATGGGTTTCTGTTCTATCACCTAGATAAAGTGCCAGCAAATTCTAGAATAATAAAGTTTTATAAATTAAAGTCATGAAGTCTCCTGGGGATAGAAGACACACAGATGAGACACATAAATAAGATAGAATAGCAAGATCTGATGATTAATGCAAATAAATGTATTTTGATGTATATATATATATATATATAATCTGCTGGCATTCATTTACTTACCACTGTTCCTTTTCTAGGCTAAAGAATGCCTATATCATTTTCATCTTTTCTTAAAAAAGAAAAATCTTCTATATTTATATTTTCTTCAGTTCTTTCATGTAACTTCAGGTAGAATACCAGACTAGGTGCCAGAAACAGAAAGATTCTTTTCTTGCTGGGACTATAACCAAATTGCTACTTTTATAAAAGGTAATTCATCCCTCTGCATCCCACTTTACTTCTGCTGTAAAGTGAAGAGGTTGGGCTGGACCACTGAATTTAACCTATAGGGCCTACAAAATAAGATGTGAGTAAAGTAGGTGAAGAAACCAGGTTGCTTTCCAGACATATGCCATAGGTGACATATATATGCTTACCGACTTTAATTGATTCTAAGACCTACTACTAACAGAAAAGCTAGTAAATGAAAATTATTTCTGTGAACTTAATGGTAAAAGATAAGATGTAGTCTGTTCCAAACTAAGATATGAAAAAAATTCTCCACAAATAGAAAAAATACATCGTTGAGCAATGAAGACTTTTTATATAAGCAGTAGATAACTGAGAAAGAATTCAGTTTAGTGTGTTTATCAAATCTTCCCAAATAATGCTTTATTACCTCAGTCAAAAAGAAAAAAAAGCTTGGCAGGATAGATAGATAGTGATGGGCAGCCAGGTGACAGGCTTTATACTTCTGTTCAATATTAGAAGTGCTTAGTAGTTTTTTCTTTGGGAACTTTTTCAGGAAAAGAAACTCCTGCCATGGAACCCTCCTGTACCATGCAAGAAGAATGTTCTTTTTGGGGGTGGGGGGCAGCAACAAAACCATAATGTTAGTTTGCTTCCCTTCTTATAGTTTGCAATTCATATATGTCCTTGTAGGATGCTGAAATAGTTTTCTGAGGCCGTCATTAACAAATTATTACAAACTCGATGACTGAAAGTAACGAATTTGCCCGGTCATAATTTTGGAGGGCACAAGTCTAAAATCTGGTAGGGCCGTATTCCCTCTGTGGACTGAAGGAAAGAATCTAGTTCTGCCGCGTCCCTTTTCAGTGGTGGCATTGATATTCCTAGGCTGGGGCTACATCACTTCAATCTCTGCTCTGTCTTCACATCTTCACCTTTAGATGTCTGCCTCCAAACTCCTGTTTCGCATAAGGATACATATGCGAAACACATATTGCATTTGTGGTTTGCCTTGATAATTCAGATAAGCTCCTCCTGTCAGGATCCTAAATTTAAATCACCTTCTTTGCTATACAAGGTATTGTCACTCCTTTGAGGTATAAGGTAATAGTCATAGGTTTCATGTGCTAACATGGGAATGTGGAGTGACATTTCAGCTGGAGAGTTTTTTTTTTTTTTTTTTTTTTTTTTTGGTGGGGGAAGAGTGAGAGAGACTGTCCGATGCACTAAAATACATTATATTAGTCTATTTTGAATTGCTCTTACAAAATAACCAGAGGCTGGTACTTTATAAAGAAAAGAAATTTATATATTTAGTTCATAGCTTTGGAGTCCAGAAGTGTGAGAGTAGGCAATTACATCTTTTGAGCATCTGATAAAGGGTCCTTTTGCGTCATGATAAAAAGCTAGAATTAAAACAGCCACATGCAGGAAAGTACAAACAAGTAAGGCCTGGCTTTGTAACACCTTGCTCTTGAAAGAACTCACGCACTTCTTGGAACCAACAACAAACCCTTCCAATGGCAACACCCCTCCATGACCTAACTGCTTTGTATTACGCCCTACCACTTTAGTACCACATCGAAGGCCAAGTGTCTAGCACATGAACCTCTAGGGGGATAAACTGCATACAAACTGTAACAGGTGTTTAGCAGTGCACCTGCTCTATGCCTGCCTGGTGCCAGTAACATCCTCTTCCTAGCAGTGTCCACCAGATATGTCTTCAGACATTATCAAAGGTCACCTCTAGGCCAAGGTTAATTCTGGTGGATGATTATGGCCATAGCTCAAACAGCCCATTGTTATTTCATCAGATCTGCTGGCTGGCCTTATAGAAAAGGAGAAAGTGGAGAATGGATGATGGAAAAGTAACTGCAAATATATCTGCTATACTAAGAATTCTCAGAACTTTTGATTAGGACCAAAATTGGACCAAGTCTAGCAGGATTAGTAAATTTTTGCTACATTCATTAGTATATTTTGACCTGGTGTTGTACATTAAACAACTAAATTTTAATACAAGTTTTTTGTTTTTATTTTTAATTCTGGGGACCCCTGAATCTAGCATGGGATTTTTCCTGTTTTGCCTATGTTAAATAATCAGTTGTTCATTATCTGGGAATTTGCCCCTGAACGACCTCATTATTTTTTTACCAGGTCTCTTTCCAGAAGTTTTTATATTCCATGGCATTTATTCTGTGTGACTGCTCCAGTGGCCCTTACCTGAGGTGTTAGTATACACATCATGTTGTACAACCTGCACACTTAGCATAGCTATTTATGCACTAGAGAATTGCCAGTGGATTTTTCTCATGTATCTTTTTTCCTGTGAAGTAACTGAAGTACAATACAGATACGTTTATTGTTTTGAAGTTTTTATAACTTACAAATTAACAAATTATAAATTAACAAAGGATATTTGGAGAAAACATGTTGTTTCTTCCTTGACTGCATCTCATCAAGATGTCCTCCCTGTCTTCATGTGAGTGTGCCTAGCGCTTAAGGAGAGGGTGCGCAGACAGGCCTGGAATAAACAACCACTGCCGCCTTCCCAGCATGACAGAGGTGTGGAGGTTATCTGTACAGCGGCCTGTGGAGTGCCCCCACCAGACCAATCCAGTTAAATAAAACTGAATGATAAAACAGGCTAGAGTTTATGTGACTTAGGGTTTTGAACTTAGTGTATAAGCCATGAAGGTCTCCACTAAGAACCTTTTTTTTTTTCCTGTCATGGTGTTATTTGTATTTAAAAAAAAAAATTTTTTTTTTTTTTTGTCTTTTTGAGACAGGGTCTCGCTGTGCAGTTCAGGCTGGCCTTGAGTTCACTTTGTAGCCCAGGCTGGTCTCGAACTCGCAAGGATCCTCCTGCCTCAGCTTCCTGAGTGCTGGGATTACAGGCGTGAGCCACCACGCCCGGCTGTGTTATTTGTATTTTGTACACTGAGTATTCAGCATAGCAGAGGCAAACAGTTCTGCTTTGTGTTACTTAAATCACTTTTTAAATGTATTTTCTTGTTCTATTTCATTAATAGATCATCCAACCCCTCACTTGGTTGGTTTGAAGTTTTTGTGGTCATTTTAAGCTCCTTGAGGGACTGTTGCAAACATCCAAATGAGTCTGAAGATATACAGGTCCCAAATCACTTTGCCTTATAGGGCTTAAAATTTGATGGATTTGATTTTACATAGATCCTTTTCAAACTTGTCAGAACTATTGCCTCTTCCCTTAAATTTTTTTTTTAATCAAGGGGAATAAAAAGCCTTAGAAACAGGGTAAAGTAAGCGGGATATTGAGACAACAGCGTCCACTAAGATGTCTACAGCTCTGTGGGAGAGGAGACTCATTTTCCTGTGGTAATTAAGGAAGGAGGGAAGAGTATGAAGGCACACAGTTTATTTTCAGGATGTCTTAGCAAGCATCAGCTGTAGTTTTAAAAGAGAAAGAGACACCACCAGCTGGTTGGAATGACTTGAAGTCCATTTCTACAGTCCTGTTTTCTGAGTCCTTTTTTCAGCACAGGGACTGAATTGTCCCTTGAATCTGTTTCAGTAGGTGGTGCTCTTGTGCTGCAGCACAGCTTCCCCTCCAGAAAGGTTCTGGCCTGTGTCCCCTGGGAGTCCCTGTTGGCTCTAAGAAATAAATGTATGATAGAGAAATATGTAAAGTCATAAAGGAATAGAGATGAAAAACATCAAGCTCAAATAGCAGGTAGTAATGAAAGGGAAATTAAAATTTTAAATAAAAGTCTGCCAAGTAAGCCTGCCAAGACCAAGCAGACATGTCTGAACCAACCTGATAATACAACCTTCCTTCCTTTGTATAAGCTTGTCTAACTGATGACCTTGCAATGTAAATTAAAAGTATAACCTGTGCTTTGTATAACTGATAAAGGCCTTATGATGTAACCTAAAGTGTTTAAACTTCCTTAGCAATCCAAGAGATCATCCAACCTTCTAATTATAATACATCGAATCTGTCTTTGTACCTCCCCTTGGTTTCCCCATAAAAACCCAAAACCCAGCTAGGACAGGGCTCTGGCTCTTGATTAAGATCCTAGTCAGAGGCTCACCGGTGTAACAAACTGCCTCCTGTACCTCCTCAGTGCTGTTTCTTTCCCTCTTTGGTCTGTTTTACAATAGTAACAGTAGCAGACAGTGAACCCTTTGGTCATCAGGCCGCGTTTGTTTAATGCTTTTCTTGGCCCATAGTTTGATAGGACACCATAATGGTGAACAAGGACTGTGGCAAAGTCTACGTTTGGTGGTACTGGCAGAAGCATAGTGAATAAGGAAGATTAATTTACATTTAGAATGAGTCTCTGGGCCAGGGAAGACAATCTCCTGTTACTGGAAGTTACAAGAAGCATTTGGTTTCTGCTTTTTCAGCAAGTTTCTTTGGAGGTTGTCTAGAGTGAAAATCAGTTGCTTCACTGTTGTCTGCCAGCTGTGTAGGAAGATGCAAAGTGCTGGGGAGACTTGGAACAGCTTGTCTGACCATTCCGTCACTGTGGTCCCTGAAGGCTGCCAGCCAGGCCTGCTTTGTGACCTAGCAGCACCAATAGAAGTTCAGTGTACTTTAGCAAGTCAGTGCTTCCCAGTAGCTTTTGAGATTTCCTTTTTATAATTGGTGTTTCAGTTTTGTGGATTTTTTGTTTGTTTCATTATCTGATTATTTATTTCTTTTTTTGGGTTGGGGGTACCGGGGATTGAACTCACAATCTTGTGCTTGCCGTTTAGGCACTTGTGCTGCTGAGCTAAATCCCCAGCCCTCTGTTTGTTTATTTCAGTGCTCTTTCTCTGACTGACCTTCAAGTCAGAGAACTTAGCCATTTCTTGAACTTTCTCAGATTTTATCTGTTTATGTTTTTTTCCTCCTTAGTATTTTCACTTTCTTGTGTTGTGTTCCCCAGATGCTTGTGAATCTGTCCTTCATGTTTCATACTTGCTCTTTCATTTTTTTTTCTTTGTGGGCTGCATTCTGAGTGAATTCTTTCCATATTATCTCCAAATTTGCCTGTTCTGTTTTCAGCTGTGTTCAATCTAAGGTATCTTATATACTGATTTTTCTTATTTTGATGAATGTGTTCCTTACTTACATTATTCTTAGTTGATTTCTTTTTAGTCATCTCTTATTTTAATTATGCCTTTTTGTTTTAGAGTTTCTTATTCTTTATTAACTACCCTTTTTGAATGAACCTTTAATGTAATTTTGGGGGATTTTTAACATCTTAAATGTTAAATGAATTTGTAGTCTAATGAACATCTGATTTTGTTAGTTGGGCTTACTAGTATTAAGTTTCATCCTGTATTTTAGGTCTTTGGTTGAATGACATGTTTTGAATGAGACTTTTTGCTTTGTTTTCATTCATTACCCACTTTATACCTATCTTTTCTTCCTCTCTGTTCACTGTACCCTGCTCAGCAGGCTTTCAATTTTCTCCAGCTTCTAGAGTGCCTCAGTCCATAGCCAGGCTGACACTGTGGTTTATTTACATGGGCAGTCACAGGGTGCTTCACCTAGTTCCTGATTTTGGTTGACTTGTGTTCTCCATCCTCCTCAGAATGCCACTCTGTAGAACAGTGCAGCTGCCAACTTTCAGGAGTAGAAGGCTGGCGCTCCAGTTACCATCACCTGCAATCAGAAACCTTTGTGGCTGTGTTTAGACCCTAAGTCTTGTGGAACCCAAGTTTCCCATTTAATTGTCTATTTTTGGTTTTGATACATAAGAATAAGCCTGTACTCTCAGGAATTTACTTCTTTTTTTTAAATTTTATTTAAGGAGAAAAGAAAAAAAAAACAGTGAAAGGGTACAAGTTATACAGATTTACAGAAAAAAAAAGAACAGTAGGAAATCACTAGTTAATGGATTACATATTGCCATCTCAGAAATAATTGTTCAAGTCACAAAATTAAAGCTTGTAGAGTAGACATTCCAACAATAATACTGCAAACAGTTCTGTTCAATGATCCAATAAAACTCTGTGATATCATTTTCTATCTTATACACTTAAATATACATGCAGTTATATAGTTTAGAGCACTTTCTTTTCCTCTCTTTTGTACAATGACTATTACACATTTTGGGTTTCATTGCTCCCACGGTTCTTATTGCTTTTTTGGAAGAGAGTAAAACCAAATGTGACATAACAGAACAGAATCAGTCAAGTCAAAAGGGTGGACATAATAGATAATGTAAAAACATAATACAAGGTGACCAACAGTGGTTACCATAATGCCTCCCGCTATCTCTAATAGAATTGCCTATATCATTAGTTATAATACAATTGAACAAAACAGTAAAGAACAAAACCGACAAAACCAAACCATTGGAGACATTATAGGTCTTCAAAAGTAGATAAAAGTCAACGAGAATGGGCGTTATAATGAATCTCATTATCTTCGCAGCTGATGCCTAAACTTTTGAACCTGATACTATCCAGCAAAACAGAATAGGAGAACATCAGTGAAAAACAAGATGGTGAGAGTAATACAGGGCTTCAAATCGAGATAATAGAAAGTCAAAGTGGGTTACCATAATATATCCTGCTATTTTTTCCCCTTTAATTAAAAGGATAAAAATAAAAAAGTAAATAATGGAGTGGAGATTGGGATAAAAGAGGGCATAACAGCGAATCAGCGCAGATCAAAACATAACCATTTAAGCAGAATAGTGTTTCACCACCAGATAATTCCGACCCAAAAGTAGTTACCTTATTGACTCTTTCCTTGAAGTCCTTGAGTACAACTTCGTATACTGTAGCATTAAGTATATCAAAACAATGTAAAACCATTTAAGAGAATGGCAGCATTACAGAGTATTTAGAATCGACTAACAGAAAATGAACAATAGTTTCTGTATAATCTCCTTGTCTTTAAAAGGTTTTTGCTTATACTATCGTACATAATAAAATCGAATAACATACAACCTGTTTAGACCATTGGAGACAGAAGAACAAAAGCTAGATGAGACTTCAAAACAAGATGAAACTAAATCAGTATTACCTATTAAGATGTCATTTTCTCCAAAATAACTGTTCCTATCATCCAATCTTCTCTGTCTCATTTCTGTTGAGCTCTTTTTCTGTCAGTAGCTGTCAGTTTGTCTTCTTCATTTTGTTCTCTGCTCCATTCGTTGTGGCCTCCCCGCCACTATTCCTGGGTTCTTTGTATTTTTCTTTTTTTAGAATATCCTGCAATACTTTCTGTAGAGTTGAATTGGTGGTTGCAAATTCCCCCAGTTCCTCTTTATCCTGGAAGCACCTTGTTTTTCCATCAATTTCCAGGGACAGTTGTGCAGGATATCTCAATCTTGGCTGGAGATTATTATCTTTCAAAGCTTGAATTATTTCCCCCCACGCTCTTCGTGATTTGATGGTTTGTGCAGAGAAATCTGCTGTAATTCTGATGGGTGTTCCCTTGTAAGTGGTCTGTTTCTTATCTCTGACAGCTTTTAATATTCTGTTCTTGTATTGAATTTCTGAAATTTTTATTATTATATGCCTGGGTGTTGCCCTGTTTGGGTTGTAGGTAGCTGGGGTCCTGTATGCCTCATACATCTGAGTATCTTTACCTTTTGCTAAATTAGGAAAATTCTCCTGGATTATTTCTGTGAGTAGCTTTTGTAGTTCACTTGTTTGTGTCCCTACTTCTTCTTTTATGTTCTTAATCCTTAAGTTATGGCTCTTCTTATCATCTTCTTGTCTTTGTATTATTGCTGTTTGTTTCTTTGTTATTTTTAAGAAGTTTTTCATTTCATTCTCCCATATTACAAGTCTGCCCTCCAGTTCAGATAGTCTGTCCTTAGTTTCTTTCAAGCTGTTATGCCAGTCTTGGATAGACTTCTTAGTTTCTTGATAGTCCCTTTGAACCTGCTTCACGTACTCTATGCTTTCTCTGTTTTCTCCATCAAACAATTCTCCCCTCTTTTTCTGTTCTTCCATTCCACCATCCGTTTTTTCCTGGGTGGTGCTTAGCATTTCTCTAACTATTCTGCATACTTCTAGCTTCAGGTCCTGAATTGGTCTATGAGGCTCTCTATATGACGCTTTATGTCTGTTGGTGCAGTGTCCGCTATTGCCTGTTTCTCAGAATTGGGGGCCGAGGAGCCTTTCTTGTTGCTGCCTTTTCCCATATTCTCTGCTCCTTATATATGCAAGCTTACATAGGAGGCCCAGCTTCCTTCCCTGTCAGCCACAGCCTGATCGAATTGCGCTGGCTAGGTGTTCCCCCCCACCGCTGCACACCAGGGAGTTAGGGACTAGGCAGCCTATGCGGGAGTCAGTCGGCCCTCCGGGCCACCGTCAGGCTCTGGGATCTGGGTTGGGCTAGCCTACCGAGTCCGCCAGCAGTGTCACGCAGGCCAGGCACTTTTCACCAATCCCGTCTGAGAGGGGGATGTGTGGCTGGAGTCGCCACCGCGCCCTGCTCCCGCAGGACTGTTCTAGCCCAGAAAGTCCTCCGCTGGAGTCAAACTGTGGTAGAGTATCAGTTTCTCTCACTCACCTCACCACAAGTCAGTGCACGCCTCGCTGCCCTTCCTGTTTTCGACTCCGTTCGCAGACTCCCGTTCTCAGAGCTTCTGCGCGTCTCTCTCCTTGCGGAGCCAATGTAGAGGCAGCCAGCCGCTGCGTGGCGGGAAACCAAATCGCGGCTTCCAATGGCGCGGGGTCCAGCCTCCACACCGAGGCTTTTCTGTTCCTGTTTTAGCACCAGGACTGCATTCCAAGTTGGTTTCTCTCCGCCTAGTTCGTTCCTGAGTCAGCAGAGCATATCTCTACCGGCTTATGTCTCCTTAGTCCGCACCATTCCTGACTTCTGAACCAAGCCTTTCAGAGAGCCTCCGTAGTATCTGCTATCTGTCTGCCATGTTCTCCTGGAAGTCAGGAATTTACTTCTGTGTGTTTTTGTCTAATCTATTTCATTAAAAAACATCTATATGTGTGTTTATATCCATCCATCAAAAACCATGTATGTACATGAGCAGTTTGCTGTGCTAATAAATTGCTGGAAGTTAATGGCTACCACTTAAGCACCTCTTATGATAATAGAGGCCAAAATTAATTTGTATCAATCTCATGAAGTCTCAAATTTAGTACAATATATTTATACAGGTTTTTTTTCCTGATATACACATTTTTTGGGAATTTGACTTAGATCTGTCTGCTGTCTCCCTGTCTCCCTGTCTGCTGTCTCTCCCTCTTCTTCTCCCTTCCCTCCCACTCCTCTTCTGCCTCTCCCTCTCCCCCTCAGCCAAACTGCCATTCTCTATAAAGGCCTGATACAGGTACTCTGTAAGTTAATACTGCAAATAGGTAGTACATTTCAATGACTACAGCTAGACCCCATTCCTTGTTTCTCATTTATACCCAAACACTGAAAGCTCAGTTACAAACTGCACTTTATGCAAGGTTCTTCCATTCACTTCTGTTGGTAACAATGGGCCAAAAATATGCCAGTCTGCAAATTTCATTTAAAGCACTAGACAAGTCTGGTACATTATTTAGACTTCTAACCAAGATTTCATCTTAGTGAACCATAAAGAATGCTCCTGGACCTTGCTTTTCAACAAAACTACATAGTACTTTCTATGCCAAGCTGCCATTTACTATAAAGGCCTAATATAGATGTGTGTTTATGTATATATATATGTATATACAAATATCAGTTCACAAATATCAGTTCTTTCTACAGTTCTGGTCAAAAACAGATGAGAATTGAATCAAATTTGATTATTAGACTCAATGTTGAGAGAATTGAGTTCATGAACCAAGGTAGGTATGTGTGCATATACATATATATGTATAAAATTTGAGCCAATTTGCATTTTTTATTGTTTTTTTTTTTTTTATAATTCCCCTCTGGTTGCTTTGTGTTTAGCGAGAATCCATCAAAGAGTAAATTTATTGTGCCATCTTCACTGGAAGTCATGTGACCTGAGAGCTTAAAGGAAATAAAATCAGATACTTGGTTTTACATACTACTAAAAGTTGACCACAAGAATGTTTTTCCATGTGAGTTCAGTGGCCCACAACATACAGTTATTTAAACTCCTTTAGAGCTTGAAGGCCTAAAAGGAGGAGAGGGATTAAGCAGGTGGGATTTATTAGGATGCTATGGTTCCTTACAAATGTTTTACTTTCTAGTTTTCAAACATGATTTTTAAAAAATTACTTTCATTTTGAAATTTTCTATGTTTCCAAACACCTAATTGCCTATAGTTTCAACCTAAAAGTGTCTTAAGATTTTAGTACCTGCAGTGGTGTTTGTATTGGGGCCAACTTGCACTACTTTAAGTGTACTGAGGTACTACAAAAGAAAAGATGTGAAAATGTAAATAAAACATTTGACCTCAGGATGAAATTGCTGTTTCGCAGCAATTCAAAAGAGAAAAGTGGCAGACAAGTGAAGCCAGCCTCACCACAGGGTGATGGCTGCCACCTTAGTGGAACCTGCCTAGAGCAGTCAGGACTACGTTCACATGATTGGTCCAAAATGAGTTCTCGTAACCTCACTGAGCATTCAGTCAATGATAGTAACTTAAATTTTATCTTTTAGACTTGTTAAGTTTTATTACATTGGCATACATTTTTAATTTTTGTTAATTTGTACATTTTCTATTTATTAGTTGTGTAAGAGTTACAAGCCTAGAGTTTTATATGTTTGTTAATAACAGAATAAAAATGATTTCAGACTGGACTGGGAACTCTCAGCAGTTTTTATTTCACATTGGAGAAGCAGAGATCATATGGTAGCTGAACTCTCCCTATGAAATGCAGTAAGCATCCAGTGTTTGGTTTTGCTGTTTTTGCCTGGCTTGCTCCTGCTCATATATCATGACCTTAGTTAGCTCAGGTATTGTTTCTGTGTAGAGTATCTGACCCTGGGAGCTGAATTAGTACCCTTCTTGACACCCTCTGTAGCACTGCATATTCCCTTTTCTTCCAGCCCTTCTAACCACTTGTTAAATTTTACCTTCTTACAGGCCTCAATTTCCTCATTAACCACCCTGAGAGCAGAGAACACTGTCATCTTTTCATTTACAGTGTTTTAGGAAGTTTCTGTCATAAAGTAGGCTTCCGTATATAAGATGTGAGGTTTTTAAACTTGTTTTTGTTTCTAGTAATATGTTAATAGTGGAACCAGTGGTGAAAAGAGTTTTAAATAATTTAGGGCCTAATCATTAGTGAAAAACACAAGATTTCTAGTATTTTGATAATTAATGAACTCCTCAGCTCATATTTGTAACTGATCTAACCCAGAGCCAACAGTCTTACTGTGTCTGATAAAAGAGGACAAAAAAGCAAAGAAAATAAGTAATCACTATTTGTATGAGCAATTTGGAAAGGGAGCAATATTTTTCAAGTTGGAATGATAATCTTTGGTACTCCGATGGAGAACAAGGCCAGGGTCTCTTTCTTGGCGGCTGTGAAGGTAAGCACTGTGGTCAAAACGTTCTGCTTTGAAGCCAGGTCCAGCAAGAAGCTCTCCTCCCCATATGGCTGGGGCCATGGGTAGCAGGATTGACTAAGTACATTCTGAGTTATCTGCTAGATTAAATTTCTGTAATTTATTGCAAAGTCATGTGAAGTGTAGGTACACATGCTCTACACCTGGTTTGAAGTTGCTTCTGCCAGTTCCTTAGACTCAGGCTCTGTTTATGATTGAGGTTGGTTTGAAAGCATCTGCAAACTTTAGGTCTGTGTTTCTGATTAGACTCAGAGGGGAAACTGCTGCTCTGTGAAGAAAAATCCAGCTCCTCCTAGTGGAACTTTTCTTAAATCCTCATTGCTTTTAAGAGGAAAAATATCATTAATTTTTTTTATAAGCAATTCCTGGATAAAAGAATATTTTATTATCCTTTTATGAATAAAAAGCCACACATAGGAGCAAACAGAACAACCTTATTTATAATACTGAAGCAACAAATTTTACCTTTCAGTAAATTAAACATACTAATCGCAGCCTCTCAGTAAGCAGGAGGAAAATGTGGTCAAGATAAGTGTAGTTGAAAGTAAATATCTTAATTTTATATTTGATTATATTTTTTGAAGGGTGAAGTACTTTTTGACAAAGCCATGTATGGTTTATAATGAGCTTTATTTTAAATGTTGACACTCAGAGCTAACAGGATTTCTGTCAACATAATCAGTCTACATTGTGTTCTGTCTTCATCTCCTACAACAGACATTTTGGGTTTGTTTACTTTTTCACACATTTGACAATACATATTTTTTAAGATCCTACTATGTTCCAAGTACTAGAGGTGTCTGTGCTTTTCAAAATGTAATCAGCAAACTAGTTCTGAGGAAATGTGTCACTAAGGTGTGTTTGACCGCAGGTAACAGAAAACCAATGAGAGGTGGTTTAACTTAGAAAGTTCCTTTGTGACCTCAGCTATGCATGTAAGGGCATCAGTATCTTTCTGCTCTGCCACTTGTAGTATGTTGCCCAGTCCTCTTAGGCTTTGTTACTTCTGGGTCCTAAGGTAACTTCTAACCTCTTTTTTTTTTTTTTTTTTTTTTTTTGGTACTGGAGATCAAACTCAAGACTTCGTGTTTGCCAAGCAGGCGTTTACTCCACTGAGCTAAATACCTGGCCCACAAGGTGACTTCTAGGAGCCTAGCTTATATGAAGATTAAAGACAGTGTCTAAACTGGAAAAAGTGAACTTTTAAAATTGATGTGGATTGTCTCAGGAATCTTTTAACCAAAGCTCAGTTCACGTGGCCTAGAGTTGTATCACATGTCATTTCTATGCTCGATCTTAGCCAAAGGCCCAAAGTGATACAGCATGCCGTCTCTGTGATTGATAGGAGGGCAAATAATACCAGGAGTGGTCTATACCACACATTTTCAAAGTGTGGCTTAGGGTGCCTGGGTATTCCTGAGACCTTTTCAGGAGGCTAACAAGGGTACAGTTGTTTCCATAATAATGCTAAGGCATTAGTTATCCTTTCTACTCATTCGCTTACTAGCATACTGTGGAGTTGTTGAGAGTTACATGATATGTGATGAGGTCATCACTGGCAGCTAATGTGATGTGTGTCTATTTTTCTGTTTTAAATTTTTCTCATTTTTAACTTCTAGTATGGTAAATGTTGACAAATATAACTTACATAAACAAAAGTTTTGGGGGTTCTTCTGTAAAGCTTAAGCATATAAATTTGAAAATATTTAAAATTTACACCAGTCAGAATTCACCCTCTGGAGACAGCAGTAGACACATGGCCAAGGTGAGGGTCCAGGAAGAAAGGAGGTAAACATTCTACCCCTCAGAGCCAAGACTGGGAAAACAGACTCATTAATTCCAGGATGAAAAGGGAAAAAGAAGAAGCAGGTACTAGGAATATATTTTTCCCAGTACTGGTGGTTTTCATATTTTCAAACAGAACTCAGGCAAAAAATAGAATTCATAACTGATATCACAACTTAAAATTGCTAATTGCATTCATATCACTTTTAATATTTGATTAGTATTGATGGCTTATAATTTTTTTCTTTTTTTCTTTACCCTTGATTCAGTGTTTGTATGATAAATATATAGTTTTTAAAGATTTTTTTAATGTATAGAGCATATTAGAAGCATTATATTGAAAGCATCCCTGAACTGTGTTCTTATAGGTTAGTTTCCTTTTCGTAGTCATTTATGATTGCTAGTTTACCTCAGTGTCCATAGAGTTAGTTCTGGTATTTCCATTGTTGCTTGGTATCCTATTGTAGGATTACATATATATATATATATTTTAGTTTATTTAGTATTGGGGATCAAACTCATGACCTTGCACTTGCCAGGCAGGCGCTTATACCACTGACCTAAATCCCCAGCCCAAGACTACATCTGTTCAATCTATTATTTGTTTTGTTTTTTTTGAGGCAGGATCTCACTATATAGGTCAGGCTGGCCTTGACTTTACAGCAATCCTCCTGCCTCTGCCTCCTAAGTACCTGGGTTACAGGCATGCACAGCAGAATCTTTTCTTCACTGGCCTGTGGGTTTATGATGAGAACTGTTATTGTCAATATTCTGCTAATATATATATATATATATATATATATATATATTAAACCACTTAAGCTTGAAATTTTCTTTGCAGGAGAGTTTGGATAGTACATTTTAGTACTTATTGAGAGGTATGTTAAAGTTTTACATTAATATTTGATTTATTTTTTCTTACGTTAATTTTTGTTATATTTTTACATTCCCATGGAATTGAAATTTTTATCATATGAAATGATCCTTTTACAATGAGTATAGATTTTCCCACTATTTATAGCAATGGTTTTTGCTACAAAATCTGTTCAGTATCATTTATTTACTTGATTCTTTTGGATTGTTATGGGTGATTTTTAAATTTTTTTCCTCTTCTTTAAAAGCAAAATCTTCTTAATATCTGTTATTTCCTTACCTCTATAGTGTAGATTTTTTTTTAAAAAAACAAGACAGAGGTCATTAATTTCTTTTTGTAATTCAAAACTAGTAATCTTGGTTTTTATTTGGTTTAATCTGTTTGCAAAGAGTATAATTATTAATATATTTGAATTTAAGTCTTCTGTTTTAATGTGATAATTTGTCTGTCTGTTTATTTTAGGTGCTTAGGACTGAAACCAGGGCCTCATGCATGCTAAGCAAACACTGCACCGCTCAGCTACACTTCATGCTTACCATATGCTGTCTACCTATCGTGTCTTTTTTACATTTGGTTTTTTCCCTAGTGTCTTGTCCTTTTGAGGAGTTGAGTTTTTTTTTGTTTTTTTTGCCCTGATAAGTTGGAAATTATATACTGCCTCTTAGTATTTTGTCAATGTATATCCTAGAAATTATAATACATGTTTTTGAGTTACTAAAGTCTAGTATTACTACCTTTATGCTCACTTTCCTGGACTATACATAGACTTTGGAATTCTTTAGCTATCTCCTGGCTTATATATTATTGTTTTTGTGTATTTTAATTTCCTGTATATGTTTAAAAACCAGAAGTACTATTTTTATATCATAAATTTTAATTTAGATTTTCCCACCTAACATCTTTATTGTTTCCTTATATCAGGATCATTTTATATCTGCTAAAGAGCATTCTTGTAGCAGATACACTGATGACAAATTCTTTCAGTTATAGTGTGTGAGGAAGGCTTTTATATTGCCTTTATTCTTGGAATGTTATAGTTGGACATAGAATTCTGTGTTGACCCTCTTTTCCTTTTACAATGAGTATAAGTTTTCTGATCTCACTTCCGGGAG
This sequence comes from Cavia porcellus, assembly GCF_034190915.1. NCBI lineage: Eukaryota > Metazoa > Chordata > Mammalia > Rodentia > Caviidae > Cavia > Cavia porcellus. Next base: position 21,953,308 of record NW_026947500.1, read on the forward strand.
AACATGGCGGACAGATAACAGCAGCTACGGAGGCTCTGTGAAAGACTCGGCTCAGAATTCAGGAATGGTGCGGAGTAAGGAGGCATAAGCAGGTGGAGATATGCTCTGCTGACCCAGGAACGAACTGGGCTGAGAGAAACCAACTTGGAAAGCAGTCCTCGTGCTAGAACAGGAACAGAGGGGCCTCAGTGTGGAGGATGGAGCCCGCGCCATTGGAAGTCGCGATTTGGGTTTCCTGCCGCGCGGTGGCTACGTCTACATCGGCTCAGCAAGGAGAGAGATGCGCGGAAGCTCTGCAGGACCGGCAGGGTGCCGTGCACTGACTTATGGTGGGGTGAGTGAGAGAAACTGACACTGTACCACAGTTTGACTCCAGCGGAGGACATTCTGGGACTGGGCAGACTTGTGGGAACAGGGCGCTGCAGCAACTCCAGCCACGTATCCCCCTCTCAAGCGGGATTGGTGAGAAATGCCTAGCCTATGTGACTCTGCTGGCGGAGACCCAATAGGCTAGCACAACCCAGATCCCAGAGCCTGAGGGTGGCCTGGAGGGGCGGGCCCCACGTAGGCTGCCTGGTATGGAATTTCCTGGTGTGCTGCAGTGGGCGGGAACACCTAGCCAGCGCAATTCGATCAGGCTGTGGCTGACAGGGAGGGAAGCTGGGCCTCCTATATAAGCTTGCATATATAAGGAACAAAGAATATGGGAAGAGGCAGCAACAAGAAAGGCTCCTCGGCCTCTAATCCTGAGAAACAGGTAGTAGCGGACACCGCACCAATAGACATAAAGTGCCATCTAGAGAGCCTCATAGATCAGTTCAGGAATGAAGTTATTAATGAACTGAAGCTAGAAATAAGCAGAATAGTTAGAGAGATGCTAAGCACCACCCAAGAAAAAACGGATGGTGGAATGGAAGAACAGAAAAAGAGGGGAGAATTGTTTGATGGAGAAAATAGAGAAAGCAAAGAATACGTGAAGCAGGTTCAAAGGGACTACCAGGAAACTAAAAACTCTATCGAAAACTGGCATAACAGCTTGAAAGAAACTAAGGACAGACTATCTGAACTGGAGGGCAGATTTGTAGTATGGGAGAATGAAATGAAAAACTTCTTAAAAGTAACAAACAAACAGCAGTAATACAAAGACTAGAAGATGATAAGAGGATCCATAACTTAAGAATTAAGAACATAAAAGAAGAATTAGGGACACAAACAAATGAACTACAAAAGCTACTCACAGAAATAATCCAGGAGAATTTTCCTAATTTAGCAAAAGGTAAAGATACTCAGATGTATGAGGCATACAGGACCCCAGCCACCTACAACCCAAACAGAGCAACACACAGCCATATAATAATAAAAATTCCAGAAATTCAATACAAGAACAGAATATTAAAAGCTGTCAAAGACAAGAAACAGACCACTTACAAGGGAACACCCATCAGAATTACAGCAGATTTCTCTGCACAAACCATCAAATCACGAAGAGTGTGGGGGGAAATAATTCAAGCTTTGAAAGATAATAATCTCCAGCCAAGATTGATATATCCTGCACAACTGTCCCTGGAAATTGATGGAAAAACAAGGTGCTTCCAGGATAAAGAGGAACTGGGGGAATTTGCAACCACCAATTCAACTCTACAGAGAGTATTGCAGGATATTCTAAAAAAAGAAAAATACAAAGAATCCAGAAATAGTGGTGGGGAGGCCACAATGAATGGAACAGAGAACAAAATGAAGAAGACAAACTGACAACTAATGACCGAAAAAGAGCTCAACAGAAATGAGGCAGAGAAGATTGGATAATAGGAACAGCTATTCTGGAGAAAATGACATCTTAATAGGTATTACTGATTTAGTATCATCTTGTTTTGAAGTCTCATCAAGCTTTTGTTCTTCTGTCTTCATTGGTCTAAACAGGTTGTATCTTATTGGATTTTATTATGTACGATAGTATAAGCAAAAACTTTTAAAGACAAGGAGATTATACAGAAACCATTGTTCGTTTTCTGTTGGTTGATTCTAAATACTCTAATGCTGTCATTCTCTTGAATGGTTTTACATCTTTTTGATATATTTGGTGCTACAGTATACGAAATTGTACTCAGAGATTTCAAGGAAAGAGACAATATGGTAACTACTTTTATGTCAGGATTATCTTGTGGTGAAACACTATTCTGCTTAAATGGTTATGTTTTGATCTGCGCTGTTTTGCTGTTATGCCCTCTTTTATCTCAATCTCCACTCCATTATTTACTTTTTTATTTTTATCCCTTTAATTAAGGGAAAAATAAATAAAAATAGCAGGATATATTATAGTAACCCACTTTGACTTCCCATTATCTTGATTTAAAGCCCTGTATTACTCTCACCATCTTGTTTTTGACTGATGTCCCCCTATTCTGTTTTGCTTGATAGTACCAGGTTCGAAAGTTTAGGCAACAGCTGTGAAGATAGTGAGATTCATTATGACGCCCATTCTTGATGCCTTTTATCTACTTTTGAAGACCTACAATGTCTCCAGTGTTTTGGTTTTGTCGGTTTTGTTCTTTACTGTTTTGTTCAATTTTATTATAACTAATGATATAGGCAATTCTATTAGAGATAGCGGGAGGCATTATGGTACCCATTATTGATCACCTTGTATTATGCTTTTACATTATCTATTATGTCCACCCTTTTGATTTGATTGACTCTGTTCTGTTATGTCACATTTGGTTCTACTCCCTTCCAAAAAAGTAATAAGAACTGTGGGAGCAACAAAACCCAAAATGTGTAATTGTCATTGTACAAAAGAGAGGAAAAGAAAGTGCTCTAAATGATATAACTGCATGTATATTTAAGTGTATAAGATAGAAAATGATATCACTGAGTTTTATTGGATCATTGAACAGAACTGTTTGCAGTATCATTGTTGGAATGTCCACTTTACAAGCTTTAATTTTGTGACTTGAACAATTATTTCTAAGATGACAATATGTAATCCATTAACTAGTGATTTCCTACTGTTTATTTTTTTCTGTAAATCTGTATAACTTGTACCCTTTCTCTGCTTTTTTTTCTCCTTAAATAAAATTTTAAAAAAAAGTTTTCTGATCCCTTGTTTTATTTCTGTGTAGTTATCTTTACCATTCTTGTGTATTCTTCCATTGTTTTGTCTGGGTAGGTTCTTCAGTTCTGTCTTCCACGTTCCCTCATTCTATTTGCATCTGGGTCTATTTGATTAGATTCTTAATTTCAGTTGTTTTTCAGTTCTAGAATTTCTATATACCATATTTCCTAGTTGTTAGTTTTATCTGTCAGACCTCTGTAACTCCCTGACATCTAAGGATAAATCTTTTGCAAAGTCACACTACGACTACAGAAAGAAGGGCAGTCCTTTAAAGCAAAAGTGGATTATTTATTTTCCCTTTCCAAAGAATAAGTAGTAATAGATAACCTAAATCCACAGATATTCATCATGTTTCCTTTTCTGAGTAGTCAGGTCATTCAAACTTACTGCTTTTTATAAGCAGAATTTTAAAAACTCTTCCAGGGGCTATTGTGCAGTGTGACTCCTGTTTAGTTTACTACCAGGTCAGTGGATAGAAGCAGATAAATGACCTAAAACTTGGGCAGTACCTGTTGCCTTCAGAATCCTGGATTTGTCAGCTAGTTATTTTGCCTCTTATCGTGTGCAAGGTAAAACAATTATCATTGACTTTACTTTTGTTTATTATTAGTTTTGAGTAAATACTGTCACAAGCATTATGATATAAGTACTAATAAATAAGAACATACAGGAATAACACACATTCAAAATAATAAAATAAAGGAGAAGGAATGTCAAACAAACAAACAAAACACTATGATGGCATTAAGGTGAAAAGGTTCCATAAAGTATCCAGTGAAACCTAAATTCCTATCCTGCCCTTTCTATCCATTCGCCCAGGTCTCCTCACTGGAGGCCATCACTGCTACTAGTTCCTTATGTGTTCTCATGTTAAAGTGCACATCACTGTAGCCATCCAGTCCCAACTAAGTGAGGTGGGAGGCAAAATGGAACTTTGGACTACTTGGGAACTTCTTGACCCAGAAACACAGCTTCATGAAAGACTGAATCCTGAGGCTTTAGAATACCTTCCCTCTCTCTACACCTTACCACCACTGTAAAAAAAAAAAAAAAAAAAAAAAAAGTCCTATTTATAGCAGTTCTTTGTACCCAGTACACCATGTCCAGTTCTTAAAAAAAAAAAAAAAAAAAAAAAAAAATCAAGGGCAAACTACGAGAAAGAATATAGTTTAGAGAAAGAACAAATGTCAGAAACAGACATGGATTATCAGGTAGAGAATTTAAAATACCTATGAGTAATATGCTAATGAATAAAGTAGATAGCATACAAGAACATTTGGGCAGTGTAAGCCAAGAGATGGGAATACTAAGAACCCAACAAATGCTAGAGATCAGAGGTACTGTATCTTAAATGACACAAGGTCGTGATTTCAATCCCCATACCAAAAAAAAAAAAAAAAAGTCTAGTGTTTTACCCAGAAGAGAGTAAGAAAGCCAATCAGACAAAATCAGATACCTATTCCAAAATGTTCTCTTTAGGTCAGCATTTCTTAGAAGGGCACCCCTGGCTTTTATAGGAGAATTTTTTTTGTTTGTTTTTATGAGCTGTCGGCCCAAAATACCACATTGTGTTTAGCATTCCTGACTCTCAGAAAGCAAATCATGGTGACACTCACAGTGCTACTGTCATAACCAGGACAATCCCTTTGCCCCACTCCACTCCACTGTGGACCAGGACACTGAGAGCATTGAGAGCTGTTGCACAGCTCCTAAAGCTGACTTTTCGAAAACCATTGCTTCCACTGCTAAACAAAAAATTGTTTGTAATCTTATAAAATAATGGCTTTTGTTTCTTTGTCAAAAATTTCTCAATTTATTGTTTACAAATATCTAATCTGCTTTTATATTGCCACATGAAAGACATAAGAAATCCATCATTTTGTTTCTTCAGTTTATTTCTTCGTTTAAGAATGTAAGTTATTGGGGCAGACTACATTCAAATTCCACAATTTTGGCCACTTACTAGCAGTTCCTTCTTTGGGTTTTTATATAATCTTATTCTGGGCAATTGTGCAATTGTTCTGTGCCTCTGTAAAGTGAGAATAATAATTGTATTCATTTCATAAAGTTTTTGTGCTAAGTAGTACATATAAGGCATTTGTTGTATTGCCAAGAGCATAGTAAATGTATGCAAGTATAAGCTATTATTGTATTTATAAAATGAAATTTCAGAATTAAATTTCACACAAGTAATTTAAAAATACTTCAGTTTTTTCCTTGGGCGAATTATCTTTTAAAAATTAAATTGCTTAATCAGGAAAAGCATTTTGCTATAATGTTTAGTTTAAAACTGGGCTGAAATTGTCAGAGGAGCATTCATTCAGTTTCTTTTGTTGTTGTTTGGTTAGATATGTGACAAATTCTGAGAAGAATTTACATACCACAGAAGGAGCAGTAACTAAGTGAACGAGTACATGCCCAGGGTAGTTACTGCTGTGAATGGCTGCAAAGGAACAGGCAGAAAGATGTGGAAGCAGGGAGGGGTCTGGTGTGTCCTGGGGCAGGTCAGAGTAGGGCTGATTTAAGTGAGCTGGGATAGGTGACTGGGTGGGTGCCAGAGCCTAATTAGCAGGATCTCAGGGACTCTAATGCGGCCCTAGGACTTCTGTCCCAGGGAGTTAAATTTTTTCCCCAAACTGTGGAAAAAAGGGTTTTAAACAGGAGAACTTGCTGGGTGTGACTTCATATTTGCAAAAGTTGTTTTTGTCTCTCTTTAGAAGAATGAATTGGAGAAGAGCAGGTGAATCTGGTAGAAAACAAATGTGACACTCCTGAAAAGGAATGCAAATGGAGTGAAGTGGTGGCAGTGAGACAGAAGGAAGTGGACACAGTCATGTCATGTCACTTACATTTATTCTGGAGTAAAATTGACTGGTAATGGTGATGGCTTGCATGAGAGGACCATAAAAGACAAAATAGGGCTAATGCCTAGATTTTTGAGTAGTAGGTAAATGTTTAGATTATTTTATTATGGTAGAAGATACGTTGTCATTAACACCCTTCAGATCTTCCCCACTTGCTTGGAGCACCAAACCCACTGTTCTTGCCACTTTCTGAAGCAGTTCTGCAAATCCTCCTCTGTGTCTTTATTTCCTTGTCGCTCTTACCTCAGTGTGCTGAATCAGTTCAGAACATTTGCCTTTCATGCTCATTTTGACTTTGGAGAAGAAGCAGAAGGCACACAGTGTCAGATCCAGTGAATGCAGAGGGTAAGGTGGGCTCACTTTTCTGTAGATTGGCACTGAGCAGAGGCAGTCATTGTATATTTGATCACACTTACAAAAAGACAATTTCCAGAACTGCTTCAGAAAGTAGCAAGACTGATGGGGAGTTTGAAGTGAGAGGGAGTATTTTGAGGGGGATTAATGACAGTGTTTTTTACTTTAAATTTAAACATTCACCATATATTTTGATCACACATAAGTGCCATTTTGATAGTATGTATATATTTTCTCAACTATTAACCTTTTTTAAAAATTTTGACAGTACTTTTCAAATCTGAAATTGTTAAGTATTACTTTAGAATTTTTATCTTCCTAGTTTTGATATAACAGTCAAATTGTACAGTCTTCTTAAATTTCTTCTTGTTTTCCTGTTTAGTAATGGGAACTTTCTTTGTTGATGTTTTTGATATTTAAGAACATTTTACTAGTTGATTATTACGATTAAGGATTTAAACTCAGTGATTTACCACTTGCAGTGCAGTCTCTTAAAATGAGGTCTTAGAGTGTCATCCAGCCCTGAGGAAGCCAGGAGTCTGTGAAAGCCTGTACCTGTTAGGAGGAGACCTCCTTGGTCTCTTACTTCCCCTATTCTCCCAGAGCGTGTAGGGGCGCTAGGGAGTCAGTCCCTTGGCTCACTCCCCATGAAGCATATACTCCTGTGGCTCCCCACTATGCTGTTGAACATGGACTTAAGGGTAGGAAGTCAGGCTTAGGAGATTTTATTTTCCATTACTTAAGACTAGTACACCTCCTTAATAACTGGAATTTATTACACTTTACTAAAATATGACCTCTTGTGGACAAAATGAGATCATGTATGTAAAGCAGTCTTTAATTAAGCAGACTGTTTAAATTGATGCATGTGGAATGGATTTTTACTTTTTTTCTAAGAAATAGAGACATTGGGAAGAAAAATCATTAGTGATGCATAGAGATTTTTGGCTGTTTTACACCTAAATGGGATGCCAGAACTGCATATAAAGCATAAGAACATCAAAAATATTTCTTAGGCACAGACTACTATTAAATACCCATGGATGTTTTTTATTTTCCATTACATTAAAATACAATATTCAAAGGAACTTCATTTTCTGAGCATTTAAAAATAGCGCAATCTTAAAATGAAGATATAAAATGTTATCGGCTATGTTCTTTGTACATAATTAGTATGTGCCTATGGAAGTATAATGACTTGTAACCTAAAGATATTATTCAGGATAAAAACCTCACATGGAAAAAATCAGAGCTCCAGCTGGGTGACACATTTTAGAAATGATTCAAAAATGACCCTAGCATCCAAGGCAGGCTTTTTCAGTCCCTTGGAATCCATCTTCAACCTAGGTGGATCATGAAGGCATGACTTTAAGGGTGGGAGGATCCTTTCTCAAATGATTCATTGGTTTCTTTTCTTACAGATTTGATGTGTGCTCCCCATTTCCTTCAGTGCTTGGCAGCCTGCTGTGCAAAGACGTCACCTTTTCCCTTTTTTTGAGATGGCTCAGAATTTCACAAACCTTACTTCTGACTGTCAGTATTGGCTGCAGAAGCTTTCTGCATTAGATCAGGCTTCTACTTTGGAAACCCAGAAGGACACCTGTCTGCACCTGCCTCAGTTCCAGGAGTTCCTGAGGCAGATGTATGAAGCCTTGAAGGAGATGGTAAATTAGTGATTTGTGCTATGGACCTTAGATACTCCATTAGAAAGATACACTACTCATAAATACTGCAGATAAGAGCTAATTTCCTATTCTCTGATTTATTATGACATAAACATTTCTTCTTGGCTAGTTGTCGCATGAGACTTTGTGGCCAAGCAAGTTTATTTATATATATTTTAAAGTTATTTTTCTTTTTTATTTATGTGCAGGAGATTGAACTTGGAGCCTTGTATATGTTAGGCAAGTGCAGTACAATTACACTATACCCCTTACTAGGTTGTTCTTAAATGACAGGACTTTGATACTTGTTATATAGGTAATAAGTGTGATTCTTTTCAAGGTCTTTGGGTCCCTCAGATCTTGAAAAGTTAGCTGAAATACCTCTGTGTTCCTCAACCCTGTTCTCAAGTGAGCTTTCCTAAGACATGATATGATCTATTCTTGTATTGAGATCTAACAATTAAGATGATAAAATCTGTCCCAAAAATATTTCAAGTGATATTTTTGGTAAATACTAAGATTTTTAATGTCTTTAATGACATTATATAATTTATTGTTTATAAAACTTCATGTTTTCCTTTTGATGTAATATTGCTTACTTTTGTAAATAGATGTTTTTATGGCATCATATTTTCATATAATAAGCATGTTATTTGTTTCATGTCCATTTTTAAATTTCAAAATGAAAAGCCAGATTGTCACTTAACATAGGTGTTCTCATGTTATACTTCTTTTATGTTAATCAAAGAACCAGAACGGAAATTTGAAGAATAAATTCTGTTGATGACTTCACATGTCTTTAGAAATTGGAAAAAAGATATGCTGTGTGAGAACAATCAATGCTAATTTTTACAATTTTCTGTAATAAGACTTATGTAACTTGACCTTAGTATGGTCCCAGAAAGTCTAGGAATAGCTTTGATATGGAGACAAATATGAAGAGTTTGTTGCTGCAACAGCAGGAAATGCTTATCATTTCAGTTGACCTGCACTTTATCTCAGGTGGGTCTAATTTTTGCAGTTTCATGAAAGTTCAGTTGTACAAGGCCAATTGTACAATAGCATGTGTATTTTTAAAATCTAAAGCTGTTTTCTATTTGGTTGATCTTTTTTTCTCTCAGGGTTTTAGCTTGTACAGTAGATTTCAAGGTCTTTGGGTAGATTATGGTCTTACAGTAGATTATGTGTGATGTCATTTAGCATGTAGAATTCAAAATAGTGATAAACAGAGGTATGTATCTTTATACTTTGGCAGCTTTTATTTCTTTTTGTAAGTTTCAGTTTTTGTCCTTTTAAATCTTCTTTCAAAAGAACCTTCCTGGAGTTTGGTTAGAAATGTCTCATTATGCTAGAATAAAAAATAGAATTAAACAGTTAGTAATTGTAATTTTAAATATAATAGCCTTTCCTATTAAATATGAATAAAATAAAATTAATTTTGTAACAAAATTTATTTTACCTGATTATATCATATGTCTTAGTTTTGGTAGCCTGAATAAGATGTTTGGTTGCTTGTTAAAATTTATTTGGATTTCTTACCTAATAGATTTTCTCTAATTTTTTTCCCTTTTCAAAAATATAGTCATTGCTGGGTATGGTGGCACGCATCTGTAATCCGAGTACTTGGGCAACTGAGGGAGGAAAATCACCATGAGTTCGGGGCCAATTTGGGCTACATAGTGAGTTCAAGGCTAGCCTAAACTATGTAGTGATACCCGGCCTCAGAAAACAAACAAAAATACAAACAAACAAAATTTACAACCCAATAAATGGTACATAAACTTTAAAAATACAGTCATCAAGGAGTGTTCAAGTTCCTTCAACCTACACTATCAGTTAAGGCTTTCTGAGTTGTATCTTGTCTTTTACTGATCAAAATGTAATTTTCCTTTACAGGATTCTAATACAGCCATGGAAAGATTCCCCACAATTGGTCAACTGTTGGCGAAAACTTGTTCAAATCCTTTTGTATTAGCATATGGTAAGAATCCAAAACATATCTTCTCAAAATCTACACATATGCATGTGCTCACTCATATACACACACACACACACACACACACACACACACACACACACCCATAGGAAAACGAGGCCTCTTATTATTACAGGGTGGACACTCCCAGATTACAGATTATTTATATAACAATTTTTGTCACCTCATTTCATTTTTAGCTCATTATAAAACAACTATATTATTAATACCAGATTAATTTGTTTCACAGTGTCACATTAACTCTCATATTATTTCCCATGTCATAAATCATTCTTCAGAGTCTTAAATCTGTTGTAAGTTGGCTATTATTTAGGGGTGATGTTTTGGTTTTATCCAAGGTTGAGAGAATTTGGGGACACTTTGGAGAGATTTTCCTTTACTGACTTCCTCTGCGTACCTGCCTAGCTTCATTGCTTATTTTTTTCCCCCATACCCACACCACGTGCCTTGCAGTTGGGTCCCTTTTTTTTTGGTCTTTTTTATCAGTACCAGGGATCAAACTCACGACTGCCTGCTTGCAAGGCAGGTGCTTATGCTGCTGAGCTAAATTTCCAGCCCCGCAGTTGGGTCCTGTTGCTGACAGTGCCTAAAGGCACTTGCTGGATTTGTGCAAGTGGACTCCTGAGACCATTCATTTTCCTGCTGTTCTCCTTTTTGTAATCTAAAGTTTTCCAAGGGCTCAGTTAGGGGGCCCTCCTAGTACCTGCACAGCTCCAGAGTCTCCTTTATTACAATACAGTACTTATTCCACCATCTGATGCACAGGAAGACTGAAGCCTCCAGAGAGCAGGACAGTAGGAGCTATGGCTTTTGTTTTCTGACATCATGAGCCCTGGCACAAGGTGGCATTAGGCACTCGTGGAGGAGCACAGTTGAGGTGTGAGGCCTTGGGATGACTGTATCATTAGCTAAGGTAACATTTACTTTCCGAATTTTTTAAAGTCTAAGATTATTTGTATAATTAATGACACTGGAACCAAACTAAAATGACCATTTTCCCCCCTTTTTCTAAGAGTTATGAAATTTCCCTTTCCAAGTCTGTTATTGGAGCCATGAACTAGGTTGGAGAGGAAAAATACTCTCCTTTGGGCCTGTGAACATGCGTGCCTGGGTGCTCTGCACAGGCGGCTCACTGGCTCCTCCCCACCTTCATCTGTCCCTGCCCCAGCTGGTGCCTTCTCTTCCCCTGCCCCCATGTAATGACAATGAGTGAACCATCCCAGTGGCCCACTAGGGCCACACTTACCTATCCTAAGTTTATAGATCCCAGCTAATCCAGTGTTTCTTAAACATCTTTATCCAGAAATACATATGTATTTGTAGATGTTTATTCTTACACACATGTATAAATTTACACATACCTTTACACATTCACAAGATTACATGTATTTCATGAATGCTTATTTTTATATGTGATCCATATTCACTGTGCTATTTGAAAAGCTCATGCTTATGATCCAAATCCAGTTTCACACCTGTGATACATTATGATTTAAAGTTGTATCAGTTAGGTTGATATGTTTGCTAGGAGACAGTTGTTAGTGCTGATGGGAGAAAATGGGTTTAAAAATTGATATGTGCTTTGCTTTGTGGGTGGGAATGCAGTGGTAGCTTATTATAGTTTATATTGCCCTCATTGTTAAGAAAGCCTTTGGAATCATTGTAGATTAGATTGTAGAAAGAGGCAGTCTGTCTGTCAGATGAGTTTACAGAGCCTCACTCTAGGTGCTAGGCGCCTGAGCCTCACCTTAGTGGCTTTGTTGTGAAATTCAGAGCTACTGTTTTTCGGGTCAGATACTGACATTTTCACTGTTTAGGCTCAGTTTTGTTCTTACTTGTGTTATAGAATCTCTACCTGGGTGGGTTCAGTCGTCACAAACAGGAAAAAGAGAGTGGCTCATCAAGTAGCTGTTTCCACCAAACGTTCTGCATTTTATCATGGATTTGGTTATATTTTAAATTTTAGGGTAAAGAATTATGAGCATGCAGAAGGCTTCTAATTTATAGAAATCATTTGGTATTAAGCATAATCATATTTTAAGAAAATCCTTTTTGTTAAATATCCTTGCTTGTTAAAAACAAATTTAGGACAATTAGAAAATTGAAAGAGTAAATTGAAATTATTGACTACTGACATGCCTGTAGTAGTTACATTGCTTTAAAAAGGTTGAATTTACTAATGGTTTGAAATGTGAAATAAAAATCTGATCTTGAGAAAACCCAGTTCTTTCATTTCTTTCCATCATTCTCCTTTGGCTTTAAAAACTGCTGCTGTTACAAAAAAGGAATTGGTCACACTAGGGCTGAGTGTAAGTGATCTTGAACCCACAATAAGAAAAAACCCACAAAGTTAAGTTTCACACATGGTCCTGGATGCTTGTTCTGTGAACTTAGTAGTTTGAGTATTTTTCTTAAATATGTTTTAGAAGTTTTCATATAGATTATCTGCTTTTCTATTTGATAAAACCTACTACACATCTTAGTTTTCCTTTTACAGATGAAAGCCAAAAGTTTCTGATACAGTGCTTGTGTTGCCTGATTAACAAAGAACCACAGAATTCTGGAGATTCAAAACTTAATTCCTGGATACGGGTAAGAGAGTAAATCTTGCTCTATACTGCTTTCAATTAAATTGATTAAAGTTGTTATTGCCTTTTCTTTTCTTATTTTTTGGTCCAGTTCTATGATGTTTTAAAATGTTTTTCAGGTATACCATCACTGTTAACATTGTCTTACTTGCTGGGGATTTAGCTCAGTAGTGTAAGCGCTTGCTTGGCAAGTGCAAAGTTGTGAGTTCGATCCCCGGTACAAAAACAGAACAAACCAAAAAACATTGTCTTACACAGTGGAAGCGTATCCAAGGGATTGCAGTTTTGCTTGAGTATGAATTCCAAATGATAGTGATCCTTAATGTAAACTTTGCCATGCTGACAAGATCTAATGTTGAGCAGTTTCTTTGTTTGTTTTTGTTTTTTTGGTACTGGAAATCAAACTCAGGGCCTCATGCTCACCAGTAGGCTGTGTGCCACTGAGCTATATCCCCAGTCCTGTTGACTAATTTTAAAAGGCCACTTTCTGATAACTGAAAGTATATACTCCATTTTTTTCTAGCAATTGCTATAGTTTGGAAAACAATCGATCTTTACTAGCCTTTTAAAAATCCTTATATAATTCCTCTCCAAGTATTCTCTGTGTCTCTCAGTTTATTCTGTACTGAGTCTAAAATTCAGAGCTACCCAAAGAGCAGCAGTCTTCATTTTGCATCCTGAAGTTGATACCTGTGCCAGTCTACTCACAGATAAATACCTGGTGCCACTTGATCACTACTGCTCACACTGTCTAATCTTTATCTGTGGCACTAGTCTGGAGCTGACAGCTTCCTCATTCCCCTTTCTGTTTCTGCTTCTTCTGGAAGGCAGGGCAGGGCACCTGCCTGTCTCCAGCAGCATGTTGCCTTTTCTTTTACCCTACATTCCTGCTGCTGCCACTCCAGGCTTGCCAACAGAAGGTTGAGAATGGACAGTAGTTGGAAATCTAGTCGTGGAAACCCACCTCAAGCCTGGAGTTGGTGGCTGCAGGACAGTGGGGTGGCAGAAAAGACTAGACAGCCTGCTGGAGGCAGGCTCTGCTTATTATGCACATGATTCTGATTAGTTTCTTAGAATTACACAGGTTACCCAGCCTCTGCTCACAGTTGTGTCCATTGATCTGTATACATCCATTGCATTTTATGACTCCTTTGTTTTAAACAAAATTGCTAACAGAGATGACACACACATATTTGTATTTTTCCATTAAACTGAAAGAAGGGACATGAAAAGTGAACAGTATTGAGCACTGGAAGGAAAGACATAAAATGGAAGGAAAATTAATGTGAAAGGATGAAGATAAGTAGGATTAGAATAAAAGGAATATGTAAAAACAAGGCTTTAGAAGTAGAATAAATTTATCTTTAACTTTTTAATTATTACTTTTATTGAATATTTAATATTTAAAGACTGTTCAGCATATAATTTTGTGTTAGCATTATTTGAATGATTTGGTTAATTTTCTTCATTTAGCTCATGACTTTACTAGCCTATTTTTACATTTCTAACTTCATTTTTGTTGTGGTTTTCTCTTGATTAATATTGTATTTACTTACTAATAGATACTTAAAAGTAGCACAGGGTGGTAAAATTAAAAACTCAATTCCTATTTCTTGGGAATTTACAGACTGGTAACCAGATCACACAAGGGCAGTGTGGCTGGGAAAGCTATGTAGTTATGATAATGACACAGGGAAACTTCCTCAGACATGGTACTTGAACATAATTTCCGGGGGAAAGTGACATACAGAGTTCAGAATGGCCTCCAACTCACGGTGATGCTCTTGCCTTAGCATGCTGGGATTACAGGTGTGCCCCACCATGCTTGGCTAGAATGTTCTAACTATAATAACAAAATCTTAGGTCAGTCAGTCTGTGTTCCTGGAGAATTGTAAGTATGATTAAAATGGAGTAAAACCCAATAATTTCTCCTATAGAGTATAAAATTGAAAAACATGTAGATGAATTATTAAATTTCAAAATGTTAGCCTGAGTTGTATTTTAGCACATAGAAGAATTGGTTTGTGCTTGACATATGTTAGCAAATATTGTGTTGGAAATATGTTAAAAATTTCTGGGGGGGTTTGGTCATCAACTAACATGCATCAACTAACATGGCCGCAGTGGCTATTCCCTTAGTGACTACTTAAAATCACAGGACTCACTCATACCTTTTCAAAATGTTTGGTTCTTGAAAAACTTACCTTTATTGGTCAGTCTAATAAAAGGATACTTTTTGAGCATCTACTTACTGTTTTCCAAGTACTAACTATAATATAGGTAGGGATACAGCATTAGATCTTATTGTAATCAGGATTTGAAAGGGAATAGAGTTAATATAGGACTTGTAATTCATTGGGTTATTTTATAGTATTCACCCAAAAAGTCAAATGCAGAAGAATGTGAGAGATCTATTCTTGCACTAGATACTCAAAGAATCCCTGAAGGCCTAGATCCCAAGGCAGTGTCCTATACCAGTCCAACTGGGAGGCCTAAAGCCCATAACAATGTCTGATACAAGTCTGTATCAAGTATCTGCACTGGAAAGGCAAGTGGTGGAGGCTAGAATGTCTGTGCCAGTAGGCTGAGGGATCTGCCTACTGGAGCCAGGAAAGTAGGACCAGAACTCCCCCAAAGAGCACTTCAGCCATCCTCAGTGACAGAACCCAAGCTCCTACAATGATGAGAAAAGCTGAGTTCTTATCAGAAATACCAGGGTGACAGGCTTCTCCAGGAGAGTCAACAGCATACCATCTTCCCCTTCAGTTTTCCCTTTAAGCTAATGGCAACAATCCTTAGGTGGGCCTTCCACCTCCAGAACAACAGTGATTCAGTTCAGCTGGGTGTTACAAATTGACCTTTAGTTAATCCACCACGAGCCTAAAAAGGGTCTGTTCTTAGAGTTTGTAATTTTAATTGGAGATTTTCAGATCTTGCTTAACTTCTCTGGGTAAGACAATAGCACTATTATTTTTTATTTTGATAAGAAAACAGAGTTCTAGTCTATCTATATTACCTTTCAGCATGCAGTGTTCAAAGCAATATCCAAATGTTTTCACTTCTTTGCTGTCTTCTTTTTAAAAAATTTAAATTACAAAATCTAACAAACATGCAGAAAAGCACACCAAATATAAATGTCAAGCTTAACAAATTGTGAATACCAGCAAGGTCAAGAGCTAGAACAGAATATAGTCTGGCTCCTAGATGTTCCCTGTCCTGTTTCCTGCACCCCTTCCTGCTTATGTACCTGTTGATTCCCCTACCGCAGTAAACACTAGCCTAACATTACATCGCTCAATGTTTTTACCACTTAGTTATGCAGTTTGGTCTATTTTTAAAATCTTGATTTGTTAATTTTTTAAATTGCTTTACAATATTCCATTTTATTAATATACTATAACTTATCTGTCCTACCTTTAATTGTAATTTTTCTTTTTCTTTTGGGAAAATTAAAAACAGTGTTGCTGTGAACATTCTCGCAAACATCCAGGGTTCAAAGCATGTGTTTTATTCAGAAGTGAAACTGCTTCTGTATAGGCTTATCTTTATTAGCTTATATGGATTTTTTCCATAGTGGTGGTACTATTATGTTCCATCATCAATGGGTGAGGGTTCTCTGCATTCAGACTTCAGTTACCGTCTGATGGGTGTTTGTGGCAGTATGTCTTATGGTTTTAGTTTGTATTTTCCTGTAGTTGAGCATTTATTTTGCCAAAGTCTTGTTCTATTGCTTACTATTGTTCTGTTGTCATTTTTCTTACTGATTTGTAGAAATTCTTTTTATATGATGAATATGGATACTTTTTAAAGAAATTATATGCATTGTAACTATTTTCTTCATTTTGTGATTTCCATTCTGTGATTTCTTTATTATTCCTAAAAGAAAACATATTTTTAACTTTAGTCAGATTTATCAGTCTTTCTCTTTGAGGTTAATTATAGTTTATTTTAAAAATTCTCAGGTCAGTCATAAAGACCTTCCATATCATTGTCTAAAAGCATGTTGGTTTGCCTTTCCTATATATATCTGTGCTCTGTTTATAACCATGCTTCTTTTGGATGAGGGGGTCAAAGGTAGGAGTTGGTTTTTATCTTTTCTACATGGTTATTTCATTGCCCAGCACCACTCTTGAACAATTCTGTCTCCTGTGCTACCTTTATCATGAATCAAGTATCTTTATGTGTAAGTGAACTCTTAAATTTGTCCATTGGTCTCATGTTGGTTAGTTTTATGGGTCCACTTGACTAGACTGTTAAGTGCCCAGATATTTGATTAAAATATTTTCTGGTGGTGGTGGTGGTAGTTGTCAGTCATCATCATCATTGTCATCATCGTCATCATCTTCTTTTTTTTTAACTAGGACTGAACTCAGGACCTTGTGCTTACCAGGCAGGAGCCATGTCACTGAGCTACACCCCCAGCTCCTATTCTTATTGTTTTTAGAGCTTGTTTTTGGATGACATTTGGTAGACAGAATAAAGCAGGTGACCTTCCCTAATATGGGTGGCCTTGTTAACCAGTTGAATTTCATTAGTTTGGTAAGAATCTCAATGACCACTATATTCTTAGGGAAAAATTGATTTTTAGAATCTTTATTTGCTATTAGCAAACTGAACAGTATCAAGTATAGTATAAATTTTTGAATGAATGAGGTATTGAAAGATAGGTGACAAACTGAGTTGTAAGCCTGGTTGGTTTAGGAGCCACCTGGGGGATTAGTAAAGCCAACTTCTGGGTATGGCTGGGTGCGTCATGGAGGTGTGACCTTGAGTTCTGTATCTAGTCCTTGGCTCCTTCTGTTATAGGCCTACTCTGCTTTGCTTGCTGACTACCATCAGCTGTGCAGCTCTGTTCAGCCAGGCCCCTCTGCCATGATGTTTCTGCCTCCGAACCAGCTGATCATGGACTAAACCCTCTGAACCTGTGATCCAAAATAAACCTCTTCTCTGTTAAGTTTTGAATGTCAGGTTTTGGTTTGTTTTTCTAACAATACAAAAATAATACAGTATATAAATTCATTATTTCAGATAGTCTTCCTGATAAGTTGGAGAATTTTTCGCCATATTTTTATTAGCTTACCCTTTGAATGAGGCTGATAAATAGCTCATAGGAGAGACAGGAGTACCAGCATTCCCTAGTTGTTCAGTAATTCTAAAATATTAGTTTTAACCTCAGACTTCTTTGCAGGGGTCTTTTTAAGTGAGTATTCAATAATACTAAAATACTATTCCCTAATTGTTTAATAATACTAAGGTAATGTTATTATTTTTAACCTCAGACTTCTTTGTAGGGATCTTTTAAAGTTGGGTATCAATGTGATACTATTTTACTTAACTATTTCATTTAATTATTTTAGTGTTGATCCATTTATCAAATACTACTAATGTTTAAATTCTTCTTATAGTAGTTCTAATATTATCTTCATGGATGGATTACCTTATGTCCTGCCTGGAGTACATATCCCCAGTTTTCTTAGCCATTGGTCATTTTGTTAAAATTCTGTGCAACCTTGGTATGTGCAGTTTCTTTCATTCCTTTCTCAATCCTAATATCTTCACGTGTTCCATTCTTTGTACCCCATACACCATAGTCATCCCACATACTAAGATCTTTACTGAGTACAGACATGCCCAATGTATTCACAGACTTGTAGTTTACATAAATTTCCATTCCTTTCCTTGAAATGCTTTTCTACCCTTGCTAATCTGGCCCAGTTGGGATATGGAAACCTAGATAAAAAATTACAGTCCAAGTTTCAATAGTAGTTTTAAAAAATAGAAAGCTTATGAAGAGTAATGAATAAAAAAACAGTAGAGACAAGATAAGATTCAAGGTTGAGGCCTTAGATTTTGGTGATTCCTCTTCTGCAGTTCACTCTGTTTTTGTTTTATTTTTAAAATAACAAACATAGTGCTAATATCTTTTTCTGCCTGTATTCTATTTGCTTGACTTCCTATAACCACATGGGGTTTTTTTGTTGTTTTTATTTATTTTTTGCAAGGTTGATGGTTGAAATTTTGCATTTACATATGTACTGGTGTTTATGCATTGTTTTTCTAAGTCTCCATCTCCCCTCCTTCTCCACCTTCTTAACAGTACCCTAAATTTCCCAGCAGTGCATTATTTTTAATGAGTAGTTGTTCCTATTTGGCTTAGCTAGTACAACCTCTCTATTCCACTGCCAGTGGTGCTTGGTTAGGATAGATACATAGCCCAAAGTGGGCCAGTTAAGGCCAACGAATGTCCTAGTCATTTTTCATTGCTGGGACACAATACTTGCCATCCACAATTTAAGGGGGAAAATTGGCTCACAGATTTCAGTCCATAGCTGGCTGGCTCCCAAGGCAGGGTGGCATGGTAGTAAGGCATGGCAGAAGAGAGCTGCTCAAGCATGGCAGATGAGAAGCATAGAAAGACAGAGGAGACAAAGGAAGTAGAGAAAGACAAAAAAACAAAGGAAGCCAGGAAGGGAAATATAAATTTGCAGATCATGCTCACAGTTGACCCACCACTTCTGACCAGGTGTACCTTCTAACAGGCCCCATAATCAATCACTTTTTAAAAGCCTCATGAGCCATTGGGCTCATGAGGTTCTGGGATAGGGGAGCAACTAGATATAAAGTATAGCATTCCATCCCTGGCCCCTAGAGGACTCATGTACATCTGTTATACAAAATACATTTAGTCCATATCTAAGAGTTGTGGAAGTCTTAATGGTTCCAGTATTGCTGAGAAATCCAAGACCAGAGTCTCCTGAGGCTTAAGGCAAACTCTCATCTGTGAAGCCCTATAAAGATCACTGCTGAAATACAGTGGCATATGGTAAATATTCCCATTCCAAAAGGGAAGAGCAGGAGGATAGAAACCAGTGGTACCAAAGCAAGACTGAAACCCAAGACGACAAACATTAAATCCCATAGTTACAAAAGGAAATTGCCCCTCTGCACTGTGCAAAGAGGAAACCGCCTCCATGGGGTGTTTGCCCTTGCCCCTCTCTACACATGAATTGTGTTTCCTGGCTATACTACCCACCAACTCCAAGCCAGTGCTGAATTTTGTTTCTCCCTCATCACTGGCCATATATATAATACATCTTCTTTTTTTTTTAAATCTCCTTTCCTCCTCCTCCCCTCCATCCATCTCTTGAGCCTTTTTCTTTTCTCTATTCTCTGTTTTACAAATTTGTAATACATAATATTTATATTCTTTATGTGGAGTTGGTACTGGTACATAACATATCTTAATTCCTTTTTTCATCCTCTTTTTCTTCCCTTCTTCTTCCTTCCATCTCTTGATCCCCTTTCCCGTTGAGAAAATTCTATTTCCCTACCCTCTATTATCTATTTTTTATTTTGCTGTTATTTTTATTTTAGATTTCTCATATAAGAGAAGCCATGCAGTATTTAAGCTTATGTTTCTGACTTATTTCAGTTAACATTGTGGCCTCAAGGTGTATCCATTTTCCTACAAATAACTTGTTTATTTTTCTTTATGGCAGATAGTACCCTATTATGCATAAATATTACATTTTCTTTAACCTATATGTTGATGGATATATAGGCTGCTTCCAACATTTAGCTGTTACAAATTGTGCAGCTACAAACAAGTGTATTCATATCTCACTATAATGTGATGTCTTCAACTCTTTCAGTAAGATACATAGAAAAGGAATAGCAGAGTCAATTGGAATTTCTAGTTTCAGTTTTGATAAAAGCCACTTATAACAAACATATTGCCAATATCGTATTAAATGAAAAAATTAAAGTTTTTCCTCTTAAAATCAGGAACAAGACAAAAATGTTCATTATTGTTCAACACAGTTCTTGAAATGTTAGAGCAGTCAGGCCCGAGAAAGAAAGGAAAGGGTATGTGAATGACAGGTAGAATTCAAAATATTATTTGCAGATGATGTGATCCTCTGCATAGAAACCCAAAATATTCCATTAAATGTCTCCTGGAATTGATAACCAAATTCACCAACAGAGCAGGATACAAAATCAAACAAAATTGCTAGCTTTCCTTACACCAATAATAAACTCATTGAGAAAGAAATTAGGAAAACAATACCATTTACAATAATACTAAGAAAAAATAAATACTTAAGAATTAACCTAACCAAGGAAGTGAAAGAGCTCTACAATATATAGTATTCCGAAAAAGGAAATCAGAGAGGACATCAGATTATGAAAAGATATCCCCTATTCCTGGATAGGCAGGGCCAATATAATCAAAATAGTCATGATTCCTGATCTTATATAGTTTTTTTTTCTTATATACAGTTTTAATGTAATCCCATTTAAAATACAACATTCCTCACAGAACTAGAGAATACAGTCTTGAAATTCATGTGGCTCCTCAGAAGACCCAAAATAGTAAAAAGCAATCTTAGGGTAACATAAAATAAAGCAGAAGATATTACAATTCTGGGTTTGAAGTTGTAATACAAAGGTACAGTGATTAAAAACAGCATGATACTGGCACAGAATCAGACATGTACATCAGTGGAACAGAACTGAGGATGTAGAAGCTACCCCCAGTAATGCAGCTATGTGATCTTTGACAAGTGCCAAAAAATAAACTGGTGCCTCTTAAATAAATGGTGATGTGAAAATTGGCTGCCCACATGCAGAATGTTGAATTTAGACCCATATCTCTTTCCATATACTACAGTAAAATAAAAATGGATCAAATATCTGAAAGCACAAATATTTAATCTGCTGAAAGATAAAAATGGGTAAAATGCCTGAAAATATTGGACATACACAAGGACTTTCTGGACACAACCCCAGTGGCACAAGAAATAGTACCAAGAATCCACAGATGTAAACATGTCAAATTAAAAAGCTTATGCACAGTGCTCTCTGAAGGCCGGGAGACATTTACCTACTCCAGTGGAAGAGAGTGATGCTAAAGAATCAAAATATTCAGGAGCATTGAGTGTAGTGGCAACAGCAGGAAAGGAGAAAAGAGGAGAGTAGTAACAAAAGAACAGGAGGAGGACCTAGAGATAAGGAAGAAGAGAATTAACCAGAGGTTAAGGAACAGAGCCCCACAGGAGATGATGAAATTAGTCTCTGTGTGTCAGTGGGGGAAATTATGAGTCCGAATGACACTTTCAGAACTAGAATATCTCAGTATGGTTAATACGGTACTAGGTTCACTGGCTGAACTTCCTAGCCGAAGTAGACTTTGAAAGTTGGAACTTAATGACAATGCAATTTCTGAAGGTTTAGAAATTTTATCAGCAAAAAAATGTCCTCAGTCTGAGTGGAAGCAGAATCTGAGTACAGTAGAAGCTCTGCAAAATCAAACGTTTTAAAGTCTTGATTTATTTGACTGAGATCACAAACTTGGGCAGTACTGAGAAAGTGTTTCTGAACTGCTGTAGCAAATTACTTGTACTTAAATGATCATCAAGATAACAAAGCACGAGACTTAGAGGATGATGAGGATGAAGATGCAGATAAAGATGGTGAAGATGAAACTGAAGGATTGGAATAGGAAAATGAGGATGAGCAGGAAGATGAAGCAGACTTAAAATTGGGAGATGGAGAGGTGGGCTTCCCATACTTAATGAAAAATGAAATTCAGGATGCGGAAGATGATGATGATGACTGTGTGGAAGAAGGAGAAGAGATAGAGAAGGTCTCTGTGGGGAGGAGAGGAAATGAGATGCTGAAGATGACAGGAAGAACATAACTAGATCATTCCAAGACCGTATTCCTTAATGTTCCAGGGTGTGTAATAGAGTGAGCTCATTTTTGTTTTTGTATGATAGCTGTTCCCTATAGAAGATAATGTGTAACTTTTCAAAGGAAAAGTGTGGTTTTACTATTTTTGCCTTATTCCAGTTAAGATTTACTAGTCCGTTAATGATCCGATTATATGTAGAGAAAAATTTTCATTGGCCTCCACCATTGTGAAATTCTTTAGCTATTTAGAGTCTTAATTTTTCTAATTCAAGCACATTGTGGGAATAATTTTCAGCCTATGTTTAACATCTCTGGACATTAAACAAAGGCAAATTAAAACCACTGAAATTTCGACTTGCTCCAAAAAAGAATGACTACATCAAGAAATCAAATACTAACATTATGAAACTGTGAGAAAAAAGGAAGTCTGCATTGTTGGTGTAAACCAGTATAACTACTGTGGAAATCATTATGCACATTCTGTTTTCTTTTTTTAAATTTTATTTTTAAAGAGAAACGGATCAGAATTTTGAAATAAGATAATAGACTGATGGTTAATACATTGCATATTATGTTCAAAGTAGTTGCTCAGAGTTCAAATTTCAGGTATGGAAAATTGACCAAACAATATTAGCACAAACCTTTCTTTTCAATGAACTAAGAAGAATAAATCGTATATCTTTACTACTGTATATTTTTTCTTTTGCCTTTCTTTTTTTCTCCTTTCCCTATACCAGTTTCTCTTTCCTTTTGAAAGTTTTTTTTCCCATTTCACAGTATACAATTGTACAGTTTGGATCTTATGTATTCTTTCACCCTCTCACACTAAGGAGGTGGAATGATGTTTGCACAAGAGTTTGGTTTTTTAATGCATATTCTTAAAATTCTGAAACTAGAGCTTTCTGCAGTGGCAATAACTTAACCAATGAGGTTTGTCCCAAATGCTATTATTGCTAATTGGAAACTTTTCCATGTGCTCTATCATGACAACTTGATATGTAGTTGGCATTGGCAACTTTTCACAGTCTCTATGGGAACTGAATTTTAAAAAACCTAAAACTAAAAATTCTGTTTGACTTAGCTATTCTCCTTTTGGGTATCTTCCTAAAAGATTTAAAGACATCATATAGTGATACATGCATAGTCAAATTTAGCTGCACAGTTCATAATAGGTAGATCTTTGAGGCAGCCTATTCAATCATGAATAGATGAATGGGTAAAGAAAATGTGGTATTTATACATAGTGAAATACTGTCATAAAGCAGGATAAGCTTGAGCCATTTATAGGAAAATGGATCCACCTTAAGATCAAAATGTTGTGAACTAAATCAGATACACAAGCTTAAATATCAAATGGTTTAACTTATATAAACAATCCCAAAATATAAATAAAATGCAAAATAAAAGATAGATAATAGGGAGTAGGGACATAGATCTTCTTTAGATGAGAAAAGGATAAAGATATGGAGGAAAGGAAGAGGAGGGAAGAAAAAGGGGATAAAAATAATTGAAATGTGTTATGTGCATGTGCCAACTTCCCACAATGCACCTAATCACTACTAGTAAACATTTCCTAGTAAAATCAATAAATCTCATAGTTCCATCTCTAGCACCTGGACAAGTTCTGAGAAAATGTGAACCCCAAAGTGCTTGAGTGGGTACACTGCTGTGGCATTGCCAGTGTTTATATCCCTCATGGCCTCTCTTTCACTGCCTTTACTCATTTCTTGCAGCTTTCCTCAGACATTCCTCATTCCAAGTTTCTCTAATTCCTGGGTTCTCCATTTCATTTTTTATTTCACTTTCACAGTTTCACATACTGCTGTCAGGTTCACATTTCTTCACCTCCCAGGTATTCATCTGAATTCGGATAGAAGGCTTTCGCACCGCAGCTCTCTTGCATTCTGTATAACTAGTGCCACCCGGATGATGCCAACGTCTGCAACCAGCAGTAGCCTGGCTCCCTTTTATGGGGACTGCAGAGGAGTACGTATTCTTGGATTACTCAGCACTGCGACCTAAATCCTGGGGAACAAATTTCCAAGGTAGCCATTCAGAGCAGAGTGCCATGGGGTCTCTTTTCAAAGCAATGCTTTTCTACTTTGGGAACTCTGAGTCTTGGAAGGGTGGGGCCTTACTAGTTCCTCATGTGCTCATAAACCATTTTCCCTCTTATCCCAATCCAAAGTAGTTAGCTTTTTTGATAATCTTTTCAGCAAGAAATGTCTCCTCTGCCCCAACTTTTGGGCCTCAATTTTAACTTACTTTTTCTTCTAACCAAACTCAAGAGTTTAAATCATTCAGCTGTGCTGTTTGTCTTGACTCTCAATCTAGAGCTGTCTAAAGCCCCCCTACAATATTTGTTCCACATCTTCAACATTAGACTACCTCAAAATATCCTCTACCAAATTAATTAGTGCACTGCCTTTAGTCCCCTCCTCAGGAGCAAAATATAGACAAGTTGTCTGACAGAGCAGAACACACACAGCACGGAGTCAAATTGCCAGTGCAGTTTTTTAAAAAAAATTTTATTTAAGGAGAAAAAAAAGCAGAGAAAGGGTACAAGTTATACAGATTTACAGAAAAAATAAACAGTAGGAAATCACCAGTTAATGGATTACATATTGTCATCTTAGAAATAATTGTTCAAGTCACAAAATTAAAGCTTGTAAAGTGGACATTCCAACAATGATACTGCAAACAGTTCTGTTCAATGATCCAATAAAATTCTGTGATATCATTTTCTATCTTATACATGCAGTTATATAGTTTAGAGCACTTTCTTTTCCTCTCTTTTGTACAATGACTATTACACATTTTGGGTTTCATTGCTCCCACGGTTCTTATTGCTTTTTTGGAAGAGAGTAAAACCAAATGAGACATAACAGAGCAGAATCGGTCAAGTCAAAAGGGTGGACATAATAGATAATATAAAAACATAATACAAGGTGATCAACAATGGTTACCATAATGCCTCCCGCTATCTCTAATAGAATTGCCTATATCATCAGTTATAATAAAATTGAACAAAACAGTAAAGAACAAAACCGACAAAACCAAAACATTGGAGACATTATAGGTCTTCAAAAGTAGATAGTAGTCAACGAGAATGGGCGTCATAATGAATTTCACTATCTTC
The DNA here is from genome assembly GCF_034190915.1 of Cavia porcellus. NCBI lineage: Eukaryota > Metazoa > Chordata > Mammalia > Rodentia > Caviidae > Cavia > Cavia porcellus. Next base: position 21,978,718 of record NW_026947500.1, read on the forward strand.
ACAGCTGTTGCTTAAACTTTCGAACCTGGTACTATCAAGCAAAACAGAATAGGGGGACATCAGTCAAAAACAAGATGGTGAGAGTAATACAGGGCTTTAAATCAAGATAATGGAAAGTCAAAGTGGGTTACTATAATATATCCTGCTATTTTTTATTTATTTTTCCCTTAATTAAAGGGATAAAAATAAAAAAGTAAATAATGGAGTGGAGATTGAGATAAAAGAGGGCATAACAGCGAATCAGCGCAGATCAAAACATAACCATTTAAGCAGAATAGTGTTTCACCACAAGATAATCCTGACATAAAAGTAGTTACCATATTGTCTCTTTCCTTGAAATCTTTGAGTATAACTTCGTATACTGTAGCATCAAATATATCAAAACAATGTAAAACCATTCAAGAGAATGACAGCATTACGGGGTATTTAGAATCAAGTAACAGAAAACGAACAGTGGTTTCTGTATAATCTCCTTGTCTTTAAAAGTTTTTGCTTATACTATCATACATAATAAAATCCAATAAGATACAACCTGTTTAGACCAATGGAGACAGAAGAACAAAAGCTTGATGAGACTTCAAAACAAGATGATACTAAATCAGTAATACCTATTAAGACGTCATTTTCTCCAGAATAGCTGTTCCTATCATCCAATCTTCTCTGCCTCATTTCTGTTGAGCTCTTTTTCTGTCATTAGTTGTCAGTTTGTCTTCTTCATTTTGTTTTCTGCTCCATTCATTGTGGCCTCTCTGCCACTATTTCTGGATTCTTTGTATTTTTCTTTTTTTAGAATATCCTGCAATACTCTCTGTAGAGTTGAATTGGTTCTTCTTTATCCTGGAAGCACCTTGTTTTTCCATCAATTTCCAGGGATAGTTGTGCAGGATATATCAATCTTGGCTGGAGATTATTATCTTTCAAAGCTTGAATTATTTCCCCCCACGCTCTTCGTGATTTGATGGTTTGTGCAGAGAAATCTGCTGTAATTCTGATGGGTGTTCCCTTGTAAGTGGTCTGTTTCTTGTCTCTGACAGCTTTTAATATTCTGTTTTTGTATTGAATTTCTGGAATTTTTATTATTATATGGCTGAGTGTTGCTCTGTTTGGATTGTAGGTGGCTGGGGTCCTGTATGCTTCATACAAATGAGTATCTTTACCTTTTGCTAAATTAGGAAAATTCTCCTGGATTATTTCTGTGAGTAGCTTTTGTAGTTCATTTGTTTGTGTCCCTACTTCTTCTTTTATGTTCTTAATTCTTAAGTTATGGATCCTCTTATCATCTTCTAGTCTTTGTATTATTGCTGTTTGTTTCTTTGTTACTTTTAAGAAGTTTTTCATTTCATTCTCCCATATTACAAATCTGCCCTCCAGTTCAGATAGTCTGTCCTTAGTTTCTTTCAAGCTGTTATGCCAGTTTTCGATAGAGTTTTTAGTTTCCTGGTAGTCTCTTTGAACCTGCTTCACGTATTCTATGCTTTCTCTATTTTCTCCATCAAACAATTCTCCCCTCTTTTTCTGTTCTTCCATTCCACCATCTGTTTTTTCTTGGGTGGTACTTAGCATTTCTGTAACTATTCTGCTTATTTCTAGCTTCAGGTCATTAATAACTTCATTCCTGAACTGATCTATGAGGCTCTCTAGATGGCGCTTTATGTCTATTGGTGCGGTGTCTGCTATTGCCTATTTCTCAGGATTGGGGGCCGAAGGGCTTTTCTTGTTGCTCCCTCTTCCCATATTCTTTGTTCCTTATATATGCAAGCGTATATAGGAGGCCCAGCTTCCTTCCCTGTCAGCCACAGTCTGATTGAATTGTGCTGGCTAGGTGTTCCTGCCCACCGCAGCACACCAAGAAGTTGCAGACCAGGCAGCCTATGCGGGGCCCGCCCCTCCAGGTCACCCTCAGGCTCTGGGATGTGGGTTGTGCTAGCCCACTGGGTCTCAGCCAGCAGTGTCACGTAGGCTAGGCACTTCTCACCAATCCCACTTGAGAGGGGGATACGTGGCTGAAGTCGCTGCAGCGCCCTGTTCCCGCAAGTCTTCCCAGTCCCAGAATGTCCTCTGTTGGAGTCTCCTAAACTGTGGAAGAGTGTCAGTTTCTCTCACTCACCTCACCACAAGTCAATGCACAGCTCCCCGCCTGTCCTGTTTTCAACTCTGTTCGCCGATTCCCGTTCTCAGAGCTTCTGCGCGTCTCTCTCCCTGCCAAGCCGATGTAGACGCAGCCGCCGCGCGGCGGGAAACCCAAATCGCGGCTTCCAATGCCACGGTCTCCGGCTTCCACCCTGAGGCTTTTCTGTTCCTGTTATAGCACCAGGATTGCATTCCAAGTTGGTTTCTCTCAGCCCAGTTCGTTCTTGGGTCAGCAGGGCATATCTCCACTTGCTTATGATTCCTTACTCCGCACATTCCTGAATTCTAAGCTGGTTCTTTCAGAGAGCCTCCATAGCTGCTGCTATCTGTCCGCCATGTTCTCCCGGAAGTCCTCGCCAGTGCAGTTTTAAAGTCTCTTGAGCTTAGCCTTTACCTTCTGCATTTCTATCAACATTATGATCTTGTGGGCCTACACCAGAATTGCCTTCCCAGCAACTTTAGTTTATAGCATTCTAGCACTGCTTCTCCAGCTAACATCTTTAAACATTACCCGGCTTCTGAACCACATGGTCTGGCAGTGTCACAGCAAGGGACCCCTCTCTTCTGGTACCAAAATCTGTAGTTACTTTCCTGTGGCAGAGACACAATACCTGACACCCACAATTTACAAAGGAAAGGTTTTTGGTTGTTCGTTTTGTTATTTTGTCTTTTTGAGACAAGGTTTTGTTACGTCATTCAGGCTGGCATTGAACTCACTTTGTAGCCTACGCAAACCTTGAACTCACAACGATCCTCCAGTTTGAGCCTTCTGAGTGGTAGGATTACAAGGGTGTGCCACCATGACCAGTAGGAAAGGTTTATTTTTGTTCACAGTTCCTCAAGGTTTTAGTTCATAGTCAGTTGGTACCAAGGCAGGATGGCATGGCACAGGAAAAGCTACACACAGTATGGTGGACTTTATGCAGAGAGAGACAAGTGAGGAGCTGGGAAGGGAGATGTAAACTTCCAGGTCATGCCCACAGTGACCTACCTCTTCCAACTAGTCTCCACTTCCTAACAGCAAGTTGGTGTTAACCCCCTATAAGCCACTTACCTTTAAAATGCCCCATGTTTGTGCTAATGAAGCTTTGGAGAGACGTCCAGTTATAAGCTATGATCAGGAAGATATGGTCATATACCTTTTGTTTGATATGCCCTATATCTTTTGTTTGCACTACTAGGAGAGTAGGCTGTGTCTTTCCTAATGAGCATGAAGTAAACTGCACATAGTACCTGAAGCTGCCATCAGTCCTTATGAGATCCTGAAATCAGACCCTCCCTGGGAAGGGAGTTAGTCCTGAGAAAGAAAGAAAACAGGTCATATTTGCGTTATGTGAACTCTAGGTAAAGCTTCTCTTGGACTTAATTCTGTAATATGCTTCTTTTTCTGCTTTAGCTGGTTTGGTTCAGTATTTTGTTACTTATAACCAAAAGCATCTTGAGACAATATACTTGTTTTGAGGCTGATTATACTATTTTTGAAGAGTTTTAAAAGTCAAGGATACATTAGAGCAACTGCAAAAAAAATCTTATTAATTCAAAAGTTATGAGAAATAGTGAATTTTGCAGAGTAATTATACTTTTTATAAGAGTTTCTTTGATTCATAGCTTTATAGTTGTTTTTCCTACCTCCACTCATTATAGATGATAGATTTATGAAATCTTTCTACTCAGTCTCTCAGTCTGTTTCACTCTTTGGAACATTCCTAAAACAAGATTTTAAGTTTGTCACCTCATACTCATTTCCATGATGGCAGACAAAAATGTTCTAAACCCAGTAACTGAATGTCAACACAAAATCTCACCAAAAAGGAGACTGGCTTGCAAGGGACACCTTTATTCTGTGTAATAGAATACTGAATAATAAAGAACAGGCAAATTTTTAAAAATGTCTTTCTTTGATTTGCATTCCCATGAAAATTGTTTCTAGCTATGAACTCTGTGTTGTCACATTAGAAACTTTCAAGTGTAGTGTGACCTTGATTTATCACTGTGTTTAAAAATATCTTTGTACCCCACCTTTTAAATACTCACATGGCTTGTATACTTTGTTTTTATTCTCTGCTGTGTTGGATATAGGGCATTTCAGAAAAATAAAGTAGTAGGACAGACGAATATTCTATAAATATACTGTGTTAGACATAGAGTCCTTGTAATGGGCTCTTAAATTCAGCAAGTACATTTTTTTAATCCACAAAGTGGCCTCTGCTTTGTTAGATGTCACATTTTTATTTAGTCTGGTAACATTTTCTCAGCATTTCATGGTTTTGCGGTAAGAATATGGTACTAGCATTTTGCAGGGCTATGGAAAACGTAGAAATTATTGCTATTCTCATTTTCAAGTATTTCAAGTCATTTGGTGTGATTTGCCTTCATTCCACATTTGAAGTCTACCTTGAATATTTTTATGTCTGTATATGTGTTTTAGGGGAGCAGAAACCATCTCCTGAATTATTACTATGAATACATTCCACTTCTTATTAAACTTCCAAGAACAAAAATTTGCTTCCTGTAAAAGGTACAATGAGATACCTTTTGTGCTCCTGGCTAGATTCACTAGTTTTGTTTTGTTTGTTTTGGATTTTTATTTTCTTTCTTATTTCATTTAGATGGAGTCCTGCTTATTATAACTCTAAATTGCATCAGATTGTTTCTTAGTAAGTTGCCCCTACTCAAGGCCTGATCAAGACATTTATTGCCAATTAGGAACAGGATGTTTGGGATGCTTAGTGATGTTCTCCGGATGACCTGTTTCATGTTCTTGATTTGTTTTGTTTTATTTTTGTTTTATGAACACGTTGGCTTTTCCATTCAACTATAACTTTAATTGAATTGGCTTGGTTAATAGAACATTGACCAGATCCTCTTCTTATCCCCAGCCCTCCCCTAATCTCCTTACCCCTTTATTGTAGCCCAACCTCAATCTGAAGTAAGGGGAATTTCTAGGAATTATAGATAACAGTTTGTATGTTTCCAAGACATAGGCTCACTATATTTCCTTCTAAATTGATTGGGCAGTGTTTCTCTGGATATTTAGAGATAAATCCCTTTGAAAAGTAAATTTAAACAATAATGTCTGTAGTGGGAGGCATTTCTTAGTGAATAGCCACCAGTGAGAGGACATGAATGTCTGCACCACATGTGGCTGCATGGTCTGTACATCTGTTTTGAAGTTCGGTTGTTTCCTGGACCACATGCGTGTTTCTTTGGGTGGCTGACATCCCTCCCAGGAGGTGGGCATCATGAGCTGTAACTATAACTGTCTGACTCTTTCTGACCTAGAGATTGTTGGACTTTGTCATAGTTTGATTGTTGTTCTTATCATAATCTGGTTCTGTTTAATATTGATAATATTGGAAGTTGTATAAATTAGCAGTATGGCAAAGGGCCAAGCATATTTAAACTCATAAATCTTGATTTCCAGGACTTTTAAAAGCTTCGAGATTTAAATAGTCCTTTGTGGAAGACATACAGAGTACTTATAAAATTCTCAGAAGGCTTTCTTAGTGAAATTGACAGAACAATTGACAACAATAAGTCACTCTTCTAGAATTCAGAAAATCCATATTTTTCATGACTCTGATTGTAATCTTCTCCAAATTATACACCCTGATTTGCATGTATTAATGATGAATGATGATGATGAATATTGTATGATTTTACTTTTATAAAGCATCTCATGTAGTCAGTTCATAGAAACAGAAAGTAGAACACAGAAGTAGAATTGTCTAGTAAGTCTAAAGTTTTAGTTTTGCAAGATGAAAAAATTATGTAAATATTTTGGATGATGGTATAAACATTCTTGCTTGTTCCCTCCCCTTCCCTTCCTTTTCACCCTCCCCTCCCCTCCCCCTGTCTCCTGGGAATCAAACTCATGACCTCATACTTGCCAGGTAGGTGCCACTGAGCTATATCCCCAGACTCTTAAAATGGTTAAGTTAGTAAATTTTATGTGATAGTGATACTGTAAATTGAATGTATAGCATATTCCATACATGTATTATTTTATTCAATATTCACAATTCTATGAAAGGATATATTATGACTGTTGTATAGGCAAAAGAACTTAATTTGGAACAGTAATTAACTAGCAAGTAAGTAGCATACAATGTTAGGCCTACATATTCCTCTAAAACCACTTGAAAAATACACTGACACCAGCTGAACTTAAAGCCATATTATCTCCAAGGACTGTTAGCTCTGGAATCTCTGATTCTGCTTCTGAGATACCCAAGGAGCCTGTGAAGTTCTGTCAGGTAAGAAAAAAAGTTAAATTTCTGGCTGTCCAGAGATGACTATTCTATCATTTATAGCATTTAAAATTTGCCTAACTAGGTTTTACCCATGGTACCTCAGCAGCACTGAAAGCTGATTGGTGAGAGCCTGAGGTTTTATTCAAATGTTAGAAAAATTGAGATATCAATAGTGTTTATAAATAAACACTTGGCTTAGTAAAGACTGAGAGGAATCTCTACCTTTCATTATATTTTTTCTGTTTTTTTATAATAACAGGTCTGTATTACTTATGTTTTGGGTTGACTTTCTGTCTTCCTTGAAATTGATATGTAGAAGTCCTAACCCACAATATCTCAAAATGTGGCCTTATTGTAAATAAAATCATTGCATATGTTGTTAGTTAAAATGAGGTCATACTGGGTAAAGTTGGGCCCCTAATTCACTATGACTGATGGTCTTGTAAAAGGGGGAAATTGGATACAGAGACATGAGTACAGGGGAAGCCCATATGAAACTGGAGGCAGAGATAAGCGAATACTTCAGCAAGCCAAGTAAAATCAAAGATTGCCAGGAAGCAACTAGGACCAAAGAGGGAGGTATAGGACAGAATTTTTCTTCACAGCTTCATAAGGAAACAAGCCTGATGGCACTGTGCTCTCAGAATTCCAGTATCCAGAATTGTGACCAATGAATTTCTGGTTTAGGCCACTCTGTTTGTGGTACTTTGTTATAGTTGCCCTAGCAAACTAATGCAAATTCTAAAATGAAAAATTTTTAAAATAAAAGTCAGCTATGCCTCCTGGCAGTTTATCTAAAGCAGTAATCAAATTAAGGGATCTGTATTTGTGAAGCTTTTTATTTATTTATTTAACTTATTTATTTTTAAATAAGGTCTCACTGTGTAGTTCAAGTAGGTTTTGAACTCACGATGTAACTCAGGCTGACTGTTCTTGAACTCATGGCAATCCTCCTGCCTCAGCCTTCCAAGTACTAGGATTATAGGTGTGTACCTCAACACCTGGCTTGTGAATATGTTTATTTTAATGATTTTTTATAATTGGGAAAAATGAGAAACACTCCAAATGTCTAGACATTAGTGAGTAGCCAAATTATTACATGTCTGCTTGATGACATATTATGTTGTTGGACTGAGAATTTAGCTCAATGACACAAGCACCTGCCTGGCAAGTGTAAGGTCATGGAGTTTGATCCTGGTACCAAAAAAAACCCCCAGCTACACAAACATATATATAGTCATTTTGTATAGCATAAATAAAAGCTGAATGCAAAATTGTCTGTGCAAAATGAGAACATTTGTGCAAAAGAGATGCATTATACTAAAATTGGGAAAGAGCACTGAATTTATAAGCTTTATTAGGATAATGGAATCATGCACTTTTTTCCTTCTAGCATTTTCATCTGTTACTTTTATTACATAGAATTATGGTAATAGATTATTATGATTATAATGCTATTTCTTAAAAATCAACTTTTGAGGGAAATTTTACATCCAGTAAAATCCTTTTGAGGTGAATAGTTTGATAGCTTTGACAACTGTATATACCTTAACACTGCAATCAAGAACTAAGACATTTCTGTATGCCAAAGTGTTCCTAATGCCCTTATATAGTCAGTCCTCTCTCAACGCCAGTCTTAGTTAACCAACAAGCTACTTTTTGTCTCCATCAATTATCTTTTTTCTATGATTCCATATGAATAGAATAATGCAGCATAATTTTTTTGAGATTCATCCATACTGTACCTCCTATGAGGAATTGGTTACCTTTTATTATTTAGGAATACTCCATTGAATCAGTATACCAGTTTTTCTTCCGGTTCACTTGTTAATTCACATTTGCTTTGTTCCTGATTTTTTTGGTGATTATGAGTATGTCTATTGAGCCAAGGTAGCTGATAGTTGTTGAAGACAGAGTAGTCTGAGATTGTTTTTCTTCTTGTGAGCTAACACATTAGTCTGCTACAGAACTACTGGGTTAAAGACAAAGGATTTTATTACTGCACAGAAAATAAGAGTATGTCATTTGTGTCTGTTACCTTTGTCACTTAAGTCCCATGGAGAAAATGCCAAAAATCCTTCGTAAATACTGTGCACACATGCCTTTGAGAGTTTCTAGTACTCAAATCTTTTATAATAGGCTACAGACAAATTTCCCTTTATCCTACCATTGGCTTTATCTGGTAGCCATTGATGGGTTTTATAGATTTTGTCCATCTTTTCTAGGAAGGCTTGTGTTTAGACTTTGCTGGGATGGGACATAGTAGCCTCTCTCCAAGGCCAGTTTTGACTTCTTCCAAGATGCAGCTCTTTCCCAGTTTCTGCTGATTTCATGAAGATGGAATTCCACTGATCTCTCAATCTTGTATGAATTCTGAGACCCATTTACAGTATCACTCTCTGGCGACTGTACTTTATTTGCCCTAATGGAGTTTCACACTTTCCATGCCTAGATTATTACTCAGTGAATGACACATTCAACACAATGATTTCTGGAGCTTTTTTTGGTTGAGCTGTACTTTTTTGGCCTTCAAATTTTAGTTGTTTTTGTCTCCCTGACTCAGTGAAGTTTCTACATTCGGTTTACAGTGACCCTCCCCACTTCCTAATGCATTCAGGCAGAAATCCAGGCCAATCATGGGATTTGTCTCATTGGTTTTTCTACTTGCAGGTATCATTATCTGGTGCTGCTAAATGTTGGAAAACATTTTGTCCAGTATTCTAGTTTTTGTAGCAGGAGAATAGTAGCTTGCTAAGATTAGAAATCCTAAAGATAACTGGAGTGCTTAAAAATCCATTAAAGAGTTTAATAAAGCTGCAAGATTTTTTCAAGTTAGTTTCCAAGATTAGCACATGTATATTATTATGCTACATGACTTGAGTAAAAATAATACTTTCGTGTTAGAAAGCCATGTTGTAACCTGTTTGTTCATACATAGATGAAATGAGTTTTTATATAAATGTAAAATATCTTGAGTCTTTGTGCTGTGATAACTGCCAGTTGTTAAGATTGTTTTGTTACCGGGTTTTGGGGTACTGGAGTCTTCTTCTGAAAGTGATTTCTAGGTTCTTTCTGTCCTGAAAATAGAATTGGTCAAGATAAGCACAAACAGTAGGAAAATTTTATTTAAAGACAGGAAAAGAAACAGGCTCTGCAGAGTGAATTTGGGCCAAATAAAAGTAGGAAAAGAAGCACACCCTGCAACCTAAGAGTGGGCCGCCATGCAAGAAGAGACATAGTGGTCAAAGCACAATGTAGACTGTCCTTTTTGTGTCACCCACTTCTCAGACTGATGTCAGGTCTAGGCCTTCTGATCAAAAACCTGCTTGAGTTCCCAGGAGAAGCTCACACCAGGACTTTGGGAACTGTTCTGTGCGTGTATCCTGGGGTTATAATGCCTCCCTTCCCAGCCATACGCTACCTTCCTCTCTCAATTTAGTTGAAAAGAAATTTAGGGCATCTAGATCAGATATGAAAGAAGTGGTATAATTTGAGACTGCGTTTTGAAATGCTTGTGTCAGGCAATCTGCCTCACAAACTACCTGGATCTTAGCATATTGCTTGTTAGCTTATTACCCAGGCAAGTCACATTTTTTCAGAATTACTTTTCCATCTGCAATAGAAAATAATCTTACCACCACAGGATTTTGGGGAAGATTAAATTATTATACATATGGTGCATAGGTGTATAAGTGTAAAGGTTTTAGAGTAATGCTTGACAATAGGTGTTTGGTAAATGTTCATTGTCGCTGTGATTGTTGTACTGAGTAACTGAATTACTGATTACATTAATATTTATCCCTGTAAGTTAATAAATTTTTAGCCATTGTAATTGAAACATCCTTTGCTTTTTAAGCCAAACACATAGGTAAATATTCTGTTAGATATGATATTTTTGATATATTCCATATCACCCATGTAGCTCTCCTCCTTCACCTATCCTATTCTTGTTTCCTGTCTTAAATTTTCTATTCACTCTTGCTTTGGTTACTTAAAAATAGTTTTACTACACATCAATTTAGTCATAAATAATATGTAATTCAATTAAAATTTATTAATTAAATTAATTAAAATTTTTTCAGGTTTTAATTTTTATTAGTACATGTTTTTTTATCACATAATGATTACATTCTTTGTGACCTTGACCCACAGGGCCAGGTGCACATGAATATGATGCATATGAACTTCACCCAGATTACTAGTTCACATCATCTCCATCTGCACAGAGCTCTCAGTGTATGGTATATTGTATGCATTTCCGTGTGTGTGTGTGTGTGTGTGTGTGTGTGTGTGTGAACAACTAAGTGTGAAAACACTAACAACACGCCTTTGTTTCTTAATGGCCTCTCCCTTTCCTCTAAATCCTTTCATCTTCTCACTCCTTTTCCATTTGAAAAAGATCTATCTCCCTACTTCCTGTTTTATGTTTTAAAGCTTTGATGTAGGTATAATGACATGTATTCTTCTTCTACTTGCTTGTTTTGCTTAATGTTACATATTTCTTGAGATTCATCCTTGTAGTGTATGCATTCTCAGTACTCTAGAGTATGTTTCTTATTTCCAGGTTTTTTTGCTGTTACAGACAGCCTTGAATATTTGTGTACATGTTCCCTAGTGTACATGTGAAGGCATTTATCTGATACATGTGTAGAGCATCTTGGGTTGCAGTCTTCAGGGGTTATAATCTTCAGTCTTCTTCAGACTGCAGCAGCCCTGGGTGGAGACGAGCTATTATTAAGAAAGGACTCTGAAGAGAATGAGAGACACAGTGACACCCATTGCTGACTTCCCTGTTGTCTGAACTTGAAGAGCTAAAATGCCTTCCTCATCTTGTTCAGATCAGTTCTATACTATGTTGTTTCATGTGAATTCTCTGTATGTGACGATATGGTCAACTATTTGGAAGAAAACAGACAATATGATAGATAGGGAAGATCTCTGATTGTCTTGCTTTGAAATTTATGTCTCTTACATTGCTTTCTTATGTTCTGTTTTGTTCTGTTGTGTTCAATTTTACCCTCTTTAAAATAAAAAAATTAAAAAAGGGGCTTTGAAGGCTTGAACCAGAGTGGCTACCAGATGATGGAGGAAAGCAGATGAATTAGAGATTTTGTTTCAGAACAAAACAGTGAGTGAGTATGGAGGATATGTTACGTAAAGGGTTTGGGACAGGGTGATAAAGAGGGACATCAAGGAAGGCTCCTGGGATTTTACACGATGATGCCTTTTACTGAAAGGGAGATGCCTATGTCCCAATAGGCAGACATACTTCATATTGTTTTGCTTTAATTTGTACTTGAACTTAAAAAAAAAGCTTTCATTTTTAGACCAGTTTTAGGCTCATAGAAAAAGTGAAAGAAACAGAGATTTTCCATATCCCTCTGCCCCTGCACGTGCCCAGCTCCCCGCCCCCACTGTCAGCAGTCTGCCACCAGAGTGGTACATGTGTTACAGCTGATGAACATGCATCAAGTCCTTGGTAGCATCCAGACTCTGTAGAGTACCTTAGGGTTCACACTTGATGGTGAGTGTTCTGTGGGTTTAGACAAATGAATAATGGCCTGTAAGTATCCTACAGTGTAGTTTCATTTTCCTAAAAATCCCCTGTCGTCTGTACTCTCTACTCTGCTTGTTAATCCCTCCCTCTTCCCAACCCCTAGCAATCACTGATCATTTGAATCTGCCATAGTTTTGCCTTTTCCACAGTGTTGCATAGTTGAATTTGTAAAATATAAAGCATTTTCAGATTGGCTTCTTTTACTTAGTAACAACAGCTCTGTTTTAAAAAGTACTAAATATTGGCCGGGGATTTAGCTCGGTGGCATAAGTGCCTGCCAGGCAAGTGCAAGATCATGAGTTCAATCCCCAGTACCAAACCCCACCCCCCCCCAAAAAAACCCCACCCCAAAACGGTGCTAAATTATATGCTGTAGTCAGGTTATTCAGTTTATTAACTCACGTACTCACTCATTGTCTTGGTTGCTTCTAAATTTGACTAATACAAATGAACCTGCTTTAAATATACATGTGCTGGTTGGTGTTTTGTAGCCAGTTCCTTTGAGTAAATATTAAGGAGTATGATGGCTGAATCTTATGGTTAGAGAATATTTAGCTTCCAAAGGAGCTGTACTATTTTGCATCTCTACCAGCAAGGAATTAAGAGTTCCTGTTGCTCCACATTCTTAGCAGTTAATTTGCTTTGTCAGTATTCCAGATTTTGGCCATTCTAATAGGTATATAAAGGTATCTATTTTAATTTGCATTTCCCTGATAACATATGATAGGGAGCATCTTTTTATTTTAATTAATTTATCTATTTAGTCTTTTTGAGACAGAGTCTCACTATGTAGTTCAGGCTGGCCTTGAGTTCACTTTGTAGCTCAGTCTGATCTCTAACTCACAATGATCCTCTTGCCTCAGTTTCCTGAGTGTTTCCTGAGGGATTACAGCCATGCACTACCATGTCTGGCTTTTTATATTCTTATTTGCTTATTTCTAGTGAGGTATTTAACTAGAGTCATTGGTCCATTTTTTAATTGGGTTATTTTCTGACTTTTAAGACTCCTTTGTTATTTTGGGTAATAGTCCTTTCTCTGTCATGTCTTTTGCAAATATTTTACCTCAGCCTATGACTTGTCTTCTCATTTTCTTGATAGTGTTCTTTGCAGAGTAGACAATTTGAATTTTAATGGCATCAGTTGTTCCTTTGGTGTTACATCACCAACCCCAAGGTTATCTAGATTTTTTTCCTGTTATTTCTAGGTGGTTTATACTTTTGTGTTTTACAACTCTAGTTTGTTGTATTTTTTTTTTTCTTTCTTTTTCCTTTCCTGTGTTGTAGATTAAACCCAGGGCTTTTGCACTGAGTTATATCCCCAGCCCTTCTTTTATTTATTTATTTTTTTATTTCGAGATAGAATCTCGCTGGTTTGTTCAAACTTCTGATCCCCCCTGCCTCTGCCTTCTAGATTATAGGCATGGTTGTTATTCATTTTGAATTAATTTTTGTGAATGGTGTAAAGTCTGTGTCTGTATCTCCCCTACTTTTTTTTTTTACATGTAACTGCATGGGCTTTTTAAGGTTTAACGTATGAGCCACCATTCATGATGTTCAGATGTTTGCCTAGTGAGTACTCTACTCTCTTTCCAATATACTGCTTTAAATGTGCTCTTTATGTAGAACAGAATGGTTGGCAATGATATATAATGGCATTGAACAAAGACTCAAGAGGCCCCTACAAGTAACCTGTGATTTGGGCTTTATGTCTCTTGATTACATCCTGTTTCAAGCTATGTTAGTGGAGGTTGACAGGTATTACAGTTATGTTTCAGATTGGTAATGTTTGATCTTATTAAAGGCTTTTATCCAAAATTAAATAATTCAAATTAAATGACATTATGACGCATAATTAATATGCCAAGGACTGTAGGAAAATAAAGTAAATGGTAACAAGTCTGAAGGTCTAGATTTGAATCTGCCCTGCCATAGATAAATGATACTAATTTTTTTTTTTTACTGTTTTTGTAGCAAATTGCTGCAATGCAGCATTTTTGCCTTGCTGTTCTAGAAATCCAAAATTCAGAACTAGTCTTGTGGGCTAAAATCAGGAATTGGCAGACCTATTTTCTTTTTGAAGGTTCTTTGTGGGGAACTCATTCCTTCATTTTCCATCCTGTAATGGCCACCCACATTCCTTGGCTTGTGGCTTCATCCTCTGTAATTAAAGCCAAGAAGTCCTCAGGCTCCCCTTGCTGCGGTTCTCCTCCTGCCTCCTCCTTTCACTTTTGAGGGCCTTTGTGGGTATATGGAGACTCCCTCAAAGATTAGCAAGTATAATTTCCATCTACAACCTTCTCTTATGCTATATAAAGTAATATATTCATAAACTGCAGGGATTAGGACTCCTGGATAGCTTTAGGGTAATATCATTTTGCCTGCCACAGAAGGGTGCTCATAGCCAATCAGCCAATCAACGTAAGCTGCTTTCTTATTTATGAAACAATACTAATAATACCACTATTCACTTACAGGTTTAGGTGAACATTGTTTTGGGGAGACTCTTTTTTTTTTTTCTCCTGAGAGAGAAATTTACTGTGTTACCCAGGCTGGCCTTGAACACTTGAGCCCAGGCAGTCCTCTTGTCTCAGTCACCTAAGTAGCTGTTCATTTTACTCCTTTATCTGTATGTTCATAAATCAGATTGTTTACAATTCAGAAGATTTTTGTGAGTTTTAGTATGTTCTATATAAATGACATATTCTGTGTGTGGTGAAGCATGCCTAGGATGCTGTACCTAGGATGCTGGGGTAGGAGGATTGTTTCAAATTTGAGGCCAGCTACATAGTAAGAACTTGTCCCAATAAAAGCACCAAATAAGCAAAATGACGTATATAAAGTATGTATTATACTGGCCCTCATCATTTCATTCATTAAACTCATAGGCTGGGGGTTTAGATCGATCCCAAGGCCTGCAGCTCTAATGAAAGCTCCTTAGATTTGAAATTGTGTTAGATTTATAACAATCATCTTTGGTATAAAATGATGCTAAGGGATATATACAGTATCTTTTCTGTTAAAAGTCTTATAGGTTGCCAGAAGTCATTTGAAGAGTTTAA